>NC_135573.1:38489375-39757500 GCF_965152235.1 Eretmochelys imbricata
CCTTTACAGTTTAATAATAATAATTAATAAAAAAGCCGTATTTCCAGTCTGAATTTGTTTAGCTTCAACTTCTAGCCATTGGCTTGTGTTATCTTTTTGTCTGCTAGACTGAAGAGCCCGTTATCTAATGCTTGTTCCCCGTGTAGATAGTTATAAACTGTAATCAAGTCACCCCTTAACTTTTTCAAGAAGCTGAATCTATTTAGCATAAAGAGAGTCTGACAATATCAGGCATGTTTTGTAATCTTTTAATCATTCTCCTGGTTCTTCTCTGAACCCCCTCCAATTTATCAACATCCTTCTTGAATTGTGAACACCAGAATTAGACATTCTGTTCCTGCAGCGGTCATATCAGTGGGAGGAAAAAAAATCATCCTTACTCCTACTCAATGTTCTCATTTGTACATCCAAGGAGCACATTAACCCTTTTGGCCATGGCATTGTACTGGACGCTGGTGTTCAGCTGATTTTTTCACCATGGCCGCCACATCAGAGTTGCTGCTTCCTGGAATGGAGTACCCCATCCTGTAAGTACGGCCTAAATTCTTTGTTCCTGGATGTATGACTTTATATTTAGCCATATTGAAATGCACATTTGCTTGTGCAGCTTACCAAGTGCCGGAGACCAGGACATGGGCAGTCAGGCCTAGTGGTTGGAACAGGAGTCCAAAGTCAGGAATCAGAGCCATGGGCTCAGAGCTGGGTTACCTGGAATGAGGCAAGGCTAGGGCTAAGGCAAGAGCTATCACTAGTGTGGACAAATGCTTTGAGAAGCCACTGCAGAGCTGCTGCAGCTGGGGTTAAGAGCCAGTCTGCTGACTCTTCCAGCCAATCAGGCCGCCTACTACAGGCCAGCTGTGCATGTTAGGTTGCTTGCAGACTGGCTCTGCTGCAAGCCCTGATTCCTTACACCAAGTGGTCCATATCACTCTGTCCTCTTCTTTACTTACCATTGCTACAATCTTTGTGTCACTTGCAAACTTTATCAGTGATGATTTTAATTTCTTCTGGGTCATTAATAAAGATATTAAATAGAATCATAAAATATCAGGGTTGGAAGGGACCTCAGGAGGTCATCTAGTCCAACCCCCTGCTCAAAGCAGGACCAATCCCCAACTAAATCATCCCAGCCAGGGCTTTGTCAAGCCTGACCTTAAAAACTTCTAAGGAAGGAGATTCCATCACCTCCCTAGGTAACGCATTCCAGTGTTTCACCACCCTCCTAGTGAAAGTTTTTCCTAATATCCAACCTAAACCTCCCCCACTGCAACTTGAGACCATTACTCCTTGTTCTGTCATCAGCTACCACTGAGAACAGTCTAGATCCATCCTCTTTGGAACCCCCTTTCAGATAGTTGAAAGCAGCTATCAAATCCCCCCTCATTCTTCTCTTCCGCAGCCTAAACAATCCCAATTCCCTCAGCCTCTCCTCATAAGTCATGTCTTCCAGTCCCCTAATAATTTTTGTTGCCCTTCGCTGGACGTTTTCCAATTTTTTCACATCCTTCTTGTAGTGTGGGGCCCAAAACTGGACACAATACTCCAGATGAGGCCTCACCAATGTCAAATAGAGAGGAACGATCACGTCCCTCAATCTGCTGGCAATGCCCCTACTTATACATCCCAAAATGCCATTGGCCTTCTTGGCAACAAGAGCACACTGTTGACTCATATCCAGCTTCTCGTCCACTGTCACCCCTAGGTCCTTTTCTGCAGAACTGCTGCCGAGCCATTTGGTCCCTAGTCTGTAGCGATGCATGGGATTCTTCCGTCCTAAGTGCAGGACTCTACTTGTTGAACCTCATCAGATTTCTTTTGGCCCAGTCTTCTGGCCCAAACCTCCTCAGTTTTCTTTTGACCCAACAGGTCCCTCTGTATCCTATCCCTACCCTCCAGTGTATCTACCTCTCCTCCCAGTTTAGTGTCATCTGCAAACTTGCTGAGGGTGCCATCCACGCCATCCTCCAGATCATTTATGAAGATATTGAACAAAACCGGCCCGAGGACTGACCCTTGGGGCACTCCACTTGATACCGGCTGCCAACTAGACATGGAGCCATTGATCACTACCTGTTGAGCCCAACAATCTAGCCAACTTTCTATCCACCTTATAGTCCATCCATCCAGCCTATATTACTTTAACTTGCTGGCAAGAATACTGGGGGAGACCGTGTCAAAAGCTTTGCTAAAGTCAAGGAACAACACGTCCACTGCTTTCCCCTCATCCACAGAGCCAGTTATCTCATCATAGAAGGCAATTAGATTAATCAGGTATGACTTGCCCTTGGTGAATCCATGCTGACTGTTCCTGATCACTTTCCTCTCCTCTAAGTGCTTCAGAATTGATTCCTTGAGGACCTGCTCCATGATTTTTCCAGGGACTGAGGTGAGGCTGACTGGCCTATAGTTCCCAGGATCATCCTCCTTCCCTTTTTTAAAGATGGGCACTACATTAGCCTTTTTCCAGTCGTCCGGGACTTCCCCCGATGGCCATGAGTTTTCAAAGATAATGGCCAATGGCTCTGCAGTCACATCTGTCAACTTCTTTAGCACTCTCAGATGCAGCACATCCGGCCCCATGGACTTGCTTGTCCAGCTTTTCTAAATATCCCAAACCACTTCTTTCTCCACAGAAGGCTGGTCACCTTTTCCCCATGCTGTGCTGCCCAGTGCAGTAGTCTGGGAGCTGATCTTGTTGTTGAAGACAGAGGCAAAAAAAGCATTGAGTACATTCTTTTTCCACATCCTCTGTCACTAGGTTGCCTCCCTCATTCAGTATGGGGCCCACACTTTCCTTGACTTTCTTCTTGTTGCTAACATATCTGAAGAAACTCTTCTTGTTACTCTTAACATCTCTTGCCAGCTGCAACTAAATAGCGTAGGCTCATTAATTAAATGATAGAAGCAAGGTTATCTTTGACCTTTGTGTAAACACATTTGCCACTGCCGGTGCTCCAGCAACTACTCATCACCTTACCCCTTCTCCTGAGGATTCTCCCCCTCTTTTCCAGGGCCCCACTGCATTGTGGGACATGAGACTGAACTGCATGGCGGAGTCCAGATCACTCCCATCATTGGCACCCAGAGGGAAACACAAGAGAAAGAAAGGGAAACCATTTGTCCAGTGACAAAATAAAAAACAAAAAGAAAATGAAGAACCAAAAAAAGGCAAAATAAAACTCTCAAAAACCTACTGAAAATTAAATGAAAATAACTAAAAATCTTCTCTCTCTCTTCAAGCACCATCACCCCGTGGAGGCGCGACTCTGCATAATGATGCAGCAGCAGCTTTTGGGGAGGGGCCATTGGTATTGGTAGCATGAGGTTGTCGCGGGGCCCAGTTCTGGACCCTCTCCATGTAAGCACTGCTCATGTACTTCAGAACCAATCTAGATGGGCAGAAAAAAATGCAGGGAGATCTGCAGCAATTCACAGGTCTTGCGAAGCTCGCGGGGAGTCTTCTGTGTGTGAATGCAGTGCTCACAGTGGAGTGTGAATGCAGTGCTCACCAAAACAGGACGCCGAGTATGGGTGCTTGATTTACACCATTGTAACTTGCTCAGGTGTAATCTCACCGGTTCAAGTTGGAATGATACATTTTCTAATGTAGATTCGGCTTTAGTGCTCAACCACACTGGATGCAACTGGTGGCATCCAAAACATCCACTCTTGTCTACACTAGCAAGTTTTGTCGCCAAAAACTGGCTTTTGGAGAAAAGTTTTTTTCTCCACTCCAGAAGTGCTCAACGGGGAGCAGGAAGCAGATGAGATGCCGGGTAAGTTGCTGTGGCTTGTGTAGGGAATCAAAAAGTGGGAGGCAGGTAGTGTTTTCTGTGAGCTGGACGTTGCCCTGTGTAGCTAATCTGCATGGCCAAGCAGGGTGTTGATAGACATTGAGACCTGCAGGAAATCCTCCAGAGAGAGGCTCTGGAAAGTTTCAAGGAGGTACTTGTTAATCCTCTGCTGCAGATTCCAAGGGATTGCAGCCTTGTTACTTGACCCATTGTAGGAAACTGGACCATGCCATTTAGCAGTCACTGGAGCTGGGACCAAAGCAGCACATGGCTGAGCTGCATATAGACCAGGGTGAAAGCCACAATCATTCAGCAGCTGTGCCCTGGTTTCTCTGGTCACCCGCAGCAGCAAGATGTCAGCCAGCAGGTTGGCCGCCTGTGGAAAAAGTTTGGGATAATTTTTAGAATGAATTCCCTGCAAAGCTTCCCTGCAAGCTGTGACCTTTTTGTCTGTAAGCACAACCACCTTCCCCCCGGCTCCCGACACCCCCCATAATTGGGGTGCTTGTGGAGCTGTGTGCCTGCCTAGAGTCATAGATTCATAGATACTAAGGTCAGAAGGGACCATTATGATCATCTAGTCTGACCTCCTGCACAAGGGCAGGCCACAGAATCTCACCCACCCACTCCTGCGAAAAACCTCTCACCCATGTCTGAGCTATTGAAGTCCTCAAATCGTGGTTTAAAGACTTCAAGGAGCAGAGAATCCTCCAGCAAGTGACCCGTGCCCCATGCTACAGAGGAAGGCGAAAAAGAGTCTCAGAGAGAAAGTGATTTCTACTAGCAAAATGCCCTTTTTTACTAAAATGTTTCAATCATTTGCTGGAATGTAACAATCCCTCTTCTGTTCAGTACAGCCCTTGAAGAATACGCCATGCACCCCTGCAGACTGGCTTTGGCAGATAAGAAAAAAAACCCTAGGTGCAACAAAGAAGACATGTTCCGGGAGGTGCTGCAGCGCGATGAGAGACAGACCAGGGAATGGAAAGAGTGCTGGGAAGCCGAAAGGCAGGAGAGAAAGGAGAGTGCTGCTTTTGCTAGGCAAGCGACAGAGCAGATGATAGAAGTTATGGAGGATCAGACAGAGATGCTCAAGTCTTTGATACAGCTGCAGACTGAGCAGATCCGTGGTCGACCTCCACTGCAGCACATGCAGATGCACAATTCTTTGCCAACCCCACTCCCCTCTATGCCCACACATTCCTTTTCACTTCACAGCCCTCCGGAGCCTCCCCATCACTCCACACCCTCTCACAGCTTGCACAATGATAGCTGGAGCTACACACCGTTGTGAGGCTTTACCCTTCTTAACAATAAATAAAGGCTAAGGTATTTAATGGTACAGCATTTTTATTCTGAAGCATATAGCAATCAGTCCTCTCTCAGGAACAGGCTTCTAAAGCATTGTGTTGCATGGATGTTGGGCCCCAAAATTGTACATGGATACACCAGGGAAGCAACTCCAAAGCAGACATGTGTTACTGCCCCTCATTGTCAAAGTGGTTCCTCAAAGCCTCTCTGATGTTAATAACAGCCCTTTGGGCTCCTCTGACAGCCCTAGCATCTGGCTGTTCAACAAAACTTGCCAGTGTAGACAAGCACTCTGAATCATAATGGCGATAACTTAACGTTTCATTGAGATGAATGCGATAGTTCATCCTTTGAGGTGTTTAAGGCTGTCTGTTAGCAGACTCTGAAAGACAACACTGCCTGGGTTTGCATTTGTTTTACAGTGTGGAAGTTTTCTTCTCTAATACGTGGCTAGAAGCTTGAATTATCTTTTTAATTAAATAGCTTATTTTTAGGGCTGTCAAGCAATTAAAAAATTAATTGTGATTAATTGTGTGATTCAACAATAATAGAATACCATTTATTCAAATATTTTTGGATGTTTTCTACATTTTCATATATATTTCAATTACAACACAGAATACAAAGTGTACAATGGTCACTTTATATTTTTTATTATAAATATTTGTACTGTAAAAATAAAAGAAATAGTATTTTTCAATTAACTTAATACAAGTATCGTAGTGCAATCTCTTTATCATGAAAGTTGAACTTACAAATGTAGAATTATGTCCAAAAAATTGTTTTATTTTTGAATGCAGTTAATGTAAAACTTTAGCGCCTACAAGTCCACTTAGTCCTACTTCAGCTAATTACTCAGACAAACAAGTTTGGTTACAATTTGCAGGAGATAATGCTGCCCGCTTCTTGTTTACAATGTCACCTGAAAGTGAGAACAGGTGTTCACATTGCACTGTTGTAGCTGGCGTCACAAGATATTTACGTGCCAGATGCGGTAAAGATTCATATGTCCCTTCATGCTTCAACCATCATTCTAGAGGACATGCGTCCATGCTGAGGACAGGTTCTGCTCAATAATGATCCAAAGCAGTGCAGACTGACGCATGTTCATTTCATCATCTGAATCAGATGTTACCAGCAGAAGGTTGATTTTCTTTTTTGGTGGTTCAGATTCTTTAGTTTCCGTATCTGAGTGTTGCTCTTTTAAGACTTCTGAAAGCATGCTCCACACCTTGTCCCTCTCAGATTTTGAACGGCACTTCAGATTCTTAAACCTTGGGTCGAGTGCTGTAGTGGTTTTTTAGAAATCTCACATTGGTATCTTCTTTGCGTTATGTCAAATCTGCCGTGAAAGTTCTTAAAATGAACATGTGCTGGATCATCATCCGAGACCTGTTATAACATGAAATATATGGCAGAATGCGGGTAAAACAGAACAGGTGACATACAATACTCCCCCAAGGAGTTCAGACACCAATTTAATTAACGCATTATTTTTTTAACAAGCATCATCAGCATGGAAGCATGTCCTCTGGAATGGTGGCCCCAGCATGAAGGGGCAGATGAATGTTTAGGATATCTGGCACATGAATACCTTACAACACCGACTACAAAAGTGCCATGCAAATGTCTGTTCTCACTTTCAGGTGACATTGTAAATAAGAAGCAGGCAGCGGTATCTCCCGTAAGTGTAAACAAACTTGTTTGTCTTAGCGATTGGCTGAACAAGAAGTAGGACTGAGTGGACTTGTAGGCTCTAAAGTTTTACGTTTTGTTTTTGAGTGCAGTTTATGTAACAAAAAAATCTACATTTGTAAGTTATACTCTCATGATAGAGATTGCACTAGCACTTGTATGAGGTGAATTGAAAAATACTGTTTTTGTTTATCACTTTTAGAGTGCAAATATCTGTAATAAAAATAATATAAAGTGAGCACTGTACACTTTGTATTCTGCATTGCAGTAAAAATCAATATATTTGAAAATGTAAAAAAAAAATCCGAAAATATTTAATAAATTTCAATTGGTATTCTATTGTTTAATAGTGTGATTAATCACGGTTATTTTTTTTAACCACGATTAATTTTTTTGAGTTAATCCCGTGAGTTAACTGTGATTAATTGACAGCGCTACTTATTTTTGCTACTTAACTCTGCCAATCTGCATTTATTCTCTTTATACTGTGGAATTGCAGTAGGTGCAGGGCTCTGGTTATAATACGCATGAATAGAGGGATTGAAATTGAGCACAGGAACATAGGAGTAGTGTGTTCCTGGATTCTTTCTGAACAAGGAAACCTTGCTGAATAGTCTCTCTGTTTTGTCACTCTTTGTTGGTTCACCTCTGCCCTTCACTAAGTCTGGACCCTCCTTTGCTTTTCACCCGCATGAGCATACCTGGTGTTTTGATCATGCACATTTTCTGCTCTCCAAGTGAACTCTATTGGTGTCCTGAGTCAATGGCTAAGACAGCTTTGGAACCCTGAGCTACTGTTGGTTTTATCCCTATGCCCTAGCATGCTGAGAGCGTCCTGGGTTTTTAATTTATCTTATATTTTGATGTTATTCTCTTCCAACAGTTCCTGTTTTAAAAGTATTTTTACTATGACATATTGGCAGTGTTTCAAGATGAAAAATGAGCTTCAGAAGAAAAGATGATATAGGTCTGGAATCTATTATATGTATCTTAAAACTAGGAAGCTCTCCAAACGGTGAATCTTGCCCTGTACCTGGCTAGCTCTTGTCTGAGCAAGTGCGTTTCAAGCAGGCCCAGTGAAGGAATGAAGTATGTAAGAATGTTTGCTGGCTGCTCACATACTTTCGCTTGTCCAATTACTTGCGTAAATTAAATGGCTGCAGTGTGAGCTTCCTTAAAATTGCATAAGCAAGTACGTCAGTGCAAGCATGTCCTTTAGGGATCCAGTCTAGGCTGTGGAAAGCCACCATATTGTGGTACCCAAGTATAACACCGTAGATCTCAGTATGCTTAAAACCCAGTTTAATTCTGTGGTGTAGATAATACTGAATAGTGTTTTATCCACACTCCATGATCTGAACCGCACCAGGTGTTCAGCATTGCTTGGGAGCCTGGTTCAGTTCTGCCTACACTACAGGACCACGCTGTGTTTTAATCAAGTCAGGCGCTCCTGTTTTGTAACTGGGTCACACAGTGTGGTTGTGTTGCCAATATGTAGCCAGTTGATTTTGACTACACTTGTGATTGGATATTAAAAATGTTTGAGACCAAATAACCACTCTCAACCAATTGTCTAAATTCAGAATAATACAGTACAAAAAGGAGACACATACCCTCCTTCCAGGAAGCAATTCTTATCTCACAGCATGTTCACCGTACATAGTAGGTGTGCTTTGGAAATATGCAGTTAAACTAGTTATATTTATAGTGTGGTTTTAGAAGTTACAAAACTCTCTATTTCTCACTAAAATCCAACCCACCAGTTTGTAACAGTTCCTTAACTTGCCATTTTGTTCTGTACTTCTTTTATCTCTGTTTTGGATATTACATTTCAAACCAGTTGCCCGTGAAGGTCCCTGTACTAGGACAGAGAACAAATGTATCTTGACTTTTGACAGATTTCATATCAGCTAGAGCCAAAGCTGACTTCAGCTTTGCAAAGTGTTAGGGATATTTAGCAAAGGGGAACAGAATTGTGGGGAGAGCTTAGTACATTCAATTAACATAACCTCACAAAACTTATATATTATGTTACTACCATGGACATTATACCCATTAATGTAGCGTATACTACACCTACCATATATGTGTAGGCTAACAGTTTGCTTTACACAGTGTAGGCAGGATATTAAACTGCCCATGTTGGTGTTGGGACTTGGGGTGCTGCTACACGTCCTGGCTTGAGGTGGTTTCTGTCATATACATTGTTTATGGTTTGGGTCAATGGCTCTCAGCAACCGCACTATACAAATTGTTCTAGCACCCCTGCCCGTAGTCCTATTTAACAGGTCCTTATACATCCTCCTCGTTCGGATAAGTGACCTCATAGTTCTTTTCTCAGGCAGATTTGGGCTGTATTTTCATGGGTTTTCTTTATTGTATACCTCAGCTCGCATATTATCATATATATAAAATTTACATATATGTTTACAGTTGTATAGTCTGAGCAGTACTGTATTGCCTATTTCTTTGGTGCTACATTTGTCTCCATTAGAAAAGATTAAATCCAAATCAACCCCTGTCCTATTGGTCACAGTGGCAAACTATGTAAAACAAAGCAGGAAGACAGAAGGCTGAAAGGATATGGCTGCACTAGAGAGCTTTCGGCAGCGTAGCTGCACCGATGCAGAGCGCTCTCCCGCCAACTTAATTAATCTACCCCCAACAAGTGGCGGCAGCCATGTCTTCAGGAGAAGCTTTTCCGCCGACATAGCGCTGTCCATACCAGCATGTAGGTCGGTGTAACTTGTCGGTTGGGGATGGCTAATTCACACCCCAGGCGACGTAACTCATGTCGACTTAAGCTGTAGTGTAGCCATAGCCAAAACTTGCTGTCTGCCCTTCTCCATGATCAGCTGAAGACCCCAAACTGCAGAGAGACGCTGCAACCTTGGAGGAAGCCTTCCTATTCTTGGCAGGATCACACTGGAAATAGTGTCAGCTCAGAAGGAAAATGAACTGTAACACTAAATCCCTGGAATTTCCCAGGGAAAGGATAATTCTTCTAAACACACAGGGCCTGTCTTGGGTTTCAGCTTTATAGTACAAGAGTGGGAATCCATCAATACAGTACTTTCCCTTCCCTCCTACAGACCCTTAGGCCGTGTCAACACTATGGGGGTTGTAATGGCACAACTATAGTGCTGCATGTATGTCGCTGTAGCACTGCAGTGTAGACGCTTCCTACAATGACAGAAGGGGTTTTGCTGTCTCTGTGTAAGAAATCCACCTTGTTAAGCAGCAGTAGCTGGGTTGATAGAAGAATTCTTCTGTCCACTGAGCTGCGTCTATGCTGGGGGCTTGGTTGGCTTAATTGTGGTGCTGAAGGTGTGAATTTTTCACACCTCTGAGTGATGTAGCTGGGTCAATCTAAATTTAAAGTGTAGACTAGGCCTCCATCATGCTCTAGTGTCTCTCCCCGTAATCCAGTTAATTTCTCTAAAGTAAACTGGGAAGCGGAGCACCAGCACCTTCAGTAGGGCTCTAATAAGGAGGGCAGCAATAAAACACATTCATATTTCACTTTAACAGGATACATTTAAGATCCAGACACAGAGAGCCTCTCTGGATGTTTACCTGGCTGATGGAAGGAATGTTAGGCTTGATATCCAGACATCGGACACTGCTGAAAGAGTACTAGAGGTAATGGGTTTCTAAATGGAATACTGCTGAAACTTGTAAATTTAAGGAAAAGTGTGTGAAGAGTTGAGATGCTTTCCCTCATATTTTAGCAGGACATTGGCAAAAGTGCCTATTTGAGGGAATATGTGAAAAAAACGTACACTTGGCATTGTTTACTAATTCTGTAGATAAGTTTCTTAAAGTTTTTATATTAATCAGTTTTTTTTTTCTCTGCCCCTAACCTCACCCACTCAACATCCCTGCAGCTCTTTTCATCTCCAAAGGCAGTTGTTTTGGCCCTGTGGACAGGAGGCCGTCTAAGATGATTAGAGAATTGGTGTTTTGTTTTTGAAAAAGCTTGTTTTAATATAGTTCAGGCCAAATCTGCATAAACATTGTGTTGCCAGCCAGTGTTTTCCATTTGGCTTAAATATAGTTTAAGACTGTTGGTGTGCTAACACACCTATTGTTACTATCCTAGCACACAGGAGCTCTAGTTATGGATCTGGACCCCATTGTGCCTGGCGCTGTACAGACACAGAACAAAAGGAACAGAGGTCCCTGCCTCTCTAGTAGGAGTCTACAATCTACGTATGTCGCTGACCAATGCCCACTCTTTTTTTTTTTCCTGGTGCTCCCTCTTTCTATCCGTCTTGTATCTACCTGTTGTCCATAGTAAGTATGTAGACCTTTTAGGATAAAGAGTTCTCTTTTTGTTCAGTGCCTAGCACAATGGGGCTGAGGTGTCTAGATTTTGCCACCATACCACTAGTAAATAGTTACAAGTTTGGTCTTGCACACGCTAGCAGCCAAACTTTGTTTAAACAGAGAGAGTCTGAACTGGATTGTAACATTTTTTTTTTTTAATTCAAGATGACAATAGGCCTGCTATAGATAGGGTGGCTTGAGTTGCTGGCCTGTAATCTTTTTTTTCTCTTCTTGGTAACAGAAGCCAAACTACTGCCATCTGCCTGATTTCTATTTTCTCATCCCCTTCACATTGTGAGCTTCATCCTCCAACATTCTCTAGCCAGAGATGGAGAGTGTGTAACAATATGGATGGTACTTCCCCAGTAGCCACTGTCGCTGCTGCAGGGGACACAGAGAGCCAGACTGCGTGAGGTTGGTGAGCAGTTGTACGCCAGTACTCCCATTGACCTCAGTGGGATTATTTGTGCACGTAACTGCTCACCATCCTGAGCAAAGAATTCATGCAGTCTGGCTTTCAGGTGCTACTCTGTCTAATGAAGTCTCTCCACCATCTTCGCCACACATATTATCATTGCCTCTAATATCCCTGTTCATCATGGGTCCAAGAATTGAGAGCACGAAATCTCTTCTCCAAGCAAAGTCCCTGATATAGCACAGAGAACTGCCCAAATACTGGCCAGATCATGTTTCTTAAGTAAAGCACTCTGCAGCTGAGCAGCTGCTTTGCCTTGTGTAAAGATTTCTCTCACTTTAGTTTCTTTTCATTAACAGCTAGTTTGGCCCAGTGGTTCAGCCTGGCCACACAACACCATTCTAGCAGTTCTGTATCATGTGAGTGAAATGAATTCCACACGGCCTCCTACAATGATTTCCCCTACCCCTTTGAACAGCATCGTGTTCAAGTTTGTTAAGCCTCTTTCTACCTTTGGAGCTTTTCACTGCTTAGTTGCCAAAAAAAAAAGGCGAACAAGAAAATCAGTTAATCCAAAAAGCACATACCCTTCAGATTTATATCAGCATGACGGTAGCTTCCTGCTTTGTCACTGGCATCTTCAATCCCATCTCTCCATAAAAATATCTTGCTATCTAAGCACTCGTGCTTATTGTTCTGATGCCCTTGTCTGTCCTGTTTAAGGGCCAGATCCTCTTCAGGCTGGTGCCACTCTTTCTGCGATAGTACTTTGGGTACACTTCACAATAAAGTGCCATGTACACTTACGTCACTATAGGCAAACAGCAATGATTCTGATAATTCATTGACACTGTAAATGCTGCCTGTTCTTTGGTTCCCTTTAGCGTGGGACAGGCTTAGGAGCATGTGTGAGCTTTCCTCATTATATATTTGTCTTACCACATTCCCCCAGTAGCTTCCCAATTACTAGTATACAGTCCACAGCGGTTTGGAGTAATGTATACTGGGGTATGCCTTGATTCAAGAATTAGAAAATTAAGCTCAATACTGACTGAGTGTTTCACATTGGGTATCTCTGAGAAGTGTGTTGAATAGAAGCAGGTGCTTCATTTGGATCACTGTGAGATGCTGTACTAAGTGATGAGTTTCTGACACTCTGTAGTGCCGCCTTGCAATTTCAGGTAGCAAGTTAATGGGATTTTGGTTCAAGAACATATGAGGTGAAAGTTAGTCCTGGTCAGGGTCTTTTTTGCCTGGCCCTCTGAACATTTATTCTAGTGCTCTAAATGAGGGTTGGGGGAAGTGATTTTATGCTCCAGCTGTCTCTCAACTGGAAGTGTTTGCGGAATTGGTACCTTCTAAAGGCACTCTGAAAACTTGTACTTCCACCTTGTGTTCAGACCAAACAAGTCCTGCTTCTCCCACTGTGTTTCTTATGCCAACTCACACTATGGAGAAATCTGGACTATGGAGAAATCGTTTTCCTGGTGAAAGCTTTTCCATGTCCTTGCCTCTCCACAGTTGCATCTCAATGACTTCCTGATCAAATGGGCTGCTCATAAGTAAAAGGGACACCTTTTTTTACTCTTTTCCCTGTGAGTTCAGGAGGTTCTGTGGTACCCATCGAGTGCGGGAATGGTGGGGGTAGGCTTTGGCAGCTTTAAGTTAAGCTCTGATTTCCAATGCCTGAAGCAGAAAATAGGCAGAGTGGAGTGTTTTCAGCTCCTCTTCCATCCTACACTTTCCATTCCTCTCCCTGCCACACCCCTTCCTCGTCACATGTCCTGCACTTGAGGTTGGGGGGCAGGGCTGGCACAGGGCTGTTCCTACATTCTTTGCCAGTGGAGCTGGGGGCCATTCCCCCTTTAAGGCCCCTTTATGCCACCCAAATGATGTAAAGGGGCCATAGCAAAACGGAATCTGCTTCTGAGAGTCAAGCTGGGTAGGTCTTTCTTTCTCATGTGTTGCCATTAGCAAGACTGTGGAGGGTTGAAATTTAGATCTTAACAGCTGCTTCTGCCTAGAGGGATAAAGGAACAGTTTAAAAAAAACAATTTTGAAGCTGCATTAATGGCCAGTGACCAGACCTTGTATAAATTCATGTTCGGCTGTATAGGTGACCTTCTTTTTCATTCTTTGTTTTTAAGGTTGTCTCATACAAGATGGGGCTGTCAAGAGAATTAATAGGATATTTTAGCTTATTTTTTATTCAAGATCACAGCAATGGAGTTCTCTCTGGTAAGCCATATGCAGTATGTGTCACATAACGCACCCTTGGGTGGGTCATTGCCAGTGGGGATCGGACCTCTGGATCTAAAAGCATGAATCTATGATGCTTGAGCTAAAAGACCCATTTCTGTTAGCTCAAAAGCTGGAAGTTCGTCAATCTCTATATGTAGCCCAGCAATCATGAGGGGCACAGAGGATCACAGGTGGGTTGGGGTTATCTATAGCATAGTGGACTTTGCCTATAAGCACAGTTTGCATTGCATTTAATTTACAAGGCATATAGTAACTTGGTAACTATTGTGTGGGTTGTTTTGGTAAATATTGAGCGAGGCTGGCTTTATTTCAGGCTTCTCTGCGTATGGTTATACTTTGAAATAAAAACTGTTTATATAATCTCAAACTCAGATCTGAACAGTTGGAAGATTTCCCCCTCTATCCCCTTTATAAAATGAAGTCCCTAACTTGCTTTCGTTTATGCCCTCATATTCCACTCTTTCACTTTTTAATTGATAAACGTAGAAAGATCATAACAGTGATGGAACTAGATGTGCCCTAAATCTAGGGTGTGATTCTCTGTGCTCACAAAATGTAGAAGTCTCTTGGAGTACTGTGTTTTTTTTGTCCAATATGGGTTGGTGATACATATATGCCTTCTACCCCTCCCTCGGTTTGGGCAGCTGTAATCTAGTGGACTGAACCCAGGACTGGGACTCAAATCTGGGTTGAAATCTTGGCCCCATTGAAGTAAGTGGTGAAACTCTTGTTGACTTTAGTGGGGTCAGGATTTCACCCTTGAATTTGATACCTGACTCTGTTAGTGATTCTGTGTGGCCTTGGACAAGTCACTTAACCTCTCTTTGCCTCAGTTTTCCAGACTGCAAAATAGTGATGATGATACTCTCCTGAAAGTATTTTCAGGTCCATAGACAAAAAAAAATGCTGTAGAAGTACCTTTTACAGTGATCTAGATTTTATTTTATTTTTTTAAAAATATATGTAAAATTAAGGCTGAAAGATTTCTGGGTGTTAGGGTCATGACAGGTATTCAATCCCTTGATGGGTTTGTAGTGCAACTATCGCTGCTAGGATTCACTACATATGGTTATTTTATTTATCATTTCTCTGTCTTAACTAGGTCTTGCTTTTATGGATGTGGAAGGATGAATGTGATGCTGAATGTGGAATCCCCAGCTTTTACTACATGAGTAGTAGCTGAAAGTCTGTGCTATTGCATGTGTGGCAGTTGGGCCAAGTAACTGATCTTCCCTCATACAACCAATGAAATTGTTGCATGCAAATTAGCTGTAGAGTTAGGGTGGTGACTTGTCTAATTACCTCTGATATTACAATGATCTAGGACTCTTGACACAATATGAGGTCCCTGGAATAGATGATGTTTTATAAAGTCATATTCAAAATTACTAAATATAAAAATATTTGTTGTGTATATATTTGTTATGGTGATAGAAACCCCTCATCACCAGCCCAGAGGCTGCACCCCCAGCCGGAGCCCTCACTCCCCCCGTGCCCCAACCTCGTGCCCCAGCCCGGATCACCCTCCCGCCCTCTGAATCCCTCAGTCCCAGTCTAGAACACACTCCTGCACCCCAAACCCCTCATCCCCCAGCTTGGAGCCCTAACCCCCCCACACACACCCTACCGTCCATGCCCCAGCCCAGAGCTCCCTCCCGCACCCTGAACTCCTCGTTTCTGGCCCCACTGTGGAGCCTGCACCCTCAGCCAGAGCCCTCACCTGCTCCCGTACCCCAACCCCAGTTTTGGGAGCATTCATGGCCCGGTGTACAATTTCCATAGCCAGATGTGGCCCTTGGGCCAAAAAGTTTTCCCAACCCTGGCCTGGAGTGTTCAGAATATGTGCTGATGCACGAGGAGGCTGTTTGTAGCTGGGCTCTGAGGAGATCTGTCTGCAAGAAACTCCTAAAGCAAAAGGTTTTGTATTCCTAGAATAAACAATGTTTATACCGGAAAGCAGAGCCTTTCGATTAAGGGTGTAACAATGGCATGGAGACACGCCTTACTGTTTCACTAGTGTAATTCATAAAGTCCAAGTGGCTGAGAACTTAAAAATTGGACAGTAACAGACCACACATACCAACCTGTTGACATTCTGAACAAAAATTGCTCTCAGCCAGGCTTGTAGTTGTTTCCATTGCTTCACACTGACTCAGCAGAAGTTCTAGGCTTCAGTGTGAGACACAGCCAGAGGCAATCCTGGAATCTTACACTTAACTATAAAACACATCTAGGTAAGATGTGTTTTATAGTTATTTATTTATATCCTATTTGCCATATTCAGAAATGAACTTATCTCTAAATTGTGTTGTAGTATAAAAATACATAGCATATTGGAATACATTTTCCACATATTGCAATTTTATTTACTTTAAAACTTTATAAAAATGGACATATTGAGTTACCCAAGTATGTGTACAAACTGCTTACATATGTGCACACACACGCACACACACACGTACGTCAATCAGTGGTGGACGATAAAACCTGCCAAGCTGCAGCATAACCCCCAGAGTCAAACCACCTTAAGGAAACACCTAAATACTCGCATGCTTAAAGTTACACATGTTTAATTACGTTGCTGAGTTGGGGACTAAGCACAGGAGTAAGCACTTGCAGGATCAGGCCCTTAATTTTATGTTTGGAAAATTTATTGAAAGCAGTCACCTCTAAGGTGACTTGTATTCCTTATGGCATCTTAGTCATAGTGTGTTTGTCTTCTGTTTCATTCAAGCAATGAATGACTTAAAGAGCCACAACCCTATTAGTGTATATCCGAATCACAAAACATTTCTTTTGCCTCCCATATTTGCAGCTGCCCCTAAGTGCTCAGCGTTATTTGAGATTACTAACTTAAATCTCCTTTCCTGGATTTCTCAGTTTAGTGCTCCTTACTTGCGCTCCTTGCATTAGTATAAAGTAGAATAAGGAGACACTAATATATTGCTCCTTAAAGATTAGGTAAAGGGGTTGGGGTGGGGAGTGTCTAAACAACATGACTGTCACCTACCATTTTTTATAATTTGTTTTTGTGATGTCCTCTTTCTTTTATATAACATGTGTTGAATTGGAGCACTTACTGAAATACTAAAATAGCCGTTCTGCTGCTTCAGTGGGGTTTCAACCAATCAGGCTTATTTGTCTCTTCTTTTTTTTTTTTTCCCACCCACCCTGCCCCCAGTGGTGAAAAAAGTGGCAGAATTTGAACTTCCCTACGTGAGTCTTCAGAGTATGAAAGAGTCAGACTGTACGATTGGGATCAGAAAATGGTGAGCTGGAAGCTGAAGAGAAATTTGGAAGATGCATTAAATTTATAAATGTACTAGAGAAGAGAATCCCCACAACTTAAATTCTGTGTGTTTGGCCTGAGAGCCTAACATATAAAGCTGATTTTTTTTTTTTTTTTTTAAGGAATATAATGGTTCCTAGCTGCTGGTCTCTGGACCGCTCAGTATAATTTTGGAACTGAGCAGTGTATATGGTCATAGAATCATAGATCATAGAATATCAGGGTTGGAAGGGACCCCAGAAGGTCATCTAGTCCAACCCCCTGCTCGAAGCAGGACCAATTCCCAGTTAAATCATCCCAGCCAGGGCTTTGTCAAGCCTGACCTTAAAAACCTCTAAGGAAGGAGATTCTTCCACCTCCCTAGGTAACGCATTCCAGTGTTTCACCACCCTCATAGTGAAAAAGTTTTTCCTAATATCCAATCTAAACCTCCCCCACTGCAACTTGAGACCATTACTCCTCGTTCTGTCATCTGCTACCATTGAGAACAGTCTAGAGCCATCCTCTTTGGAACCCCCTTTCAGGTAGTTGAAAGCAGCTATCAAATCCCCCCTCATTCTTCTGCAGACTAAACAATCCCAGCTCCCTCATCCTCTCCTCATAAGTCATGTGTTCTAGACCCCTAATCATTTTTGTTGCCCTTCGCTGGACTCTCACCAGTTTATCCACATCCTTCTTGTAGTGTGGGGCCCAAAACTGGACACAGTACTCCAGATGAGGCCTCACCAATGTCGAAGAGAGGGGAACGATCACGTCCCTCGATCTGCTGGCAATGCCCCTACTTATACATCCCAAAATGCCATTGGCCTTCTTGGCAACAAGGGCACACTGCTGACTCATATCCAGCTTCTCGTCCACTGTCACCCCTAGGTCCTTTTCTGCAGAACTGCTGCCTAACCATTTGGCCCCTAGTCTGTAGCGGTGCATTGGATTCTTCCGTCCTAAGTGCAGGACCCTGCACTTATCCTTATTGAACCTCATCAGATTTCTTTTGGCCCAATCCTCCAATTTGTCTAGGTCCTTCTGTATCCTATCCCTCCCCTCCAGTGTATCTACCACTCCTCCCAGTTTAGTATCATCCACAAATTTGCTGAGAGTGCAATCTACACCATCCTCCAGATCATTTATGAAGATATTGAACAAAACCGGCCCCAGGACCGACCCCTGGGGCACTCCACTTGACACCGGCTGCCAACTAGACATGGAGCCATTGATCACTACCCGTTGAGCCCGACAATCTAGCCAGCTTTCTACCCACCTTATAGTGCATTCATCCAGCCCATACTTCCTTAACTTGCTGACAAGAATACTGTGGGAGACCGTGTCAAAAGCTTTGCTAAAGTCAAGAAACAATACATCCACTGCTTTCCCTTCATCCACAGAACCAGTAATCTCATCATAAAAGGCGATTAGATTAGTCAGGCATGACCTTCCCTTGGTGAATCCATGCTGGCTGTTCCTGATCACTTTCCTCTCATGCAAGTGCTTCAGGATTGATTCTTTGAGGACCTGCTCCATGATTTTTCCAGGGACTGAGGTGAGGCTGACTGGCCTGTAGTTCTCAGGATCCTCCTTCTTCCCTTTTTTAAAGATTGGCACTACATTAGCCTTTTTCCAGTCATCCGGGACTTCCCCGGTTCGCCACGAGTTTTCAAAGATAATGGCCAACGGCTCTGCAATCACAGCCGCCAATTCCTTCAGCACTCTCGGATGCAACTCGTCCGGCCCCATGGACTTGTGCACATCCAGCTTTTCTAAATAGTCCCTAACCACCTCAATCTCCACAGAGGGCTGGCCATCTCTTCCCCATTTTGTGATGCCCAGCGCAGCAGTCTGGGAGCTGACCTTGTTAGTGAAGACAGAGGCAAAAAAAGCATTGAGTACATTAGCTTTTTCCACATCCTCTGTCACTAGGTTGCCTCCCTCATTCAGTAAGGGGCCCACACTTTCCTTGGCTTTCTTCTTGTTGCCAACATATCTGAAGAAACCCTTCTTGTTACTCTTGACATCTCTTGCTAGCTGCAGCTCCAGGTGCGATTTGGCCCTCCTGATATCATTCCTACATGCCCGAGCAATATTTTTATACTCTTCCCTGGTCATATGTCCAACCTTCCACATCTTGTAAGCTTCTTTTTTATGTTTAAGATCCGCTAGGATTTCACCATTAAGCCAAGCTGGTCGCCTGCCATATTTACTATTCTTTCGACTCATCGGGATGGTTTGTCCCTGTAACCTCAACAGGGATTCCTTGAAATACAGCCAGCTCTCCTGGACTCCTTTCCCCTTCATGTTAGTCCCCCAGGGGATCCTGGCCATCCGTTCCCTGAGGGAGTCGAAGTCTGCTTTCCTGAAGTCCAGGGTCCGTATCCTGCTGCTTACCTTTCTTCGCTGCGTCAGGATCCTGAACTCAACCAACTCATGGTCACTGCCTCCCAGATTCCCATCCACTTTTGCTTCCCCCACTAATTCTACCCGGTTTGTGAGCAGCAGGTCAAGAAAAGCGCCCCCCTAGTTGGCTCCTCTAGCACTTGCGCCAGGAAATTGTCCCCTATGCTTTCCAAAAACTTCCTGGATTGTCTATGCACTGCTGTATTGCTCTCCCAGCAGATATCAGGAAAATTAAAGTCACCCATGAGACTTTAACAGTTGTTGATGGAATGTTCACTACTGCAATCAGCCAATTACTCTTGAACACTTTCAAAATCTATAGATTCAGGTGTGTTCTGTGGTTTGTTGGGTGTTTGTTTTTTTTGCCAAAGCCACCAATAAAGGAAACCTTTTATACTTATTTTCTTTGCTTTAGTTAATGTTTGTTTTTGTTTTGTTTTGTTTTTATATGAGGCATTGTATCTTCTAAAAGAAAAATGGAAGGGGCGGGGGTTCTGAGCTGCAAGTTGCAGTGTGTGCAGGAGACAGAGGGGTTGTTTTTGGAGATTTTCTTTAAAGATCTCATTGATAAATATTAGATCACAAAAGGCCTGAATTATAGCAGTGCCATTATGCTTAAGTGTCTGTCACTAAGCTATATAAAAATACTTTCAGACACTTGTAACTTGTCAATTTTAAATTTAACTGGACTGAAGCTTGGCATACCTAAGCCCTTCTGTTAAGTTCTCCAGTTTATAAGGGCTTACCTACGTGAGGAAATTTAGTAGCAGAACTATACCAGCAGGGCCGTCCTTACCCATATGCAAACTATGCAGCTGCGTAGGGCACCAGGATATTTGGGGCACCAAATTTTCTGGTGCCTTGTGCAGCTGTGTGCCGCTCCAGCCCCTGTTCTACCTCTTCCCATCCCGCCCCAGCCCCGCCTCTTTCCACCCATGCTCTGCCTCAGCCCCACCCCCACTCCCTTGAGGAATGCAGCAGGGCTGGGCCTGCACTCACCGGCGACAGGAAGTGCAGCGACCTGGCTCCAGCCGCACCGGCAGCGAGTGCTGGAGGGTGGTTTCCCCCCAAGCCAGCCCTGCCCCCCCCGTGGCTACGTGCAGGGGGAGGCTGCGTAGGGCCCCAGAATTGCTAGGGACGGCCCTGTATACCAGTACAGTTATACTGCTATAACTTCCTGTGTGGACACTTTTATTCCAGTCTGAGTGCCTTTTTGTGGTTTAGCGTATGTGTATTTGGAAGTAGTGTAAACTAAATCACAAAAAGACACTCAGACTGGAATAAGTGTGTCCACACAGGAAGTTATAGCAGTATAACTGTACTGGTATAGTTCTGCCACTAAACTTCCCCATGTAGGTAAGCCCTAGGTTTTAGACACATGCAAGAGAAATATTTAATGGAGTTTTTTAACACTTGGATTCTAAATCATTGTTTTCCATATTACTGTGATAATAGCAGATGAGCAATTTAATTTATTTCATACAGCAGTCTATTTGCTACAATGCTGTAAAGAGTAATTTTTTTACATACTTGACAGATGTGTAATTTCAAAGGTGTGACGTATTGCTGTCTTTTATTACTTCATGAGTAATGGGATCTTTCTGTGTCTATTACTGTTCGGTTGTACTCCCAAGTGCATATTTATTGCTGAATGGAAATGCTAATTGTTGTGCTTAGAAATGTAACTTTTAATATTTTTGCATTTGTCAGGTATATGGATCCCTCTGTTGATAACATGTTAATGGACTGTAGAGCTTCAGTGAACTTACTCTATATGCAGGTAACAAAAGAACAAAACTCCTGATACTTCTAAAAGCTAATTGCCAAAATGTGTCTCCCATTCTAATAATGTACGCACTATGTTTTTAAATAGTGCAAGTTATCTGAATATTAAGTATGGACAGGTACTTCTATCTTGTATTTTTCTTTTTTTTATGATTTAAAAACAAAAGAAATAACTATGGATGAACTTGTTCTATGAGAATTTTTCATGTACAAATAACACTGTCTAGTTTGCAAATTCTGTTTAGTGTAAGTAATTATTCCATGCATAAAGGGGATGTATTTAGATCCTGGTCCGTTTGCTTCTCATGACAATATACGTTAGTGCTATTGTGTGCTAGTGGTTTAAGGCTGAGATTACACTTCTATACTGAATACTACCTCTACATACCGTTTTCTCCAAAAAAATATTATCGGTTAAGGATTAAATGTCTCCTGGTAGTTATTTTGGAAGATTTCATAAAACTCCACTAGGCTTCTTCTGTTTTATCTGAAGGTAGAAAAAAATAAATATCCATAATAACTTTTACACTCCTCCTTTCTCTATTGAGAACTCAACTCAAAAGGCTTCAAACCTGGCACGTGCATCGTCTTAATCAATCTCTGTTAGCAAATTTCATGGTTGTAATTCACCCTCTGTGCAGCTTCACCCGTGATAGTATTGGTGGAGACTGTAGTGTAGACAGGGCTCCAGTGTCCTTACCACTGTATTGTGCTGGGAGGTCCTTCAGTGTCATGATTAATTACCATTTTTGCTTGCTCATTTTATTTTTAAAATTGGTAGTTGTGACCTATCATTCCATGAGTTGTTACATTTCCTCTGTGTACTGGAACCATATTCTGAACAAGTAAATCAGCAGGTTGACAGAGTAACAATAGATACCGCTTTTCATAGCCAGAGGTCAGGGGCTTGCAGGTATGTTGGGCAACGCTGAATTGGAAACCATTTTGGTGCAGGGACTGAGGGTTGAATAAATTAAAAGTTGTGTGAAGCTGTCCAAAATTCTGAGCGCGTGTTTTAAAAGATGTTGGGATATCTTCCCCACACGCACAGTAAAGAGCAGATGGAAATACTCTCTCTCCCCCACCCCTTTTTTTTTTTTTTAGTTAAAATTTACTAACTTTTCTAAATAAGGCACTACAGGAAATTGAGAAGAATTGGGTCAAACCCACAGATGGACAGTTGCAGAAACTGGAATTGCTACAAAAAGCAGCAAACAAAATGAAGGTAAAGTGCTCTTTTAAAATGATATAAATCTATTGAAAGAATATATTTCAGGATGAAGACCCTTGAGGCTGCAGCCCCCACATATATTTCATTTGGTTTTTCTCTAAAAAGTGACTCTGTAAAAATGGCATCATAATGTTCTGTATTTATCCCTTCTCTCTCTCCCTGTGTGACTTTCAGACCCATTTTACAGATAAACTGAGCTACAGAGACACCAGATGACTAGAGCTGGGTGAATAATGGATTTTTTTGGTTCACTGCAATTCCAAAAAATTGAAGAAAATTTTTTGGGTTAAACATTTAATTCACTCCAAAACAAAATGTTTCATTTATGAGCATTATTAAACACTATTAGTGTTTAATAAAAGTGAAGGAAATTTCTAAACAAAGTTTTTCTGAAGCAAAAAAAATGAGTTTAATTTAAAAAATGTCAGAATAAAACATTTCCATTGTTTCAGATGGGGAGGGGGTTTGACTGAAACAATTTGGTGAATTTTACACCAATTCACAAGATGGCTTGATGTTGCCGAATCTGCATTTTTAGCAAAAAAAAAAAAATTCAGATGGAAAATCTTTTCCAGGTCTATAGGTGACTTAAAGGCCACAGTGACTTGGTAGAGCTGGGATTAGAAATCGGGTCTTGGTTCTTTGTGCCTTGCTTAGTTACTAGATCACAACTGCCTCTGTACAGAAGATCATGTAGAACACTATTTTTCATCACTTTTTGATTCTGTGTTTCTGGTGCAGTTTCTAGAGCTGGTTCAGGAAGTGCAGCATTATGGATACATACAGCTTGATCCCTGCACCTGTGACTATCCAGAAGTAGGCTGTTCTGCTGCTGTTCATGTAGGAAATAATGAGATCAGCTGCTGCATAAAGTTACCTAGTAACCAGACCAAAGAAGTCAGCTTCAAGATCAACAGGGTGAGGTGCTGGCAGGTCACTTTTCTAGTAAGTACCTTGTTGACATTGCACCTTTCCAAATATTTCAACACATTTAATTCAAAATGACTTTTTTCCTATGTGAGATTAAGGCTGTCAGGGAGCTGGTCAGAGCTCCCTAATTCTCAGATACCTTGCCCCGGCGTACGTACCTTCAGCTGTCTTCCTTTAAGCTAGAAGGTGGAGTGGAACAGCGGAACTGGCACGAGGTAGCAGAGCCACCTGAGTCAACTTTATGTTCCTGGAGATTTCACCCTTCGCAGGGGGACTCTTCCAGTACAGATCTCCATCTGCTTCAAATTCACTTTTGCCCTGTAAGCCACACAAACTGAACCTGGCTGACTGGAGAGTCCAGCCCTGATTCTGAGTTAATACCTCTTTGTGGTAGTTTCTTCTCTTCCTCTTCAGGGCGCTATTACACAGCCAAAAGACCAAGGACATGAGCAGACCCTAGAGCTCAGGTTTGAGTACAATGATTCGGACTCATGGAGATGGATCGTCTTTTACACAAAACAGGTTAGCATCAGGGCAGTAAAGAAAAAGGCCTTTGGTGAAATGTAGGCTGCTAGCCAATGGAGCTGGAATTTACTCTTCAGTGCTTGTGTGGCTCCTATAACTGGACAACTGCTGTGTCTCTGCCTGTTCAGTCTAACGACAGACTTACATGGGAGCTCAAATACTTCTCCCCAGAGAGAGGGTTGAGGTTGGCAAGAGAAATTGCCCTGCACTGGGCTGCAAGCCTGGCATGGTATGCAGAGGTGTTAGTCTTCTTTTTTTATTTACTAGCCCAGTGGATAGTCACAAATTTTAATGTGGTGGAAACGCTTAATGACTAGACCCTATCTTCCACGTGGTAGATGATGCACATGAATATTCCACTCAAGACTATGTTAAATACAAAATAGGTATATGGTAGATATAAATCTACACAAGCATATTGTAAATCATAACAATTTTTAAAAATCCCTTTTTCCACAGTATTTCAGTAGTGTCCCACCCTACCCATCAGGTCTCTGGTTCAAAGAAAAAGGTGTTCAGAAAGAGAAGTAGCCAATATACAGTTATGCACTACAGCTGCAAAACTCAGAGCTGGATATGAAAGAACCCAGATTTTGCGGGGGGGTGTTGAATCTGGGGGTCTTGGTACGGCCCATCCCTAGTACTTGGCTTTTAAAAAAAAAAAGGGGGGGGGTGACAAAGGGAATGTGGTGTGTTCTTCTTTCTCCTCCTCTCTCCTCCCTTTCCTTCCCCCCCACCCCAAACCTGCCAAAATTAATAGCAGTTAAGAACTTACAAGTGAAATCAGAATGCTTAATTTTTTACGCATTATTTCTGCATTCCAATATGACTCTGTATTGTCCACCCACTTATGTAGCAGCTCATTATTTTGCTGCTACTCAGAGTTTTAAAAGAACATGAATCATCCCCATATTCACAAGCCAAGAGGCTTACCACTTTGGTCACTGTTATGGGAAGAGAGCAGCCAAACTGAAATTCCCTCATTGTTAATTTTCCTCCTGAATTTGTTAACTAGAGCTGTCCCTAGGCTCCTGTAAGTAGGAAAACTGCTTCCCTTTCTTCAAAAGTGAGAAGAAGAAAATATAGCCTGAAAAGGTGCTGGGAGGACCCCAGGGCTTGATCTAAAGCCCACTGAAGTCAATGGAAAGACTCCCGTAGACTTTGATGGGCTTAGCATCTGGCCCCAATAGAACTGGTGGTGCTGCCATGCCCACTGCTTTAAGTTCACACTACCACTGTAACCATGCAGTGCGCAATGGCGGTGAGACTGGCTTCACGCAATTGCAACACACTGTCAACATTTGCATTGTTGCAACAACTTTTGCATGTAGACACAAGGGAATCTGAAGGTGCTGAGCACTTGCTGCTCCCATTTATTTCCATTGAAGTTTTGAGTTCTCAGCACTTCTGAAACTCGAGTCTAAGGTATATTAGAAGTATGGTCGATACTTAATTTGGTATTGTCATTACCAGTGCAATTTGCCTAAACCAGCCTTTAATGTAGTTCAGCTGCCTTAGCGGCACAAAATGGGAGTAATTATAAGAGAATAACTTGCGGTACAGAACCCACAATAAAGACACCGACCCTACATTTTCTAAGTGGTGGTGTCCGGGTTTAGTCACAGTGAGATTGGATTACAACTAATTCGATGATCATAAATGTTTTAAACACATGGTAAATTAACCAGATTAGGTAAGAAATAGTTCAGTAGTTACCAGGAAAAGTGGAAGGGGAAATAAGGTTGAGTAAATCTTTAACAAAAGAAACTAGAATATATTCTGTTTATCTATGTAGGCATTTCTACTGAGTAGCTGCTTGAAAAAGATAATATCAGAACAGCTGATGAAGACAACCAAAGGAGACAAAGAAATGGTGAGCAAAGCTATCTATCTGCATCTCTTGGTGCCCAAATATATGGCAGCTGACCAGTGACTCTCATTTGTCTATGCTAGGGAATTTTTATGGGAATGAAATTCCCATTGCTGCTACCATCAATTCAGCTGCATCAGTGGCATCCACAGTGTAGAAAAGGCTCTTGCAGTTTCCAGTATTTTTACTGTAGATGGAATTGACAAGGTGGTGGAAATGTCACAAAAAATATTGTAAAAAGAAAAGGACTTGTGGCACCTTCATCCGATGAAGTGAGCTATAGCTCACGAAAGCTGATGCTCAAATAAATTGGTTAGTCTCTAAGGTGCCACAAGTACTCCTTTTCTTTTTGCGAATACAGACTAACACAGTTGCTACTCTGAAACCTGTCAAAACATATTGTGTGATCTGGATTTCAAAGATGACCTTTTATTGTAATGGTGTTTAATATTAGTCTTTCTCCATCCCCCTCTAGCTTTTAACTTTTATCACATATGACAAAGCACACTTATCTTTTAACTCTTGTATATCTCCCTTCACTTGCTGGATTCAGGTCCTGTCTGAATTTTTGTTTTCTGCTAAGACATTTTGTTCACCATGTTTGCAGTGATCAGTCTGAATTTTTGAAAAATTCACACTGAGACAGAGAGGGCCTTTTTTTAAAAAGAGAGAAATTTAGTAAACTTAAAAAGTGAAAAGACTAATAGTCAGTTCCCTATTACCGTTGAATGTCTCTTTAAATTTAAAAAGGAACTTCTTTTATAGGTGTTAGATTTATTAATAATATTTGTAATTATTAATATGGGATAGCACCAAAAACCAAAGGCCAAACGGTAATTGATGCAGTTGCTATAAAGATGCCTAAAAGTCTAACTAATAAGCAATTTACTACATCCAAACAGTAACAAAACATTTATAAGCATATGATTAAGATATTTTCAAATGGGCTAAACCCAGGAGTGATTAGACCCATATTGGTTGGCTCCAGTGTGGTCAGGCAGGTATTAGCAATGAATCCTTTAAGAGTTTACTTTTTATATCCTTTAACAAACAAGTGATGTCCTTGCCATTACTGACTTCTCCTAAAAACAAATTTGAGACAGTTCACCCTTATTTCCAGTCTTAATCCAGATAAGACTTACAGCCTTCTTTCTTCCCAAGGCCTTTCCTTTCTTATCTTGTCTCCGCATTCCTTGCTTACCGGCAACGATGGGAAGGTTGGGGCTTATTTCTTTTAAGACAGTTTTTCTTTGTCTTGTTACTGGAGCTCTTTATTTTCTTAGTTACTTTTGGAACCATACATCCTTCCCACACTACAGCTAATACTACTTATTCTCATGGACTTCTTTTACTTGCTGATTCTGGCCTTCTTTACAGCACATATACATATCCTTGACCAAATTAATCTTTAATTTTATACTTATCCCACAAGACGTGTTTCTGTGGCGGTCTTAGCTATAGTGACTGAGTGATAAATGTCAATACCTTTGCTGACTTCCTGAAATTTAACGGTATTCTAGAACAGCTGTTATGTTCAATTCTTTTTCTTTAAGAAGTGACAAGAAAAGAATGCATGTGTGCTGCTGGGTTAGTACTTGGATTATGATATCACCATGCTCATTAAAATGGACAGGAAGGCAACAAATGACTTCTATGTTCCATTTTAAGCAATTAATAATTAAACATTGGGTAATTGGAGATGGAGACCAATTTTGAAACTGATTTAATCTTTAAGCCCTAAATTATTTGTAGTAGAGATATGCTAACATTTTAAATGTTGCAGTGATGGCTAATTTTCAGCTGCTGCTGGTACTACTATTTAGTAGCTATGGTGACTTTGAACCAGATTAAGAAAGTGTCAATAAATGAACTAATGCCTGCTCCTGCTCCCATTGGATTCAATGGAAACTGGGCCAGGCCCAATGTGGTGTCTGTATACTTGCTTTCTTTGAGTTCACTGTGTTTTAAATTTAATTACTCTGTGTAGCAGATTGAGATGCCTGAGTCCCTGAAGAGTAAAAAATCCAGCGTCCAACAAAGTCAGGTCAGTGAGTGAGTGACATACCGGAGTAGAATCCAGACTGAGGCCAGGTCTACACTACAGACTTATATCAGTATAACTACGTTGCTCAGGGGTGTGAAAAATCCACCCTTCTCCTGTTGACATAGCTCCCGCCTCTCGGAGAGGTGGATTAACTACGCCAACAGGAGAAGTTCTCGCTTTGGCATAGGAGCGTCTTCACTAAAGTGCTACAGCAGCACAGCACAGAGAAGACAAGCCCTGAGTAGTTGTCATCTCTGCCTTGGGGTGCCCGTTGTAGTGCTTTGCTGCTGTAGCCTCCAACCTGGACTGCTCACAAATAGCCTCCAGCATGTAAGTCACGCCCAGCTCTGGCTGTGTGTTCTGCAGCCAGCCAGCCACACCTTGGCTCTTAGTAGCTATAGTTATGCTGCAGGGTGACCCGAACAATTCCCCAGTGCAAGATCTTCCCTCCAAAACGTAGGTCTTGTACTGCCCAGCCCCCTCCTGGATAGCACAAATATATTAAGTGTCTCATTCCTTTAAGGAAATAATATGCCAATTTATCATTTTAAATAATTATCCAAACACTTCAACTTAAACAACTGTATTAGATAAAATAAAACAAGCTTATTCACTACAAAGAGATTTTAAGTGAGTATAAGTAATAAGGTATAAAAGTCAGAAATGGTTACAAGAAAAATAATGAGAAACTGCTTACTGGTGCCTAACTTAACAAGCTATATTAGATTCAAGCAAAGTTTGTCACCATATGCTCCAGCAGATTACTGGCCAAACTCTCAGGTCAGGCCCCTCCCTTCCCACCCTAGTCCAATGGCTGTTTTCCTTTGTCTTCTGACGTGCAACCAGAGACACACAGGGAGAGAGAGAAGGGGTGTCTGCCACTTCTTTTTATAGTCCTGTCCCCCACTTTAAGTGTTTACAGCTGGGAGCAAGGTGACAGGCAGTCTGCACGGAAGGAAACTCCATGCTGTTCTTTGCTAAGATGTAGACTGGTTGTGGGTGTCTCCAACTTCATAACATATTTCAGTAACATACATATAGCAAAACTTCATAATTCCACATACAATGACTGCACATACAGTTTAACAGGATATTAATTTTCAACAGATTAAGACTTTTTAAAAGATACCTCGCAAGACATACTTTGTACAAAACATATCATTATATCACCATGGTAAATATGAGGGTTTCAGGGTATTGCTTTGGGGTACAGAGTGTCACACCCACATGTCTAACTTTAAGCATGTGACTATTCCCACTAACTTCAATAAAATTGCTCACATACTAAAGTTAAGCACAGACTTGTAAGTATTTGCTGGATTGGGACATTATTATTCAGGCATAACACCAATAAAAAGCAGCCCCAAATGTCCCAATTTGTCCCATCTTTAGAGCATTGAAACAAACATTGCTCCAATGATTAAAACTCATTTACAGTAGTTTCCTGCTCCAATGAGCAATTGTCTCCTAAATGCCGACCTAGAAGTGCCATACACTGCATCAGTAAAATAGGATAATGTCTGATAAACTTTTTTTTAGTTGCATTAATGTTCATACTTATCTCTGAATGTCTGTTGGTTTTTGTGGTTACTGTAATTTGTGTGCTCTTACTGTATTTAACTGTGTATTTGTTTCTCTGCAGATAGCTCACTCTGGTTTTATACCAAGAAAAAGGATGTTGGTTAGACCAAATAAAGAGGACGGTGTTTTTGAGAAGATAAGAGAGGAAGATCTGTGATAGATTCTTTAGAACTGCCTATAAAAATATGTTGCAAAGTACCAACTATATTAAAATAGTCTTCAATTTAACAATACCTTACACATTTTTCTAATTCCTTGACAATTATAACATTCTTGATCTTGTAGTTTTAAAGATCCAGTTAACTGCTTCCTCAAGTTAGAACTTGCTACAGATTTGAAGAAAAAGTGAAGACAGGGCAACATAAAAACATCTTACATTTCTTGTGTATTTTTATAACTGAAATTAGAAATTTTTAAAATAGAAAAGTCTACTGAAATGTTAGAGCTGGAGAATTTTATTTTGCATTAAAATACAAGGTTTTATTAGTTAAGAGTTTTGGTTTAAATATTGTGACTGTGGTTGAGTGCAGCTCAGTGTTGCCATCTCTGGATTTATCTGGGAGGGCCACCCATTTCCCTTGGACACAAACCTTGCCATGATCATTTATGCTCTTCCTTATCAAGGGCAGCAAGCCTACTACAATGCCTCCATGCTCCTAACTGAGCTTCCCTTGATGCTGATCTGAAGACTGCAGTAGTTGCTGAATGCAGCTGTTAATGTACTTCCTGGCATAAGAGCAAGGGAATCAGTTATGCCTATTAACGCACACTGTGGAATCTACATTGGCTGCTGATATGCCTAAGAACATATTTAAAGGTCTTAGGACTTGTCTACACAGGGAATTCACAGGGAAGTTAGTGCAAAATAGTTAGGGTGTGAATTTAAAGCACAATAACTATTTTTCACTAGCTATTCCGGGTTTCTTTCCCTGTGTAGACAAGTCCTTTTGTGTTCATATATATAGTCCTTCAAAATGTAACCTCTAAAATGATGAGTCCATGCCCAGCGATTATGCTAAGGCTGTTCTTGGTCCCTAATTTCAGACAGGACCAAGCTACAGCTAGAACTTTCTCAGTCGAGGCACCCTGGGTTGTAAGAACTACTGAGAGGGAGGTTCCTTGGCTGCCTCTAGGGCACACTGCAGACCCTGCGAATTTCACCTGGCCAATCCTTGACCAGTTTTTGATCCCAATATTTTGCACAAGCTGGTGGGGTGGATACTATGAGGACTGTCAGGAATCCTTCTGTGCCAGCTTGCCGGAGTCTGATTGAATGCAAAATTGGGCTGGATGATTCTTCTGACCGTGTGTTTGTGTTTGTCCGTGCTTTGTAGTGTGGTGTGCAGGTCCTTATGATTGAACTGTTTGGTAACTCCAGTTGAAGTAATAAACTGTTGAATATTGGGCAACAGACCTCTATCTGACCTATGCAGAAAAGGGCTGGACAGTGCAGAAAACACATTTTGCGGGAAATCACTGTGTTGGGGTGATCCTGGAAGTAGTAACCAAGGCTGGTGGAAGCCAGAGTGCGACTGGAGTGTTGCTGTCAGGCTGCTGGGATCGGAACTGCTGGACAAGTGCTGCATCTATACACAGACACTTAGGGTGTGATCTGCATGCTGTTTGTGAGCGACCCAGGTTGGGAGCTACAACAGCAAAGCATTGTGAGGCATCCAAGGTTGCAGGGCTGGCAGTGACACAACCCTTCATTGATCTGGATTATACCCCAGAGCTTCACACTTTCACACAACAACGGGGGGGGTGGGAAAGGCTGTTTAAACTAGGAAAATGTCTCTGTAAAAATCACAAAATTTGATAGTGGGATTTATGAACAGGACAGTACTTCACAAATGAAGTGGATGTTGATCTAGTCAGTTTTTAAAAAGGGTTAACAGTTTGAAGTGCTTTACAACACTTTCATGTTCTCAACTTTGAACTCTGATCTGTTTCAATTTTCTGCAACTTGTGCTTTTTTTAGAAATAAACATCACTGTTTTTAGTAAATTCACATAGCTCAACACTTAACTGGACAGTTGAAAATTACGGTACATATGATACAAATTGGCTGAAAAACTTCAATAGGGAAAGATTTGTCAGGGGTATAAATGATGAGTAGCAATTACTAAACATCTATTAACTGCTTGAAATGTTCTTTTAAAGATTTAAAGTTTTCAGCTGGATCTCATACTAAACTTAAAGGTACAGGCCTACAATGAACAGTAGAACAATGCTAATAACTAAAATAGCCACCTTTTGCTTAAGCTGTGGATGGTAGCAATTATCTTCATTAATCATACCCATTATACTGTCATTCTGAAGAATGAAATCATTGCTGCTTTAAAATAATTTAAATTACCTGTAGTCCATTATTGTCTTAATAGTAACAGCTGCTACTTTTAAAAATGTACAAACATTTTTAGCAGCATGTGATGGGAAATCATTTGAATGCCAAAAAATGTTAACAATGAATAAGAAATATTGTTGGTATTAGGCTTTAACAAACATCAAGAATCAGATCAGAACCTTTGCTGTTGTTTGGTAAAAGTCTCTATTATTTTCATACCTCAGGTTCCTTCTGGGGCAAGATTAGGTTCTAAGCAGTGGCTTGTATTTAACAGTTAACTAGGATAAAAGAGTCTTTATTGCCCCAGCAAACCCAAACTTTCATCTGCCCCTCAGCAATGGGAACCAGCAGGAAGGACCATTCATAGACCGAGCACTGCTTTCCACTTGCATCGACCCTCCACTATGAACAAATATACACACTTTAGTGGAGTGCCAGGCGGGCGGTGTGGCCAGAGCACCCCTACCGCCGGAGTGCCCCTAGCCCCAGTGCTGGGTGGGTGGCACATGGCTGGAGCGCCCCCAGCCCCAGAGCGCCATGTAGACAGCGCGGACGGAGCGCCCCCAGCCTCAGACCACTGGGCGGGCAGCCCAGTCCCAGCACCCCCATGGACAGGTAGCACAGCATGGTCTCAGACCCAGCCTTGTGTGCAATTGCCCCAGCCTGCATGCCTGCCCCAGCCTCTTGGCCACAGAAGAGCGGGAAGGGAACTGAAGCAGGCAAGAGAGTGTCTGGGGGCAGAGTGTGGGCGGGGCCACAACAGGCTGTTTGGGGAGGCACAGCCTTCCCCTGCCTATGCTACCTGCTGCCCATTCTCAAAATGGTCCAAGTGTTTCACTTATGTCTGATGCATATATTCCCTTGATTCCTGTCAAAGTGCAAGACCAGCCATGGTAGACTGACAGTAAACATTTAGAAATGTGTTACTTTTATCATGGGGGCCTATAATAAATTCCAAACAGGGCAGAATACACTTTAACCACCACATGACGTAAAGGAAAGAATTTCAAAAGTGTCACAACTTGCTCTTATGCCCCAGCCACAGCATTTATAGACCAGCCTAACCTGTAGGTGCACACTTTTATCATGGGAATGCTGACTAAGAGGAAAGCCAAAGACTCCAGTAGACCTGTGACCGTAAGGGGAATTGCGTAACAGGTCCCTGTGAAATGGTCTGAACAAATTGTTACTCCATTGTAAGGAATCTGGACAGAAAGTTTTGTGAATAGAATAAAAGAAAACGCACTGTGAAAGAAATAATTCAAAACAAAATGAAGATCAGACTAAGTATATGTAAGATGATATAACCAGTTCTCTGTGAGGGAAAAGAATCTGTGACTGTGCAAAGAGAAACGGTAACATCACTAGCAATTAATCTTATGCACAAAACTTAGCTGGGATAGACTTTGTGTTCCCCAGGGTGCGGGAAGCTTGCGTAGCCTCTGTCCGTGCTGTACCTGTTCCGTACATAGTGAAGACTTACAGCTCCAGGGCTGTCTGTGTGGCACCGTCGCCAGCACTGTTTCTTTTTTCAAGTGGCCTGAGATGAACTTCTCTTTAAATGACTGAAAATTACATTCTTAAGATCATTGTTTTCAAAATAAAAATGTGCACAGCCTTATTAAGAAATGTCAGTGGAAAGTGAGAATTACCAAAAGGAGAAGCACAAAAAAAAAAGATTTCTCACTATTTTATGCTAAATTAAGGCCAAAAAATGTTGAATTATAAGTAAGGCTACGATTTTGTCATGGAGGTTTTAGAAGTCATGGAATCCATGACTTCCAAAGACCTCTGTGATTTCAGCCTCTGTGGAAGGGCGCTGTGACATATTGCCTGAGGCAGCGGGCCCCCAAGCACCCAGCTGCCGCAGGCAGGGCGGATACCATGCAGCTCCCAGCCACTACAGGGGACAGAGGGACACCCGCAGCTCCCGGCCATTGTAGCATGGCAGGGGGACCCCCACAGCCCTTGGCCACCATGGGGGAAAGGGGTGTGACGTTCCCCTGGTGTTATCGGGACTGGTGATCTGCTAGGTCACTCCAATCCTCAACTCTGGGAGCCAGCCTTATCCTGCTCTGCTGTGAGAACCCCCACTCCTGGGCTGTTCACACACAGCCTCTTACATGGGGAGCAGGCAGGGGGACCCCCAGAGCCCCTAGCCACCATAGGGGGGCAGGGAGATCCCCACTGCTCCCCACTGTGTCATCAGGGGGATTCCCACAGCCCCCCACTGCTGGGGAGGGGGCAGGGGGACACTGCAGCTTTCCACTGCAGGGGGCGGGCCAGAGGGACCCTGGAGCTCTGAGCCCGCAAGTGTGGTGGGGGCCCCAGGGCTCCCAGCCACCTGCAGCTGCCCAGTCCTTTCCCATTTTATCATGGATATTTTTAGTAAAAGTCACAGACTGGTCACGGGCAATAAAGAAAAATTCATGGAAGCCCATTACCTATCCCTGACTTTTACTAAAAATATCCATGACAAAATCTTAGCCTTAATTATAAGGCATGATTAAAGCAGGCATAATGCTGGGAATGAGGGACAGGAGATGGATCACTTGATGATTACCTGTTCTGATCATTCCCTCTGAAGCACCTGGCATTGGCCATTGTCAGAAGACAGGATACTGGGCTAGATGGACCTTTGGTCTGACCCAGCATGGCCATTCTTATGTTCTTATAAAACTAATCTGTAGCTTCTGACAGCAGCCCTGAACAGTCCCAATGTCACTCTTCAGCATATTGGTGAAATACTTTTCCCCTCATGTTAATTTCCAGCATGCTGCCAGGAGCAAACTAGCCTGCTTTTACAAGCAAATTCAGTATTGGTGCCACTTTTATTTTCTTTAAAGGCAGCCATGCTGTAAAGAGGATATTTCTTTTCATTAGATTTTAAAAAGCTGAGGGCTAAAGAGCTGCATGCTCATTAATTAGCAAGTTTACCAAGTTAATCTACAAACCTTACCCACATGGAAATAATTTCTTCTAATATAGCAAAGACTGTTTTAGATGTAAGAGTTTTAAGTGTATAACCACTTCTTTAGGCGTTACTGAGCTGAAACAAACCTTTATGTTAAATGCTGGTGCATTTTTCTAACTATTACAGATCAGGATGGACCTAATGTGGGGATGCACACCATCCCACATCCACTGACTGTGGGGTTCTTACCCCTACCACTGAGGCACCTGGTGCTGGCCACTGTTGGAGACAGGCTGCTGCACTGGATGGAGGTCTGGTCTGATCGGGTGTGGAGGTTTCTATGTTCCTATGCTATGGCTAGTTGCTATCACTTCAAGACTGATGAGCTATTTCTGTTATTTTAAGGCAGACATTGCCTTGGTACCCGAACCCCTGAAGTTGTACATGAACACTGCAGACAGGAGGTGTGACTGAAGCACCCCTAGACAGCCCTACCTGAGCTAGCTGTGAGTTGGAGTAACGAATGTGGGGCTGCATGTGCTAGCTTAGCCTCCTGCCCTGGTCCCCGCACCTGCAGCCAGGCTTCGCTGTTCGATCAAAGCTCGCAGGGATTGGCCAGAGGGGTGCTAGAACAATGTTTATAGTGGGGGTGCTGAAAGCCATTGAACCAAACGAGACCCTGTACATCAGCGATCCCCGAACTGTGGGGTGTCCCTCCCATAGGGGGGCACGGCCGGGGCCCAGGACAGCCCCCCACAGGGGATGGGGAGGGAGCGCCACCCAGCTCCGTTCCCGGCCCGGCCCCAGGCTCCCCGCCCGGGGATCCACTCCCGGCCCGCGCCAGGGCCCCCGACTGCCAGCCGTGGCTGGGGATCTGCTCCCGCGACCCAGCGGGCGGCCCTGCTCCAGGGGGCGGGGAGGGCACGGCTGACAGGGATAAGGGGGGCCCACTGCTCTACCTAATGGAAGCCGCCTCAAGGCAAGGGGTGCGGCGGCCCCGCCAGTTCCAGCTGCCGTGCGGGGCCGCAGCAGCCTGGCCTAGCGCTGCGCTGTACTCAGGGGCCCCCGCGCCGACCGCCCCGGGACGGGCCGAGGCGCCTCGCCCCGCGGTCAGGGGAGGCCGGGGGCCCCATGAGCGGTGCAGGCGGCCTCCGACCAGCAGGCGGCGCGGCCTCCTTCCCGGCCCGGCGGCGTGCGCGTCGCAAGAAGCAGGCCAGCGCGGCGCTGAGGGACTCAGGTACCGGGACGGGCAGCGGCAGGAGGTGGGCCCGGCGGCGGGGGGTCGGGGCCAGGCAAGGCCTGCGGGAGGGGCCCGCTCCCTGCTGAGTGCCCAGCCGCGAGGGCTGCCGAAGGGCGCAGGCCGCGCACCTGGCCGGGGTCGGGCGCCGCCCCCTGTCTGGGCGCCTCGCGGGCAGCCTGACCCCGGCGCGCCGAGGCTGGGCCCTGGCGCCGCTCGCAGCTGCGGGAGCTGCCACCCCCCTAGCGCGGGGGGAGACGGCCGGGCCTGTCCTGGGAGCCGGGCCCAGCCCGCTGCGTAACACAGGCCGGGTCATTCCCATCCAGGGCCAGGCTAGCGGAGTTACAGCAGATGCCGGCCAGAAACCCTCCCGCCCTCAGTGCTCGGACTGTGGCTGCCCTTTAGCTGGTAATCGCCTTGTGGCGAAGCCTGGCTGAGCGATGGCTTTTGTAAAGCCCCGTGTCCCCCCCGGTCCAATACAAGCGTTAATGTGTAAATAGTGTAGTGCAAACTAATCCCAGGTACGGGGGAGGAGGAGAGGGGTTGTGCATTCGGAGTAATGTTGAATAATAGCTGTGGTACTGGCCTGGCAATCAGGTAGGTTCCCAGTGTGATGTGGTCGCACAGAATTAATGCTGTGTTGAGCTACTGTAGGCAGGGGTATAACTGACTAGTTTTTAGCACCTAGGTGTCAAGAACATCCCTGACAAATTGGACCCTATCCACAAAATTGTCATGAAGCTGTGAGAAGACTAAAATAGCTAACTCTGCATAGCTTGAGTGATATAACTCTCTACAAATACTTGAAATGTCACTATGAAGGCAGGGGAGGGGCCCTTTGAAATGATGAAGGGATGGAAAAACTAGAAGTAATAGAAAGAAAATGAGTGAGGAAAAAAATTCCCCACCTTACAGTCCAACTTTGACTTACAAAGAAACATGAGCAAATCTATAAATATGTACAGCTTGACTAAATACCTTAGAGGAGTGTGAGAGATGTAAAGATGTACCAGAACATTAAGCATGTAAATACTAAGGAGGCAGAGGAGTTCCCTTTTTGTTCTGCCAAAAATGTAACTAAGAATAATGGGGTAGAATTAAGAAAATGTGGTCTATCAGGAAAAACTTTCTTACAGTGAGATGATCTGTTAGACTGAAATAGTCTTTGAAAAGAAATGGTAGACATCTTATTTTGAAAGGTACTGTCATTTATGATTTGTACTGTGGTAGCACTCAGAAGCCCCAGTCAAGATTGTGGTTCACTTGTGCTACATACTAATGAGGGCTTGTCTACACATACAGCACTGTAGCAGCGCAGCTGTAGCGCTTAATGAAGATGCTACTTCGTCCCCGTGGGCATAGGTATTCCACCCCCTCAAGAGGCAGTAACTATGCCAACAGGAGACAGTCTCCTATCAACATAGAGCTGTCTCCACCAGAAGGTCGGTTGGTATAACTAGAGCCCTGAACGGATACAAAATTTGTATCCGCATCCGATTCCCAATCCGCAAACGTGGTCTGCAGATATCCGCATATGTGGATGCAGATATAAAACTGATATTTGCAGATTTGCTCTAGATATAAAATTTGGATCCACATCCATCTGCGATCCGCAAACAGATGCAGATATCTGCCAATATAAAACAGGTATCAGCAAATTTGCAGGGCTCTAGGTATAACTGTCGCTCAGGGCTGTGGATTTTCCACACCCCTGAGCAATGTAGTTATACTGACATAAGTCTGTGGTGTAGACCAAACCTAATATAGTTTTAGTTCTGTGTTTTGTTGTTTTTAAACTACAAATTACAAACCAGTAAGTTTTATTAACAGGACTGTATGTTCTATATTTTTAATAAGCTATGAAAGTAATGCAGTGTTTGCAGCCCAAATATAGAATCATGCTAGTGCATGAGCATCAAAAAGTGAAACTGACTGGACGCTCACTTTGTGAGTTGAAGAGAAAGGTGTGTTGGGGAGAAAACCAACCACACCAGTGGTGAAAGGTTTATTTTTAATGTTTGTAATAGCCTAAAATGATATTAGCTAGCTATACAGGCATAGATTTTTAATATAGTTTTTAATCTGATAATCTTATACAAACTGTAGGGAACAGTCCTGCACTGGCAGAGGAATGATTAGATGACTGAAGAAGTCTTTCACTTGTAAATTCAGTGGGCTACATTCTGTTGTATTCTGCAGCCCTTTTACGCTGCCAGAGTAACATAAAGGGTAGCCTCAGCCACCAGAGAATACTCCTGGTGTAAGGTTTTTTTCTTCGGTGCCACAGAATTGCCAGAATAGAGCTATGCTGCTCCCTCCTCACAGCCCCCAGTGCAGCGGATGGGACCAGAGTACGCTGTATAGTTAAAGCTTTTCTTGGTTGTGGAGCAGCTCCTAAAGGACTGTTGCATTTGAGCGTAATTTAGAGCTACCTTCTGGCAGTTGTAGCTCAAGAGCATTGGAGATTCTGCCCCACTGATTTTAATAGCTTTGAGCACTATCCTTGCATCACTAAGGAGTTGTCTATACAGGGAAATGGGCCAGCATAAGTTATTCTGCAATAGGAACCTGTATGGACACTTATTCCAGAATAAGAATGTTCATACAGAGAGTTATTCCAGAATAGCCATTGTGCTTTAAATGAAAAGGAATACTTGTGGCACCTTAGAGACTAACCAATTTATTTGAGCATAAGCTTTTGTGAGCTATAGCTCAGTTCATCGGATGCATAGATTCATAGATTCATAGATATTTAGGTCAGAAGGGACCATTATGATCATCTAGTCTGACCTCCTGCACAACGCAGGCCACAGAATTTCACCCACCACTCTTACAAAAAAAAAACCTCACACCTATATCTGTGCTATTGAAGTCCTCAAATTGTAGTTTAAAGACCTCAAGGAGCAGAGAATCCTCCAGCAAGTGACCCGTGCCCCATGCTACAGAGGAAGGCGAAAAACCTCCAGGGCCTCTTCCAATCTGCCCTGGAGGAAAATTCCTTCCCGACCCCAATATGGCGATCAGCTAAACCCTGAGCATATGGGCAAGATTCATCAGCCAGATACTACAGAAAATTCTTTCCCAGGTAACTTGGACCTTACCCCATCTAAAACCCATCACAGGCCATTGGGCCTATTTACCATGAATATTTAATTGCCAAAACCATGTTATCCCATCATACCATCTCCTCCATAAACTTATCGAGTTTAATCTTAAAGCAAGATAGATCTTTTGCCCCCACTACTTCCCTCGGAAGGCTATTCCAAAACTTCACTCCTCTGATGGTTAGAAACCTTCGTCTAATTTCTAATCTAAATTTCCTAGTGGCCAGTTTATATCCATTTGTTCTTGTGTCCACATTGGTACTGAGTTTAAATAATTCCTCTCCCTCTCTGGTATTTATCCCTCTGATATATTTATAGAGAGCAATCATATCTCCCCTCAGCCTTCTTTTAGTTAGGCTAAACAAGCCAAGCTCCCTGAGTCTCCTTTCATAAGACAAGTTTTCCATTCCTCGGATCATCCTAGTAGCCCTTCTCTGTACCTGTTCCAGTTTGAATTCATCCTTCTTAAACATGGGAGACCAGAACTGCACACAGTACTCCAGGTGAGGTCTCACCAGTGCCTTATATAACGGTACTAAAACCTCCTTATCCCTACTGGAAATACCTCTCCTGATGCATCCCAAGACGACATTAGCTTTTTTCACAGCCATATCACATTGGCAGCTCATAGTCATCCTATGATCAACCAATACTCCAAGGTCCTTTTCCTCCTCCGTTACTTCTAGTTGATGCGTCCCTAGCTTATAACTAAAATTCTTGTTATTAATCCCTAAATGCATGACCTTACACTTCTCACTATTAAATTTCATCCTATTCCTATTACTCCAGTTTACAAGGTCATCCAGATCCTCCTGTAGGGTATCCCTGTCCTTCTCTAAATTAGCAATACCTCCCAGCTTTGTATCATCTGCAAACTTTATTAGCACATTCCCACTTTTTGTGCCCAGGTCAGTAATAAAAAGATTAAATAAGATTGGTCCCAAAACCGATCCCTGAGGAACTCCACTGGTAACCTCCCTCCAACTTGACAGTTCACCTTTCAGTAGGACCCGTTGTAGTCTCCCCTTTAACCAATTCCCTATCCACCTCTCTAAGGTGCCACAAGTACTCCTTTTCTTTTTGCAAATACAGACTAACACGGCTGTTACTCTGAAACCTGTGCTTTAAATGCACGCCCTTCCTTATTTTGGAATAATTTCCCCATGTAGACAAGCCCAAAATCTCACAAAGTGTGAGTTCACTGTAGTTTGTTTTTTTTCCATTTCTTCCCTGGAAAGCTGCCTTCCACCTTTTAACTATTTTAATACCAAAATAAACAACATGGCTGTATTTTGTTTTGGGTGGTTTTCCTACCATTTAATGCTATTTTTATTCACTAGACTATTTTGGCAGCTTGTCTTCCAACATTTTCTAAAATCTTGTGTGGATTGTGAGGGACTAGTAATAGATCAAAACAAGTTGTGAGAAAGTCTAATATTTTTGTTCAGCAGTGCCAAAAAGGATAAAATAAAAGTTTGTGTATAAGTGCTGCTTACTATGAGCACTGCTCTTTAGCCTGAAAGACAGAAAAGAGGCTAACACAATGGGAAGGAAAAGAGATACTATTGGAAGGCTCTAAAAAGTATAATAAAGAACCCGAAGGAAAAATTGCAGCAACCAACGTTCTTAATGACATTGCAGTGTGACTGTATGTTGTCACAGTAGCTCTATGTGCTGTGACCCTTTATTTTTTGTATAGTTTCTGACCACTCTTTCTCCTGGTGGTGTGAATTGCCTCTCAAGGCGTTTTTAGGAAATCTGAGTATGGCTGTTCATTCTTTCGGGCGCTAGCCTTCATTGTAAAAACAAACTGTTTTTTAAATAATAATTAGCTTTGGAGAAGAGTCACTTGGTAATAAGACCAAGTAAAGCTATAATGGAATTGAAAGACAAAAAGATATTTGAAGAAAGCTTTAGTTTTGCAAAATGTGAAAATTACAATTTTAGTGTTTTCTAATTAGTTTTAAAACTTCATTTTTCCGATGCAATTGCTATTTATATCAATTCCTGTCCTGAAAATCATACAGTCCAAGACACCAATCCTGCATACATTTATGTAGGTGCTTAACTTTATGCCTTTATGTCGGTAGGACTACTCATATGTACAGTTAAACATGTGTAAGTGTTGGCAAGGTCTGGCCTAAGAAGACAAATTGCATGTGAAATGTGGTGGAGAAAGACACAATCAAATATATATTTTTTTTATAAATGCTAGTTTTTAAAGTTATTTTTAAGATCAGGTAAAATATCAGTTATCCCCATTTGCCTGTTGGTCTCACCATCATTAATTGCCTGACCTTTTTGGTGTTGTGGCAGAAGTGCTTTTATAGCAGTTGACACTGCACATCAGCAGATACTGCAGTTTGATTAGTGTTTTTGTTTTGCCAGGATTTGCTGTGCTTTCTGAACCTTTGATTTTTATGTAACTTACTGAATGTGTTGAGTAACTAGATAGAAAAAAAACAAAACTAATCATGAAAACTGCTAGCCAAATGAATGCATAGGAGAAGATTTACTTTTTAGAGAGAAAAATGTTAACTTCAAAATAATGTGGTAAGTGCCCCTATTATGTGGCCATTGGGTCCATTACTGGTTGAGTGAGTTTTGATTAAACAACTTGCAGCTCACTTTTAAGTATAATTGAATTCTTTTATTAAATATTCTTACTCCCATGGAAGAAAGTATGACTTCAGTTTAGTAAAGAATGGTGAGGCTATTCAGAAAGGCTCTGACTTTAAAATAATTGTTTACATTTTTATTTGACTTTTTAATAGATGCGACTTAGGATGCAGTTGTGTTGTTTGTGCTTTAAAAATCCATAATGAATACAAACATTTGAAAGTCAGGGCATTCACAATCCACTGGCAAGTGGGACATTTTTGCTTCTGAGTGTGGGGCCCAAAGGTATCAATTTTTCAAGAATTAAGCTTTATTTTAAAAAAATGAATTTTCTGCCTCTTACAGTTGTGAACATAACCATCCAATTGTGAATTGATTGTAAGCTGATTGATGCACAACATTGTTTTCCTGAATTTTCACAAATTTACCAAGCAGCAGAGTAGAATTAAAGGACTCTGGTTAGTTTAATTGTTAATATTCAAAATCTTGTAAACAGCAGTGTAACTCTCAAGAATCATGTCAAATTCATATTTCTCCTGCATGGAAAAGCTATATCATTACCAGACGCACACAAGGACAGAGAAAGCAACAAAAAAAAAAGAGAGAAGAAGCTAGGCCAATGGTTGAGTAGCAGAGACCCCTTCTGATAGCCCCAGAGATTCTTCAGGGAAGGAGACAAAATTCCTTCAAACTTCCAGCATACAGAGGGTGGAGCTTCAGATTTATCAGATACCTCCAAGTCAGCAGGTGATTATAAAAGATGGAATACCTTGTTAGAAATCCCTGCACCCTCACCAACATCTGGGGCTTCTTACCAGAGCCCAGCCCTTCAACTTTATTAGTAAGGCCACCCCTTTGTCTTTTTGATTTACCTTTGGTTCTTAGATGTATGGTAAACTTTTTGAGTTCTGGGTATCTCATCACAAAAACCATTATGACAGCTCGTACTAATTGGCACTCTTGTTGTGACTCTGATACTATGGTGTATAAATGCATGTAACTGGCAATCTCAACAGAGCGGCTAAGGACTGAATGTACATAGAGACTGAGCTGTCTGTTCATGCCTGCAGGTTGTCTCTCCTGACAGAGTTGAGGCACACTGTTGGGTGGGGAAGTTGTTACTACAGTTGGCCTTGTTTCTGTTTTGAGGACAAGTAGATTTTAGTTTTAATTCGGTCAGCTTGGCACTTTCCCTGAGTTATAAACTATAAATACAAGGAAACAAAAAATCATTCCCTACAGTTTTATTTAAACTTTGGAATCATAACGTTTATTTTAAAAAGTCATGGGATAGCACAGTAGTCTAGAAGTGATGCAGTGCCCTACTATGTGGGCATCAGAGATGTGAACCTTCAACTCAGTCCCCTCATTCCTGGGCCAGCAAGTCTGGGAGTATGCTCAGGAGTCTTGTGGTCCTTCGTATCTGCTGATTCACTCTCCCTCCCCGACAAATTAATCCTTCTAGAAGCAATGTTGGCAGACTATAGCAGGAACTGTTTGCTTGTCTACATGGGGAAAAAGACCGACCTAGCTGTAGCAAGTAATTATTCTAGAATAATGTCCACACGGGGGAGTTATAACGACATGGCTAGAGCAGTGTCTGAGTTGGTCAGATTCCCTGTGAATACAAGCACTATGTTAGCCAGAAGAGGCAGGATTGATGATGGTGGTAGGAGAACTGAGGGCAACAACAGACACTCTCTGTGGAAAACAAAAGTAATTGAAACAGTTGTCACAAATTTTGGGATCCATGGTTTGCACAGATTTTAAGGAGGCAGTTTAGTTAGCAGAAACTAAAGTACACAGTGAACAGTTTAGTTAAGGTCTTGTGTATACAGAGTGCTCCTGCTGTAACCTGATGACTGGAAACTTTTATTTTGTTTTGTGTTCCATAGCAACTTCCTGGATGGGTGATTCTTTTGGAAGCAGTTAAGATGCAAAACTTGGGCAAATAGCTGTAGTTTATAATCCTGTTGAACAGGTTAATGAGTGAGTCCCTCTAGCCTGAAGAACAGAAATTGTTTTTTTGTTTTAGCTTTTAATTTTTTTCTTTACTGATTTTTCTAGAAAAATACAAAACCACCAAAAATAATACTGAATGAAGAAGACATTTACATTTCTTCAGCAAACATCATTACTGACATCAGGAAAAAGGAATTTAAATACCAGATTATTGCTTTATGAGTTTAGCTACTATTTTTTAAATTTTGACACAAGAAAGGATCAGTGCTTAGCATCAGTATGTACTCATTAGAAATGTAGCCTAAAAATGTTGTGCATTGCATCATTTCATGGCACATCAGTTCTCCTACCACCACTATCAATCCTGCCTCTTCTGGCTAACATAGTGCTTGTATTCACAGGGAAACTGACCAACACAGACACTGCTCTAGCTATGTCATTATAACTCCCCCGTTTGGACATTATTCTAGAATAATTACAATTTCATGATCTTCAGTATTGGCAAATAGCATGTTCGTAATAAGGACCTATTGTGAACAAGCACAGCAATGTTTTTTTAATATTTTAAAAGTTTTTCCAGAATAGCATACAACACTATAGATGTATAGTACACAAAATTAAGATGGCTCTGCTAACCTAGAGTTCCCCTAAGCTGACCTGACTCTGTTCGTTAGCCATTATATGGGACTGAACGTTGTAAATGCCAGTGAAAACACTGAAACCTTGGGTGACCATATTTCCCAAAGGGAAAATTGGACACTGCATGAGGCTAGCCTGAGCTGCTTATCCACGCCCTCCCCATGCGGGGCTGGCCTGAGCTGCTCACACAAGCCCTGCCCCCCTCTCCCTGGCTGGGCCTGGCGTCAGTGTTCGCCCAAGCCCTGCCTGCCCTCTGCCGAGCCCTTCCTCCCCCCTGCACAGGGCTGGCATCACTGCTTCTCCCCCCTCTCTCCCTTCCCAGCATGTTCCTCTGGAACCCCCGCCCTTTTTTGTTTTGTTTTGTTTTTTTAACAAAAGTGGGCATTTGTCCCACTTTTTCAAAAAAAAATCAGGACGGCTGGGACAGGGCTTAAAAAAGGGACTGTCCTGGCCAAAAATAGGACGTATGGTTACCCTACTGCAACCTTATGAAAGGGCCCATGGAGGTTAAATGTATGGGTAGGAGATTTAACCTAAAAAACATAAGCACAAATGTTCAAAGGAAGGTTCATGGCAAGGCATAACCCTAGCTAGAATATGTCAAGTGATAACTGACAAAAAAGGGGGGGAAAGGTAGTATATTAATATAAAATTCATGTGGTTGACTGGTTTGTAATGTGTGTATCTTAATTTGCTGAACAGCACTATGCCAGATGTACCCATGACACTCAATTTTATGTCCCTGAAAGGCAGTAAGTCTCTCCATTTTAGTAATCTCAAGGTTTTGAAGCTGTTGACGGTATGTGCACTGTTCTTCTATAAACAGGCAGAAGTAATCTTGGTGGTTTGAAGGAAAGTGATCTTATCTTGAGACCCAAGGCCCAAGTCCAAGCCTCTAATATCAGTAGAATAGGAGGGATCAGAGACCAGACAGGATAGCTATCTTTAGCATAAGTGATGCGAGATGTTTTAGGACCAAAGTTCCTGGACAATGCACTCTGTTTTTGGTGGTAAACAGTTTGATGGGATAGAGTCTTGTAACTGTGCTGCAAAACTTATCTCTAGCTTTTTCAAGTTATTTTGGATTTCAGGATCCTCTTTTGTCCCCCTAATAATTTAAGCTTTTACTTGCAAGTTTTCTTTCAAGAAAACTACAACCACAGAAACAAGCAAGAAGAAATAGTGAGGGGTTATATGCTGTTTGCTGCAGTTGAATGTGAATTCAGCAGGTCGTATGGTGGCACCATTCATCCACATACAAACAGCAATTTGAGAATAAATCACTTATTAAAGAATTGATTTCTGATGGACAGTTGCTCACTGGCACTTGTCTCCTATTGCATAAGAATCTTTTAGGAGCTGCAGCAAATTCAAATGGAAATGTATCATCAAGAGCTAAAAATAATTATCAGTAGCTTTTAAACAAAAATGTTGCACTGACCTTGAAGCCTAATTACTGGAAGTCCTTGTTGTTTAGCATTCCTGCAGAATACCAGTGGAAAGAGAATGTGCATGAAGGTTTCTGAGCAGGAAGATATTTATACTTATGAAGAATGTGATTCAGTAACTTCTCATAAAGACGAAAGTATTAGAACTTATGGCGTTAGCCAGCAAATATTGTTTCAACTTCTATATTGAGATTAAATATATATATTCCGTTTCCTTCAGTCCACTTTGCGTGAGACAATTGTAGTGAATTAAGTCTGCAAGTAATTTGAACAGGTATGTTCAACATCACTATAAATTATTCTCCTAACTGAGTGCTCCCTATCCAAAGTATAAAAATGGTTCAGAAAGGATTTTTAAAGGCATCTATTAAATAGTGAAATATTTTGAAACAAATTCTGTCTGTAAAAATACTTTGGTGTAACTGATTTGCATATATGTGGTTGGTAGGGGAAATGTTTGTGAATCTCATCAGTAAAGCTGTGGTGTAAAGTAACATTCTTTTCTGCAACAGAGCAAGATCCAAAAATTTCTTTTGGGGTGGGGATACAGCACATTAATTATACTGTACTGGGAGGCAGTGTCATCTAGTGGATAGAGCACTAGATAGAAATAAGAAATATGGTTCTGTCCCTGGCGCTGCCACTAACTGACATGTTGAGTGAGCTTGGCCAAGACACATCCACTCGCTGTTCCTCTGTTTACCCACATGGGGTAATTATACTTACCTCCTTTGTAAAGCACATTGCTGTAGATGAAAAGTGCTATATGGGAGCTGGGTAATATTATTATATAGCAAAGTTTCTCAGGGTATGGTTATTATTAAAGTCAGAATAGTATAGCTATAAATCTCACACACCCCTGTTTAATATTGTTGAAGGAAAATGGGAACGATTACCTCCAACATTGGTATCTTGCTGACTGGAAGATTCCAGCTCTAAAACTGGATTTTCAGGTCCCAGTTAGTGGAAAGGATTCAACACTTGAATCTCCTTAGTGTGCAGCACATGACATAGGTAGCACTGCTTTTGCACTGCCACCAACTCGATAAGTCCCATCTGAGAAAACACAAAATGATAGCAGGCCATTAAAAATTGTAATCTCTATGACCCCTGGATACAGTGCACCAACACCGTGGAAAGCGAAACTCTTGGGAAAATAGCTAAAGGCAGGAGTAGGGGAAAATGCCAAGTGCTGTAGGTTAGTGAAGTGTAGATCTGTATATTGTGAACTCTGTATTTGAGAGGTATTCAGAGCCCTCAGTGGGATTGGTTCTGGCTACCTGAGAGGTTGCCTCCCACAACAGTTCTGTTTGACTGGAACAGTGAAACTGTAATCCAGTGGGGAGGGGGAGAGTGAGTGCAGGAGATCTTTCAAAGGAGCTGAACGTAAACTATGGAATTCTCTCCCTAAACAAAAATGACAATAGGCCTTACCATTTTCAGAACTAAATGCAAAACTTATTTATTCAACGTAACTTTCCCTCAATTTCCACATACCAAAGAAATCCACATGCAAACACATCCTGTAAACTGAGTAATTTCTCCTACATGCCAGGAAGGAAGGGGGAGAGGGAGCTATTTGTTTCTATTTTTAAATACTTGAGAGGTACTCATATACAGCCGTGATAGAGGAGGAGTCATACAAGTACCTAGAGAGTGTTTGTGTTTTTCTCTCATGGATAAAATTACATCATTTTAGTTTCGTTTATATCTTGCATGCACATGTAAATAGGGCTTATTCTTGTCTCGCTGTATTTTTACGTGCAATCCCAGTTGAACAGGAAACCTCGCTTTCAGAGGATGTGGGCAAACTGCTTAAGATGGATGCTTTGTTAGTTTAAAAAAAGGAGAGGCTATACGAGCCAGTGTCAAATACTCTAAAAGTGTATGACAAAAGAGTGGAAGATTATATGCAATTAAGGAGTTGATGAATGTGGAGTTTATGTGTAAACTGTGTACCTCTTACATTAACCTCTCCATATTCTCCATCGGAGAGCTTTGACTTGTTGACATATTCTAAATATCCCGTTGCTGCTAGTCAGAATATCACCAGTGGTAACTCACTGGCATTTTGGCTCAGGGAATCAGAAGTAGTCATTAATGTTGGGAAGTCTCATTCACTGGTAACATGTCATTGCATTCTATTGATCAGTTTTTTAAAGGGCAAAGGTAGTAATGGTTACGCTCATTCATTTTCTGAGATGGCGTGAGTGTTCCTAGTTTTTTTCCCCCGGCCTTTCAGAACTAATACAGTATGGGTGGCACTGACTGGGTGACTAAAGGGTTTTGGCCAGTTGTAACCAGGGATCCTAGTTTTCTGTGATTAAAAAAACCCCAAATTTTCTGATTAAAAAATGATAAAAATCTGTGTTTTTCCGCAATTAGAATGGACACTGAACTTTAGTTTCCCAAGTCACAATATGTATAGCTATCAGTTGAACACAATGTTTTATTGGTATACAGTAGAACACCATTTATCCGAGCCTCCATTATCCAGCTGTCCATGTTAACCAAACCACCAGCTGCCTGGGGCTGATTGCCCATGCCCTGCCACTGTCAGCCCCGGGCGGCTGGTGGTTCAGTTAACACTTACAGCCGGGTAATGGAGGTTTGCATGAACGGGGTTCTACTGTATGTAAATTTAAAGTGCATTCAAAAATCAACAACAAGAGGGGAAGGTTGTGCGCATTTAATAAGTGACACTGGTACTCTCAGTAAAATTTAGTTAATATGTTTTTATTTTTTCACAAAATGTCAAAACTAAAGATTCTTGGAAATGGATTTCTAGGATCCCTGATCATAATTAATATCTTTGTGATGCATATGAGAGAGAGGGAGAACCTTTCCCCATGAGTGATCTTGTCTCGTCAATGATCCAGCTATTTCTTTGTCTCTTCATGGTACTGAGGGGTAGCTGTTTTACTTAGCTACTCTAACTTTTAAATGTTGGGAAATACAAAGAGGAAAACATCCACTTGCTGCAAAATAAAGTTACCCAGAGATGGTAAATTTCAAACTTACAAGCTGTTTAAGATTTGACAAATTGTGGCTAGTAGTGTAATTTTACTTGCTAAAGATAATTCCGCCCCTGCTGCTTCTGCAGTGTCTTGTCTGTAATTTTGCTTGTAACTCTGCTAATAAATCAAGCTTTTTTCTTTTACATTTTTTGTGCCCATTTAGACATCAGGCTTCTAATAAAAAAATGTAAATAACTTTTACAACCATTTAATCATTTCCCCTATGATCCTCTTGAAAACAGAATAATTTCATTAGATTCTTCCTCTTAGTGTGATATTTCCACTGCACTAAATCTCCTATGGCACTGAAAAAGCAATTTATTGCATAATTCCCATTAATAGTACAAATACACTCTATGATCACACTACTGTGTTCAATCTGTGTGTATTGCATAGGCTTACAATAAATTGATGTCCCCTTAACACCTTTTCTTATTTGAAATGATATCTTCAATTGATTATTTTAAAATAGTCATTTCATATTACTGCAACAAAATGACAATGACCGTATCTTTGTTACACAAGTATACTGCTTGTCTATTAGAAGATACATATTTCAATAAATAGTGCCACATTTTTGGAACAAGTAATTCACTGAATCAAATTACATGCGTTTGTTCCAGGTGCAACAGTGGTAATTCTCACAAATATTCAGAATGCTTGTTTTACAATATGTTTGCTTCTCAACACTATAGTACATACTTTTCTTTTTAGTTTGTCTCATACATTTGTGGTGACTGGTAGATGATGCTGTGTTTTGCTTATATTTAGAGATGCCATCAAATTTACCTTTCTGAAACCATTTAAGGAGGTTGGTTAGTACTTCAATATTTCTTCTAATCCTTTTAACAAGTACTGGTCATGGCAGAAGTAACCCGTTTGGCATACGTCCTGGATAAGGTTGCAACTTCTGATCAGAGCGCTAAATCCACAGTTTATTTATCCAAAGTTATCAAAGGTATCTGAACAAATAAACCATCATAATTGTGCTGTATTTTGATGGCGGAAAACTTCACTAAACCCGATGCAGTTCAAGATATTAGTGTATTTTTTGTTTAACATTTCTGACATTAGGGGACTGGTAATTTTGGGAGGGACTATTCTACCTTTGTCACTAGTTTGTGACAAAGTTAGAACCACTGGCAGAGGTTGGTAGCCTGCATGTTGGAATACTGGAATTATGTTTTGTGGGCTGGAATACGTCAGTTGCATGGTCCATAATCCTCAAACAGTGGCAAGTGGGATTTATTTTTGCTTGTTTTTATTTACTTACTGTGGAGCATTAATGGTTTATCCTAATTCTTCTGCCTTTCATTGTGCATGTCTCTGCAGATTGTAGTTCATATTAGTTCTAAACCAGAATACTTCCAGTCCTGCTGCATGATAAACAGCTGCTTCTTCACACACCTACACACCACAACTACCTTGGCATACTTAGTCCAGTGAGTTTTTTCTGGTGGTTAGATTGTTCCATCAGGATTTGCATGTGAAGTACCTGGAGAACTCCAGGAGTGTTTACCAGATGTACAAACAAATACACATTTAACAAAACACACAATTCTTTTTTAGGAAGTTCTGTACTGTTCTTCTAATGGAATAGTCTGTTACAGATTTGCGCTGATACACTACAAGACATTTTATTAAACAAGCTTAAGGATCCCACCAGAGTCCTTCAACATCTGAAGGAAAAATCTTATTTTCTTAAGAACAAGTGAGTTTTTATACTGTTGGTATGTTTGTGCTACTTGAAGATTTTTAAATGATTTAAGGTATTTCTAGTACAGAGCTTTCATGTGAAAATTGCATCTTTTGGAGATTGGGCCTGTCAGCTCCTGGGGAAGGTTTGGGTTGAAGAAGATACAGTTGTGCCACTTTAATTCTGGAAGGGAAATAGGCAAGAAAATTTAGATTGCTGTACAGGGTGGATTTGATTTAAATCACTTGTCAGGAAGACTTCATTTAATCATGGATTTCTATATAAAAGTGCATTCTTGTTGGGTGTTATAACCTTAACACATATTCTTCACAATTCAGAGATAGATGTAGATTTCATTTTTAGAAGGTACACCATATACATTTTTAAACAGTGATTTATTTTGAAAACTTTTCAAATTAATTTTACAGCTATATCAGAAAATGCATGATCATTTGGTTATTTCATTTACCAAAGGTAATTGAAGCAGATATTTATGAAGTCATTGGGAGGTGAACTATCTCCAGTTCAACAGGTTAATCATTAATATTTGGAGGATTTTCTTGTCATGCTGTATTAGGAGGAGAACATCACCAGACAGACATTTAAATTGTTTTATTTAACTAAAACAACAACGTTATGTATTCTGGATTTTTTTCTTCAACAGTAAACATATGATATTTTAACAAAACAAGCATATGAACTTTGAATTTAGTTAAACATTCAAGGTTTTTAAAATCAGGTTTGTTTTTGTTAAAATTGTTTTTAACTAAAATAGTTAAATGAAATTTAAAAAAAATTGACTGTCAGCCAGGTCAACGTGAGGAGGTTAAAATATTGGCTTCTGCAGCTACCTCCGTCGTTTTCACCTTCTTTTCCTGTTTGTTCATAATCTGGAAAAGAAAAACAAGCTTTCCTGCTTTTTCAGGTCCCGAACAATTCCTCAGTTTGGAATGAATTAGTCCAAAGGACAAAAATACTCTTTCTACACCAGCAGAAGAAGCTACTGTTTAAAAGTGAGATTTATCACTTCAACAGTCTCTGAATCCAAGTGCTTAAGTGACTTCCACCGTTCACTGGTGTGACTTTCTTTAAAACATCATCAGCAAACATATTTCTTGAATGGTTCACCCTTAGCTCTGAAGTTTATTATAGTTGGCATTATGGAGGGATGATTGCTGGATGTCCATGTCATAGCCAACTCCTCTGCTTCAGCAGTTAAAGTTTGACCCTGGTACTGAGCATTGAGAATATTTGCAAGAAAATGAGCTGGAGATAGTGCTTGTCCCATTTGTTTTTTTAATGCTAGTAATTTAACTCTGTCATTGCATATTTCTCTTTTTAAGATCTCATTCAGTTCCTTCCAAATTTCAACAGCATCAGCAATAAAACAGCTATTTCCCTGAGTTTTGTTCAAGGCTACAGAAATAGGCTTCAGGGTACTCAGCATGTGTTCAACATTTCTCTTTGGCCCAATGTTGAGAATAGTGCGATCTATTTTTTCACAATTTTGTTCACAAACTGTCATCAGATTAAGTCAGTTCTTGATATAGTGCTCAAAACAGTCCACTACTGAGTTCCATCGCACAACTTGTGGGAGAGTTAGCTTGGTTCCTCCCACTTTTTTCAGAGCAGCTGCTGTAAAGTGCTTGTTACAGAAGTGTTTTGCAATTTCAACAACATTAACCTTTATTTCTGGAACACTGAAGTCTTTGGCTAGGCGGTGCATCAAATGAGCCCTGCAACCGTATGTTATTAGCTTGGGACTCTCTCCTAAATTTCTTCTGATCTTGGATACATTTGCAGCATTGTCTGTGACCAAGCTGCATACTAGACATTTGAATTTTTTTTCACAGTTTGTTATAGCTTTTACTGCTACTTCTTGTAAGTATTCTGCTGTATGTTCATTTCTTGATGTATGAATTGTTTCTGACAGGAAGACATTCCCTTCTTCTGTTGTCATCCAGGCACATACAACAGGATCATTGTGGACATTGCTCCACCCATCATGACTCAGGATAACAATTTCACCCTCTAGGTGCACACTCTTCAGTTTCTCTTTCATACACTTTATCCAGCAATTTGCCTGTGACATCTGCTCTGTTGGGTGGACTGTATCCTGGTCTTAATGACCAAGCCATGTTAATGAAGTGTGGGCTCTCAGTCATACGGAAAGGAGAGTTTGTTGCATAAATCGGGCAATTTTTTCATCAATTATCTCTTTTTGTAATTTGCTGGTTCCTGTCACAAACTTATCTGTGGTTATTTCTGGATGATAGAGATTTTTTTTCTTTTTCCTACAGGTGATATACTGCGGCTTTGTGACATACAGTAACTCCTCGCTTAACATTATAGTTATGTTCCTGAAAAATGCGACTTTAAGCGAAACAATGTTAAGCAAATTTAATTTCCCCATAAGAATTAATGTAAATGGGGGGTTAAGTTCCAGGGAAAATTTTTTCACCAGACAACAAAAGACTATACACACACAATAAGTTTTAAACAAACAATTTAATACTGGTACACAGCGAAGATGATTATGAAGCTTGTTTGAGGTGGTGAAGTCAGAGGGTGGGATATTTCCCAGGGAATGCCTTATTGCTAAATGATAAACTAGCAATCACCTGAGCCCTCAAGGGTTAACCCATTGTTGTTAATGTGGCCTCACATTCTACAAGGCAGCACGAATGGAGGGAGGGGAGACAGCATGGCAGACAGACACACACACCATGTGTGTGTGAGAGAGAGATGGGCATTGCCCCTTTAAGTATGCTGACCCCACGCTAAGTACACTGCCTTTTTAAGTAGATCAGCAAGTTGTGACAGAAGCTGCTGCCAGGAAGCTCTCTCCATCCTGAGTCCTGTCGTGTCCCCCCCTGCTCTGTGGAGATATAGGGTAAGCAGGGTGCAGGAGCAGGGGGACACCCTGACATTAGCTCCCACCACCACACACACACACAGGAAGCAGGAGGCTCCCGGGAGCAGCTCCAAGGCAGAGGGCAGGAGCAGCACATGGCAGTGGGGGAAGGGACAGCTGAACTGCTTGCAGTTGATAGCTTGCTGGGCAGCTGCCGCACAGGGAATTTAGGGGAACGGGGAGCTGATGGGGGGGCTGCCAGTCCACCCTGCTTCCAAGCCCCCACCAGCTAGCTGCAATGGGCTGCTCTTCCTGCAAGCAGTGGACAAAGCAGGAGGTTGCCAAATGATGTTATAAGGGAGCGTTGTGCAACTTTAAATGAGCATGTTCCCTAACTGATCAGCAATGTAACAACGAAACAACATTAACCGGGACGACTTTAAGTGAGGTGTTCCTGTACATGATGTGACTGAAACACTATCATTGGCAGATAACTCTGAAACTGTAGAAAATGATGGTAATCTTGAAGGTGGATAGTCTTCAGAATCCTGTATGTTGAGGATGGATTTTCCTAAACAAAATAAGTCAATGCAATTATTTAATTATTATTACCATACTGCTCATTTAGTATTACTTATTGCTTTCACTGACACTCTGTACTACTTTAAAGGTGAAATTGTATTTTCGCTATTTATTTATTTTGGCTATTTATTTTGAATCATAACTGCATCTAAAATGATAGTACCATAGAGTAACCACTATATTTTTTGCTCAAACATGAGAATTCAAGAATAGTCCAGAAGGAAGACAGGCAATCCTTAAGAAAGAAGTATGAAATAAAAAAGTTTACCAACCTGAAGATCCTGCATGTTCAGACATGTTCCTGTCATCATTTTCAAGTCAGCACTATCCTGAGAAGGAACACTTCTCATGATGTTGTTTCATTCGGGCAACCGGGCCTTGCATTTCTTTGTTGTACTGTTTGCATTTTGCACGCATGCCTGTCTTACCCACAGGTAGGGGAACTTCATTAAAATATTCCCAAACTGGGTCTATTTTATGGCCTGCTGCCATTATAGGTTTTCCCTTCTAGTGAGAGAATGGTAATGGTAGATCTCAAATCAATGAAGGCTACACTCAGAAAGACCTCAAGACTTCTGGAGTATGCCTCTCAAACAGTTTCACTTTTGTTTCTCCTGCCTGTCTCTCCCTTCTCACATTTATCTCCAGACCTATTCTTCCCCCAACAATTTTCTATTCATTGAACTTTTTGAAACTTTGCACTTTTAGAGAGAGGTAAGGGATCGATTCTGTGTACACAAATTTGCGGAGGAACAATAGGGTTGAGGTCTGTTGTTTCTCACCTCTGTATATTTATTTATTTATTTATTTATTTATAAACATTTTTGCTGTTAACAAGCATGTTGTCTCTGGAGACACAAATCCACAGTTTGAGAACTGCAAAACTAAGCATCTCTGATGGTATCTTCTAGACTGAGCACTGAGTCCCATTGGGTAGATAGAAAGACTACCTTAAATAATCTATACAGAAGCCCCTTGAACCTCATAAAATTGGGTTCCTAATCCGTGAACTATTGGAACTCATTCATGAAACTTTTCTTAAACATTACATGAGTATATTGTCTCATACTATAGAATTAGAATTTATAATCCCTATTCCATGATGAGATATCTTTGAGCTATAATGTATCTTAATTAAAACTATCTTGAGATAGGATTTTTCTTCAAAAATCATTTTATCAAAACAATCCGATTTTAAATTTAAAAAAAAAATCATTGATTTTTAGCCACCCTGTTGCTGTTGAGTCCTTGCCTTGCAGCCCACCAGAATTCTTGTAGCATTTCAGTTGGGAGTACCAGATAAATTCTGTGTTCTTTCAGTTGCTCTGTCCATACTTGGATAAAATGGAAGCAGTTCGTGTCCTAAAGGGAAACAATATTGTGTGAACGATCTTGTGGCTTTCTGTTGCTGGAGATGATTGCGGAAGAGAGAGCTTTCACGTAAGCAGTAAATTCCCCCTACATAAATAGTACTTGCAGACTAAAAAGAATATATTCTGCATAGGTGCTGAGTTATTAAGTCATTCTCTGTGTAGCTGTTCAGGGCCAGAAAGCTATTCCCCACCTCTTCCTCTTCCAAATCTGAAATAAGAAAAGTCAGTTTTGTGTCTTGCCCTGACAAAGTAAATAGTGTTGATACATACATTTTTTGTAGTGGAATTCGACTAGATGAGAATTGCCAACTTGTGAGGTGTAAATAATACTTGTTAATTTGAATAGACTAAAATATTACAGTCCCTTAATCAGAGCAGCATTCCAAACCAAGGTGCATGTCATGCAGGTATTGGAAAATGATTATCTGAAACACTAGGGAAGAGCTATAAAGCATGAACAGTGTAAACACCCCAAAAGCAAGAGAATTCTTAAATCTAATTCTTTGGCTGCTGGCCATATTTCCATTCTTCCAGCGAAATGAGTGTACTAGGCTGGGAGGATGCCTTATATAGGCAAGAGAATTAAAGTACTTAAGTAACCTATCAAAGGTTCAGCTAGCTAATCAGAATCCTGGTTATAATCTGCTAGAGATATGTCATGAGCATGGAGTACTAAGTATCCAAGATTCATAATTTCTTCTCCGTTTCCCCCCCCCCCCCCCCAGAAAAATTCTAATAATTTATTCACTCTCTCCCCACCCAAATCTCACTTTTTTCACAATACCTATTATCTCTAGTTAGTCAGCTGAATCATATTTAATCAAATAATATTTAGTAAGAAATCTGTGGTGCAACCAATTTCTACCTTGCACTTTTAGTCCCAAAACAACAAAGCACATGTTTATCTTTAAAACCTTTGGGACTATTCCCTTGCTTTGCTGGATGGGGGTCCTGGTGTGGAAATTGCACCCACAACAGTTCTAGACCCTCCTTTGATTTATCATTGTTGTCTTCACATTATCTAAAAATTCTATCATGTCATCCTTTGTCTAAGTTAACTTCCTCTAGGCAGGAACCTTATCTTTATAGTTGCTTGTGAAACACTGTGCTCACCTATGGTGCTGTATACAAATGTTCTGCAGAGATGGCTGAAAAATGTAATTTCCTGGAGAGAGTGAAGGAGATAATGCTCACAGTAACAATGAATTTTTTCAGCAGCTGTCACTACTGTATATTGAAGTTCAGATGTAAATAAGGAACAGATAAATGAGAGAGGAAATCCCATTAGTGACTTTATTTATAGTACGTAAAAACTCTGATGTTACTATATCCATTACTTTGAGAGCCTACTGTGTTTGTTCAGTCCTGTAATCTGAGTTATAAAAGATGACTCTTCTCCTCCTCTTCCCCCCTTTCTAAATAGAATTAGCTCACAGGCTGGACCTATCAAAGTTTTCTTTTTAATATGAAATCTACAGAATGTGATCTCTTCCTCTGTGGGGTTTACCTAGTGTCTTGTATTCATGGTGGTGCTTTAATGCAGTCATCTGAAGTAACAAGGCTATGCATTTCTGTTCCAGCAGGTGTGTGCCCAGGATTAAAAGGAGCGTTGTCTATGTATCAGAAAAGACTGCAGCATATTAAAATAATATACAATATACAATAATGTCAGAGCTTATTCATAAACTACTTCGCATTTTTATTTGAGAAAGCGTTTGTGAGGTATTTGCATTGTATTTATTTACTTCACTTCACCTGATCATTTCATCTCATTTTTAACTGCAGGTTTGTCACATACTCCAGACAGAAGTGGAACAATGTCCTATGTTTTTGTAAATGATTCTTCCCAGACAAATGTGCCCCTATTGCAGGCATGCATTGATGGAGATTTTAACTATTCCAAACGGCTGCTGGAGAGTGGCTTTGACCCAAATATTCGTGACAGTCGTGGCCGAACTGGTCTCCACCTTGCAGCAGCCAGAGGAAATGTAGACATCTGTCAGCTGTTGCACAAATTTGGTGCTGATCTACTGGCCACCGATTACCAAGGTAACACAGCCCTTCACCTTTGTGGGCATGTGGATACCATCCAGTTCCTAGTCTCTAATGGACTCAAAATTGATATTTGGTAAGTTTGTCTCTTTTTTGACCTCTTTATAGTATATTAGTCTCTCTCTCAGAAGTATTTGTACGAATAGGTTGCCTGATACAAATGCTTTAGTGGTAAATTCAGTGAAATTCATTTTTTTTAAATGCCAGTTATGAAAAAAAAAAAAAAAAAAAAAAAAAAGCATGGGCCCACTTCTAACTGATCATGAACATCATGAAAGGCAATAGAAGCAGGAGCTGTTGGGCTGGCCTGGCATAGCCACTGTCTCTCACTAACTGATGGCTCTGCTATCCTGGTTTGGCCAGACAGCCAAGAGGGGGTGGATGGCATCACAGAATAATTTAGAATGACGGATGATTTTTTTTTTAGTATTTTCTGTACCACAGTCCTAATGCTTTAATTGACTACTGTAACAAATAAAGGCTATACAGTAAATGTGTATCAGGTCTCTGGTACTCTTTGGGAGACTCTGCTATCTTTCAGTGCTCCCTCTTCCTCAAAGCGAATCCTTCTTTCAAATATGGTATATTCTTTCTTTCTAGCTCCCAGCAGCTGTCAGATGCTAGTGTTCAGACACAAGCACTCAGAATACCAAATAACTAGCTATTTTACTGAGTACAATTAAGTTATCCAGGGACACATTGTTCTGAGAACTTTCTGCACATGCATCCCAACAGAGGAAAACTTGGCAGCCGGCAAAAAGTTTAGGCCCTTGGGCCTTCTTTTCATCTTTGATTATTGGAGCTGCCCATGATCTCCTCGTATCCGCAGTATTAATTATTGGCCAGCCCAGGATCATCATGTGGTTTTTTCCTTCCTCCCTGTATCCCAAACACCTGTTTGCTGGCAGCCTCTAATCTAAAGGCAACAAATGCACTCCTACTTGGTTTGGTTTTTTCAAAGGTAGAAGTAGGAGGATTCACCCATCTTGTGTTTTGTTTATTGCTTAATATTCTGTGACTCTTATACAATAAGGAGCTGTGAAAGAAACTTAGATTTCAAGCAGTAATCATACAAAGCCTTATACACTGATATAAATTATGTTGCTAGTTTGTTTATATTTGTTGCTGGAGCATCCAAAGGCTGTAATCAGGATAAGACCCTGTTGTACTAGGTTTTTTGACTGTGTACCAAGAGTAAAATATTAAAGGGTTGTGTACTTTAAAAATAAACTGTACTGAATTTTTCATACAGTTGCCTTTTATTCTTGGACTTTTTATAACTAAGAATAGTTAACTATTTTGTGTAGCTAGTGACTAATCCTAAATACTTACTGGTTAGTACATTTTACGTTGCATACTTATGCAGATTCAGCCTATCTTAGAATTCTCATTTTATGGGTTATCTTCCCCCACCCCCTTTCTTGGGGGGACTATTTTAGCAATCACCAGGGTGCAACACCACTTGTTCTGGCAAAACGAAGAGGAGTAAATAAGGATGTAATTCGATTGCTGGAGTCTTTGGAGGAGCAGGAGGTGAAAGGATTTAACAGAGGAGCTCACTCTAAGATGGAAACCATGCAGACTGCAGAAAGTGAAAGGTATTATGAGACAGATGTTTACTAGAAAAAAATAAAAGCATGCGTGTAAAATATATCTTTGTTGGTAAATCCATATTGTTTTCTGCTAGATACATGAGTTGACATGTTTGTCCCTCAAAATGGAACAAAAGATTTATAAAAATTACCTTTCATAAAAACTAAAGTTAAATATAAAAGTTTGTGTTTTTTTTTTTTTAATTTCTAGTGAAAGAAGTTTTTATAACAGCTAAGTATTCCACTACAGGGTTTGCAACCCAAATATTGTACCATTTTACTGGTGCAAGATAATCTGAAAATGAAATTCACTTGAAACTGGTTATAAGCAAGTCCCTCAATATCCTGCAGCTTTATGCTCTAGAAACTAAGGATATGCCTACACTGCAATTAGACACCCGCAACTGGCCCATGCCAGCTGACTCGGGCTCCCATGGCTGGGGCTTAGAGGCGGTTTAACTGCGGTGTAGACGTTCGGGCTGGTGCCTGAGCTTTGGGACTTTTTCCCTAACAGGGTCCCAGGGCCTGGGCTGCAGCCAGAGCCTGAGCTCCAGCCTGAGCCCAAACATACGTCACCCCATATGCTTAAAAACAAGCCTACTCACTTTACATTTTATATCTTAAAATTTTACAAGATTCCAAAAGGGGTTGGACATTTATATGGATAAGATGAATATCCAGAGTTAGAATAGGTTTCAGAGTAGCAGCCGTGTTAGTCTGTATTTGCAAAAAGAAAAAGAGTACTTGTGGCACCTTAGAGACTAACAAGTTAGAATAATTACTGATAAAAATTTTGGAATAAATATTCATTTCATGTGTCAAGGGTTTAAACCAATCTCTAACAATTAGGGAGAGACCTAATGTGGAGGAAAGATTATCTCACATCTGCCTGCTCTGGGGTTTCTTGCATCTTCCTCTGAAGCATCTAGTGCTGGCCGCTATTGGAGACAGAACCCTGGACTAGACAGACCACATATCTGATCCAGTGTGGCAAGTCCTGTTTCCTATGGGAGTTTTACAATTCACTTTAATGGGGCTTGGATTTAGCTGTGATTTTTGAACTGATAATGTCCCTTTAAAACCTGTAACTTCCTTTCCCTTTTGGAACCTTCATTAATGTTCTCATTTCATTTGGCAGGGAAACCTGTAACTTGCCTTTTGGAATAACAGACTGACAGTTTACTCCCAGTTTGATTGTGAGCTAGTTTAAAATATCTGAAGTATCTCCTTTTGTAATATAACTTTGTATAATAAAAATAGATCCAGACAGCATTAGAAGCAAATGAATGCACATGTGTGCTTTGTAATTAAATAGTTTCTGTCCTGTAAGAGCACTGTTTGTGGGTTGGCTTTTCACACCTCTAGTTTCACTCCTACCTTTTGGGGTATTATTTCCTGATTCTAGAGACTCTCAGAATAGAATCCCTACTTGTTTCTCTCCTCCCTCATTCCCACTATGCATGAAGCCAAGGGAGGATAATTGCTGTTCCCTCTGGAGACCCTGAACTTCACTTTTGAACTGACAGGAGAAGTTTCTAGAGATCAGTGCAAAAATGTTCACTCCTTTCCTGGCTCAGTTTAATGCCGCCTCCTCCTCATTACACTCAGTTGCTTCTGACTCACAAGCAAAGGACAAAACAAAATTTGGTTCCCAAATCAGATTTCTTCTCTTTTCCTTTGCCCACCCCATATGGTATCAGATTGTGCTATGCCTGGGCAGAATACTCCCTCTCTATTTTCACATAGAGAATCTGCTTGTATGCATAGACCTACTGACCTGTAACTATAACAGGAAGCAACACTGAATGAACATTTAATGAAGCAAAATGAACATTTAAGGATTTGTCACTTACAGATTTTTCCAGAATAGTTTTATAGAGGCACTTGTTGCTTTATTAATGTTGCTTTTAATTTGGTTTCAGTAGAAAATGCCACAGGGGGTTCTTTGAGATTAGTGAGCACCTTTGGTGGTTTTCTTAACAATGAACTTACACCCCCCCCCCTTTTTTTTTTTTTAGATTGCTTTGTGCCTTTCTTAACCCCTGGAGTGATTATGTATTAACTAGTTGGTTCTTAATTAGTGAGGAAATGATAATAAGCAGGGAAGATGACTAAGTTCTGTAGTTATGGGCACCACCATAGCTTTGCAGCCAGCGGTGTATTATCGCCTCGGCCGACAAGGCCAGCAAATTTGCAGGGGTGGCAAATTTATAATAGCCATAGGCGCCGACTTTATCTGGCGCTGGTGTGTGCTTGTGTCCCTCCCAACTCCACCCCCCAAATCCCTGGCCCTGGCCCTGCCTCCTCCTGCGGGCACACCGCGTTTCCCCTCCTTCCCCCTCCCTCCCAGGCTTGCTGCACGAAAGTGTTGGGAGGGAGGAGAAGCGAAGCGGCGGCATGCTCAGGGGAGGAGGCGGAGCGGAGGTGAGCTGGGGGCGTGGGGAGGGCCGCAGCAAGTAACCCGGGTTGGGGGGGCAGAGGAACTGCTCCCCGCCCCAGCTCACCTCCACTCCACCGCCGCCTCCTCCCCCAAGCACGCCGCCACTCCACTTCTACCCCCTCCCTCCCAGGCTTGTCGCAGGAAACAGCTGCCAGTGGGTTCAAACAAATTTGTACAAAAACTAAAACAAGTTCATATGGGGCTGGGGGCGGCAATTATTTCAGGGCCTAGGGGTGGCAAAATCATTAATCCGTCACTGTTTGCGGCCAAGTAAATATTTAAAAACCAAAAAAGACAAGCTACTTTACTAGAAATGCCTGAAAATTTCTGCACATGACACTGTACTAGTTCAGTAAATTTCTGGAGCTTTGTCTAATTATTATTCAGTAGTTGTACTTTATAATGAGGAAAAATGTCACATGAATGACATTAATGTTAATCAGGAGTGTATTTTCAGAAAAAAGGTTTACAAATGAATCTTCCTTCTAGGCGTGTGTTACTGTCCGTCTTTAGTCATATCAGAAGCAAGAGCATTTAAATGGATAGTGTTAACTCACAAATTACTTTTATCTGAAATATTTTGTTTCTATTAATATTACAGGATATGCCTAAGATTACTGTAATTGAAAGATATTGGGGGAGAGGGGAATCTGTTTTTACTCTGTATATTTTATGCCTTAACATCACTGTCTACATATCTAGTTTCACTGTTTCTCTCTCTACAGAGTAAAAGCCTGATTCTGCAAATGCTTATGCTCGTACGTAACTGCTCATCTGGGAAGTCGTGGGACTACTCAAATGAGTAAAGTTACAGACCTGCATAAGTGTCTGATCAAGACTTTAGTCAGTTTTTTTGCTGTTAGTGTGGTTCCTTCATACATCAGTAGAGGAAATACATTTGCTTATTTTTTTAAATACTTCTCTGTACCCAAATCAAAGATTCTTTGAAAAAATAGATTATAGGGTCATCTGTCTCAAAGGATTGCTTGTCAACTACTGTACATTGAGTTGGTGGGGTCAGGGGAGGGTCCTTTTCTTATCTGCTGTCTTGAGATCATGCGTAAGTACTGTAAATCTGAAAATGTTTAATTCTGAATTTTGAATGTTTTAGTTGTATTAGCAGGATTACTCTTATACTTAAGGATGCATTCTTTTACTTGGTGTGTTTATAACTTTAATCCTTCACAGTGCAATGGAAAGCCATTCCCTCCTTAATCCGAACCTGCAGCAAGGTGAAGGGGTTCTTTCCAGCTTCCGCACAACATGGCAAGAGTTTGTGGAGGACCTGGGCTTCTGGAGGGTGCTACTCCTGATCATCGTCATTGCCCTTCTCTCTCTTGGAATCGCATACTATGTTAGTGGGGTGCTTCCTTTTGTGGAAAATCAGCCTGAATTGGTGCATTAAAACAAATGAAAAGAGGCACAACGTTCTTTTCCTGAGTTCTAATCTTTGGTTTTGAGCCTCTTATAATTTTTTTTCTCAGTGCAGCTGTATATACTGTTTGCCTTTTATATGTACTTCTAACCCTTTTGGAAGAGAGCTGCATTAATTTCCACTAACAACACCAAATTCTAAAGCATTCCTAGGCTACCTCTGACATTTCTTGACTTCTAATCAAAACTTATAGATAGCAGTGTTTAGTGATCAAATGTGGTGATTATAAAAGGCCCTTCATAAATAAATAGCAAATCCTTGAGCATAAAAAATGTGTCCTGGTACAGGACCAAATCGTCTTGTTTTCCATTTAAAAAAAAAAAAAAGTGAAACTACTTTTCTTATGCTTCAGCTTTTGAGGAGGAGTATTCTTATAAAAAGCTACCTAGATTAAATTGGAGTAATTTTAATATATTCTGAAATTTACATCATACAACACTGTAAATGTGCAGTTTTCTTAGTGCACTCAGCATGTTCACGTGTATGGTTATAGAGTAGATATACATTTAAAGAATGAGAAACATTTCAAATTTTATAACTTTGTTCAACTTCCTTTGACATCCTTGGATCAGTCTTGTATTTATGTATTAGCTTAATATAACATAGGTTTTTTCCCAATCAGTGGGGTGATATTAATATTTGTGTGAGAATAAATCCTTTGAAGTGAAATTATCTGAAGTGCTTTTGGACCCAAACATCTTTAAAATGCAACTTTTTCATTTGAAATACCTTTAAGGAAACATTTTCTTTGTAACGTAGATGAAAAGCGATTCAAACATTTTGTTCTGTGTTGCTGTGAAACGTGTTATGCAGGATAACTGAGTGTTTTCACAGACACTACAGTAAACAGTACGTTCATTTCATTTGCAGTTTTGTGCGAGGGTTTAATTGGGATATATTTTTTGTTATGTTGCTATCAGTTTCAGCTGTTTTCAAATGACACTCAAAATGTGATAGGGTACTTTCTGAGTTAACATAATGCAACCTTATAGTGAGTGTCTTCATATTAGGGAATATTATCTAAATTGAAATCTGGCCCAATATGAGGTCGTTGTTGTTAATCTGAAATTATAATACCTGATGATTTAATACTCTTTTATGGAGACTGGGTAAATATGCAGTAAGGTTGGGATTGTCAAAGGTGCCCAACTCCCACTCAATTTCCATGGCAGTTAGGTGCCTAACTCCCTTAGGTTGCTTTGACAATCCCAATCTAAGTGAATTCAGCAAACTTTAATAATAAACAGCAAAAGGATTTATTTTACTAAAATGATCCTAAATCACGCAAAATAAACTGAACACATGCAAAGTTAGAAATTACGGTAAATGATAGTGGATATACATATACCTTATTATTGTGTTAATACGTATTTGTTGTCTCTAGTTTGTGATCATTGACTGAGGAGGCATCTTGTCTTTGTGATGTTGGGTAGGCTTCACTGAAGCGTTCATTCTAAATTGTTTCTGAAGAATTCTGAGTCTTATTTTTCATTTAGAAGCTATTCTTCCAGATGCTACAAATGCAGCAAAGAGGGAAGCCTCCAAAAACCAAAAAATGAGCTTCTCTTCTAAACAGTTTAATTTGTTGTTTATCTGTTTATGAATAGAGAAACATAAGCTATTACATATAAACTACATTCACTTGTATAGGTAAGTCCATTTCTGTTAAGAACACCGTGTCTTATATTCAATAATGAAATTTTGCATTATGCGCACACTGTATAATTTGTAAATGTATTTTGAGTGTGAATGAATGCCATAAATAAAGATGTATAAGTAGACACATTCATTTTATTACTATTTTAGAACAGAACTAAAGATTTTATTTCATTTTAGTGATTCGCTGTTAATTTCTTTCCATTTTGCACTGACCACATTGAAACAATGTGTATTAAAAAAGAGGATTTTTTCCCATTCTTAATGATTGAGGCATGAGGGTTTTTTGATGATGCAGGGCTGGAGACCTCCCACTTCAGAAAAATCTAGCTTTAACATATATGGTGTTGGAGAATGATTGATTATTTTTTGGGGCTTGCATGTTTTTTTCCCTCTTACTGCTGTTATTTTGGTCAATTGTTTATTTCTCTAATGTCTAATATAGCCACTTTCATCCCAAAGGAATCCAAAGCACTCCTTAAACCTCAGTATATACTGAACACCACTGAAATGTAGCCATCTGTGGGGTAGAGGGAATCAGCCAGGACAGCACTGGGCAGCGAGAGTGGAGAGGAGAAGTTTTGCGTAAGTGCACAAGGGCAAACCCTTTAAATGAAGAGGGCAGTTGTATCTTTACTATGTCCACACACCATGCAGGACTTCAATTTCTGGGGTCCTTTCAAAAGAACAGAGCCAGGCTCCCCCACACAGCAAACTGCATGGAACTCAACCTTCGCCCTTGCAAGGATGGAGACCTAAGTATAACCTGCTGTACTTGAACCTGTTATTCCAGGGATCTGGACATTTCATAAAGTCCACTCTGGATTTTATATATTCCACTAAGATTTATTATTTACTGGTAGTACAGTAGTGCCAAGAGGATCTGGCTAATGGGCCCCATTGTGCAAGGCGCTGTACAGACACATGGTGAGAGGCTGTACCTGCTTTGAAGTGCTTCCAAGCTAAATAGACAACACAGAGAGAAAAGTGGGAGGGGAAACACAGACACAGAGAGGTGACACAGTTTGCCCAGTGTCATACCAGAAAGGTATTTTGTGGTTCTGGAGGCTTTCTGAGGCTTATAGTGGCGTTATGTTTTGTGGGACAGAGTCAATTGTTGTCTCACTTCCCTGGAGTATGTACTATTTCTGGGCAGTATACAATAGTCCACTATAGTACATTTTCTAGCTGGTGCACTATAAGTAATCTGGCACTCTGTGATGTTTTGTCGTGGGATGCTCATATGAGGGAGGGAGCATGGTCTGGTTCTTAAAGTATAGGACTGATACTTAGAAGATCTAGCTCCTGTTCCTGGGTCTTCTGTTGACTTGCAGTTTGGTACTGGGGCAAGTCAGTTAACCTCTCTCTGGCTGTGTCCCCACATACAAATTGGGAATAGCACCTGCCTTACAGTGGTGCAGTAGGTGAACTAATTAATGTCAATGATGCTTTGAAATCATTGGTCATAAGGCATTATAGAAGTGCAAATGATGGCAGTAATTTATCCAGAAATTAAATAAGATACTTTAAAATAAGTCTAGAAAGCACAGGACACAGACAAAAGCATCTACACGCCTAACCTGTGCAGGGATTAATACTGTTGTTTGCCTTGTTATATGTTTAAAATTAACTGCTAAGGTTAATAGTAAAAATTAAGCACAATAAAGCATTTTAGAGATAGTGATCAGATATGTTTACAGGTGGTTGTCTGAAGGTTAGCTGAAGCCTAATTATAACAACTGACATTCTCCTCACTGGCAAAAAAAACAAAAACCTCAGAAGTGCTACTCTTATTTCTATAGCCAGCTCCCACCTTCGAAGGAATTTAGGAGTTAATATGTACCTAAATTATCCCTTGATCCATATTTTGATCAGGTGACTAAGAAAGCCTTTTATGACTAGTGAATTATTATACTATGGAGAGCTCTGTGCTCCTTTATGATTTTACCTCATTATAAACAATTCATATAGACTGGTCATCCAGAATATACCCTGTGAAAACTCCTATGCGATCAAGAACGCTACACAGAGATTAAACAAATTATTATCACACTCCTGTCACCATACTGGCTTCCTAGAAAAATTTGACCATCTTGCACTGTGTTGTATCCTGCACATACCCCTGTAAACTGATTGATTACCAGAGTTTACATACAGATTTGAGACTGATGGTGCAAGAGCCTTTGCTGGTTGAGCCCTAATGTTATGAAACTCCCTGCCTAATGACATTAGAGCTAGTTCAGTATCTCTGCTTACAGTTAAGTCCCAGAGATTTTTGTCTTCAGCCTTTCCAGTGTTTGAACTGAATTTGTGTTTTGTGTCTGTCTTTGTGCAGTTCCTAGAGATGCTCATATGAAAAGATACTTAGAAATGTATGATGAAAGGGAACAAATGGAATTAACTGTAAGATCAGTATTATCTATAGCTAGGAAATGGGGAACTCCCGGATTTCTACAGTCAAAGTGTAGCAGAAATCTGAGGTAAACTGGGATTTCCCATAGTGTTGATAGTGATTTTCTGTGGTATCAGTGGTACTGAACCACTGCTGATCTTTTTATCAAAAGAATTTTGTGTATCTGTAGTAGCCATTTAAAAAATGTGTCTAGCTTAGATATTAATAGAGCATCCATCACCATAGTAACTAAGAATTAAGCAACTAAGGAATTTTAGGAAGACAGTTGGGACTTGGTTCCTCTCAGAAAGAAACAGGAGGCTAAAAGACACTTCTGCCTTCCCTATAAAGACAGCAAATCCCCTAATAAGTATGGTAAGATGGCAGTATTACAGTCCATTAGAGTGGAAGGAGGATTGGGAATCTCTGAGATACCATAATTAAGGGGCAACAAGCTATAATTCCTGCGGAAATGAAAGTGAAGTGGCCAATGTGTTTTAAAGAAGAATTTCTTGAAGACTTGAAATTTAAAAATACTAGAAATGGGAAAATAAGGTGGACTGTAAAAAATAATCCACAGATCTACTCCGAAAGTCAGGGTGGCCCCACAATAGGTCGCAGTTAAGATGGGAGGACCATAGTTAAGGGTATTGTAGACTAAGGTTGTGGGTGCACCTTGGTCCGGGAAAACCAGGTGAGGTTAAATAGCCTGGACTAACACCTCCCAGTATGTCTCTCCTATATACATGGCGAGACCTGTGTCTACCTCACTGCAGAAGTTGAGCTGGAAGTGCAGGCCTGGGGAGCTTGACTGTGTGCTGAGGTGGTCGAGGGCCTGTATTGGACCATAGTTCTGGGCAGGGGTGCTGGAACAAATTTTGTAGAGGAGGTGCTGAGAGCCACTGAACCAAACTGTAAACCCTGTATATAATGGAAACCATTTCAAACCAACGGGGTGCGACAATACCTATGGTTTTGGGAAGAGACTGGGTGGGTTTCTCAGCCCTCTTGCAGGAGGGATTACGTCAGCAGCTGAGGACTGGGGGGTTCGGGACCAACTGGGAAAGGAAGTAAAGGGGCTATGAGCCAGAGTAAAGATGGCAAAGGGGACTGAGAACATGGTTTTCCCTAAGGTTTGAGGGACCAGCTTAGGAAGTTGGGAACCCAGTCTGAACTACCCGTTGAACAAGCTAGCATGGGGACTCAAAAAAGATTGCTCCAACAGAGACGGGCTCAAGAAGAGGGCTGGGTAGGCAACAGGACCCCAGGATGGGGAAAGAGGTAGTGTGGGCCTGTTTTATTGCCCCCTCCTAAAGGCTGATGAGCTGATAGAGCAACTGGAGTCAACAAAAACGCTTTCCCGGTAGAGGCCAGAGGGAGAAGATCCTGAGCAAAGCAGGGCAGAAACCGGAAAAACTCTCCAGATAGGTCTGGGAAAGAGAACCCTGATTAAAGGGGGCAAAGATTGTGAAAGCTTTCCAGGTAGAAAGACCTTGACTAACCAGGGCAGACACTGCAAACAGAAGACCAGGACAAGCCAGGCGAAGTTAAAAAATCTCTCCAGGCAAAGAGGCCTGGGAAAGTAGACCCCATGAAATCAGGGCAAGACTAGATAGGAGGGGACGTTACCCTCCATAGTACCTCCACCCAAATCCTTTCTGCGGGGAGATGTATGTGATGGGGTGTATCAGGTCCTTTGAGGCTCCCTACTAAAGGCCTCATGGTCCTACCACGTCCCACCCCAGAAAAGGAGCAGTGAAGGTGAGTCCTCTAAGCCTGCCTAGAAAGGCTACAGGAAAGCAGGCTCAGATAAAAGGAGTTGCAGGGCCAGAGGTGTAAGCACTGAAGGTGCTTCTTGTTGCTGGAGCTCAAGGGAAAACCAGAAGACAGGTTCTGGTGGCACTGGCATTATGTGAGGAGGTGAAGGTGAACCTCTTCACCTGAGTTTAGGGTGAAGAGTAGGGTTGCCAACTTCTTAATCGCACAAAACCGAACACCCTTGCCCTGCCCCTTCCCCGAGGCCCTGCCCCCGTCCTGCCCATTCTCTGAGGCCCCACCCCCACTCACTCCATCCCCCCTCCCTCCATCGCTTACTCTCCCCCATCCTTAGTTTCACCGGGCTGGGGCAGAGGGTTGGAGTGCAGGGGGGGGGTGTGGGAGGGGGCTCAGGGCTGGGGCAGGAGGTTGGGGTGCAGGAGGAGAGGTGCAGGCTCTGGGAGGGAGTTTGGGTGCAGAAGGGGGCTTAGGTCTGGGGCAGGGGGTTGGGGTGCAGACTCTGGGAGGGAGGTTGGGTGTGGGAGGGGGATCAGGGCTGAAGCCGAGGGGTTGGGAGTGTGGGAGAAGGTTCCAACCTGGGGCAATGGGTTGGGGTGTGAAAGTGGTTCAGGTTGCGGGCTTCAGCGGGATGGTGCTTAACTCAGGTGACTACGAGAAGCTGCTGGCATGTCCAGCTCCTAGGCAGAGGGGCCAAGGGACTCTGTGCACTGCCCACGCCCACATGTGCTGCCCCTGCAGCTCCCATTGGCCATGATTGGGGCGGGGGCAGCACACAGAGCCTGTGTGGCCACCCCTGCGCCTAGGAGCCAGACATGCCGGCCGTTTCCAGAAACCACACGGAGCCAGGACAGGCAGGGAGCTTGCCTTAGCCCCGCTGTGCCGCCGACTGGACTTTTAGCAGCCTGGTCAGCAGTGCTGACTGGAGCCGCCAGGGTCCCTTTTCAAGTGGGCATTCTGGTCAAAAACCGAACACCTGACAACCCTAGTGAAGAGGAAGGGGCTACTTGGGAAGCAGCCTAGGGAAGAGCAGCAGCAATTATTAAAGGAAGCAGCACATGGCTGCTATTTGTAGGGTCCCTGGGTTAGGACCTGGAGTATTGGGCGGGCCTGGGTCCCCCCCACCAAAGCTCTGAGAAGGGACAAGTTTTGGGCTAGAATTTAAAGGGCTCAAGAACACGCCTGAAGACCCTGCAGAGGGCCAACCATTTGTTTAACTTTGTCACCCCAGAAGGGGACTGAACTTGAAGGAGTGGCCTGGCTGGAGAGCTGGGTCAATAAGAACCGATAAGGCAAAGAATCTCCAGAGAGGAAGTGCTGGGGGCACTGCTCTATACCAAGGCAGGCACGAACTTAAAGCTAGCCCCAAAGGGCTGAAGGCAGCCCAGAAACAGAGCTAAAGACTTTATCAAGGGCACAGAGACAGGCCCTGTTGGACCTTTCAGCCCGTAACGGGTTTGTTTGTGCATATTGACCGTGTGTCACTTGGCTGGAGGGCTGGGCTGCTGAAGACCCACCTGTAGAGACATGTTTGTAAAAGATGATAATTTAGAGACACTTCCTCATAAGGGACAGTAATATGAACATAGGAATTTGCAGAAGTGTCCTGGAGGTGGAATGCCACATGGCTGTGTGCAGCAGGTCACCAGAGATACTCTCAGGTTTGTTTTATTCCTTTCTCATTCACTGGTTTGTTATTTAATGAACCCCAAGATCATTACACACCCTGGTCAGGTTAACAGCCAACAGGAGGTGCTGGGACAAAGAGAGAGATTGCAGGTTTGTACCCAAGTGACAGGAAGCGCTCACAAGAGGAGAGTGGCCCCCATTGCAGGGCTGCAAGGGGTACATGTGGCATATAGCCATTACAGCAGCTCTATGTCATCTGAGAAATCCCCCTTCTCTGCGGGGATTCCTGGTGGGTAGTTCAGCAGGCTTTACAGCCATTTTTCTGCTAGCAGAAATAGTAGGGCTGCCAACTTTCAAATCACACAAACCAAACACCCCTGCTCCATCCCCTGCCCTGCCCCTTCTCTGAGGCCCTCCCCCTCTCACTCCATTCCCACCTTCCTCCGTTGCTCACTTTTCCCCACCCTCACTCACTTTCAGCAGGCTGGGGTAGGGGGTTGGGGTGCTGAGGGGGGTGTGGGCTCTGGTGGGGGTGTGGGCTCTGGGGTAGGGCCAGGGATGAGAGGTTTGGGGTGTGGGAGGGGACTCCAGGCTGGGGCAGGGATGTGTGGGGGGGTGCAGGCTCCATCTGGGGGTGGGGCTGGGGATGAGGGGTTCAGGGTGCAGGAGTGGGCTCCATGCCGGGCCAGGGGCTTGGGGTGCACGAGCCAGGGGCTTGGGATGCAGGGTGTGTGTGAGGGCTCTGGCTGGGGTGGGGGTGGGGGAGGATGAAAGGTTTGGAGTGTGTGAGGGGACTTCGGGCTGGGCCAGGGGTTAGAGTGAGGGGGGACAGGGTGGGTCCCATCAGCGCTTACCACGGTTCTGAGGAAGTGGCCACCAGGTTCCTGTGGCCTCTAGGTGGAGGCGCAGCCAGGCGGCTCTGCACAGTGCACGCTGCCTTTGCACCCACAGGCAACCCCCACCTCACAGCTCCCAGTGGTCGTGGTTCTCAGCCAATAGGAGCTGCGGAGCCAGTACTCAGGGCAGGGGCAACACACAGAGCCCCCCAGTCCTTGGCCAGCACCTACAGGCTGCAGAGACAGGGCGGCTGCTTCCAGGAGCAGCGCGGAGCCAGGGCAGGTAGGGAGCCTGCCTTAGCCCCAGGCGCCCCCCACCCCCCCTTCCTCAGACGTTCTTGTTAAACCCTGGATTTGTGCTGGAAATGGCCCACCTTGATTATCATACACATTGTAAGGAGAGTCATCACTTTAGATAAGCTATTACCAGCAGGAGAGTGGGTTTGTGTGTGTGTGTTGGGGGGAGGTGGGGAGAAAACCTGGATTTGTGCTGGAAATGGCCCACCTTGATTATCATACACATTGTAAGGAGAGAGATCACTTTACATAAGCTATTACCAACAGGAGAGTGGGGTGGGGGGATAGAAAACCTTTTGTAGTGATAATCACCCATTTTTTCATGGTTTGTGTATATAAAAACGTCTTCTGTACTTTCCACAGTATGCATCCGATGAAGTGAGCTGTAGCTCACAAAAGTTTATGCTCAAATAAATTGGTTAGTCTCTAAGGTGCCACAAGTACTCCTTTTCTTTTTGCTATGGGCCACTTCCTCTCTCAGTTGCATTCATACAACATTCCTGTGGCTGCTTCTACAGGCAGCCAGGTTCTTCCCTGTAATGATGCATGTTGACACATGCAGAAAAAGCTGGGAAGAAAGGAGGTGTAATCCGCACCATTTAGCCTGCCATCTCTGCGTGGCCCCTCATCAAGTGGTCCGTGGACCACTGACCACTGTTCAAGTATCAGTGATGCACAAAATAGAGCACGTTTTCTGCCTGAAAAGTGTTCTATATAAATTAATTTACTCTGGTTTTCAGTGATAAAAACAGTAATAGAATCTGAGCTCCAGAATGTCTCTTTGGCACATGAAAGAAGAAAGCTGAAGAGTAGGATCAAAAAGTGGTGAGCAAAAAGCTGAAGAGAGATTAGCCAATGTCCTTAAAAGCTACAGACATTCCAAAGAAGCAAGCTGGACAGGCTCAGACCTGTTGCTGGCAGAAAAGAATAGATTTCTTGGGAAATCTTTCCATTTTCATTCTTCCAGATGCAGGCCTTTAAATGTCACTTTACTGGAGCTATTACTGCTGCAATGAGCAAAACATGCTCAGTTTTCTAACAGGAAACCTAAACAGAATCAGATTTTTTTGCCAAGATCTATAAGATTTTATTGTGCACTCTTCTTGTAACAGCATTCCAGCTGTTAAAACAGAATGGACTGAAACCTTCAACTTGACACTACTGAGATGGAAAGTTGGGTTGGAAAGTTTTCTGGGTCTGAACTGCTAGGTACAGAATGAGTTTAAGATGTCAGGTTCTATAAATAAGTATCCCAATATATAATTTCCACTTCCATTTTTTAACATTAATATATTGGATCAGAAGCTCTCTGTCAGCTGCTTAACTTGAACCTAAGCCAAGTTCAAATGGGACCACTCAGCTCTTCATTCTCCACTTGTGTTTTGTTTTCCTCCTTATTCAGTTCTTGAACTTTGTCCCCTCAGTGTTTGTATTCTAGCTGGGAGGGCAGATGAGGGAATGCCTTAAAGGCAAGCATCTATGTTGCTCCTCAAATCCAGCAGCAGGGGTGGATTAACCCCAAGGCACAGCAATGCCCAGCTCTGGGGTTTCCTGGCCACATCATGACACACAGCTGAAGGAGAGAGCATGTGGAGCAGATTGCCAGCAGCACGAGGCTCTGCTCCACAAAAGGTCCCTATAGATCCAGGGGCTCAGGTAAGTAGCTGCAGCCAGGGGCCCTGCTGCTGCTGATCTTTGGGCAGGGAGGAAGGTAGCCCTGGCTGCTGCTGATCCCAATCTTCAAGGCAGCCAAGGGAGGATAGCCTGCCGCTGTTTCTTCTGCTTGTGAGGCCCTTCATTCCCCAGCCATTGCTAGTGGCATGGCCTTTAGGGCACATGCACATGCTGGAGCAGTGGCCCTGCGCAGGAGGCTCCTGTCACACCTGTGTCCCATGGAGCAGAGGAAAGGAATGCTCTGTGGTGGATGTGAGTAGAGAGGGCTGCCCCCTGCCTCACAACACCACACGTGTATGAACCTTTGCAGACAGAAGCCCTGATTCTGCATTAGACACCCATGTGGAGTCCCATTGACTTCAGTGGGATTTGACACAGGTACCAGATCCACACTAATGGACCCTGATACAGGATTGAGGCCAAAAACAGGCAGGCAAGCTCCCTGTCCAGGAGACCTTATATTGAAATGAGACACTGTGAACAGGAATTGGGAAGAAAATTAAATGAACGTGTGTTGTGGAGGCTGAGTATGTGTCTTGTAGTTCCGGATTTATGTACTGGGAGGGCAGCCCTTCCTGGGCAGTCAGTGCTCCTGGCTTTGGCTGAGCCTAGGGAGTGAGAGGCATTCTGATTAGTGCACTGTCCTGGTTCTTTGTGGTGGGGTGCTGTGCGGAGCTGGAAGAGAGCTTTCATGCTGGAGACAAATACTGCACCCACAGAACGCACACAGCATGGAATACAGCTTTGAAACATCTCACTGGGCATTTCTCCATTTGTAGGCCTAGTGGACACCTACAAATCAGATTGACCTACGTCGCTCAGGACTCTGAAAAATTTCACGCCCAGTGAGATAATAGGTTAGCCTAACCCCCGTTATAGATGGAGGTAGGTTGATGGAAGAATTCTCAGAGATGTGGATTAACTACATCAACAGAAAAATGCCTTCCGTTGTTGTAGGAAGCATCTACGCTACTTCCTGCAGCCCCCTAACTTGCCACTGTAGCCGCTGTAATGTAGACATACCCTTAGCAAGTCACTGTCTTCTTAACAGCAATGCTTGAAGGGCCAAATTGTAAGCCCACCACCCATCCTGAGTAATCAGGCTAAGTGCTGAGTGTGCATGTGACAGAAGCAAGGAAATATTCTCCGTCCAGGACGGAGCAGGTGAGAGCTACTCTACACAGGTTATTCCAATCCAATAAATGGAGTAACCTCCGAGGGCCTTTATGCCCATCCCCCAGGGTGAGGATTACCTTAGTTATGGACCTTATTGCCTCCACTTATTCTTTTCCCCATCCCACCCATATCTCACCCCCTTTGCCCCTCACGTGCTGCCAGCCTGGGAGTTCACACAGAGCAGGGCTCTGTTGTGCAGAACTTGTTCATCCATTATGCAGTGTCTGTGCAGCAGAAGTACACCAGTTCCACTGCCAAGGCCCTGTCACAGCTGTGGAGGAAGGAACTACATTCTCTCTAACGAAGGCAGGAGCAGGTGGCTCTCAGCACCTATTGAAGCACTTCTCCAGGTATTAGTAAAGGGCGGTAAAGAAAGCTTTATGTAAGCAAAACGCAGCAATCAGAAAAAAATGAGAAATATTGAAGGAAATAGGAAACTAAAAGAGAGAGCGAGAGCGAGAGAAGGAATAAAGTGAATTAGAAGTGCTGGTGGCAGTAATGGGTCAATATTGCTCACTGCTATTTTACTATGTGCTATGGCTCCATGAGGCTTCTTTGCCCTAACGTTTTCCACCACTGCCACCACCAGTGCAGCTTTACCAGTGACCGCACTGGTGGAAGCTCTAGTGTAGACAGGGTGCCAGCATTTTGACAATTATGCCTTGTCTACATTAGAGCTCCCACTTTCACTAGCCACAGTGGAGCTGCCAATCTGGAAATGGGTTGGTTCAGATGCATGCTGAGGCATTCCTTGGGGAATTCTTGTTTTTTCTTGCTTTGTTAAGTGGAAAACCCCCACCCCAAACCATGTCCCAGTGGGGCTTAGGGAGGTGAAGGGTGACCATGGCTTGAATTAAGGCTCTCTCTTGAGGTGTGTGTTTACATCTTAGTTGTCAGCTGGGCAAATATGAACATTACAGACTGTTTGCAGTGTTGCTGTAGCTGTGTTGGTCATCGGATATGAGAGAGACCAGATGTGTGAGGTAATATCTTTTATTGGACCAACTCCTGTTGGTCAAAGGCTTGTCCCTTCCACTGCCAGAAGTTGGTCCATAATAGATATTACCTCGTCCACCTTGACTCTATTTTGTAGATTGTTACATTTAAAAAAAATTCTTACTCCAGAAAATATGTTTGCTCTTTCAGCTAAGTTAACTCTTGAAAGGAGCGACTCCCCTGATGTTCGTAGCAGACGGGCCTGTCAGAATTCTCTCGCATGTGGCTGCGCACGCACTTCTCATGAAGAAGGATGTGGCGCTGGTGCAAGGGGATTGCCAAACGGAAATTCCCTGTTCTTCACAAGAACCGGGCATGCGTTGTTAACTGTAAGAATCCACGCAGTTTTGCTTGGGGTTTGAGACTATCATTACTCAACTAATTTTCTTTCAGAAAATGAAAAATAAGCCATCATCCGTATGCCAGGTTCTAACCTCAGTTACCACAGTGTAAATCCAGATTAACTCCGCTAAGGTCAATGATGTTAACTCCAGTTTTACACTGATGTGACTGAGATTAGAACCCACAATGTCCCCACGCTATTGTATATACTAATATCAGGTAAATATGTAGCAAAATTGTATGCTAAAGGCACTTGAACTCTTGCCAGCTGTAAGATGTGCAGGGTACTGCTTCACAGACTAAGGCAATATTTTTGGAGCAGTCATCAAGATGAGCTCCCTGTCAATTTACCACAAATGTTTGTGTGCATTAGCAGAGCAAATAACTTAGGAGTAACTTTTTTGTCTTGGCCTTGAATATAAATATATATTTACAATATATAAAAAAGGTCTGAAAGGCCAGGGGTCTCAATTAGAGCATCTTGTGAATTCTTGGGGGGAGGGTGGTTGTTTATTTGTTTTTAATGGGGATAATACAGTTCAAACCCCGTAACTGTCAAAGAGCATTTTGAAAATCTTATGAATTCTTGGGCTCCCCATTTAAAGGCAAGGTTTTCTGTTCTTAATCACCATAAACTATTCCTAGTCTTGTGGCAATTTATAAACTGACCAGCTTGTTACTGGTTGCAAATCAAGAACCCAGCAGCTTTTCATTCAGGGATCGGGTGGTTCCCCGTCACCTGCCTGCAAAGCCCAATTTGGAGATACACTTTTTATTTTCTCAGAACTGTATTTCATAACCAGCCTATTAAGATCAGATGCTGGGTCTGTTCTGTGTCTTTATGAGCTGCAGCTGAACGACGCTGATTTCCCAGAATGAAATGTCTGAATAGCTCCTTTAGGTTAGGTCTGTTTTGTTTATTTTGAGGTCACTGAGAATTGCACTAAATGGTATTTTTTGAAAGGGATTTAACAGTTGGGTGATTTTGATTATTTCTCAAGCAATTTTTAGAAAAACTTCTATGGTAGATGGAAATTGTAGGTCCAGAGCCTGCTCTTGCAGCCCTTATTCTGCATATAATCCTTACCCAAGTGACCAGTCCAGACGGAATTCAGCAGTATTGCTTGTGTAAGTGAGAATTGTGTGCATAAGAGGTGCAAGATGATTCTCCTTAATGCTTACAATTTAGATGCTGAGCACTGAGACAAAAGACGTAAGCATTAAAATGCTTGGTCAGGAGCTGATTGCAGCAGCCTTAGATTAAAGCCTGATACATATTGGTTCTTTTTTATGTTTAAAAAAAAGTGTCATGACATTTTAATTATGAAATAGTAAAAAAAAACCCACCTGAAACTGGAAATTAGTATGTGTAGCATAAAGAAAGTGAGTGATGGGAAAGCAGACAGTCCAGCGGGGCAGGGTTACTATCTCAGCTGGATATAAGCCAAGAGACCTGAATAAAAACCCCAGTTACACATTTATTTCCTTCTAGCCAATAAACAGCTCTGCTTGTACATTAGGAATGATTTACACAAAACTGAATGCATGACTGACTAGCCATAGGATTCAGTCAAGGAAACTTTGACTTCATGGGAATAGAGAAGTCAAATTCATTTTAAAAACAAAATTATAATACTGACATTTTTAACAGCTTCTTAACCCTATTTTAATGTCATCCCGGTAAACATTTGCAGTGGCTTCATTTTTATTTTCTATATTTAATGGCAATTTATATGGCAAACAGTAAAGCTGAAGGCCCTTTTGTGGGACAGAAATATTACCCTGCACTGATAACTTCATGGATGCTGAAACAGGAAATACATTATATCAGGTGCCTTCCTGCCTCTGGTAACAATGAAAGACCAAGTCCATCACAGACTCCTCAAAGTAATCAGCCATCTCTGATGCCATTAACAAATGTCAAGAGAATAGTTGTAATTAGGAATTATCATCACAATGGTCTTCCAGATGCAGGACAAGTACTTTACCACCAAGAGGAGGCAGTGACTTCTTTAGCTGAAGGCAACAGAGCTTTTTGTGTGTTTACCTAAAATTCCATAAAGTCACCAGTCACTGATTTATGCAGCACAGCTAGATACTGTATCACCAGAAAAGATGTGGTCAACATATTTATCTTTGAAATTCATGACTGTGAATTATTCTAGTGGAAATTCCAGTAAACTCGTAGAATCCTTCAGCTGGTCTCTGCTGGTTTCTACAGGCCTCTGCTAGTTTCAGTGGGTTGGTCAGTAACACCAGGGACCAGTGGATCTGCTGCCTGGTTCCAAAAACTAATTAGATCCATAAGGGACCAGCTGAAAATTTTCACTTGAAGTTTCTCTAGCCAAGTGAGTGCAGCAGTGCAATTAAATGTTACCACCATGTGGCTGGCATGATCACAGTACTCTTAAGGACCCTGATCCAATGTCCATTGAAGTTAATAGAAAAATCCCCATTGGCTTCAGTGGACATTGGATCATGCCCAAAAGTTTTTCCTGAGTAAGTGCTGAGCACTTTCTAGCTCCTCTAACACCAGCTCATAGTTTGTTTATGCCACTTCTTTGAGGTTTGACCTTTTTTAATCTCCCTCTGTTTTTTCCTTTTTGAAATATAGTAGTTATTGTGGGAACAATGATGTAATTGGTGTGTGTGGAGCTTTAGTAGTGATATTCACAAGTGCATTAGGAAGCCAGTTTAAAATGCATACCATGGTGTTTGAAATACAGGAGTTTGTGAGAGTTATCATGACCGTTTATGTAAACATGTTTATCTTGCATAACTGTACTAGTTATAAGAGAATTATAAGGCTAAATACAGAGAGGATGTAAATAGACATCTAAATTACACAATGGTAAATCCGTGTAAACTGGGATAACTTACATTCAGAGAGGGTGGAAGGAGAGGGGGTCTGGCAGGAAGAGCTAAGCAGTCAGTTCTACTCAGAGCTAAATCCAGGTAAATCTGGAGTAACCACTAAAAATTCAATGGAGATTCTTCAGATTTACTACACATATGTAACTGGGAGCAGAATTTGGCCTAAGAGCAATTAACTTACACTTTTTATATCCTTCTGTCAGTTGTTTTCCTGCTACAACATGCCCTTCTACCCTTATAGCATTCGATACACCAATTTATGCTGAATTATAGATGTTGTTCTTTCACATGTGTATTGCAGTAGTCCCCAGTTGAGGTCAGAGCTCCATTGTGGTAGGCACCCCATGAGCAGGTAAAGTAGGTATACTGCTCCTCATAAGATCTCTGAAATATAAAAATCTTGCTAATGCTCCAGGTAAATTCAGTAGAAAATTGAAATACTGCCAGCATTAGTCACCACACTAGCCTAGAATTTGGACTTGCTGATAGCTAGAATCAGTAATAATACAGATCATTTTATATCTGTAAAGTGAAGTATAACACAGGAAACAGATGCACTTTTACTAAAGACATGCTGAATGACATCTGAATGATGTGCTGAAAGAGGTGCCTGATCCATAGCACAGTGGACTCAATGGGAGTCTTCCTACTGATTTAGAGGGTTTGGATCAGGCCCTAATAGATCATGGAGCTTTTTTAAAAAATATGCAAGGGGGAAAAAGCATATTGTATTTCAGCTGGCTTTGGTATTCTTCACTTCCTGTCTCAAACTGCTGTGAAGTGCTGCTTTGCACAGTTGGACAGCTGTCACTTCCCATTCCAAAGGTGGCTGTGTTTCACTGGGAAGGAAAGTGATTCCTGTCCAGGGAACTAATTTGCAATGCACCTTTGGAATTCTTCTCAATCAGACTGAAAAGGAGTCCTTGTGGCACCTTAGAGACTAACCAATTTATTTGAGCATGAGCTTTCGTGAGCTACAGCTCACTTCATCAGATGCATACCGTGGAAACTGCAGCAGACTTTATATATACACAGAGAATATGAAACAATACCTCCTCCCACCCCACTGTCCTGCTGGTAATAGCTTATCTAAAGTGAGCAACAGGTTAGGCCATTTCCAGCACAAATCCAGGTTTTCTCACCCTCCACCCCCCCACACAAATTCACTCTCCTGCTGGTGATAGCCCATCCAAAGTGACAACTCTTTACACAATGTGCATGATAATGAAGTTAGGCCATTTCCTGCACAAATCCAGGTTCTCTCACTCCCTCACCCCCCTCCAAAAACCCACCCCCATACACACACAGACTCACTCTCCTACTGGTAATAGCTCATCCAAACTGACCACTCTCCAAGTTTAAAACCAAAATCAGACTGTTTATTAATACTATTATTTTTCATTTTTTTAACACCCTACATGAGCAATTACATGCGTGTTAAATAACTACCCCCCCACATATTTTATGGCTTTTAAATACAGTTTGTCATGATAATGCCATTAATTGAAAGGTGAAACCCCTCCATGACATGTCTTACCTACATGCCTCAGTTGAAGCATGTAGTAAACCGTAAGTCAAAGCTGAACCAGAGTAAGAAATTGTTTTCCGTCCTGAAATGTACCAGTCGGAATGTAAAGTTTTGATGAATTTTTAAAAGCATTCTGTCCTGCGTAGGTTTTTAAACCGGCTTCATCCCCACGGCTTCTGAGCACCCTCCAGTCTTGCATTAAGCAACATGGCTAACATCTGTCATGTGTGGTTTGTTCTCTCTGTCATCGTCTCCTCACTGCAATATAGTGCACCTTCTAGCTGAGTTGTCCAATAGAAAACTGTGCCAGCCAGTCTTGGGATTGTATTGTATGCTATTTTAGACTAGAATTTATTTGTATGCAACACCCTTCCTTCTCCAGGTATCCAAAGCTGTTTTGCAGTGTATTGAGTGATGCTGATAGTGCAGTTACTCTATAGGCAAATGTGGTGGCCATTGTTGGCTCAAAATAGTTCTCAAACAGCTCGATTGACATCTCCTCTTCCAGTAACAGCCTCTGCTAAGTTCATCAGTAATTTCGTCCATTTGCTGAAAAATTGTCATGTGATGTATAATTGCCTACTGAACCCACATCTCTGTGAAGAAGGTTAAGGGATAGAAATGGATCAGTTCACCTACAACTGAAACGGATCCACCTCTGGCATGGAACTCAGCAGCTGTTTAATGTTGCTTAGCAGAACCACACAGCAGTCGAGAACAGAAAGTACAGAACACAGCTGCAAATGCAATCCACTGAACCTGCAGGGGGAAGATGGAAAGGCAACATCCAATTACTGGACCTGTAATTTGGCAGCATGTTGGGATTAACACCCCGACCTCTGCATAGTGTTCCCTAAAACATTTAAAGACGATCAATGGTCAGACCCTTGGTTTTGTGTCTCACGTAGTAGTAATACATTTGATCTATCCAGAGTTTTGCTGAATTCAAGAGCGAGGCTAAGGCTTCCGGCCCTCAGACCATGAATGACCATGTGTCTTGTGCAGGTGACACTATAATTCTTGTGGGAAGTGGCATTTTAACCATACAGTTTTGCAGTGGCCTTTACCAGCTGATTACTGGATTAAAAGGAATACAATGGGCTGGATCCTGGATCATGCTAAGTCACCTTTACTCCGTTCCAGCAGAGCCAGGGACCTAAAGCTAACCAGAACATTCACCTGAAGAATCATTGACTGCTCTAGAGCTGGATCTACACCATTTCCTTCCATCCTACACCTCCTTTTGCACTACAGAGAGGAAGGAAACACAGTCAGAGTACCCTGTGCCTCTGCCAGGATAATGGCATCCAGAGGGTCATCATCATAATCTGGGGACAGGGACAGCATAGAACTGCCCCAGGACTAAAGAACTGCAAACCGCAATTTTGTGGTTCTTCCCCTCAGCTGAGTCAAGTCTGGATTCAGCTGAATATTCAGCCCAGGCTCTGAGGACACAGTGAGCCTCTCCTGTGGCTGATGTCTGCTCAGCATGCAAGGGGATGGGGAGGAGATGTGAGGGGGTAGTGTGTGGGTGGGTAGAGAAGGTGGTTATGGCTCCCTGAGCTTGAAAGATGGTCTGCTCTTGTCCTAATGAGAGTGGGAGAACCTGCGGAGCTGCTGTCATTTACACCAATGGTATTGAGTCTCCTAGAGGATAGATGTAGCAAAGTACCACTCCAGCACGCTCCCTTCCTTCTTCTAAAACATTCCTTTGCTGGTGATGGGCTTGGGGAGTAGCTGGCATAGGGCTCCCACCAGCTTTATACTAGTGGGGAGTTCTTCTATGCCAGGAGAATTTCCTGCTGGCAATTTAGAGCCGGATTCTATCTCCTTTGTTCTGCCTGAGCCTTGCAAAGGGGCCTATTTCAGTAGAGAATCTGACCCATTGTATCACGGTGAGGGGAACAGGATGTCAAAGAAGACTGACCTTGTACTCGCAAGACACTTGCTTGAAACACAAAGCAATTTGCAAGTGTCTTGATGCACAGGACTTTACATGCATAAATCCCTGGATAGCAAGATGAGAACAGATCACTTAGGTCCGAAGTAGAACTGTATTACATGATCTAATTTCCTTCTAGTAATTCATATTTACACTTTGTTAGGAAGACTCCATGATGCCAGTTGTGATCGCCCATTTTTTAATTTGTCCTTCATGTATCTTGGTGCCTTCTCCCATACTGCCCCTTTATGCATGGGAGGAGCTCCCTGTAGATAGCTGCAAAGCCACCTCCATGCCTTCCTTCAGAGTACTCCTTAAAATCCTTCTCTGCTGTGAGGACCAGAAAGAACTCAACAATGGCGAGGCAGGTGGTTTGCTGTGACTACTCTTTTTCATGCTGATCAGTATCATCTCATTGTTTCCTTGGTCTCTCTCATTTGTCTATTTGATCCATCTTTTTGTCTGTAGCCTTACACGGAGGTGGTAAGCTCTTCAGGGAAGGGATTGTCTCTGTTATATGTTTGTACAGTATGTAGTATTGCATACCAGTGGGCTTCTGGTCTCTAGGCACCACTGTACTACAATTATTTTCAATAAATATCCAGAAATGCATCCATTTGTGTTATGGTGAATGATGACTAATACAGAATGGATGCCAATGGAAATAGTAATTTTTTGGGAAAGGAGCTTTGTGCTGAAGGCAGGTTCATGGCACCAAGGGCTGTGGAAATGGCAAGAATCACATTACATTGCTGGGTGTAAATGTTTTTATTGGAACTTTATCAAGACTTTTTGCCCAGTTCCCAGACTGTTTGGTAAATATGGAGACTTCACACTAGAGAGTGTTTTAATGGTCAACACCATTTATTTCTAGGGACAAAAGCCAAAGAGATCTTTTTCTAAAAGACATGCTTTACTCCAGCTTCTGTGGACAATTCAATGACCTGCGTATATAGGAGGGCAAAGCAGAGGATCACAGTGGTCCCTTCTGATCTTGAATCTATAAAAAAAGATCTGCTTTTAGGTGAGAGGAGGATTATGGGATTTCCTTAACTCTTTAAAATGCATTCTGGAAAATATGTATGAACTCTAGCCTGCCTTCTAGCTGAGCTGCAGATTAAAACAGTGGCAGCCACTCCAACTTTTGTATGAGTCATTAGTAAGTTTGAGATTTTGTCACGGTTATTTTTAGTAGAAGTCATGGACAGGTCGCGAGCAATAAACAAAAATTCACGGAAGCCCGTGACCTGTCTGTTAATGTGGGGGTGAGGCTTGACTGCTGAGGGGAGAGAACAGACTGACAGCCTGAAGCCGTTCCACTGCGGCTGAAGCTAAAGAAATAAGGGAGGTCCATTAAAGTCACGGAATCCGTGACCTTCATGATTAAGTCGTATCCTTAGTCATTAGGGTTAAAGCAATCGATAAACTGTTTGACAAAGCAGCTAAAAGGTGGTGTAGCCAACTATAGGAGGGGGTCCTCCAGTGGCACAGAGCTAGCATAGCAGCTCCCGTGACACCCCTCCTGTCCATAGCAGTATGGAGCCATGGCTGGAGTAAAAGGGGCATTGACTGGACAATTGGACGGGGAGATAGCTGGCCCAGGTTTGTGGGAGCACAAAAGTGGTGTAAAGCCTCTTATCTAGTCACAAGGACTTGGAGACATTTTCAAGGAGCCCATGGGAGCTTGACCTCCCACATTTCTGCTGGGTTCCCAGAAAGCCTTTTGAAATCTCCCACAAGCCGCTGCATCACACCCTGTAGTTGTGCTGGAAACTGTGGGATAGATACCCAGTGCAACCACAGCAGTGTAGTGCAGCACAAGTGAGGATATGGGGCAAAACTACAACCTAAGCGGCATGGTTACTGTAGACACACTGCCCTATTGATACCGTCCCACCCGTTCAGTTCTCTAGTTTATTAGGGTGCTCTGACACTAATCAAGAATATGAACTGTTCAGTATCCAGACTAGAAGCAGAGGAAGCAGTTTGACTTTACCTGCCTTGATACTTGCTTGGAGCCGTGGGCTCTATCTGGGGTTCCTTCCTGGATGCCCCCTTCTGGATTCCTTGTTTTGACCCTTTAACTCCATTCTTGTTCTATTTTCTCAATATTTGAGAAAGCCTGTCAGCTAGTCGAGCCCCTGTTTTTGTGGTCCTTTCCCCACATTGTGAGGGAGGTGCCTTTGGAGCTCCACTGTTTTCATGGGTTTCACATAGGCCAGCACCTTTTACCAGAGCTAAGTTCACACACACAAAAATATGGAAAAAAGTTCCCAGAATGTCATCATTCAATCCAGACTATGGAGAAGCAGATTGTGGTGGAATAAAAATTGTGCTACAATTTTAATCTGTCACTTTAAATCTCAGGGAAGGGTTTCCCGGTCCTGCTTGCAGGCTAGGTGCACTGTAAGGAAGCATGCAATTTGGGCCTAGCAGCAGTCAGTTTGCAGAGCGAGAGTCTAGAGTAAAGTGGGCTGAGTTGTGCCTCTCTGTTTTAGGGAGCAGCTTGCTTTGTGTGTCTCTCTGCTGTGGGGTTTTTGTGCATTATTGTTCTGAATTCTAAGAAATAATAGGGTTACATTACAGCCTTATGGCAAGAGTATTTATGCTTTTATCTAACTTCTCTGTGTATGCAGAACAAAGATTTTCATCTTATTTTGATTAATACTTTCAACCAAGCCTGTTTGTTAAGTCTTTGAGCTCTAGGGCTTATTAGAGGTCTTATTTAAAAGGAAGTTTTATAATCATGACAAGCTCATTATGGGGGCAGAGTCATGATTGTATAGTTATGGTTGCAAGCAAGCTTCCATTGTATGCTATCTGAATTTGCTCTTTACATGTGTTTGTTTAGCGAGAGAGATTCTGGCAGAACAAAGTGAAATTGTCATCCTGCAATGGAGTCGAGCTTTTATCTAATGTTTATAATCAAATGGCAGAGTGAATAGTCTCAAAAGAAAACTATTCCAGTTCTGCTTGCCTTTAGCACTGACAGAAAATCAAGTGCCTGACGTATTCAGATAAAACCCTTTGACTCAGTCACTTATTTGTTTCGTAATCATTTTTCCCTTTCCCGCTGTGTTCCTGCTGCTGCTGCTTTCACTTTAATAAATATATTGAGAAAGTAATCATTTGTGACAGGTCATGGCAAAGTATGTGGAAAATGGTGATTGCTCATTAAGATCTCAATCTTAATAAATAGTTTTTATCCCACTGTAAACAAGTCCAGCTGGCCTGAGGCTGTGGCTGTAAAAAAGCCTGTATGCTCTCACGATTCAGCTACGCAAACCAACTTGTTTAAACCATGGTGGGCCCAATTTAAGATGTCTGCAGCTACAGGACAAGGGCTTCTCACTGTCCATAGCCAATGTGACAGGGTGAGTCTCCAAATTGCCAATTGTTAGCTAGTGGTTGAATGTGCTGAGATATTTATACACTAGCATGTACCTTTCACAGAGCATTCTGCTCTCATCTGCATGAGCTTTATGACTGTGTAACCCTACTGACTTCATTGGACTTCCTCCTGAAGTGCATTGAGAAGAATTGGTCTCAGGACATGGTGAGGAAGGGGCAGACGTAAGGCTACCTTAACATGTGTTTCTATATTACCAAATATTTAGCTTTTGGGTGAAGAGGGTTTAAGTGTATCTTTAACTTTGAATTTCCTCGCTTTCTGATTTCTTTACGATACTCTTTTTAAGTTTTCCTCCGAAGTTGTTAATACATATTTACAAATTTAATTCCAGTTTCTCAGAATTTTTTGATCTGGAAATCTCTTTGGGCTCTTTAAAACCCATTTTATGAATGGTTCTATAACTCTTTTGTGTATTAGCATTTCTGGAAGCTGGGATTAGAATGTATTTCTCTTTACATTTGTGAACTATTATTGTAGTGCAAAACTCCTCATGGGTCCTTGCAGGTTTATAATCACTTCAGGAATCCATCTAGGGTTTATAACTACCACAGGGATTCCAAGTAGCAAACTCCACAACAGTAGCAGGATCCCCACAGTAGTTCTGTGGTGCTTTTATCTACAAACATGTCAAACTCCAAAATACAGGCCCAGCTCTGATATAGGCAGTCTGGGGCTGCAATCCTTCTGAAGCGCATCCAGTACTATTTGCAGACTTTTACAAACTGCCAGGACTTCTCATTGGATTGGATCAAATGTAGCAAATACATCCAAAATTTATCCCAGCACACTTGCACAAAATACTATTGTTGTACTGACCCTATTCCTCAGGCAGGACAATAGAAAACCCACATCTGGAGATTTTGGCGTGATGAAACTGGTAGAAAAGTGGTAGGGAAAAATTCCAAAATATAAACATATAATTTTTGTGAACTTTCATATCTGATAAACATGTTGTCTAACTACCCTCAAACCTTTAAAAAAATTCTCCTCTGGTAAAGGAAAACAGATTAGAAATTGCAGGCCGATTAGTGTGTGTGTGTGTGAAAATCAGACTATAACAGAAAACTAGGTAAACCTTAACTCTTGCTGCCATCTCTCCATAATAGCCAGATATTTCCAGCACTAAAAGTGAAATCAGATCCTGATCCTGCACTTGCTGTGTTGGGAATGTTGCCAAAAACTCCTTTTAAAAAAAGACATTCCAGTTGGAATATGTCACAGATTATTCTTGCTCACAGCTTTGAAACTAGGGAACAGAATGCAGCCATCTCTCCCACACAAAGGAATGGCTGGATTAACTGGACTCATGTTACAAACTGGAGAAAATAAATGCATGTGTGAGGACCACATCACATAAATATGAGAAACCAAAGTGAATGAAACAGTTCATGCAAGTAGGGAGCTCTACAAATTCTCACTTAACTTGGGTTGAAGTTGCTGCAGTGATAGTATTAGTTTATTAATTGTATTTACTTTTATTGAAAAGTTCATGTTGCTGGGAAACAGTGGAAAATGTCAGGAACAGAGTTGAGAGTGAGGAAGATGGACAAAGAGACACATGAATGGTAGAACAAGGTCAGAGTCCAACCAGACGATTCAAGGAAGAGCATTAATGATAAATAACAAAGAGCCCATTCTCTCCTCTCCTAATTAACGCATCTTCCCTCAAAGGGGATTTCTGGAAAATAACAGAATAAATATAGTCTGTAGCTGTGTTAACTTGTGCAGCTTCTCTGTAGGTTTGGCTGAGAGAATCCAGAGGAACTCAGTGCTTTCCCTCCTGAAGTCCCAATCCTGCCATAAAGGGGTTTCCATGAGGACTGGAGAAAGGAGGTGAATGCCACATAGTTAGAACTCATCCATTTTGCAAGCTTAGGCTCTTTCCACTTGTGGATTCAGAGAAGAGTGTGGGTTCTTGAGAGAAAGTTGTGGTGTATGAAGTAAGGGGTGAGTGAGGAGCACGCTTACTGGTAGTTTTGTATTGATAACTGCTGTCCCATGGAACATCACTGCTCATACTTCCATTGTCCTCTGTAGACTACATAAGAATGGCCATACTGGGTCAGACCAATGGTCCATCTAGCCCAGGATCCTGTCTTTCACCGGTGGCAAATGCCAGGTACTCCAGAGGGAATTAACTGTAGAAGACAGAAACTAACAGCAAAAAGATGTTAATCAGGAAGCCTTCCAAACAATCAGTGGGACCACTGGAGGAGCGAGGTGCAAACAGAGCACTCAAAGAAGACAAGGCTGTTGCAGGGAAGCTGATTGAATTCTTTGCATCAGTCTTCACTGCAGAGGATGTGAGAAAGATTCCCACTCATGAGCCATTCTTTTTAGGTGACAAATCTGAGGAACTGTCCCAGATTGAGATGTCAGTAGAGGAGGTTTTGTAATAAACTGATAAACAGTAATAAGTCCCCAAGACCAGATGGCATTCACCCAACAGCTCTGAAGGAACTCAAATATGAAATTGAAGAACTAACTGGTATGTAACACTCACTTAAATCAGCCTCTGTACCAGATGACTGGTGGGTAGCTAATGTAATGTCAATTTTTTTAAAAAGGCTCCAGAGGCAGCACTGGCAATTCCAGGCAGGTAAGCCTAACTTCAGTACCAGGCAAATTGGTTGAAACTATAGTAAAGAACACAATTATCAGACATGGAGATAAACACAATTTGTTGGGGAAGAGTCAGCACGGCTTTTGTAAAGGGAAATCATGCCTCACTAATGTATTAGAATTCTTTGAGGGGGGTCAACAAACGTGGACAAAAGCAATCTGGTGGATATTGGAAGTGGAAGATTGGACAAATGACCGGGGAGGAGTATAAAAATATTGCTCAGGCATGCAGGAGTGAAATCAGCAAGGCCAAATAACACTTGGAGTTGCAGCTAGCAAGAGATGTTAACAGTAATAAGAAGGGTTTCTCCAGATATGTTAGCAACAAGAAGAAAGTCAAGGAAAGTGTGGGCCCCTTGCTGAATGAGGGAGGCAACCTAGTGTCAAAGGATGTGGAAAAAGCTAATGTACTCAATGCTTTTTTTGCCTCTGTCTTCACAAACAAGGTCAGCTCCCAGACTAGTGCACTGGGCAGCACAGCATGGGGGGAGGCGACCAGCCCTTTATGGAGAAAGAAGTGGTTCGGGATTATTTAGAAAAGCTGGATGAGCACAAGTCCATGGGGCCAGATGTGCTGCGAACGAGTACTAAAGGAGTTGGCGGATGTGATTGCAGAGCCATTGGCCATTATCTTTGAAAACTCACGGCGCTCGGGGGAGGTCCTGGATGACTGGGAAAAGGCTAATATAATTCCCATCATTTAAAATGGGAAGGAGGAGGATCCGGGTAACTACAGACCAGTCAGCCTCACCCCAATCCCTGGAAAAATCATGGAGCAGGTCCTCAAGGAATCAATAATGAAGCACTTAGAGGAGAGGAAAGTGATCAGGAACAATCAGCATGGATTCACCAAAGGAAAGTCATGCCTGACTAATCTAATCTAATTGCCTTCTATGACAAGATAACTGGCTCTGTGGATGAGGTGAAAGCAGTGGACGTGTTATTCCTTGACTTTAGCAAAGCTTTTGATATGGTCTCCCACAGTATTCTTGCCAGCAAGTTAAAGAATTATGGGCTGGATGGATGACGGACTGTAAGGTGGATAGAAAGCTGGCTAGATCGTCAATCTCAACGGGTAGTGATCAATGGCTCCATGTCTAGCTGGCAGCTGGTATCAAGCGGAGTGCCCCAAGGGTCGGTCCTGGGGCCGGTTTTGTTCAATATCTTCATTAATGATATGGAGGATGGCGTGGATAGCACCCTCAGCAAGTTTGCAGATGACACTAAACTGGGAGGAGAGGTAGATACGCTGGAGGGTAGGGATAGGATACAGAGGGACCTAGACAAATTAGAGGATTGGGCCAAAAGAAATCTGATGAGGTTCAACAAGGACAAGTGCAGAGTCCTGCACTTAGGATGGAAGAATCCCATGCACTGCTACAGACTAGGGACCGAATGGCTCGGCAGCAATTGTGCAGAAAAGGACCTAGGGGTTACAGTGGACAAGAAGCTGGATATGAGTCAACAGTGTGCCCTTGTTGCCAAGAAGGCTAACGGCATTTTGGACTGTATAAGTAGGGGCGTTGCCAGCAGATTGAGGGATGTGATCATTCCCCTCTGTTTGACATTGGTGAGGCCTCATCTGGAGTACTGTGTCCAGTTTTGGGCCCCACACTACAAGAAGGATGTGGAAAAATTGGAAAGAGTCCAGCGGAGGGCCACAAAAATGATTAGGGGACTGGAACACATGACTTATGAGGAGAGGCTGAGGGAATTGGGATTGTTTAGTCTGCAGAAGAGAAGAATGAGGGGGGATTTGGTAGCTGCTTTCAACTACCTGAAAGGGGGTTCCAAAGAGGATGGATCTAGACTGTTCTCAGTGGTAGCAGATGACAGAACAAGGAGTAATGGTCTCAAGTTGCAGTGGGAGAGGTTTAGGTTGGATATTAGGAAAAAACTTTTTTACTAGGAGGGTGGTGAAGCACTGGAATGGGTTGCCTAGGGAGGTGGTGGAATCTCCTTCCTTTGAGGTTTTTAAGGTCAGGCTTGATAAAGCCCTGGCTGGGATGATTTAGTTGGGGATTGGTCCTGCTTTGAGCAGGGGGTTGGACTAGATGACCTCCTGAGGTCCCTTCCAACTCTGATATTCTATGATTCTATGATATAGTGTACTTGAACTTTCAGAAAGCCTTTGACAAGGTCCCTCACCAAAGGTTCTTAAGCAAAATGAGCTGTCATGGGATAAGAGGGAAGGTCCTGTCATGGATCAGTAACTGGTTAAAAGACAGGAAACAAAGGGTAGGAATAAATGGTCAGTTTTCAGAATGAAGAGAGATAAATAGTGGAATTCCCCAGGAATCTGTACGGGGACAAGTGCTGTTCAACATATTCATAAATTATCAGGGAAAAGGGATAAACAGAGAGGTGGCAAAGTTTGCAGACAATATGAAATTACTCAAGACAGTTAAGTCCAAAGCAGACTGTGAAGAGTTACAAAGGAATGTCACAAAACTGGGTGACTGGGCAAAAAAATGGCAGATGAAATTCAATGTTGATAAATGCAAAGTAATGCACATTGGAACACACAATCCCAACTATACATACAAACTAATGGGGTCTAAATTTGCTGTTACCTTTCAAGAAAGATCTTGTGGTTATCATGGATAGTTCTCTGAAAACATCTGCTCAATGTGCAGTGGCTGTCACAAAAGCTAACAATGTTAGGAACCATTAGGAAAGGGATAGATAAGAACACAGAAAATATTGCTATATAAATCCACGGTACACTCACACCTTGAATATTGTATGCAGTTCTGGTTGCCTTGTCTCAAAAAATATATTTTAGAAGTAGAAAAGCTACAGAGAAGGGCAACAGAAAAGATTAGGGCAGCGATTTTCAAACTGTGGGTCAGGACCGAGAAATGGGTCATGACTCCGTTTTAATGGGGTTGCCAGGGCTGGAGCCCGAGCCCATTGCCCCGGGCCAAAGCCCGAGCCCAAGGGCTTCAACCCTGGGTGGCAGGGCTTAGGTTACAGGCCCCCCTGCCTGTGGCTGAAGTCCTCGGGCTTTGGATTTGGCCCCCTGCCTGAGGTGGCGGGGCTTGGGCAGGCTCAGGCTTTGGTGCTCCTTCCTGGGGTCCTGTAGTAATTTTTGCTGTCAGAAGGGAGTCACAGTGCAGTGAAGTTTGAGAATCCCATGTCTATACAGTAACTCCTCGCTTAACGTTGTACTTCCTGAAAAATGCTACTGTAAGCGAAACGATGTTAAGCGAATCCAACTTCACCATAAGAAGTAATATAAATAGGGGGGGTTAGGTTCCAGGGAAATTTTTTTTGCCAGATAAGACTATATTTTATAATCTTTATATAAAATATAGTCTTTTGTCTGGCGAAATATACACACACACACCCCCCCCCACACAGTATAAATTTTAAGCCCTCAAGATAACACGTTAATGTAGCCTCACACTATACAAGGCAGCACGAAGGGAGGGAGGAGACACATGGCAGAGAGAGACAGAGACACACACCATGTGTGTGTGCGGGGGGAGAGAGACAGAGACACACACCAGGAGTGTGAGAGAGAGACGTGCATTGCCCCTTTAAGTACACTATCCCCACGCTAAGTACACTGCCTTTTTAAGTAGATCAGCAAGATCTTCTACACTTTCCACAGTATGGATCCGATGAAGTGAGCTGTAGCTCACGAAAGCTTATGCTCAAATAAATTGGTTAGTCTCTAAGGTGCCACAAGTACTCCTTTTCTTTTTGCAAGTTGAGACAGCAGCTGCTGCCCGTAAGCTCTCTCCGTCCTGAGCCCTGTCGTGTCCCCCCCCCTACTCTGTGGATAAGGGGTATAGGAGCGGGAGACAGGACCCCGGGGAGGGGGACACTCTGATATCAGCACCCCTCCTCCCCTCTAATCCCTGCACAGCAAGCAGGAGGCTCCGGGGAGAAGCTCCAAGGCAGAGGGCAGAAGCAGCACATGGCAGTGGGGGAAGGGACAGCTGAACTGCCGGCAATTGATAGCCTGCTGGGCAGCTGCTGCCCAGGGAACTTAGGGGAGCTGATACAGGGGCTGGCGGTCCACCCTGGTGCCAAGCCCCCACCAGCTAGCTCCAACAGGCTGCTCTTCCTGCAAGCAGTGGACAAAGCAGGCAGCTGCCAAACAACATTATAAGGGAGCATTGCACAACTTTAAACGAGCCTGTTCCCTAATTGATCAGCAACGTAACAACGAAACAGCATTAACCTGGATGACGTTAAGTGAGGAGTTCCTGTACTATCCTTTATGTCAGTATAACTTGGTCACTCAGAGCTGTGAATAAGCCTCCCCCCAAGTGACATAAGTTACACAAACCTAAGTGCCGGTGTCGAGGGCGCTGTGTCAGTGAGCGAGCTCTCTCCCGGCTCAGAGTGGCTCCACTAGAGAGCTTGTAGCGGCCCAGGCTGTAAGCTCTGTAGTGTAGCCATAGTCTCAGTTTCAGTGGCTGTACAATGAGGATGGTGCTTTCCTACCTCACGGGTAAGGACTGCAAGGCTTAAGTCAAGCATGTCTGTAAAGCATACTGAGATCCTTGGATGGAAGTGCAAAGTGATGGATGAATTATGAGTTTCCTGGTGACCTTGGCAAACAGTACAGCAGTAGTTTCTCTACAGCTAATCACAGGCATATTTGACACTTGATAGACAGGCTTCAGAATTACACATGGGAAATATTTCTCCTAAATATCTCCTTTTAAAATATTTTTTTTAACAATTGTCATTGTTAAAACAAAGAATGAGCCACCCCCTGTCGTCCAGTCCCAACTCCTGGAAATCAGAGGCTTAGGGACACCCAGACCATAGGTTTGCATCCCTGACCATATAGTGGCTAATTGCCATTGAGCGACCTATGCTCCATTAAATTATCTAATTCTTTTTTGAACCCACTTATACTTTTGGTGTTCATGACATCCCCTGGAAATGAGTTCCACAGGTTGACTGTGCGTCATGTGAAGAAATACTTCCTTTGGTTTGTTTTAAACCTGCTGCATATTACTTTAATTGGGTGACCTCCAGTTCTTGTGTTATATGAAGGAGTAAATAACACTTCCTTATTCATTTTCTCCACACCAGTCATGATTTTATAGACCTCTATCATATCCCTCCTTAGTTGTCTCTTTGCCAACCTGAACAGTCCCAGTCTTTTTAATCTCTCCTCCTATGGAAGCTGTTCCATACGCCTAATCCAGGGGTTCTCAAACTTCACTGCACTGCGACCCCTCTTCTGACAACAAAAATTACTACACTGAATCGAAGCCTGAGCCACCCAAGCTCAGGGGGAGAAATAGGCCAAAGCTGAAGCCCAAAGGCTTCAGCCCTAGGTGGGAGGCCTGTAACCCTGGGCCCTATCACCCAGGACTGAAGCTCTCAGGCTTCGGCTTTGGGCCCGGGCCCCAGCAAGTCTAACACCAGCCCTGGCGACCCCATTAAAATGGGGTCATGACACACATTGGAGTCCTGACCCATAGTTTGAGAACCGCTGCTCTATACTATAGAGATTTCATGGGGGAGCCCAGCATTTCTCAAACTCGTGGCCCCGACCCAAAAGGGGACCATGCAGTATTGCCACCCTTACTTCTGCGCTGCCTTCAGAGCTGGGTGGATGAAGAGCGGCGGCTGCTGGCCGAGGGCCCAGCTCTGATGGCAGCAGCGCAGAATTAAGAGTGGCAATACCATACCATGCCATCCCTACTTCTGTGCTGCTCCTGGTAGCAGTGCTGCCTTCAGAGCGGGGCTCCTGGCCAGCAGCCGCCACTCCCTGGCCACCCAGCTCTGAAGGCAGCACTGTCACCACCAGCAGCACAGAAGTAAAGGTGGCAATACCATGACCCCCCTACAATAACTTTGTGACTCCCCCCAACTCCCTTTTGGATCAGGACTGCTACAGTCACAACACTGAAATTTCAGATTTAAATATCTGAAATTATGAAATTTATGATTTTTAAAATCCTATGACTGTGAAATTAATCAAAATGGACCATGAATTTGGTAAGGGTCTATTTATTTGTATCCAAAGTACTAAAGCATATTTAGTAGCCAACTATCACCATCCTTATTAGTCAACTGTCACCATCCTCCTCCTGACTCTAAATTTGTCACACCCATCCTACATGGTCGGGGATGATCTTCTGCTGTAGTTACTGTTTTTCATTATTTCAATGTACTGTAAGGATAGCTGATTTTCCTGATTGACTCCCAGATGAGTTAAATTTTGACATGAGTTAGAGAGAAGCATACTGAAGACATTTGGATTTTGCCATATCCCCCTTGTTTTGCCATTAAGCAGCGTAGTCACAAGTACTTTAGTCTAGTGATGCCTTCATTATACCCATGCAACTTAACCTAAGCCAATGGGGTTTCATAAGTGTAACTGCGGGTCTTTTGTCTGTAATTTTCCTGACATTAAATAGGGTAATTGATCTCACCTCTCTATTCCTAGAGCACCCCCAGCAGCAACTAGAGCATTATTCCTATGCTTGAACAGCTGCACTGAACATTTTCCGCATGACCCAGCAGGAGCAGCAGAGTGAAACTGGCCAGTATTTGTCAGTTTCACTCTGCTTCTCTTACTCTTGACAGCACTACTAAGCAGGCAGTGGAAGCAGAAGCAACAATGTATTTGCTTTTGACCTAGAGGAAAAAGGCTTTTCATCCCTACCATCACTAAGGTCATGTGCCACTCAACCATCCCACACACATTATCTTAATATTAATTATTCTGTCCTTTTTTTTCCATTCTGGGTCATAGTTAATGACAAACACTGATGCTAGATGACCTGTTTATGCCATGTGGCCCTCTCTGTTTATGTATCTAGGGTTTGATTTTGACTAATGGATATGTTTGTGTTCTTTTTTTTCCTACTTACTTCGATGTCATAATAAGTTAAACCTTGAATATGTTTTACAGCTCATGTTAAAATGATCCTATTGTTGCCTGGTAACTGTCGTGAGTATTAACATGTTAATTAGAACAGAATGTGATCATAATATTGTTGACCTGTGCGCTTGCTCTCTGAGAGCTATACTAAATTAATCTCACCAATACTTAATTTAGTCTACTTAATTGGCAGACTAAAATGTTCACAAATAAAAAAAAAATCCAGCTAAACTGAAATCAATGAGAAATTCTACATTAAAAACAAAACCCTTGGCAATAATTTAAAATACACAATTCTGAGGGGTTATAAACAAGTTCAGCATTTTCTCACTAACCCAGAACAATTATCAGGTGTAGGGAATAAGAAATTATTCACAAAACAGCTGTTCCCTATGTTGCACCCATCTTGTCAGTTACACATGCCGCCCCTGGTTAGCCACCTTGTGTGGTTTACATGGGATGAAAAGCTCTAAAATTCAGGGCTATTTAGCTTACAGAGAAGAAGAGCAAGATGAGCATGACTGAGCTCTATGAAATAATGATTAAATCCTAATGTGGATCTCCTACTGTGGGGTGACCAGGGTATGGTGTTCTTGTGATCTGGGGCCGAATCCAATTCCAAATGATTTCAAAGAGAGCCGGAGTGGGCATCTTATGAGCTGCTATTGTACGGAGTTGGGGAAATGTACTCAAATTTACATTTCAAAACAAAAAGCTGAGTCACCATGTGATGCCAACCCTGTTCTACAACCCAGCAGGGAGATGTGCAATTAACGTGTTCTGTGTTCTGACAAAGTGATGATCAGTAGATCATCTTAAATTCAGACATCACAGGATCTTGAAGGCACATAGCTGAGAGGGGACACTGTTACTTTGCCACTTGTTTTATGTGGACCTGTGAGATATTTCGTAAGTAAACAGGGTGAAGAGAAGAAATGCACAGATCACCCTATCTTGTCAGCGTGAATTTTAAAAGCTGACCAGCCTGTGCATGGCAGTTTGAAGAGTCCATCAGTGCTATTAGCATGCTAACTGTACTCCGGCTCCTGCCTCTTTCCTGTCGGCCTTCTAAGTATGCTCAGGATATACAATTACGTATTTGTATATAGCTATACATACTAAATAGTAATTCTCTAGCTGCTGAGCCATATTTCAAACCTGTCCGTAATTCACCTGAAAAGAAATACTGATCCAGATCCTTAGCAATGGCGAAGTACACAGCAGAGCTCAAGATAGGGGTTGATAGGTGACCTTTACATCCCCATGATCCCGTGCTAACTGTTTTCAGAGTAACAGCCGTGTTAGTCTGTATTCGCAAAAAGAAAAGGAGTACTTGTGGCACCTTAGAGACTAACCAATTTATTTGAGCATGAGCTTTCGTGAGCTACAGCTCACTTCATCGGATGCATACCGTGGAAACTGCAGCAGACTTTATATATACACAGAGAATATGAAACAATACCTCCTCCCACCCCACTGTCCTGCTGGTAATAGCTTATCTAAAGTAATCATCAGGTTAGGCCATTTCCAGCACAAATCCAGGTTTTCTCACCCTCCACCCCCCCACACAAATTCACTCTCCTGCTGGTGATAGCCCATCCAAAGTGACAACTCTTTACACAATGTGCACGATAATCAAGTTAGGCCATTTCCTGCACAAATCCAGGTTCTCTCACTCCCTCACCCCCCTCCAAAAACCCACCCCCATACACACACAAACTCACTCTCCTGCTGGTAATAGCTCATCCAAACTGACCACTCTCCAAGTTTAAATCCAAGTTAAACCAGAACATCTGGGGGTGGGGGTAGGAAAAAACAAGAGGAAATAGGCTACCTTGCATAATGACTTAGCCACTCCCAGTCTCTATTTAAGCCTAAATTAATAGTATCCAATTTGCAAATGAATTCCAATTCAGCAGTTTCTCGCTGGAGTCTGGATTTGAAGTTTTTTTGTTTTAAGATAGCGACCTTCATGTCTGTGATTGCGTGACCAGAGAGATTGAAGTGTTCTCCGACTGGTTTATGAATGTTATAATTCTTGACATCTGATTTGTGTCCATTTATTCTTTTACGTAGAGACTGTCCAGTTTGACCAATGTACATGGCAGAGGGGCATTGCTGGCACATGATGGCATAAATCACATTGGTGGATGTGCAGGTGAACGAGCCTCTGATAGTGTGGCTGATGTTATTAGGCCCTGTGATGGTGTCCCCTGAATAGATATGTGGGCACAATTGGCAACGGGCTTTGTTGCAAGGATAAGTTCCTGGGTTAGTGGTTCTGTTGTGTGGTATGTGGTTGTTGGTGAGTATTTGCTTCAGGTTGCGGGGCTGTCTGTAGGCAAGGACTGGCCTGTCTCCCAAGATTTGTGAGAGTGTTGGGTCATCCTTTAGGATAGAAAGAAAAGGAGTACTTGTGGCACCTTAGAGACTAACCAATTTATTTGAGCATGAGCTTTCGTGAGCTACAGCTCACTTCATCAGATACGGCTGTTACTCTGAAACCTTTAGGATAGGTTGTAGATCCTTAATAATGCGTTGGAGGGGTTTTAGTTGGGGGCTGAAGGTGACGGCTAGTGGCGTTCTGTTATTTTCTTTGTTAGGCCTGTCCTGTAGTAGGTAACTTCTGGGAACTCTTCTGGCTCTATCAATCTGTTTCTTTACTTCCGCAGGTGGGTATTGTAGTTGTAAGAAAGCTTGATAGAGATCTTGTAGGTGTTTGTCTCTGTCTGAGGGGTTGGAGCAAATGCGGTTGTATCGCAGAGCTTGGCTGTAGACGATGGATCGTGTGGTGTGGTCAGGGTGAAAGCTGGAGGCATGCAGGTAGGAATAGCGGTCAGTAGGTTTCCGGTATAGGGTGGTGTTTATGTGACCATTGTTTATTAGCACTGTAGTGTCCAGGAAGTGGATCTCTTGTGTGGACTGGACCAGGCTGAGGTTGGTGGTGGGATGGAAATTGTTGAAATCATGGTGGAATTCCTCAAGGGCTTCTTTTCCATGGGTCCAGATGATGAAGATGTCATCAATATAGCGCAAGTAGAGTAGGGGCTTTAGGGGACGAGAGCTGAGGAAGCGTTGTTCTAAATCAGCCATAAAAATGTTGGCATACTGTGGGGCCATGCGGGTACCCATAGCAGTGCCGCTGATCTGAAGGTATACATTGTCCCCAAATGTGAAATAGTTATGGGTAAGGACAAAGTCACAAAGTTCAGCCACCAGGTTAGCCGTGACATTATCGGGGATAGTGTTCCTGACGGCTTGTAGTCCATCTTTGTGTGGAATGTTGGTGTAGAGGGCTTCTACATCCATAGTGGCCAGGATGGTGTTATCAGGAAGATCACCGATGGATTGAAGTTTCCTCAGGAAGTCAGTGGTGTCTCGAAGGTAGCTGGGAGTGCTGGTAGCGTAGGGCCTGAGGAGGGAGTCTACATAGCCAGACAATCCTGCTGTCAGGGTGCCAATGCCTGAAATGATGGGGCGCCCAGGAGTTCCAGGTTTATGGATCTTGGGTAGTAGATAGAATATCCCAGGTCGGGGTTCCAGGGGTGTGTCTGTGCGGATTTGATCTTGTGCTTTTTCAGGAAGTTTCTTGAGCAAATGCTGTAGTTGCTTTTGGTAACTCTCAGTGGGATCATAGGGTAATGGCTTGTAGAAAGTGGTGTTGGAGAGCTGCCGAGCAGCCTCTTGTTCATATTCTGACCTATTCATGATGACAACAGCACCTCCTTTGTCAGCCTTTTTGATTATGATGTCAGAGTTGTTTCTGAGGCTGTGGATGGCATTGCGTTCCGCATGGCTGAGGTTATGGGGCAAGTGATGCTGCTTTTCCACAATTTCAGCCCGTGCACATCGGCGGAAGCACTCTATGTAGAAGTCCAGTCTGCTGTTTCGACCTTCAGGAGGAGTCCACCTAGAATCCTTCTTTCTGTAGTGTTGGTAGGGAGACCTCTGTGGATTAGTATGTGTGCCAGTTGGGCTCCTAGTGTATCTTAGAGCAGCCTAAAAGGACCAATGCAGTACTCAGAGATTAAGGGGCATAAGGAGGCCACTGCCATGTCTCCTTTCTCTTAGCCACACCCCTTAAGCTGGCAACAGGAGGGATGGCGTAGGATCTGCTAGCGCAGCTCCATGCTGACTTTCGGGCCAAAATCTGCTGGTGGTGCGGCATAAGGGATCTGAGCCATTTCATATATCGCAGGTACCGGATCTAGGAGCCAATGTGCTACTTCTGCCTGAACAGAAGAGAGTGTTTGCAAATCCAAAGTGTGCACGTTGAGCATTTGAAAGTACTAGCTACCTCCAACAAATGTATTTGGGGTGGGTAAACTGGTAGCCTGGTGCCAGGGGGCAGCTTGATGGAAGTGAAAGCAATCATTAACAGAAACCAAAAAAATCTTGTTTACATCCTGTATAGTCAACCTGAGGAATTTGCTGCCTCAGGCATCTGGATTGCTGCTGTGATCCTGTCACAACTCACAAGGCAAAGAGGATCAGTGCCAGGGTGAGTGACCTCCAAAGGACACCTGCATTTTGCAGGAAGTGGTGTTTTCCCTCTGCAACATTACTGGGCCAAGGTCTAGTGTGGTTCTGGACAGTACTGTGCTGCTGGAGGCTTTCAGATGAGATATAAAGTAAGGTCCTGATCGCATATGGCCAGCAAAGATACCCAGGCACTTCGTACTTTCCATAACAGGAAGGTGTTAGTTCAAGTTTCCTGGCCAAATTTCACTTGAGGTATAATTAAAGAACTGCCAACCTAAATTGCCTTTGTAGTGATGTGGGGTTAAGAGATCAGCTGGCGAGGGAAAAGAAATTACATTTGTGCCCCTTTTTGTGCTTCATAATTTATGCACCTTTGAACCCTGGGTCCTCACTGACCAAGGACAACCGCTATGATTGGGGTGGGGTATGGTGAGGGAGCAGAGAGGTACACTGTAAAAAACCTTTTTGTTGTAGAGCTCAAGAACCTGAGGCAGAAGACACTGCCCAGTGGGGTGGGTGGGTGTTAAACGTTTTTAAAGGGGTCTGAGCAGTTTTATGTTTATGAATCCTGCTTGCGGCATTTTCCCTAATGTCAGGTGACTCCCCTCCTTTCATTAAAAGTTTCTTTTCTACGCTCAGACTCTATGCTTGTGAGTGGGGAAGTATTGCCTCTTAGAGGTGCCTAGGAGTGGTGTGTAATTTGTCCCAGGTCACTGAGTCAGGGCTCGAGCCAGTTCTGTGTTATATTGTTAGATACTGAACCCGGCCCTGGTTGCTGCCGACTCCACCTGGCAGAAGGATTACATTTTGGGGGCTTGTCTGGGATCCTGGATCAGTACCCCCTTGCAAGCACATCTTGAGTGATCCACTAAGCTGGGAAAACAATTTTGTTTATATTTTGGGGGAAATCACAGTTTGTATAATGTATAATATGCTGGGTTTTTTGGGCCTTGACTCAGCACCGCCAACCCTGCGTGCTGCAGCCTCAGTCAGTGAGTGAGGAAAGGCACTGGGGCAAGTATTGGAAAAAGCGGTGCTGTCCCATTTGTCAGGCTCTTATTTTCAGTTAAGGTTATTTGCTGGGGGTCCCATCCCAATACCTGGGGAAGAGCAGTTTGAACCCTGGTTGGAACACACCACTGAAATGCTGCAGGAGTGGGCCGTACCCGATGCAGAAAAGCGAAGCTGTCTACTAGAGAGCCTCAGAGGCCCAGCATTAGATGTGCTTCACACGCTGAAACTCACTAACCCTGGGGTCAGTGTGAACAACTGCTTAGAGGCCCTTGAGCACACCTTTGGGAGCACAGAGGGCTCTGAGGACATTTATTGTCAGTTCCTTAATTCCTGTCGGCAAAGGAGTGAGAAGGTTTCCGATTATATACAGAGGCTGGATAGACTGCTACAGAGAGCTGTCAAGAGGGGAGCAGATTTCAGCATGGTAGCCGTGTTAGTCTGTATCAGCAAAAACAATGAGGAGTCCTTGTGGCACCTTAGAGACTAACACATTTATTTGGGCATAAGCTTTTGTGGGAGCAGTGACTGCTGAGCAGATGGATCAGACCAGACTGGCTCAAAATTTTAAGAACCCGATTATACTTCATCTCTGGTTAAGAGAAGGACAGGAAAATCCCACAAGTTACTCTGAACTGATAAAAGAGGTCAGAGGGGAAGAAGAAAGGCAGGCTGCCAGTGAGTTTTGGGAAGTCCAACCCTCTCAGGCAGTCAGCACAGCACCCCTACAAATGGCCAGTGTACTGATGGTGAGCACCAGAGAGGAACTTGCTCAACAAGTGCACGTCTTGACAGAACAGATAGCTGAGCTGCAGAGCACCATTGACCAAGCTAAGACTTCCAGGCATAAGGATCCTCTGGCTGTGGCGATGGAGAAGTCAGCATTTAGAGCCACCATCCCACCTGAGTGAAGAGGGAAAGGACCATTCTTCTGCTACTGGTGTGGCCAGGATGGACACCGTGCTGCCAAGAGTCATAATGAAGAAAATCCCTCCTTAGTGTATGGAAAGCTGAAGGCCAGTTGGGAGGGTTCGAAGAACTGCCAAAGGGGCTTGTGAAGGGGACCCACCCCAGTGTTATGCTTATAAAAAGCACACAGGAGCTTTTCAGGGGAAAAGGCAATACGCCACGTTTATTGAAAATACAACAGCTAGCATATGCATTCAATCACACACACACACAAGTCCTGCAGATAGTCTTATAGTTACCAGCCTGTTGTAGCTTGAGTCTATCTAATGGCCAGTTAGATTGAGCACAAGTGGGGAGCTGGGTTCTGTCACTCACGATCCGATACTCCGAGGCTTTGCAGGACTGAACCCAAAGTTCTATGGCAAAACACCCCAGCTTTATACTTGTAAATTCCCATTTTAGTCTGTGGATTTTGCAATGTCATTTTGTAATCGTTAGTCCTTAAATGGTGTTAATCTTGGGGTTTTCCGCTGTTATCTTTTATTTGTTGTCTTGCCTACAGGGGGTGGTTGTCAATGCTGCTAACTCGCTTAGTATCAGATACAATGCATGTTTTCTGATTGTTTCCTGCGGTCTCTCCAAGTCTCTCACTTCTTCTTGACCATCTGGACATTTGTGATGGCTTTCACACTCAGCCTTAACCACGCACACATCCTTTACTGATACCAAACAATTTTACCAGAGAATTTCAGACAGGATTACATTTTAGAAAGGGTTATATGGTTACTAAAGGGATTACAAAGGAACCTTACACAACTTCATTTGCAATGCAGATAAGAAACAAGACCTTATAGCAAATACTGTAATGAAAACTTATCCTAAAACAAAAGGTGACCATAATCAGCCATAAGGACTGTTCTGGTTCAGACACTGGCAGCCTGTCTAATGAGTTTCTACCAATGGCCCCTTAGGCCATTCCTTTCTGCTACTCGAAAAGGTGGCTGGCAGGATATCATCAAATCATACATCAATACATTTAATACATGCTATATTATTATATCCTTCATTCTAAATTATCCAAAATACAAACAGAAAATCCTACTACTACACAGGCCCACAGGACTTGAAGGCTCCCCTGGAAAAGACTGTCCAGCTGGGATCCCATCAGGACTGATAGGGCCTCAAGCAGAAGTCACGGTGAGGCTCAAAGGGCAGAATGTAATGCAGTGATTGACACTGGATCTCAAGTGACTATTATATTTCAGTCATTCTACCAACGGATGCTTAGGCACCTGCCTATACAACCACTGACCGGCCTTGGCTTGTGTGGCCTCAGCATGGATGAATACCCCTACCCAGGGTATGTCATAGTGCACCTGGAATTTCCAGAGGAGGTTGCCGGGGTAAGAGAAGAGTTAGACACAGCTGCCTTAACATGTCCCAACCCAAAAGGAATCTCTGATGTGTCTGTGCTGACAAGGACCAACTCCGGTCTCTTCAAGGTACTCGCAGATTACTGCAGACAACGAGCTGGGGACCAATACCTTAACACCCCAATGATCCATACACTTTGTGCTGAAGCCTACAGAAAAATCAAGAGCACTGACAAGGAGATCTCTGAGCTACCAATGGGAGCACTGATGTATGCCCTTAGTAGTGCCTGCAAGGATGGAGCGAGAAGTGCTTGTCATGAGTACCTGGCTGAAAGGCAGTAAAAGGGCATTAGCAATGGTAGAGCAGCTGGCTGATGGAGAGCTCCCTAAAGGAGTGCTGGTCCCCAGTGGAGTCATAACCCTACCTCTGAAGCCCAGGAAAAGATGATTATACTGATTGCTAATGAAACAAGCCGTGATGTTGTGAAGCAAGGACAGAAGAGAGCAGACCTCTTTGAGCCCGAAACCATTGTGAGACCCCAGTGTGAAACTCAAGTTCCGGCAGTGGATCCTGCAAGGTTTGACTTTGGAGATTCACCATTGTCCGAGGAGTGGAAGGATCGCCTGAGGAAGAAGCTTTGTGAAAGATCCAAGGTATTCTCACTGCATGAGTGGGACATGGAATATGCAAAAGGAGTGGAACACAACATCAGTCTACAAGACTCCCAACCCTTCTGGGAGAGATCTAGGAAGATTGCTCTCTCAGGGATGGAAGATGTGCGACATCATCTTCAGGAGCTGATTGTGAATGGCATCATTACAGATCCCGCAGCCCATACACCTCACCCATTTTGGTGATTCGTAAAAAGAATGGGAAAATCCAGATGTGTATTGACTAAACAGCAGTACTGTAGTTCTTGGATTTAGTGGCTACTATAGCAGGCTTGTGAAGAATTATGCCACCATCGTAAAACTTCTCAGTGATCTTACCAGGGGATACCTATACAGCAAGAACAAGTCTAAGACCAAGAGTAAGGGGAGGTCCCCGAGGTCTCCTGAGCAGAGGCACTATGGCCCTTTAGAGCCCTTTGGATCACGATGCGACAAGAGATGTGAAAGGGCTTTTCGAGAAATCATTAATTGCCTAATTCATGCTCCAGTCCCAATCTTTGCTGACCCAACCAAGCCATTTATCCTACATACAGATGCCAGTCTGGCAGGTTTAGGAGCGGTCCTATACCAGGAAGTTGAAGGCAAACGTAAATAGGTGGCCTTTGACAGCTGAGGGCTGTCTGATAGTGAAACTTGCTACCCCATCCACAAGCTGGAGTTCTTGGCCTTGAAATAGGCCATCATTGAGAAGTTTTGTGACTACTTATATGGTGCTCAGTTTCAAGTGTGGACAGACAACAATCTGATGACTTATGTGTTCACTAGTGCTAGGCCGGATGCTACAGGGCAGAGATGGGTGTCTGCCTTGGCTAGCTGCGAGTTCAGCATTCAGTACCGATCAGGGAGAAGCAACGTAGATGCGGATGAGTTGTCCCAGCATCCACAGGCATCTGAAGTTGCTGTAATTCCTGTGGAGGGAGTGAGAGCTCTTTGCAGTGGGAGTTGTCAAGAGCCAGAGGCCCATGAGAATCTTTATGGTTGTGTTGCAGAAACTCTGGGCTTGCCCCTTGAAAGTGTACCACCTGCCTCAATGAACTGTATTGTGTGGGACCAATCTCCATTGTCCATGCTCAATGCCGCTGACTGGCAAAAAGCCCAACTGCAAGATAGTGACATTCGTGACACATGACTTGCAAAAAGGGAGGGGCAAAACCCTGCTGCAATTATTCCATGTACCCCCTGAGGGTAAACTACTATTGAGAGAATGGAGCAAACTAAAACTGATTCAGGGAGTGCTGCACCGAATTACTGCAAACCCTTTACAAAATCAACAAACACAACTAGTGCTACCAAAAGAGTACAGAGCCCTGGCCGTGAGGGCCCTGCATGATGACTTTGGACATTTGAGAATGGAGAGAACCTTAGAACTTATTCATAGTAGGTTCTATTGGCCCCAGATGGCTGAGAATATTCTCAAGACATGTGAGACAAGTGCTCGGTAAAACTCTGCCCACTAGAGCAGCATAGCTGAAGAATATCACCGGCAGCAAACCCTTTGAGCTGGTATGCACTGATTTCTTATTTTTAGAAGTGGACAGGAGGAATGTTGGGAACATTTTAGTAGTGACTGACCATTTTATACGGTATGCACAGGCATATCCCACACATGACCAGAAGGCCACCACCATTGCTCAAGTGTTGTGGAAGAAATATTTTTCAGTGTATGGATTCCTGGCTCAGATACACTCTAACAAGGGCCAGATTCAATATCTAGGGGTTCCTTTTCAACAATACAACTGAACTGGCTCGAGCCCCTAGTCAATACCCTGGGAAAATTACACTCCACTCCAGGGTGTCTCTGAGAAGCAATACTTCCCCTCTTGCAAGCACAGAGTCTGAGTGTAGAAAAGAAACTTTTAATGAAAGGAGGGAAGTCACCTGACATTAATTAGGGAAAATGCCACAAGCTGGATTCATAAACATAAAACTGTGAGCAGGACACCCATCCCAGAGTGCGTGGGGCAGTGTCTTCTGCCTCCGGTTCTTGAGTTCTACAACCAAAAGTTCCGTTACCGTGCCCCTCTCTGCTCCTCACAGTGGTTGTCCTTGGTCAGTGAGGACCCAGGGTTCAGAGGTGCATCGGTGTGAGTTCACCTTCCACCCAGAGCGGGGGCGGGAGAAGGCACCTTGCTTGCTCCACCATCTGAGGACTTGCTCTGGCGTCACTGCCGTGCCAGCCAACCACTGCCCTGCCCCGCTGGCCACGCTGCCGCCACTCGCTGCCCCGCTGGCCGCCCTCGCTGGCCACTCGCTGCTCCACTCCGATGGCTGCCCGTTACTCATACAATAAAGATAAAAGCATTGGTAACAACATTTCACTACCCCGGCATTCAGTACTAAAGTGATTTGTAATCCAACACCAGCCAAAGTTGATCCTTTGGCCACACAGCTCTGTCTGCTAGATACCCAGGCAGAATGGGTATGTTCATGTAAATGCAGTCTGGTCCTGAAGCCTTTCCCCTCCCCAACTAGCCATCAGGGGAGAGCTCATTCAGACCCTGTTTACATTTATGTCATGATTTCTTCATCATTTGTGTGTTAAAGTACATGTGAACAGAACGTGAATCCACAGCAAACTGTGGAAGTAACCCCACCCATATGTTCTGGTATGATTGCAGAGAGCGAACAATATTCCTGTGGAGAATCTGCTTTTGAATGCCAGCATAGAGGTTCTGCAGATCAGGATGAATTAATATCAGGCATCTCTGGCAATCACATCATGGTAATTTCATTCGTTTCTGATTTTCATAATTCTAGATTCACTGACTATGCTGAGGGAGTTCAAAACAAGAATGCGTGACTCACAGCAAACTTGCTCCAGAAATCAAAGGCAACTGCAAGCAGGAATTTGTGTAACTGAGTTAATTTAAAAGAAAGAGGCCAAAGAAGAGGGTGGATGCACTTTGTATTAAAATACACAGCTCTTCTGGGAGTCATATTTTCTCATCAAGGGGCCAAACTTTGCTGTATTACCACTGGTATAACACTTCAGTGAAGTTGCTCTGGATTAAAATAAATTTAACTGAGAACTAGGTTGGATCCAAGCTCTTATAATTCTGCTGATATTGCGCCAGACTGACCCTAGCTCTAGTGCAGATGCACAGATGTGGGGAGGGGTCGAGGAAAATCCCTTTACACCCACCCCACATAGAAGGACTAGGTGGCTCAAGGACTGTTCCCACCATGTATCTCGGGCTACAAAATCGCCACAAAAGAGTCATGAAGGGACCAAGGCCCCAGCACCATCCGCAATGCCCCCCAGAGATTGCCAGTGTTGGAGAAGAGAAAATGATCCTCCCACCGACCGGGGTGATCAGGGAAGTATTATACCTCCTGTGCCACAGTCCTTTTGTGAGGAAACCCTAGGCAGTGTGGCTTTGTGCTACCCTCGTTGTTTACTCCTTTAGATTTCTGTAATATGCTTCCTTTTGTACAAGGGCTTCCTGCTGTTTCCCCCTCAGAGTACTGAGACCACTGTTCTTAGCAGCCCTTGTGCAGGTTCCCTGAGCCCAGGTGCAGCCATGCAGGGGCTAGCTCGTCATCTAGCCTTCTGAGCATGCTCTCACTTTTTTCCTGCTGCTGAGTACTGGGCTCATGGTTTCCATGACTCTTCCTCAGTGACCTCAAACCCTTTCTCTTATCAGTCCACTGGATGGGTGGTTCTGGTTAGCACATTAGTAATAAGATGTCCCACTTCTACAGCACCCCTCTGAGAGGGTGTGATACATTAATGGCGGGGGGGGAGTAGCTTCCTTTGATGGACTCTCAGCCAGCCAGTTAGCTGTAAAATACCTCTTGGTCTGTTCTCTGCTTGCTTTACCTGTAAAGGGTTAACAAGCCCCCACAGGTAAAAGAAAAGCAGTGGGCACCTAACCAAAAGAGCCAATGGGAAGGTAGAACTTTTTAAAATTGAGAAAGAAACTTTCCCTTTGTCTGTTGTTCTTTGGGCTGCAGGGACAGAGCAGCAATGCTGTGTAAGGCTTGAACCAAGTATGAAATCTTCCATACCTAGAAGAAATTATTTGGATAGGCAATGTTTAGTTAGACACAATCAGGTTTATTTTTTATTTTGGCTTGTGGATCTCCTCTGTGCTAACTCCAGATGCTTTTATTTGCTTGTAACCTTTAAGCTGAACCCCCAAGAAAGCTATTTTGGGTGCTTGATTTTTGGAATTGCTCTTTTAAAATCTAGCAAAAGCCTAAATTCCAAATGTAATTTTTTCCTTTTTGTTTTTAGTATAATTTACCTTTTTTAAGAACAGGATTAGATTTTTGGTGTCCTAAGAGGTTTGTGCATGTTGTTTGATTAGCTGGTAGCTACAGCTAATTTCCTTTGATTTCTTTCTCAGCTCTTCCCCGGAATGGGGGTGGTGGTGGTGAAAGGGCTTGAGGGTACCCCACAGGGAGGAATTCCCAAGTGCTTCTTCCTGGGTTCAAAGGGTTGGTTTTTTTTGCATTTGGGTGGTGGCAGCATTTACCAAGCCAAGGTCAGAGAAAAGCTGTAACCTTGGGAGTGTAATACAAGCCTGGAGTGACAAGTATGATTTTTTAAATCCTTGCAGGCCGAGTGACAGAGTGGGGAGTCAGCCTTGACAGAGGGTGTCAATGCTCTTTACAACATACATTAATTAAGCCTCATAATAGCTCTTTAAAATAGATTAGTAATATTAGCCTCATCTTATAGACAGGAGAATGAGGTTTGCCAGCCCTCCAGGATTGTCTGGAGTCTCCCAGAATCGGCATCGATCTCCCAGTGATTATTGAAAGCAATCTGGAAGATTTTAGTAGGATATTTTAAGAAAATGACATTACGTCATGTTGGGGGGGGGAATCTCCCAGAATATCATCAATCAGAGTTAGCAACCCTAAGGGGAATGGAGACCCAGATATTGTGAGCCCAAAGCTGCAGGCTGCTGAGCACCTCCTGCTAAGTGTTTGCCCCTCAATTGACACCCTCAATTGCTGCTGAATTCAATCAAAGTTGATGGTGCTTAAGGCCATGTAGGACTGAGTTCAGTATCACACAGGAAGTCTCTGACACAGCCAAGAACAGACAATGTGTCCTCTGACTCTCTCGCCTGCGCTTTACCCACAAGACCATCCTTCCGATCCATTGTGCTGTACTCTACCCTTATTTAAGAGGAAGGATTGTCCTATGGTGAGGGCACGCAACAAAGGACTTGGGAGACCCAGATTCAATTCCCTGCTCTGCTTCCTGCGTGACCTTGGGCAAGTCTCTTAGCCTCTCTGTGGCTCAGTTCCCCCTCTGTAAGATGGAGAAAGTGGTACTGACCTCCTTTGTAAAGTGCTTTGACACCTACAGGTGAAAAGTGCTTTATAAGAACTAAGGATATTATTATATCTTACATTTGTTGTTTTGCTAGTTTTTTCTACTTTTTTACGTTTATAGAAACAGGATCAATTTTACCATAAATGCTAAATTCAATGCAGGCACAATTCCATTGATTTCTATGGGATGAATTTGACCTGGAAGGTCTAAAACTTAGATGTTCCAATTTCAGTGACTGAAGCCATCATGTTGGCACCTTCTTTGCATGGTTAAGCACTAATGATGTTGATCTGAGCTGGAGCTGAGTCTTGTTTTGAGGCAGAAAACCACAGTCATGCAGATACAGTATCCTAGCAACTATTCTACCTTCTACTGCAGAGTGTTAACAAGACAAAACTGGATGGACCCGCTGAGGTGATGTTGAGGCACATTCCTATTCACACCCCATCCCGGTGATTCTGAAATTTGATGTGCAGGAAGAGGCGATGTCTGAGCACCTAATGGAAAGTTAATACCATGGAAAAGGAGTAAGAGCGGGAGGTGGGGGGAGTCAGAATGTTGGGGATCTGATGGAATGTTGCCTGTAGAAAGCTCTCTCCATGAAAACACACAAACTAAAATAAATCCAGCTATTGCCCACATCTGACCACTGGTTTAAATGTATGTTTCCACGAATCTTCAATAATGGTTTCTGGAAGCGTACCTCATCTCTCACTTCTCCAGAGTCTGGTGTGAAATTTTAGTTTCTGAGAGAGAGGCAGGAAGAACACTGTTTTTCCTTTTAATTCTTCTTCATCAGGTTTTTTGTTAACATTACTAGATAGCTCTAGTTAAGTCCCTGATGTCTCTGTTCTTAGGGTACGTAAGGACACAGGACTGACGTAGAAGGTTATGATACACATTGTCACATATGAACATCTAAACTGCACCTGCAACTTTTGTGCAGTGGCATTTGAACTTCCAAAAAGGGTATTCAAGCACATAAACACTTGTTTGGTGCAGTGGCCCAGTATGTATGTGCAAATATGAGGTTTTCACATGCAAATATGGTGTCTGCAAGTGCAAAGGGTAGGCAGGAAGGGGTTTCAGCAACAGATTAAGCAGCAAAAATGAATTAGCTCTAAATAGCTAACTGCCTTCCTGATCTACAGTGTAGTATTGCTCACCCTGAGCATTCAAAGATCATGAGTCAGGCCCCCAAAATCATGACATTGGCCTAAAAATTATGTGATTTAAAAAAATATAATGAATTTTCAGTTGTTTTTCTGTGCCTTATTGTTTTTAAACCTTCAGGGTACACACAGGCCATGTTTTAAATCCACAACCAGAAGGGCCAAAGGCGCACTTAAAAATAGATAAAGCTCAGATTTTCATAATCATTTGACTCCAGGAGCTGGAGCTTGAAAAATTCATCAAATATTGCTAGTCATGGTAAAATTGAGATAATTGACAGCAGTGATAATGTTACAATTAAGAATCATTTTCCAGGTAGGATGAAAAACATTTGTCACCTCATGAGCATTTAATACGTGACAGCAGAAATATAAGTATTTCCTCCTTTCTCGCATAGAAGTATATGCGTTTGCCTTATTTTCTGATGTTCAGGTTATTTTAATAGATTGTAAAGGGGCATCAAATTAACTATCAGTTTTGAATAACCAGTACAACATTTTTTCCTGAACTCTGCCAAGTCACCCTGGTACTGAACAGCTCAGTTGCTCAGACCCAAAGTGTAATACAATGCAGAATGAAGATTCCAGAAGAGAGACCTATCACAGATGAAAATATAAGAGGGGGGTGAAGTAGTGCTTTACTTAACAAAATTTTCCATAGCCTCATTTGTTATAGCAATAATTTCATAATAGGTCTGGGATCTGCAGGACAGAAAGATGAATTGGCATCTGAGTTTTATGAATGAAAATACACAATGTTATGATGCTTGCTATTTATAGAGAAACATCAATAAAGCTATTGGTTCCCTACGATTATAAATGAGATTGTTGAGTTATAGATTTCCCCCCCAACCTGTTAACAGCTGAAATGATTGTTTTACTTAAAAGTGGTCTACAAACAGCTAAATCAATAGTTTGCAATATTTGTTTATTCTGATTGTGTCTTTCTCTATGGATGTTTTTATCCAAAACTCTCAAATCACTTTGCAAATATTCCATAATCCAACCTCACAACCCTGCTGTGGGGCAGGTCACGAATGAGGGGATAGTGTCACCCACCAGGGAAATATGGCCATCTCTGTGGATACACAAGCAAACTCTAACAGAGCCCAGCATTCCTACACGGCTCAGATTACAGTGCCAGCTGGCATAGTTTAAATTTTATCCAGGTGACTGTCCAGCATTTCTGTATGCTCTCTCCTAGTGTGTGCACCCTGCCCTTTCTAATCTCTCAGGTTGGTTTGTTTTTTTAAAGATGAATTTCTTCTCTCAAGCAGCTCATTGCAAAAAGGGTGTGATAAGCAGCTTGGGTCTGGTGGGATGCTGTGAGGTGAGTACTCTCACTCTGGAAAAGATTAAGTAGAAAGTGTACTGCCTTGTGGGGTGCATCCTCTGCATCCATTGAGAATCCTTGAGGATCTACACCTTGTCCTTCCCCCCCACTTTCAGGAACTCACAACCCAGCTGCAAAGGACTGGGAAACTCAGTACTACTTAACTGGCTGGACGAGAGCTGCTTCCTTCCTGCCCCCAACCAGACCTGGGTTATGCTGCCTGCACTCTGGATATGTTGACACTTCGAGCTGGAGGTGTGACTTGCAGATCGAGGAGACATACCCACACTAGCTTTGATTGAGCTAGCATGCTAGAAATAGGGGTGAGGGACTAGCCACCCTGATATGTATCCATCCAAGATCTAGGCACATACTCAGGGTGGCTAGCCCCTCCCACTGCTTGTGGCTACACTCAATGTGTAATATGCTAGCTGGATTAGAACTAGCAGGTGGCTGTCTCCCTGAGCTGAAAACTATACCTCTAGCTTGCAGCATAGATGTACCATGTGTCTCCAGTCACTGCCATTGTGGGAGGGAGAGACCTTCACTTGAACCCAAGTCACCCACATGGCAATGCAGAGCACTAGCGCAAGGTTACAAGGTCAGCCTTAAATGACAAGTCCAGTGATTTGTACCTTTGAGAGCTGAGCTAACTAACTGTTTACGTAAGAAGAGAGAAAATATTCCACATTAAAAAAATCTACATGAAAAAACGTTTAAGGTTGCAAAGTGAAGCACTAAGAATTCAGGAACTGTGGAAGTGAACACTGAACCATGCAACTTAACTCTACCCTTAGTGCACTACAAGAGTCTTCAATTACGTCATCACATACTGCTCTTCCCTTCAGTGCACAGTGAATGAGATGTGAATGAGGCAGTTGTTCAAAACTTAATTGTCTACCTTGTTCAATATCTGGTGCTCTGCCTTGTTCACTGTTTGCCATCCAGCCCCTTGCACCTACTGTGGGACCTCTGCTTCATTCACAACACACCTTCCAAAGTTTGAGGAGAATGAGCAATGAACCAAAAGAAGGGCAGGCCTGTCCAGGCTGGTGGCCTTTTCCTGTTCCTAAAATATCTTATGGTTCTACTTATAGTCATAGAACCATTCTGGGAACTTGACAAATTCACTTTGATCGTCTGCCAGGTCTGGGACACTTTTACTCTTTGATCGCCTTGGTTACTATGAAGGATAAAAATTTCACACCAGTGCACTCACTCCTAAACGCCTGTTACATATGCTTGCATTCAGGCTGAGTCATCTCTGGTTAGTTGATTTGAAAGGCAAGTAGTTTTTAATGTGAGCTTATTGTCTTTCAATAATAATGCTGGGCCCATGTTGCCTGTGCCCTGTGAATAGAGCACTTGGCGCTCATAATTTTATTCAAGCTCATAACCAACAAGAAGAGCTTTTCCGTTATGGGTGTCAAGTGCACTAGAAAGGGGTCAACACAGTGCTGACAGATGGGAGGTATGGTGTAGGTACTGAAGTGCCTTTATCTGAGGAGAGATAGCAAGCACTGAAAGCCATTTGATTCATCCTCACTGAAGGAGCTGTGACAGTAACACAGGAGGCAAGGCCCGCGACAGGCAGAAATGACAGTTTTCTCTTATCTTCTATCTGAAGGGAAACGAAGGCCTTGTCTACACTGCTACTTCACAGCGCTGCAACTTCCTGGCGCAGCGGTGTGAAAAAACACCCCCCTGCGCACCGCAAGGTTTCAGCGCTGTAAAGCGGCAGGATAGACAGTGCGCCAACGCTGGGAGCTACGCCCCTCGGGGAGGGGGTTTTTTACAGCGCTGGTGCCGCGACTACACGGCCACATTCATACCCTAAGGCTATGGCTACACTACAGCTTATGTCGGCATAACTTATGTCACGCAGGGGGGTGATTTATTCATGTTACACCCACATAACCGCCAGTGTGGACAGCTCTGTGTCGCTGGGGGCTGGAGTAGTGAAGTTCTCCCACCAACATAGCTACCGCCGCGAGTGGGGGCTGGAGTAGTCAAGCCGGTGGGAGAGCTCTCTCCCCTCTGCTCAGAGAGGCTACATTACGGAGCATCAGTGCAGCTGCGCCGCTGTAAATGCTCTAGTGTAGCCGTGCCCTAAGTAATTTGCACGAGCCCTCCCTTGCCCTTGGTGCCAGCTGCAACCCTGTACTGTGGGGACAAAGACTGCAGAGCTCTGAGAAACTGACAACCCAAGGAAACAAGGTGTAAAAGCACGGTCTGTCTTTTTGGTGGAGGAGTGGAAGGGATAATCAGCAGATGAGGAACATGGGACTACAGGGAGCCTGCACTGTTTGTCACTGTGCAGTGCAGCAAGGAAACAGAAAGTAAGGAAGCCGGTGGAAGGATGGAAAAAAAGAGGTGAAAAGGCCAGCGGGATTAGCAGCACATAAAGCAACAGCCTCTTCTCTGAGTGTTACTCATGGAACTAGTGAGTTGTAGCCTTTAATTAACACATTAAAGCTTGGGATAAAGGTAAAGGGCCAGCAGGCTGATTGGCTGGCTAGCTAAGCTAAGCTGCTTCCACGTATAGCTAAGACACCTTATGTATTCTGTTCCAGTGTGTACTGGTCTTAGTGAAAGGGAACAGACGGAGAGCTCCGGAGGCTAGAGTCCTCTGCCTAACCAAAGAATAGGTTTAACACAGGCAGGAGGGCATCCCATGCTGCTCGAACCCTGATGTCCAGAGAGACAATCTACTGAGTGTGAGGGTGGGTCAGTTCCTGCTGTGACTGCCAAATGTTGAGGCAGTAGTGGTGGGTTTTTTGTGATGTGGATGCCTGTCTATTGGAAATGGCCTGAGACCAGCAAAGATATCTTGCATATTCCACTAGACAGCTGAGACAGGGTGACAACTTTCTTTCATTACCAACATGATCTAGATTTGATCCATTCACGAAGCCGTGAAAAGCTCTGTTTTTCCATTACAGTCTCTGCATGCACTGTTCTCTGTACAGCTTGGAACAGATTCTTTGTTCCAAAGCCTTACTATAAACAGAGGGGATATTTCCAGCACATGACAGGCACATGAGGTGACAAAGACTCAGAGGCAAGTGAAACTTATATGAATGAAGGTCACAGAAAGAGAAGGGAACCAAAAAGCGAGGAGAGAGAGAAAGAGGCCAAGAGAGAGCACCTCCCAGCCATGCTAGTGGCAAGGGAGGGGGGGCATAGATGCCAACACATGCACCACTGCCAAGTGACTTCAAAAGAAAGCCCACATCACAGGAGGACGCTCTTCTTTCTAGATCAAAAGAACTGGAGCTTTGCAATATGCTGCTGGTTTAGAAAATGTGTCATCCCTGTGGCAAATGTGTTTGCATGCACATTCCATCAATCTGATTGCCCACGATTGCTTAATGAGACATGAGAATGCAGCAGTGATGCTGGCCATCCCAGGCCAAGCCTATAATCACTTCGGCTATTCCTGTGCAGCCCATTGTAACCACAGGAGAGCTGCAGATGCCAAACGAACTGTCCTGACCCTACCTCAAGCCAGAGGGGGTACCTTCATAGGCATAGGTTGGGAGGGTGCAGGGGGGCATTGCCTCCCTAAACAGAGGTGAGGTGTGGGGGGGTCACATACCACTTCCCCCCCTATTTTTGTGAGCGCAGAGCTGCCCTGTAGGGCTTGCTCTGCTCGCCCTGGGGGAGGGGGAGAAGGGGGCTTTGTCATTCCCATGCTGTGCCCTCCCTTGCAGCACGTTTGGGCTCATGGGGAACAGACGGAGCAGCTTTTCCCCTGCACTCCAGGTCCTGCCTCAGCATCTGGATGCTGCCTCCTGGGTCTCAGTACCCACCTGTTGTCTCTACAACCCTGAGTGCCCATGGGCGAATGGTGACTGAGCAAGGGCAAGGGGGGTGGGGTGAGGAGAAGAGACAGTGAGGAAGAGAAGAGGAGAGGAAGGGGATAGGGAAGAGAAGGGGATACAGGAATGGGCGGGGGGGGAGGAGGAGCCCAGCATGTGTCGTTCCCTGGGCAGCAGCAGCCCCAGCAGGGAGGCAACCGCAGCAGCCTCAAAGCAGTGACATCGTGCCAGAGTGGCCGCCAGCAGCAGCTGCGGCTCCCTTGTTACACTGTCCTGGCCCCCCAGCACTGGCAGCCCAGGTACCACTGTAGGTGGGGGGAGAGAGCCAGTGAACCAAGGGGACTGGCTTCAGCATGCACATGTGCATGCCTGCACGTGAATGGGCGCACTTTGCCCCCCTCCCCGCAAATACAGGAGTCAAACTACACCTAAGGGTACCTTACTGACCAGGGCGTGTGGGTGCTTTGATCAATCTCTGACCCACTACATTTTCCAAAGATTACTACTAATGCGCTAAATCCTGAAGGCCTAACCCAGTCCTTATTCTGAATTGGCCACAGTGTGTATGGAATCCAGCCGGAGTTTTGCCTGAGCAAATGCTTTAGGACCTGGTCCATTCACGCTAACCATTCATAGAGCACTGCTTTTTACAAGACAAGATATAGTCCCTTCCCCAAAGCGTTTACAGCCTAGGAGATGCAGAGAGCGATGGTCTGGCCCTGTGTATCTCACTGACATCTCTTGCTCGACTATCCTCCATTTTCTTGCAGCTCTTACATGAAGCCCCAGGCACGGTGCTCTGCACGGATGTTCCTATGGGCCACATCTTCTCTCTCATTTGCTTGCTGTATGCAACAAAATGTGGAAGTGATGTTACGCATATATGAGTGTGGGAGGATGGCACTTTAACCGCCACGAAAGAGATCAGCCCTCCACAGAGTACGTTAAGCGATCAGAGCATAGGCGCTGACTTTTAAGTTTTTCCCGGGTATGCTCCACCTCAGCTCCGAGGCCCCGCCCCCACTCTGCCGCTCCCCCACGGCCCCACCCTTGCTCCAGCTCTTCCTGCCCCGCTCCAACCTCCTCCCCGATGCCCCCACCCACCCTGTGCTCGCTGCTCTCTGCCCTCCCCTAAGCGCCTCCGGCAGATGCCAAACATCTGATTGGCGGCGCCGCCAAACAGCTGTGGCTGGTGGGTGCTGAGCACCTGCTATTTTTTTCCCATGGGTGCTTGAGATCTGGAGCACCCAGAGGGTCAGCGCCTATGGATCAAAGAAGTTGATTCTTGAGAGTTTTTTAGATTCCTTGATCCAGAGTGTTGATTAAGCAGGAAATGAGACATGTAATTTTTCATATTAAAATACTGAAGTAGATATTAGCTATTTGTTTTATGATACCACCTAGAGAACCCCACTGAGGTTGGGGCCCCACTGTTCTACAGACACAGAGTAGGAGACAGTTTTTAAATGACTCTGGGGAGAGATCAGAAAGGAAGATGTCTCTTTTATTAAACAATTTATTTGAGCATAAGCTTTCGTGAGCTACAGCTCACTTCAGCGGATGCAAGAAGTGAGCTGTAGCTCACGAAAGCTTATGCTCAAATAAATTGGTTAGTCTCTAAGGTGCCACAAGTACTCCTTTTCTTTTTGCGAATACAGACTAACACGGCTGTTACTCTGAAACCTTTTATTAAACGTTTCTCATTAGAGCCCAGCCTGGTTCAAGGACTTCTTGCCCTCTGTGTCTCCCACAGGCTGAGGTCAAACAAGGATACAACAGAGCCCGAATCTCACCGATCACATTGCCAAACTGTGTCAACTGCATGTCGGAGCTGATTAATGAGGACGATAACGCTGACGCGATAGGTCAGGAAGAGGAGACTGCGAACCCAGTTGTAAAAATGTAGAATAAGTGTCAGTGTGTGACAAAGCCTAGCACCAGGGGGAAGACTCTCATCACACAGAGAAAGGAGGGGCTCCTGCAGAGGCAGCTGAGCATGGAAATAGGTTAGCTGCATGTTGTGCTCTATAGCAGTGGTCTCCAACATGGGGGGCGCGGCAGGAGGAGCACAGCGGAAGGGGGGTGTCATAAATATAAAGGGAAGGGTAAACCCCTTTGAAATCCCTCCTGGCCAGGGGAAAGCTCCTCTCACCTGTAAAGGGTTAAGAAGCTAAAGGTAACCTCGCTGGCACCTGACCAAAATGACCAATGAGGAGACAAGATACTTTCAAAAGCTGGGAGGAGGGAGAGAAACAAAGGGTCTGTGTGTCTGTCTGTATGCTGGTTTCTGCAGGGGATAGACCAGGAATAGAGTCTTAGAACTTTTAGTAAGTAATCTAGCTAGGTATGTGTTAGATTATGATTTCTTTAAATGGCTGAGAAAAGAATTGTGCTGAATAGAATAACTATTTCTGTCTGTGTATCTTTTTTGTAACTTAAGGTTTTGCCTAGAGGGGTTCTCTATGTTTTTGAATCTAATTACCTTGTAAGATATCTACCATCCTGATTTTACAGGGGGGATTTCTTTATTTCTATTTACTTCTATTTTCTATTAAAAGTTTTCTTGTAAAAAACTGAATGCTTTTTCATTGTTCTCAGATCCAAGGGTTTGGGTCTGTGGTCACCTATGCAAATTGGTGAGGCTTTTTATCCAACATTTCCCAGGAAAGGGGGGGTGCAAGTGTTGGGAGGATTGTTCATTGTTCTTAAGATCCAAGGGTTTGGGTCTGTAGTCACCTAGGCAAATTGGTGAGGCTGTTTACCAAACCTTGTCCAGGAAGTGGGGTGCAAGGTTTTGGGAAGTATTTTGGGGGAAGACGCGTCCAAACAGCTCTTCCCCAGTAACCAGTATTAGTTTGGTGGTGGTAGCGGCCATTCCAAGAACAACGGGTAGAATACTTTGTACCTTGGGGAAGTTTTGACCTAAGCTGGTAAAGATAAGCTTAGGAGATTTTTCATGCAGGTCCCCACATCTGTACCCTAGAGTTCAGAGTGGGGGAGGAACCTTGGCAGGGGGCGATGGCCCTGAGTCCTCCGGCCCGTGCTCGCAGGGCTGCATCCCGAAAGGGGCTTTAGAGCTGCAGGCCAGGGCCCCGGGGCCCCCCTTAGCCCAGGGCCCTGAAGCCCCCAAAAGCCCATGTGTTCCGGGTGGCCCTGCCTGCGATGGGGGGGCAGCTCCCAGAATCGCAGCCATGTGGGTGGTGCTGCACTACACAGAGCCACCTGCAACCCCCCTGCACCAAACAGGAGCTGCCCAGGTAAGTGCTCTGCACCTCCCACCTGCCCCAGCCCTGAGCCTCCTCCCGCACCCCCACCCTGAGCGCCCTCCCGCACCCTAACTCCCTCCCAGACCCAGCACCCGCACCCGGAGCGCCCTCCCGCACCCTAACTCCCTCCCAGACCCCGCACCCTGAGCGCCCTCCCGCACCCTAACTCCCTCCCAGACCCCGCACCCGCACCCGGAGCGCCCTCCCGCACCCTAACTCCCTCCCAGACTCCCGCACCCTAACTCCCCCCCTGAGCGCCCCCCTGACCCCGCACCCCCCCCCCTGGAGCGCCCCTCCCCACCCTATCTTCCCTCCCAGACCCCGCACCCCCACCCTGACCTGAGCGCCCTCACCGCAACCTACTCTTCCCTCCAGACTCCCGCACCCCCACACTAGATCGCGTGTCCCGCACCCTAACTCCCTCCCAGACCCCGCACCCACCCTAGAGCGCCCTTTCCCGCACCCTAACTCCTCCAGACCCCGCACCCCCACCCTGAGCGCCCTCCCGCACCCTAACTCCCTCCCAGACCCCGCACCCCCACCCTGAGCGCCCTCCCGCACCCTAACTCCCCTCCCAGACCCCGCACCCCCACCCTGAGCGCCCTCCCGCACCCTAACTCCCTCCCAGACCCCGCACCCCCACCCTGAGCGCCCTCCCGCACCCTAACTCCCTCCCAGACCCCGCACCCCACCCTGAGCGCCCTCCCGCACCCTAACTCCCTCCCAGACCCCGCCACCCTGAGCGCCCTCCCGCACCCTAACTCCCTCCCAGACCCCGCACCCACCCTGAGCGCCCTCCCGCACCCTAACTCCCTCCCAGACCCCGCACCCCCACCCTGAGCGCCCTCCCGCACCCTAACTCCCTCCCAGACCCCGCACCCCCTCCCTGAGCGCCCTCCCGCACCCTAACTCCCTCCAGACCCGCACCCGCACCCTGAGCGCCCTCCCGCACCCTAACTCCCTCCAGACCCCGCACCCCCACCCTGAGCGCCCTCCCAGCACCCTAACTCCCTCCCAGACCCCGCACCCCCTCCCTGAGCGCCCTCCCGCACCCTAACTCCCTCCCAGACCCCGCACCCCCTCCCTGAGCGCCCTCCCGCACCCTAACTCCCTCCCAGACCCCGCACCCGCACCCTGTGCGCCCTCCCGCACCCTAACTCCCTCCCAGACCCCGCACCCCCTCCCTGAGCGCCCTCCCGCACCCTAACTCCCTCCCAGACCCCGCACCCCCTCCCTGAGCGCCCTCCCGCACCCTAACTCCCTCCCAGACCCCGCACCCCCTCCCTGAGCGCCCTCCCGCACCCTAACTCCCTCCCAGACCCCGCACCCCCACCCTGAGCGCCCTCCCGCACCCTAACTCCCTCCAGACCCCGCACCCCCACCCTGAGCGCCCTCCCGCACCCTAACTCCCTCCCAGACCCCGCACCCGCACCCTGAGCGCCCTCCCGCACCCTAACTCCCTCCCAGACCCCGCACCCCCTCCCTGAGCGCCCCTCCCGCACCCTAACTCCCTCTCAGACCCCGCACCGTGAGCGCCCTCCCGCACCCTAAATCCCTCCCAGACCCCGCACCCCCACCCTGAGCGCCCTCCCGCACCCTAACTCCCTCTCAGACCCCGCACCGTGAGCGCCCTCCCGCACCCTAACTCCCTCTCAGACCCCGCACCCTGAGCGCCCTCCCGCACCCTAACTCCCTCTCAGACCCCGCACCCTGAGCGCCCTCCCACACCCTAACTCCCTCCCAGACCCCGCACCCGCACCCTGAGCGCCCTCCCACACCCTAACTCCCTCCCAGACCCCGCACCCCCACCCTGAGCGCCCTCCCACACGCTAACTCCCTCCCAGACCCCGCACCCCCACCCTGAGCGCCCTCCCGCACCCTAACTCCCTCCCAGACCCCGCACCCCCTCCCTGAGCGCCCTCCCGCACCCTAACTCCCTCCCAGACCCCGCACCCCCTCCCTGAGCGCCCTCCCGCACCCTAACTCCCTCCCAGACCCCGCACCCGCACCCTGAGCGCCCTCCCGCACCCTAACTCCCTCCCAGACCCCGCACCCCCTCCCTGAGCGCCCTCCCGCACCCTAACTCCGTCCCAGACCCCGCACCCGCACCCTGAGCGCCCTCCCGCACCCTAACTCCCTCCCAGACCCCGCACCCCCTCCCTGAGCGCCCTCCCGCACCCTAACTCCCTCCCAGACCCCGCACCCCCTCCCTGAGCGCCCTCCTGCACCCCTAACTCCCACCCAGACCCCGCACCCCCACCCTGAGCGCCCTCCCGCACCCTAACTCCCTCCCAGATCCCGCACCCCCACTCTGAGCGCCCTCCCGCACCCTAACTCCCTCCCAGACCCCGCACCCCCACCCTGAGCGCCCTCCCGCACCCTAACTCCGTCCCAGACCCCACACCCCCTCCCTGAGCGCCCTCCCGCATCCTAACTCCCTCCGAGACCCCGCACCCCGCACCCTGAGCGCCCTCCCGCACCCTAACTCCCTCCCAGACCCCGCACCCTGAGCGCCCTCCCGCACCCTAACTCCTCCCAGAACCCGCACCCGCATCCTAACTCCCTCCCAGACCCCGCACCCCCACCCTGAGCGCCCTCCCGCACCCTAACTCCCTCCCAGACCCCGCACCCGCACCCTGAGCGCCCTCCCTCACCCTAACTCCCTCCCAGACCCCGCACCCGCACCCTGAGCGCCCTCCCGCACCCTAACTCCCTCCCAGACCCCGCACCCCCACCCTGAGCGTCCTCCCGCACCCTAACTCCCTCCCAGACCCCGCACCCCCACCCTGAGCGCCCTCCCGCACCCTAACTCCCTCCCAGACCCCGCACCCCCACCCTGAGCGTCCTCCCGCACCCTAACTCCCTCCCAGACCCCGCACCCCCACCCTGAGCGTCCTCCCGCACCCTAACTCCCTCCCAGACCCCGCACCCCCACCCTGAGCGCCCTCCCGCACCCTAACTCCCTCCCAGACCCCGCACCCTGAGCGCGCCCTCCCGCATCCTAACTCCCTCCCAGACCCCGCACCCGCACCCTGAGCGCCCTCCCGCACCCTAACTCCCTCCCAGACCCCGCACCCTGAGCGCCCTCCCGCACCCTAACTCCCTCGCAGACCCCGCACCTCCACCCTGAGCGCCCTCCCGCACCCTAACTCCCTCCCAGACCCCGCACCCCCACCCCTGAGCGCCCTCCCGCACCCTAACTCCCTCCCAGACCCCGCACCCCCACCCTGAGCGCCCTCCCGCACCCTATCTCCCTCCAAGACCCCGCACCCGCACCCTGAGCGCCCTCCAGCACCCTAACTCCCTCCCAGACCCCGCACCCGCACCCTGAGCGCCCTCCCGCACCCTAACTCCCTCCCAGACCCCGCACCCGCACCCTGAGCGCCCTCCTGCACCCTAACTCCCTCCCAGACCCCGCACCCCCACCCTGAGCGCCCTCCCGCACCCTAACTCCCTCCCAGACCCCGCACCCCCACCCTGAGCGCCCTCCCGCACCCTAACTCCCTCCCAGACCCCGCACCCCCTCCCTGAGCGCCCTCCCGCACCCTAACTCCCTCCCAGACCCCGTACCCGCACCCTGAGCGCCCTCCCGCACCCTAACTCCCTCCCAGACCCCGCACCCTGAGCGCCCTCCCGCACCCTAACTCCCTCCCAGACCCCGCACCCCCACCCTGAGCGCCCTCCCGCACCCTAACTCCCTCCCAGACCCCTCACCCTGGGCGCCCTCCCGCACCCTAACTCCCTCCCAGACCCCGCACCCCCTCCCTGAGCGCCCTCCCGCACCCTAACTCCCTCCCAGACCCCGCACCCCCACCCTGAGCGCCCTCCCGCACCCTATCTCCCTCCCAGACCCCGCACCCGCACCCTGAGCGCCCTCCCGCACCCTAACTCCCTCCCAGACCCCGCACCCTGAGCGCCCTCCCCGCACCCTAACTCCCTCCCAGACCCCGCACCCGCACCCTGAGCGCCCTCCCGCACCCTAACTCCCTCCCAGACCCCGCACCCGCACCCTGAGCGCCCTCCCGCACCCTAACTCCCTCCCAGACCCCGCACCCGCACCCTGAGCGCCCTCCCGCACCCTAACTCCCTCCTAGACCCCGCACCCGCACCCTGAGCACCCTCCCGCACCCTAACTCCCTCCCAGACCCCGCACCCCGCACCCTGAGCGCCCTCCCGCACCCTAACTCCCTCCCAGACCCTGCACCCCCACCCTGAGCGCCCTCCCGCACCCTAACTCCCTCCCAGACCCCGCACCCCCACCCTAAGCGCCCTCCCGCACCCTAACTCCCTCCCAGACCCCGCACCCCCTCCCTGAGCGCCCTCCCGCACCCTAACTCCCTCCCAGACCCCGTACCCCGCACCCTGAGCGCCCTCCCGCACCCTAACTCCCTCGCAGACCCCGCACCCGCACCCTGAGCGCCCTCCCGCACCCTAACTCCCTCCCAGACCCCGCACCCCCACCCTGAGCGCCCTCCCGCACCCTAACTCCCTCCCAGACCCCGCACCCCCACCCTGAGCGCCCTCCCGCACCCTAACTCCCTCCCAGACCCCGCACCCCCACCCTGAGCGCCCTCCCGCACCCTAACTCCCTCCCAGACCCCGCACCCGCACCCTGAGCGCCCTCCCGCACCCTAACTCCCTCCCAGACCCCGCACCCCCACCCTGAGCGCCCTCCCGCACCCTAACTCCCTCCCAGACCCCGCACCCCCACCCTGAGCGCCCTCCCGCACCCTAACTCCCTCCCAGACCCCGCACCCCCACCCTGAGCGCCCTCCCGCACCCTAACTCCCTCCCAGACCCCGCACCCGCACCCTGAGCGCCCTCCCGCACCGTATCTCCCTCCCAGACCCCGCACCCGCACCCTGAGCGCCCTCCAGCACCCTAACTCCCTCCCAGACCCCGCACCCCCACCCCGAGCGCCCTCCCGCACCCTAACTCCCTCCAGACCCCGCACCCCCCACCCTGAGCGCCCTCCCCGCACCCTAACTCCCTCCCAGACCCCGCACCCCCTCCCTGAGCGCCCTCTCCGCACCCTAACTCCCTCCAGACCCCGTACCTCCTCCCTGAGAGCCCTCCCGCACCCTAACTCCCTCCCAGACCCCTCACCCTGGGCGCCCTCCCGCACCCTAACTCCCTCCCAGACCCCGCACCCCCTCCCTGAGCGCCCTCCCGCACCCTAACTCCCTCCCAGACCCCGCACCCCCCACCCTGAGCGTCCTCCCGCACCCTAACTCCCTCCCAGACCCCGCACCCCCACCCTGAGCGCCCTCCCGCACCCTAACTCCCTCCGAGACCCCGCACCCGCACCCCGAGCGCCCTCCCGCACCCTAACTCCCTCCCAGACCCCCGCACCCTGAGCGCCCTCCCGCACCCTAACTCCCTCCCAGACCCCGCACCCTGAGCGCCCTCCCCGCACCCTAACTCCCTCCCAGACCCCGCACCCGCACCCTGAGCGCCCTCCCGCACCCTAACTCCCTCCCAGACCCCGCACCTCCACCCTGAGCGCCCTCCCGCCCCCTAACTCCCCTCCCAGACCCCGCACCCCCACCCTGAGCGCCCTCCCGCACCCTAACTCCCTCCCAGACCCCGCACCCCCACCCTGAGCGCCCTCCCGCACCCTATCTCCCTCCCAGACCCCGCACCCCACCCTGAGCGCCCTCCCGCACCCTAACTCCCTCCCAGACCCCGCACCCCCTCCCTGAGCGCCCTCCCGCACCCTAACTCCCTCCCAGACCCCGCACCCTGAGCGCCCTCCCGCACCCTAATTCCCTCCCAGACCCCGCACCCCCACCCTGAGCGCCCTCCCGCACCCTAACTCCGTCCCAGACCCCACACCCCCTCCCTGAGCGCCCTCCCGCACCCTAACTCCCTCCCAGATCCCGCACCCCCTCCCTGAGCGCCCTCCCGCACCCTAACTCCCTCCCAGACCCCGCACCCCCACCCTGAGCGCCCTCCCGCACCCTAATTCCCTCCCAGACCCCGCACCCCCACCCTGAGCGCCCTCCCGCACCCTAACTCCCTCCCAGACCCCTCACCCTGAGCACCCTCCTGCACCCTAACTCCCTCCCGGACCCCGCACCCGCACCCTGAGCGCCCTCCCGCACCCTAACTCCCTCCCAGACCCCGCACCCGCACCCTGAGCGCCCTCCCGCATCCTAACTCCCTCCCAGACCCCGCACCCCCACCCTGAGCGCCCTCGCGCACCCTAACTCCCTCCCAGACCCCATACCCCCTCCCTGAGCGCCCTCCCGCACCCTAACTCCCTCCCAGACCCCTCACCCTGGGCGCCCTCCCGCACCCTAACTCCCTCCAAGACCCCGCACCCCCTCCCTGAGCGCCCTCCCGCACCCTAACTCCCTCCCAGATCCCGCACCCCCTCCCTGAGCGCCCTCCCGCACCCTAACTCCCTCCCAGACCCCGCACCCCCACCCTGAGCGCCCTCCCGCACCCTAACTCCGTCCCAGACCCCACACCCCCTCCCTGAGCGCCCTCCCGCATCCTAACTCCCTCCGAGACCCCGCACCCGCACCCTGAGCGCCCTCCCGCACCCTAACTCCCTCCCAGACCCCGCACCCTGAGCGCCCTCCCGCACCCTAACTCCCTCCCAGACCCCGCACCCGCACCCTGAGCGCCCTCCCGCATCCTAACTCCCTCCCAGACCCCGCACCCCGACCCTGAGCGCCCTCCCGCACCCTAACTCCCTCCCAGACCCCGCACCCGCACCCTGAGCGCCCTCCCGCACCCTAACTCCGTCCCAGACCCCGCACCCCCACCCTGAGCGCCCTCCCGCACCCTAACTCCCTCCCAGACCCCCGCACCCCCCTCCCTGAGCGCCCTCCCGCACCCTAACTCCCTCCCAGACCCCGCACCCCCTCCCTGAGCGCCCTCCCGCACCCTAACTCCCTCCCAGACCCCGCACCCACACCCTGAGCGCCCTCCCGCACCCTAACTCCCTCCCAGACCCCGCACCCCCACCCTGAGCATCCTCCCGCACCCTAACTCCCTCCCAGACCCCGCACCCCCACCCTGAGCGCCCTCCCGCACCCTAACTCCCTCCCAGACCCTGCACCCTGAGCGCCCTCCCGCATCCTAACTCCCTCCCAGACCCCGCACCCGCACGCTGAGCGCCCTCCCGCACCCTAACTCCCTCCCAGACCCCGCACCCTGAGCGCCCTCCCGCACCCTAACTCCCTCGCAGACCCCGCACCCGCACCCTGAGCGCCCTCCCGCACCCTATCTCCCTCCCAGACCCCGCACCCCCACCCTGAGCGCCCTCCCGCACCCTAACTCCCTCGCAGACCCCGCACCCCCACCCTGAGCGCCCTCCCGCACCCTATCTCCCTCCCAGACCCCGCACCCCCACCCTGAGCGCCCTCCCGCACCCTAACTCCCTCCCAGACCCCGCACCCCCACCCTGAGCGCCCTCCCGCACCCTAACTCCCTCCCAGACCCCGCACCCCCTCCCTGAGCGCCCTCCCGCACCCTAACTCCCTCCCAGACCCCGCACCCTGAGCGCCCTCCCGCACCCTAATTCCCTCCAGACCCCACACCCCCACCCTGAGCGCCCTCCCGCACCCTAACTCCGTCCCAGACCCCACACCCCCTCCCTGAGCGCCCTCCCGCACCCTAACTCCCTCCCAGATCCCGCACCCCCTCCCTGAGCGCCCTCCCGCACCCTAACTCCCTCCCAGACCCCGCACCCCCACCCTGAGCGCCCTCCCGCACCCTAATTCCCTCCCAGACCCCGCACCCCCACCCTGAGCGCCCTCCCGCACCCTAATTCCCTCCCAGACCCCGCACCCCCACCCTGAGCGCCCTCCCGCACCCTAACTCCCTCCCAGACCCCTCACCCTGAGCGCCCTCCCGCACCCTAACTCCCTCCCGGACCCCGCACCCGCACCCTGAGCGCCCTCCCGCACCCTAACTCCCTCCCAGACCCCGCACCCGCACCCTGAGCGCCCTCCCGCATCCTAACTCCCTCCCAGACCCCGCACCCCCACCCTGAGCGCCCTCGCGCACCCTAACTCCCTCCCAGACCCCATACCCCCTCCCTGAGCGCCCTCCCGCACCCTAACTCCCTCCCAGACCCCTCACCCTGGGCGCCCTCCCGCACCCTAACTCCCTCCAAGACCCCGCACCCCCTCCCTGAGCGCCCTCCCGCACCCTAACTCCCTCCCAGATCCCGCACCCCCTCCCTGAGCGCCCTCCCGCACCCTAACTCCCTCCCAGACCCCAAACCCCCACCCTGAGCGCCCTCCCGCACCCTAACTCCGTCCCAGACCCCACACCCCCTCCCTGAGCGCCCTCCCGCATCCTAACTCCCTCCGAGACCCCGCACCCGCACCCTGAGCGCCCTCCCGCACCCTAACTCCCTCCCAGACCCCGCACCCTGAGCGCCCTCCCGCACCCTAACTCCCTCCCAGACCCCGCACCCGCACCCTGAGCGCCCTCCCGCATCCTAACTCCCTCCCAGACCCCGCACCCCCACCCTGAGCGCCCTCCCGCACCCTAACTCCCTCCCAGACCCCGCACCCCCTCCCTGAGCGCCCTCCCGCACCCTAACTCCCTCCCAGACCCCGCACCCACACCCTGAGCGCCCTCCCGCACCCTAACTCCCTCCCAGACCCCGCACCCCCACCCTGAGCGTCCTCCCGCACCCTAACTCCCTCCCAGACCCCGCACCCCCACCCTGAGCGTCCTCCCGCACCCTAACTCCCTCCCAGACCCCGCACCCCCACGCTGAGCGCCCTCCCGCACCCTAACTCCCTCCCAGACCCTGCACCCTGAGCGCCCTCCCGCATCCTAACTCCCTCCCAGACCCCGCACCCCGCACGCTGAGCGCCCCTCCCGCACCCTAACTCCCTCCCAGACCCCGCACCCTGAGCGCCCTCCCGCACCCTAACTCCCCCTCGCAGACCCCGCACCCGCACCCTGAGCGCCCTCCCGCACCCTAACTCCCTCCCAGACCCCGCACCCTGAGCGCCCTCCCGCACCCTAACTCCCTCCCAGACCCCGCACCCCCACCCTGAGCGCCCTCCCCGCACCCTAACTCCCTCCGAGACCCCGCACCCTGAGCGCCCTCCCGCACCCTAACTCCCTCCCAGACCCCGCACCTCCACCCTGAGCGCCCTCTCCGCACCCTAACTCCCTCCCAAACCCCGCACCCCCACCCTGAGCGCCCTCTCGCACCCTAACTCCCTCCCAGACCCCCGCACCCCCACCCTGAGCGCCCTCCCGCACCCTATCTCCCTCCCAGACCCCGCACCCGCACCCTGAGCGCCCCCCAGCACCCTAACTCCCTCCCAGACCCCGCACCCCCCACCCTGAGCGCCCTCCCGCACCCTAACTCCCTCCCAGACCCCGCACCCCCACCCTGAGCGCCCTCCCGCACCCTAACTCCCTCCCAGACCCCGCACCCCCTCCCTGAGCGCCCCTCCCGCACCCTAACTCCCTCCCAGACCCCGCACCCGCACCCTGAGCGCCCTCCCGCACCCTAACTCCCTCCCAGACCCCGCACCCTGAGCGCCCTCCCGCACCCTAACTCCCTCCCAGACCCCTCACCCTGGGCGCCCTCCCGCACCCTAACTCCCTCCCAGACCCCGCACCGCCTCCCTGAGCGCCCTCCCGCACCCTAACTCCCTCCCAGACCCCGCACCCCCACCCTGAGCGCCCTCCCGCACCCTATCTCCCTCCCAGACCCCGCACCCGCACCCTGAGCGCCCTCCCGCACCCTAACTCCCTCCCAGACCCCCGCACCCTGAGCGCCCTCCCCGCACCCTAACTCCCTCGCAGACCCCGCACCCGCACCCTGAGCGCCCTCCCGCACCCTAACTCCCTCCCAGACCCCGCACCCGCACCCTGAGCGCCCTCCCGCACCCTAATTCCCTCCCAGACCCCGCACCCCCCACCCTGAGCGCCCTCCCGCACCCTATCTCCCTCCCAGACCCCGCACCCGCACCCTGAGCACCCTCCCGCACCCTAACTCCCTCCCAGACCCCGCAACCCCACCCTAAGCGCCCTCCCGCACCCTAACTCCCTCCCAGACCCCGCACCACCTCCCTGAGCGCCCTCCCGCACCCTAACTCCCTCCCAGACCCCGTACCCCGCACCCTGAGCGCCCTCCCGCACCCTAACTCCCTCGCAGACCCCCGCACCCCGCACCCTGAGCGCCCTCTCCGCACCCTAACTCCCTCCCAGACCCCGCACCCGCACCCTGAGCGCCCTCCCGCACCCTAACTCCCTCCCAGACCCCGCACCTCCACCCTGAGCGCCCTCCCGCACCCTAACTCCCTCCCAGACCCCGCACCCCCACCCTGAGCGCCCTCCCGCACCCTAACTCCCTCCCAGACCCCGCACCCCCACCCTGAGCGCCCTCCCGCACCCTATCTCCCTCCCAGACCCCGCACCCCCACCCTGAGCGCCCTCCCGCACCCTAACTCCCTCCCAGACCCCGCACCCCCTCCCTGAGCGCCCTCCCGCACCCTAACTCCCTCCCAGACCCCGTACCCCCTCCCTGAGCGCCCTCCCGCACCCTAACTCCCTCCCAGACCCCTCACCCTGGGCGCCCCTCCCGCACCCTAACTCCCACCCAGACCCCGCACCCCCTCCCTGAGCGCCCTCCCGCACCCTAACTCCCTCCCAGACCCCGCACCCCCACCCTGAGCGTCCTCCCGCACCCTAACTCCCTCCCAGACCCCGCACCCCCACCCTGAGCGCCCTCCCGCACCCTAACTCCCTCCCAGACCCCGCACCCGCACCCTGAGCGCCCTCCCGCACCCCTAACTCCCTCCCAGACCCCGCACCCTGAGCGCCCTCCCGCACCCTAACTCCCTCCCAGACCCCGCACCCGCACCCTGAGCGCCCTCTCCGCACCCTAACTCCCTCCCAGACCCCGCACCTGCACCCTGAGCGCCCTCCCGCACCCTAACTCCCTCCCAGACCCCGCACCCGCACCCTGAGCGCCCTCCCGCACCCTAACTCCCTCCCAGACCCCGCACCCCGCACCCTGAGCGCCCTCCTGCACCCTAACTCCCTCCCAGACCCCGCACCCGCACCCTGAGCGCCCTCCCGCACCCTAACTCCCTCCCAGACCCCGCACCCGCACCCTGAGCGCCCTCCCGCACCCTAACTCCCTCCCATACCCCGCACCCCCCACCCTGAGCGCCCTCCCGCACCCTAACTCCCTCCCAGACCCCGCACCCCCACCCTGAGCGCCCTCCCGCACCCTAACTCCCTCCCAGACCCCGCACCCCCACCCTGAGCGCCCTCCCGCACCCTAACTCCCTCCCAGACCCCGCACCCGCACCCTGAGCGCCCTCTCCGCACCCTAACTCCCTCCCAGACCCCGCACCCTGAGCGCCCTCCCGCACCCTAACTCCCTCGCAGACCCCGCACCCGCACCCTGAGCGCCCTCCCGCACCCTAACTCCCTCCCAGACCCCGCACCCGCCACCCTGAGCGCCCTCCCGCACCCTAACTCCCCTCCCAGACCCCCGCACCCCCACCCTGAGCGCCCTCCCGCACCCTAACTCCCTCCCAGACCCCGCACCCCCTCCCTGAGCGCCCTCCCGCACCCTAACTCCCTCCCAGAACCCGCACCCGCACCCTGAGCGCCCTCCCGCACCCTAACTCCCTCCCAGACCCCGCACCCGCACCCTGAGCGCCCTCCCACACCCTAACTCCCTCCCAGACCCCGCACCCGCACCCTGAGCGCCCTCCCGCACCCTAACTCCCTCCCAGACCCCGCACCCCCACCCTGAGCGCCCTCCCGCACCCTAACTCCCTCCCAGACCCCGCACCCTGAGCGCCCTCCCGCACCCTAACTCCCTCCCAGACCCCGCACCTCCACCCTGAGCGCCCTCCCGCACCCTAACTCCCTCCCAGACCCCGCACCCCCACCCTGAGCGCCCTCCCGCACCCTAACTCCCTCCCAGACCCCGCACCCCCACCCTGAGCGCCCTCCCGCACCCTAACTCCCTCCCAGACCCCGCACCCCCTCCCTGAGCGCCCTCCCGCACCCTAACTCCCTCCCAGACCCCTCACCCTGGGCGCCCTCCCGCACCCTAACTCCCTCCCAGACCCCGCACCCCCTCCCTGAGCGACCTCCCGCACCCTAACTCCCTCCCAGACCCCGCACCCCCACCCTGAGCGCCCTCCCGCACCCTAACTCCCTCCCAGACCCCGCACCCCCACCCTGAGCGCCCTCCCGCACCCTATCTCCCTCCCAGACCCCGCACCCGCACCCTGAGCGCCCTCCCGCACCCTAACTCCCTCCCAGACCCCGCACCCTGAGCGCCCTCCCGCACCCTAACTCCCTCCCAGACCCCGCACCCGCACCCTGAGCGCCCTCCCGCACCCTAACTCCCTCCCAGACCCCGCACCCGCACCCTGAGCGCCCTCCCGCATCCTAACTCCCTCCCAGACCCCGCACCCCCACCCTGAGCGCCCTCCCGCACCCTAACTCCCTCCCAGACCCCGCACCCCCTCCCTGAGCGCCCTCCCGCACCCTAACTCCCTCCCAGACCCCGCACCCACACCCTGAGCGCCCTCCCGCACCCTAACTCCCTCCCAGACCCCGCACCCCCACCCTGAGCGTCCTCCGCGCACCCTAACTCCCTCCCAGACCCCGCACCCCCACCCTGAGCGCCCTCACCGCACCCTAACTCCCTCCCAGACCCCGCACCCCCACCCTGAGCGCCCTCCCGCACCCTAACTCCCTCCCAGACCCCGCACCCTGAGCGCCCTCCCGCATCCTAACTCCCTCCCAGACCCCGCACCCGCACGCTGAGCGCCCTCCCGCACCCTAACTCCCTCCCAGACCCCGCACCCTGAGCGCCCTCCCGCACCCTAACTCCCTCGCAGACCCCGCACCCGCACCCTGAGCGCCCTCCCGCACCCTAACTCCCTCCCAGACCCCGCACCCGCACCCTGAGCGCCCTCCCGCACCCTAACTCCCTCCCAGACCCCGCACCCCCACCCTGAGCGCCCTCCCGCACCCTAACTCCCTCCCAGACCCCGCACCCCCTCCCTGAGCGCCCTCCCGCACCCTAACTCCCTCCCAGACCCCGCACCCGCACCCTGAGCGCCCTCCCGCACCCTAATTCCCTCCCAGACCCCGCACCCGCACCCTGAGCGCCCTCCCGCACCCTAACTCCCTCCCAGACCCCGCACCCGCACCCTGAGCGCCCTCCCGCACCCTAACTCCCTCCCAGACCCCGCACCCCCACCCTGAGCGCCCCTCCCGCACCCTAACTCCCTCCCAGACCCCGCAACCCCACCCTAAGCGCCCTCCCGCACCCTAACTCCCTCCCAGACCCCGCACCACCTCCCTGAGCGCCCTCCCGCACCCTAACTCCCTCCCAGACCCCGTACCCCGCACCCTGAGCGCCCTCCCGCACCCTAACTCCCTCGCAGACCCCGCACCCGCACCCTGAGCGCCCTCCCGCACCCTAACTCCCTCCCAGACCCCCGCACCCGCACCCTGAGCGCCCTCCCGCACCCTAACTCCCTCCCAGACCCCGCACCTCCACCCTGAGCGCCCTCCCGCACCCTAACTCCCTCCCAGACCCCGCACCCCCACCCTGAGCGCCCTCCCGCACCCTAACTCCCTCCCAGACCCCGCACCCCCACCCTGAGCGCCCTCCCCGCACCCTATCTCCCTCCCAGACCCCGCACCCGCACCCTGAGCGCCCTCCAGCACCCTAACTCCCTCCCAGACCCCGCACCCCCACCCTGAGCGCCCTCCCGCACCCTAACTCCCTCCCAGACCCCGCACTCCCACCCTGAGCGCCCTCCCCGCACCCTAACTCCCTCCCAGACCCCGCACCCCCTCCCTGAGCGCCCTCCCGCACCCTAACTCCCTCCCAGACCCCGTACCCCCTCCCTGAGCGCCCTCCCGCACCCTAACTCCCTCCCAGACCCCTCACCCTGGGCGCCCTCCCGCACCCTAACTCCCACCCAGACCCCGCACCCCCTCCCTGAGCGCCCTCCCGCACCCTAACTCCCTCCCAGACCCCGCACCCCCACCCTGAGCGTCCTCCCGCACCCTAACTCCCTCCCAGACCCCGCACCCCCACCCTGAGCGCCCTCCCGCACCCTAACTCCCTCCCAGACCCCGCACCCGCACCCTGAGCGCCCTCCCGCACCCTAACTCCCTCCCAGACCCCGCACCCTGAGCGCCCTCCCGCACCCTAACTCCCTCCCAGACCCCGCACCCGCACCCTGAGCGCCCTCCCGCACCCTAACTCCCTCCCAGACCCCGCACCTGCACCCCTGAGCGCCCTCCCGCACCCTAACTCCCTCCCAGACCCCGCACCCGCACCCTGAGCGCCCTCCCGCACCCCTAACTCCCTCCCAGACCCCGCACCCGCACCCTGAGCGCCCTCCTGCACCCTAACTCCCTCCCAGACCCCGCACCCGCACCCTGAGCGCCCTCCCGCACCCTAACTCCCTCCCATACCCCGCACCCCCACCCTGAGCGCCCTCCCGCACCCTAACTCCCTCCCAGACCCCGCACCCCCACCCTGAGCGCCCTCCCGCACCCTAACTCCCTCCCAGACCCCGCACCCCCACCCTGAGCGCCCTCCCGCACCCTAACTCCCTCCCAGACCCCGCACCCGCACCCTGAGCGCCCTCCCGCACCCTAACTCCCTCCCAGACCCCGCACCCTGAGCGCCCTCCCGCACCCTAACTCCCTCGCAGACCCCGCACCCGCACCCTGAGCGCCCTCCCGCACCCTAACTCCCTCCCAGACCCCGCACCCGCACCCTGAGCGCCCTCCCGCACCCTAACTCCCTCCCAGACCCCGCACCCCCACCCTGAGCGCCCTCCCGCACCCTAACTCCCTCCCAGACCCCGCACCCCCTCCCCTGAGCGCCCTCCCGCACCCTAACTCCCTCCCAGAACCCGCACCCGCACCCTGAGCGCCCTCCCGCACCCTAACTCCCTCCCAGACCCCGCACCCGCACCCTGAGCGCCCTCCCACACCCTAACTCCCTCCCAGACCCCGCACCCGCACCCTGAGCGCCCTCCCGCACCCTAACTCCCTCCCAGACCCCGCACCCCCCACCCTGAGCGCCCTCCCGCACCCTAACTCCCTCCCAGACCCCGCACCCTGAGCGCCCTCCCGCACCCTAACTCCCTCCCAGACCCCGCACCTCCACCCTGAGCGCCCTCCCGCACCCTAACTCCCTCCCAGACCCCGCACCCCCACCCTGAGCGCCCTCCCGCACCCTAACTCCCTCCCAGACCCCGCACCCCCACCCTGAGCGCCCTCCCGCACCCTAACTCCCTCCCAGACCCCGCACCCCCTCCCTGAGCGCCCTCCCGCACCCTAACTCCCTCCCAGACCCCTCACCCTGGGCGCCCTCCCGCACCCTAACTCCCTCCCAGACCCCGCACCCCCCTCCCTGAGCGACCTCCCGCACCCTAACTCCCTCCCAGACCCCGCACCCCCACCCTGAGCGTCCTCCCGCACCCTAACTCCCTCCCAGACCCCGCACCCCCACCCTGAGCGCCCTCCCGCACCCTATCTCCCTCCCAGACCCCGCACCCGCACCCTGAGCGCCCTCCCGCACCCTAACTCCCTCCCAGACCCCGCACCCTGAGCGCCCTCCCGCACCCTAACTCCCTCCCAGACCCCGCACCCGCACCCTGAGCGCCCTCCCGCATCCTAACTCCCTCCCAGACCCCGCACCCCCACCCTGAGCGCCCTCCCGCACCCTAACTCCCTCCCAGACCCCGCACCCCCTCCCTGAGCGCCCTCCCGCACCCTAACTCCCTCCCAGACCCCGCACCCACACCCTGAGCGCCCTCCCGCACCCTAACTCCCTCCCAGACCCCGCACCCCCACCCTGAGCGTCCTCCCGCACCCTAACTCCCTCCCAGACCCCGCACCCCCACCCTGAGCGCCCTCCCGCACCCTAACTCCCTCCCAGACCCCGCACCCCCACCCTGAGCGCCCTCCCGCACCCTAACTCCCTCCCAGACCCCGCACCCTGAGCGCCCTCCCGCATCCTAACTCCCTCCCAGACCCCGCACCCGCACGCTGAGCGCCCTCCCGCACCCTAACTCCCTCCCAGACCCCGCACCCTGAGCGCCCTCCCGCACCCTAACTCCCTCGCAGACCCCGCACCCGCGCCCTGAGCGCCCTCCCGCACCCTAACTCCCTCCCAGACCCCGCACCCGCACCCTGAGCGCCCTCCCGCACCCTAACTCCCTCCCAGACCCCGCACCCCCACCCTGAGCGCCCTCCCGCACCCTAACTCCCTCCCAGACCCCGCACCCCCTCCCTGAGCGCCCTCCCGCACCCTAACTCCCTCCCAGACCCCGCACCCTGAGCGCCCTCCCGCACCCTAATTCCCTCCCAGACCCCACACCCCCACCCTGAGCGCCCTCCCGCACCCTAACTCCGTCCCAGACCCCACACCCCCTCCCTGAGCGCCCTCCCGCACCCTAACTCCCTCCCAGATCCCGCACCCCCTCCCTGAGCGCCCTCCCGCACCCTAACTCCCTCCCAGACCCCGCACCCCCACCCTGAGCGCCCTCCCGCACCCTAATTCCCTCCCAGACCCCGCACCCCCACCCTGAGCGCCCTCCCGCACCCTAATTCCCTCCCAGACCCCGCACCCCCACTCTGAGCGCCCTCCCGCACCCTAACTCCCTCCAGACCCCTCACCCTGAGCACCCTCCTGCACCCTAACTCCCTCCCGGACCCCGCACCCGCACCCTGAGCGCCCTCCCGCACCCTAACTCCCTCCCAGACCCCGCACCCGCACCCTGAGCGCCCTCCCGCATCCTAACTCCCTCCCAGACCCCGCACCCCCACCCTGAGCGCCCTCGCGCACCCTAACTCCCTCCCAGACCCCATACCCCCTCCCTGAGCGCCCTCCCGCACCCTAACTCCCTCCCAGACCCCTCACCCTGGGCGCCCTCCCGCACCCTAACTCCCTCCAAGACCCCGCACCCCCTCCCTGAGCGCCCTCCCGCACCCTAACTCCCTCCCAGATCCCGCACCCCCTCCCTGAGCGCCCTCCCGCACCCTAACTCCCTCCCAGACCCCAAACCCCCACCCTGAGCGCCCTCCCGCACCCTAACTCCGTCCCAGACCCCACACCCCCTCCCTGAGCGCCCTCCCGCATCCTAACTCCCTCCGAGACCCCGCACCCGCACCCTGAGCGCCCTCCCGCACCCTAACTCCCTCCCAGACCCCGCACCCTGAGCGCCCTCCCGCACCCTAACTCCCTCCCAGACCCCGCACCCGCACCCTGAGCGCCCTCCCGCATCCTAACTCCCTCCCAGACCCCGCACCCCCACCCTGAGCGCCCTCCCGAACCCTAACTCCCTCCCAGACCCCGCACCCCCTCCCTGAGCGCCCTCCCGCACCCTAACTCCCTCCCAGACCCCGCACCCACACCCTGAGCGCCCTCCCGCACCCTAACTCCCTCCCAGACCCCGCACCCCCACCCTGAGCGTCCTCCCGCACCCTAACTCCCTCCCAGACCCCGCACCCCCACCCTGAGCGTCCTCCCGCACCCTAACTCCCTCCCAGACCCCGCACCCCCACGCTGAGCGCCCTCCCGCACCCTAACTCCCTCCCAGACCCTGCACCCTGAGCGCCCTCCCGCATCCTAACTCCCTCCCAGACCCCGCACCCGCACGCTGAGCGCCCTCCCGCACCCTAACTCCCTCCCAGACCCCGCACCCTGAGCGCCCTCCCGCACCCTAACTCCCTCGCAGACCCCGCACCCGCACCCTGAGCGCCCTCCCGCACCCTAACTCCCTCCCAGACCCCGCACCCTGAGCGCCCTCCCGCACCCTAACTCCCTCCCAGACCCCGCACCCCCACCCTGAGCGCCCTCCCGCACCCTAACTCCCTCCGAGACCCCGCACCCTGAGCGCCCTCCCGCACCCTAACTCCCTCCCAGACCCCGCACCTCCACCCTGAGCGCCCTCCCGCACCCTAACTCCCTCCCAAACCCCGCACCCCCACCCTGAGCGCCCTCCCGCACCCTAACTCCCTCCCAGACCCCGCACCCCCACCCTGAGCGCCCTCCCGCACCCTATCTCCCTCCCAGACCCCGCACCCGCACCCTGAGCGCCCCCCAGCACCCTAACTCCCTCCCAGACCCCGCACCCCCACCCTGAGCGCCCTCCCGCACCCTAACTCCCTCCCAGACCCCGCACCCCCACCCTGAGCGCCCTCCCGCACCCTAACTCCCTCCCAGACCCCGCACCCCCTCCCTGAGCGCCCTCCCGCACCCTAACTCCCTCCCAGACCCCGCACCCGCACCCTGAGCGCCCTCCCGCACCCTAACTCCCTCCCAGACCCCGCACCCTGAGCGCCCTCCCGCACCCTAACTCCCTCCCAGACCCCTCACCCTGGGCGCCCTCCCGCACCCTAACTCCCTCCCAGACCCCGCACCCCCTCCCTGAGCGCCCTCCCGCACCCTAACTCCCTCCCAGACCCCGCACCCCCACCCTGAGCGCCCTCCCGCACCCTATCTCCCTCCCAGACCCCGCACCCGCACCCTGAGCGCCCTCCCGCACCCTAACTCCCTCCCAGACCCCGCACCCTGAGCGCCCTCCCGCACCCTAACTCCCTCGCAGACCCCGCACCCGCACCCTGAGCGCCCTCCCGCACCCTAACTCCCTCCCAGACCCCGCACCCGCACCCTGAGCGCCCTCCCGCACCCTAATTCCCTCCCAGACCCCGCACCCGCACCCTGAGCGCCCTCCCGCACCCTAACTCCCTCCCAGACCCCGCACCCGCACCCTGAGCGCCCTCCCGCACCCTAACTCCCTCCCAGACCCCGCACCCCCACCCTGAGCGCCCTCCCGCACCCTAACTCCCTCCCAGACCCCGCAACCCCACCCTAAGCGCCCTCCCGCACCCTAACTCCCTCCCAGACCCCGCACCACCTCCCTGAGCGCCCTCCCGCACCCTAACTCCCTCCCAGACCCCGTACCCCGCACCCTGAGCGCCCTCCCGCACCCTAACTCCCTCGCAGACCCCGCACACCGCACCCTGAGCGCCCTCCCGCACCCTAACTCCCTCCCAGACCCCGCACCCGCACCCTGAGCGCCCTCCCGCACCCTAACTCCCTCCCAGACCCCGCACCTCCACCCTGAGCGCCCTCCCGCACCCTAACTCCCTCCCAGACCCCGCACCCCCACCCTGAGCGCCCTCCCGCACCCTAACTCCCTCCCAGACCCCGCACCCCCACCCTGAGCGCCCTCCCGCACCCTATCTCCCTCCCAGACCCCGCACCCGCACCCTGAGCGCCCTCCAGCACCCTAACTCCCTCCCAGACCCCGCACCCCCACCCTGAGCGCCCTCCCGCACCCTAACTCCCTCCCAGACCCCGCACTCCCACCCTGAGCGCCCTCCCGCACCCTAACTCCCTCCCAGACCCCGCACCCCCTCCCTGAGCGCCCTCCCGCACCCTAACTCCCTCCCAGACCCCGTACCCCCTCCCTGAGCGCCCTCCCGCACCCTAACTCCCTCCCAGACCCCTCACCCTGGGCGCCCTCCCGCACCCTAACTCCCACCCAGACCCCGCACCCCCTCCCTGAGCGCCCTCCCGCACCCTAACTCCCTCCCAGACCCCGCACCCCCACCCTGAGCGTCCTCCCGCACCCTAACTCCCTCCCAGACCCCGCACCCCCACCCTGAGCGCCCTCCCGCACCCTAACTCCCTCCCAGACCCCGCACCCGCACCCTGAGCGCCCTCCCGCACCCTAACTCCCTCCCAGACCCCGCACCCTGAGCGCCCTCCCGCACCCTAACTCCCTCCCAGACCCCGCACCCTGAGCGCCCTCCCGCACCCTAACTCCCTCGCAGACCCCGCACCCGCACCCTGAGCGCCCTCCCGCACCCTAACTCCCTCCCAGACCCCGCACCCGCACCCTGAGCGCCCTCCCGCACCCTAACTCCCTCCCAGACCCCGCACCCCCACCCTGAGCGCCCTCCCGCACCCTAACTCCCTCCCAGACCCCGCACCCCCTCCCTGAGCGCCCTCCCGCACCCTAACTCCCTCCCAGAACCCGCACCCGCACCCTGAGCGCCCTCCCGCACCCTAACTCCCTCCCAGACCCCGCACCCGCACCCTGAGCGCCCTCCCACACCCTAACTCCCTCCCAGACCCCGCACCCGCACCCTGAGCGCCCTCCCGCACCCTAACTCCCTCCCAGACCCCGCACCCCCACCCTGAGCGCCCTCCCGCACCCTAACTCCCTCCCAGACCCCGCACCCTGAGCGCCCTCCCGCACCCTAACTCCCTCCCAGACCCCGCACCTCCACCCTGAGCGCCCTCCCGCACCCTAACTCCCTCCCAGACCCCGCACCCCCACCCTGAGCGCCCTCCCGCACCCTAACTCCCTCCCAGACCCCGCACCCCCACCCTGAGCGCCCTCCCGCACCCTAACTCCCTCCCAGACCCCGCACCCCCTCCCTGAGCGCCCTCCCGCACCCTAACTCCCTCCCAGACCCCTCACCCTGGGCGCCCTCCCGCACCCTAACTCCCTCCCAGACCCCGCACCCCCTCCCTGAGCGACCTCCCGCACCCTAACTCCCTCCCAGACCCCGCACCCCCACCCTGAGCGTCCTCCCGCACCCTAACTCCCTCCCAGACCCCGCACCCCCACCCTGAGCGCCCTCCCGCACCCTATCTCCCTCCCAGACCCCGCACCCGCACCCTGAGCGCCCTCCCGCACCCTAACTCCCTCCCAGACCCCGCACCCTGAGCGCCCTCCCGCACCCTAACTCCCTCCCAGACCCCGCACCCGCACCCTGAGCGCCCTCCCGCACCCTAACTCCCTCCCAGACCCCGCACCCGCACCCTGAGCGCCCTCCCGCACCCTAACTCCCTCCCAGACCCCGCACCCCCACCCTGAGCGCCCTCCCGCACCCTAACTCCCTCCCAGACCCCGCACCCCCTCCCTGAGCGCCCTCCCGCACCCTAACTCCCTCCCAGACCCCGCACCCACACCCTGAGCGCCCTCCCGCACCCTAACTCCCTCCCAGACCCCGCACCCCCACCCTGAGCGTCCTCCCGCACCCTAACTCCCTCCCAGACCCCGCACCCCCACCCTGAGCGCCCTCCCGCACCCTAACTCCCTCCCAGACCCCGCACCCCCACCCTGAGCGCCCTCCCGCACCCTAACTCCCTCCCAGACCCCGCACCCTGAGCGCCCTCCCGCATCCTAACTCCCTCCCAGACCCCGCACCCGCACGCTGAGCGCCCTCCCGCACCCTAACTCCCTCCCAGACCCCGCACCCTGAGCGCCCTCCCGCACCCTAACTCCCTCGCAGACCCCGCACCCGCACCCTGAGCGCCCTCCCGCACCCTAACTCCCTCCCAGACCCCGCACCCGCACCCTGAGCGCCCTCCCGCACCCTAACTCCCTCCCAGACCCCGCACCCCCACCCTGAGCGCCCTCCCGCACCCTAACTCCCTCCCAGACCCCGCACCCTGAGCGCCCTCCCGCACCCTAACTCCCTCCCAGACCCCGCACCTCCACCCTGAGCGCCCTCCCGCACCCTAACTCCCTCCCAGACCCCGCACCCCCACCCTGAGCGCCCTCCCGCACCCTAACTCCCTCCCAGAACCCGCACCCCCACCCTCAGCGTCCTCCCGCACCCTATCTCCCTCCCAGACCCCGCACCCGCACCCTGAGCGCCCTCCCGCACCCTAACTCCCTCCCAGACCCCGCACCCCCAACCTGAGCGCCCTCCCGCACCCTAACTCCCTCCCAGACCCCGCACCCCCTCCCTGAGCGCCCTCCAGCACCCTAACTCCCTCCCAGACCCCGTACCCCCTCCCTGAGTGCCCTCCCGCACCCTAACTCCCTCCCAGACCCCTCACCCTGGGCGCCCTCCCGCACCCTAACTCCCTCCCAGACCCCGCACCCCCTCCCGGAGCGCCCTCCCGCACCCTAACTCCCTCCCAGACCCCGCACCCCCACCCTGAGCGTCCTCCCGCACCCTAACTCCCTCCCAGACCCCGCACCCGCACCCTGAGCGCCCTCCCGCACCCTAACTCCCTCCCAGACCCCGCACCCTGAGCGCCCTCCCGCACCCTAACTCCCTCCCAGACCCCGCACCCGCACCCTGAGCGCCCTCCCGCACCCTAACTCCCTCCCAGACCCCGCACCCACACCCTGAGCACCCTCCCGCACCCTAACTCCCTCCCAGACCCCGCACCCGCACCCTGAGCGCCCTCCCGCACCCTAACTCCCTCCCAGACCCCGCACCCGCACCATGAGCGCCCTCCCGCACCCTAACTCCCTCCTAGACCCCGCACCCGCACCCTGAGCGCCCTCCCGCACCCTAACTCCCTCCCAGACCCCGCACCCCCACCCTGAGCGCCCTCCCGCACCCTAACTCCCTCCCAGACCCCGCAACCCCACCCTAAGCGCCCTCCCGCACCCTAACTCCCTCCCAGACCCCGCACCACCTCCCTGAGCGCCCTCCCGCACCCTAACTCCCTCCCAGACCCCGTACCCCGCACCCTGAGCGCCCTCCCGCACCCTAACTCCCTCGCAGACCCCGCACCCGCACCCTGAGCGCCCTCCCGCACCCTAACTCCCTCCCAGACCCCGCACCCGCACCCTGAGCGCCCTCCCGCACCCTAACTCCCTCCCAGACCCCGCACCTCCACCCTGAGCGCCCTCCCGCACCCTAACTCCCTCCCAGACCCCGCACCCCCACCCTGAGCGCCCTCCCGCACCCTAACTCCCTCCCAGACCCCGCACCCCCACCCTGAGCGCCCTCCCGCACCCTATCTCCCTCCCAGACCCCGCACCCGCACCCTGAGCGCCCCCCAGCACCCTAACTCCCTCCCAGACCCCGCACCCCCACCCTGAGCGCCCTCCCGCACCCTAACTCCCTCACAGACCCCGCACCCCCACCCTGAGCGCCCTCCCGCACCCTAACTCCCTCCCAGACCCCGCACCCCCTCCCTGAGCGCCCTCCCTCACCCTAACTCCCTCCCAGACCCCGTACCCCCTCCCTGAGCGCCCTCCCGCACCCTAACTCCCTCCCAGACCCCTCACCCTGGGCGCCCTCCCGCACCCTAACTCCCTCCCAGACCCCGCACCCCCTCCCTGAGCGCCCTCCCGCACCCTAACTCCCTCCCAGACCCCGCACCCCCACCCTGAGCGTCCTCCCGCACCCTAACTCCCTCCCAGACCCCGCACCCCCACCCTGAGCGCCCTCCCGCACCCTATCTCCCTCCCAGACCCCGCACCCGCACCCTGAGCGCCCTCCCGCACCCTAACTCCCTCCCAGACCCCGCACCCTGAGCGCCCTCCCGCACCCTAACTCCCTCCCAGACCCCGCACCCGCACCCTGAGCGCCCTCCCGCACCCTAACTCCCTCCCAGACCCCGCACCCGCACCCTGAGCGCCCTCCCGCACCCTAATTCCCTCCCAGACCCCGCACCCGCACCCTGAGCGCCCTCCCGCACCCTAACTCCCTCCCAGACCCCGCACCCGCACCCTGAGCACCCTCCCGCACCCTAACTCCCTCCTAGACCCCGCACCCGCACCCTGAGCGCCCTCCCGCACCCTAACTCCCTCCCAGACCCCGCACCCCCACCCTGAGCGCCCTCCCGCACCCTAACTCCCTCCCAGACCCCGCACCCCCACCCTGAGCGCCCTCCCGCACCCTAACTCCCTCCCAGACCCCGTACCCCGCACCCTGAGCGCCCTCCCGCACCCTAACTCCCTCGCAGACCCCGCACCCGCACCCTGAGCGCCCTCCCGCACCCTAACTCCCTCCCAGACCCCGCACCCGCACCCTGAGCGCCCTCCCGCACCCTAACTCCCTCCCAGACCCCGCACCTCCACCCTGAGCGCCCTCCCGCACCCTAACTCCCTCCCAGACCCCGCACCCCCACCCTGAGCGCCCTCCCGCACCCTAACTCCCTCCCAGACCCCGCACCCCCACCCTGAGCGCCCTCCCGCACCCTATCTCCCTCCCAGACCCCGCACCCGCACCCTGAGCGCCCTCCAGCACCCTAACTCCCTCCCAGACCCCGCACCCCCACCCTGAGCGCCCTCCCGCACCCTAACTCCCTCCCAGACCCCGCACTCCCACCCTGAGCGCCCTCCCGCACCCTAACTCCCTCCCAGACCCCGTACCCCCTCCCTGAGCGCCCTCCCACACCCTAACTCCCTCCCAGACCCCTCACCCTGGGCGCCCTCCCGCACCCTAACTCCCTCCCAGACCCCGCACCCGCTCCCTGAGCGCCCTCCCCGCACCCTAACTCCCTCCCAGACCCCGCACCCCCACCCTGAGCGTCCTCCCGCACCCTAACTCCCTCCCAGACCCCGCACCCCCACCCTGAGCGCCCTCCCGCACCCTAACTCCCTCCCAGACCCCGCACCCGCACCCTGAGCGCCCTCCCGCACCCTAACTCCCTCCCAGACCCCGCACCCTGAGCGCCCTCCCGCACCCTAACTCCCTCCCAGACCCTGCACCCGCACCCTGAGCGCCCTCCCGCACCCTAACTCCCTCCCAGACCCCGCACCTGCACCCTGAGCGCCCTCCCGCACCCTAACTCCCTCCCAGACCCCGCACCCGCACCCTGAGCGCCCTCCCGCACCCTAACTCCCTCCCAGACCCCGCACCCGCACCCTGAGCGCCCTCCTGCACCCTAACTCCCTCCCAGACCCCGCACCCGCACCCTGAGCGCCCTCCCGCACCCTAACTCCCTCCCAGACCCCGCACCCCCACCCTGAGCGCCCTCCCGCACCCTAACTCCCTCCCAGACCCCGCACCCCCACCCTGAGCGCCCTCCCGCACCCTAACTCCCTCCCAGACCCCGCACCCTGAGCGCCCTCCCGCATCCTAACTCCCTCCCAGACCCCGCACCCGCACCCTGAGCGCCCTCCCGCACCCTAACTCCCTCCCAGACCCCGCACCCTGAGCGCCCTCCCGCACCCTAACTCCCTCGCAGACCCCGCACCCGCACCCTGAGTGCCCTCCCGCACCCTAACTCCCTCCCAGACCCCGCACCCGCACCCTGAGCGCCCTCCAGCACCCTAACTCCCTCCCAGACCCCGCACCCCCACCCTGAGCGCCCTCCCGCACCCTAACTCCCTCCCAGACCCCGCACCCTGAGCGCCCTCCCGCACCCTAACTCCCTCCCAGACCCCGCACCTCCACCCTGAGCGCCCTCCCGCACCCTAACTCCCTCCCAGACCCCGCACCCCCACCCTGAGCGCCCTCCCGCACCCTAACTCCCTCCCAGACCCCGCACCCGCACCCTGAGCGCCCTCCAGCACCCTAACTCCCTCCCAGACCCCGCACCCCCACCCTGAGCGCCCTCCCGCACCCTAACTCCCTCCCAGACCCCGCACCCCCACCCTGAGCGCCCTCCCGCACCCTAACTCCCTCCCAGACCCCGCACCCCCTCCCTGAGCGCCCTCCCGCACCCTAACTCCCTCCCAGACCCCTCACCCTGGGCGCCCTCCCGCACCCTAACTCCCTCCCAGACCCCGCATCCCCTCCCTGAGCGCCCTCCCGCACCCTAACTCCCTCCCAGACCCCGCACCCCCACCCTGAGCGTCCTCCCGCACCCTAACTCCCTCCCAGACCCCGCACCCCCACCCTGAGCGCCCTCCCGCACCCTATCTCCCTCCCAGACCCCGCACCCGCACCCTGAGCGCCCTCCCGCACCCTAACTCCCTCCCAGACCCCGCACCCTGAGCGCCCTCCCGCACCCTAACTCCCTCCCAGACCCCGCACCCGCACCCTGAGCGCCCTCCCGCACCCTAACTCCCTCCCAGACCCCGCACCCGCACCCTGAGCGCCCTCCCGCATCCTAACTCCCTCCCAGACCCCGCACCCCCACCCTGAGCGCCCTCCCGCACCCTAACTCCCTCCCAGACCCCGCACCCCCTCCCTGAGCGCCCTCCCGCACCCTAACTCCCTCCCAGACCCCGCACCCACACCCTGAGCGCCCTCCCGCACCCTAACTCCCTCCCAGACCCCGCACCCCCACCCTGAGCGTCCTCCCGCACCCTAACTCCCTCCCAGACCCCGCACCCCCACCCTGAGCGTCCTCCCGCACCCTAACTCCCTCCCAGACCCCGCACCCCCACCCTGAGCGCCCTCCCGCACCCTAACTCCCTCCCAGACCCCGCACCCTGAGCGCCCTCCCGCATCCTAACTCCCTCCCAGACCCCCGCACCCGCACGCTGAGCGCCCTCCCGCACCCTAACTCCCTCCCAGACCCCGCACCCTGAGCGCCCTCCCGCACCCTAACTCCCTCGCAGACCCCGCACCCGCACCCTGAGCGCCCTCCCGCACCCTAACTCCCTCCCAGACCCCGCACCCGCACCCTGAGCGCCCTCCCGCACCCTAACTCCCTCCCAGACCCCGCACCCCCACCCTGAGCGCCCTCCCGCACCCTAACTCCCTCCCAGACCCCGCACCCTGAGCGCCCTCCCGCACCCTAACTCCCTCCCAGACCCCGCACCTCCACCCTGAGCGCCCTCCCGCACCCTAACTCCCTCCCAGACCCCGCACCCCCACCCTGAGCGCCCTCCCGCACCCTAACTCCCTCCCAGACCCCGCACCCCCACCCTGAGCGCCCTCCCGCACCCTATCTCCCTCCCAGACCCCGCACCCCCACCCTGAGCGCCCTCCCGCACCCTATCTCCCTCCCAGACCCCGCACCCGCACCCTGAGCGCCCCCCAGCACCCTAACTCCCTCCCAGACCCCGCACCCCCACCCTGAGCGCCCTCCCGCACCCTAACTCCCTCCCAGACCCCGCACCCCCACCCTGAGCGCCCTCCCGCACCCTAACTCCCTCCCAGACCCCGCACCCCCTCCCTGAGCGCCCTCCCGCACCCTAACTCCCTCCCAGACCCCGCACCCCCTCCCTGAGCGCCCTCCCGCACCCTAACTCCCTCCCAGACCCCTCACCCTGGGCGCCCTCCTGCACCCTAACTCCCTCCCAGACCCCGCACCCCCTCCCTGAGCGCCCTCCCGCACCCTAACTCCCTCCCAGACCCCGCACCCCCACCCTGAGCGTCCTCCCGCACCCTAACTCCCTCCCAGACCCCGCACCCCCACCCTGAGCGCCCTCCCGCACCCTATCTGCCTCCCAGACCCCGCACCCGCACCCTGAGCGCCCTCCCGCACCCTAACTCCCTCCCAGACCCCGCACCCTGAGCGCCCTCCCGCACCCTAACTCCCTCCCAGACCCCGCACCCGCACCCTGAGCGCCCTCCCGCACCCTAACTCCCTCCCAGACCCCGCACCCGCACCCTGAGCGCCCTCCCGCACCCTAACTCCCTCCCAGACCCCGCACCCTGAGCGCCCTCCCGCACCCTAACTCCCTCCCAGACCCCGCACCCGCACCCTGAGCGCCCTCCCGCACCCTAACTCCCTCCCAGACCCCACACCCGCACCCTGAGCGCCCTCCCGCACCCTAACTCCCTCCTAGACCCCGCACCCGCACCCTGAGCGCCCTCCCGCACCCTAACTCCCTCCCAGACCCCGCACCCCCACCCTGAGCGCCCTCCCGCACCCTAACTCCCTCCCAGACCCCGCACCACCTCCCTGAGCGCCCTCCCGCACCCTAACTCCCTCCCAGACTCCGTACCCCGCACCCTGAGCGCCCTCCCGCACCCTAACTCCCTCGCAGACCCCGCACCCGCACCCTGAGCGCCCTCCCGCACCCTAACTCCCTCCCAGACCCCGCACCCGCACCCTGAGCGCCCTCCCGCACCCTAACTCCCTCCCAGACCCCGCACCTCCACCCTGAGCGCCCTCCCGCACCCTAACTCCCTCCCAGACCCCGCACCCCCACCCTGAGCGCCCTCCCGCACCCTAACTCCCTCCCAGACCCCGCACCCCCACCCTGAGCGCCCTCCCGCACCCTATCTCCCTCCCAGACCCCGCACCCGCACCCTGAGCGCCCTCCAGCACCCTAACTCCCTCCCAGACCCCGCACCCCCACCCTGAGCGCCCTCCCGCTCCCTAACTCCCTCCCAGACCCCGCACTCCCACCCTGAGCGCCCTCCCGCACCCTAACTCCCTCCCAGACCCCGCACCCCCTCCCTGAGCGCCCTCCCGCACCCTAACTCCCTCCCAGACCCCGTACCCCGTCCCTGAGCACCCTCCCGCACCCTAACTCCCTCCCAGACCCCTCACCCTGGGCTCCCTCCCGCACCCTAACTCCCTCCCAGACCCCGCACCCCCTCCCTGAGCGCCCTCCCGCACCCTAACTCCCTCCCAGACCCCGCACCCCCACCCTGAGCGTCCTCCCGCACCCTAACTCCCTCCCAGACCCCGCACCCCCACCCTGAGCGCCCTCCCGCAACCTAACTCCCTCCCAGACCCCGCACCCGCACCCTGAGCGCCCTCCCGCACCCTAACTCCCTCCCAGACCCCGCACCCTGAGCGCCCTCCCGCACCCTAACTCCCTCCCAGACCCCGCACCCGCACCCTGAGCGCCCTCCCGCACCCTAACTCCCTCCCAGACCCCGCACCTGCACCCTGAGCGCCCTCCCGCACCCTAACTCCCTCCCAGACCCCGCACCCGCACCCTGAGCGCCCTCCCGCACCCTAACTCCCTCCCAGACCCCGCACCCGCACCCTGAGCGCCCTCCTGCACCCTAACTCCCTCCCAGACCCCGCACCCGCACCCTGAGCGCCCTCCTGCACCCTAACTCCCTCCCAGACCCCGCACCCGCACCCTGAGCGCCCTCACCGCACCCTAACTCCCTCCCAGACCCCGCACCCCGCACCCTGAGCGCCCTCCCGCACCCTAACTCCCTCCCAGACCCCGCACCCTGAGCGCCCTCCCGCATCCTAACTCCCTCCCAGACCCCGCACCCGCACCCTGAGCGCCCTCCCGCACCCTAACTCCCTCCCAGACCCCGCACCCTGAGCGCCCTCCCGCACCCTAACTCCCTCGCAGACCCCGCACCCGCACCCTGAGCGCCCTCCCGCACCCTAACTCCCTCCCAGACCCCGCACCCGCACCCTGAGCGCCCTCCCGCACCCTAACTCCCTCCCAGACCCCGCACCCCCACCCTGAGCGCCCTCCCGCACCCTAACTCCCTCCCAGACCCCGCACCCTGAGCGCCCTCCCGCACCCTAACTCCCTCCCAGACCCCGCACCTCCACCCTGAGCGCCCTCCCGCACCCTAACTCCCTCCCAGACCCCGCACCCCCACCCTGAGCGCCCTCCCGCACCCTAACTCCCTCCCAGACCCCGCACCCCCCACCCTGAGCGCCCTCCCGCACCCTATCTCCCTCCCAGACCCCGCACCCGCACCCTGAGCGCCCTCCAGCACCCTAACTCCCTCCCAGACCCCGCACCCCCACCCTGAGCGCCCTCCCGCACCCTAACTCCCTCCCAGACCCCGCACCCCCACCCTGAGCGTCCTCCCGCACCCTAACTCCCTCCCAGACCCCGCACCCCCACCCTGAGCGCCCTCCCGCACCCTATCTCCCTCCCAGACCCCGCACCCGCACCCTGAGCGCCCTCCCGCACCCTAACTCCCTCCCAGACCCCGCACCCTGAGCGCCCTCCCGCACCCTAACTCCCTCCCAGACCCCGCACCCGCACCCTGAGCGCCCTCCCGCACCCTAACTCCCTCCCAGACCCCGCACCCGCACCCTGAGCGCCCTCCCGCACCCTAACTCCCTCCCAGACCCCGCACCCCCACCCTGAGCGCCCTCCCGCACCCTAACTCCCTCCCAGACCCCGCACCCCCTCCCTGAGCGCCCTCCCGCACCCTAACTCCCTCCCAGACCCCGTACCCCCTCCCTGAGCGGCCTCCCGCACCCTAACTCCCTCCCAGACCCCTCACCCTGGGCGCCCTCCCGCACCCTAACTCCCTCCCAGACCCCGCACCCCCTCCCTGAGCGCCCTCCCGCACCCTAACTCCCTCCCAGACCCCGCACCCCCACCCTGAGCGTCCTCCCGCACCCTAACTCCCTCCCAGACCCCGCACCCCCACCCTGAGCGCCCTCCCGCACCCTATCTCCCTCCCAGACCCCGCACCCGCACCCTGAGCGCCCTCCCGCACCCTAACTCCCTCCCAGACCCCGCACCCTGAGCGCCCTCCCGCACCCTAACTCCCTCCGAGACCCCGCACCCGCACCCTGAGCGCCCTCCCGCACCCTAACTCCCTCCCAGACCCCGCACCCGCACCCTGAGCGCCCTCCCGCACCCTAACTCCCTCCCAGACCCCGCACCCGCACCCTGAGCGCCCTCCCGCACCCTAACTCCCTCCCAGACCCCGCACCCGCACCCTGAGCGCCCTCCCGCACCCTAACTCCCTCCTAGACCCCGCACCCGCACCCTGAGCGCCCTCCCGCACCCTAACTCCCTCCCAGACCCCGCACCCGCACCCTGAGCGCCCTCCCGCACCCTAACTCCCTCCCAGACCCCGCACCACCTCCCTGAGCGCCCTCCCGCACCCTAACTCCCTCCCAGACCCCGTACCCCGCACCCTGAGCGCCCTCCCGCACCCTAACTCCCTCGCAGACCCCGCACCCGCACCCTGAGCGCCCTCCCGCACCCTAACTCCCTCCCAGACCCCGCACCTCCACCCTGAGCGCCCTCCCGCACCCTAACTCCCTCCCAGACCCCGCACCTCCACCCTGAGCGCCCTCCCGCACCCTAACTCCCTCCCAGACCCCGCACCCCCACCCTGAGCGCCCTCCCGCACCCTAACTCCCTCCCAGACCCCGCACCCCCACCCTGAGCGCCCTCCCGCACCCTAACTCCCTCTCAGACCCCGCACCGTGAGCGCCCTCCCGCACCCTAACTCCCTCTCAGACCCCGCACCCTGAGCGCCCTCCCACACCCTAACTCCCTCCCAGACCCCGCACCCGCACCCTGAGCGCCCTCCCACACCCTAACTCCCTCCCAGACCCCGCACCCCCACCCTGAGCGCCCTCCCGCACCCTAACTCCCTCCCAGACCCCGCACCCGCACCCTGAGCGCCCTCCCGCACCCTAACTCCCTCCCAGACCCCGCACCCCCTCCCTGAGCGCCCTCCCGCACCCTAACTCCCTCCCAGACCCCGCACCCCCTCCCTGAGCGCCCTCCCGCACCCTAACTCCCTCCCAGACCCCGCACCCCCACCCTGAGCGCCCTCCCGCACCCTAACTCCCTCCCAGACCCCGCACCCGCACCCTGAGCGCCCTCCCGCACCCTAACTCCCTCCCAGACCCCGCACCCCCTCCCTGAGCGCCCTCCCGCACCCTAATTCCCTCCCAGAACCCGCACCCGCACCCTGAGCGCCCTCCCGCACCCTAACTCCCTCCCAGACCCCGCACCCCCTCCCTGAGCCCCCTCCCGCACCCTAACTCCCTCCCAGACCCCGCACCCCCTCCCTGAGCGCCCTCCCACACCCTAACTCCCACCCAGACCCCGCACCCCCACCCTGAGCGCCCTCCCGCACCCTAACTCCCTCCCAGATCCCGCACCCCCACTCTGAGCGCCCTCCCGCACCCTAACTCCCTCCCAGACCCCGCACCCCCACCCTGAGCGCCCTCCCGCACCCTAACTCCGTCCCAGACCCCACACCCCCTCCCTGAGCGCCCTCCCGCATCCTAACTCCCTCCGAGACCCCGCACCCGCACCCTGAGCGCCCTCCCGCACCCTAACTCCCTCCCAGACCCCGCACCCTGAGCGCCCTCCCGCACCCTAACTCCCTCCCAGAACCCGCACCCGCACCCTGAGCGCCCTCCCGCATCCTAACTCCCTCCCAGACCCCGCACCCCCACCCTGAGCGCCCTCCCGCACCCTAACTCCCTCCCAGACCCCGCACCCGCACCCTGAGCGCCCTCCCGCACCCTAACTCCCTCCCAGACCCCGCACCCGCACCCTGAGCGCCCTCCCGCACCCTAACTCCCTCCCAGACCCCGCACCCCCACCCTGAGCGCCCTCCCGCACCCTAACTCCCTCCCAGACCCCGCACCCCCACCCTGAGCGTCCTCCCGCACCCTAACTCCCTCCCAGACCCCGCACCCCCACCCTGAGCGTCCTCCCGCACCCTAACTCCCTCCCAGACCCCGCACCCCCACCCTGAGCGCCCTCCCGCACCCTAACTCCCTCCCAGACCCCGCACCCTGAGCGCCCTCCCGCATCCTAACTCCCTCCCAGACCCCGCACCCGCACCCTGAGCGCCCTCCCGCACCCTAACTCCCTCCCAGACCCCGCACCCTGAGCGCCCTCCCGCACCCTAACTCCCTCGCAGACCCCGCACCCTGAGCGCCCTCCCGCACCCTAACTCCCTCCCAGACCCCGCACCCGCACCCTGAGCGCCCTCCCGCACCCTAACTCCCTCCCAGACCCCGCACCCCCACCCTAAGCGCCCTCCCGCACCCTAACTCCCTCCCAGACCCCGCACCCCCTCCCTGAGCGCCCTCCCGCACCCTAACTCCCTCCCAGACCCCGTACCCCGCACCCTGAGCGCCCTCCCGCACCCTAACTCCCTCGCAGACCCCGCACCCGCACCCTGAGCGCCCTCCCGCACCCTAACTCCCTCCCAGACCCCGCACCCCCACCCTGAGCGCCCTCCCGCACCCTAACTCCCTCCCAGACCCCGCACCCCCACCCTGAGCGCCCTCCCGCACCCTAACTCCCTCCCAGACCCCGCACCCCCACCCTGAGCGCCCTCCCGCACCGTATCTCCCTCCCAGACCCCGCACCCGCACCCTGAGCGCCCTCCAGCACCCTAACTCCCTCCCAGACCCCGCACCCCCACCCCGAGCGCCCTCCCGCACCCTAACTCCCTCCCAGACCCCGCACCCCCACCCTGAGCGCCCTCCCGCACCCTAACTCCCTCCCAGACCCCGCACCCCCTCCCTGAGCGCCCTCCCGCACCCTAACTCCCTCCCAGACCCCGTACCCCCTCCCTGAGAGCCCTCCCGCACCCTAACTCCCTCCCAGACCCCTCACCCTGGGCGCCCTCCCGCACCCTAACTCCCTCCCAGACCCCGCACCCCCTCCCTGAGCGCCCTCCCGCACCCTAACTCCCTCCCAGACCCCGCACCCCCACCCTGAGCGCCCTCCCACACCCTAACTCCCTCCCAGACCCCGCACCCCCTCCCTGAGCGCCCTCCCGCACGCTAACTCCCTCCCAGACCCCGTACCCCCTCCCTGAGCGCCCTCCCGCACCCTAACTCCCTCCCAGACCCCTCACCCTGGGCGCCCTTCCGCACCCTAACTCCCTCCCAGACCCCGCACCCCCACCCTGAGCGTCCTCCCGCACCCTATCTCCCTCCCAGACCCCGCACCCCCACCCTGAGCGCCCTCCGCACCCTATCTCCCTCCCAGACCCCGCACCCGCACCCTGAGCGCCCTCCCGCACCCTAACTCCCTCCCAGACCCCGCACTCTGAGCGCCCTCCCGCACCCTAACTCCCTCCCAGACCCCGCACCCGCACCCTGAGCGCCCTCCCGCACCCTAACTCCGTCCCAGACCCCGCACCCGCACCCTGAGCGCCCTCCCGCACCCTAACTCCCTCCCAGACCCCGCACCCGCACCCTGAGCGCCCTCCCGCACCCTAACTCCCTCCCAGACCCCGCACCCGCACCCTGAGCGCCCTCCCGCACCCTAACTCCCTCCCAGACCCCGCACCTCCACCCTGAGCGCCCTCCCGCACCCTAACTCCCTCCCAGACCCCGCACCCCCACCCTAAGCGCCCTCCCGCACCCTAACTCCCTCCCAGACCCCGCACCCCCTCCCTGAGCTCCCTCCCGCACCCTAACTCCCTCCCAGACCCCGTACCCCGCACCCTGAGCGCCCTCCCGCACCCTAACTCCCTCGCAGACCCCGCACCCGCACCCTGAGCGCCCTCCCGCACCCTAACTCCCTCCCAGACCCCGCACCCGCACCCTGAGCGCCCTCCCGCACCCTAACTCCCTCCCAGACCCCGCACCTCCACCCTGAGCGCCCTCCCGCACCCTAACTCCCTCCCAGACCCCGCACCCCCACCCTGAGCGCCCTCCCGCACCCTAACTCCCTCCCAGACCCCGCACCCCCACCCTGAGCGCCCTCCCGCACCCTATCTCCCTCCCAGACCCCGCACCCGCACCCTGAGCGCCCTCCAGCACCCTAACTCCCTCCCAGACCCCGCACCCCCACCCTGAGCGCCCTCCCGCACCCTAACTCCCTCCCAGACCCCGCACCCCCACCCTGAGCGCCCTCCCGCACCCTAACTCCCTCCCAGACCCCGCACCCCCTCCCTGAGCGCCCTCCCGCACCCTAACTCCCTCCCAGACCCCGCACCCTGAGCGCCCTCCCGCACCCTAATTCCCTCCCAGACCCCGCACCCCCACCCTGAGCGCCCTCCCGCACCCTAACTCCGTCCCAGACCCCACACCCCCTCCCTGAGCGCCCTCCCGCACCCTAACTCCCTCCCAGATCCCGCACCCCCTCCCTGAGCGCCCTCCCGCACCCTAACTCCCTCCCAGACCCCGCACCCCCACCCTGAGCGCCCTCCCGCACCCTAATTCCCTCCCAGACCCCGCACCCCCACCCTGAGCGCCCTCCCGCACCCTAACTCCCTCCCAGACCCCTCACCCTGAGCACCCTCCTGCACCCTAACTCCCTCCCGGACCCCGCACCCTGAGCGCCCTCCCGCACCCTAACTCCCTCCCAGACCCCGCACCCTGAGCGCCCTCCCGCACCCTAACTCCCTCCCAGACCCCGCACCCGCACCCTGAGCGCCCTCCCGCATCCTAACTCCCTCCCAGACCCCGCACCCCCACCCTGAGCGCCCTCGCGCACCCTAACTCCCTCCCAGACCCCATACCCCCTCCCTGAGCGCCATCCCGCACCCTAACTCCCTCCCAGACCCCTCACCCTGGGCGCCCTCCCGCACCCTAACTCCCTCCAAGACCCCGCACCCCCTCCCTGAGCGCCCTCCCGCACCCTAACTCCCTCCCAGATCCCGCACCCCCTCCCTGAGCGCCCTCCCGCACCCTAACTCCCTCCCAGACCCCGCACCCCCACCCTGAGCGCCCTCCCGCACCCTAACTCCGTCCCAGACCCCACACCCCCTCCCTGAGCGCCCTCCCGCATCCTAACTCCCTCCCAGACCCCGCACCCCCACCCTGAGCGCCCTCCCGCACCCTATCTCCCTCCCAGACCCCGCACCCGCACCCTGAGCGCCCTCCAGCACCCTAACTCCCTCCCAGACCCCGCACCCCCACCCTGAGCGCCCTCCCGCACCCTAACTCCCTCCCAGACCCCGCACCCCCTCCCTGAGCGCCCTCCCGCACCCTAACTCCCTCCCAGACCCCGCACCCCCACCCTGAGCGCCCTCCCGCACCCTAACTCCCTCCCAGACCCCGCACCCCCACCCTAAGCGCCCTCCCGCACCCTAACTCCCTCCCAGACCCCGCACCCCCTCCCTGAGCGCCCTCCCGCACCCTAACTCCCTCCCAGACCCCGTACCCCGCACCCTGAGCGCCCTCCCGCACCCTAACTCCCTCGCAGACCCCGCACCCGCACCCTGAGCGCCCTCCCGCACCCTAACTCCCTCCCAGACCCCGCACCCCCACCCTGAGCGCCCTCCCGCACCCTAACTCCCTCCCAGACCCCGCACCCCCACCCTGAGCGCCCTCCCGCACCCTAACTCCCTCCCAGACCCCGCACCCCCACCCTGAGCGCCCTCCCGCACCGTATCTCCCTCCCAGACCCCGCACCCGCACCCTGAGCGCCCTCCAGCACCCTAACTCCCTCCCAGACCCCGCACCCCCACCCCGAGCGCCCTCCCGCACCCTAACTCCCTCCCAGACCCCGCACCCCCACCCTGAGCGCCCTCCCGCACCCTAACTCCCTCCCAGACCCCGCACCCCCTCCCTGAGCGCCCTCCCGCACCCTAACTCCCTCCCAGACCCCGTACCCCCTCCCTGAGAGCCCTCCCGCACCCTAACTCCCTCCCAGACCCCTCACCCTGGGCGCCCTCCCGCACCCTAACTCCCTCCCAGACCCCGCACCCCCTCCCTGAGCGCCCTCCCGCACCCTAACTCCCTCCCAGACCCCGCACCCCCACCCTGAGCGCCCTCCCACACCCTAACTCCCTCCCAGACCCCGCACCCCCTCCCTGAGCGCCCTCCCGCACGCTAACTCCCTCCCAGACCCCGTACCCCCTCCCTGAGCGCCCTCCCGCACCCTAACTCCCTCCCAGACCCCTCACCCTGGGCGCCCTCCCGCACCCTAACTCCCTCCCAGACCCCGCACCCCCACCCTGAGCGTCCTCCCGCACCCTATCTCCCTCCCAGACCCCGCACCCCCACCCTGAGCGCCCTCCGCACCCTATCTCCCTCCCAGACCCCGCACCCGCACCCTGAGCGCCCTCCCGCACCCTAACTCCCTCCCAGACCCCGCACCCTGAGCGCCCTCCCGCACCCTAACTCCCTCCCAGACCCCGCACCCGCACCCTGAGCGCCCTCCCGCACCCTAACTCCCTCCCAGACCCCGCACCCGCACCCTGAGCGCCCTCCCGCACCCTAACTCCCTCCCAGACCCCGCACCCGCACCCTGAGCGCCCTCCCGCACCCTAACTCCCTCCCAGACCCCGCACCCGCACCCTAAGCGCCCTCCCGCACCCTAACTCCCTCCCAGACCCCGCACCCCCTCCCTGAGCTCCCTCCCGCACCCTAACTCCCTCCCAGACCCCGTACCCCGCACCCTGAGCGCCCTCCCGCACCCTAACTCCCTCGCAGACCCCGCACCCGCACCCTGAGCGCCCTCCCGCACCCTAACTCCCTCCCAGACCCCGCACCCGCACCCTGAGCGCCCTCCCGCACCCTAACTCCCTCCCAGACCCCGCACCTCCACCCTGAGCGCCCTCCCGCACCCTAACTCCCTCCCAGACCCCGCACCCCCACCCTGAGCGCCCTCCCGCACCCTAACTCCCTCCCAGACCCCGCACCCCCACCCTGAGCGCCCTCCCGCACCCTATCTCCCTCCCAGACCCCGCACCCGCACCCTGAGCGCCCTCCAGCACCCTAACTCCCTCCCAGACCCCGCACCCCCACCCTGAGCGCCCTCCCGCACCCTAACTCCCTCCCAGACCCCGCACCCCCACCCTGAGCGCCCTCCCGCACCCTAACTCCCTCCCAGACCCCGCACCCCCTCCCTGAGCGCCCTCCCGCACCCTAACTCCCTCCCAGACCCCGCACCCTGAGCGCCCTCCCGCACCCTAATTCCCTCCCAGACCCCGCACCCCCACCCTGAGCGCCCTCCCGCACCCTAACTCCGTCCCAGACCCCACACCCCCTCCCTGAGCGCCCTCCCGCACCCTAACTCCCTCCCAGATCCCGCACCCCCTCCCTGAGCGCCCTCCCGCACCCTAACTCCCTCCCAGACCCCGCACCCCCACCCTGAGCGCCCTCCCGCACCCTAATTCCCTCCCAGACCCCGCACCCCCACCCTGAGCGCCCTCCCGCACCCTAACTCCCTCCCAGACCCCTCACCCTGAGCACCCTCCTGCACCCTAACTCCCTCCCGGACCCCGCACCCGCACCCTGAGCGCCCTCCCGCACCCTAACTCCCTCCCAGACCCCGCACCCTGAGCGCCCTCCCGCACCCTAACTCCCTCCCAGACCCCGCACCCGCACCCTGAGCGCCCTCCCGCATCCTAACTCCCTCCCAGACCCCGCACCCCCACCCTGAGCGCCCTCGCGCACCCTAACTCCCTCCCAGACCCCATACCCCCTCCCTGAGCGCCATCCCGCACCCTAACTCCCTCCCAGACCCCTCACCCTGGGCGCCCTCCCGCACCCTAACTCCCTCCAAGACCCCGCACCCCCTCCCTGAGCGCCCTCCCGCACCCTAACTCCCTCCCAGATCCCGCACCCCCTCCCTGAGCGCCCTCCCGCACCCTAACTCCCTCCCAGACCCCGCACCCCCACCCTGAGAGCCCTCCCGCACCCTAACTCCGTCCCAGACCCCACACCCCCTCCCTGAGCGCCCTCCCGCATCCTAACTCCCTCCGAGACCCCGCACCCGCACCCTGAGCGCCCTCCCGCACCCTAACTCCCTCCCAGACCCCGCACCCTGAGCGCCCTCTCGCACCCTAACTCCCTCCCAGACCCCGCACCCGCACCCTGAGCGCCCTCCCGCACCCTAACTCCCTCCCAGACCCCGCACCCCCACCCTAAGCGCCCTCCCGCACCCTAACTCCCTCCCAGACCCCGCACCCCCTCCCTGAGCTCCCTCCCGCACCCTAACTCCCTCCCAGACCCCGTACCCCGCACCCTGAGCGCCCTCCCGCACCCTAACTCCCTCGCAGACCCCGCACCCGCACCCTGAGCGCCCTCCCGCACCCTAACTCCCTCCCAGACCCCGCACCCGCACCCTGAGCGCCCTCCCGCACCCTAACTCCCTCCCAGACGCCGCACCTCCACCCTGAGCGCCCTCCCGCACCCTAACTCCCTCCCAGACCCCGCACCCCCACCCTGAGCGCCCTCCCGCACCCTAACTCCCTCCCAGACCCCGCACCCCCACCCTGAGCGCCCTCCCGCACCCTATCTCCCTCCCAGACCCCGCACCCGCACCCTGAGCGCCCTCCAGCACCCTAACTCCCTCCCAGACCCCGCACCCCCACCCTGAGCGCCCTCCCGCACCCTAACTCCCTCCCAGACCCCGCACCCCCACCCTGAGCGCCCTCCCGCACCCTAACTCCCTCCCAGACCCCGCACCCCCTCCCTGAGCGCCCTCCCGCACCCTAACTCCCTCCCAGACCCCGCACCCTGAGCGCCCTCCCGCACCCTAATTCCCTCCCAGACCCTGCACCCCCACCCTGAGCGCCCTCCCGCACCCTAACTCCGTCCCAGACCCCACACCCCCTCCCTGAGCGCCCTCCCGCACCCTAACTCCCTCCCAGATCCCGCACCCCCTCCCTGAGCGCCCTCCCGCACCCTAACTCCCTCCCAGACCCCGCACCCCCACCCTGAGCGCCCTCCCGCACCCTAATTCCCTCCCAGACCCCGCACCCCCACCCTGAGCGCCCTCCCGCACCCTAACTCCCTCCCAGACCCCTCACCCTGAGCACCCTCCTGCACCCTAACTCCCTCCCGGACCCCGCACCCGCACCCTGAGCGCCCTCCCGCACCCTAACTCCCTCCCAGACCCCGCACCCTGAGCGCCCTCCCGCACCCTAACTCCCTCCCAGACCCCGCACCCCCACCCTGAGCGCCCTCGCGCACCCTAACTCCCTCCCAGACCCCATACCCCCTCCCTGAGCGCCCTCCCGCACCCTAACTCCCTCGCAGACCCCTCACCCTGGGCGCCCTCCCGCACCCTAACTCCCTCCAAGACCCCGCACCCCCTCCCTGAGCGCCCTCCCGCACCCTAACTCCCTCCCAGATCCCGCACCCCCTCCCTGAGCGCCCTCCCGCACCCTAACTCCCTCCCAGACCCCGCACCCCCACCCTGAGCGCCCTCCCGCACCCTAACTCCGTCCCAGACCCCACACCCCCTCCCTGAGCGCCCTCCCGCATCCTAACTCCCTCCGAGACCCCGCACCCGCACCCTGAGCGCCCTCCCGCACCCTAACTCCCTCCCAGACCCCGCACCCTGAGCGCCCTCCCGCACCCTAACTCCCTCCCAGACCCCGCACCCGCACCCTGAGCGCCCTCCCGCATCCTAACTCCCTCCCAGACCCCGCACCCCGACCCTGAGCGCCCTCCCGCACCCTAACTCCCTCCCAGACCCCGCACCCCCTCCCTGAGCGCCCTCCCGCACCCTAACTCCCTCCCAGACCCCGCACCCCCTCCCTGAGCGCCCTCCCGCATCCTAACTCCCTCCCAGACCCCGCACCCGCACCCTGAGCGCCCTCCCGCATCCTAACTCCCTCCCAGACCCCGCACCCCCACCCTGAGCGCCCTCCCGCACCCTAACTCCCTCCCAGACCCCGCACCCCCTCCCTGAGCGCCCTCCCGCACCCTAACTCCCTCCCAGACCCCGCACCCACACCCTGAGCGCCCTCCCGCACCCTAACTCCCTCCCAGACCCCGCACCCCCACCCTGAGCGTCCTCCCGCACCCTAACTCCCTCCCAGACCCCGCACCCCCACCCTGAGCGTCCTCCCGCACCCTAACTCCCTCCCAGACCCCGCACCCCCACCCTGAGCGCCCTCCCGCACCCTAACTCCCTCCCAGACCCTGCACCCTGAGCGCCCTCCCGCATCCTAACTCCCTCCCAGACCCCGCACCCGCACGCTGAGCGCCCTCCCGCACCCTAACTCCCTCCCAGACCCCGCACCCTGAGCGCCCTCCCGCACCCTAACTCCCTCGCAGACCCCGCACCCGCACCCTGAGCGCCCTCCCGCACCCTAACTCCCTCCCAGACCCCGCACCCTGAGCGCCCTCCCGCACCCTAACTCCCTCCCAGACCCCGCACCCCCACCCTGAGCGCCCTCCCGCACCCTAACTCCCTCCGAGACCCCGCACCCTGAGCGCCCTCCCGCACCCTAACTCCCTCCCAGACCCCGCACCTCCACCCTGAGCGCCCTCCCGCACCCTAACTCCCTCCCAGACCCCGCACCCCCACCCTGAGCGCCCTCCCGCACCCTAACTCCCTCCCAGACCCCGCACCCCCACCCTGAGCGCCCTCCCGCACCCTATCTCCCTCCCAGACCCCGCACCCGCACCCTGAGCGCCCCCCAGCACCCTAACTCCCTCCCAGACCCCGCACCCCCACCCTGAGCGCCCTCCCGCACCCTAACTCCCTCCCAGACCCCGCACCCCCACCCTGAGCGCCCTCCCGCACCCTAACTCCCTCCCAGACCCCGCACCCCCTCCCTGAGCGCCCTCCCTCACCCTAACTCCCTCCCAGACCCCGTACCCCCTCCCTGAGCGCCCTCCCGCACCCTAACTCCCTCCCAGACCCCTCACCCTGGGCGCCCTCCCGCACCCTAACTCCCTCCCAGACCCCGCACCCCCTCCCTGAGCGCCCTCCCGCACCCTAACTCCCTCCCAGACCCCGCACCCCCACCCTGAGCGTCCTCCCGCACCCTAACTCCCTCCCAGACCCCGCACCCCCACCCTGAGCGCCCTCCCGCACCCTATCTCCCTCCCAGACCCCGCACCCGCACCCTGAGCGCCCTCCCGCACCCTAACTCCCTCCCAGACCCCGCACCCTGAGCGCCCTCCCGCACCCTAACTCCCTCCCAGACCCCGCACCCGCACCCTGAGCGCCCTCCCGCACCCTAACTCCCTCCCAGACCCCGCACCCGCACCCTGAGCGCCCTCCCGCACCCTAATTCCCTCCCAGACCCCGCACCCGCACCCTGAGCGCCCTCCCGCACCCTAACTCCCTCCCAGACCCCGCACCCGCACCCTGAGCGCCCTCCCGCACCCTAACTCCCTCCCAGACCCCGCACCCCCACCCTGAGCGCCCTCCCGCACCCTAACTCCCTCCCAGACCCCGCAACCCCACCCTAAGCGCCCTCCCGCACCCTAACTCCCTCCCAGACCCCGCACCACCTCCCTGAGCGCCCTCCCGCACCCTAACTCCCTCCCAGACCCCGTACCCCGCACCCTGAGCGCCCTCCCGCACCCTAACTCCCTCCCAGACCCCGCACCCGCACCCTGAGCGCCCTCCCGCACCCTAACTCCCTCCCAGACCCCGCACCTCCACCCTGAGCGCCCTCCCGCACCCTAACTCCCTCCCAGACCCCGCACCCCCACCCTGAGCGCCCTCCCGCACCCTATCTCCCTCCCAGACCCCGCACCCGCACGCTGAGCGCCCTCCAGCACCCTAACTCCCTCCCAGACCCCGCACCCCCACCCTGAGCGCCCTCCCGCACCCTAACTCCCTCCCAGACCCCGCACTCCCACCCTGAGCGCCCTCCCGCACCCTAACTCCCTCCCAGACCCCGCACCCCCTCCCTGAGCGCCCTCCCGCACCCTAACGCCCTCCCAGACCCCGTACCCCCTCCCTGAGCGCCCTCCCGCACCCTAACTCCCTCCCAGACCCCTCACCCTGGGCGCCCTCCCGCACCCTAACTCCCTCCCAGACCCCGCACCCCCTCCCTGAGCGCCCTCCCGCACCCTAACTCCCTCCCAGACCCCGCACCCCCACCCTGAGCGTCCTCCCGCACCCTAACTCCCTCCCAGACCCCGCACCCCCACCCTGAGCGCCCTCCCGCACCCTAACTCCCTCCCAGACCCCGCACCCGCACCCTGAGCGCCCTCCCGCACCCTAACTCCCTCCCAGACCCCGCACCCTGAGCGCCCTCCCGCACCCTAACTCCCTCCCAGACCCCGCACCCGCACCCTGAGCGCCCTCCCGCACCCTAACTCCCTCCCAGACCCCGCACCTGCACCCTGAGCGCCCTCCCGCACCCTAACTCCCTCCCAGACCCCGCACCCGCACCCTGAGCGCCCTCCCGCACCCTAACTCCCTCCCAGACCCCGCACCCGCACCCTGAGCGCCCTCCTGCACCCTAACTCCCTCCCAGACCCCGCACCCGCACCCTGAGCGCCCTCCCGCACCCTAACTCCCTCCCAGACCCCGCACCCCCACCCTGAGCGCCCTCCCGCACCCTAACTCCCTCCCAGACCCCGCACCCCCACCCTGAGCGCCCTCCCGCACCCTAACTCCCTCCCAGACCCCGCACCCTGAGCGCCCTCCCGCATCCTAACTCCCTCCCAGACCCCGCACCCGCACCCTGAGCGCCCTCCCGCACCCTAACTCCCTCCCAGACCCCGCACCCGCACCCTGAGCGCCCTCCCGCACCCTAACTCCCTCCCAGACCCCGCACCCCCACCCTGAGCGCCCTCCCGCACCCTAACTCCCTCCCAGACCCCGCACCCTGAGCGCCCTCCCGCACCCTAACTCCCTCCCAGACCCCGCACCTCCACCCTGAGCGCCCTCCCGCACCCTAACTCCCTCCCAGACCCCGCACCCCCACCCTGAGCGCCCTCCCGCACCCTAACTCCCTCCCAGACCCCGCACCCGCACCCTGAGCGCCCTCCAGCACCCTAACTCCCTCCCAGACCCCGCACCCGCACCCTGAGCGCCCTCCAGCACCCTAACTCCCTCCCAGACCCCGCACCCCCACCCTGAGCGCCCTCCCGCACCCTAACTCCCTCCCAGACCCCGCACCCCCACCCTGAGCGCCCTCCCGCACCCTAACTCCCTCCCAGACCCCGCACCCCCTCCCTGAGCGCCCTCCCGCACCCTAACTCCCTCCCAGACCCCTCACCCTGGGCGCCCTCCCGCACCCTAACTCCCTCCCAGACCCCGCACCCCCTCCCTGAGCGCCCTCCCGCACCCTAACTCCCTCCCAGACCCCGCACCCCCACCCTGAGCGTCCTCCCGCACCCTATCTCCCTCCCAGACCCCGCACCCGCACCCTGAGCGCCCTCCCGCACCCTAACTCCCTCCCAGACCCCGCACCCTGAGCGCCCTCCCGCACCCTAACTCCCTCCCAGACCCCGCACCCGCACCCTGAGCGCCCTCCCGCACCCTAACTCCCTCCCAGACCCCGCACCCGCACCCTGAGCGCCCTCCCGCATCCTAACTCCCTCCCAGACCCCGCACCCCCACCCTGAGCGCCCTCCCGCACCCTAACTCCCTCCCAGACCCCGCACCCCCTCCCTGAGCGCCCTCCCGCACCCTAACTCCCTCCCAGACCCCGCACCCACACCCTGAGCGCCCTCCCGCACCCTAACTCCCTCCCAGACCCCGCACCCCCACCCTGAGCGTCCTCCCGCACCCTAACTCCCTCCCAGACCCCGCACCCCCACCCTGAGCGTCCTCCCGCACCCTAACTCCCTCCCAGACCCCGCACCCTGAGCGCCCTCCCGCATCCTAACTCCCTCCCAGACCCCGCACCCGCACGCTGAGCGCCCTCCCGCACCCTAACTCCCTCCCAGACCCCGCACCCTGAGCGCCCTCCCGCACCCTAACTCCCTCGCAGACCCCGCACCCGCACCCTGAGCGCCCTCCCGCACCCTAACTCCCTCCCAGACCCCGCACCCCCACCCTGAGCGCCCTCCCGCACCCTAACTCCCTCCCAGACCCCGCACCCCCACCCTGAGCGCCCTCCCGCACCCTAACTCCCTCCCAGACCCCGCACCCTGAGCGCCCTCCCGCACCCTAACTCCCTCCCAGACCCCGCACCTCCACCCTGAGCGCCCTCCCGCACCCTAACTCCCTCCCAGACCCCGCACCCCCACCCTGAGCGCCCTCCCGCACCCTAACTCCCTCCCAGACCCCGCACCCCCACCCTGAGCGCCCTCCCGCACCCTATCTCCCTCCCAGACCCCGCACCCGCACCCTGAGCGCCCCCCAGCACCCTAACTCCCTCCCAGACCCCGCACCCCCACCCTGAGCGCCCTCCCGCACCCTAACTCCCTCCCAGACCCCGCACCCCCACCCTGAGCGCCCTCCCGCACCCTAACTCCCTCCCAGACCCCGCACCCCCTCCCTGAGCGCCCTCCCGCACCCTAACTCCCTCCCAGACCCCGTACCCCCTCCCTGAGCGCCCTCCCGCACCCTAACTCCCTCCCAGACCCCTCACCCTGGGCGCCCTCCCGCACCCTAACTCCCTCCCAGACCCCGCACCCCCTCCCTGAGCGCCCTCCCGCACCCTAACTCCCTCCCAGACCCCGCACCCCCACCCTGAGCGTCCTCCCGCACCCTAACTCCCTCCCAGACCCCGCACCCCCACCCTGAGCGCCCTCCCGCACCCTATCTCCCTCCCAGACCCCGCACCCGCACCCTGAGCGCCCTCCCGCACCCTAACTCCCTCCCAGACCCCGCACCCTGAGCGCCCTCCCGCACCCTAACACCCTCCCAGACCCCGCACCCGCACCCTGAGCACCCTCCCGCACCCTAACTCCCTCCCAGACCCCGCACCCGCACCCTGAGCACCCTCCCGCACCCTAACTCCCTCCCAGACCCCGCACCCGCACCCTGAGCGCCCTCCCGCACCCTAACTCCCTCCCAGACCCCGCACCCGCACCCTGAGCGCCCTCCCGCACCCTAACTCCCTCCCAGACCCCGCACCCGCACCCTGAGCGCCCTCCCGCACCCTAACTCCCTCCCAGACCCCGCACCCCCACCCTGAGCGCCCTCCCGCACCCTAACTCCCTCCCAGACCCCGCACCCCCACCCTGAGCGCCCTCCCGCACCCTAACTCCCTCCCAGACCCCGCAACCCCACCCTAAGCGCCCTCCCGCACCCTAACTCCCTCCCAGACCCCGTACCCCGCACCTTGAGCGCCCTCCCGCACCCTAACTCCCTCGCAGACCCCGCACCCGCACCCTGAGCGCCCTCCCGCACCCTAACTCCCTCCCAGACCCCGCACCCGCACCCTGAGCGCCCTCCCGCACCCTAACTCCCTCCCAGACCCCGCACCTCCACCCTGAGCGCCCTCCCGCACCCTAACTCCCTCCCAGACCCCGCACCCCCACCCTGAGCGCCCTCCCGCACCCTAACTCCCTCCCAGACCCCCCACCCCCACCCTGAGCGCCCTCCCGCACCCTATCTCCCTCCCAGACCCCGCACCCGCACCCTGAGCGCCCTCCAGCACCCTAACTCCCTCCCAGACCCCGCACCCCCACCCTGAGCGCCCTCCCGCTCCCTAACTCCCTCCCAGACCCCGCACTCCCACCCTGAGCGCCCTCCCGCACCCTAACTCCCTCCCAGACCCCGCACCCCCTCCCTGAGCGCCCTCCCGCACCCTAACTCCCTGCCAGACCCCGTACCCCCTCCCTGAGCGCCCTCCCGCACCCTAACTCCCTCCCAGACCCCGCACCCCCACCCTGAGCGCCCTCCCGCACCCTAACTCCCTCCCAGACCCCGCACCCTGAGCGCCCTCCCGCACCCTAACTCCCTCCCAGACCCCGCACCCCCACCCTGAGCGTCCTCCCGCACCCTAACTCCCTCCCAGACCCCGCACCCCCACCCTGAGCGCCCTCCCGCACCCTAACTCCCTCCCAGACCCCGCACCCGCACCCTGAGCGCCCTCCCGCACCCTAACTCCCTCCCAGACCCCGCACCTGCACCCTGAGCGCCCTCCCGCACCCTAACTCCCTCCCAGACCCCGCACCCGCACCCTGAGCGCCCTCCCGCACCCTAACTCCCTCCCAGACCCCGCACCCGCACCCTGAGCGCCCTCCTGCACCCTAACTCCCTCCCAGACCCCGCACCCGCACCCTGAGCGCCCTCCCGCACCCTAACTCCCTCCCAGACCCCGCACCCCCACCCTGAGCGCCCTCCCGCACCCTAACTCCCTCCCAGACCCCGCACCCCCACCCTGAGCGCCCTCCCGCACCCTAACTCCCTCCCAGACCCCGCACCCTGAGCGCCCTCCCGCACCCTAACTCCCTCCCAGACCCCGCACCCCCACCCTGAGCGCCCTCCCGCACCCTAACTCCCTCCCAGACCCCGCACCCCCACCCTGAGCGCCCTCCCGCACCCTAACTCCCTCCCAGACCCCGCACCCTGAGCGCCCTCCCGCACCCTAACTCCCTCGCAGACCCCGCACCCGCACCCTGAGCGCCCTCCCGCACCCTAACTCCCTCCCAGACCCCGCACCCGCACCCTGAGCGCCCTCCCGCACCCTAACTCCCTCCCAGACCCCGCACCCCCACCCTGAGCGCCCTCCCGCACCCTAACTCCCTCCCAGACCCCGCACCCCCACCCTGAGCGCCCTCCCGCACCCTAACTCCCTCCCAGACCCCGCACCCCCACCCTGAGCGCCCTCCCGCACCCTATCTCCCTCCCAGACCCCGCACCCGCACCCTGAGCGCCCTCCAGCACCCTAACTCCCTCCCAGACCCCGCACCCCCACCCTGAGCGCCCTCCCGCACCCTAACTCCCTCCCAGACCCCGCACCCCCACCCTGAGCGCCCTACCACACCCTAACTCCCTCCCAGACCCCGCACCCCCTCCCTGAGCGCCCTCCCGCACCCTAACTCCCTCCCAGACCCCGTACCCCCTCCCTGAGCGCCCTCCCGCACCGTAACTCCCTCCCAGACCCCTCACCCTGGGCGCCCTCCCGCACCCTAACTCCCTCCCAGACCCCGCACCCCCTCCCTGAGCGCCCTCCCGCACCCTAACTCCCTCCCAGACCCCGCACCCCCACCCTGAGCGTCCTCCCGCACCCTAACTCCCTCCCAGACCCCGCACCCCCACCCTGAGCGCCCTCCCGCACCCTATCTCCCTCCCAGACCCCGCACCCGCACCCTGAGCGCCCTCCCGCACCCTAACTCCCTCCCAGACCCCGCACCCTGAGCGCCCTCCCGCACCCTAACTCCCTCCCAGACCCCGCACCCGCACCCTGAGCGCCCTCCCGCACCCTAACTCCCTCCCAGACCCCGCACCCGCACCCTGAGCGCCCTCCCGCACCCTAACTCCCTCCCAGACCCCGCACCCCCACCCTGAGCGCCCTCCCGCACCCTAACTCCCTCCCAGACCCCGCACCCCCTCCCTGAGCGCCCTCCCGCACCCTAACTCCCTCCCAGACCCCGTACCCCCTCCCTGAGCGCCCTCCCGCACCCTAACTCCCTCCCAGACCCCTCACCCTGGGCGCCCTCCCGCACCCTAACTCCCTCCCAGACCCCGCACCCCCTCCCTGAGCGCCCTCCCGCACCCTAACTCCCTCCCAGACCCCGCACCCCCACCCTGAGCGTCCTCCCGCACCCTAACTCCCTCCCAGACCCCGCACCCCCACCCTGAGCGCCCTCCCGCACCCTATCTCCCTCCCAGACCCCGCACCCGCACCCTGAGCGCCCTCCCGCACCCTAACTCCCTCCCAGACCCCGCACCCTGAGCGCCCTCCCGCACCCTAACTCCCTCCCAGACCCCGCACCCGCACCCTGAGCGCCCTCCCGCACCCTAACTCCCTCCCAGACCCCGCACCCGCACCCTGAGCGCCCTCCCGCACCCTAACTCCCTCCCAGACCCCGCACCCGCACCCTGAGCGCCCTCCCGCACCCTAACTCCCTCCCAGACCCCGCACCCGCACCCTGAGCGCCCTCCCGCACCCTAACTCCCTCCTAGACCCCGCACCCGCACCCTGAGCGCCCTCCCGCACCCTAACTCCCTCCCAGACCCCGCACCCCCACCCTGAGCGCCCTCCCGCACCCTAACTCCCTCCCAGACCCCGCAACCCCACCCTAAGCGCCCTCCCGCACCCTAACTCCCTCCCAGACCCCGCACCACCTCCCTGAGCGCCCTCCCGCACCCTAACTCCCTCCCAGACCCCGTACCCCGCACCCTGAGCGCCCTCCCGCACCCTAACTCCCTCGCAGACCCCGCACCCGCACCCTGAGCGCCCTCCCGCACCCTAACTCCCTCCCAGACCCCGCACCCGCACCCTGAGCGCCCTCCCGCACCCTAACTCCCTCCCAGACCCCGCACCTCCACCCTGAGCGCCCTCCCGCACCCTAACTCCCTCCCAGACCCCGCACCCCCACCCTGAGCGCCCTCCCGCACCCTAACTCCCTCCCAGACCCCGCACCCCCACCCTGAGCGCCCTCCCGCACCCTATCTCCCTCCCAGACCCCGCACCCGCACCCTGAGCGCCCTCCAGCACCCTAACTCCCTCCCAGACCCCGCACCCCCACCCTGAGCGCCCTCCCGCACCCTAACTCCCTCCCAGACCCCGCACTCCCACCCTGAGCGCCCTCCCGCACCCTAACTCCCTCCCAGACCCCGCACCCCCTCCCTGAGCGCCCTCCCGCACCCTAACTCCCTCCCAGACCCCGTACCCCCTCCCTGAGCGCCCTCCCGCACCCTAACTCCCTCCCAGACCCCTCACCCTGGGCGCCCTCCCGCACCCTAACTCCCTCCCAGACCCCGCACCCCCTCCCTGAGCGCCCTCCCGCACCCTAACTCCCTCCCAGACCCCGCACCCCCACCCTGAGCGTCCTCCCGCACCCTAACTCCCTCCCAGACCCCGCCCCCCCACCCTGAGCGCCCTCCCGCACCCTAACTCCCTCCCAGACCCCGCACCCGCACCCTGAGCGCCCTCCCGCACCCTAACTCCCTCCCAGTTTCCGCACCCTGAGCGCCCTCCCGCACCCTAACTCCCTCCCTGACCCCGCACCCGCACCCTGAGCGCCCTCCCGCACCCTAACTCCCTCCCAGACCCCGCACCTGCACCCTAAGCGCCCTCCCGCACCCTAACTCCCTCCCAGACCCCGCACCCGCACCCTGAGCGCCCTCCCGCACCCTAACTCCCTCCCAGACCCCGCACCCGCACCCTGAGCGCCCTCCTGCACCCTAACTCCCTCCCAGACCCCGCACCCGCACCCTGAGCGCCCTCCCGCACCCTAACTCCCTCCCAGACCCCGCACCCCCACCCTGAGCGCCCTCCCGCACCCTAACTCCCTCCCAGACCCCGCACCCCCACCCTGAGCGCCCTCCCGCACCCTAACTCCCTCCCAGACCCCGCACCCTGAGCGCCCTCCCGCATCCTAACTCCCTCCCAGACCCCGCACCCGCACCCTGAGCGCCCTCCCGCACCCTAACTCCCTCCCAGACCCCGCACCCTGAGCGCCCTCCCGCACCCTAACTCCCTCGCAGACCCCGCACCCGCACCCTGAGCGCCCTCCCGCATCCTAACTCCCTCCCAGACCCCGCACCCGCACCCTGAGCGCCCTCCCGCACCCTAACTCCCTCCCAGACCCCGCACCCCCACCCTGAGCGCCCTCCCGCACCCTAACTCCCTCCCAGACCCCGCACCCTGAGCGCCCTCCCGCACCCTAACTCCCTCCCAGACCCCGCACCTCCACCCTGAGCGCCCTCCCGCACCCTAACTCCCTCCCAGACCCCGCACCCCCACCCTGAGCGCCCTCCCGCACCCTAACTCCCTCCCAGACCCCGCACCCCCACCCTGAGCGCCCTCCTGCACCCTATCTCCCTCCCAGACCCCGCACCCGCACCCTGAGCGCCCTCCAGCACCCTAACTCCCTCCCAGACCCCGCACCCCCACCCTGAGCGCCCTCCCGCACCCTAACTCCCTCCCAGACCCCGCACCCCCACCCTGAGCGCCCTACCACACCCTAACTCCCTCCCAGACCCCGCACCCCCTCCCTGAGCGCCCTCCCGCACCCTAACTCCCTCCCAGACCCCGTACCCCCTCCCTGAGCGCCCTCCCGCACCCTAACTCCCTCCCAGACCCCTCACCCTGGGCGCCCTCCCGCACCCTAACTTCCTCCCAGACCCCGCACCCCCTCCCTGAGCGCCCTCCCGCACCCTAACTCCCTCCCAGACCCCGCACCCCCACCCTGAGCGTCCTCCCGCACCCTAACTCCCTCCCAGACCCCGCACCCCCACCCTGAGCGCCCTCCCGCACCCTATCTCCCTCCCAGACCCCGCACCCGCGCCCTGAGCGCCCTCCCGCACCCTAACTCCCTCCCAGACCCCGCACCCTGAGCGCCCTCCCGCACCCTAACTCCCTCCCAGACCCCGCACCCGCACCCTGAGCGCCCTCCCGCACCCTAACTCCCTCCCAGACCCCGCACCCGCACCCTGAGCGCCCTCCCGCACCCTAACTCCCTCCCAGACCCCGCACCCGCACCCTGAGCGCCCTCCCGCACCCTAACTCCCTCCCAGACCCCGCACCCGCACCCTGAGCGCCCTCCCGCACCCTAACTCCCTCCCAGACCCCGCACCCCCACCCTAAGCGCCCTCCCGCACCCTAACTCCCTCCCGGACCCCGCACCCGCACCCGCACCCTGAGCGCCCTCCCGCACCCTAACTCCCTCCCAGACCCCGCACCCCCTCCCTGAGCGCCCTCCCGCACCCTAACTCCCTCCCAGACCCCGCACCCTGAGCGCCCTCCCGCACCCTAACTCCCTCCCAGACCCCGCACCCTGAGCGCCCTCCCGCACCCTAACTCCCTCCCAGACCCCGCACCCGCACCCTGAGCGCCCTCCCGCACCCTAACTCCCTCTCAGACCCCGCACCCGCACCGTGAGTGCCCTCCCGCACCCTAACTCCCTCCCAGACCCCGCACCCGCACCCTGAGCGCCCTCCCGCACCCTAACTCCCTCCCAGACCCCGCACCCCCTCCCTGAGCGCCCTCCCGCACCCTAACTCCCTCCCAGACCCCACACCCCCTCCCTGAGCGCCCTCCCGCACCCTAACTCCCTCCCAGACCCCTCACCCTGAGCACCCTCCTGCACCCTAATTCCCTCCCAGACCCCGCACCCCCTCCCTGAGCGCCCTCCCGCACCCTAACTCCCTCCCAGACCCCGCACCCGCACCCTGAGCGCCCTCCCGCACCCTAACTCCCTCCCAGACCCCTCACCCTGAGCACCCTCCCGCACCCTAATTCCCTCCCAGACCCCGCACCCCCTCCCTGAGCGCCCTTCCGCACCCTAACTCCCTCCCAGACCCCTCACCCTGAGTACCCTCCCGCACCCTAACTCCCTCCCAGATCCCACACCCCCTCCCTGAGCGCCCTCCTGCACCCTAACTCCCTCCCAGACCCCGCACCCCCTCCCTGAGCGCCCTCCCGCACCCTAACTCCCTCCCGGACCCCGCACCCCCTCCCTGAGCGCCCTCCCGCGCCCTAACTCCCTCCCGAACCCCGCACCCGCACCCTGAGCGCCCTCCCGCACCCTAACTGCCTCCCGGACCCCGCACCCGCACCCTGAGCGCCCTCCCGCACCCTAACTCCCTCCCGGACCGCGCACCCGCACCCTGAGCGCCCTCCCGCACCCTAACTCCCTCCCAGACCCCGCACCCGCACCCTGAGCGCCCTCTCGCACCCTAACTCCCTCCCGGACCCCGCACCCGCACCCTGAGCGCCCTCCCGCACCCTAACTCCCTCCCAGACCCCGCACCCCCTCCCTGAGCGCCCTCCCGCACCCTAACTCCCTCCCAGACCCCGCACCCTGAGCGCCCTCCCGCACCCTAACTCCCTCCCAGTCCCCGCACCCTGAGCGCCCTCCCGCACCCTAACTCCCTCCCAGACCCCGCACCCTGAGCGCCCTCCCGCACCCTAACTCCCTCCCAGACCCCGCACCCGCACCCTGAGCGCCCTCCCGCACCCTAACTCCCTCTCAGACCCCGCACCCGCACCGTGAGTGCCCTCCCGCACCCTAACTCCCTCCCAGACCCCGCACCCGCACCCTGAGCGCCCTCCCGCACCCTAACTCCCTCCCAGACCCCGCACCCCCTCCCTGAGCGCCCTCCCGCACCCTAACTCCCTCCCAGACCCCACACCCCCTCCCTGAGCGCCCTCCCGCACCCTAACTCCCTCCCAGACCCCTCACCCTGAGCACCCTCCTGCACCGTAATTCCCTCCCAGACCCCGCACCCCCTCCCTGAGCGCCCTCCCGCACCCTAACTCCCTCCCAGACCCCGCACCCGCACCCTGAGCACCCTCCCGCACCCTAACTCCCTCCCGGACCCCGCACCCCCACCCTGAGCGCCCTCCCGCACCCTAACTCCCTCCCAGACCCCTCACCCTGAGCACCCTCCCGCACCCTAATTCCCTCCCAGACCCCGCACCCCCTCCCTGAGCGCCCTTCCGCACCCTAATTCCCTCCCAGACCCCACACCCCCTCCCTGAGCTCCTGCTGTATCACAAATTGTTAAACGAAGATTTTCAAAAATAATAAAGCATTTTCCATCACATTGCTCTCACTAAAAATATTATTATTAATAAATAATTTTTTTAGTGAGAGGAAAAAGGTTTTTTGTACCGTTAATAAATAAAATAAAATTAAAAATTATTTTTAAAATATTTGTTTGTTTCATCTTTATCTCATTGGTTTTTAATTTCTACTTGTTGTGTATGTTTTATAATTTATATAATATATTAGTACAGTAGTACATGTATATAATTTATACATAAATATACATATATTGGGAGTGCGTGCTCAAAAATTTTTGACTGATAGGGGTGTGCGATCAAAAAAGTGTGGAGACCACTGCTCTCTAGGATGGTTAAAAATTCCCTGTAGAAAAGCCAGCCCTCTATTACATTCAATAAGTTTCTAGAGTAATTTGTAGAGAAACCAGTGGTTTCATGCTGCCTGCAGTGGCTCACGACCACGAATGCCTACCTCAGGGCAGACTGTCAAAAACAGGGCAGACACTCCAACCTGGTGGTGTGTTCCACAGGCACCGACTAGAGGGGTGCTCTGGGGCTCCACCGGGAAATATTAGTGTGTGCTCTGCCCCCACTGGCAGCCAAGCTCCCCTGACCCCCCACCTCCCCTCCTCCTCCCCCCCACAAGTGCGTTGCATCCCTGCTCCTCCTCCTACCTCCCAGCGTTTCCTGCCCAGCTGCCACCAAACAGCTGTTTGCACGCTCCGGGAGGGAGGAGGAGGAGCAGGAACTTGGCTCGCTCAGAGGAGGAGGCGGGGAAGAGGCGGGGCTGGGGCAGGGATTTGGGGAAGGGGTTGGATTGGGGGAGGAGGAGGCGTGGGAAGAGGCAGGTCAGGGGCAGGGCCTCATAGAAGGGGTGGAGTGGGGGCAGGGCCAGGGGCAGAGGGGGGTTGAGCACCCAGGGAAAGAGGGGAAGTTGGCGCCTATGGTGTGTTCTATAATTAGATTTTTAGATTTCACAACGCCAGTAACAAATGTAAACTTCTGGATCACTGTACCATGGAGTCACAGACGCCTGTAGCCAATCCTGTAATAAACTATCTAAAGGTTTATTAACTAGGAAAAAGAGAGTTATTTACAGGTTAAAGCAAGCAAACATACAGACACAGATGGCAGGTTTCAGAGTAGCAGCCGTGTTTGTCTGTATCCGCAAAGAGAACAGGAGTACTTGTGGCACCTTAGAGACTAACCAATTTATTTGAGCATAAGCTTTCGTGAGCTACAGCTCACTTCATCGGATGTATGCAGTGGAAAATACAGTAGGACGAAAGTAACAGAATGCCACTAGCCATCAACTTCAGCCCCCAACTAAAACCTCTCCAGAGCATCATCAAGGATCTACAACCTATCCTGAAGGATGACCCATCGCTCTCACAGATCTTGGGAGACAGGCTACTCCTTGCTTACAGACAGCCCCCCAACCTGAAGCAAATACTCACCAGCAACCACACAACAGAACCACTAACCCAGGAACCTATCCTTGCAACAAAGCGCACTGCCAACTGTGTTCACATATCTATTCAGAGGACACCATCATAGGGCCTAATCACATCAGCCACACTATCAGAGGCTCGTTCACCTGCACATCTACCAATGTGATATATGCCAACATGTGCCAGTAATGCCCCTCTGCCATGTACATTGGCTAAAGCGGACAGTCTCTACGTAAAAGAATAAATGGACACAAATCAGACATCAAGAATTATAACATTCAAAAACCAGTTGGAGAACACTTCAGTCTCTCTGGTCACTCGATTACAGACCTAAAAGTGGCAATTCTTCAACAAAAAAACTTTAAAAACAGACTCCAATGAGAGACTGCTGAATTGGAATTAATTTGCAAACTGGATACAATTAATTTAGGCTTGAATAGAGACTGGGAGTGGATGGGTCATTACACAAAGTAAAACTATTCCCCCCCCCCACACACACACCATTCCTCAGAAGTTGTTCTTGTCAACTGCTGGAAATGGCCCACCTTGATTATCACTACAAAAGGTTCCCTCCCCCCGCTCCCCCCCCAGGTGCAATAGGGCCATTAACCAATCCTTTGTATTGTGGTATTCATTGATGGCCCATCTGATTTTGCTAGTCCTTTTGAATGGGTAGGGGCGTGGATGATTCTTGTGCCTGGGTTCACAAGTTCAGAGCAAACATTTTCAAAGTTATAAAGCAAAACTTACATATTTTCTTATAGCCTGCAATACAGACGTTACAAATGAGATTAATGCAGCAATTTACAAGCATTTCATTGAATCTAAACACCAAATACATTCGTATAAGACTCATACCTATTTTGAGCAAAACTAACATACAGGTGAACTGGTCTGGTCTCCAGATGTTCTTAGCTAAAGCCTGCAGTCTTGGCAAAACCTCGCATCTGGCCTGCCAGCGTCAGACATCCCTGTTGCATTCTATAGGAGTTCTCCTGTGTATTTATTTGCTACTTTGACATCTATCTGCATTTCCCATTCATGATGTGGGACCTTAAACAGTGTTTTTCTATTTATTTACAGCCAGATCATGTCCTGGGCTGTGCATCAATGTAGGGGCATAAAGGGAAGTAAGACTTACCATGTTCCATGACCCTGTGTGACCTCTATGTATCTCTGAAGCAGACACAAGTGGGTGAGGGAGCAAGGACAGTGCATCCAGTACTTCCTCCATCCCTGCATAGGTGAATGGATGAAGAGGAGCTGAAAATGGGTGGAACCTTGGTTCCACAAGGCTTCCCAAGGGACAAACCATCCCAATGAGTCGAAAGAATAGTAAATATGGCAGGCGACCAGCTTGGCTTAATGGTGAAATCCTAGCGGATCTTAAACATAAAAAAGAAGCTTACAAGAAGTGGAAGGTTGGACATATGACCAGGGAAGAGTATAAAAATATTGCTCGGGCATGTAGGAATCATATCAGGAGGGCCAAATCGCACCTGGAGCTGCAGCTAGCAAGAGATGTCAAGAGTAACAAGAAGGGTTTCTTCAGGTATGTTGGCAACAAGAAGAAAGCCAAGGAAAGTGTGGGCCCCTTACTGAATGAGGGAGGCAACCTAGTGACAGAGAATGTGGAAAAAGCTAATGTACTCAATGATTTTTTTGCCTCTGTTTTCTCTAACAAGGTCAGCTCCCAGACTGCTGCGCTGGGCATCACAAAATGGGGAAGAGATGGCCAGCCCTCTGTGGAGATAGAGGTGGTTAGGGACTATTTAGAAAAGCTGGATGTGCACAAGTCCATGGGGCCGGACGAGTTGCATCCGAGAGTGCTGAAGGAATTGGCGGCTGTGATTGCAGAGCCATTGGCCATTATCTTTGAAAACTCGTGGCGAACCGGGGAAGTCCCGGATGACTGGAAAAAGGCTAATGTATGCCAATCTTTAAAAAAGGGAAGAAGGAGGATCCTGGGAACTACAGGCCAGTCAGCCTCACCTCAGTCCCTGGAAAAATCATGGAGCAGGTCCTCAAAGAATCAATCCTGAAGCACTTGCATGAGAGGAAAGTGACCAGGAACAGCCAGCATGGATTCACCAAGGGAAGGTCATGCCAGACTAATCTAATTGCCTTTTATGATGAGATTACTGGTTCTGTGGATGAAGGGAAAGCAGTGGATGTATTGTTTCTTGACTTTAGCAAAGCTTCTGAAACGGTCTCCCACAGTATTCTTGTCAGCAAGTTAAGGAAGTATGGGCTGGATGAATGCACTATAAGGTGGGTAGAAAGCTGGCTAGATTGTCGGGCTCAACGGGTAGTGATCAATGGCTCCATGTCTAGTTGGCAGCCGGTATCAAGTGGAGTGCCCCAAGGGTTGGTCCTGGGGCTGGTTTTGTTCAATATCTTCATAAATGACCTGGAGGATGGTGTGGATTGCACTCTCAGCAAATTTGCGGATGATACTAAACTGGGAGGAGTGGTAGATACGCTGGAGGGGAGGGATAGGATACAGAAGGACCTAGACAAATTGGAGGATTGGGCCAAAAGAAATCTGATGAGGTTCAATAAGGATAAGTGCAGGGTCCTGCACTTAGGATGGAAGAATCCAATACACCGCTACAGACTAGGGACCGAATGGCTAGGCAGCAGTTCTGCGGAAAAGGACCTAGGGGTGACAGTGGACGAGAAACTGGATATGAGTCAGCAGTGTGCCCTTGTTGCCAAGAAGGCCAATGGCATTTTGGGATGTATAAGTAGGGGCATAGCGAGCAGATCGAGGGACGTGATCGTTCCCCTCTATTCGACATTGGTGAGGCCTCATCTGGAGTACTGTGTCCAGTTTTGGGCCCCACACTACAAGAAGGATGTGGATAAATTGGAGAGAGTCCAGCGAAGGGCAACAAAAATGATTAGGGGTCTAGAACACATGACTTATGAGGAGAGGCTGAGGGAGCTGGGATTGTTTAGCCTGCAGAAGAGAAGAATGAGGGGGGATTTGATAGCTGCTTTCAACTACCTGAAAGGGGGTTCCAAAGAGGATGGCTCTAGACTGTTCTCAATGGTAGCAGATGACAGAACGAGGAGTAATGGTCTCAAGTTGCAGTGGGGGAGGTTTAGATTGGATATTAGGAAAAACTTTTTCACTAAGAGGGTGGTGAAACACTGGAATGCGTTACCTAGGGAGGGGGTAGAATCTCCTTCGTTAGAGGTTTTTAAGGTCAGGCTTGACAAAGCCCTGGCTGGGATGATTTAACTGGGAATTGGTCCTGCTTCGAGCAGGGGGTTGGACTAGATGACCTTCTGGGGTCCCTTCCAACCCTGATATTCTATGATTCTATGATTCCCACCCACCCCCTACCCCAAAGTACCAGATAGTGTACTACTGGTATGGGTTAGTAGCAGATTGCTGCCACTCGGGACAAAGGGGGAAGCAGAGAAGGAATCATGCCTCTCTGACCCACAATTCCTTCCCTGGAATGCTTTTGGGGTAGTGCTGCTACACACTACCCAGGGCAGGTTGTTTAGCCACAATCTAGTTCTCGTTTATTTGCTTATTTTAAAAGCCGTGCAATTCATCTTCAAGAAATAGAAGAGCTGGAGAAGATTTAAAAGGACAGACATTTTTAACTTCTTCAGACTCTTCAGACACTAGAGGCATTTATAGATGCATGACATCCTAAATATTAAGAACATAAGAATTTATGAGATCAAAGGTCCATCTAGCCCAGTATCCTGTCTGCTGACAGTGACCAGTGCCAGGTGCCCCAGAGGGAATGAACAGAACAGGTAATCATCAAGAGATCCATCCCCTGTCACTCATTTCCAGCTTCTGGCAAACAGAGACTAGGGACACCATTCCTGTGCATCCTGGCTAAAAGCCATTGATGGACCTATCCTCCATGAATTTATCTAGTTCTTTTTTTGAAACCAGTTATGGTCTTGGCCTTCACAACATCCTCTGGCAAAGAGTTCCACAGGTTGACTGTGCATTGTGTGAAGAAATGCTTCCTTTTATTTATTTTAAACCTGCTGCCTATTAATTTCATTTGGTGAGCCCTAGTTCTTGTGTTATGAGAAGTAGTAAACAACACTTCCTTATCTACTTTCTCTACACCAGTCATGATTTTATAGACTGCAATCATACTTCCCCTTAGCTGTCTCTTTCCCAAGCGTCTATTAATCTGGTGAGCAGTCTAATTCATTTAACTGTATTGTGACTTTCCTTCTGATGCCTGTGCTAACACTCTCAGCTTTGAAAGTTCCCCCAGCACTCCTTTGTCAAGTGAGTCTTGCAACTCCCATTACCAGAGTTCAGATGAAGACCAAGCAAAGAGGGAAAGTAAGGCCATGTCTCCATTAGGAATTAACTCATTTCAGCCATTGGTGGTCAGCGATCTGTGAAACAGCACTCGTGCAAACCCCTAGCATATCTGTGGAAAGCTGCAATTTGTACTGGTTGAACTCATCTCTGCTTGAAACCAGTCCACATCACACTGTCTATGCTAGGGATTTGGGCTAGTGCAGCTATGTTGGTTGCTGGCCACCAATGGCTGAAATTAGGGATAATCCCTCGCGCAGACAAGGTCTACAGTTCGATTTTAGCATCTCCTCCCCCTTTTGATCTTTCAAATGCACTTTCACTTACAAAAAATTTCATGCTGTCAAATCAGGTGAAAAGACATTTTCCCTTGCATAACTCAAAAAGCCACATTTTGTCTGAGGCTGCTGTGTGTGTGAAATTTTTCACACAGCTGTGATTAGAAGCTCCTATGCAAAGACAATTAAATAAACAGAACAGCTTTTATGAAGTACCAAGGTTGCCCCTGATTATTTCCAAAACACCTGTATGGGCCTAAAGCAAAGTTACTTGCTGTTGCAAGTGACACAAAACAGCTGGTGCTAACAAGGCAACCAGATGCCTACCAGAGCATTTAGAAAATGTTAGCAAACAATACTGTAGTTGGTAGGATATTGCAAAGTGTCTAGAACAGCTGTTGCCAGCTAAGGTACATAAAAGGGAAAAGCAATTAATTCACTGTCCGCATCATTGATTTAATGTACACAGATTGGAGCGACCAGGAGCCTAAATGTCACAGACTCCTTGTTTATTTTTTCAAAGCCAGCTGAAGAGATTTCTGGTTCCTTTCTAGGTGTATTAGGAAGAATTTGTGTCATGTTTACTGCAACTAGTGAAGGAGAAAAAGGGAGATTTTTCTCACATGAAAGACTGTTTTCTCTCTTCCATCAGAAAGAGCCCAAACTTTTATTTAAGTGAAAACAAATCAACTAATTCCAAACCAGTTCCTGGTCTCCACATTTTGGTCCTTATCTTTGCTTATGTGTATTTTAATTTTACTTTTTCATTGGATTTATTTTTCATCTCTGATGTGTTACATAAATCCATATTATATGGCATAGAATTTCACAAAATTCCTAGGTCATTTCCTGCTCCTATTAAAATCAACAGCAGCTTTGCCATTGACACAAAGAGCAGGACTAGGCATCTTATTGGCAGTGCTGACTTCTACATCAAACAATAAAAAAGAATCGGTATCAGAAAGGTGAACAATAAAGGAGGAAAAAGAGACTTCCTCCCCCAAACACACACGGGAAGGGGTATAGCAGCTCTGCTAGCCTGGTTCTGTGGTACCCTGTGTGTCATTTGCAAAGAGTAAAGTGAAAGTGAATACAGGTTAAGTTGAACAAGTGAAACATTAAATCCTGGGTACTGCTCTGTCCATGTGGCTGAATTGCTTCTCACTTGTGCGCAAATTTCTTGAATTCTTCTGAGGCAAGTTGGTGTCTGTTGTTGGTGAATACAGTGTCTGGAATGCCATATCTTGCAAAGTGAGCCCTCAGTTTCCCAGTCACTGATTTGCTTCTTGGATCAGGAAGGGAACTGACCTCCCAAAAGTTTGAATAGTAGTCCACTGAAATCAAGTGCTATTCCTTGAAGGTAAATAGGTCGGCTCCCACCTCTTCCCATGGTTGAGTGGGCAGCTAATGTGGTAACAAAGTCTCCTTCTGCAGGTGGTTATCACATCACCATCAAGTGCTACATCCTTCTATCAAGGAGCAGAGTTGCATATTCATTCCCGGCCAGTAAACACACTCCTGAGCCTGTCTAAAAGAGCTGTCAATGCTCAGGTGTGAGGCATGTATTTTTTGCAAGACATCCTTATATAATAAGGTGGGGACAACAGATCTCCATCCTCGGAATGTGATTCCATCCTGCACACTCAGCTCACCTTTAATTTGAAAACATGGTTCTGATCCTACTGGCACTTGATTTTGTCTTCTGGACACCCTGCTAGTGTTGCTCCCTTGACTGCCTGTCGTTGGATGTCTTTTTCAGTAGGGGCTTTGGTATGATTGTCTCTAAGGGGTTGTTGTCTGATTGCACTATTATTGGGTGGTCATAGGTATATTGGTAGGATCGCTCCATTACAAGCACCACAGACAGAAGCTCTCATCCTATTTGGGCATACCCCTGTTCAGTCTCCGATAGGGGCTCTGCTGGCATAAGCAACCGGCTGCTCCTGCAAAAGAGCTACATATAATCCTTTCTCCAATATATCACACTGGATTGTCAGTAGCTCTCCTGGCTGGTTGTACTTCAGCACAGGAGCATCCATTATCATATGTTTCAGCATGTCAAATGCTCGCTGTTGGTGACCTGCCCAGTCCCACTCAAGCTCCTGCTTTGTGAGTTGACATATGGCTTCTGCTGTTTCAACCAGGTGTGTGTCAGGGTCCCCCACAGCTGAACCCAGACCTAGCTCATTGCCCTCAGCTGATTCAATTAATGAGCCTAGCCTCCTGATTGGCTAAAGACACCAGCAGGCACATTCTTAAACCCTGCAGCAGTTCAGTATCCCTGGCTGCTCAATAGCATTCCACACCTGCAGCTGTGTTTCTGGCCCTGCTCCTGGTTTCCTGCCCCTCTCTGGCTCTGACCCTCAGCTCCTGTTTCCTGGCTCTTAGCTCCAGCTCACTTCCTGGACTTGGTACTCAGCTTCTGACCCTGGCTCCAACCCATGGATCCTGATTCTTGGCTCCAGCTTGCTCCCTGGACTTGGTAACTTGGCTCTTGATTTGGGCTCTGGCCACTAGACCTATTTACTGCTGCTTCAACCACTGATCATTAGGTAAGACTACCCACAGCCCAGTGCTTAACCTCCCCAGTGCTTAACAGGGTGGACAGAACATGGACAGAAAATATATCATCCCTATGAAATGCCATATCCCTTTCACCGCCATTGGAGCTGGCCTGTCTCTGATTGCCTTGATCTTGTTGGGAACTGCTGTAGGTAGATGTCCAGTGTATGTCATCTCATGATGTTTGAGCCACATTTTTCCTGGGTTCAGTTTTTATGTTCTTGTCCTGGTACTGCTGTAGAAAAGCTTGTAGTTTTCTGTAATGGTCTCATTCAGCTGTCCTTGCTCCTGTCCCTGATATAATCTGCAATTATTTTCACCTCAGGCAGCCCTTCCAGTGCTTGGGTGAGTCTTCTCTGGATCACATCCAGTGCTGGGCTTATGCCCATTGTCATGCACAGCCATCTATGGTGACCAAATGGTGTTGCAAAGGTTATCAGCATACTGAACTCTTTATCCAGGCTTATGTGCAAAAACCTTTTCCTCACACCATGGACTGTAAAGATTCTGGCTCCAGAAAGTTCTGGCAGAATATCATCAATTGTGGGTAGTGGCATCTTTTTCAATGCCCAGTTCAGCAGGTTTGGATCTGTGCAGATGAGTAATTTGCTGGCTGATGGTTTTTTTATTACCATTATGCTGCTTACTCTGGCTGTGCCAGACTCTGGCTGTGCTATGATACCCCTGCTTTGCAGACTGTTGAGCTCATTATGGACTGGATTACAAAGTGCCACTGGAATTTTTCTTTATGGTAAGCCTGGGTTCCACTGTGAGGTCTACTTCCAGTATCAGTTTTCCTTTGAGGCACCTGTTGCTTTTGAAAACATCCCCATATGATTTTTATGCTGTCTCCATTCTCCATGGCATTCCCCTTTAGCTTCTTCCATTGCTGCACCCTGATCAGATCCATGGCTTATATGGCTGTATTCCCCAAGAAGTATAGGTGGCAACTCTGTGGGTGCTCTGGGGCTGTAGCACCTATGGAAAAAAATAGTGGGTGCTCAGCACCCACCAGTCACTGCTCATAGGCAGTGCCACCAAACAGCTGTTTGGCAGCTCGGAGAAGAGTTTAGGGGAGGGTGGAGAGCAGCGAGTGGTGGGCAGGTGGGGGCCTCAGGGAGGGGGCAAAGTGGAGGCAGGAAGAGGTGGAGCAAAGGTGGGGCTTTAGGGGAGGGGCAGAGGGAGGGCAGACTCTCTGGGAGGGGCCGGAGCAGGGGTGGGAAGAGGCGGAGTGAAGGTAGGACCTTGGGGAAAGTAGCAGAGTGGGGATGGGGCCTTGGGGTGGAGCAGGGGTGAAGCACCCCTGGGAACAGGTCTGGATTATGACATTCTGAGGCACTAAGCTAACTCAAGAGTAAGAGGCCCCATACCATAAAAAAACGAGTTTATTATTTTAACAGGACGTTGAATATATAAACATGAAAGCTTTATATTTGCATATATACAAAGGTGAAGTTGTAAAAATAGAATAATAATCTTCTTTTTTCAGCAGCCCTCCCTGTAATGATGACATCATGACAAAAATAAATTTTAGACAAATTCTTTGAACTAATTACGTATGTAAGTAAAAAGCAAACAATCCAATATAAAATTTCAAAATTAAAAAAAATTACTAGAAAAGTTCTCAGGACATTTTTCTTCTCTGTTGGGGGCATCTAAATTGTGGAATTCCTTGTCTGAATATGCAATAAGACTCTTAGCCCTGGTCTACGCTGGCGGGGGGGGGGAATCAATCTAAGTTACTCAACTTCAGCTACGTGAATAACGTACTTAAATTGACTTACCGTGGTGTCTTCACCACGGTGAGTCGACTGGTGCTGCTCCCCCACAACTCCGCCTGTGTCTCTCGTAGCGCTGGAGTACAGGAGTCAATGGGAGAGTGCTCGGGGGTTGATTTATTGCATCTAGACTAGATGCGAAAAATCGATCCCTGCTGGATCAATCACTGCCCGCCAATCCAGTGGGTAGTGAAGTGATACCCTTAGAGGATATAAGATGGCAATAGAGGATACAAGAGGCAATAGAGGATATAAGATGCGGATAACCCACAATCTTAAAGCTCAACTATTAGTTATAGTGATATGAATTACACCCAGGTAATAAGCAAACCATCAGAAAATTGTATGCGGGTTGAATTTTCCAATAAATGGATTTGTTTTGTTTTTATGGAAGTTTATGCTAAATTACCTAATACTGATACTACAATTAGTAGCAGGAAGTTTTTACTGAAACCAGTAAAAATAATAATTTTTTATTAAATATTGAGATTTATATATCTATACAACAACAAATTATATGTGCCAAAACTGGTATTTTTACCAGGATATTTCTGTGAAAGTTAGTGCTATTTTGTCTCTGCTCTCAAAGGAAAACAAGAGGATATATAATATTTTTACATCATGAATAATGAAAATTATCCTTCTTTTAATATGAATAAATGAAAAATGTTAAATTTTGTATTTCCTTAACAAAATTAATCCAGACTGTATATAAAATGTATTTTCAAATGTTTGTTCTGATTTAGTTTTCGTTATGAAACAATGAATTGTTGGGATTTTTCTTTTGCCATACTATAAAAATACAATGTATTATCCATATGATACGTGATTTATAAGTCTCTATGAATTTTTACACAGCATACTACCTATAATAAAATATTAACTTGAACGCTCCAAACCTTCCGAGCAGAATATCCAAGTTTTTTTTTCTAGGCAGACATCTCTCTTCACATTCGCTTCTGTCCTCTATCTCCCGCAGGACCACTAATTAATCTGAAGTAAACACCTCGGACACAGAGTGACAACAGGCTATATGTGCGAGAGAGAATTTACCAGAAAAAAGACTGGTAATCTCTAGACAGGCATTGAGAAAGTGAGGAAAAACTACCCTATACTCAAGCAAATATAATGAATATTATAGACTTTAATAGCCTATATATCCTATATGCACATAGTTTGAAATAACATGTTCGCCAAGTACTCAGAATATTTTGCTTTATATGTAAATCTTCCTCCACTTCTCTCAAAACCTTCTAGTTATCCTTTCATCAGCACTCTGATATTTACTGTGAAGGTTCCCAAAACGGATGGAGGGAAGCCAACACAAATTTATACTCCTCAAGATCCACTCGAGCCAACTCCATAAAATGATCACCTGCAAACTTAATCATGTGAAGCATGGATAGCGCATGAAGTAGAATGCAGTAGGCACACTAAAACACACAATTGTACGTATGTACAGCTCAAAAGAAGAGAGAGCACACTAACATACGAGTAGGCGCTTGGCAGGATGGCTTCACGACACTGCCATCTCCAACCTCACATTTTTCCCGACTTTTATCAGCAGTGAGATTATTTATTTAAATAAGTTACGAAGGCACGGTCAGAATTTTACTAGTAGCAGCTGCCCAGCAAAACGCTCTTAGACTGATAACAGACTTACTTGTAAAATTAGTATTTCTATAAGTGCAATTACCTTTTCTTTCCCCTCAGCCCTGGCCTCCTGCCTGTCCATAATGAACAATTATTGAAGGGTAAAGGCAGGGAAAGGGTATTCGTGTAGCCAGATATGTGTATTTTTGTCATATTTGAACAAAAATGTCTACAATTAGAGAGCATCTTTTCCCCATATCTCCTGTATGTATCAATCAAGTTTGATAACATTTTAAATGGAATCAGTTTTTTCTTTTTTAGAGATCCCTCAAACTGCGAGGCCCTAAGCCACAGCTTAGTTATTTTATACCTTAATCTGGCACTGCCCAGGGAAAAGTAAAATTCGTCACCTATGCCAATAACGCTCTGTGGTGCTTACCATCCACAACCACAAACTTTAGCTGATACTGTCTGTTTTTCAGGTTAGTGAGTACGAGGTCACATTGTCTGACAGGCTACATTAATAATGTACAATGAGAGCATAGATTGCACTTGCTCTTTTTAATGGGTGTGTTTGAGTTCAGCTGACACCAAGGAATCGCATTACAGTAAGCTCTGCTATCCAGCTGAAAATGCACAGGGCATATGCACACTGTCATATGCGCAGGGGTTGGTATTGTCCCCTGTTTTCCTGTCCCAGCAGCCTGTACCTGACATGCTCTCAGATTCAAAGAGAGTCATCACTGCTGTCTCATGTGCCATTCCCCTCTGGTGCAAGTTTGAACCTTTCTGGGACCTTCCTCTGCTCTTGCACTCACTGCTAAAATGGTTCAACTTGACACAGTCCTTGCAATGCTGTCCTAGTGCAAGGTACTTCTCTCTTACCTGCTTATGCTGTCTCCCATGGTAAATACATCTCACTAGAGGCATGGTTCCCTGGCCATCTGCTCTCCTTTTCTGTTGTCTCACTGCAGGTACTGCTGTGGGTGTTGTGCCTTCTAGGGCTCTCATCCTTTCTCTGGAGGCTTCTGCTGCACATCCCATGTATAAGCATCTGTCTAATGTGACATCACCTTTCTGGAGCAGCTGCTCCTGAGGAAGTTAATTTCCAAGGGCCACAGACAATCCTGTCCTGAATCCAGGAGTCTGGCAAGTCCCCAAAATTGCATGTAGCAGCCAGAGTGTGTAAGGCAGTATCAGGGGTCTATCCCCTCCCCTTTGGATTGATCACTGGTGAAAACCTGCTTCAGTCCACACTTAGATTCTGCTTTGGGAAGCAATAGGTCACAGGACTGCTGTGAGGCTGGAGGCAATGGTGATCTTAGAGTGCTGCAGAGCTCTGTACCTTGTTGCCCAGGTAGGTAAAATAGCAGTTTTACTTTCCAGTTACTGTCGTCCTCCTGCATGGCCAGGTCTGCGACTAGCTCAAACTCCTCCTTTCCCCGGGTCCATAGTTGAGCTAGGTTAGAGTATTCACAAAATCCAAGGCCCCGGCGGGTTTCACATCATGTTCCATGACTCACACTGCCTGCAGCTGCACTGCAGAAAACTTAGCTCCGATGCTGTCGTCATCTTCCATTAGCAAAGAGTGAAGCTGAATGCAGGTTAAACTGAACAAGTGAAACTTTATTGAATGCAGTACATTGCTCTGTCCATGTGGCTGCATTGCTTCCAGCCTAATGCCCTGTGTTTCCTGTTCCCCTGGCAGCCTGTCAATGATAGTCACTCCAGGGAACACTGGCCCGCTGATGCCAGTTCCAGTGATCATGATATACTGAGTCTCATCTATTTCAGAACCCTGGCCTCAGTTAGATTGTTTTGGTGACAACCACAATGTGCTCAGACAGTATGGGGATGGGTGAAATGGCACCGGAACCGGGACGGCCAAGGGGGCCATAGCCCTCCCACTTCTTGAAAGTGGACAGGCCAGTCCTGTCTACTTTTTGCTGGGGCGGATACCACCGCTTCCCCTGCACTTCCCCCCGATGCCCCACACCCCGGCCAGGCCAGCGTGGAGCTCAGCTGGGGAGCCTGGGCAGCAGTGGCAGATTAGCCACTGAGCCAACAGGACCTGTGCCCAGGGTCCCCAGCCAATTGGGGGCCTCCTGAAAAATGGGTGCTCCTTGTGCCCACCGGGAGCTCCTGCCAGGGAGCAGGGTTGGGGTGCAGGGGCTTGCCCTGCTCTGCCAGCCTGGCACTCCAGTCAGGCCTTGTCCTGCTTTGCCTGCACAGCGTTCCAGCCAGAAAGCAGGGTTGGGGCATGAGGGATTGCCCCACTCCACATGCCCTCCTGCCACCAATGCCAGGCAGGAGGAGTGGGCAAATCCCCACACCCCAACCGGAGTGCCGGGCAGGTGGAGCAGGGCAAGCCCCTGTGCCGCAACCCCATTTCTTCAGCAGGAGCGCTGGGGAGAGGGGCAGGGGGAACTGCAGGCTGAAGAGGTGGGGAGGTGCCCCCAATTGCTCTGGCCCAGGTGCCCCACAAAACCCTAATATGCCCCTGCCGGGCAGTTGTGGGATCTGTGTGGACTCTTCACCTGACCACAGAGTGGGGGTACCAAGAGCAGTCCCTGGCCCATGTCCCCACCCCCAGGGCTCCCTGCCCAGCCTGGAGCATGTTGAGGGTCCACAACTCCGCACCAGCTCACCACAGCTGCCTGCGCGGCTCTTCCTCACCCAGCTCTGGCCTGGGGGGTTGGGCCTCGAAACCTCAGCCTGGCCATGGTAAGAGCCACCTGGGCAGCTGTAGAGAACTGCGGACCCTTCACCTGCCCTGGGCAGTGGGTTTGGGGGGAGGGGACACAGGCTGGGGGCTGCTCTCATCAGGCCCCCCGCAACGCGGGCAGGTGGAGGGTCCACCGCAGCTCCCCACAACTGTCCGCGTGGTTCTTATCATGGCTGGGCAACGGCTCCAAGGCCGGAGCTGGTTCGAAGACAGTTGTATGGGCAGCTGTAGGGAGCCTGGGTCCCTCCACCTGCCCTGGGTGGGGGTCCAGGGGGCAGGGACACAGCGAAGTGGCTGCTTTTGGCCACCCATCCACCCCAGGCTCTCTGGCCCTGCTCTGGTTTCTGGCTTGGTCGGGGGCGGGGACTCTAGAGGACAAGGAGCGGTGGGGGCAGGCCATTGGGGGAAGGCTCGGGCCCCCCCCCCCTTTTGGGAAGGCTCCGATACCTTGGTTGCATGGCAGTATAAAACCCTAAGACAGGAAATTCAAAGTTATCCAATGTTCGTGTTTTCTGGATCTCAACCTTCAGGGTACAGTAAGAAAATTTTTGGCTTTCAGTTCTGACGACTGCAGTCGACATGCACAGTGAGATGTAAAAGCAAATGAACACTATGACAGCTGACTGTGAGTCTCTTTCCTTCCTTACATGCTGTGATATAGGACCAAATGTACCCGACAAGGGGAATTTGTGGAAGTAGATTGAGCTATTCATGCTTTTCCCAGGAGAGTGCCATACAGTGTAGGGTAAAAGAATTAAAACCACTTTAATAGTCTTCAGCTGGGGGAGGACAAATCACCTTTATTTTGTTGCAGTACGAAGCACTAAAGATCAGAGCTGACAGCCCACACAGCCTCCTAGTAGAATCACGTGTGTGTACATGTTTAGGGCAGGGAAAGAACACAAGGAATCTTTTGGAGTCATGCCAGAATGCCAACTGGTCAAGAGAAAAGATTTAACTATGTCTTGAGAAGACCACACTGGAACCAAGGAATGAGTGGAAAGAAAACCATTCCATGGGCTTGAAAGGGTAAAGCCTGTATGTAGCAGGGGGACAAATTTCTTAAAAAAAAAAAACCACTCTGAACCACTGAAGAGCAGGGCTGCAGAATGTCCAGCTTCAAAAACAAAACAAAAAACCCACCTGTTTCTAGACCTAACGGCTATGAAGAAGCCTTTCCAGATATGAACAAAGTACAAACAGGCATAGTTATGTAAAAATCTGCAAATCACACAGACTTATCCAAGACCCTAGCTCTGTGGAGGTGTAGACTGTCCCATACATCTCCATGAAATGTTGACTAAACCTAATGTTGATGTCAATGTCAACATGGATAACTATTTCACTGCTGATAGTTGTAGCAGAAATATCCAGCCAATATGCTTGTTCCACAGTCCTAAATGGCCTCCCATATCTTCCCAAAATGCCAAAAGCCCCAGCTGCCCCTGCCCTGCTGCCAAAACCTTATTCTCTTCTCCTGACAACTTCCAGGAGGTAGTTATGTGTTTTCCCTGTAAAATTCTAGGGCATTTAAATATTTAGGTGAAATGTAAAATGAAACTTAATCTCAAACACTAAGAATGCTGTACTGAGAGTATTACTCATTTTCAGGTTTAATTAATTAAAACCTCCGTTCTGTAAACTTATCTGAAGCTGCCACAGGGTTTCCAGTCTGCTGCGCTGGAATACCACAGAATCCAGCTTTCTTGTTGCAGAACGTAGGGGAATCCTGCCATAGAGTGCAAGGCACCTTGATGAATGGTTTAAAATTTCACTCATATTATTGACAGGCCTGAAAACATACAGGGCCAAGTGCTGTATTCTTCGTGCACCCAAAATTTCCACTCTCATTACTTGGAGGTTTGACTGCACAAAGAATACCAATCTGGCCCATTGTATGCATCAGAAAAGGCTCTGGCCTCGAGCAGTGACTCTCACAGCTCAGTTAAAAGTGGCCAAGCAATATAAACAATATTGGACTTTTATTCTGGATCTGAACTTGCTCTAAGGTCAGGGATATTTGCATGCAGGATTTTGATTTGGCTCTATTTCTCCCTTAGTCTGCTCTTAAACATTGGTCTAATTGGCTGGCTAATGCTATGAGGCAGTAAGTTCCAAATCCTTTGAGGTACAACTGACAAGCGCTCATAGTACCAGCCATCTTCAGTCTGCATTTAGCTCTCATTAGAGCTTTTCATTTTTGATGCAAACATTTAGCTTGGAAAACATCTCTCAGAATTGGTTTTTTATCTGATTTACTCCTCCCCTAAAATCTGCAGGGAGCTGCTTTGGCACAATGTTGTGCTGGTCTGATTCCAATTCTTTTTTCCACAGAACCCCTCCCTCATTCAATGCACAGGATGCATCTGCACTGGGAGTAGAGCAGGGTTCTGGAGTGCAAGACGCCTGCCTCATTTATTGCAGAAGTTAGAAGGTATGTAGTATATGAGGCAGGGGCCTGCAGGAAGAGAGAGGACGGATCTTGTAGTTAAGGCACTTGAATGCTGTTCTGGGCAACTGGTTTTTTATCCCTCCCTCTGCCATTGAATTCGTGTGATGTTGGCCAAGTCACTTAACCCAGACTTCTCACATGTGGTCACTAATTACATGTTCCTCTTTTTCTGGGTGCCCAGCTTGGTACCACCATGTCTGATTTGCAGAAGTGCTGAGCACTCACAGCAGGAACTAAAGTCAATGGGAGCTGTGTCTTGCACATATTAAGTGCTCTATAACACTATGTACTCAGAAAAATCAGCTTGTAGACATTTCAAATTGGGCACTCAAAATTAGTGGAAACTTTTGATCTTAATCTCTCTGGCCCAGAGCCACAAAAGTATTTAGCCTCCTAACTTCCATTGATTTCAGTGGGAGTTAGGAGCCTACTTAGCTTTTTGGACCTGGGCCTCAGCTCCCCGTCTGTAAAATGGGGTATTACCAACCCCTACCTCACAGGGGTGTTGTGAAGATTGATTGATTAATATTTGTGAAGCCCTCATGCCCGGATTCTCAACAATATTTAGGTGCCTCACTCTTATTTAAATACCTTTGAGAATCTGGGACTCAGATGCTATAGTAATGAGCACCTTAGAAAAGCCCATGAGGAAATTAATAATTCTGCCTTCAGAGCAGTGTTTGACTAGTGTCCAGTAAATAAAACAAAATATGAAACAGCTGCTCATTCAGTGAGCACTGTGCACTGACTGAGGCAGGGGTCCTGGGGAAAAATCAAATGTGACCATGTAATTAAAGACTGTATCAGAGTGCATATGCACAAGGGGATTGAATGCACAGACAACCTTAATTCTGACATCGCCTAACTTCTGAGTGCTTGACTTTGCAACCTCAGTGATGTTCTTCTAACACAGCTTTTTGTGTGTGTAATTTGATATTTATAGGACATTGACGCTCAGAGGCCCCAATCAGCTCCATTGTGGCAGGTACAGAAGAAACCTAGTAAGAGACAGATCCTGCCCTGAAAAGCGTAGTTTTAGAAGATGAGTGATATACAAAGGGTGGGGAAAGAGAGACCATCAGACATGTACAACAACTTTTATATAACTATAGACACTTGCTATTTTTAAAACAAATTTTGATTTGTAATTATGGGTTGACTTGCCCCAACTGCTCCTCAATCTTGCTGTCATACACAGGCTGGCTTTCATGTACGTGTCACACCACAAGTGGGCCATGAAAAGGGTTCTGAAAGAGTAGAAGGCACCCTTGTACATCTGGTCAGGAAGGTGTTACATGCATCAGTGAAGGCTGAAAAAAAGTGCAAAGACACTTGTGGGTGGCACAAGGGAGCAGAAACCTTTCTGAAACATTTCAGGAAATTAGGGGTATAATTAACTGTGCTAAAAAATTTTCTGTTGGAACTTGTAATGGAAAATTGGGTTTCTGACTAAAAATTTGTTAACAGGACATGTCTGATTTCCTAGAACACTTTTGATTTTTCATCAAAAGCGAAACCCCCAACCTTTTAGGTCAAAAACTGGTTTCTCTTTTTCAGATGAAAATTTTCAGTCTGCAGCAGTGTTTGGCTGAAATTTTCTGGTTTTTGGTTGCCAAAACCTGAAATGTTTTTTGATACCCCCCTCCCCCAAAAAAATCAGAAGAAAAACCCTCTGATTTTCTGAACACCACTAGTTCTAATGTACCCACAGATGTGCATGTATAAAAAATTTGTGTACACAATTATATACATGTATATCCATATGCATATAGTTTGGTCCAGGAGATGGGACACCAGACTGGGAATAAGAAGCCCTGTCTTCTACTCCTGGCTGTCACTGAGTTGCTCTATGTTTTGAGCAAGCTACTTCACCTCTCTGTGCCTTAGTTTTTCCATCTATAAAATGAGTACAAAATAGTGTTTACCCACTTTTGTGAATGGCTTTGCGATCTTGGTGAAAAGCACTATATAAAAGCTAGTTGTTATAATGATTATTTATTTGATTTTTATAAGGGTTTTGAGATCTATGGATGAAAAGGTCAATACAAGTTCTTCCCATTATTTATTATATATTAATATTTAGATACATATGACACTAGGTCCTTTACTTAGATTCTAATGGGCGTGCTCTGTGAAGGGCTGTGGGCTGTTCCTGTGATACCCACATTTCCTTGTCAGTACTGCTTGTGATTGTCCATAGAGTTTTGCATGCTAGTATTCATAATTTCTATTGTGGTTTGTTCCTGGTATTTCATTTAATTTTTTGTTGAGCTATACAATCACCTGTCTTAACTGAGCTGCAATAAAACCATTATCAAGATTTACAAGTAAGGTGAATTGTGAAGGAAACAAAGAAACCAGCAGAAACATTTTTCTGCTTTATCAAATGCCTGATTTTATTGTGTACAAATGTACAAATAACACTGTCTAGAGTGTTGGCTTATGTTGCAGCCTCCATTCAAGACAAAAGCTCATTTGTTTATAGTGTGTTCAAGGAGAAGACTGTTTTGTTTTTATGCAGTCCACTGCACACTTTGAACCTGATTCTGTACTTATGTACACCATAAATAAGGAATAACGCAACTGAATTCAGTATATACACATGTCAAACTTGTGCAGCAAGATAAAAAGCAGGTCCACAGCGAGTGGATAGACTGTAGCTTAAAAATATACACACAACATAATTTCTAGACTTTCACAAAGACTGTAGAGCCTTGAAGGCATCTATTGTACATTTATTATCTATAGGTTTAGACCCATGGAATCTCCAGTCTGATCCTGAGCGTACAGAGAAATTAACAGAAATTTCATCGTTTTAATATTCTTACTGCTCTTATTTATAGTTTATTTGTATAACAGTGGTGTCTAAAGGCCCCAGCCATTACTGAGGACCCATTGTGAAGGAGTATGATAAAGGAGAATTACTTTTGAATGGAAGGAACCTGGGTAATGAATTGAGGAGATAAGTTCTTCTGTATGCATTGGGGGAAAGGAGAAAAACAGGGAGGCTTGTGGATATGAACATGACTGAGAGGTTGCGAGAGGAAATAGTAAAGATGAGGATCTCACTGCTAAGAAGTGACCCATGGTATGAGAGTCTGGGATCCGTTTCTTTATCTAAATCTTCTTTTGCAGCTATTAGCTTTTAGGTTGCTTCAGCCTACACACAGTTATGCAAACATACTTGTTAATCAATCATCCAGTTTATGGAAACTGTCTAGCTCTGTTTGCCTGTTTGTTTCCTCTTGCACAGACTTTGTTTTAATACAGTTAAAGTATTTAGATGATCTGGAGAATCCTAGCAGCACTGGGGAGAGGGGTTGGTTTGCCATTGATTCTTGAACCTCTTCCTTTAAATTTGAAGTGAAGAGCATTTTGTTGTTGCTGTTGTTTTAATCTACTTGAAACTAGGGCTGTGTAGGGAGCCAGGGTGGCTTCCCTCCGAACCAGAGGGTAAAGAGGCCCCCTCTCAGCCTGAGTGGGCGGGGCCAGACCAAGTTTACGCCAATCCCTGGAAGGGGAGGGGTGGGACAGGAAGTACAAAGGGCGGGGCCCTTTGCCCAGTGAGGAGAGCACCAGGGAGGGAGACAGACACAGGCTGCTCCCTTGTGACCCTGCTGCCGACCCAGGGGAGGCCCTGGGCCAGGAGGAACCTGACCGGGAGGAAGGCCTGCGGCGACCAGGACTGCCTGCTGCCGAGTACCCGGAGGACCCGGAGGGGCCCGGCTGTAGCCCGGGCCAGCGTGAGTCCGACACAGAGGGGGAGCTGGAGCTGCCAGCAGCAGAATACCCGGACGAGCTGGAGGGACCGGAGAGACCCGCTGGAGAGACCGGGTAGAAAGTAGCCCAGGGGCAGGACTGCACCGTGGGGTGGGTGTGTTTGGTCAGCGGGCGCGGATGGCCCCCTGCTGACCGAGCGGCGGGACCTTTGGCTCCCGCCACTGTCAGGGCCCTGGGCTGGAACGCAGTGGAGTTGGGTGGGCCTGCGTTCCCCTACCCCGGCCAACCTGCCTTGGGTAGCAGAACTGCGCGCTGCCGGCGCTCCCCTGCCTGAGGGGCGCTCTGCAGACTCCGGCCACCACACCTTTCCCGCTAATTCCCCAGTGCCCGAAAGGTGTGACTAAGGCCCGCCAGTGGGACCATAGCTCTCCATCGCCCCCTAGGGGCTCGGAGGACCGATTGAAACCTGTCACAGGCTGTCAATTAATCGCAGTTTACCTGTGATTAATTTTTTTAATTAATTGCAATTAAATAAATTAATCATGATTAATTGCAGTTTAATCACACTTTTAAACAATAGAATACCAATTGAAATTCATTAAATATTTGTGGATGTTTTTCTACCTTTTCAAAAATATTGATTTCAATTACAACACAGAATACAAAGTGTATAGTGCTCACTTTATTACAGTATTTTTGATTACAAATATTTGCACTGTAAAAATTATAAACAAAAGAGTAGTATTTTTCAATTCGTCTCATACAAGTACAATACTGCAATCTCTTTATCATGCAAGTGCAACTTACAAATGTAAATTTTGTTTGTTACATAACTGCACTCAAAAACAAAACATCATAAAACTTTAGAGCCTACATGTCCACTCAGTCCTACTTCTTCTTTAGCCAATCACTCAGACAAACAAGTTTGTTTACATTTACAGGAGATAATGTTGTCCACATCTTATTTACAATGTCACCATAAAGTGAGAACAGGTATTCGCATGGGACTTTTGTGGCCAGCATTGCAAGGTGCCAGATATGCTAAACATTCTTATGTCCTGGAATGGTGGCCAAAGCATGAAAGAAGACATGCTTCTATACTGATGACACTCGTTAAAAAAATAATGCATTAATTAAATTTGTGACTGAACTCCTGGGGGAAGAATTGTATGTCTCCAGCTCTGTTTTACCCACATTCTGCCATATATTTCATGTTATAGTAGTCTTAGATGATGACTCAGCACATGTTGTTCGTTTTAAGAACACTTTCGCTGTAGATTTGACAAAACGCAAAGAAGGTACCAACGTGAGATTTCTAAAGATAGCTACAGCACTCGACCCAAGGTTTAAGAATCTGAAGTGCCTTCCAAAATCTGAGAGGGACGAGGTGTGGAGCATGCTTTCAGAAGTCTTAAAAGAGCAACACTCCAATGTGGAAACCACAGAACCTGAACCAGCAAAAAAAAAAATCAAACTTATGCTGGTGGCATCTGACTCAGATGATGAAAATGAACATGCGTCGGTCCTCGCTGCTTTGGATCATTATCCAGCAGAACCTGTCATCAGCGTACACAATGTCCTCTGGAATGGTGATTGAAGCATGAAGGGACATATGAACCTTTAGCACATCTGGCATGTAAATATCTTGCAACGCCAGCTACAATAGTTCCATGAGAACGCCTGTTCTCACTTTCAGGTGACATTGTGAACAAGAAGCAGGCAGCATTATCTCCTGCAAATGTAAACAAACTTGTGTGTCTGAGCGATTGGCTGAACAAGAAGTAGGACAGAGCGGACTTCGTTTTGTTTTTGAGTGCAGTTATTTTTTTGTACATAATTCTACACTTGCAAGTTCAACTTTCATGATAAAGAGATTGCACTACAGTACTTGTATTAGGGGAATTGAAAAATACTATTTTTTTTACAGTGCAAATATTTGTAATAAAAATATAAAGTGAGCACTGTACACTTTGTATTCTGTGTTGAAATTGAAATCAATATGTTTGAAAATATAGAAAACATCTAAAAATATTTAAATAAATGGCATTCTATTGTTAAACAGTGTGATTAATCACACAATCACAATTAATTTTTTTAATCGCACACCAGCCCTACTTGAAACACACTTTTTCAGGTCAGGAAAATTGTAGTGCTTTATTTCTGCTTCTAGGGGTCCAACGACATGCTAGCAACTCCCATATCTGACAGTGCTTGCTTGCAGACTTCCAGCAGTTTTCTTGAGTGTTCTGGGCAGCATTAGTTGTCTCCTATCTTCTTCCAGTGGAGGTAGCTGATAGCAAGACTTGCCCATAAAGGCCAGTTATCCCATGTTAGAACATAAGAATGGCCCTACTGGGTCAGATCAAAGGTCCATCCAGCCCAGTATCCTGTCTGCTGACAGTGACCAGTGCCAGGTGCCCCAGAGGGTATGAACAGATCAGGTAATCATCAAGTGATCCATCCCCTGTTGCTCATTCCCAGCTTCTGGCAAACAGAGGCTAGGGACACCACTCCTGCCCATCCTGGCTAATAGCCATTGATGGACCTATCCTTCATGAACTTACCTACTTCTGTTTTGAACCCTATTAGGATGGAGAGGTCCTATTTTAAGGCATTTAAGGGATTATGCTAAAAAATCCATTTACTCCAAAGCATTTTAGCCTGTTTTCTCCCTCCCATTGGACCAAATGCTGCTTCCCTTCCCTCACACGAAGCTGGAGTAAATAGGCTTTGTGCAGTAGATAGGATCCTCCTGCACTGATCCAGCAGTTTGGCGCAGCTACTCCACTGCCACTAAAGCAGACCATGGACTTTAGTAGCAGCTGCACACACCCTAAGCCTCCAGATCAGCATTCGCCTTGGCTATCCCCATCTGACACTCAAGCCCTCTCTTGCACATCAATTAGGACCCTTCCAACCCCATATAGGGTTGCCAATTTTCTAATCTCCCAAAACCAAACACCCTAGTCCCACCCCTTCCCTGAGGCCCCACCTGCTCACTACTTTCCCCCTCCCACAGTGGCTCGCTCTCCCCCACCCTCACTCACTTTCAGTGGGCTGGAGCAGGGGTTTGGGGTGAGGGTATGTGTGAGGGCTCTGGACTGGGGGTGCAGGCTCTGGGGTTGGGCCAGATATGAGGGGTTTGGGATGCAGGAGGGGGCTCCAGGTTTGAGGGGGAGGCTCAGGACTGGGACAGGGAGTTGAGGTGTAGGGCGGGTGATGGCTCTGGGGTGGGTCTGGGGATGAAGGGTTTGAGGTGCAGGAAGGGGCTCCAGGTTTGGGGGGGCTGAGGACAGGGGTGGGGGGTTGGCCCTCAGGGTTGGGACATGGGCTTACCTCAGGCAGCTCCCGGGCAGCGATGCAGCAGGGCTAAGGCAGGCTGCCTGCCTATCCTGACACGATGTTGCTCACGCGGTGGAAGCAGCCAGCAGGTCCAGCGCTAATAGGCAGGAGGCTCCACGCACACTGCTCTTGCCTGCAGGCACCGCACTGCGGAGCCAGTGCTCAGGGCAGGGGCAGCGTGTGGTGCTCCATGGTCCCCCCTGCAGATCTGGCTCCTATGCTGGCTGCTTCCGGGGCACAGTGTGGTGCTCCAGGACAGGTGGAGACTAGCCTGCCTTAGCACTGCACCACCGCCAACCGGACGTTTAACAGTCCAGTTGGCGGTGCTGACCGGAGCCGCCAGGGTCCCTATTCGACCGGGTGTTCCGGACAAAAACTGGACACCTGGTCACCTTAAGAAGGGAGGCAGAATTTGGTCCAACATCCCTACTAATGGCTTTTCAGTGGTGGCATCTATAGTTTGGCTGGGATGGTTATCAGAATAAAAAACTCTGTTCACAATGGCAGGGAAAACCAGGCTAGTAATAGCTACATACAGCTGTTTTTAAACATAACTGATGCTAGCACAGCTTTCAGCCATCGTATGCACAGATCTTAGGGGACATCTCTTAGTAGAGGCTGTCTTTAATGCTATCTGTTATGAATCTGTCCACAAAGCTCTTTACTACTAAAGAGTTTGCTGTTTCTGTGCCATATGAACCAAAATGGGTAAGTGTATTTGCTTCAGTTCTGCAAAGAATGGCTCCATGTTTCTGAATGTAGCACTTTAGCAGTGAGAGGTGTCCTCCTCTTCCAGTTTATGGGTGAACAGGATTTCTGCCTGCAAACTGACAATTAGCATACAGAGTTGCTGAAATCTTCCTCCCATTGAAGACAAAGGGAATGTTGCCACTGAGTTCAGTGCGGCTGGGATTTCACCCACACAGGCTTATTATCAAATACAACTCTTCTTCCCCAGCGCTTATTTAAAGAAGGGAAAATTTGTGGCATAAGCTAACAAAAGCCAGGAAATGGATTGTGCCTAGATACTACACATATGGATGCACTGGAAATATTTAAAACTGGTAAACAGATTACATAGTAATTCCTGGCAAATTAAGGCTGATACTGCTTTTTATGTACTGATCAGTAAGAATATTGGGAACATATTTTCTATATAGTAACTCTGTGCACGTTTATTTACCAGCTCCATTGGAGACTATTCATATAAATTTGTACCCATTAAAATGGAGGCCCTGATTTTTAAGCAAGGACTCAATGTAGCTGCCAGTATTGCCAGAGCAGTTCTGTGATCACAGTTATGTGCTGTTACGGAATTTCAGGTATGGTTAGTTGAATTACATCCATTTAGACTCTTAGCTATCTTGCAGGGGTAGATAGGCATCTAAATGGGGGGAAATTGTTGGGCAATTTTGCACCAGGATGTAAATACATATTCAAAATTGCACCTGTAATATTCAAGTCCATTTCTGAGAAATTAGGTTACAGGTGTGGAAAGATTTCCCCAAATCTTAGCCCAGAATTAAAAATTAATGGTAAGTTAGGTACAAGTGATCATGACTGCCTTGATCATTTATAATGAGCAAGTAAAATAAAGTCCAGACCAGTAATATATATACTTGGTTCTTTAATAAGGCCAGATTCACAAAACTGAAAAGAATTATGAGCCAAATCAGCTGGGAGGAAGAATTTAATCCAAAAAATGTGAATGATAATAGGGAATCATTTTAGAAACACCTTACTAGATGCCCCAAAATCACAATAGTAGAACTGAGGAAGGCTGAGCCAGTTTTAATTCTACCATTTCCCAGAATGTTTTTTTTATCAACTGTAATGAAGAAAAGGCAGAAATATTCAATAAACATGTCTGTTCTCTATTTGGGGGGAAACAGATCTACACTCATCATATGGTGGTGATAACACTCTTTCTATTCCACTAGTATGGAGAATGTTAAACAGAAGCTACTAAAGTTCAACATTTTTAATTCAGGAAGTCTAGATAACTTGCACCCAAGAGTTTTAAAAGAGCTGGCTGAGGAGCTCACTGGACTACTAATTATTTTTCAACAAGTTTTGGAGCATTGGGAAAGTTCCAGAAAACTGGAAGAAAGCAAATGGGGTTAACAGGATGACCCAAGTAATCACAGGCCTGTCAGTTTGAGACTGATCTCTGGCAAAATAATGGAGTGGCTGATAGGTGACTTGATAGAGAATTAAAGGAGGGTTATGTAACTAATGCAAAGCAGCACAGGTTAGTGATGCCAACTTGCTAATGTGCTGGGGGGTGCTCAACCCCCCAGCTCTGCCCCAGGTCCTGCCACCTCTTCCCCAAAGCTCCCACCCTGCCCTGCCTCTTCCCACCCCATTCTTCCCCCTTCCCCAAGCATGCCCCACCATTGCTCCTCCCCCCAGCACCTCCTGCATGTTGTGGAACAGCTGATCTGTGGTGAGTGAGAGGGGCTGGGAGGTAGGGGGAAGTGCTGACTGGCAGGGTCACTGGCGGGCGGGAGGCACTGGGAGAAATGGGGGGAGCTGGCTAGTGGTGGGTGCTCAGCTCCCACCATTTTTCCCTGTGGATGCTCCAGCCCTGGAGAACTCACAGCGTCGGTGCCTATGCATAGTTTTATAGGAAAATAGATGCTGTCAAACTATTTTTTAATGAGATTACAAGTTTGGTTCATAAAGGTAATTGTGCTGACGTAATATATATTTAGACTTCTGTAAGTCATTTGACTTGGTACCACATGCCATTTTGATTAAAGTAGAATGATATAAAAGAATGATATAAAATTAACATTAACACATTACGTGGATTAAAAACTGGCTAACTGATAGGTCTCCAAAATGTAATTGTAAAGAAGGAATCATTGTCAAGTGAGTGTGTTTCCAGAGGGGTCCTGCAGAGATTGTTTTTTGGACCTATGCTGTTTAACATTTTTGTCAATGACCTGGAAGAAAACATAAAATCATCACTAATAAAGTCTGCAGATGACACACACAAATTGTGGAAGTGGTCACTAATTCAGAACAATCTGGTTTGCTTTGTAAACTGGGCACAAGCAAATAATTTGTATTTTAATATGGCTATATGTAAATGTATCTAGGAATATAGGCCATACTTTCAAGATGGTGGACTCTATCCTGGGAAGCAATGAGAGATGGGGTGTGTGTGTCATGGTGCATAGTTAGGACCCCACCAAATTCATGGTCCATTTTGGTCAATTTCACAATCATAGAAATCATAAATTTCTTGATTTCAGCTATTTAAATCTGAAACTTCACAGTGTTGTAATTGTCGGGGGTCCTCACCCAAAAAGGAGTTGTGGGGGGGCCCAAGGTTGTTGTAGGGGGTATTGCAGTACTGCTATCCTTACTTCTGTGCTGCTGCTGGCGGCGGTGCTGCCTTAAGAGCTGGGCAGCTGGAGGGTGGCAGCTGCTGGCCAGGAGCCCAGCTCTGAAGGCAGAGCTGCTGCCAGCAGCAGTGCAGAATTAAGAATGGCCTGGTATGGTATTGCCACTCTTACTTCTGCGCTGCTGCCTGCAGAGCTGGGTCCTCAGTCAACAGCAGCCACTCTCTGGCCACCCAGCTCTGAAGGCAGCAGTGCAGAAGTAAGGGTGGCACGGTATGGTATTGCCACCCTTACTTCTGTATTGCTGCTGGCGGGGCTCTACTTTCAGAGCTGCTCTCTGGCTTCCCTGTTCTGAAGGCACTGCAGCAGTAAGGGTGGCAATACAGTGATCCTCCCCTAAAATCTTGCATTGCCCTTGAAACTCCCTTTTGGGTCAGGATTTAGAGCCCCAGTTTGAGAAATGCTGGTCTCCGCCGTGAAATCTATGTAGTATAGGTTAAAAGTACACAAAAGACCAGATTTCACGGGGGGAGATCATGGTCCATGATACGGATCAGATTTCATGGCCGTAAATCTGGTAGGGTCCTCTGAATAATCAGCTAAACATACACTGGGCGCTGGAATATTTTGGTCTGTTCTGGTGCCCACAGTTCAAGAAGGATGTTGATAAATTGGACAGGGTTCAGGGAGGAACCACAAGAATGATTAAAGGATTAGAAAACATGCCTTATAGCGATTAGACTCAAAAAGGTCAAACTACTTAGTTTAATAAAGAAGTTTAAGGGTTGATTACAGTCTATAATTATTAAATATTTGATTCCCACATAGCTAATGGGCTCTTCAGTCTAGCAGAGAAGGGTATAAGATGATCCAATGGTTGGAAGTTGAAGCCAGACAAATTCAGATTGGAAAGAAGGTTTAAATTTTTGACAGTGAGGGTAATTAACCATTGGAACAGTGACAGATTCTCCATCGTTATTGGTGCTACTCATGATCAAAATAGCCAATGCATCAGACAGGGAAAGAACCTTCTCTTAGAATATCAGGGTTGGAAGGGACTTCAGGAAGTCATCTAGTCCAACCCCCTCTCAAAGCATGACCAATCCCCAATTTTTGCCCCAGATCCCTTAATAGCCCTCTCAAGGATTGAACTCACAACCCTGGGTTTAGCAGGCCAGTGCTCAAACCACTGAGCTATCCCTCCCCTCCTCTTCTTTTTTCAAACACACAAGAATGGACAGAAGAATAGAGCTGAGCAAATAGAATTTTCTGTTCAGTGGCTCAACTGAAAATTCCAAAAAAATGTTTATTTTGGGTTGATCCAAAATTGGATTGTGGAGGAGGTATGCTGAAGCAAAAAAATGAAAATAATTCATTGTGGTTCTAACAAAATATTTTGTTCAACCTGAAATAATCTCCCCCCCAGTTTTTATGTTTGTTTAGAAATTGGGTGTTTTCTACCCTTTATTTAAAATAAATCTAGCTAATTTTTAAAATCGAACATTGTTTCTAAGCAAAAAGACAAAATATTTTGTTTTGAAATTGTCAAAACAACATGTTTTGACTGTATATTAAAAAATCATTTTATTCACCTAATTCAACACTAGTCTTCAGTGCAGAGGATGTGGAGGAGATCCTCACATCTGACCCATTCTTTTTAGGTGACCGTTCTGAGGAGCTGTCCCAGACTGAGGTGTCAATAGAAGAGGTGTTGGAAAAGATTGATAAATTAATCAGTAATAAGTTACTAGGACCAGATGGTATTTGACCAAAAGTTCTGAAGGAACTCAAATATGAATTTGCAGAGCTACTAAGTGTGATCTGTGAACTATTGCTTAAATCAGCTGCTTTTCCAGATGACTGGAGAATAAGCTGATTTTTCAAAAAGGCTCCAGAGCTGATCCTGGCAATTACAGGCCAGTAAGCCTAACTTCAGAATCAGGCAAATTGAAAGTGAATAGGGAAGTGTTATTTACCCCTTCACATAGCACAAGAACTAGGGCTCACCAAATGAAATTAATAGACACCAAGTTTAAAACAAACATAAAGTAGTAGTTGTGGAACTCATTGCTAGTAGCTATTGTGAATGCCAAAAGTATAAGTATAAAAAAGAATAAGATAAATTCATGGCTGTTAGCCAAGAAGGTCAGGTAGGCAACCTCATGCTGTGGGTGTTCTTAAGCCTCTGTCTGCCAGAAACTGGGACTTTATGACAAGACATGGATCACTCAGAATTGCCCTGTTCTGTTCATTCCCTCTGAATGAAGCCTCTGGCATTGGCCACTGCCAGAAGTCCGAATACTGGGCTAGATGGACCATTGGTCTAACCCAGTATGGCCACTCTTATGTTCTTACCCTAAATTTCCAAATAGCTTTAGTCGACCCAAAACTGATTTTTTTGGCTAATAAAGTATTCATCTGAAAATTTTTCCCCAGTTCTAGTTAACTGCCATCCAGTGTCAAAACTCCCATTCCTGAACAAGTCCATAGAGCAATTAGCCAAAGGCCAACTCCAAGCTCATCTAACTGAAGCTAACATACTAGACCCACCACAATCTGGATTCAGGCCAGGACACGGAGCTAAAACCACCTCGGTGGTACTGATGGCAGAGGGCAGACATCCATTCGCATCCTCCTGGATCTCTCTGCAGCATTTAACACTGTTGACCATAAGATGATGCTGTCTAGCCCCAGAGAAGTATCAAGAGTCCTTGGAAATGTGGCAAAATGGTTTGAGCCCTGCCAGTAGGGAATGATCCAATGAGTAGTGATGGGAAACTCACCTCCAACTCTAAAACTCCGCTTATGCTGTCCCACAAGGATCAAATATTTCTCTAGCCCTTTCCAATGTCTACATGCAACCACTAGATGAACTGGTCAGATGACATGGAGTCAAGTGCCAGCAATATGCAGATGACACACAGCTCTACCTATCCTTCATCACAAACACCCACACCACTACTACTAATTTGTCTAACTTCAACTTCCAACCATTGGCTCATGTTATACCTTTCTCTGCTAGACTGACGAGCCCATTATTAAATATTTGATTCCCACATAGCTAATTATAGACTGTCGTCAAGATGGCCCACTGCTTAGACAAGCTCTGCTCATGGACTAGGAGCAGCTGGTTGAAGCTGAACCTAAGCAAGACAGAAGTAATGCTGCTGGGCAGAGGAAAGCATTTTGAAATGCTTGCAGCCATGGTGCAGTCTCCTTTGATTGAAAGTACATATGCACAGTTGGTCAATTCAACCTGTAATTTAAGGATACTCCTGGATGTCTCAGGGATGCTAACCTCTCACATAGCAGCATCTGTGAGTAATATTTTCTACCATCTCCTGTTGTCTAGCAGACTCAGTCCCATCCTGGTACACAATGACTTGGCTTTGGCTATTCATGACTTTGTCACCTCTCGGCAGAACTACAGCAGCGTGATATACCTGGGCGTGAAGCCTTTAGGCCTTGGGAAAGTCCAATTGATATAGAATCCTGCAGTGCATCTCCTCTGCAACACAGGCTACTGTGACCACAGCCTCGGCTCTGAGAGTTTAAGACCTCCTTTATGCCTATGGTTGAACTATGGTCTTAAAATATGTTTTGGAGGCAAATGATAAACTAGTCTGCCCTAGAGTAGGAATACGGATTTATCTGTCTGCATGGCTTGATTACAAGCAAGGACAATGAAAGTACAATTATATTTAAGATAAAGTGATTAACCCAATCAAAAAAGCAAATTGATCAGTGAATGAGGCAGATAGCATGGCATCTGCACACCAGCAGGGGAGAACTACCCCGTTGGGGATACACATTTTAAAGGAATAGGCTTAAAGGTTTCCCGGACTATAAAAAAAGAAGGGGAGAGAAGGGACAAAGGGAACAGCACCCTCTGATTTGGTGAATGGTGGAGCCTTTTGCCTCAGGGACTGGAGATGGTGATAGTTTGATGTGAGAAAGCTACTTAGGCATAGATGTAACCGGCTAAAGTGTGTTTTTGTTTTGTTTTGTTTGTAACTATACCTGTCTCCTTTTCTCCCAACTAAAACCTCTCCAACGCATCATCAAGAATCTACAACCTATCCTGAAGGATGACCCATCACTCTCACAGATCTTGGGAGACAGGCCAGTCCGTGCTTACAGATAGCCCCCAACCTGAAGCAAATATTCACCAGCAACCACACACCACACAATAGAACCACTAACCCAGGAACCTATCCTTGCAACAAAGCCCGTTGCCAACTGTGCCCACATATCTATTCAGGGGACACCATCATAGGGCCTAATCACATCAGCCACACTATCAGAGGCTCGTTCACCTGCACATCTACCAATGTGATATATGCCATCATGTGCCAGCAATGCCCCTCTGCCATGTACGTTGATCAAACTGGACAATCTCTACGTAAAAGAATAAATGGACACAAATCAGACGTCATGAATTATAACATTCAAAAACCAGTTGGAGAACACTTCAATCTCTTTGGTCACCCGATTACAGACTTAAAAGTTGCAATTCTTCAACAAAAAAACTTCAAAAACATACTCCAACGAGAGACTGCTGAATTAGAATTAATTTGCAAACTGGATACAATTAACTTAGGCTTGAATAGAGACTGGGAGTGGATGGGTCATTACACAAAGTAAAACTATTTCCCCATGTTTATTCCCCCCCATCCTCCACTGTTCCTCAGACGTTCTTGTCAACTGGTGGAAATGGCCCACCTTGATTATCACTACAAAAGGCTCCCCTCGCCCCCCCCCCCCGCCTGCTCTCCTGCTGTTAATAGCTCACCTTAAGTGATCACTCTCTTGTTACAGTGTGTATGGTAACACCCATTGTTTCATGTTCTCTGTGTACATAAATCACCTCACTGTATTTTCCACTGAATGCATCCGATGAAGTGAGCTGTAGCTCACGAAAGCTTATGCTCAAATAAATTTGTTAGTTTCTAAGGTGCCACAAGTACTCCTTTTCTTTTTTACTTAAATCTCTGTTCTTTATTTTAAAATGTATGCTTAGTTTTACTATAAACCATCTCAGTGCTGTGTATTAAGGTAAAGAGTGTGTCCTCAGATGGACTAACAGGGCAGTGTGTGTGCACATTGTCTCTTTGGAGAAAGCGAACTTCATTTCTGAGGGATTGGATGCTGCAGGGAAATGTCTCTGGGGAACTTGGGAACTTTGCTCCTCTGGCACAATGGAATACTCCATAATAAGGGTAAAGCTCATTTGAGCAGGAGATAGAACTTTCTTGGGGACTGGCCCGAGACTGCAGAATAAACTCCCCCAGGAACTAAGGACCCTCAGAAACCTCACCACTTTCTGCTCCAAGTGCAAGATGCATTTCTTTGACCTGCCTTCTCTGACATAAACATATAGCAACATGTGAATATATATTTTAAAAAATCTAGAGCAAAGCACTCCACTGCACACACACCTCCCTCCAGTGAGAGGACGAGAGAATAAACAACAGGTAACAGATATTAGTCATATTGTTTAATGCACTACTGGTAGGCACTCAGCTACTACATTGATGAGCATGGTATAAGAGCCTGTATAGAATAGAATAGAATAGAATAGAATAGAATAGTGCCTTCAACTCCTATTGAACTCAGTGGTAGATGAGAGCACTTAAGACCTTGCAGGACTGGACCCTGTTTCCACTTTTAAGAGCTGCTACAATGGAGCAATAAAGTTCAATGGAAAAAATAATGGAGAGATTAAAAAATAAAGTATAACAAAGACTGAAACAGGGCAGAAAGTGAAGAATATTGTGTCCAACTGAAACAACACTGAAAAGTGATTTTAATTAATGAGTGCCCTCCCTCTGAGGGCTGAAGAGCACTGTTTAAAGCAGACTTTTTCTGGGTTTTCTTCTTTTCATTTAGCACATTAATGTTTATGTGGGCCATTGTATTTATTTTAAGAACAGCTGGAACATGGGAGATTTTTATAGAGGAAGTTCACTGTGGCAATTAACAGGGGGTGGATTTTTCCAAAACCGTAACTCTCCTGTATGTTTGTTTGAGGCTTATAAGAGTAGTGAGATCACATGCAGCTGTTATTCTGAGCATTCCACTGGGAACCTATCACAAGGAGCATTTGTTTAAACAACGAATATGTATACAGCTCATGAACACATTATTTTATGGGGAGGGTTGAATCTTAGTAGTGCCACTATCTCAACTCAACATTTGCCAAGAGTCCCCCTGTCATCTTTTTTTCTCCCTCTGTAGAGCACTAAAAACAACCACCAAAATAAAAATCATTATGAGCATTTGTTTAAAAGAAGTTTTTGTTCTCTCCGATGTTTCTGTCTGCTCTGAAAACTGTGTTCAGTGAACATCTGCCATAATCATATCTGTGATCAGTGGAGTTTGTCTATTCAGTGTATCAGCATTTGCTTTTGTGTCTTTGGACTGCTTGGTTCAGTTTCTCTATGGCCTTGCATTACAGAGTTTTAAAAAGAACACCCAACTTCTTGAGGTAATGCTTTTTTTATTGGTGAGAATGTTTGTCTCCTTGTACATATCAATTAACATTTTCTCCATTTCTCTGGAACCTAATCTCAATATGAATAAAATTTAAAACCCTATCTAAAATCTGTGGTGGTCTTCTCTCTTTGTTCTTCTCACACTGAAATGAACTTTGTGACATGATACCAAAGAGAAGAACTGTAATATAAAATGTACAGATTCCTTTTCCCTCCCACCCTTACATATTGAAATTTAGTTTTGTTTGTCCTCTGGACCCTCTATTACTAATGTTGACAAAGAGACTCCATAAGAAGATCCTGACTGTCAAGTTTAATAACCCAGAATCTTCTCAAAAGGGAGGTTTCTTAATTTTGATAGTTACACTGCAAATTCTTTATACACTTTTTACAGACTCTCTTTATTTAATATAACCCCATGTTTTTACTGACATATAGTGAGGAGTTTGTACTAAGCATACATATCATAGTACGATGTTGGAAAGCTTGCGTATGTGAACATTTGCAAGGTTCTTGCACACTTCTGGTGAATCGTGGTCATTTCCATATGTAATTATCCAAATTGCTCTTGCAATCAATGTTATTGTGCTAAGTTGTTTACAAGTCAGCCATGCTTGCTTTTGCCTTGTAAAACGTACTCTTTTTAAAACTAATTTTTGGGCTTATATTATTGGGCAGCAGTCATTAACAGTAAATGAGGGGGGTTTTTTTGTCTTCCTTTTTTTTTTTTTTGGTACTTTAGTAATAATTAAGGTCCAGTTCTAGTTAAAAACTGCTTACGCTCAGGGTCTCCTGTATAATGCTATTATGTGGACCCTTAAATTGCTGCATAATTCTCTTTCATTTTTAACACAATTGAATCTCGAGCCCTTATGGTTGTGAAAAAATGTAAATTTGAACTGAAGTAACCTGATACAATGAGGTCTCCCTGTGCCTGCAGAGAGCCTGAAACAATTGCTCTGAGAGATATGAATGATCATGTTAAAAAGGGTGATATCCATTGACTTCAGTGGCTACTGTTACAATTTTGTATGTATAGTTGGGAAAAAAAACCACTGCTCCCAAAATGTTATTCCTTGTGCTGCCGCCTCCAACCCACAGTTTTTGATTGTGTTCGGCATAGTTGTTATCACAACTATCACTATGATATCTAAGAGTCTGTGTCTATCAGTCTGCTTTGTTGGCTTCATTTCTCCTTCCAGAAGGGTGCCCCTATATCTGCTCAGGCATTTGCAATGGGAACATATCTCTGAACTCTTTTCATTAGCTGTGATGCTGCTAAGAGATTCCCAGAACAATGGATACAAAGTATTCTGGGTTGCATTGCATCTAAGATCCAAACATTTCTGTTTCCCATGATTAAAGAGAAATAGGGGCACCTTTTTTGTAAATGAGGAACGTGAGCAGAAACACCACAGCTGGTGGGAACAGCTTGGGATTGGCCTGTGGATGACCACAATGACCACAATATTACTCAAGTGCTCCTTTAGAAATATAGTGCTGTAAGTAGCTGCCTGTTTAACCTTAAAACCACCCCCAACCTTGAAACAATCATCTATCCTGCTTGAAAGCTGGATAGTAATGAATCAGCATAGAAGTGCTGGGCTACAACAGGTGTTAGTTGATTAAATGACAGTATTAAGTGCACTGTTGAGTGCAAACACACATAGATATTTACAATATGTCATCTGTTTGAATTATACTTTTCACAGTTAGATTTGCTTTTGTATTAAAAAGCTATTTTCTGGTCCAACAGCAGGTACTGCATTATCTACCTTGTCTAGTTCACCAGTTACATTAATTTATAACAAATCCTTTGTAGTCTTGAAGAAATGCCACCGCAAAGCCAAGTGGGAAAAAAAGGGGATCAACTCTAGGGAGAATTGCACAAAAGAAGAGAGTGAAACAATGTCATTGGATGTAACAGCAAATTTGGTGACAGGGCCCTAATTCAGTGTCAGCGATACAGTAAGTTCTGTGGAAAATTTTGGCAGAATACTGGGGCCTTGAGTATTTACAGTGCTGACTAGTCTCTCAAATGGCTGTAGCTGCAAACAGTGTGAATTAACACTCTAACTGGCTTCAGCACTAAGATGAGCTATAAAACTGGCACAAGACTGAACAAAAGACCTGACCATACTTTCCACTAAAAAGCTGGACAGCATGTCTGTGGAAACTGGCATTAATCGCCTTGCACTCAAATTGTGCTCTCACACCCATGCAACACTTTTGACTTGAGGGCGGGTTCATGAATGCGAGATCAGAATTTGGCCCAAGTGCTGTATTAAAAATTAGAGTTCCTGGTACTACATACAGTTAGAACTAATTTTTCTTTTAGCTGAAGATTTTTTTATTTGCCATGCTTCCTTTAACTAAAGAAGTTCTTTAAAGAGGATACATTAAGGTCATCTGGAACCGTTGCATTCTGAAATACCACAGTGAGGGGATTTTTAAGCACTCAAGGCAAAAAATTATATATTTCTTCAGTCATTTAAATAAAACTGCAAATTCAGATGGGCCAGACATCAATACTGAATGTTTGTTAGGGGCTAAATCCTGGAACTCTTAGGGAAAACTCCCATTTGGCCTAGATTATTTAGATAGTTTAGAGGTCTGTTTGAATCTTTTGGTTTTCTATAGCTTCTTCCACACATTGGGAAATTTAATGCTACACTGAGCAAAAACTATAAGTTAGAATACATGGAACAGTTCTGCACTGGCAGGCAAATGGACAAGAGAATCGAATAGATCTTTTCCATCTCTAACTTCTATTTTACAATTAGAGTAAAAGTAGTGTTCGTATGGTATGCAGTATTGTGTTTGGCAGTATATTATAACTCCCATAGGGAAGAAAAGGAGGAAGTGTCCCCAGGCTGCTAATCTAGCATGGAATGAAAGGGCCTTGTAGTGGTGCAGGTGGCCCACTCCAGCAGGGGGTGGGGCAGAACCAGCCAGGGAGGCTGAGGAAACCTGCAGCTAATTAGGACGAGGTTTGTTAGGAGCCAGACAGGAGGCAGCTCCTGTAGCAGCTCAGATATAAGGGGCTGCCCAGCAGAGCAGAGGGGAGTCTCTCCCTGACAAGCAAGGGAGGAGGACTGGCTTCCAGGGAAAGCACCTGAGACAGAGCAGTGCTGGGCAGACTCAGGGGAGTGGAGGGTGAGCTCTGGCCTGTTACTTGCTAGGCTGCAGGCCCCTGCCAGAAAGGGCCAGGAATATGCAAGAGCAAAGGGGAAGTGGCCCAAGGATGATAGGCAGACAAGGGGAGAGAAGGAGGGTAGAAAGGCTACTGCTAGAGCAGGGGCGGGCAAACTTTTTGGCCTGAGGGCTGCATCAGGTTTCTGAAATTGTATGGAGGGCCGGTTAGGGAAGGCTGTGCCTCCCCAAACAGCCAGGCATGGCCTGGCCCACACCCCCTATCTGACACCCCGGGGGCCCCTGTCCCATCCACCCCCTGCTCTTTGTCCCCTGACCACCCCTGGACCCCCCCCAACTTCCCCCCCGCTGCCCCATCCAACCTCTCCTCTCCTTCCTGCCTGCTCCCCACCCCGGGACCCCTGCTCCCATTCAACCCCCCTGTTCCCTGCCCTCTGACCACCCCAACCCCTATCCACACCCCTGCTCACCACCATCCAACCCCCCTGCCCCCTCACCACGCTGCCTGGAGCACCGGTGGTTGGCGGCATGGCTGCACCAGGACAGGCAGCCATGCTGCGCAGCACAGAGCACTGGGTCAGGCCGGCCTCTGCAGCTGCGCTGCCCCAGGAGCTTGCTGCTCTGCCACCCAGAGCATTGGCGGAGCACTGAGCTGAGGCTGCTGGGGAGGGGGAACAGCAGGGAAGGGGCTGGGGGCTAGCCTCCCAGGCCAGGAGCTCAGGGACCGGGCAAGATGGTCCCGCGGGCCGGGTGTGGCCTGTGGGCCATAGTTTTCCCACCTATGCACTAGAGGGTTCCTGGGTTGGGACCCAGAGTAGCGGACGGGCCTGGGTCCCACCCCCTTTTCGCTGCACCTGGCCCCGGAGGCACATGCCCAATACAGACTGCAACTTGACCCTGAAGTGAGGGGCTAGACTTTGGATTGTGGTTGGCCCCTGCGGTGGGTACAAGCCAAAGAACTGCTGGGACCCCCCGAAGGGAGGTGAGAAAGAAGTAGCTGGAGGGCAGTGTTCTGAAGAGGACAGCACTGAGTGGGGGAGCAACACGGATCCGAAACAGCGGAGTAGAGCAGACAATGGGCAATACACCACCAACAGAGGGCGCTCTGGAGCAGGACTGAGCTAATTCCCAGAGCAACCAGCAGGAGGCGTGGCGATGGTGAATTGGCAAGCCATTACAGGCCTAGTTCAGTTGTCCAACTTTTTAATATGGAGGAGCACATTTTAATGGATTGACTCACCAATGCACTCCCTACCTTTTCAGGATTGTGCATACCATCTCCTCTCCTATTCACATAATAACGCCCTTCCCAAGCAAATAATTGTTTATATGGAAAAGTATTTTCCCCCTGAATTTATTACAGTTTAGCAACTGGAAATGAGGAGAAGCCAGGATCCAATGATCAGCTGGCCCTCTGTGGACCACCAGCAAGTGCTCCACAGACTACAGATTGACAATTTCTCATGTAGCTGAATAGTGTCAGTGCACAGTGGGCACCACTGATTTTAAGAACTGGGACTCACTGTATGTGCACTTTCACTCTAAAAATGGGCAGTGATAAACAAACTGCATTTAGTTGTGGCAAAGAAAGTGCTTAGTCAGCTATCACAGGGATCAGTGTTAAGTCGGGTCTTAACATCTTTATTAATTAGCTAGAAGAGGGAGCAAACAGGACACGAGTGAACATGCACAGCACGCAATTATTTCCAAATACATACACAGGTCTTGGCATTTTAGGTGAGATTATGGTGCATGTGGAGATTCATCTGAAAAACTAACGAGGACATGAAAAACTGCAAAGGACACAGGCAGATTCACTCATTACACTTGTGTGCTACCTTGTTCACACAGTAAAAGTCCAGCTAGGGACATAAGAGACATGGAAGGCACCTGCTAGAATGGAACTGTGGTGCATGGCAATACCGGGGTCTGTGCTAGCTCCATGGAGGATGTCCAAGCTGAATCCCCACTCTGTCACTCTGAGTGCAGAAGGTGGGGGCACGCAAGGATTCTAAAAATTAATACTTGCCACTCCAGGCATGTATTAAACTCCCAAGGTTACAACTTTTCTCTGACCTTGGCTTGGTAAACGCTGCCACTTCCCAAATGCAAAAAAAGACCCCTTGGACCCAGGAAGCAGCACTTGGGAATTTCTCCCTGTGGGGTACCCTCAAGCCCTTTCACCAACCCCCACAGTCCCGTCCGGGGAAGAGCTGAGAAAGAAAACAAAGGAAATTAGCTGTTACCACCAGCTAATCAAACAGCATATGCACAAACTTCTTAGGACACCAAAAATCCAATCCTGTTCTTAAAGATAAATTTTATTAAAAACAAAAAGGAAGGAAATACATTTGGAACTTAGGCTTTTGCTAGATTTTAAAAGAGCAATTCCAAAAATCAAGCACCCAAAATAGCTTTCTTGGGGGTTCAGCTTAAAGTTACAAGCAAACAAAGGCATCTGGGCTTAGCACAGAGGAGATCCACAAGCCTTAAAAAATAGACCTGATCACATCTCAGGTAAACATTCTGATCTACTTACACATTTGAAGTTTCAGATAAGTAGTTCTAGGTGTGATCTGATGATTTATGATCATATCTGGCTTAAAGCCTTACACAGCATTTCTGCTTAAAGCATTGCTGTTCTGTGTCCCTGAAGCCCAGAGAACAACAGCCAAAGGGAAAGTTTCTTTCCCAAATTTAAAAGTTCTAGCCTTCCCATTGGCTCTTTTGGTCAGGTGCCCACTCCTTTTCTTTTACCTTTGGGCTTGTTAATCCTTTACAGGTAAAGCAAGCTGAGAACAGACACCAAGAGGGATTTTACAGTTAAATGGCTGGCTGGGTGTTCATAAACAGGGGCTTCATTTATCACAGAGGGAGTTTGGCGTAACCTTACACCTTCCCCAAAGGTGGAGGGTGGATTTCGTTCCTTCAGCCCTCTGCTCAAAGTCCATGTTGTGTGTGTTGTAGGAAACAGAGGAGGAGAAAAGTCTTTCTTACAGGGAATTAATTTCAGTTTACCCTATGGGTCTACAGATTGGCCATCAGTACTGTGACACAGAAATAGGCCACTGATTCAACCTAATATGATGAGCTCCTCAGGCACTGAAGGAAATTTTAGAATGGAAAATGTCCAAGTTGTCCATCTCGGTCCTCTTCTTGGAGTAGCAGCAGGAATAACCAAACACTTGTGTATGTCTAAATATTTGACTAGCTCCTATTCAAAACATTGTATACTAGTATACTACTTGTTGCCCTTGCTACTTCTTTCCATATATTAATTACTCTATTAACCTAGAAATTTAGTATTGAAGGACTTAGCTATATGACATTAGTTCACACTAGAAAGGTGTACATTCTAGTGTATATTATTGTGTTTTGCATGAACTGGCCCCTGGGGACCCTGCTGGTGCGCACTAAATGTTCCCTAGTGGCATTAATGTAGTCCTGTTTCAAACAGTACTATGTTAATGTGCCCTATGGAACTTTTCATGTGTACCAAAGGCCCTAGAGGGGCCAGTTAATGCTAACATGTTAGTCTGTACTGGAGGGTGTAAGTTCTAGCATGTACTAACGCACCAGCACCAGGTGGACAAGCACTAAGTGTTTCCCATATTCTTTTAGTGCCCATCCCTATTTATAGAATAATAATATTTAGCTCATTTGAATTACTTTTCATGTTTGTGAACCCTTTCTCTTGTAGCTCAAATAGACTTCTGGCAGGTTACTTCTCTATTCTCTTTAGAAGTCAGTATACGGGAAGTTCCACTTCCCTTTCATTTCTCCTTTTCCATAGATAAAGATCTGTTTCTTCTAAGCTTTTGGAAAAGCTCAGTTTCTCAAATGAATGCAATATTTCAGTCATCTTTTGCAGTGTTCTCTCTGCTTCTTCCAGCAGTTATATTTTTATGACTAGAATTGAAAACTTTGGGTGTTTTTAAACACTCGACCGTACAACAACAATTTGTATTTCAATTACAGGGCTACAGGTATTAGTTCCTTTATACAGTGCTAAAATAATCTTCCACAATCTATATTCAGTTCTTCTATTTATGCTTCCTATACTTTGCTTAACAGCTGTCAGAAAGAAAGCAGACTAACAGGTGTTAGTATATTCTGGTTTTAGAATCATGTTTAGAATGATTTTGTTTTGGTTCATGTGATGTGAGCCTGGGTCTGGACTTGTAAGGGTAACTCAGCCCTGGAACTAGGGTGACCAGATGTCCCGACTTTATAGGGACAGTCCCGATTTTTGGGTCTTTTTCTTGTATAGGCTCCTACTACCCCCCACACCCTGTCCCGATTTTTCACAGTTTCTGTCTAGTCACCCTACCTGGAACCGGGAAGCAGAAGGAGAGTTTGTTAGTATATGAAACTATATATGCTATTATAAGTAATTAATTACTGCAATTTGTCTTGAAGTATGAGTTTTTATAATACCAAATCTATCAGAATCATCTTGATTTTTTTTTTTTAGCTACATTCTTGAGGAAGGAAGGAAGGAAGCTAGCATTTGAAAACTAATACAAAATCTGAATATTGTGAATGTATTTATGAAAGGTTTAATGCAACCTCTTTTTACATTACTAGGTGTTGACAAAAGATTATGCTATGTCAGTCATCCCTGGATTTGCAATAAAGTATTTGATTAAATCCAGGACTTCAGTATCACAATTTAAGTCATACACAATATGCCCATTCTTCAGAAGAATAATTCTCAAATCGTGTTCCATGTGCCACATCCAGGTAGTCCACAGAGCTGCTTCAGTCACGGTGATGAAAAATCTTAGTCTTCATGCACTGATATTACCCGATATAGTAGCTGAGTCCAGGCCCCACAGGGCTCCTAGAGACTTCCTTCCCCCCTCCCCCAACTAAACAAAAAGTAAACCAGCATCTCTCAGTACCTTGCACAGGTGCCTTATATCTTTCTGTGCTGCGTATTTCTTTGGTGTAAGCTCAAACTTGACAAACTACAGGTGACATCAAATTTGGAGACATAACAGTCAACGCAGAGGAGAATGGTAACAAACTGCAAAATGACCTGATGAAATTAGAGCAGTGGAGGCTGCGGGTACTCAGGGGATTCAGTCCTAATAAATGTAAAACCCTATAGACCAGGAGAAGACAAATAGCACAAAGACTGAAGGGGAGGTCATAGCCAGTGCCCATGGCATCAAAGTAACTTTATTTTCATCTTGTCTCCTTATTATGTCTTAATATTACTTTTTCATATATCCAAGGAATATAGTTGTCACAGGGAAAGTGTGAAATCAGAACTGGGGAGTAAGTGGTCTGTGACAGGAACTCTGTCTTTAAGAAGTAATTCACAATACAAAAAGGTTTGAAATCAATGGCATCAATGTTTTCGCCATTGTGAGTCAGGTCACAGTCCATTGAGCCCTGTCCCTGGCAGACAACCCTCCCCACTCCCCATCCAAATAAGAACAAATGGAGCCAATTATGTAATGCTGCATGTGGGAGGGGAAAAGTCCTCTTTGAACCATGGTGACCAGCTTATGCTGTGAAGCATGCAATTTGATTATCCTTATCTTAACGTGTAGTTATACAACTTTTTAACTCATCCAGGCTTTTGTAAATTCCAGCAAAGTATTTGACTGTATGTCCCATGGCAGTGAATTCCTGCAGATGATTATACTAGTTCATAAAATAACCTTTAAAATATACGCTTGTGGTTCCCCTGTCAACACGCACAGCTTTGATGGAGCAATATATATGTACAATTAGGACAAAGTGGAGCTCAAGACCCAAGGTTTTGGCAGTACACCCTTACAAGAAAAACTTCTTCCGCACATTCAGAAAGGAACACATTGGCATGTGTTACTAGTTATTATAGCAACTAATAATTCTGCGCCAAATTCTGAGTTTCTTGCTTAGTTTTTACTTATTCCTTCCCTTTAATAGGCGTGTTGAGTAAGTCAAAATTGAGCAAGGATCTCAGAACTTGGTCCTAACTGTAGGAGAGAAAAATCTAGACATAACAAGTAAGGTGAAACAGTTATGACATGATTCTAGCTGTACTATTTTATGAGAATTAGCACTGAGTTAATTGAAAACTCTCAGTTTTTGAGAGTTTTCAATCTGTATTTTACCATTAGTCTGAAAATTAAATATGATCAAACCCTGAGGTCCTTACTCAGGCCCAGATTCTGCCCTGATTTACATCCCTGGAATCCAGTGAAGCTAAAGCTATGGCAAAGAGAGTAAAGCAGGGCAGAATTTGCCCCTCCATTTTTACAGCGTCCTTACTCATGCTTACTCACAGTGACATCAGTGGGAGTTTGCCTATTGAACAGGGTACTATCCCTTGTGTTTATTAAAACATAAACTAGGGCTGCCCCATGGTTAAACTTTTATTCAACCAAACAAAAAAAGTGCTGTACAAGATCCAGCTTTAAGTCGAAATTCAGACGCTTAGGCAAAATGTCTGTTACAGAGAAGGTGTGGACTGGTCTTCGCTACCTGGGAGATCGATGCTGCTGCAATTGGTGCAGCAGGGATTGATTTAACGAGTCTAGTGAAGACCCGCTAAATTGCCAGCAGAGTGCTCTCTGGTCGACCCTGGTACTCCAGCTCTCCGAGAAGAGTAAGGGAAGTTGACCGCAGAGCATCTCCCATCAACGCAGCGCAGTGAAGACACCGGGGTAAGTTGACCTAAGCTACGTCGACTCCAGCTATGTTATTCACACAGCTGGAGTAGTGTAACTTAGGTTGACTTATCCCTGTAGTGAAGACAAGCAAGTAGGGTTGCCAGGCATCTGGTTTTCGACTGGAACACCTGGTCGAAAAGGGACCCTGGCAGCTCTGAGCAGTGACCAGGCCACTTAAAGTCTGGGCGGCAGCGCAGCAGGGCTAAGGCAGGCTCCCTGCCTGCCCTAGCTCCATGCAGTTCCCAGAAGTGACCAACATGTCCAGCCCCTAGGGGCAGGGGTGATCACGGAAGCTCCACGCGCTGCCCCTGCCCCGAGCGCTGCCTCTGCAGCTCCCATTGGCTGGGAACCATGGCCAATGGGAGCTGCAGGGGTGCAGGCTGCACAGAGCCACCTGGTTGTGCCTCTGGCTGGGGGACCAAACATGGCAGCCACTTCCGGGAGCAGCACAGAGCCAGGGCAGGCAGCGGGCCTGCCTTAGACCCGCTGTGGTGCTGACCAGGAGCCACCTGAGGTAAGTGTCACCCGCACCCTCGAACCCTCTGCCTCAGGTCAGAACCCCTTCCCACACCCTAACTCCCTCCCAGAGCCTGCACCCACTACCTCACCCAGGGCCATCCTTACACATATGTAAAGTACACAGCTGCGTAGGGCACCAGGAAATTTGGGGCACCAAATTGCCCCAAATTTTTTAGTGCCCTACGCAGCTACATGCTGCTCCAGTGGCCAGCCCGATCCCCCAGCCGGCCGAGCTGGCCAGGAAAGCTGCCCCTGCCCCCACTCCACCCCTTCCCCTGAGCTACATCCCAGGGGACTTCAGCAATTGTCGGCCGCACCCTGCACTCATGGGGCGGCAGGAAGTGGGGTGACCTAGCCCCAGCCTGCTTCGCTCTGCCGGCTCCCAGTCACGCTGCTGGTGAGTGATGGGGGGCAGTTCCTTTCTGCCCCCCAAGTCCCAAGGCTGGGAGCCAGAGGAGGGGAGCAGAGCAGAGAGGGCTGGGGTCAAGTCACTCCACTTCCTGCCGCCCCATGAGTGCAGGGTCGGGCCCACCCTGCAATCACCGGGCGGCAGGAAATAGAGCAACCTGGCCCTAGCACACTCCACTCTGCCAGCTCATGCTGGGGGGGGGGGCGGCTCCCCCCTGCCCCCAAGCCTGCTCTGTGCCCCTCCCCCCATGGAGGCCTGGGGATGCCCCCCCCACGGGGGGGCTGAGTAGGGCACCAAAATGTCTAGAGATGCCCCCTCCTGCACCCCAAACCCCTCATGCCTGGCCCCACCCCAGAGTCCACACCCCTAGCTGGATCCCTCACCCCCTCCCATACCCCAACCCCTTATCCTAGCCCAGTGAAAGTGAGTGAGGATGGGGGAGAGCGAGCAATGGAACGGGGATAGATGAGTAGGGGGCAAGGCCTTGGGGAGGGGAAGGGAAGGGAAGGGGCGGGACACAGGGTGGAGCAAGGGTGTTCGGTTTTGTGCAATTAGAAAGTTGGCAACCCTACAAACAAGTGATGAGTAAAAGCAGTACGAAGGGGAATTGAGGAAGAACGTGATAGCCTAAGAGATAACTGAAACCTGACTGCCTTCCTCATGTCATTCCAGATTTGGTGAGTCATTGTCTTACAGGGGAAGGAATTTTCTGTCCATGTGTCTTAGCCAGGATTGAGGAAAGAGACATGAATTTTCTTTGTATACAGCATGGGGCTGATGCAGTGCAAAAATAGAAAGTAATGAGGAAAAAAAAACACTACACACACACACACCCCACCACCCCCAAGAAAAGGAAGAACCTCTGGCATACAGCACCTCCTTCAGAACTGTTCAAAGAGAGGCGTAAACAATTTTTAATGATGCCAAATCCACTGGCTCCTATGCTGATTATTTTGGGATAGAATGCAAATTCCAATCTGAAAGAAAATAAGAGGCTAACCCCCAAAGATCGTGTGCCAGTTCTAGAATTTAACAACTGTGGCTTAGAGAAAATGCCCAATATATATTAAAAAAATTGCTTTGATTTTTTTTTATAGTGACAGGCAAAGTGTGGCTCAGTGTTGAAAACTAAAGGGCCACATCATCAGCCTTTCTACTGCATGTAGAAGACAAGCGTGGAAGTGTCACTCCTGTGACCCTGAAACTGTTGAATAGAGGAGTAGGGGGAAAACGAAGAACCTCACCCCCCAACTTAGCAGCATTTTTCTCCCCCGCCATCTGTCTGAATCCACAAAAACCTCTCCACACACATACTATGATAGGTGCTCAGATACTATGGTGGTGAGCATGGTAGAAAAACCTATGTAGAATAGAGTAGCATAGAACAAAACAGGGGTTCTGCAGGTTTAGGGAGTGGCCAGATAGTGGGAGGATGTACCTGAGGACAGCGGCTTTATGCCGTATGATTCCAATGCAAAGTCAAAATGACATTCTCACAGAAGTTGAAACAAAGTCCCACTCCATGGCCTTAGCCTCCCCTCTGGGTATCAACATTGGATGGCTGAGCCTCTACACAGTTGCCATGGTCTATGGCAAAGGGTCCCAGGCGTTTTTTTTTTTATGCTGCTCTCCCCCTTCAAAGATTCGTGTCCCATGTACAGCCCCCTCTTTCTCCACAGATGCTTTAAGTCCAGGAGCCCATCCCAGCCAGGGCACCCTCTCTACTCCCCAGCCTGCCAGCATCCTCTGCCCAGGACACGTACTGGGCAGGTGGTCTCAGTAGGACACAGACAGCTGGGTAGCACCCCTCCCTTGTGCCCCTGCCCCAGCACCCCACAGAATAACTCATAGGCCACAGGCTACTTGGGCCCTGGTGCAATCCCCAGCATGCATGTGCAATAGACTGTGTGGGCAGAGAGGAACTATCTCCTAAGGAGGCACACCACATCAGCTCCTGGATATGTGAGGGAGCTGGATTCCTCTCCTGTGCAGGGAGAGGCCTGGCCCCTTTGCTCCTGGTCCCTCCCTCCTCCTTGCTCTTCCAGCCTGGTAGCAGCAGCAGAAGCCTCAATGGAATCGTATCCTCGTGCCCCTGATAACCTCATTGTACTCCCCCTTAGAGGGCACACTCTACAGTTTGAAAACCAATGGTCCTATGGCGAATCTCCAGGGATTTTACCATGACTTTTGTGTCAACTGGATGGTTAAAAGGCCAATGTAGATCAACAAACCTTACCCCCCCCCCCGATATGATATTGTGTGGCATTTACTTATCCTTTTCCTTCTTGTAGGTTCTGCATGAAAGGGCATGACCTGACTCTAAATGATTTATCACATAAATCACATAGTATTGGGGGTTAATTCATCCCAGTGAAACATGGTTGTCTAATGTACACCACTCTGTGACTTTGGAGGCAGCTGTGCCTGAGCAGAAATTCATCCCCTGAGGAGGGCAACTCTGATTCTGCCTAAGCCTGCATAAGATATGATTTTTCAAGGGCTAATAACTTGGTTAAAAGCAGTTTTCTTGTGAACAACCCAAGGTGCTTTCCTTAGCCAGGGCTATTTCCCTCACAATTTTCAACTTTCCACTAGCTATTCTGATGGACAAGCTGTTTTTTAAAACATTTTTTAATGCAACTTTTTTCTGTCTCATTCTCCTCATACTTGAACCACTTTTTGCTCAAGCTTTCCAAAAACATTTTCACCTTTGGATAGAGACTAAGCATAGACTCCTTCAACCCAAAAAAATGGAAATTTCAGAAAGCTGTGAGCATGTGGAGAAAAACAAATTGGGGGCTAGAATGGAAAGAGTATTTTGCAACATGAACAACAAGATTTACTGCTACTCTTGCTATAACTCCTACTTGGTTCTCTTTTCTTCTTCTAGAACAGTCTTCCTACCTCAGAAAGCACCCACAGTTCAGTATAATGTGAGTATCTGGCTCTATATGAGAGCAGGGAGTAGTAGCAAGTGGCCTTTACACTAAAATACTAGGACACCTGATCTGATTTAAAATGGCATAATTAAAAGTGAAAGAAATCGGTCCCCTTTCAACTGGAAAAAACTTTTAACTACATTAAAAAGGTTAATGGTGGAATAGCTCTTCTGCAGGAAACTCACTTTAGCAAAAAAGATACTAATAAACTGCAAAGGAACTCGGTAGGAATAGTGATTTTTTTTAACCCCTCCTCCAGCAGGGCTACAAGAAGAGTCATTTTCTTCCTACAAAGAACCAAAAGTGCAAATAATTAATTAGGCTGAGGATCTGAAAAGGCACCTCTTACTGGTCCAAGTAAATATAAATGTCTGAACACAGGTAATAGGGACTGTTCTCTTCATTCCTGTGCTGGAAAGGCAAATGAAGGATGGACTCTCATATAAAGCTTGTAGATACTTGGGAGAAGATCCTCAGCAGCTGTAAATGTCATAGCTCCACTGACTTCAATAGAGGAAGAGTAGGAAATAAAACCATCATATTAACACTGGCAGGCATATATATATATATATATATAGTTGTGCTGCTTTGTCCATAAGAATGTGGCTGGAAAATGCTGTACTCTTACGATCTGCCATAGCTTTTTTTGGTTCATTTCAAATATTTCATTTCAAGCAAACACGGAGTGTTCATAATTTTCAAAACAAAATAGGATTTCAATGTTAGAAGCCGTGAACACAGCAAATGTAATATTTCTGAACAAATCACTAGAAAATGTACTGTAGGTGTAACTCTTCTGCCAGGTGAAATCGGCAGCAAGAAGGGCTAGGTTCAGTGTCTAGAGGTTTATCTCAAAAACAGAAAATAGAACTGGCTGGAGCTCCCACCCCATAATCAGCTAAACTTAACACTATCCCGGCGTGCCTCTAAGAGGCAATACTTCCCCACTCACAAGTACTGACTCTGCGTATAACAAAAGAGAACTTTTATTAAAAGGGAAAGGAAATCAAGCATTAATTTGGGAAAACACTGCAACTACATTCAAAAGCATGTGATCATATGCAAACCCAACCCCACAGCACGTTGTTGTAGAGTGTCCCTTGCCTCAGTTTCCCACCTTGCAGTGGGCAAGTTGGACAAATGAACATCCCTTTACCACATCACTCCCCTGGCCCTCTGCTGCACCCCACTCACTGTTAGCTGTCCTTGGTTAGTGGAGATACAGGGTTCAGAGGTGCATTCCCCTCCTACCCCGGGGGGTGGGAGGGACAGTCAAGCAACGCGACTGCTTCTCTTTTGCCATTGCTTCTCTGCCACCACTGCTTGCTGCTCCTGCAATGTCATGTTCTGAGGTTCCGCCACTTAACCCAGCTCTTCGGTTCCCCACTACCTGCTGAAATCACTGTCAGCCAACACACTCTCTGGGCTGTCTTTCACACAGGATCTCAGTTCTGCTGCCTTTTACTCATACAATAAGGATAACAACAATTCATTACCCCTGCATTCAAGTACTAGAGTGATTTGTAACCAAAACCAGCCAAAAATTGATCATTTTGGCAAATCAGCTCCATCATGCTGTGCACCTCTGCTGAGTAGTTGTGTCTATGCAAACACAGTCTGCTCCTGAAGTTTTTTTCCCCAGTGCATCACTAGATATCAGAGGAGAGCTCATTCAGACCATGCTTACATAGGCATTTGCAGGGAAATTTACTGGATGATTTACTATAGTCTTTTCCATCTCTTACTTTATGATTAACTGTAGGAAAGAATTGGCACAAAACACAACTTTCAACCTAAATTCAAAAGCCACATAGCCTGGCATAATACTACAATGAAAACATTTAGCTCAGCAATTTAGGTCAGTTAAGAGGGATATATTGTGTCTTGAAAAATGTTCATAAAAAGAGTCATCACTCTCGTTGGGAGTCAGATACACACCAGTAGTCAAACAGCTTTGCCAATAAATACATTTGCTGAAGGTAAGCCCTAAAAATTTAGGTTTGCCCCTGGAATTTAATTCTCAATTCAGCAGGCCCAAACATAAACTCATTACTCAGACAAAACTCCCATTGAAGTCAATGGAAATTTTGCCATAGTAAACAATGTGGGATGAGGTCTTTAGACAAAGTTTCCTTCCTTTTAACTTCAGTAAGAAAACTCATATCTGGAAATAAATATTTGATTATTTTCAAGTGACTTTTCCTCTTCAGGGACAGGGATATTCTGAAGTATGCAGTTCCAGAACCCTTAAATTGCGATTTCTTGCTTTTTCCTTATCTGACTACTAGAGGAACCTGGTGCAACTTTTGTACATTGAGTAGATCAGGTATACTGTCTAGCGCTAAGATATCAAAGATTTTAAAAATATTTTTTGAAAATGTGATGCAAATATTCATCCTTAGTGTTTTCTGGTACACTGAGAATCCTGAAAGTTTTTCTCCTTCAGCTGTTATTTCGATGATGGTTTAGTATCCTTTTATCCTTGATGATTGATAAGGAGGTGCTCTGTCTAGCTAATCTACTTCTGTTTTTCCCTAATCTCTCTCTCTAGGTATTTGTGGTGTGCTCACCACTGTGATATCTGAACATTCAGACATGCTTTGATTTTAGCTTCAAGCTGATGATGTCTTTTGAGAAAACCCATCTAGATTTTTTCCTGTACTATATGTATATTTTGAGTCCATTATGTTCAAAGGTAGTGCAAACTGTAGGTAGTGCAAACTGTAGGTGCTCAGGATTGATGAATTAGTTTCATTGCACTGGATAGCTCCTTGGGGCAGATTTGGCAGCTTCAAAAGAGGTTGATAGGAAGGTTCTCTTGGCCTGTAATATAGCCTCGGCATAGACTTTGAGGAATTTGTTGTGTTTGATCTTCTCTATATCACCCTTTTTTTGTAGAGCACAAGGATCCTTCCACTTAGCTGCTGTGGAATCCCAAAAAATCTGCTATGATTATTAATGGTATGATGTATAGTGCATTTAAAATGTGCAGGATGTTTTATAGACAAGTAACATGAATAGTCCCTGTCCTAGAGAGTTTACAACCAAAGGGTCTGGGTCCTGAAAAGACACACATGCTTAACTTTATGCATGTGCATAGTCCCATTACAGTTGTTACAGGGTTTGTATCATGTAAGTCTTTGAAAGATCAGAGACTTGTTAGAAATTACAGAACAAATTATTAGAACAAAGAATGAGAGGAAGGGGAGATGCAAAATAGGAGTAACAGTACTAAGATTATGTTTGTGTACTCGTATGTTGTGTACAAATCGTAGCAGTTCCTTGTTTCTTTCTAGATGCTAAGTGCGTTATTTAGGCCCTAATGCTGCAAATGCTTATGCACCTAAGTAATTTTATGCACACGACTAGTCCCATTGAGTTCTATTGTATAATGCATGCAGAAAAGAAATCATGAGCATAAGTCTTTGCAGGATGGATGCTTACACTTTTTTTTTTTTTTTACCTATGGAGTTTGGTAAAGAGGAAAACAGAGTAAGGGAAGTAGAGGATCCAAAACTAGGCAAGGGGAGAGGTATGTCTTGAAGGGAAAAGGTGGAAATGGGTGGAAAAGAGAAGTGAGCAGGGATTATGAGAATGTAGGTTGCAATGTAAAACAGGGCAACACAATTTGATTGGATCGCCAGTAGCAAATTGTTTAAGAAACTCAAATATCAGAACTGGCAATTACTGGCGACAGGAACAAAAAAGAAACCAAAACCAAAACCCAAGCATTAATGTATTGACTAAAAAAAATCCATATCATGTCTAGGTAGCAAGGATGGATGATATCAGGAACTCGGAGAAATAATAAAAAGTTGGAAGGCTCAGCAACCACTTTGGAGCCCTGGGGTGCCGCTGCTGTGAGGCTAGTGGGATCCCAGTGAAGCCAGTGCACTTTAAGAAAAATACTCAAATGATAAATTATCTTAATGCAGAAGGGGTGTTATTTTTGCACAAAGTATACACACAAGCTAGTAACATTTGTTTAGATTTATACATAGGATTTATTTTATTAATTATTGTTTTTATGTTTCTTACAGAACGAGACGGAAGAGAAGTATTAAAATAAAGTGTCAGCTTTCAAAACCCCTTAATGACGTGGAAAGGAAATACCTCACACCTGTAATATTCAATGACAAGACATGATTTCTAAACACAGATTAGCATCTGTTTTCACAACATTTTCTAGACAGCATCTAGGACTGAAATACTCAGCCTGCATAACTGGATAGTTGAATTCAGCTGCTAGCAGAAAATACAGAGTGATTGTTCAGAATCCAAAAATATTAGCCTCAGAATGGAACACTTGGTGTAGTCCAAAAAGTCATTAACATGCAGCACCACTGTCATAGAGCAGAAAGGAAAACATAATAGAAACATGAGAAAAGGAGAGAAGAAGAGAGCCTGGGAAGGAAAAATGCTTCTTATCCAAGCTGGAGAGAAAAGAGGAGGGAGATGACATTCATAACCTTCTGCTCTTAATTTAGAATATCTTTCAAATAATCTATATTTGCATAGGGTGCTGACTTAGTGTAGCATTAACATTCTACTTATGAAACAGTACAATAAAATTCACAGATTACAGTATAAAGCCAGAAGGGACCATTGTGATCATCTAGTCTGGCTTCCTGTATAACACTGGCCATAAGATTTCCCTGAATTAACTCCTGTTTGAACTAGAGCAAACATCTAATCTTGACTGAAAAATTGTCAGTGATGGAGAATCCACCACAACCATTCGTAAATTGTTCCAATAATTAATTACCCTCATTGTTAAAAATGTACCCATTATTTCCAGTCTGAATTTGTCTAGCTTCAACTTCCAGCCATTGGATTGTGTTATTCCCTTGACGGCTAGATGTAAGAGCTTATTATCAATTTTTTGTTCCCCATGTGAGTACTTATAAATTGTGATCAAGTCGTCCCTTAACCTTCATTCAATTAACTAACCCGATTGAGCTCCTTCAGCATGAGTGGAGCATGAACCCCAGCCCCAACCCTGCTGCCTGAGGCCCCGGTCTTTCCCCACCCCTTCCTCCCTCCTCCCCCGCCAGAGCCCCGAGCCCCCCCACCCTGGGCCCCCCGGCCAGCCCACCGGAGTGCCCCCAGCCCTGGAGTGCTGGGCAGGCAGCCCCAGCACCCCCAGTCCTGGAGCACCGATCAGCACAGCCCCAGCCCCCCATGTCCCAGAGCGTTGGGTGGGTGGCCCCAGTGCCCTCAGCCCTGGAGTACCAGGTGGTGGGGACCCAGCACCCCTAGCCTGGAGTACCAGGCAGGCAGCCCCAGCTCCCCCAGCCCTGGAGTGCCAGGTGGCAGAGCTCCAGCACCCCCAACCCTGGGCAGCACAGCCCCACCTCCAGCGCCAGTGCCCCCAGCTCAGAGCACCAGGCTGGCAGCCCCAGCAACCCCAGTCATAGAGCACTGGGCGATTGGCCCCAGCGCCCCCAGTCCCAGAGCACTGGGCGGCCCCTTCCCCAGGCAGCCCGGGCACCAGCCCAAGTTGCCCCGAGGCCCCCGCCCCAGCTCGCTTCAGGGAAGAGGAGCAGCCTGGACTGGGGCCATAAGGGAAGAGCCGGAAGCAGGAGGGGACCTCAGGGCGGAGGATGAGCAGGGCCATGTCTGGATGTTTGGGGAGGCTTAGCCGCCCCTGGCCTGCAATACCCACTGCCCATGTCCTTGAGTCTCACTATGAGGCATATTTTGCAATCTTTGAATCATTCTTGCAGCTTTTTTCTGAACCCTCTGCAGTTTTTTAACACCCTTCTTTAAGGGAAGACGCTTAAGGAAATCGAGGCTCAGGTGATCTTTAGTGGGATTCTGCCTGTTCCTAGAGAAGGGCAACAAAAGTGTGACAAGATTATGACTATCAACAGATGGCTTAGGCAGTGGTGCTATAAGGAAGGCTTTGGGATGTATGGCCACCGGGAGGCATTCATGGACAGAGGACAGTTCTCTTGGGATGGACTTCATCTGAGTAGGGAAGGAAATAGACTTCTAGGATGGAGGTTGGCATAACTGGTTAAGAGAGCTTTAAACTAGGAATTTGGAGGAGATGGTTGGGAGATGTCCAGGTAATCTCCACGCCGGATTTTAGCATTGAGAGGGAAGAAAACGAAGTAAGAGAGGATACAGCCGTAGGTAGGAGAATGTATATAAGGAGGAAGGGCAGTGTAGATACCAGTCTAATAGGTTATATTGGCTGTAGAATGACCGTGCCTAATAGGATACAGAATGTGAGTGAGGCCAAATAGCAAAAATTAAGATGTTTGTACACTAATGCGAGGAGCCTAGGTAACAAAATGGAGGAACTAGAGTTACTGGTGCAGGAAGTGAAATCAGTTATTATAGGGATAACAGAAACATGGTGGAATAGTAGTCATGACTGGACTACAGGTATTGAAGGGTATGTGCTGTTTAGGAAAGACGGAAATAAAGGTAAAGGTGGTGGAGTAGCATTGTATATCAATGATGAGGTAGAATGTAAAGAAATAAGAAGCGATGGAATGGATAAGACAGAGTCCGTCTGGGCAAAAATTACATTGGGGAAGAAAACTATTAGAGCCTCCCCTGGGATAGTGCTTGGGGTGTGCTATAGACCGCCAGGATCTAATTTGGATATGGATAGAGTCTTTTTTAATGTTTTTAATAAAGTAAATACTAATGGAAACTGTGTGATCATGGGAGACTTTAGCTTCCCAGATATAGACTGGAGGACAAATGCTAGTAATAATAATAGGGCTCAGATTTTCCTAGATGCGATAGCTGATGGATTCCTTCATCAAGTAGTTGCTGAACCGACTAGAGGGGATGCCATTTTAGATTTGGTTTTGGTGGGTAGTGAAGACCTCATACAAGAAATGGTTATAGGGGATAATCTTGGCTCAAGTGATCATGAGCTGATTCAATTCAAACTGAATGGAAGGATTAACAAAAATAAATCTGCAACTAGGGTTTTTAATTTCAAAAGGGCTGACCTTCAAAAATTAAGGAAATTAGTTAGGGAAGTGGATTGGACTGAAGAATTCATGGATCTAAAAGTAGAGGAGGCCTGGGATTATTTTAAATCAAAGCTGCAGAAGCTATCGGAAGCCTGCATCCCAAGAAAGGGGAAAAAATTCATAGGCAGAAGTTGTAGACTAAGCTGGATGAGCAAGCATCTCAGAGAGGTGATTAAGAAAAAGCAGAAAGCATATAGGGAGTGGAAGAAGGGAGGGATCAGCAAGGAAAGCTACCTTATTGAGGTCAGAACATGTAGCGATAAAGTAAGACAGGCTAAAAGTCAAGTAGAGTTGGACCTTGCAAAGGGAATTAAAACCAATAGTAAAAGCTTCTATAGCCATATAAATAAGAAGAAAACAAAGAAAGAAGAAATGGGACCGCTAAACACTGAGGATGGAGTGGAGGTCAAGGATAATCTAGGCATGGCCCAATATCTAAACAAATACTTTGCCTCAGTCTTTAACAAGACTAAAGAGGATCTTAGGGATAATGGTAGCATGACAAATGGGATATGGAGGTAGATATTACCATATCTGAGGTAGAAGCGAAACTCAAAAAGCTTAATGGGACTAAATCAGGGGGCCCAGATAATCTTCATTCAAGAATATTAAAGGAATTGGCACATGAAATTGCAAGCCCATTAGCAAGAATTTTTAATGAATCTGTAAACTCAGGAGTTGTTTCATATGATTGGAGAATTGCTAACATAGTTCCTATTTTTAAGAAAGGGAAAAAAGGTGATCCAGGTAACTATAGGCCTGTTAGTTTGACATCTGTAGTATGCAAGGTCTTGGAAAAAATTTTGAAGGAGAAGGTAGTTAAGGTCATTGAAGTCAATGGTAAATGGGACAAAATACAACGTGGTTTTACAAAAGGTAGATCATGCCAAGCCAACCTGATCTCCTTCTTTGAGAAAGTAACAGATTTTTTAGACAAAGGAAATGCAGTCAATCTAATTTACCTAGATTTCAGTAAGGCGTTTGATACCCTGCCACATGGGGAATTATTAGTTAAATTGGATAAGATGGGGATCAATATGAAAATTGAAAGGTGGATAAGGAATTGGTTAAAGGGGAGACTACAACGGGTCCTACTGAAAGGTGAACTGTCAGGCTGGAGGAAGGTTAACAGTGGAATTCCTCAAGGATTGGTTTTGGGACAAATCTTATTTAATCTTTTTATTACTGACCTCGGCACAAAAAGTGGGAGTGTGCTAATAAAGACTGCGGATGATACAAAGCTGGGAGGTATTGCCAATTTAGAGAAGGACAGGGATATCCTACAGGAGGATCTGGATGACCTTGTAAACTGGAGTAATTGTAATAGGATTAAATTTAATAGTGAGAAGTGTAAGGTCATGCATTTAGGGATTAATAACAAGAATTTTAGTTATAAGCTAGGGACGCATCAATTACAAGTAATGGAGGAGGAGAAGGACCTTGGAATATTGGTTGATCATAGGATGACTATGAGCCGCCAATGTGATGTGGCCGTGAAAAAAGCTAATGCAGTCTTGGGATGCATCAGAGAGGTATTTCCAGTAGGGATAAGGAGGTTTTAGTACCGTTATACAAGGCACTGGTGAGACCTCACCTGGAATACTGTGTGCAGTTCTGGTCTCCCATGTTTAAGGATGAATCTAAACTGGAACAGGTACAGAGAAGGACTACTAGGATGATCCGAGGAATGGAAAACTTGACTTATGAAAGGAGACTCAAGGAGCTTGGCTTGTTTAGCCTAACTAAAAGAAGGTTGAGGGGAGATATGATTGCTCTCTATAAATATATCAGAGGGATAAATACCTTATTTAAGCTCCGTACCAATGTGGACACAAGAACAAATGGATATAAATTGGTCATTGGGAAGTTTAGACTTGACATTAGACGAAGGTTTCTAACCATCAGAGGAGTGAAGTTTTGGAATAGCCTTCCAAGGGAAGCAGTGGGGGCAAAAGATCTATCTGGCTTTAAGATTAAACTCGGTAAGTTTATGGAGGAAATGGTATGATGGGATAACATGATTTTGGTAATTAAATATTCATGGTAAATAGGCCCAATGGCCTGTGATGGGATATTAGATGGGGTGGGATCTGAGTTACCTAGGAAAGAATTTTCTGTAGTATCTGGCTGGTGAATCTTGCCCATATGCTCAGGGTTTAGTTGATCGCCATATTTGGGGTCGGGAAGGAATTTTCCTCCAGGGCAGATTGGAACAGGCGCTGGAGGTTTTTTGCCTTCCTTTGTAGCATGGGGCACAGGTCACTTGCTGGAGGATTCTCTGCTCCTTCAAGTCTTTAAACCATGATTTGAGGACTTCAATAGCTCAGACGTAGGTGAGGTTTTTCACAGGAGTGGTAGGTGAAATTCTGTGGCCTGCGTTGTGCAGGAGGTCAGACTAGATGATCATAATGGTCCCTTCTGACCTAAATATCTATGAATCTATAATTGTGGACACCAGAAGTGGACACAATATTCCAGTAGTGATTGCACCAGTCCCAAATCCAGAGGTAATATAACAACACTACTCCTATTCGATATGACTTCCTAGTCTTTTCCAGAGTTAGTGCTTCCCAGGATAGCGTAGCTCATCCTGCAAGTATAGCCTGCATTCTTTGTTCCTAGATGTATATCTTTACACTTGGCTATATTAAAATGCATATTATCTGCTTCTGTCCATTTTACCAGGTGATCCAGAATACTCTGTATCAATGACCTGTTCTCTTCATTGTTTACCAGCCTCCCAACCCCCCACCAATTTTTGTGTCATCTGCAAACTTTGTCAGTGATGATTTTATGTTTTCTTCCAGGTCATTTAAAAAACAACAACATTAAATAGCAAAGGGCCAAGAACTAGTCCCTACGGAATCCCATTAAAAACACATTCACTTAATGATGATTCCCTGTTTACAATGACATTTTGAGACCTATCAGTTAGCCATTTTTAAATCTATTTAATGTGTTCTATGTGGATTTTGTATTGTTATAGCTTTTCAATCAAAATGTTTTGTGGTACCAAGTCAAATGTCTTATAGAAGTGTGAGTATATTACATCAACACCTTTATCAGCCATGCTTGTAGTCTCATAAAAAAAGATATCATGTTAGTTTGACAGAATCTATTTTCCATAAACCCATGTTGATTGGTGTCATCCGATGTTCGTCTGCATGTGTTTTTTTTTCTGTGTGCGGCACTGGCTCTGGTTAGATAGCCTGTACAGCACACCTCGATCGAACTGCCCAATAAGACCACAAGACCTGTTTTAGTAGCGAAGAAACTTGGTCAGGTTTATTGCCAGTGATGCATGGTCCTAGCTCCCCGGCTCAATGTCTACAGTTACACTAGCACATGTATGCCTGTGACAATGACACAGCTCAGTCAGTGGCGGGACTTGCCATTGCTCCCTAGGCTGGATGAAGGGTTAAGGTGAGGTAGCCCAACATTTATAGACTGAGATAAACAATCTGGGATAAACAACTTACGTGTCACCTTACGTTTTTCATGACATGTTTGTTACCTCCCCTTGTACTTTTCTCATGATGTTTCAGACAAAATATCCCTGTTTACCACCTGGCTTTGTACTTTTACTCCTGATATTTCAGACAAAATACCTCTATTCATCACTTTTCTCAAATCATTTTATCATGTGCTCGGTTGGGGTGTTCTTGTGCTGTCCTGCTGGAATGTGTTTACATATTCAGTGTGTTTTAGCAATGCTAGAAATACTGGTGCTGAGTTCGTGTACCAGACACTGACTTGCAGGCAAGCATCTGATTTTGACAGGTTGTGACTTGTTGCTCAGAGCATAACTTTTGCTACCTTTGGTTCAGGCCTCAGGCCTTGCACCAGGCCTATGCTTCAGGCTCGCTCTCTCTACTACAACAGGCATTAGTTATACTATCCTCCTTTAATTCTAATTGAATCATTCAGTTATTTTGCCTATAATCGCTGTCAGGCCTATAATTACCCTAGTTTACTCTTTTAAAATACTGGCTCAACAGTAGCTTTCTTCCAGTCTTTTAGAACTTCCCCAGTGTTCGAAGAGTTATTAAAAAATCAACATTAACGATCCAGCAAACTCTTTAGCAAGCTCTTTTAAAACTCTTGGATGCAAATGATCAAGATCTGTTGATTTAAAGATGTCTAACTTTAGTAGCTTCTGTTTAACATCCTCCTGAGTTACTATTGGAATGGTAAGTGGGATAGATATGATTTCATTATATAAAAGTGGAAATGTCAAGTATAGTTGTCCAAGCCAAAAGTTGGTTTTGTTTTAAAACTTTTTTGCCACCATCATCTTTGTTACTCAGCCCATAACGGAGTCATCCTCAATCTATTCTCTCTTGGCAAACATACCCAGGCTGTTTCCAAACCTTTCCCTTCCTTCCACCATAACATTTCTAAGATTTGTCCTTGCTGCTAAGACAGCCAAAACTCTTGTCAAAAAGTTCATCATCTCTTGTCTTGACCATCATAACCTCCTTCTCAAGCTGGTCTCCCTAACACTCACACAGAGAGCTTGGAGGAAGGAGGACCCTCCAAACCATTTACATAGTCATGATTAGGAGTGGTCTTGTCCCCATAGCAAAAAAACCACAAACAGAATCAACAACAACAACAGCAAAAAACCCAAATCCAAAACACCACTAACAAACAAAACATGCAGAACCATTTATATGTACACAATTTATATTCACCACATTTGACCTTACCATTACTACTGAGATGGCCCAGTGACTGGATGAGATCAGCTCATGGGTGAACAGCTGGCTGCACTCCGCCATTCTCTACAGTAGAGTCTACACTGACTTCCCAGATAATTTTGAATCAAGTTCAAGGTCTTGGTCCTTATCTTCAAGGCCCTCAATGACCTGGGCCAATATATCTAAAAGACATCCAAAAGCTCAGCAATGAAGACTTTGGTTTACAGCTAAACTCCTCGGATACAATGGAACTCTCAACAATAAGTGTAAAGCTCATTTGTGCAGGAGACAGAGTTTTCTCAGGGGCCAGTCCAAAACTAAAGAACTCCCCCAGGAACTAAGGGCCATTATAAACCTCACCACTTTCTGTTCCAAGTGCAAGGTGCATTTCTTTGACCTTGCCTTCTCTAACATAAACACATAGCAACATGTATTTTTAAAACAAACAAACAAACCAAACCCCAAAACTATCCCATTCCCCCAACCCAAAACAAACAAACACTAAACCCAATACCCTACAAAAGCAAGACAGTCCACTGCACATGCTTCTCTCCCTGGGGAGAAGATGAGAGAACAAACAACATGTGACAGATGTGTAGTCATATTGCTTAATGAACTACTGGAAGGTACTCATATACTACAGGGATGAGTACGGTATAAAAACCTATGCAGAACAGAATATTTCTAATTGCAATATTTAAGGACAGTCATGGAGGAAAGGTCCAATTAAAGAACAATTCTGGAAAGGATGAATATACAGAATATAGAAGGGCTAGAGAAAGGCAGGATGAGGGTTAAAGCAAAAATAATGTGAATTGTATTGAAAGTGATTCTTACATCTCTGAATAAGGTAAGAGAAGAGTAGAGGGATATGATAGTATAGGAGTGGAGATCAGTGGTAGCAAACAAAGCAAAATAAGTGGGTTTTGAGGCCAGGTCTGCAGGAAAGTGAGCACATTTGATGGAGGTTATAATTCCAGACGTAGGGAGTAGCATGAAAGAAGACAAGAAGGCAGTGATGAGCTGCCAAAATCTTAACAACTGGTTCCCTCCTCACTCCATGAGGGGGTCGTTGCCCACCCCTGCTCCCTGGGACTCCTGCCACATCCAATCCCCCACGTTCCTTGATGCGCCCCCCCCAGGACCCCTGCCCCATCCATCCCCCCCTCCCCTGTCCCCTGACTGCCCCCAGAACTGGGCAGGAGGGTCTCATGGGCCACCGTAGTGGGTGTCACCCCACCCCTAAGAGCCAGAGGGACCTGCTGGGGGGTGAGGTGGGGAGTCCCGGTGGTGCTTACCTGGGGCAGCTCCCAGGAAGCATCCAGCAGGTCCCTCTGGCTCCTAGGGGCGGCGGAGCATAGCTGGGGGGGAGTAGGGGGAGTGGCCGCTCCCCTCACTGATCACATCAAAAGTGGCGCCTTAGGCGTGGACTCCCTGGGTGCTCCGGGGCTAGAGCACCCACGGGGAAAATTTGGTGGGTGCAGAGCACCCACCGGCAGCTCCCCACCCCGCGCCCGGCCCTAGATCACCTCCGCTCCTCCCCTAAATGTATCGCCCCGCTCTGCTTCCTCGCCCCCTCCCCAGGCTTCCCGTGAATTAGCTGTTCGTCGGGAAGCCTGGGAGGGCTGAGAAGCAGGCAGTGGCAGCTTCACACTCAGGCCGAGGGTGGCGGAGGCGAGCTGGGGCGGGGAGCGGTTCCCCTGCGTGCCCCCCCCCCGGGTTACCTGCTGCGGCGCAGGCAGCCCGCCTCGCACCCCCCGCCTCAGCTCATCTCCGCCTCCCTGGGCCTGAGTGCGAAGCCGCTGCCGGCTTCTCAGCCCGTCCCGGCTTCCTGCGCGAACAGCTGATTCGTGGGAAGCCTGTGGGGGGCGGAGAAGCCGGGCGGGGCGGCGTGTTCAGGGGAGGAGGCGGAGACAGAGGTGAGGTGAGCTGGGGCTGGGGTGGGGCGGGGAGCTGCTGGTGGGTGCTCTGCACCCACCAAATTTTCCCCTTGGATGCTCCAGCCCTGGAGCACCCATGGAGTTGGCACCTAAGGCGCCACTTTTGGCCGGTTAAATTTAGAAGCCCTTTTAGAACCGGTTGTCCCTTGTGGAACAACAGGTTCTAAAAGGGCTTCTAAATTTAACAACTGGTGGGAACTGGCTCCAGCTCACCACTGCATGAAGGTCAGTATGAGAAGAAGAGATAAATGGAGCAATAAGACAAGGGGAAGGGGCAACATGCAGAATGTAATGGGTGGGCAGGAGATGAGATGTAGGCAGCTGAAGTGCTAACCAGGGCCTTGAAAGTGAGGTAGAAGTGTTTGAACTTTGTCTGAAAAAAGTCTGGGTATTGGTTAAGGAACTTGAGTGGTGTGATGTGGTAGAAGAGGCAGATGATTACTTGTGTTACCAGATGTTGGAATCTGAGAGGCCAGAGGAGATTACGGTAAATCAAACAAGAGAGAACAGTGGTTTGAATCAGGGTTTTGGCAAGGAATACAGAGAAGTGACAGATTTTAAATTCTGCAAGGATTGATAGGAACATGAAACAAGTGCTGACAGAAAGTTCCACTGATTGTGGAATTATGTAAGAAGAAACAAGACTTTTTTAGAATTATTTTGAAAGTTTATTTTGAAGCAACAATATGAAGGACAGAAATGAAGGAAAAGTCTGTATTTTGCTACATGTAGTTTGTGCTAATCAGCACTCAACAATGTTGCCCTACAGAAACGCTCCAATAGTTCATTCTTCTCACTGCACTTTTACGTTTTAATGGGTATGAAGTCCACAGAATAGTAAATAATTACTTTGTGTTGGTGGTGCTGCTGCCGGCAAAACTGTGAAGTCCCTGCACACTAGTTCAGTAAATCAGTTTCATGCTTGGATAAATTAACATTAATATTGCCCTAAATCCTCTTGCAAATAAATTAAACTGCTCCCTTTCCTCCTTTGTTTTCAGTTACAGCAGGGGTGGCCAAAATGCAGCCTATGGAGTTCTACAAAGCAGCTCCAGGCTGCTTGGCTGGAGATGGAGCATCACATGCTGGGAGCGGTAATCTCCTAAATGGGTTAGCACTTTCTTGTTTGGAGTTTGTCTAGTGGGACCAACTAATGTGGTATGGTATTGCGACATAATGCTGTGTCACCCAGGCTGCCTTAAAACAGCAACAAGCTATTACTTGGTGACAAGTCATGACAAGACAGTCTTCTGGTTCCAAAAGCTGGGTGGAGTGCTAAGTGGGGGTGGCCTGGGAGTGATGTTGGATGGATGCATGCACAGCCTTTTCCTTCTTTAAGACGGGGAGCGCCGCCAACTCTTGTGATTTTTATCATGGATCTCAGGATATTTGGTGTTTTCCTTTAAAGCCCCAGCTCTTGGAGTCGTGAGCGTTTGTTTTTAAACAAATCAGGGTGGTTTTAGCCCTCTTCATAATGGGGGGTGGGGGAGAGACTTAAGAAGATAAAGTAGGGTCCCAAGACGCAGCAGGCAAATACAAGGAATCCCAAACTGCTTATTTTCTAGCAGCTCCTGATTTGAGCCCAACGGTAAGTGTGCTCGGGGGAAGGGGGGCTCCTGGCTTTTGAATGCCTGGGGTTGGCAAGAGGCCTCCGCTGTGAGGGGTGGCAGGCAACAAGTCACCCCGATGGGAAGTCAGGGGAGCTGTTCAGTGTGTGTGTGGCGGCGGTAGGGGGCTGGCTCGGCATGAAAACAGCCCGTCCCAGCAGCTCGTTACCCCGCCCGCAGCCAGGCGGCAGGACGAGGGCCTCGGGGCAAAGGGCCCCGCCGCGTGTGAGGTGAGCCCCGCGCGGGGGTGGGGGCTCGGAAACCAAGCGGCCCGGCCCGGCGCAGCCCAGCTCGGCCCGCCCCGGTCCCGGCAGCGCCGCCTCCTGCCCCTCCCGCCTCACACACAGACGCTTCCTGCGCGGGGCCGGGCGCAGCGGGGTCGCGGCGGCGGCTGCCGAGTTAAAGGTCCGGGGGCCGGCCTGGCGCGGCTGCAGGGGCCCCTGCTGCCCGGGGAGCGGCCCGGACGCGGTCTCCGCGGCGTGCCCGGCAGGGAGCCGCCCGAAGCGCCGGGGAGGCGCGGGCGGAACCGCCTCTGGACAGGGCCCCTCGGGCCGGGGTCGGTAAGTGAGAGGCTGGGCAGGTAGCGCGTCCCCAGGCCCCGGGCGGGATCCCCGCTGCCCCGGGCGCTGGCAGCGGAGCAGCGTCCTGGCAGCCGGAGGCGGCGGCGGCGGCGGCTCCTCACATTACTGGCGGGTGAAGTCATCGTGTCCATTGTCTCCCGTCAGCTCCCGGCCGGGCCGCCAGCGGGGGGAGCCCGGGCTGCGGCGCCGAGGGGGGCGCGTCCCCCTCCCTCGCCGCACACAGCCGGGAGCTCTGCTGGGGCCGAGCTGGGGGGCGCCGCCGCGCTGTGGCCCCGCACGGGGTGGGTCAGGCTCTGCTAGCGGGGGCCGAGGCTCCCCCTAGGGCGAGGGGGCCTGGGAATGGCTACCGGGTGGGGAGACGTTACTAGCCCCTTGTCCAGCTTTGCCATTAATCCCCAGGCGGGGAGAGACTGTGAGGAAGCCCCCCCCTTCCCCAAAAATCATTGTGGGGCGCCTGTAGCACCCACACCTGGAAATGGGTCTGGCGCAGCGACTAACACACGCCTCTTGAATTGAACCTTAAAAGTAACCCTGGGTGGAGAGCGGGAGAGAGACTAATGCCCCCACCACAAGAGACTGGATTACATCTACTTAAGACCCATCATCTATGTAATGGGCCAGTGCTAGTGTAGACAAGCCTCCAGGGGCTGCTGCTGGCATGTTTAATATGTGGACCTGATTGGAGGGTAGTTAAGTGGTTAATGCCCCTTGGTGCCTTGTCTACACTAGCATTTTTACCAGTGGGTTTGCACTGGTGGTAATGTAGGAGCGGGAGATTTTCCCCCAGAAAGTCTGGTGTGGACACAGCCATAGAGCCTTAAAATTAGTGGGTGAGGGTGTGGTTGGGGTAGGAAAATAGAGCTGGAAACACAACCTTAAAATGAAATATCCAGGGAGGACCCCCACCCCACCAAACAAATGACTGAGGGACCTGAACTGGTGCAGGTCTGCAGGTGGCATCCCCTGGGGCTCTACCCATAAATAAGGACATAAGGGGCAGCTCTGCTTGAGGGAGTCTCCTATGTCTTTTGGTTATGTTTTAAGAAGCAAGATGTAGAACGCTAATATCTGCATGGAGCAAACAAGCAGGGGAGGAGATTGGCATTGGTATTCTTGAGGATTCTTAATACAATATGACTGTTTCCACATGGTGGGCACAACAGCTTTCATTTCTGTTAATGTTTTAGCGGGCATTGGTTTTGATTAGTGTTTTATATCAGCTATTCCTCAAAATGTGATGCTAATCATCACCAAGGTCAAAATTGTGAAAAGGGCAAAGTGTATTTGAGGAGTGGGGAATTGCAGGGCTGAAGGTTGCAGATAGGTCTAATCAGAACCTTAGATTTTCTCCCTTTATTTCCCTGGATATTTTTCTTCTGTCCCACTCACCTCCAAATAAAACTTCTAAAACATTATTGCCAGTGGAAAGGCTGGATTTCAGCATATGGTGAGCTACTTTTCACTGTGTCCACTGCAAAGGAAGGTTTTCAGTTTAGTATTATGATTGAGAATGAAATGTTCTAATTCAGTTTTTTCAAGAGATCTGTCAACTGACTTGTGGATCAAATCTGAGGGATCCAAATGGGAGTAAAATATAAAATGGAAATTGCACAAAAGTGGCAAAATTCATTTGCAACTACAAAAATGGTGATGGCCTTATGTGACTGCACTGTTTTGCTAAATTTTACTCATGTTGAACTGTGAAACTGTGTTTGAAGCAGTTTATGTAGCCCAGTGCACATGTAAGTGTAGTTAAAAATCAGGAAAACGTGTAGGCATTTTGTTTTCTGTATTCCCAGAAAATTAGTGCTCTGTTTTGCATTTTATTCAGATTGGAAAATGAAAATAAACCAGTCAGTTTCACTTTCTCTTGCACAAGCAGTAATGCTGCTGCCTTTTGGGACTACAGTTCTACAGAAAAAGGCTTATGTTTTTAAAAAAAAAATACATTAGTCTTGAAATTAGAAAAATCTGGCAAACATTTCTGTTTTATCAACACTCCCCTCCACCCCCCCCCCCTTTTTTTTTTTGAACAAAATATAAATATTAAGGTAAAAAGTAGTCGTCGCTTTTAAATGATCTGAAGTCTAGGGCCTTGCTCAGGCTCTCTGCATTTCCAGCCATTCTTAGCTTTGCAGAAATGAGGATAGGTTTGATCATTAATTCTAAAATTGGGAACTGAAAAATAACTGTGTCTTATATATGCAAAATGGCAGGACTTGTATGCAAGAGTCATCAGAATTCTTAAATTTCTGTTTAGTTATGACAGCAGTGGATCAGGAAGAGGGAAGATATTTGACAGATGTAAATGTGTACCTTTATAAAGTATGTCTGTCTTGTCCCCTGAGTTAACAAAATGTTATGACTATTTCCCTTATTTGTCCAGTAAGTAGGTTGCTCTTCCATACATCTTATTAACTTCCTTTCCCCCCTGCCCCCTTTACCCTGTTGTGGTACCCACCACAATGCTCTTGCGGGCAGGACATCTGAATCCTTCCTTAGTACTAAAAATCCTGCATTGAGGCCAGTGACAAAGGGGCTGTGAGCTTTCAAGTGCAGCAGCTATTTTTTTTGCACCCATGTCCTTTTATGCCCAAGTGCATTGTTTCTGGTATGTTGTTACTTTATTCTGGCCCTTGGCCTTGGAGAAATCATTCTCTAACATGCACCCTGAATTATAATGCAGTCTGCTGTTGATAAGTCACCAGATTTTGGAGAAGAATTTTTAATAATTAAAACAGGAGCATAGACACACAAGCACTTAAATTCCAAAGTGTTTGGTCTGACTCCTAATCTGTAACAGGAGCCAAGACTCAAACTGATTCTTGCTTACGGTTAATAAAAGTTCTTCATAGGACCAGTTCTAATGTTCTATGGTTGTTTACTCATAAGGGAACTAATTTCTGTTTTCCTTTCCCTCTGTATTTATTCCAGCTGTAAGTTTCCAGTGTCACTTCTGCATTAGCTGATGGAAGATGTGTAACTATGGATGAACCAATGCACATGCACAACTTCAAGATAAAAATGGTGGTGTATGTTGAATTGCTAAGTACAACTCACTTGCACAGGGAGATAAACTTCCACCAAGAAGGTAACAAGATGCTTTAAGCTTTGTTTTTCAGTGACTTGTGATATTTTTATTTTCTGTAATAAAAAGCTACATAAATACCTAGTAGAATACAAATTTTTTAGTACATTTGATTAGTGGCAGAAGGTGACTCTTTTTTTTTTTCCTTTGACTCAGACTTATATGCAATTTGCCTTCTTGATACTCAGTCTTCCACGTTTTGTGTGTGTGTGTTTTTTTTTTTGTTTTAATCTTGAGTGAGGACATTTTCAAGAAAAACACAAGATATGGCTATCGTTTCATTTGTAGATTTCTATTAGTCTGTTATACAATAAACTAAAACTAGAAAAATGGAAAAAAAATCAATAGCCATAAAAGTACTAATCACTTATCAAATACAGATAAATGACCCAAGCTAGGATCTTCCAAACTAAGGACCATTGCTAAAAAGAATACAGTTATGATCCTATATAGCCACTACCCTCAGTACTTTCCTTATCAGAAGGGAAGGATTGGCAACATTATTAAAATGTAACTACATTCTGGTGTTCTATAAAAGTTTTCAGTGAAAACAGTTAACTTCTGAACATTTTTTTGAGCAGACAGGGCCATCCTTACCCAGTTTCTAGAGCTCAGGGCATAATATTCTGTGGGCTTGCGGGGCCTTTTGCCAATGAAAGAGCCTTACACAGCAATATCCTTAGCCTCTATTTATTAACAGTTACCAAAACAGAATGCACATGCTAAGCATATATAATGATCACCACTCCCAATAAGGCAGATGAACTTTTCCTAGTGGCCAGTCAGGATCAGGTCATCTGGAGACTCCAGCGTCTGCATGATATAGTTGGCAGGGTATTGAGGACTGGCAGCTCTGATCTTGGGTTGTGTCCTGGATTTGGTTCCAAAGAACTTCCTTTTGGACCCCAGTTTACGTTGTTAAACTTGAGTCCTGCCTAGCTAAACCTTAACCAATCATTTTAAACTAAAGTACTACAAAACAGTATTTTTAACCAATTCTAGCCCCTTACGAAACAATATTTTATCCAATCATACCCCACCACCTTAGTTGATTTAAATCTTGCAAAATTAGTCATGCAACAGACAAACCATGCAGTTAAACAATAGAGAAATAGGGACCATAAAAACAAAACAATAAAGAACTATAGATTACACATTCACAACTTTTGAGAAGTGGTTCCTTGCCAGACAGAATGCTATCAAACAAAGTTTTCTTTAAACATCTTAAGATTTGTTTCTTTATCTGGTGATGGTGGGTACTATTGGGACAGGAGCACCTTCTTAACAGCCCAATATTTCATTGTTTTGATGTAATTTAGATGGAGTGTGAGGATGAGACGTTCTGCTCCTTGGCTCATGGCTGCTGCTGTCCTAATGCGGATGCAGAAAAAGGCTTCAGACCTCACAAAACATGTCTTCAGAAAGACAATTGAAAGGTGCCCATCAGGAATTATGAGTTTGCTGCAGCTGTGCTTATCATAGCTTAACTGTTCCTTTATATTTTCTAAGTAGTTCTTCCTGACATACACTTCATTTTATCCAAATAATCTAGAAAATACTCTATAAAACACCTACTGGCTTTTAATGTGGTAATTGACATAGCTCTGGATTTTCTAAAGCTGCCAAACAATGTTATGGCTATCTCATTTGTAGTCCACTGGATTTTCTGGCACGTGGGGGATGGAGCTTTTCTTTTAAACTAAAGCTCATTGCCCTTCCCTTCAATAGTCCCACATATTTTGTGGAGGAACTAGACTATGCCCTCAGGGCTGTTTCTATGGAATTCTCTCATTTTATCCTTTTCACAAATTATCCGTGTCACCCCAACTTTTGGGAATTTTTTTTTAAATGAGTATCAATTTTAGCAGTTGACTACTTTAATCAGATTTCATTGAGAATAGATTGGCTGTTTTGATGGAATCTGGGCAAAAATTATTTCAAGTCAGTGATGCCTTCTAGTTTTGAAGAAAAGGTACTTTACAGAATGACACTTTTTTTCCAAAACAGGAAAAACTTCCTTTTCTGCCAAAGCTCCAAGACATCAGCACAGCCATGTTCCTGTTTCCATATGAGTAGTTCCTGGGAGCCAGCTTTATCCTATTTAATTTTTGGAGAAACAGCTTTCAAGGTGAATTATAATGGTTGTGAACCTCAAAGAGATCATTTTATTAAAGACTGGAGGTTTGGGCTGGAAACTGTGCCATGTGAACATGGGTTACTGAACATGGGGATTTTACAGTGCCTATCAACTTAAGGGAAGCTTACTGTCAAGTTTCTATCATTACAGCACCAGTGTTCCTAAAGTATGGTATACCAGGAGTATATTTTTTTTTATTCCCTCCCTCCCCTTTAAACACTGTCTGCAGAACCTGAACCACAATCATGATGATGACGATAGTTGTAGCCCTTCAAAAAGGGGAGATGTTGATGGGGCCCTACCTAGACACTTTACTCATCCAGTTCCCTTTCTGTGAAGGAACAGAACTTTCAGTATATTCTAGTTAACTAGCTTAGTGGTAAACAGGAATGGGCATGAGGGAGAATGTTGACTGATACTTCTGCAGTAAATCTTTTTCTGGAGACTCCGATAAGACATCAAAGTAGAAAAATGTTTTTCCCTTGATGAAGAGGGTGGAATAAACTGATCCATTCAAACCAGATAGTTTCAGTCTTCAACTACACCAGTCCCCCAGAGCTTCAAGTCACCTTTTCAGGCTTGAGGATTTGGTGCTGTACACTGTCCAGACTTCAAATGCTGCAACTCTTCCTGTCAGTATGATCTCTTCTTAGTCCCTCTCATTCCGTGATACTTTAATCACTGAACAGCCAGACATGGTAGAAGTGTCTTTTCGGTTATAATTGGGCTGACCGCATGTTATAACAGAAACCAGCAGGCTGTTTGGAAATCCACTTAGGCGCCAGGATGACCTTCGCTTCATCGTCATCATCATCTAGGTAAGCATACTAATGCTGGTTGTCCTGTCTTCCAAACATGTAGCACCACAGGGACATCTGACTTTGAACGGATGGTATGTCTGTAGTGGCCTAGCCCAATTGGCAAGGGGATTGAAGAGTAAAGCCCAACAGGAAACTGGTTCTTTTGGTCAGTTGTGCAGAAGTATCCTCGCTTCCCCCCCATCTGCTCTTCATGTTTCCAGAGCCAACAGTTTTACAATAGACTTGCTGATTTGCAAACAAGTTCAGCTGTGAGATCTGAGTCTGGAAGCTAAATTCTTTATCTTGACCAATTAATAATGTATCTTCAAGGAAGATTTCTTTTCCACAAAGGAATCAATGTCCTGCATCAAATACCTCACCCTAGGAGATCTAAATCAGTACTCCATTCTTTATTCTTTTGTTGTTCAACCTAGGAATACGCTGCTTATTTATTACTTTTCTCCAGGGGGTACTTTGCACTTGTCTCAGCTTCCTACCAAAAGTGATCTTTTTCCCCTGCTTCCACATAAGGGTATAGCTATTTACTTTTGTTGCCTTTATAAATTAAATAGCAAGATACTTGTATTTTGTTTTAATATTAGGAGAGCCTAAATCATGTCTCCAGAGGAAGTCAGAAGCCCTGTTCATTCAGTTTGAAGGTCATAAATGGAGCTGCCACGTTTTCAGATTATGTCTAACCAAATGGACCCTGAATGGTATCCAGAGCCTACAAAGCCAAAGTGCTGGTGTGCCTGGGAATGTGTAAGATTCCCCATTCAAGCATCCTAGGCTAGGAGAATAGAGAGAGGAACAGTGCAAAGCTACCTCCTGGTGATTCTTCCCCATTTTCCAAAACTCTGTGGACTTAAATGTCTGTACCTGAACTGATACTGCATTTGGTCACTGGATGCCAAGAATATTTCTCAGAGTTCCTACCTGACTCCTCCTCCTTCTTCTTGCCGCCTTTGCTTGTTCCCCTTTTTGTTGCCCAGGTTTACATTTTCTTGTGTGGTGGACTTCTAGTCACAACTCTTATCTGCATTAGTGGCAGCGAGTCTCAGAAAAATGAACCTTTCTACCTCTTCTGTGATCTGACACCATTGCAGACACCCAACCAGAGTAAGAGTACAAGAAAGCCTCTAAGTCTCAATGGAGGAATACAGAGTTTTCACTATTAACAATTAAGTGACAATTCCAGGATAAAGTAGATCATGGATTAACTAATTTGTTTTCAGCTGTGGAAAACTCAACAGGAATAAAGAGAAGGATGCACCCTTCCTTGCAAGAATGCAAAATATCTTCACTGGGACAATCTGCACCTTGCCTGACTAAGGAAGGAAGAACAAAAACTCTTGTTTTCAGCACTTGTTTAGCCAGATCATAGAAAAACAGCTACACAGATAAATTTCTCCTGTATTGCCGATTCAAGGTATTAGACGTTATTTGATTAAAAAAAATGTTCAAATCATGGTTTCCACAATGCTTGTTTTTTGTTTTCACTACCTGCAGTATAACTAGTGTACTTTTAAAGCTAGATCTTTTGTTTTCAAAAGACTTGCAAGGAAGGTCATGCAATAATACTGCAGACCTGATTAGGTTTTTTTAGTTAGGTGATTAACATTGCCGGGGGCTTACTAGGCCTGAAAGTAGTGCCATTATGATAGAGAAGATGTATGGATAACTAAGCAGTAAACTGCAGCAAGGTATATTCTATAGGCCATATATATTTTTTTTTTTTTTTTGGCAAAGCTTCTTTGACTTCATTGCAGTTATGCTTTATTTAGCTCTATTTGGCTGTTGATTCATGCCTTTGGTTTGTGCTGCCAACCACCAGAGCAGTGCATCGATAGTAAAGAAATGCATATCTTTGACATGTTTTAGTGCTACTGAAGTACATCAAAAATATAGCGGACAGTTTTGATCATTTAATGGTAGTGTGTTTGGGGATTGAAAGGAAAATAATTTCACTATGCTTAAAAAAATTTCAGAGAAAAAGTTAGAACTCTAAAGGGAGCAGGGCTGGGAGCCTCCAGTTTTCAATACAGTAGACCATATGGCAGTGGAAGTTAAAGGAAGCTTAAGTAGATTGTTAGAGATACTCAATCCTGAAAAGATTGAGGCACATGCTGAACTTCACTCATGCGAATAGTCTGTTTCAGGTCAGTGGGATGACTCAGATATGTGAAGTTAAACTTGTTCCTAAGTGTACACTTTTCTTTATCAAAATGGTCTTAAACAAGGAAGCTCAGAGATGAATGACTGGAAGATAAACCATGTTTGAGTGACTTCCAGTTATGTGCATTTAATTCATTTGTCAGTGATGAGCAGTACCAGTGTTGCATTCATTAGTAGTTGGTACATTAATCTCAAATCACCAGAAAGGCCAAACTAACTAATCAGAGTATGGCTTTGAACAATAATTCTTCTTAGAGTAATTTTACATGTCTATGCCATAGTAGGTGTGTGCGCGCGCCTTTGGCACAATTGTCAGAGGACCTTTTCCCGTCAGCAGTACTGGTCAGGGCAGCTCGAGTGCCCTCCATCACTGTGCACCACTGCCTGCTGGTATAAGAGGGCAGAGCTGCCCCTGAGTCCACTCGGTTCCTACTGACTGCCAATGATGGTTGTTGAAGTGCTTCCAGACTTGCTCTTGCAAGTTTATTTCCTTCACTCTTTGTCTGTGGTATGTTTCTCACTTAGTAGTTAGAGGTTTTACCCAATTTTATTTTTGATATTAGAGCTATGCCTCACTCTCTGGGGACCAAGTCCTGCTGGTTGTATGCCAGACCGATGCCAGTCAGTGACCTGCACCCCAGTTGCCTGAATTTTCTGTCTGGGGGTGTCCCACATCAGTGACAAGTATCACATTTGCAGAGGGTTTAAGGCTCGCTCAAAGACAGAGCAGCAAAACTTAAGTGTCTCCTTATGGAGGTGGCACTTTGCCCTCCATAGAAGCTGTCCGGTTCAGAGCATGGCGATATTGGAGCAGAGTGTGCCTCCCAAGATGTCTTCAGCACTAAGTTCTATGTCTCCAGTACCGAAGAAGAGACTCAGATCTGAGAAGGACCCGGTATCTCATCCAGCTAAAAGCAAGATCTCTGGGAGGGACTCTGAGGGGAAGCTTTCCCTGGAGTGTTCCTCTGCTGCAAAGACAAGATAGTCAACTCCAGAACCTGTGCCAGGTCCATCGAGGCCAACCCCTGAAGTTTCTATTTGTTAGACCCAAGACCCAGTCCTGGTATTGATGCCAGCACAAGAATTACTTAATATGCTTCTACAAAAGAATTACTTAACCTTTCCATACCAGTGTCTCCATCTATGCAGGAGGGGTTTCAGATGGTATCTGTGACTGTAATCCTTACTCTAGCCCCACAAGAACATTCAATATCAATGCTACTTCTGGTACCTAGGAGGCCAGTATATTCCAAGGGCAAGCCGCAGTTAATATGCCCGGTAATGCCACCTCTGGGTTTGGCTTACTTGTCTCCGGTCCACACTGGTTCTGCTCCACCGTGATTGCAGGACTCAGTCATCTTTGTCAGATTCAGAAATGGGGCCCACCACCAGGTCTGTGGCCGTTCTGGACACTATGGGGTGTCCCTCCCCTTGCTAGAACCTCTCCTCACCTGTCTGATTTGACTTCCTCAAGGGTGCACCAGGTTCATCAGTACCACAGACCGGGTTCTTAGATAACCAGTACCATGCAACTGGCAGTTGCTTAGATGGCTTCTCCACTGAAAGAGGCAGATCAATCATTGCCTCAGTGTCCTGGTGTGTGTCCTTCCTCATCTCCAGATGAGTTTGTAGAAACGGTGAGCAATTTTTTTCCCCCCAGCGCCAGAGGATTACAGGGCTCACAAAGAACTGCTTAAAAAAGGACTCAGATGTTCAAGCAGAAGAGGTTCACCAGAAATCCCCCAAGCCAGTAGACATTTTAGCTTCTGCAGGACCCTCCCAAGTGGTGCTTCTGATTAAGCAATTCTGGAACCAGTTTAAATGCTTTGGCAGACCCCTTCTACTGCCTTCATTGAAATAGACAGAGAGGAGATACTATGTGCTTCTAAGGCCTTCAAAGACCTCTTCTCTCACCTGCCCCTTGTCTCTTGGGTGGTGGCAGCAGCTGAGTAGCGGGAGAGGCAGGGTCTCCCTGCATTGACTCCAAAGAGTAAAGAATCAGAGGCTGGACCTGTTTGGTCATAAATTTTGACAGAAGGGCTGCAGCAAAGAATTGCTAATCAGCAAGCTCTCCTAAGTTGTAACAACTTCGCCCTATGGGAACACATAATGAAGTTAAGCTACAAGAGAACTCCAGGTGAGAGTTCACTCTTATGGTAGAGAAGAGTAAGCTGGTGTAAAGGACAGCTCATCAAAACAGTTTGGATGCAGCAGACTCAGCAGCTTGTTCCATGGCATCTGTTATTTTTATGAGGTGGTGTTCATGTCTGTAATTCTCTGGTCTCCCTCTTGTAGTACAGTAGGCCATCCAGGATTTGCCATTTGAGGGTCCATCCCACTTTTTGGAAAAGACAGACTATAAGCTGCGTAGCCTAAAAGATTCAAGGGTAGCACTGAAATCCCGTGGAATTTACACATGAGCAACGAAGAGGAGAGGATTCCAGTCTTAGTAGGCTCATAGATATAAGAGCTTTATACCTTGGCCCCAAGACCTGCTGAGAAAAAGGTGCAGGAATTACTGGAGGTGATCACCACCCCCCATCGTGTAACAGCAGGTTCCTCTTGACCAACAGCACAGTCTAAACATGCATTTTGACAGGCCTGTCAAGGGCAGCATACCAATACTTGCAGACCGATCTGTTCCTGCCGGTTATTTATCCCACTTCCTCCATACTTGGACTCATGTCATATTGGATCGTGCAAGCTAAGCATAGTGGATCTGGGGTAATCCCTTGAATTTGTTTTTGTGCCCAGTCTCTCTTCAGGGATCAGTCTCATGAGACTGTTCTTCAACAGAGGGTCCAATCTCTCCTTCTAGCAGGAGTAATAGAGGAAGTTCCTCTATTCCTCAGGGGGAAGGGTTTTTATTCCTCTACTTCCTTATTCCTAAAGCAAAAGGCAGTCTGACCTATTTTAGGTCTAAGAAAGTAAAGTTTTGCATCGTTACACCTAGCTCCCCTCATTCCTTCCGTGGAACAGAGCAACTGGTATGCTGCCCTTGACTTAAAGGGCACTTACTTCCATACAGTGATTTGTCCAGACTGCTCCAAGTTCCTCAAGTTTGTAGGCCAAATGGAAGCACTGTGAATTGGTAATGTGTTCCATTAGCTATCAACAACCCCTCTTGTTTTCACAAAGTGTGTGGAGTCAGTAGCTGAATATCTGAGAAGACTGGGAAACTGTGTATTCCCTTACTTGGGAGACTGGTTGGCGAGGGGCCAGTCTCACTTCCAAGTGCTGTCCAGCATGGCAATCATTCTGGCCACCTTCAATGCATTGGTCTTACTCGGTTAAGACATATCAATTCTAAAACCTGTGCAAAGAATAGAGTTTATTGGAACACTCCCAGGTGCTATACAAACCAGAGTGTTTCTGCCCCATTCAAGATTCCAAGTGCGCCAAACCCTTTTATTGAATATAAAAGCATATCCCATTACTACAGCACACATTTGCTTCAGACTTCTGGGGCAGATGGTAGCATGTACCTCTCTGGCACAACACACCAGACTGCGCCTCAGGAGCTTCAGGGTTGGCTGCCTTCAGTCTGTGTTCCCCATTGTCATTGTCGAGACAGATTATTTCTTGTTCTAGAACTAATTTTGTCCTCTCTGGACTGGTGGACAGGTCCTCAGAACATTTCTACAGGAGTCCTTTTCATTTCTGTGCAGCCATCGCTCACAGATGTCTTGTCTCTGGATTGGGGGGAACGCGCATCAGAATCCTACAGGCGCAAGGGATGTGGCCCTCACAGGATCTGAGGGCTCGTACAAACATCTAGAAACTACAGTAGAACCTCAGAGTTAAAAGTATCAGAGGGGTAGCCATGTTAGTCTATATCCACAAAAACAACGAGGAGTCTGGTGGCACCTTAAAGTCTAACATTTGTTTGGGCATAAGCTTTTTGTTTTTTACCCACAAAAGCTTATGCCCACATAAATCTGTTAAGTCTTAGAGTTACAGACACTTCAGAAATGGAGGTTGTTGGTAACTCTGAACAAAAACGTTATGGTTCTTTCAAAAATTTACAATTGAATATTGACTTAATACAGATTTGAAACTTCACTATGCAGAAGAAAAATGCTGCTTTAAACTATCTTTTTTAAAGTAAAACAAGCACAAACCATTTCCTTACCATGTCAAATATTTTTTTAAATTTTCCCTTTTTTTGCCATTTAACACAGTGCTGTACTGTATTTGCTCTTTTTTGTCTCTGCTGCTGCCTGATTGTGCATTTCCAGTTCCAAATGAGGTCTGTGGTTGGCCAGTCAGTTTGTAACTTTGAGGTTCTACCGTATGTGCTACCCATCTAGCCTGCTCAGCCTTCTGTCCCCGTGTTCTCGGCGGGAAATCTGATAGTGTTAACAGAGAATATAGAAACTATGTTTATGTAAACAAACAGGGAGGGGCCGCATTCTTCCCAACTGTGCCAGAAGGCAATTCTGCCTTGGGAGTAGTTGGCGGATCGCTTAAGAAGGTCTTCAGTGGTCATTTCATCTGGCTTTGGCCAGGCCCATCTTCCAGTTGTGGGGAGTTCCCCACGTGGACCTGTTTTCAACAAGGGTCGACGGAAAAATGTCATTAGTTCTGCTCCCAAGGGGGGGGTCACAAGGGGTCACAGCACTAGGGCTTTGATGGATGCTTTCCCGCTATCATGGATGAATTCCCTGTTGTATGTGGCCTTTCCTCTGATACCATTACTATCCGGAGTCCTGTTCAAGGGCAAGCAGGATCATGCTTGCTGCAGGCATATAGCAGCAGCATGACCTCAACACTGGTTCTCAACTCTGTTAGCATTATTAGTGAAGCTTCCTCTACCCCTCCCATTAGATTCAGATGAGATTTCTCAGGACCATGGCTGTCTGTTCCATCCCAGTCTACAGGCCCTCCACTTGACAGTATGACTGGTTCCTGGCAAGCACCATTGGGAATGGCTGGTTTGAAGAACATTTCAGAAGGTGCTGCTTTATAGCAGACAGCCTTCCATTAGGCATACTTGTCTGGCCAAATGGAAACATTTTTTAGCTGTTTTCAGCGGAGAAATGTGTGTCTCCAGTACATGCTTTCATTAACCACATTTTCGATTATCTATTGCACCTAAAATCAGCAAGGCCTATCAGTTTCATTAAAGTATATTGGAGTGATTTTGGTATTCCACCCTCCAGTGGGTAGGTAGTAAATAACTTTTTTCCCCCCAACCCAATAACTATTAGATTTCTAAAAGGGTTGTACAGACTATACCCTCCAATACAAGAAACTGTTTCTCCATGGAATCCTTGTGGCACCTTAGAGACTAACATTTATTGGGGCATAAGCTTCCATGGGCTCTAGGCCCTCTGAAACCTGTTTTCCCCATGGGATCTCAACCTTGCGCTAACAAAATAACGGGGCCTCTCTTTGAACCTCTTGTGGCTTGCTCCCTATTCCGCCCCTCTAAGAAAGTGGCGTTTTTGGTAGCGATAACCTCAGCAAGGAGAGTGGGGGAACTGGGAGCCTTGGTTTCCAGACCCTCCTTATACAATTTTCCATAAGGCTAAAATTTACATTTGCCCTTACCCAGAATTCTTGACAAAGGTGGCTTCCAGTTTCCACATTAATCAGGCAATGTATTTACCAATGTCTTTCCTGATTAACAGAAGCTTCATTCATTGGATGCGAGGAGAGCAGTTATTTTCTACTTGGGCCACACTAGACTCTTTAGGTGTTCAGTGCAGTTATTTGCTGCAGTTGCAGACAGGATGAAAGGCAAACTGGTTTCAAGTTGGGATTTCCTCTTGGATTTCCTCTTGTTGGTGCTACCAATTAGGTAATGACATACCACCCCTTAGAGCATTAGCTCATTCGACTAGAGTGCGAGCAGTTTCAGCAGTGTTCCGAGTGCAAATACCTGTTTAAGTCATTTGCAGAGCAGCAACCTGGTAATCAGTACACTCTTGCTACTCATTATACCGTTTTCTGTCAGTCCAGAATAATGCTAGTTTTAGACAAGTTGATCTACAGTTGCTGTGCAGGTAGAGTCTGAGACTCACATTAATCTGCTTGTGAGTCACCTACAGTGGAATGGATGTGCAATCACTCAAATTAAAAGGGTTACCTGCCTTTCCGTACTGTTGGTCTTCGAGATGACACGCATGTCCGTTCCACAAACCTGCCATCCTTCCCCACTCTGTTGGAGTCTATCTGGTAAGAAGGAACTGAGGAGGATCAGGGGCGACACTTCCCTCTTATACTGGCATGCAGTGGTGCACATCGGTGGAGGGCACTCAACCACCCTCATTTGTACTGTTGAGGGAAAAAATTCTCTTGACAACTGTGCATGAGGTGCACACGTATGCCTGCAGTGGATTGGACACGTGCAGCACATCTCAGATAACAAGAGTTACATTAAAGTAGGTAACCATTTTTTGTCTAAAGCCATACTTTAATATGTATTTTGCAAGAACTTTAATTTCTGTAAAATATATGAACTTTGTTTTTCTTTGGTGTATGACTATTTTGTTCTCTCTAAAAAAGACTCTTTTCAGTTGAACTATGGCTTAGCTGTTTGAAATGCACTGCAATGTGAGAATGCACTCTTGCAGTATTTGTTAGGACAAGGGCTCTTTCAGGCCAATGGTTGGCTTTATCTAGTTGTGGTGTTACCCAAATACCATGATGATGAGCACATTGGAAATATCTAGATGAGTGGATATAGTTTCTGGGGAAATTATCTGTCAGTGCAGGTATATGGCAGACTTTTTTTGAACATCATCTACTGCATGGTTACACATAAATAAAATGAGATTAAATATAAAATTATACACAAACTGTATTTGAAAGGATGTTGTTAAGGTTGTAAATTGAAGGAGTCAAAAGATAAATGCTAGAATTAAGGAAGGTTGTGCATCCTTAATTCATTCACCGGTATGTATCCAGTCTTAGTGTGTGTTTGTTCCCCCCCCAGGTCCCTTGAATCATTTAGTGCACACTTAATGAGCAGCTACTCAATATTTTGTTTTCTTCTTGTTCAATGTGTGGTTCCATGCCTTACTCACTGCATACTGTTCAAACACTGCTCTACACAGAATTTTTAATTTCCTCTGTCTTTCTGTGGCTCTCATCGCTATAGTGCTTTACAAACGTTAATTTATCTTCTTAAAACTTCTTTGGTGGAGTGTTAATCTCACTTTACAGATGAGGAATTGAGGACAGAGATAAAAGTAAAAAGTATCCAATAATTGACAGGACCCGATTTTATTTCCCCCCCCCCCCCCTCTCGGAGTACTTAATTATATAGCCCTTCATATTCAGGCACAGCTCCCACTGATGTCAGCTTCAGCTGTGAGTGCTCAGCATTTCTGCAAATCAACCCCACAATATCAAGTTGGGCACCTAAAAAATGAGGAACACACAATTAGTGACCATGTGTGACCTGATTTTTTTTCCCCCCTTCCCAAGCCTGATCTATTCTGACCAGTTCCCTGTCAAAGAGGCAGGACTCTCAAATCCATGGCACATCATCCCTGTTCCGTTTTCTTCCTCAGTCCAGTTTTGCTCCACAGGTTTTTCATTCCAGGCCCACTTTCCTTTTTTTCCCTATCCAGGCTCCCAGTCCCAATCTCCTTCCCCAGTAGTCCCATTTCCACCAGCCCTGTTCCTTGTCTAATCTACTTCTCTCCTTGCCCACTGGCCCACAGTTTTGCCCTGCCCATGTTCCCCAGTCTCATTGGTTCCCAGTCTGTCTCTCCCCAGAGTCCTCTTACAGTCTGTTTTCCCTCCCCCCCACCTCAGCTCTTTGTCCCAGTCTGTGTGCCTAGAAAATTCCCCTCCCCTTGAGTCCTTGTAAGATTTGTCTCCCCTTCACCTCAGCCTCCCCACCCAACTTGTTCCCAGTCTCTCATTCTCTGTTCCTCATCTGATCTCAGCCTTCCCCCCCTTCCACTTGAATTTCCAGTCCCAGTTGTCCCCCTCCTCCCGCTTTCCTGTCCTCGTCTGCCCTTACACTAAGCTCCTTGTCCCAATGTACTCCCCCAGGCCCTGCAGATCCATCTTGTGTCCCCTCTGCATTTGAGGCAGGAAGCTTCATGCTTCTTGGGCCCGGTAGGGTGGTTACTGAGAGCACAGGAGAGAATCTCTCTGCTTTCGCTTCCTGGGCCAAGACCAGCCCCCACATGGACCCAAAGCAATTTCAGGGAAAGTTCTGCTTATCCCGGGGCTGGAGCATGCTCAGTGCTGATAAAATCTTTGGAGATTTTAGTTGTTTAAACTCTTAAGTCTCTGCTAAGCATTTGTGAATTGTGACCCCCCTCCCCACCGATGCTTATAACATGACCAAATTTGATTGGATTTTCACAGGGCTGGCCAAAGGCACATCCTAATTTCAAGTCCCTGCTCCAGAGTGTGGGGATACTAGAGCCCTTCAAAGAAAAGTTTGCAAACATTTTTTAACGTAGGCAAAATGTATCTTTCCCCCTAGCCTTGTTCTTGGGAATGGCTGACCTTAGTGGCAATTTAAAAAAAAAAAAATTGCCTGAGGCAGATGCCCAAATGGTTTAAGTTTGGTGAAGTTAAGTAGTTTAAAGTGGAGTCTTACAATGGGAGGTGTCAGACAATCTTAATAGGCTGCACTTCTAGACCAGCATAGAAATAAGAAATACTGTTGATAAAATGTAGAAGTTGGGTGAGTCATAACACATTTGACTGCTTGTTACACTGGCTTCCAGCTTGAACAGTGTAAGGTGGTTTTTTTTTTCTTCCATCTTAGCATATAATTATTTGCTTAGCCTCCCCTCAGCCTTAGAGGGAGCTGCTGCTTAACTACAGTATACTACATCCACCCTTCCTGCAATCCTGCTGTTGCCTTTTGGAGTCAGCCAGCTTCTTAAGTGCTGCTTCACTCCATGTGTTGCACATTGCAGCCAATTAAATGTACAAAGTAGTGTGCTGTTTTCACACTGCAGCCCTGGATGGTACATCGTAAAAGGATAGAGTGAAGCATGCCATCTTGTGAGCTCAGAAGCTTACTCTTTTATGTGAGCCATGAACTGCAAAGTGAAACTTACCAAAGACTTTATGAAATCTTAGAATGGACAGGCTAACTGCAGACATAGCACAATAAATTGAAACAGAGCAGGACAGAGAATAATCTATTAAAAATAGTTTTAGAAATCAAGAAAAAATGCTTGACAAACACCCTTTCCTCTCCTCCACTCCCCATATTTTTGAAAGGTAGTACTTTATCTTTAAATACATTTGAACCGCGTTTATCCACCTTCAATTATCCAGCTCTCCATATTAACCAAACAGCCAGCGCACAGGTCCAGAAGCGGGTGACCTCTCGTGTGGCCACGAGATGGTGCTGCAGCCTTGCACTTTCCTATGGGGATTATCCAAAGTTTTGAATATCCTGTTTGACCCCAATCCCAGTTATTTTAGATAAATGGGGTTCTGCAGTACTTATTTTTTCTTTCCCTCCATCATCTATTTTCATCTAATCCCAGCAGGCTTTTCTGTTACCTTATTTTTTAGTAAGGCACTGAATAACAAACAAATGCAAATAGAAAGGTATCAGTACTAATAGTAGTTTTCTGTAGACCACCTAATTGTAAAAATTCCTAATATTTTAAGTGTTCTATTTTTATTTGCAAATATGCTATTATGAACGTTAAAACATAAACATAGCCTAAGCCCCAAAGTGTAGTTGTGTCTAGGGTGTTTATACATCACAAAAATGGCTACACTGGGTCAGACCAATGGTCCATCTAGGCCAGTATTCTGTCTTCTGGCAGTGGCTGGTGCCAGATGCTTCAGAGGGAGTGAACGAACAGGTCAATTATCAAGTGATCCATCCACTGTCTTCCAATCCTAGCTTCTGGCAGCCAGAGGTTTAGGGACACCCAAAGCATGGGGTTGTGTCCCTGATAGTCTTGGCTAATAATCATTGATGGACTTATCTCTCCTGGATTTATCTAATTCTCTTTTGAACCCAGTTATACTTTTGGCCTTCCCAACATCCCTTGGCAACAAATTTCACAGGTTGACAGTGCATTGTGTGAAGAGGTACTTTCTTCTGTTTTAAATCTGCTGCCTGTTCATTTCATTGGGTAACCCAGGTTCTTCATCTAGCACAACAGGGCTTCTAGTTGCTATTATGGTTCAAATAATAAATTTAAGCGATTTAACTTTAAGGTATTACCTATTTATAAGATATAAATATATCCAGGCTAACACGCGTTCCTTTGCACTCAGTTCATGGTTGTGGGTTAGTAACTGTAAAGCACTCCTGTGTTCTGGTTGGCACATTTGACTGATTATGTTAATTGCAGTGATATTAGGAACTTTGTATAATGTGACAAAGTTCCTCCTCTACCTTGGTGGGTCCTGCTGTGATTCACAGCAGCCCTCAGTTTAGCCACTTTCATGGCTCAAATCTGCCATTCACTCAGATAACCTCATCACTGGCCAGCATGGGGAAAAAGAGAAGAAGAACCCCCACAGTTTCTGCTGATCCACCATGTAGGTCAGGGAACAGCCCAGAGACCTCCCCTCTGGTGGATCCCACAGACCAGGTCAACTCCTCCTGTGTCTGATCAGGAGTTGGGGGAACCCAGGCCCGCCCTCTACTCCAGGTTCCAGCCCAGGGCCCTGTGGAATACAGCTGTCTAGAGTGCCTCCTGGAATAGCTGCATGACCGCTACAACTCCCTGGGCTACTTCCCCATGGCCTTCTCCCAACACCGTCTTTATCCTCACCACAGGACCTTCCTCCTGGTGTCTGATAACACTTGTACTCCTCAGTCCTTCAGCAGCACATCCTCTCACACCCACCTGATTAACTAGGAGGTTTTTAACTAGTTTCCTCCAGCCCCTGATTGGCTTCAGGTGTCCCAATCAACTTAGCTGCTTTCTGGAAGGATCTTAATTGTCTCCAGGTGTCTTGATTAACCTGCGGCAACTGCCATTTGGTTACCATGGTCACACAGATTTCTTTAGCCTGGGGCTAACATACCTGTTTCTCACTACTTTCCTATAGCCATCTGGCCTTGCCCCATCACAATAACTAGAACTTCATATAGTGATCTGCTTAAAGTGCTAAAGAACACTGATTGTAGCGCTTCTACTGTTGGTTCTGTAGGAATGGCATAGCTTGTGCTATGTAGTTTTTATGTTTAACTAAAATGGTAAGATACATATTTAAATTACATATACCATAGCAAACTGCTTTTAAAAAAAAACTTAATTGTGTTTTGAAAGATCCCCTTCCATAGCATAAAATGTCCCTTTTAATAAAATGTTAATGTCTTTGAAGTGGAATTATATAAGTGCTTCCTCTAGTGTATTTGTGTAATTATTTTCTTTGGAACTGTAGGAGGAAATAAATGATTTCAGGTAAACAGTGAGGTTTCTGGCGTCCAGGAGAACTTCCTTCAAAAGTAAAGTAACTATTTTGGTTTTTTGACAAGTAAATCTGAACTTTTTTTTAAATCTTGCTACGAGGTGTCTAAGACTTAGATTGTAAACTGAGACACTTTCCTTCTAGGTCCTTTAGGGAAGGAGTTACTACAGGAAGAGCCCCACTGGATTTATTCCCATCTATTGCATTATGAGGTTTAAAAGGCCAAACTTGCCGTTGGAGATGAGTTCCCATGCAAGAAAGAGGCATTCACTAAAGTTTTTCTGTAGTGATGTTCATAGAATCATAGAATATCAGGGTTGGAAGGGACCTCAGGGGGTCATCTAATCTAACTCCCTGCTCAAAGCAGGACCAATCCCCATCTAAATCATCCCAGCCAGGGCTTTGTCAAGCCTGACCTTAAAAACCTCAAAGGAAGGAGATTCCACCACCTCCCTAAGTAAAGCATTCCAGTGCTTCACCACCCTCCTAGTGAAATTTTTTTTCCTAATATCCAACCTAAACCTCCCCCATTGCAACTTGAGACCATCATTCCTTGTTCTGTCATCTGCTACCACTGAGAACAGTCTAGATCCATCCTCTTTGGAACCCCCTTTCAGGTAGTTGAAAGCAGCTATCAAATCCCCCCTCATTTTTCTCTTCTGCAGGCTAAACAATCCCAGTTCCCTCAGCCTCTCCTCATAAGTCATGTGTTCCAGTCCCCTAATCGTTTTTGTTGCCCTCCGCTAGACGCTTTCCAGTTTTTCCACATCCTTCCTGTAGTGTGGGGCCCAAAACTGGACACAGTACTCCATATGCAGCCTCATCCATGTCAAATAGAGGGGAATGATCATCTCCCTCAATCTGCTGGTAATGTCCCTACTTATACAGCCCAAAATGCTGTTAACCTTTTTGGCAACAAGGGCACACTGTTGACTCATATCCAGCTTCTCATCCACTGTAACCCCTTGGTCTTTATCTGCAGAACTGCTGCCAAGCCATTTGGTCCCTAGTTTGTAGCGGTGCATGGGCTTCTTCTGTCCTAAGTGCAGGACTCTGCACTTGTCTTTGTTGAACCTCATCAGATTTCTTTTGGCCCAATCCTCTAATTTGTCTAGGTCCCTCTGTATCCTATCCCTACCCTCCAGCGTATCTACCACGCCTCCCAGTTTAGTGTCATCTGCAAACTTGCTGAGGGTGCAGTCCACACCATCCTCCAGATCATTAATGAAGATATTGAACAAAACTGGCCCGAGGACTAACCCTTGGGGCACTCCGCTTGATACCGGCTGCCAACTAGACATGGAGCCATTGATCACTACTCGTTGAGCCTGACGATCTAGCCAGCTTTCTATCTACCTTATAGTCCATTCATCCAGCCCATAATTCTTTAACTTGCTGGCAAGAATACTGTGGGAGACTGTGTCAAAAGCTTTGCTAAAGTCAAGGAATAACACATCGACTGCTTTCCCCTCATCCACAGAGCCAGTTATCTCGTCATAGAAAGCCATTAGATTAGTCAGGCATCCAGCTACCATTATTAAAAAATTGTGGTAGCATTCGGGATCCAAGTCAGGTCTTGGGCTCTGTTGTGCTAGGTAGTATATTGATTTGTATGAAAAGACAATGCCTGAAGTCAGAGAACCTACAGTTTAAGAAAAGAACATAAAATGAATGCTGGGGTGGGGTGAGGGAAGGGAAGGGGACAGGACAGGGAAGACAAATATATAGAATAAAAAAAGTAAATTTATAGGTAGAATAGTTGACTATCCCCATCTGTCCTTTACTTGTCAGTTTTTAATTGGCTGATTTTTTACAAGTATCATAAGAGATGTTTGTTTGTTCTCTTACTAATTCACCAAATTGAGATTGTCAATGGGGCTCCCACTCATTAGGGCAAATTAAAAATGTTCTACTGTATGCCTGTGCCACCTGTAGGCACAAAGCAGCTATGTTGTTTTTCCGCTTTTAGCAGTCTAGAGACATCCCTGTAAGCTTACCTGTGCTTTATCATGTCTTCATTTCTCTCTACATGCTACTTTTTACCCTGGTAGTTGGGATGAAGGATAGAGCTACATTTCTGATAGAATGCTAATGCTGATCCAAGCAGTTGTGTGGGAGTAGTAGAGCAACTCTATCCCTCTGTTTCTCTCTACCTAGAAAGAATCTTTGTTTCTGCTGGGAGGGGAGGAGTGGAGTTTAGTGGGAGAGGCCAAAGCATAGCCTTAATTGGGTGTATGCCCTCTTGGAAAGCAAGCAACCCTTTTAAAATACATTCAAGGTAGAAATATGCTTAGAATAGTGTGAGCATATTTGTACTACTTGTGGTGTACCTGTTCAATCAGTCCGGCACCTCTTACAAGCATGAGAATTAACTTAAATGTTAAATACCTAGCACTTGTATAGTGTATTATATCTTCAAAGTATTGTGTAGGCATTAAATGAGACAAAAAGCAGATGTAAAATGGAATCTTATGCCAAAAGTAAAAAGCAAGTACTTTAATGTGACATTACAGTTGATTTTACATGTACAAAAGTCATCAGATTAAAATAGGATTCCCACTACAGTTGGAATTTAACTCTCTTGTACATATGCAATATTTCATGGATTTAGGATGATTCACAAATACAGTATTTTCTAAGAAGGCCAAGTGATAGCTATGGTTCCCCCAGAAACCATCAGTTTTTTTGACTTTTTGAGCACACAAAATATGAACTATACAGTTACATATTTGGTTGTTTAACTTTCTCAACCAGACTTTTTAAATCTCAGAGCACACATTCCTCATTGCAGACTCTTTTTATACGCACACTTTAACTTCAAATGCAGGAATTAGAATTAATCTGAGCATATAAAGAGATCTAATGCTTCTTAAAGTATAAAATAGTCTTCCTTTTCACACTCCTGATAACTCAAAAGGCTGAACAGGCTTTTACCAAACTTCTTGTTTCTTATAGTACAGTATACGAACACAAGACATTTTAATGATTTTTTTTCCCCTCAAAGTTTTAAATGCCCTAAAATGGCGTCTTAAAAATAATTCCTCTGAGCAGTAGCTCCAGAGTTGCCATTGATAATACTTTTTTAAATTTTAATAGCTTTTGTCAGTTTATAGAGGTCACTACATACTTTGTATCCAATCAGAGTGGATAGAAGATAAAGACTAAACAGAATTTCAACAGGGAAAATATCAGTCTTACAAGTTTGCACAGTACATAGTAATTTTCTTAGGAGTGAAAGCTATGTACTATCAGTAAAAATTTAAGTTGCAACATTAAAATTAGAGGGTGCATTTGCTTTTTTTGTTTTTTGTTTTATTTTATAGTGGGGGAAAGAAATAGGAAACAGATCACTTTGCTCTTTGAGAAGCAACACATCTCTTCAGCTTCTGTGAATATTTACAGATTTTTAACCTGGTAGTGACATTTTAGATGGAAGTCTTTTCTCACCTTTGCTATTGTTTTGCAAGTCAGCCCAGTTGCGTGCAGGTCGTGTGTAATTCTCAATTACAAAACAAACGAAATCCATTTGAACAACTTGAAACTTCAGAGACCAGATGAAGAGGACCGGTTAGCATCTTGCTGTAAGGAGACATAACTTGTCTTTTCTTTTCTCTGAAAAAGCTACTGTTTAGTCTGGTATTGGGCTCATCAGCTTTCTTATGTTAATTTGTTAGCAGTAGCAATTTTCTGTCCTTCCAACCTTTTGGCTATTCCCAGCTAGGGATTTTACTATATCAGCCAGTACTATTCTTGGCCACTCCCAAAGATCATTTTGATGCCCATCAAAATGTATGCTGTCTGAGATGGCAGTTTAGCTATAGAAGCTGCTATCATAAAAGCATAAACACCCCTCCCTGCCACCCCACCACTTTCATGGTAGGACCGAACACTTTCATGGTGTGTTTCAACTTTTCAAGGTTTATTATTGCAGGCTGATTAATTTCCTGTTTTTCTGCTAATGTGATGCCAAAAGTAGAAATATGTTATCTTTCAAATGTTTGTTTTTGAATTAAATCTAGCAAATTCGTAACTTATTAATTTACAAGGAGTTGTTTAGGACTTTTAATGAAGGAAAAAACACCCTCTCTCCCCGACCCTCTCTCCCCCAAATACAGTCTCTTTGCCCAGCCAATCCAGGTTCCCGTCTCAATCTCTCTCACTCCCCCATCTGGCCTCCAATCTTCCTCCGCCCTCCTATTCTCTGTCCCCACTGGGTTCCGATTTTTTTCTCTCCTTGTCCAATCTGTGCTCCTCCCTCCCTGGTTTCCTGTCCCAGTCTTAGTTCTCTCTCTCTCACAAATAAACAGGTCTCTTCTTCTCTCCGTCACCCCCACCGCACACTTCCTCTGATCCCTCACCTTTTCCCCCACCCCTTATTTCTCACTCCCAGTCTCCTTGGCCACCCCGTCTTTAGGTGAATTATCACAACTTTTATCATTTTAAAAAATATTTATAAAATGTGGCCTTTAGGCTCAAGATGCCAGAATACAATATAATAAACAACAGTTACAACTCTACATTTCTCAAAAGGTGAGAAGACCGATTACTCCTTTCAAGAAACCCAAATCCCACTCCTTTCAAGCAGGTGTGTGTGGGGGAGGAGGGGAAGGGGAAGAGCATGTGTGTCAGGAACTTCTAATGATGTCACAGCTTCTCCTTTAGTGCATAATATTGTGGAGTAGGAAGAAATAACAGAAAATCACATTTACAGAACATAATCAGGTAGAGGTAGGTTAGAAGTATAATTTTTTATTTAATATTTAATTATATTATTTAGAATGTTAATGTTTGTAGACTTCAGAAATTCAAATTTAGGTGTGGTGACAGTGCAGCTGACTTGTTAGTCTTCCTAGAAGTTTTTTTTACTTGAAAAACTTCTCTAAAGTGAAAACAGCAGAATAAAGCTGCAAATCCATTTTAAATTTCTGATTATTTGTGTGGAGAAAGTGCAGCTGCATTTAAAGAATGTTTCTTGTGACAAGTACTTACATATAGATAGTTCATTTTTTCTTCCAAGAAGTACTAAAAAATGTTCCATAAAAATTACTGTAGGCTAATGAAAAAATAATAGGTACTTCACAAATCCTAAAGGATTGCATTTTTTTTTTCGTATATTGAGATTTTCTTTCTTCCTAAATATGCATCCCCTTTTGAGGGTGGGGAAAGAGATCTTATGTAGAAGGACATCTAAGCTATCATTGCAGCCCAAATTCCTTGCTCAGATAGTAATCCAGCAGGGTTCTTTCTTCAGTAATAGGGGCGACATTCAAAAGATTAGTGATTTATGAAAAGGAAGACTGTGTGGTATTTTTAAAAAAAGAAAAGGAGTACTTGTGGCACCTTAGAGACTAACCAATTTATTTGAGCATGAGCTTTCGTGAGCTACAGCTCACTTCATATGCATCCGATGAAGTGAGCTGTAGCTCACGAAAGCTCATGCTCAAATAAATTGGTTAGTCTCTAAGGTGCCACAAGTACTCCTTTTCTTTTTGCAAATACAGACTAACACGGCTGTTACTCTGAAACCTGTGGTATTTTTGTACTTACAAATCCTGGAGGGTTTTAAGAGGAAAATATACTGGTGTGTCAGTGAGTGAGAGAGAGAGAGAGAAAGGGTTAAGTTTCATATTCTAAACATATAATTCATGTGTTTAAAAGGGTGCTTTTGTCTTTTAGAAATAGCCTTGTTAAAATATTGGACTCTAGGACTTGGGAGATCTAGGTTTAATATCGGACTCTGCTACAGACTTCCAGTGTGACTTCAGGCAAGTCACACAGTCTCTGACTCAGGTCACCATCTCTAAAATGGGAATGATACTTCCTTTCCCCTGTTTTTAGTGTCTTCTCTATTTAGACTGTTTGAGGCAGGGAATGTCTTATCTGTGTATCTACAGTGCCTAATATAGTGGGTCCTGATCTTGGCTGGGGCCTCTAGGTGTTCTAAATTAGTATGCGTAAGAGTGTGTGTATGTGTTTTTTTTATATATAATATATATAGAACCCTCCTCCCACATTTATTTATTTACTTACTTACTTACAGGAGTCACTGGCAGTTCTCATCTATTTCATATATATACATATATATGTGAAGTAGATGGGAACTGCCAGTGACTTCTGTAAATAAAGTTGCCTACACCTTTTTCCTATTACAAAACCTTGTTTTTAGTTGCTCAAAACTTTAACTGGGCTGAAGTTTGCCAAGGTGGGTGTCTGCCTCAGGCTGAATTTTTTTTAATGTTTTAGAACAAATGGTTCAACTGTTTGAGAATATCAAAAGAAAGTTTTATTGCCAGTATTTGGTGGGGGGAGAAGAGGGGAAACAACCAAAAAACTTAGTTGTTTCATTGAGAAGCTCTAGTGCAGGGGTTCCCAGACTTGGTTTGCGGCTTGTTCGCAGCTCCTCCCGCAGCTCCCATTGGCCGGGAACGGCAAACTGCAGCCAATGGGAGCTGCAAGTGACCGTACCTGCGAACGATCAGGTAAGCAAAGCATCTCGAGGCCCACCAGGGGTTTACCCTGAACAAGCCGCAAACCAAGTTTGGGAACCCCTGCTCTAGTGCCTCCATGCTTTGGCGCAGGGACTTGAAATTGGACAGAGGTGTTGCCCTAGGGCCAGAAAGCAGCCTTTTGTCATCACTGTGAAGAGCCACACATTTAGCAGATGATTAAACCTTTGAAAAATCATTCTTGACACCTGCTCAGAGGCTTGTTAGTTGGGCAGCCAAATTCTCCAAAGATTCTACCTGTTTTAAGCATGCTCCTGCCAGGGCTGTTGAAGCTGAGCAGATCTTTCCCTACAGTTGCTCCTTCCACATGCCAGAGGGCTGCTGTGATTCTGGGCACAGAATTGAGTACTAGAAGACTCTCACAAGCTCTCTGTTCCTCTTGCTGGTGTCTGAGGAGGAAGAGGAAGTAGTCTGATTCAGAGGGAGGACATGGAAGGGTTGTGAGATTGATAAAGAAGAGAAGGTGATGGGGACTGGGGACATGCCAATGGACAGCCCCAGAAGAGGGCATGCTGGGGGACAGGACAACAACAGAAGGGTCTGTAATCCATAGAACGCACCCCCTCCAGAACCTGGAATTCCTGAGTTCCAACATTCATCTGTCTAGCAAATAGCTGTGAAACCCAATGATAAGATGTGTCTCATCATCTTCTAGTGGTTGGTGCACATAGAGGATAATGGCTTACTACTACCAACAGTTACTCCATTAGTTAAATTGCAGAGGTCTGTGTTAAAGTCCTTGAGTTCCCAATCCTGCTAATAACCCATGTGGAGTAAGGATGGTTCCACATGATGGAATGTGTGTTTGGTCAGGGGGATGTTTAAGCTTGAAAAATTACATTAATCTTCCCCCCCCCCCCATGTACTATAAGGTGGGTAGAAAGCTGGCTAGATTGTCGGGCTCAACAGGTAGTGATCAATGGCTCCATGTCTAGTTGGCAGCCGGTATCAAGTGGAGTGCCCCAAGGGTCGGTCCTGGGGCCGGTTTTGTTCAATATCTTCATAAATGATCTGGAGGATGGTGTGGATTGCACTCTCAGCAAATTTGCGGATGATACTAAACTGGGAGGAGTGGTAGATACGCTGGAGGGGAGGGATAGGATACAGAAGGACCTAGACAAATTGGAGGATTGGGCCAAAAGAAATCTGATGAGGTTCAATAAGGATAAGTGCAGGGTCCTGCACTTAGGATGGAAGAATCCAATGCACCGCTGCAGACTAGGGACCGAATGGCTAGGCAGCAGTTCTGCGGAAAAGGACCTAGGGGTGACAGTGGACGAGAAGCTGGATATGAGTCAGCAGTGTGCCCTTGTTGCCAAGAAGGCCAATGGCATTTTGGGATGTATAAGTAGGGGCATAGCGAGCAGATCGAGGGACGTGATCGTTCCCCTCTATTCGACATTGGTGAGGCCTCATCTGGAGTACTGTGTCCAGTTTTGGGCCCCACACTACAAGAAGGATGTGGATAAATTGGAGAGAGTCCAGCGAAGGGCAACAAAAATGATTAGGGGTCTAGAACACATGACTTATGAGGAGAGGCTGAGGGAGCTGGGATTGTTTAGCCTGCAGAAGAGAAGAAGGAGGGGGGATTTGATAGCTGCTTTCAACTACCTGAAAGGGGTTCCAAAGAGGATGGCTCTAGACTGTTCTCAATGGTAGCAGATGACAGAACGAGGAGTAATGGTCTCAAGTTGCAGTGGGGGAGGTTTAGATTGGATATTAGGAAAAACTTTTTCACTAAGAGGGTGGTGAAACACTGGAATGCGTTACCTAGGAAGGTGGTAGAATCTCTTTCCTTAGAGGTTTTTAAGGTCAGGCTTGACAAAGCCCTGGCTGGGATGATTTAACTGGGAATTGGTCCTGCTTCGAGCAGGGGGTTGGACTGGATGACCTTCAGGGGTCCCTTCCAACCCTGATATTCTATGATTCTATGTTAAACAAATGTTAAGGTGATAAAGTCAAGCACTCAATTAAGGGTCTATGAAACCATTGTTCTGGCCTCCTTGTGCCATTTGCATTATGCTACATCTTTAACTAGATGATCCCATACGATTGTTCCCATAGGATACCTGCCACATTCAGTGCTCAGGATGGTTGTGTAGGGAATGGTTTCAGAGTAACAGCCGTGTTAGTCTGTATTCGCAAAAAGAAAAGGAGTCCTTGTGGCACCTTAGAGACTAACCAATTTATTTGAGCATGAGCTTTCGTGAGCTAAAGCTCATGCTCAAATAAATTGGTTAGTCTCTAAGGTGCCACAAGGACTCCTTTTCTTTTTGTGTAGGGAATGAGGCTGTTGTCTGAAGGACCTGTGCCTCATTTAGTGTAAAAGTTAGAGAGGGTGTGTAGTGATTGAGACGGGATTATAGGATGAGAAAGGAGGGTTTTGTGTTTATGGCAGTGCGGTGCCACACTATAGAATTAAATGCTATGCCAGCTTTCTTTATAGAGTTCATATGTAATGCAGGGCAAGTCACTTAAAACAAGCTTCATCCAGGTGGCCACTGACTGCATGTTACTCATTTATTGGCTGCCCAATTTAAGATAACTAGGGCCTAATTGCACAAGTGCTGAGCACTCTCAGATGCAGCTGAAGTCAGTGGGAGCTGCTTTGAATCTATAGGGTAATATAAAAATGCTAAGTACTCTGAAAAATCAGGCTCAAGGTATCTCTAGTTGGGCATGCAACACTGGTGGTCGCTTAACAATTTTGGCCTTAAGATCACAGTACTTCTGTTCCCTATCTGCAAAATGGGGATAATATACTTCCTTTACAGGAGTACTGTGGAGATTAATTCATTAATGTTTGTGAAGCACTTAGATACTGTTGTGATGAATACTATAGAAAACAAATATCATGAGAGAAGTAATAATTCTCTTTTCACTGTTGGGTTTGGATGGTGTGTGGTAAAGGCATAAAAGCACACACTAAATGATGAGGGAAAAAGTTACCTATTCAGTGAGCTCCATCCTGTGGACTTAATGAGGCCAGGGTCTTTTGAAAAATAGTTTGTGATCGTGTAATTAAACATCATCGTAATTCAGCTCCCTTGTGCGCTTGCATTAAGGTTTCACAAGGAACTTTAATTGTGGTATTTGCTAAGTTTACACTGCTTCACTGTGCAACCTTAACATTCCTTTAGCAGTTTTTTTCTGTATTTGAATATATCTACTGTACATATAAAATGTGTGCAAATCTGAGATGCAATAGAGTATTTATTGGAGAGACATTCAATAGCTTATATATGCCAAAACAATGAGATGTGTTATAATTGAACGTATTGTGGAAAGTATCTGCTCCCAACATTAAAAATGCCTTTAAATTAAATAAAATAGTCCCTGTGCATGAACACCTAGGGAGTGTGTCTCTGCAGCACCGTACCCATTTAGCAGCTGGTGTTTTTTCAGGGAAAAGACCCAGTAAGGCTCATTACCTCCCCCATATGTAAGGGGGATGGAAATTGCTTTCTTGGGAGAAAGGGTCTAGGGTGAGAAATCCTGAGGTAGGAACCCTCGCAGTGGACATGGCTGCAGAGAAGGCTTGAGTTGAACTTTGTTATATTATTAATTTATTTGTTAAAGCCAAACCTGAGAAAGGGAAATGAGGGTCTGATGTTGTATATTTTTAGAGTAGGCTGAGGTAGCTACTTACACAATGAAATTAATGGGTTTTGGAACTGGTGTTGGAAGAGGTGCTCCTCTATCCTCTCACTGCATCAGACCCTCCCACCCCCGTTTTTTCCTCTGCCTGTTCAGATCATTTGCATGCTATGATATCATTGGTGGGGTGAAATGAGTGAACAAATGAGGTTGCATCAAGGGCTCACATGCCAACAATACCATTTATATATAGACTGGTTGATACTGGTAGATTTGTGACTTTGGAGGTAGCTTTCCCTTTTACCTGCAGCCCCCTTTTTACCTGCAGCCCCTACCCCCACTTCATCTCTCTTCCCCTTGTTCCTTCTCCTTTTCTCCTCCACCTGTCCTAGTTGTTATGCAGCACTGTGACATCAGAGGTAAGTGGATGTGCAGCTGGTGGTAGGCAGATGTAATATATAGAGCATGTGGGGATTGTATCCACACAGTCAAAGCTTTTACATTTTAGGAGCAATCTCACTGGCTAATTCTGATTTAGCCTCTGCCTTATTTTCTGCTGCATTTACTTGAGGAATAGCCACAAATCTAGCTGAAGCTGCTCTTAACTTTAGTGGGGAAGTGGGCTGATTTAAAATATTCTGCTTGTATTCATTTAAATCTAAACTAAGTTATGAGTAGAACAGTGATATTTTTTGTTTGTTAAATTTAACTGCTCATTTGTCTACTAGGATATAATGTCCGCCTGACCCATGGTTATTTAAAAAGCTTCGCTCAGCATACATTATAGCTTGGGCTGAAGTTGTTAGTATTCGCAGACAAAGAAGGTTTTAGGATCCAAGATAGAACAGTTCATTATTGGGTAGTAGAATTGTGACATCAGAGTTAACTTGGCAGATCATTATCATGGCAGAGTTAACTTGGCAGATCGTTATTTGTATTTAATACACATACTGCACTTGTACTGACTAAAATACTCTAGTTATACCTTTTTTCTTAGTCACGAAATGGGATTTAAGTTTAATGTCACAGTCATGGAACAAAGCTCCCTGATGGCCATGAGGTGAATCTCTTCATTGCTCTGGCTGAGCAATAGTGGTATTGCTGCTCTTTCTATGAAGTATCTTTTGTAATGTCTGTATGTTTGTAACAAACTACTGTTACATTTTGATCCAATTTGAAAGAATTATTCTGTAAATGACATTTTATGTAATGTGCAGCAATCGAATGCTCTTTGATCAGTAGAACAGTTCTGGGGTAAAAAACATTTTAGGCAATTCAGCTGCAAATTATGAATTAACAAGGTGGCGGGGGGAAGGGGAGGTAAGAGAATTTTTCTGTCTCTGTATCACCACCCAGCAATGAACATTTCATAGGCATAGTAGAACAAAGGGCAGAGAGAAGACTTGAGAAAATAGAGAGGCAGAGCAGCACTGATCAAGCCCATCTTGGGATAGGCTACTAGATATGATATAATGCACTGGTAATTGACAAGGTTATATAAACATTAAGCAGTTCTGATGGTATCACATGCACAGTACTCAATGAGAACACGTGGAAGCAAAAAAAAAATTTATAGTGTGGCTGGTTGAATAATTACAATTTGGTGCATTTTTAGAATATTTTTAAATAAATCATATGACAGTTTTTTCACATTCACGGGTTTATAGAGCTGGGTAAAGAATTTTAGAACTTAAAGCTAAATAAAATTTCCAGTGACCATTATGCAAAGTACTGTTTTAATAAGAACAAACTTGATTTTTGCAGATTATTGTCAAATTCTAAAAACTTAGAATTTCAACAAGCCACATTACAGGAAAGCCACATTACAACTGACAATTTTGAGAATCTTTTGTTTTTTAAATTCTGTAACTTTTCTATGTCATTATCTTACACACTTAATTTCACATGAAATATTAGTTAATTTTAAAATAATTGAAATTAATAAAATAAATTTAATTACCGTGTTCACCATGTTTTCCCTCTGGGTGCAGATGGACCACTGAATTTTAGCAGAAAGTTTCCTTCTGCCAGTGTTGGAGTTATAGGCCTGGTTTAATTCTATTCTGTTGCAGGTAGGTTCTTATATAACCCTAATCACTGTAATATTTGAGTGCCATCTAGTAGCGCATTAAGCAAAGTTACTAACATCTGTCACATGTGGTTCAGTTTTTCTCTGATCCCCTCCTCAGCAAGGAAATTGTATACAGTCTAAGTTTGGGTAATTTAAAAAATAAACCAAATAAGCACATACTGTTTTGTGTTTATATTGCGGAAGACAAGGTTAAATAAGTATGTCTTGAATTTAGGAGCAGAATGTGAGGTTTGGCGTTGTTCTTGGTTCCCATGGATGTTTCTTCTTCAGTCTGGGACCAGCCACTGAGAAATCTGTCTCCTGTGTAGATTATCGTTACCTTTGCAGTAGAAAGTTCTGTAGTGCCTGAAGAGCAGAGTTGTTGTCCACAGTCTTTCTCTTGCAGCTTTAAAAAAATCTTGTAGACATCCTTGGAGCAGGCCATTGAGAGCCTGGAAGATAGGGACTGAGACCTTGAACTTGACTCCCTGTTCTTTGGGAAGCCAGGGGTAGAGAGCAGAGGATAATTTTGATGTACTTTCAATAGCCCATGTTGCTGAGGAGATATACTGCTGCATTCTGAATTGGGTGGAATTACCTAAGGGCTGATGCTTTGTGCCCAACTATATTTCATTGCTATAGTCCAGCTGGGATGTGATTTACCATATAACTAAGGGCAGATCATCACCCACCAGGATGGGATAGAGTCTCCTAGTCCAATAGAAAGCATTACTTGAAGACTTCGTGTCAGAGTTTAGTGTCAGCAAGGAGCATACCTAACCTAAAGACAGATTTGACTCATTGCTGATGTATACCTTCAACCAAAGAAGACTGCACCATGGCTTCCAACTCTTCAAAGCTTTCCTCTGCTCACCAGTATCACATCTCTGGTGCTTGTATTGAGTATCAAAAACCTGTTCGTTATTCATAAGCTGAACATGTCCAAACAGTGGGCCAGCTTGGTGTTTAGTGGCATGTGGTAAAGGTCAAATAGAGCTGTCTCATCTGCATATTGCTGGCACTTTGAGTCCATGTCATCTTAGCAGTTTTTCTAATGGCTGCATGTCAGTGATGAATAGGCCCAGAGAGAATTGAGCCATATGGGGATGCCACAAGTGAGGGGGTCTGGTGGTAGAGATGTATTTTCTCTTTATTTTGTCCTTTGGGTGCATTCCTCCAGGAAGGACTTAAACCATTTTAACTTGTTTCCATGGACCTCTGCCACCTCTCAAGTGGGGAAAGTAGTATCTCTTGGCTGCCAGTGTCAAATGCTGGAGAGAGGTGTAGTTGAGTGAGGGTGGATGTCTGCCGTCTATCCATCAATACCAGGAAGTTATCCATCCGTGCCATTAAAGCTGTTTTCATCCTGTGTTGACTTGAAACCAGATTCTGCCAACTCTAGGACATTGGCTTCACTTAGAGACCCTAACTACAAGCTTATCTATGAAATAGCTCAGAAGTGGAGGGTTTGATACTGCACAGTAATTGGCTAGCTCCTATTTATCCAAGGTAGTTTTCTTCAGTGTTGGTCACTATTGTAAGTTTTTGAATGAGGAAGGGAAGATTCCCTCCCTAAAGGCAGCATTGGCGAACTTCAGCCATGAGTGGCTCATGACTCTTTCACCAACCAGGAAAGGCAAGGTTTCAGAGTCGCAGGTGTTGAGTCTATTGGCCAGTATAGGGGGAATGGATCCATGCAGTTTGAGAAGTGTTTACAAATGCTCCTGATCTTTTCAGCAAAGTAAGATGATAGTTCTCACTGCTGGGTTCTGCTGTGGAGTGTGGTAATCAGGATTATGAATTGATTTACCACTCTGGATAGCTCCTTAAGGTGAGATGTGGCACTTCTGTGGAGGCTGAGGAAGCTTGTCTTGGTGTAGGCTTTGAAAAAAATCTTCATTTTAAACCTGTTTCAGCCCTTGTTTTCTACCATCACGCTCAAGTTTCTTTCCCTCTCAATCTAGTATATGTAGATGAAGAGGCCCTCTGGGATGGTTGAAACTAGAATATGAAGATAATGATTCACAAGATCTTCAACTCATTCTGTGGGTAGTATGCTATTATCCTTTAGTATATTTTGGAATTTGATGGGGGCCCATGACACTTCCTGCTTGAATCAGGATTGTGTGTCTTTCTTTATGCCTGGGAGCTATAAATGCTCTATTACTTGTATGAGGTGATGGTCTGTTCAAGATAATGCCTGGGTTGTGATGTCCTCACTATTGATATTTAATGTGAGGATCAGGTCCAAAGTATGACCAGTTATGTGGGTTGGACAAGAGGTGACCTGTGAAAGTCTTAAAGAAGCAAGTGAGAAGATGAGTTTTTTTGAACTTTAACATCTGAGGCCTTGTTACTAACAACACTGAAGTTTTCCCAGGATCACCTGTCTGGAACATTTCACCACCATCATTGACAAGGTATCAATGAGTTCCCTTATAAACCCTTTAGTCTTCGATGTCCATATTGTGCCCATGCTTTGTTAGCTCTGACTCTGGTGTGTAATTCAAATGGCCTTGTTTTATTTGTCTCATCTCTTTTGGATTTGAAGTTTGAAGAAAAGATGAATGCAATGCTGCCTCCCTGCCTTATCCTGTCTACATCAGGCTTAGCGGCTTGGAGGAACATGGTGTGCCAGCCATAAGGCTTGAGCAGTTTTCCAGGAAGGTGTTTGTGATGCAGGCTGTATCAGAGGCAATAAGGACTTGAATAGAATAGAATTCTGCCTCCCTATTACTCCTTTCTAGCCTGGCTCCATCATCCCTGTATACCTTTCCTCCCTCTCCTTGCTGCCCTGAATGTCTCCGTAGCTCCTCAGCTACCCCCTTGCTAGCCTCTTCATTTAATTGTCTTCTCTTTATGCCTTGCCTCCCGTCGACATACCAGTTTTCTGCAGCAGAAGTCAGACCATTGGAGGTTTGCCACATGGAGAAGCTCTCCCTATACCACAGCAGCAGTCTTCAGCTGTCAGGCATCTTTATCTGTACTTTCCCCCACTCTCTACTCTTTAAATGGCACTTATTGTTAAGGATGCCAACCTCAGATTTTCTTAGGGGGTAATAGCACATCCTAGGCTTCAAAAGTGTCTGCTGACAAAATTTAAAGTATCTTGTTGAGGTCACAGTTGAGTTTGCCTTTGAGTGTGATTTGTGTCCGACCCCTCTTCTCTCCTCTTCCCCTCCCCCCCCCCCCCCCCCCCCCCGGAATTGTGTGGTTGTATGTTGGAATTGAAAAAGGAGTTTGGCAATGCATGTCAGTGGCAACTGTTGTGTATGTGATAGGAAATATATCTGAAATAACAAATTTTTGAGTTGTAATGTATACAGAGTAGGCTAACTTTTCATAGAATACTTACATTTTTTCCATTTGCCCACCTCTTTAACTTGAATAACAATTTTTTATTTTAGTTTTTAAAGCTAGCCATCTCAAAAGACTGGTTCTGTAGCTTTTTTCCTTTAAAGGAGTTTGGAATAATGACTCTTAGAAAGAAAATGATGCATGTCTCCTTTACAAAACAAGAATTTTTGAAAGCATCAAAACTAGGTTATAGTTTATAAATCTTTTTTCCAATATCAGAAACTGTTGAGCCACTAAAAATATGAAATACCTGCTTCCTGTTGTTCAAAGGATGGTTCCCTAAATGTCCTGTGCATCAGTCATTCCGTCCCATTAATAACTTCATTTCATTTTTTAAGGTGCAATGCAGAGCTAAAACAAAAAATTAGTTGTCTGAGATTTCTGGGTAGCATGCCCCCACTAATTAGCTTCCTAAGGGTATTAAACACAGAAATTTTGACTGCTTTTTAAAAATATTGTGTTTTTCCCATCTGGGCAATCCTCGTGGTACTTCCTAGCTCACTGACAATATCTCAGAAGTTTCATTAGAAACCACGCAATCCATAATAGGCTACTGTATTGGAATCCACTGAAATTTATGGTGTATGATGCCGCATTCTGGGCTATCACAGTGAATCAGGACGTCTTTTTCCAGTTTTTCTACATTGTTAGGTGATGTGTCTGCCTCCTTTGTACTTTTGCCATTTTTGCAATGGCTTTGCTGTAGGCAATGTTTCCTATCTGGGACTGCTACTCAGAACGTCTCTCGGATGGATTATTTTTATTTCTCTGGACTTCTCTCTGTCTCTCTAGCTTTTGACTTCGTTTAGTTTTTCAATCTCTATTCCTCCTGTTGTTTGGCCCTTTTCTTTTGTGCCATCTTCTCTTAGGTTTATCTTGAAAGAAAGTTGCACCGGTTTAAATAAAGGTGTGATTTTGTTTTGTTAGGCTGATATATTAAACTAGTACAAAATCTACACTTTTTTAAAAAATTTAATTCAGCATGTCTTAAATTGTTTTTAGGTTAACTTGATAAGGAATGGAGTTAAGATAAATTGAGATTAGCCAAATGCAATTGAATTAAGTGTGTCCATACAGGGTTTTGAACTGGTTTAACTACTTGGGTTTACAGCTGCATCTTTAGTTAAACTGGTACAATTTTGAACATAGACCATATAAAAGGAAGGCTGTTCCTGTGATGAGGATACTAGCCTGGTACTTGGGAGACTCAGGTTCAGTTCCTTGCTCCAGCATAGGCTTGCTATATGACCTGGCATCAGTCATTTAGGATAAAAATTTCTTAAGTCTGTAAGTCACATTTTCAAAGATGTCTTAAACACGTAAGTCACTTATTAGCCATTTCTGAAACTTACCCTTAGTCTTTGTGCCTCCATTCCCCATCTGTAAAATGGGAGTAATAACACTTCCCTACCTTAAAGGGGTGTTATGAGCCATATCCTAGTTTCCATGATTAAAACCCCCCAAATTCTCGATGACAATAAACCATAAAAATCCACATTTTTCTATGATTAAAATAAAACACTGAGCTTTAGTTTCCCTAGCCACAATATACATAAATATCAGTTGAACACAGTGTTTTACTGATATACAATAGAATCCCATTATCTGATCTAACTGGGACCAGGGCCAGATCAGATAAATTTGATTAAAAATTTGGATAATCCGGATAATGGAGGCTAGGATAAATGGGGTTCTACTATACATGGTTTTTATTTTTTCACAAAATGTAAAAACTAAAGATTCTATGTAAAAATGCAAATTCTGCATTATTCCATGGTAAACAGATTTCTAGGATCCCTGGTTATGAGGATAAATACATTAGGGAGTTACACATTTTGTAGCATCTTTAGTCTGAGCTTATTGCACACACCAGGGGCTCCTTGCATCTCTCCATTCCCACCCACAAGCTCCCTAAGTGTCATCCTCCTCTATTTCAGGGACTCACTGCAACTCCTCCTAATTTCCCCCTTCTAGGGGTTCTATGTGTGCCCTGTTTCTTCCTCCTCCATACGAGGGTGCCCCAAGCCAGGGCCTCTGTGTGCTTGCCCTGTTTTCCTCCTTCATCCATCCACCATTATTTGTTGTCTATCTGGAAGATAAGTCATTCAGGGTGTCAGCATGATTAAACTCTATGGGAGGATGAAGATAAATGTGGGCATTTGTATCCTAGAAGACATAATATGTGCCATTAGTCTTTCGTTTGGCATAAAGAAAACTGCAGAGATGCTTGGAGCTATGATTGTGTTAAATTTGTTCTGAACAGATGGCAGGGGCTCCATGTGTCCCCTGTGCTCCCCATTTTGGTTTTCCAGTTTCCCCCAAAGATCAAGAGGATTCTGTCTCTTAATGCCTTAGAACATTCCCTGAAATTTTGAAAATGATCAGATGTATTGTTCAAAAGTTATTGTGTTACAGAAGTGCCATTGTGTTGCATGTAAGGCTGTGCAGGCTTGACCAACTAAAAGATTGAGGCCCTCAAATGCTATAGTAATGTGGGCCACCTTATGTAGAGCTCAATATACTTAAACATTTTTCTGTCCTGTAGATCTCGCCTCACATTTTCCTTTCTCCCTGCTATTGTGCCATATGCTGTGTATAGGCTGCTGTTTTCCCCCCAGAAGTGGCTGTATTGCAGTATTACTGTAAATATATATTTCATGAGGCACTTTACTACCCGTTAGGGTGATAGACTATATAAATGTAATTATTTTTGATAATAGTACATTGTTTTATTTTGCTGTCTTTCTCCCTTCTCCTTACTCACCCTGCCTGCTGAAGAGTGGGATCATTAAACCTCCTTGCCCTTGCTTTCTTTACTGGCTGCTGAACCTGATGTTCTGTGGCAATAGAAGATATGAAGCAACATAAAGGTGTGCTCCATATAAGGCTTGGTGCTTGCTTGCATAGTGAAGATGTTGGAGAGCAGTGCCTCTGACTTATCTGAGAGCATGACAAAAGGAAAGAAAGTGCTAGTTGGTCACACTGGCTCAAATCAAGCACTGAACAGTACACAACTCCCTACTGGGTAATATGACTATGTAACTATGTAAATAATTGCACAACTTTTTTTTGCAGTTACTGTCCAGTTCTGGTCCAGTATCCAAGCTTTCAATTTTTTCAAAAAAGTATCTAGCTTTCATGGTTGCAAAGAAAATGTGCAAAATACAAAGTGAAAGCTGACACACTATTGTGTTCCTCAGTGTGTGGTCAGTATGAACGAATAGCTCTGAGATGTGTGAATGATTTCCATTCATGTCTCTGGGCTGTTAACTCTAAAGCCTCATGATAATACTTGAAACATGAGCTAATTCTGTGCTAATCATTGAAACAAACACCAAGCTATTATATTAATATTAATCTATCATTGAATGTCATGAAAGATACTAGGATGTGGTGGTGGGGAAATAAATTGCTGTCTAAGTTTGCTGAGGTGGAGAATCAGAATAAAAGAAATGTAGGGCTGGGAGGCACCTGGAAGTCATCAAGTGCACAGAGGTTCAGGATCAAGTAAACCTACACCATCTCTGATAGGTGTTTGTCCAACATGTTGTTAAAAACCTCCAATGATGGGGATTCCACAGTCTCCTTTGGAGGCCTATTCTGGTGCTTAACTATTATTATAGGTACAAAGTTTTTCCTAATATCTAACCTAAATCTCCTTTGCTGCAGATTAAGGCTACTACTTCTCATCTTCATGAAGAACAACCGATCACTGTCCTTTTTTATAATAGTTCTTAATGTATTTGAAGACTGTTAGCAGGTCTCCCCTCAGTTGTCTTTTTTCAAGGCTGAACATGCCAGTTGTTTTAACTTTTACCTTTTGTTGTTGTTGTTGTTGCTCTCCTCTAGACTCCCAATCTGTTGCATGTTTCCTAAAGTGTGGCGCCCAGAATTGGATACAGTACACGAGTTGAGGCCTTTTGAGTGCCGAGCACAGTGGGACAATTACCTCCCATGTCTTTACATATGACACTCCAATTAAAACACCCCATAATATTAGCTTTTTTTGCAACTGCATCACATCATGTACTCGTATTAAATTTGTGATCCACTGTAACCCCCAGATCCTTTTCAGCAGTACTACTACCTAGCCAGTTATTTCCCCTTTTGTAGTTGTGCATTTTTTCCTTTCTAAGTGAAGTACTTTTCGCTTTATTGAATTTCATCTTGTTGATTTCAGACCAATTCTCTCATTTGTCAAGCCTGTTTTGAATTCTAATTCTGACCTCCAAAGTGCTTACCTCCTAATTTGGTGTCATCTGCAGATTTTACAAGCATACTCTCCACTCCTATTATTCAAGTCATTAATGAAAATATTATCTAGTATTGGAACTATCTATGGGGCCCCGGTAGATTAGCCCTCCAATTTGAAGCAAACCATTGATAACTACTCTTTGAGTATGGTCTTTCAAGCAGTTTTGCACCTACCTTATAGTAATTTCATTACCATATATCCCTTGTTTACTTATGAGAATGTTATGTGGGACTGTCAAAAGCCTTTCTATAATCAAAGTACTTCACAGCTATTGCTTCCCCCCCTCCACTAAGCCAATAACCCTGTGAGAAAAGAAAATCAGGTTGGTTTGTAGGGCTGTCAATTAATCACAGTTAACTCTTGATTAACTAAAAAAAAAATTAATTGCAATTAAAAAAATTAATTGCAGTTTTAATTGTGCTGTTAATAAAATACCAATTGAAATTTATTAAATATTTTGGATGTTTTTCTAACTTTTCAAATGTATTGATTTAAATTACAGCACAGAATGCAAAATGTACAGTGTTCACTTTATATTTTTGGTTACAAATATTTGCATTGCAAAAATGATAAAAGAAATAGTATTTTTCAGTTCACCTCATACAAGTACTGTAGTGAAATTTCTCTCATGAAAGAGCAACTTACAAATGTAGATTTTTTTTTGTTTGTTACATAACTGCACTCAAAAATAAAACAATGTAAAATTGTAGAGCCTACAAGTCCACTCAGTCCTACTTCTTGTTCAGCCAGTCGCTCAGACAAACAAGTTTTGTTGACATTTACGGGAGATAATGTTGTCCACATCTTATTTACAGTCTGACTTGAAAGTGAGAACAGGCGTTTGCATGGCAGTTTTGTAGCCAGCATTGCAAGGTATTTATCTGCCAGATATGCTAAACCAGTGGTTCTCGAACTATTGTACTGGTGACCCCTTTCACATAGCAAGCCTCTGAGTGCGACTACTCCCCACCCCCACCCCACCCCATTTAACACCATTATAAATGCTGGAGGCAAAGCGGGGCTTTGGGTGGAGGCTGACAGCTCGCGACCCCCCACATAATAACCTCATGACTCCCTGAGGGGTCCGGACCCCCAGTTTGAGAACCCCTGTGCTAAGCATTCATATGCCCCTTCATACGTTTAGGATAATTGGTCTGTAATTCCACAGTTTCTCTTTAAATGGGAACAAAGATGGATACTGTGCTTGCGCTTCTACAGTCCTCTGGGACTTCACCTGATTTCCAGGAGCTTTCAAAGATGAGTGCTTTAGCTAGTTCCTTAAGTACCCTGGGATGAATGTCCCGTCCCCCCCACCCCCACCCTCACACACTTTGCATCAGGACAGTTTGCAAAGTGAGACGTCTTATACAAACCTAGCCCTCTGATGCTGGCAGACCAGGTACCACTCATGCCAAAGACTTAGGCCTTGTCTACGCTGCCACTTTACAGCGCTGAAACTTTTTTTCACACCCCTGAGCAATGCAAGTTTCAGCACTGTAAAGTAGAAGTGTAGACAGTGCACCAGTGCTGGGAGCTAGTCCCGTCATGGGCGTGGGGTTTTGTTTTTTTTTTTTTTTTTTACACTGCTGGGAGAGCTCTGGTGCCACGACGACACAGCCATGTCAAAGTGCTGCCGCAGCAGTGCTTTCACGTTGGTAGTGAAGACATACCCTTACAAATGCATAGCTGGAAACCAGTCTTGCTTACCTTTTATGTTAGCATTATCAAAATAAGTATTATATGTTAAATTGATAATGCTTTTAGTGTTTTGTAAAAGGCTTGTAGGATACTACCTACATTGTTCTCACTCGACTAAACCTCATATTATAAAGTGATAGCATTTGCGTTGTAAATCTCTGTGACATGTAACTCATCAAACAGGAAAAAAGCTTTGTGTAATGATGGTCTCTAACAAGATGTTAAATCCTGCTCATTAAACTCAGATGAGTCATTGTGTGATATCAAAGGATCAGAGTTAAGTGCATTTCTCCTCTCCCCCTTCCATGAAGAAGGGACCTGCCTGGGAACTCTTACTGTTGCCTGGTTGCGGCCCTGCCTGTGTGTGTGTGTTAGAGGAGGTTTTACGTGCCTGGCTCAGCAAGACAGGTTAAAGGGGCCCATGCTGGCAGAACAAGGTAGACTCAGTGGTATCTCAGCACATCAGGTGGCTTCCCAGGTGGTTTTTGTTTTCCATGTTAGGTGAATGAAGTTGTGGGGGACTAAACTCTGATTTATTTGCTAAATTGCAGCCAACCTATGTATAAACATAGTACTTCATGGTATTTTTTTACTGTTAAGAATAAAATGCAGATGAACAAAGTTCAGAGGCAGAATCTTTAACTCAAAAGCAGTTTAAAAAGCAAAAAGAATGGAGTGTCAGCTTTAATTTGACTAAAATGAAAAATAAGCTTCATACTGACTGAAAACCTCTGCCAGATCTATCATTTTGTTCTGCTTATTTGGGTCTTTGTCAAGACTGGATTAATGAAGTAGTTAAATTTTTGGTCCTTTTTGTAGGTAACTCTAATTCCTTATATTCAGGATTTCCTAATGCCCTAAGAACCTTCTCAGAAAAGACAGGTTATATTTAAATTCCTTAGCACCATAGATTCATAGATACTAAGGTCAGAAGGGACCATTATGATCATCATCTAGTCTGACCTCCTATACAACGCAGGCCACAGAATCTCACTCACCCACTCCTGCGAAAAACCTCACCTATGTCTGAGCTATTGAAGTCGTCAAATCATGGTTTAAAGACTTCAAGGAGCAGAGAATCCTCCAGCAAGTGACCCGGGCCCCATGCTACAGAGGAAGGCAAAAAACCTCCAGGGCCTGTTCCAATCTGCCCTGGAGGAAAATTCCTTCCCGACCCCAAATATGGCGATCAGCTAAACCATGAGCATATGGCCAAGATTCACCAGCCAGATACTACAGAAAATCCTTTCCTGGGTAACTCAGATCCCACCCCATCTAACATCCCATCACAGGCCATTAGGCCTATTTACCATGAATAGTTAAAGATCAATTAATTACCAAAATCATGTTATCCCATCATACCATCTCCTCCATAAACTTATCGAGTTTAATCTTAAAGCCAGATAGATCTTTTGCCCCCACTGCTTCCCTTGGAAGGCTATTCCAAAACTTCACTCCTATGATGGTTAGAAACCTTCATCTAATTTCAAGTCTAAGCTTCCCGATGACCAGTTTACATCCATTTGTTCTTGTGTCCACATTGGTACTGAGCTTAAATAATTCCTCTCCCTCTCCGGTATTTATCCCTCTGATATATTTATAGAGAGCAATCATATCTCCCCTCAACCTTCTTTTAGTTAGGCTAAACAATCCAAGCTCCTTGAGTCTCCTTTCATAAGACAAGTTTTCCATTCCTTGGATCATCCTAATGTGGTCTGCACTTAGAGTTAATTAGGGTTTTAAATGCTGAATTTTCTATAAATCCTGCTTTGGTGTTCTAACTTGGCCTACAAGCAGGTCAAACAAGAAAGAGATTCTTCATTGGAGTGATTCTTTGATGCAAGCTGGCTCCCTTTTCAAATGAGGGGAAGGAACAGTTTGTGTTTCATTTTAATGAAAGTATTGCTACAGTTGGATTTGTATTCTAGTTGTGCAGTTTCATGGAATAGTTCTCTTTTATCACTCTTAAACCCTTAGGTTGATAGCATTTTCCAGACAGACAGCCAACAAATTAAATGAGTTAGGACACTCCATAAGTAGTATACCTCCACAGAAGCCAGAGGTGAGAACACTTGTCCATAGTCACAGAAGGATTAAATATATTTATGTAGTCTATGCTTGTGATGTTTTGGAGTTTAATGGAGGAAAAATTCAAATTGTGCATAAAAGCTTAATTTGTAGCTGTGCAGTACTGCACAGATCTATACATTTTGGGTTGTTTGGGTTTCCATGTGCCTACACTAAATGATATCTGGCTGATCACTTTTTGACCTTGCTATGTGATGGTGTTTACCTGTTTACAGTAGTGCTCAAAATTGGCTACATGCACTTTCTAAACAGTGGTCCAGATCCCTGGTCTTGTTAAGATCACTTTATTCAGTGGGACTGATGCAAAGTGACCTTAGAGCTACCCTGAGGGGGCATCTGAGGATTCCTTCAACAGGAGGGATCCTTGCTTTATGCCAGCTCCTCTGTCACAAGGAATGAGTTGAAGCTGGATGGGGGAAGTGGAAGGTGTAAGAGCTCATATGTAGTTCCCTTTGCCAATTCCCATTTGGTGGAGAGCTCCTTATTAGTTTGTTGCACCAGTCACCCTGCGAGAGGCATAATGTAGCTAACCTTTGCCTCCCTCAGCTGCATTGAAGGTGAGTTTGGTGCATCTGACATTTGTGACCAGAGAATATATAATCTCTGACCTGAAGCCCTTACTGGTTGAATCCAACAGAAAAGCAGACTCACAGAGAAAGGGAGTACAGCATGCCTTTTTTGGTAAAATGTGTGAATCTGCAAGTCTCTCTAGCCTATCTGTAATTATCTAGATTTTTTTTTAAGTCGTCATGTCATACGTGGCTCTTCATGGGGGATTTGAAAGGAGAGCGCATAGTCCCTTCACAGATCATCTGTGTGCAGGCATTCTGCGAATAGGGGGTAGGATAGAAGAAGTTGCAAAGATGGCTGAGAAAGGTCTTGAAGAATGGGTTAATGACGGTGATGGGAGGACAGGAGGTGATACAAAGTGATAAGGATGGCTATATATGAAGGGCACATTTATGTAGAAAACTTGAAGACAAGGGCAAGAAGCTTGAATTTGGTGCCTTAGAAAAAGGGAGCAGTGCCAGGGTATGGTTATCAACTGGCTATGAAGGTGATCTTGGCAGCACATTTTGTGTGGATGGGAGTGAGCAATGTGGGAGTTAGGAAGCTCATAGAGGAGGAGATGACGGTAAATAAACAAGAGATGAAGGCCTGAAAAAGAGTTACACCCTTTTCTGTCCATTCCTAAGGCTGAATCTTATAAATGTTATGGAAGAAACAGTGGTAGGATTTGTATATGGCCTGTGTATGTGGGTCAAGAGAAGGAAAATTGCAGCTGCCTTTACCCACACTGGACACTTCCCCAACTTCTGGTCTGCCCTCATGTGAAGTCAGACTAAGTCCTTTATCTGTAAAGTGTCCATCAGCAATTATCCCTAGCTAAATCTTGGTATCCAACAGCAGTCAGGCTAAATCTAAATACATTTTCTTGGCATAGTACAGAAAATAGAGAGCTAAGCAAGGAATAAAGTTTGGTTAGAAAACATAACGTTTGTATGTTAAGAGGTTCTTTACAGACCGATATAAAACATGGCTCCTGCTCCAAAGAACTTATAATTTAAATTCAGAACAACATAGTTTATGAGTGATAAATGTTGATGGACAGGTCAAGAGAGTATTACAGCGTTATAAGGTCTTATGTTTCTGTTGATTTGTGATGTATGTTTTTGTTTTGTGTTTTGGTTAATATTTGTTTAATTTTAGCAGGTCACTATTTAAAAAGCTTTAAGATAGCCGCAAATCTTAGAGGTTTTTGTTTAAGTAAAGTTAACCCTTTGCATAACAATAAATCCTCTTCATGACTCCTAGTAATATTTGGTGGGGTTAGGTTAGTGGGAGTTAGGTGCTTAACTGTTATAGATAGGTATGTGTGCAAGGCTAAGAAAATTACTTTCTTCAAACTTCAAATAAGTTAGTAGTTAAAAAATAAAAAAAGGCTTAGTGTGTATGAACTTATTAAAAGTGGTCTGTCTTAATTATATTATTCTTATTTCCATACAGAAGATTTCAGTTTTTGGTTTTGGGTGGGGTTTTTTGTTTTTGGTTTGTTTTTTGTTTTTAATCTTTTAAAATGGCAGATTCTACAAGGCTTTTCCAGTCCTCCTACACAGTAAGGATAGTAACTGAGATGATGGGAGGATTCGGAGGAGAAATGGAGACTGTCAGTGACAAAATAAACTTTAAATTCCTTGATGGTATTCTAACATGTTATACATAGTACCTTTAACAGGAGCCACTTCTGAAAACTGAGTCATTTATTTAGGAGCCTAAATACAAATAAGAGCTTAACTCTGTACTCCTCTTTGTAAAAGTTTTGGTGCCTGTGTATGTAAATAACCAAGAGACTTCTATAAATAAAGACAAAAATTAAACCAAAACAATATTGTCCCTCTTATGCAGACGTTAGAATGGTACCAAATACTACGATAAGAATTTCATGTCCTGCTGGTGATACTGGTTGGTTAGGGTTTATCCATAAATTCTTTAGATTACTAAGAGAAAGACTGTGAAACTAAATAAAGGAAAATTTAGGGTGAATATCAGATACAAATTTGTGTAACAATGAGGTCTTATTTTAAACGTAACGACCTCAACACATGGGACATTGTAAATCAAGAGTGGACAGAGCTCCTAATATATTACATGAAAAATTCCTGTATTTGCAGGGTGAATGGACTAGTTACATTTAAAAAAAAAGCATTTTTCAATCTCTTTTCTATAATTAATAAATGTATTTGTGTTTTAATTTCAAGTCTGTTTTCCCGCTAAAGAATCTTAATAAATCTGAGTTTTAATAGTCTCAATAAAATCCAATATTGCTATCTAAATTCTCTATTTTCAAATTCAAGCTAGGGGAGTCAAATAATTATTTTTACCACATTTGTATTAACCTTAGGAACATTAAATGGAAAAATGCATCCTGATGATGAGTTACACCTAATTCTAGATCTTCTTTAAAAAACTGATTTGAATGGAAACCAAAAACTACCTTAAACTCAAATATGTGTTTAATAGACATGTATTTGCTCACCTTTGCTGCAGCATCAGCAATGAAAATACATACTAGTCCCAGGGTATTGCTGATACCATTGGTACTGGTGCATGCACACACTTTTCAGCATGACATACTGTTAGGTAAGTTGAAGTGTTAACAAAACAAATGTTAGATTAATTTCTGTTCTATTCAAAAGACTGGAAATGATGTAGAGTGGAAAAGGTCAAAAGTGAGTAGGGTAGAAAAGCATGTAAATTGCTTGAAGAGACCGTTACAAAGAAAAAAATTAAAATAAAACAATATTGTGTCCTTTTAAAAAAGGAAAAGTAAGAATTATATTCAATCTTTTCCTCGGTTTAAATAGATTTAATCATATTTAACCAAAATTGCTCTGCCTCTATAGTTTGTTTCCCTGAGGAAAAAAATTAAACATCACAACTTATGAGGAATGTTTCTTATGCATTTATTTAATCAATCATAGAATATCAAGGTTGGAAAGGACCTCAGGAGATCATCTAGTCCAACCCCCTGCTCAGAGCAGGAGCAATCCCCAGTTTTTACCCCAGATCCCTAAATGGCCCCCTCAAGGATTGAACTCACAACCCTGGGTTTAGCAGGCCAATGCTCAAACCACTGAGCTATCCCACCCCCCATAATGATCCCAAATGTTGCAGTAGAAACCTGAGGACTAAGCTCTAGTCTTGGCAAGTAAATCTTTTTTTAGATAATCTTTGAGGCATTCTTCTAGCTAGAAGAATATATCCATTTTGCTGTATCTTACATAGATCGTACCATTTTTCTCATTAATCTGGGAGAAAGCCAGTAGGGGTAGTCCGATAATAACACTCTTTCCATTCCAGTAGAAACTCATGAGAATGTTAAACAGCTACTGATGTTAGACATTTTTAAATCCGCAAGTCCAGGTAACTTGCATCCAAGAGTTTTAAAAGAGCTGGCTAAGGAGCTCACTGGACTAATAATATTGATTCCTCTTCCTCCCCCCAGTAAATCAGGAGAGTTTCTTGGCCAGTTAATCTGTGCAACAACATCAACTTGCACCTCTGGCAGTGAGGGTGAAATATCTGCCTTGGGGTGATCTTCCTTCCTTTCTCCCTCTCCTTACCCCCCTTTGCCTGCAGGGCTGGCAACAGTGTTTAAAGCTCACAGTAACTTGGAAAATGTTAGCAGGAATGTTATTAACTTAGATCCGGTCCACACTAGGAAATTAGATCAGAATAACTATAATGCTCAGGAGTGGGAAAAAATCCCCATCCCCATGGGACAGGACCTGCCACTGCGAGCTGAGCTTTTAGTTTTTTGTTTTTCATTGTATTTCATTGTATTTCACATTTGCTCTGCTAAGCCTTGTGCTATTTTGTGCGGATCTGACCATGATTAGTTAAGTTATCACAGTGAAGCTAGACTTTATACCCTCTCTTCTGTAATGGCTACTCATGTGTTGTCTATTCTTTTTAAAACTTTGTAACTAATAATAAAAGCCACATCTACTACAAAAGAGAGAATGGCTAACTCTGTCTTTCAGATTTTGAATCTGGTATAGGATAATTGTAAGTTGCCTTTAAATATGTGGCAACTTCTGTATTCCAAAAACGAGGCAAAGTCTCTTAGGAATTGGTCTTGCTGGAGAGTGAATGTTTGATATATCCCATGCAAAGAGAACACCAAACTGAAAGAGAACATTTATTAGAACATGGGAAAAACTTTGCTTATAAAAAGTGCAGTTGATGAATCACCATAGCTGCTATTTCTTGATTCGCACATCTGTTGAAATTGGCAAAAAAATCTTGTAATGCGCGTTCTTTCCTCTCTAGAGAAAGGAAGGGAAGGAGGCTTATATTCTTCTTCTTGGTTACTATACTTTTCAGAGAGTTTATTTCCAACAAGTTTATCACCATAAATTAATGTTGTTTTTTGACTATAACTGATTTGTTTCATACTTGTGCCTGAAGATAACACTTTTTGGTATATATTACTGTTGCTTTCAACACCAAAGATTACTATAAGGGAAACATTAGCCAAAAAGAGTTCAGTTTTGTCAGGTTGTTTGTTTTGTGCATTCGATAGTATTTGGTCAGTTGCACTATCATTAAGACCCACACAGAAGACAGGGGAAACTAAATTCGTTAACAGGAGAGAGAGAAAGTATGATTGTAAAAGCATAAAAATCGGCAGGGGAATTCAAGCAAGTGTAGTATGTGAAAATTTTTTTCACCAGATGTCACGTTGACAGTGTTCCTGTAACAGAAACAAGAATAAATGTTGCTTCTTTGAGAGATGGTCCCTATAGTATTCCACTGAGAGATGTGCGCATGTGCCAGGTTCCCAGAGCCAGAGCTTTTCCAAGTAATAGTGTCTGCACATGCGCCCTGGCATTGCCTTGTGGTTTCACCCGAGACCATAGAGGGTGGAACAGATCGACCATGTCTTCAGTTCCTTCACACCACCCAAGATCCGCGTCAGAGCTGCTTCCTTTTTCTCATCTTTCGTGACGCACTTTCCAAAAAAACTGCTTTTTTATTCTTGTGTATATACTTCAGATTTGACTGATTTTAGTAGTAGTTTTAGTGCTCATAGTAATTTTTCTAGGATCAAGGATTTTGGGACACTGCTTTGGTGATTCTCCACCAACCCTGCCCCCTCACCCCCACCCCCGCACCTGTGTCTGGGCACTGGATTATACCAAAGATACCAGGATTCAAGGTCGGCACTTCTTTCCTTTGCTTGTTTTCATTCAACGACAATCCTGTACTGCTTGGAGGAAGCCCACATCACGTCCAGGTGCGGTATCTGCCTCTCCTTCCCTGCCTGCGCCCAGGAAGGCCAGGCCCTATGGCTTAAGACGCACCTCATATGGGGCCGTAGTCCGATCCTGAGCAGTACATCATGTACGCTGACCTGAACGGTCCAGGAGCCTCCTATCGCAGAGTCCCAGTCCAGATCTGTCGGTACCAGCACTATGGATAAGGCTGCAATTTAATCACGGAGGTCATGGAAATCATGGAATCCAAAGACCTCAGCCAGCACTGGCTGGGAGCTGTGGGGTCCCATGCCACCTGTGGAGGCAGGGAGCTGCGGAATACCCCTGCAGCTCCCAGCCACTGTGGGTGGCAGGGGGAGCCCTGCAGCTCCCTGCTGCCGCTCTGGGCCACCACAGGTGGCAGGGGGGAATCCCCACTGCTCCTGGCAGAAAGGGGTGGCGGGGGGGATCCCAGCCACCCTGGGCAGCAGGGGAAATACCTGCCACTCCCAGCCGCCACAGGCGGCAAGAGGGGCCCTTGCTGCTCCCAGCTGCAGCGGGAGGCCGGGGGACCCCCACAGCTTGGAGCCGCCAGTGGAGGGTGACCCTGGAGCTCCCAGCCCCGCTCTCCCCCTCCAGCTGCCCAGGCTACCCATTTTGTCATGGATATTTTTAGTAAAAGTCAAGGACAAGTCACGGGCTTCTGTTAATTTTTCATTATTGTCCGTGACTTGTCCTTGACTTTTACTAAAAATATCCATGACAAAAACTTTGCCTTAGCTATGGATACCGTGCTGGGGCCTAGCCATGAAACCCAGAAGAATGTGCATAAACATGGTAGTAAGTGTTCCTCCAGATCCAAGAAAGAGGCTGCATTGTCCATGAATTCTGGCCATGGAGGAGGCGTGCATTCCAAGGCTCAAAGAGTGAGAAGAAGGCTCCTCATTCACTGGATCCACCGGTCCGGGTTCCCAACTGCACACCGTCCTGCATCAGCTCTGCCAGCGCAACATTAATCATTGGTATGGAACCATTATACAACCTTGCATGCTTGTATTTTAGCAAATCCATTTCCTCACTTTAATGGTTGTAAAAGTAAATAAAATAATTTTCTGAAGGTGTTGTTTTGGCTTCATATTTATTGATTTGCCAAATCCAGATGAGTAACCCCAGAATTTTGCTCTTTAGGTCAAAGAGCTGCCTTTTAAAATTTGGCTCTCTAGTTACATTTTAACACAATGTATATTTTATTTCATGCGGCTCTGCTAGAATTTGTCCAATTTAGAAATATACGTATATTATTTAACGTTGGATTACTTCCTACAGACTTGTGAGTTTGTAGTCCGGATTAGACCTCCACCTAGAACTATTGTCATTCAGTTTTGATACTGTTTGACAAATTAACAGCAATACCATCATTTTTTAATTTATCCCCAGTTTTACAGACATTCCATCGAATTGCTTTGCACTGACTTTTTGGCGCTGGAGATGGAATTCCATTTCTGAGTACTAATTTCAATGAACTGAAATTAGTACTCTACTTTTCAGTTTATTTTTTGGCATACAGAATTTGATAAAAATGAGTAGCAAAGAATTGGTTGGTGTATAATACAATAATTATATTCCATGTACCATAAAAATGGAATGATACTGCATGTTGACACGAAGTCTCATTTTCCTTTATAAAGTGGAAAAATATTAGTTATTGAAGCTCTGTAAACTTGTTTTATAAGTAGGAGAATTCTACAAGCATTTTGTTTTCATTTAGTTTATGGATTTAGTACACAATTACTTAACAGCAGTGCCTTTGACAAATGAACCTTCATTTGCTTCAGGAGATACAGTATTTTGGATCCTAACAGATTTTTTTTTTTTTTTACCCTCAGTCAAGTTGAATCATACATGTCAATATATGTAATATGCAGTGTTGTAGCCGTGTTGTTCCCAGGATATTAGAGAAATTTGGTTTGTGAAGTAACAACTTATTACAGATGTAATAGTAATTTTAACCACTGTGAAGTGAGGCACGATACAAGAGAACAGTCATCATTCAACCAGGAACAATATAGCTTTTTTAGAATTCAGCTATAAATTTAGTACTATTGTGCATGATGCTCTGAAATAGAAGCTTGTTTTTAATTTACTTATTATAGCATTTTAAATATTTTACTTCAGATACAGTCTACAGCATAATGCATCCCAAGGGTTACCACCTTTCTAATTGCTGGTAACCGGACCCCTGAGGCCCCTCCCCTGTCCCTTGCTCCTCTCTCCCCTCCCTTGTCGCTCACTGGGTCATCTCCACTCTCCCTCTTCTCCCCCTCCTCTAGGGGCTGGGATGGGAGCTGCTGCTCTCTGACAAGGAGCCTTCCAGCAGGTAGGAGGGTGCCCTGCCTGAACAGGAACTGGCACAGGTTAATGACCCGTCGCCTCCACCCACCCCATGGTAACCAGCCTTTTGGTGTCCAGTCAGTACATCTGACCGGACACTGCCAGGTCCCCTTTTCGACCAGACTTTCTGGTTGAAAACCAGGCACCTAGCAACCCAAACATCCCATCAGTGAAAAAGAGAAAAAACATGTTTTAACAACACTGAATGGATTTTGCTTGCGAAATTCCTCATTCCCAAGGCCTTGCAGCCTTTTCGAATTTGCAAGAGAGGACATCAGTTTGAGTGTGACTGGACTGTTAACTGGGAATGCAAATAATAGTATGAAGCTGCAGGTTTTTAAAAGTAGGCCTTCCTTTACACATTCTGGCAGCAAAGTTGCTATGGAGATGACTCCTAGATTTTCTATACTTGCATCCTACATGTAAATGCTAATGCTGTTGCAGCAGAGGGATGATGAAGTTACTGTAAGATCTCAGTAATCTGTTCTTGGTGAATCAGTTTGTCAGAGCATAATACAGTAGTTTAAATACTTTGTTCCATTTAGTATATATTGTTTATGTATATTGTGACTGCAGAATTTGTTTGCATGAATTATGCATGATGAATATGAACATTTTATTTCACAGTCCCATAAATGCAGGACTTGAAATATACCAACTTTGAAAGAAATACTCTTAAAAGCGCCTAACCATGGTTCTCGGTGTTAGTGAAACCAGCTGTCATTTCATGACTCTTCAGTATTTTCACAGCATAGCAGTCATATGATGAAGTCATCAGGTATTGGCTTACAAAATTGAAATGTCAATAAAATGGAAATAGAAAATGCTTATAAATACTAAAAGTGTAAAATGTGGTGGGAAGTGAGACATTAGATTCTCCTCACAGTAATCGCTATGTGCTGTGTTAGTGGCTGTGTTTTAATTATCCTCTTGGCTGCAGGTTTACAGCTGTTTGAGAGGTTGTTTTTAGGGTGTGGATTTTTGATTTTCTTTGTTTTTGTTTTGTATTGGTTTTAAACAAAGATGAGAATGACCTCCCCAAATATGTGCACTAGCCTATCCATGATATGACCATATTTATATCTTGATTTACTGTTTCTTGTTGCACATACATGGTATCAGATCTTCCTCTTGGAGAGATCAGTGGGTTGACGTTTCCACTGCTAGTCAATCTTCTTTTGAAACCTCCCCTGCTTGACTTTGTGTTCTAGGTGTTGCTGATTTGGCTGTTGTGGGAAGGGTCTCTAGACATGCACTTAGTTACTGTTCAATCAGTAGCTGGTCCTATATCTAGGATACAAATTTTGTTATATGCCATTGGCTCAAGGTCTCCTGCTCAATATGCCGACACTTAACAGATTCCTAAGTCTCCCATCTACCAACATGTATAAAAAAATAGAATTTGTAATATATCACATTATGTAAACCCTATAAATCCCTCCTCCTCCTTCCTATTTGTTTCTAGCAGTTAACTTCAGTATGACACATTGAAAACCAGTTGCAGTCCTCCTTTTCCATATTGAGGTAAAGTTTGAAACACTGAGAAACAAAATATAAAGGCCAGCAATGTGGTAGTCCACAGTACACCGGAGCAAGCCAGTACATCCAATTATATGACATTGACATCTTCCAGGAAACACCTCTCATTTTCCCCTTATTATCAAAAGTCGTATTATAGGTCTCATGTTTTCTGAGAGCCAGATAGCCCCCTGTATGGAAAAACCTGTGGGAAGGATGGGTAATGGAGGTGCCCTTACTGCATTTTTCTGTAACTGGCTCCTTTGCTAGAAGACAGTGGAAAATGGAGGTTGTGGATTTTGGAGGCCATGCTCCCTCCCAGTCTCATGGATCCATGAAGAAGGGAGACCCATGCTGTGTTGCAGGGGCAGCTACTATTCTGCTGGTTCCCCTTTTCCCTGGAAGCAAGATCCAGTAAAAGAACCATGCTGCCATTGTCTGAGTCTCCTGGCAGCTGCTTAGTAGCAGCCACAGAAGGAAACCTGAAGGAAGTACAGCTCCAATCTCTATTACCTCCTGCCTGGATTTCAGCATGGAAATCCCATGTTTTTTTTTTCCCCTCTTGCCCTGTTTCTAGAAGTACAGACCCTGAGTGGAAGGATATTCATATAGAGCATGTTTTTTTAAAATTTTTGTTTTGTTTTGTTTAGCTATAGTGGTTCTATATGTGTCTCTTCTCTTCCTCCTCTTCCCCTCCCCCCCGCCCCAACTACAAAGTATTGTAGCCTTAATAGGTTAAACACTATAAATCCACTGATTACCCTATACTTCTGATTGGAAGAGCTGCTTATATTTTATTTTCCATTGTTGTTTTATCATTACTTGTATTACAGTAGTTCCTACAGGAGCTGTTGCCCTATTGTTTTATTCTCAGCACAGTGTAGTAAAAAGACAACTTACAACGTTGGTAAATGACAAAGGTGCAGCAGATTAATGAATCAAACAGATAGGTAAGGCTGTTGATGAGAAGGAGGAAGAGTTAGCAGTAATATGTATAATATGAGAAATACGGTGCTCAGGTACTACGCTCTTTTTTTTTTTTTTTTTTTTTTTTTTAGAATTAGCAAAGGGACTGAATGAATATGATTCTAACCTGTCCTTTTTCCCCCCCCTCCTTCCCTTGCTCCTCTCCCCTCCCCCCCCCATTCAGATAATTTCTATGAAGAGTTGGCAGGAAATAAATGCGCGTGAAGAAGTTTCTGCATGAAGACGGTCTGTCCAGTAGCGATTACCCGACAACATGACTTAGCATATGTCCTCTCATATTGAATTGAGCCTTAAAAATGATTAGGGTTACATGTTAACTTCAATACACTTCTGATGAATGTTCTAGAAATGAGTTTGCATCGGCAAATGGGTTCTGATCGGGACCTGCAGTCTTCTGCCTCCTCGGTGAGTTTGCCTTCAGTTAAAAAGGCACCAAAGAAAAGAAGAATTTCATTGGCCTCTATCTTTCGGAGGAAAAAGGACACAAAACGCAAATCCAGGGATTTAAATGGAGGGGTGGATGGAATTGCAAGTATTGAAAGTATACATTCGGAAATGTGTACAGACAAGAACTCCATTTTCTCCACGTATACCTCTTCAGACAGTGGAGCCACCTCTAGCAGCAAACCAAGTGGCGACTTCATGGAGTGTCCCTTGTGCCTTTTGCGGTACTCTAAAGACAGATTCCCAGAAATAATGACTTGTCACCATAGGTCTTGTGTGGATTGCTTACGTCAGTATCTCCGGATAGAAATCTCTGAGAGCAGAGTTAATATCAGCTGCCCAGAATGCTCTGAACGATTTAATCCCCATGATATTCGTTTGATATTAAATGATGACATCTTGATGGAAAAATATGAAGAATTCATGCTTAGACGGTGGCTAGTTGCAGACCCGGATTGTAGATGGTGCCCAGCTCCAGACTGTGGGTAAGAGTGCTTCCCTCCCCACCCCCCCATCCTTTCTTTTCCCATCTGATCCAGTGGGGCATATTGAACTTCTCTAACTAGTAAAATCACTGTCACCAAATCTCCCCTATCATCTCTCTACATTATTGTTTGAATTTGTAACAAGTAAATTAGAGTAATTCTAATGTTGTAATCATTTCCACATTATTGTTGACAAAATGTTTTATCCTCTAACCAAGAAAATTGTGGAAACAGATTATTCTAGTTTGTGAATAAGGTATATAAAGCAAATCAGGTGACAAAATAGGTAAGATAGATGCATGGAGCCCCAAGTACTAAGTGTAAGGCTATTTAAAAGGAAGGATGAAATGTTGTGCCTTAAAGCACTGGCACTTCAAGTGCCAGCAGCTGGGGGGGAAGCAGAATTCCTTTAAAAAAATAAAATAAAGCAAAACAAGCAAACAAAAAAACCTTCCAAAAAAACCCTACTCCAACCAGAGTTCTGACCCCAGAAAGGGAGACGTGCTAGAGACTCTATCAGGTACACTAGGGACATTGCTATTGCTTTTGATTCTATGTGTAAGACACTCAGATATTGTGGTGAAGGGTGACTGTAAAACTGTGATAATTCATTTGTTGTGGTAGTGAGATCAAATGGTTACAGTATTTTTTTTTACAAGTTACGGTAAGTACTTCCAGCAAATTAATTTACTGAGTTAAATATAAGCTAAAAAGCATTATTGATATCTAATATAAAAGAAAAACACCCTGAGAAATCTGCTTGAAAAGTCTTTTTAATTCTAGTTCTCTTCACCTGCAGACAACAGTCCACTTGCTGTTGGTTGTGAGATATACCTGCTGTTGTTCGGGTTGCCAGGCATCCAGTTTTCAACCGGAACACCTGCTCAAAAAGGGACCCTCACTGCTCTTAAAAGTCTGGTCAGCGGTTCATCAGGGCTAAGGGAAGCTCCTTGCCTCTGCGGCTCCCTGAAGCGGCTCAGATGTCCCTGTGGCCACTAGGCACAGCGCTGGCCAGGGAGGCTCTGTGCACTGTCCTCACACCAAGCGACAGCTCCGCAGCTCCCAATGGCTGGGAATCTGTGGGCAAGGGTAGTGCGTGGAGCCTCCTGGACACCCCTGTGACTAGTGGTTGCAGGGATATACCAGCCGCTTCTGGGAGTCGCCTTAGATAAGCACCACCCAGAGCCTGTATCCCTCACCCCCTCCTGTGCCCCAACCCCCTGCTCCAGCTGGGAACTCCCTTGCAGAACCCACACCCCCTCCCGCAATCCAAAGCCCTTGGCCCCAGCCCTGGCCCCCCCCCCCCCCCCGCATCCCAAACCCCTCATCCCTGGCATCCCCAGTCGGACCCCTCACCCCCAGCCCCAGACCTGAGCCAAACCCTTCATCCCTGGCCCCACTCCAGAGTTTGCACCACCACTGGAGCCCTGAGCCCCTTCCTGCACCCTAAGCCCCTCATCTCTGGCCCCACCCCAGAGCTCGCACCACAGCCCGGGCCCTCACTCCCTCCAGTTTGATCCTGTTTAGTACCAGAAGAAGTTTGCCTAAACTTTGAATCAGAGGTGGGCGAACTACGGCCCACAGGCCACATCCGGCCCACGGGACCGTCCTGCCTGGCCCCTGAGCTCCTGGCCCGGGAGGCTAGCCACCAGCCCCTCCCCCACAGCCTCAGCTCATTGCGCCACCAGTGCAATGCTCTGGGTGGTGGGGCGGTGAGCTCCTGGGGCAGCGCAGCTGCAGAGCCGTAGCCTGACCCTGCGTTAAGGGGGCAGGGAGCGGGGGGGTTGGATAGAGGGCAGGGGATTTTGGGGGGCGGTCAGGGGCTGGGTTGTGGATAGGGGTCAGGGCGGTCAGAGGGCAGGGAACAGGGGGTTTGAATGGGGGCAGGGGTCCCGGGGGGGCAGTCAAAGGGGGGGTTGGATGGGGCAGTGGGGGGCAGTTGGGGTGGGGGTCCCGGGGCGGTCTGGGAGAAGGGGTGGATGGATGGGGCAGGGGTCCCGGGGGGGGCAGTCAGGAAGGAGGGTGGGGTGGATCGGGCGGTGGGGGTCAGTTAGGGGCAGGGAGTCTGGAGGCGGTCAGGGGATAGAGAGCAGGGGGGTGGATGATCTCATTTTGTGATGTATCCTTGATTGATTTGCTAATTCACAAAATTTATTTATTGAGCACTTCTTGTAAAATGCTGTAGGTACCTCACAGGGCGAAGACATTTTCATTGACCCAAAGAGCTATAATTTAAAGTCTAAATGGCACAACATTCTGGGCTTATAAACAGGAGGGGAAGAAGGGTGCAGGGAGGAGCAAGGAAGGATAAGGATAACAAATAGTAATATGACAAAATAAGTAAAATAGGACATACCATAAGTGAATATAAAATGTTGCCAAAAAATTCCTCTGGTAGGAATTCTAGGCCCTGATCCTGCAAATATTTATGTGTATGCTTAAATTTAAATGTGTGGGTAGTGCCATTGACTTGAATAGGAATTCTTATGTGCTTAAAAAGAAAAGGAGTACTTGTGGCACCTTAGAGACTAACCAATTTATTTGAGCATAAGTGAAGTGAGCTGTAGCTCATGAAAGCTTATGCTCAAATAAATTGGTTAGTCTCTAAGGTGCCACAAGTACTCCTTTTCTTTCTGCGAATACAGACTAACACGGCTGCTGCTCTGAAACCTGTCAGTATGTGCTTAAAGCTAAGCACATGTATAAATGTTTGTAAAATCAGAATCCTAGGGTAGGCAGGTCTTCATCAACTCTTATAATCCATTGTTGGTTTAAATCTGTTGAAAAGTAGGTTTTATAGACACAGTGGTAAATGGATCTAGCTATAGGAGCCTTATTTATACCAGAGTTCCCAGTAGTTGGAAGTTTTACAAAAAATTCTTAGGGTAGGCAAGTTTCTTTTAAAAGATCTTGCTTTTTTGTTTCGTCCCCTTCATTCCTTCCCCTTTTGATTGTCCAGTTTTGTGATAGTTTCTCAGTCACTACTGCAAGTTAGGGAGTTTCTTCTGTGCTTGTGTCTTATTTTTTTCAATTAAGTACAATCATTGATTTAAAATTTGCTTGCATGATAAAAACTTAGCAAATTAAAACAAAAAATTGTTAAATCTGATACCTATTACTTTATATTCTGTACTTCACTCAGTATGAAGAAAGAATAGAGTAGCTTCACATTTTTGTTATCCTGTACTACCATGGTGTTATGGTTGTAGGGGAATGTGTACATCCAAACAAACTATTTTCATTTTTTAGTGTTACAAAAACTTTTGTTACATTCTGTATAAACTCTCTTTTAATAAACAACCTAATTTTGGAATTTAAGTATATTTTAGAAAAACATACTTGGTTTGCAAATTTAATCGGGGTATTTTCCATTTGGAGTTTCTAATTAATTCTGTCACTTTAAATTTGTATCAACAGTGAGTTTTATTAAAAAAAAAAAAAAAAGCATAAATTTTAACTGAGAAGTGCCATTTGAAAACACAAACATTAAGGGTGTTCACACTGTCTCTTAGGAACACATCAGTATAAACAAAATTAGGATGAAACATAACTAGTCAGACAAATTTACAGTACTTTGGCACATACACTTTTTGTAGTGCTGAATGTTTTCATATGTTTTTCTAATAGTTTTTTAATAAGAATACAGTATCTTTTGAGCCTACCTAAGTTTGTGTGTTTTATAGGTAGTGCTATAGCCCTATCTGGTAGGTTTGCCTGACAATTTTCATTATAAGATCCTGTTTTCAGTGGCTTATAACTTTTATCAAACTTCCACCATTTGGGAAAGAACTTTCCATGCTGGGTGTCTGCCTCTGGTAGAATATTTGTAGAAAATATCAGCCAAAACAGTTCAGCCATTTCTGAGAAAAAAATCTGGTGACCTTTTCTTTCAGAATCTTTTAATATCCCCCATGCTTTGGAGCAGGAACTTGAAATTTGACAGAAGGGAGGCAGGGTGACCTTTTGTGTTAGAGATGTGCCTTTTGCTATCCAAGTAAAAATCTCCCAAATTTTGGCCAAGTCATCCTTTTAAAAATTGCATTTTACACATACTCTGTAGATACGTTCTAGAGTTTAACTGCTAAAATTTCCAAAGATTGCATCCTTACATGGTCCAGCATAGCTCATCTTGTGCTAACCAGATGGCACTTGTGCCATCCCCACACAGCAACTGAACATGCTACGGCCCAGGGCAACAGACTTCCTTGAAATGGTTGATCCCAGCTGCTCTGGGCAGGGATAAGGTCCAGGCACTGGACCTGACTTTCCTGTTGTCTCAGTGCTGGACCTCCTCCACTTTGGTGGCCCCCAGGCAGCAGGAGGAGTAAGCAGCCCCAGTGAAATGCAGAGGAGAAACAAGGTGGACCAGTATAGCGGTAAAGACTAGATTTGGAAAAGGAGTCTGGTGAGACTGGGGCTGGAGGTAGGGAGAGAAATTGGGACTGACTGGGTGGGGAGGCTGGGACTGTGAGCCGGCAGGTGAGAGGAGAACTGATTGGGCAAGGAGACTGGGAATCAGGAAAACTGGGATTGGGGAACCAGGGAGGAAAATTGGGTGGGAGCTTGGGGAGCAGCACAGATTGGATGAAGAGCTGGGAGAAAGGGCAAGACTGGGACTGGCTGGAGAAGGAGACTGATAGTAGGAATGAGTGTGTGAGAGGGAACAGAAGGCAGTTCTGACAATGAGTTGGGGTGCAGGGAGAGAATGGGATTGTCTGAGCAGGGACTGGGACAAGAAGGCAGGAAGTGGGGGGATTGGGACAAGGAACTGATCAAGAAAGTCCTATGGCCTGTGTTATCCAGGAGGTCGGACTAGATGATCCAGAGAGGTCCCTTCTGTCCTTGGAATCTGTGAACCAAGGAGAGGGTGTGGGCAGAAGACCGAGATTGGATGAGGGAACTAAAAGGGAGACTAGGCCTGGGGGCCAATTGCAGGGGAGCGAGGACAAGAGAGACAGATCCACAAAGACTTGAGAAGGGGTGGGGGGAAGCTGGGGCCGGATGTAGGGAAGGGGAGAAACTGGGCGTGAGGGGGACACTGGGACTTATACAGCAAATCCAGAATGGAAGAGTGGGACTGATTGGACAAAGGGATTGGGATGAGAAGCAGGAGGAGTGGAGATTGAGATTGACTAGAGAAGGAAAACAGGACTGAGATAAGGAGCCGTGGTGGGTGGGAGCTGTAAGAGAGGGTTGGGGCAGGGCAAAGGGTTCAAGCTTGTGGGGAAGAAGCAGAGAAGAGGTCTGCTCACTAGAAGAGTACACTCCCATTCAGAGCCTGAAATGGGACCAGAGATTTCAGCCTTTTTCTGATGTCCGCACATACCTGCGAAGCCAACGGTGCACCCTTGCCCTCTAGTGCTGGTCCACTTGCAGAATGGCAGCCTATTTGCTATCAGTTACTCAGCTCAAGTGACCGAGATGTAGGCAGTCTTGCTGATGGCTCGAGTGGGTGGCAGTATAGTGCTAGATGATGGAATTTGTTTTTTCAGTTTGCTTTTTTTTAAAATTGGGAAATTTTGCACAATAAACTGTTAAAAGGACATTATTAAGGTTGCATTGTAAAGCACTCAAAAGTTCGGAAATGCCAGAATTAATGGGTTGTGATAGTAAGTGATCATATAATTAAAGACTATTTTTTTTTCCACATTCAGTGTGCTGCATTCAGTGCAGGATCGACCTGCTCTGGGGATGGATCAGGGTTGTGTAATAAAGTGTGTTGTCTGTTGGACTCCTGCCTCATTTGTTGAAAAAGTTGGAAGATGTGTAGTGAATGAAGTGAGGGGTTTTAGCTGAATCCCTGCCACTGCTAGACTTTCTATGAGATGCTGGGCAAATCACTTAAACCATCCTTTTTTATAGGTGGTCACTAATGGTATGTTCCTCATGTTTTGGTGCCCAAGTTGATACCCCAGGGTCTGATTTGCAGAAGTGGTGGCCACTCAAAGCTAAAGCTAAAATCAGTGGGAGCTGTGCTTTGAGCAAATTAAATACTATTTAATGCTAAATACTCTGAAAATTCAGGCCCTGGGAGTCTCAAATTGGGCATCCTAATTTAGTGGATGTCTTGACCTTAATCTCTTTGCCTCCATTCCCCATCCGTAACATGTGGATAATATCACCCCTTTGCCTCTTGTGTATTGTGAAGATAAATCGATTGGTGTTTGTGAAGCACTCATACTATAGTAATAGGCACCACAGAAAAGCCCATGAGGACATTAATTCTGTCTTTCATAGCAGGGTTTGAACAGTGGGCAATAAATTAAGGCCAGGGTCCACACACTGAAATATGAGGGTAACACAAAATATTGAATAGCTGCTCATTAAGTGAGCACCATCCATTCTGTGCACTGAGTAAGATGGGTCTTGTGGAAAAATAGTATGTGATCGTGTAATTAAAGACTGTATCATAATACCTGCCTATGCACAAAGGAGTCAAATTAAGGTTTTCTGGGCAATCTTAATTCTTTCACTTCCTAACTTTTGAGTACACTTTGCAACCTTAATGTTCATTTCATACGTTTTGTGTGTCTGTGTAATATACAAATACTTTACAGATACTTGTGTGCCATTTTCATGTACAGTAAGAACATCTTTATTGAATGCTTGTAAATTAAAAATTAAGGGGAATGACTGCTAGGTGCTCCACAGCTATTTTGGTATTGGATAAAATAATTTCAAGAATAAATTCTTAAAGAAATACACAATCTCCAGATGAACAAACATATGCTTTAACTGTTGCATGGTGCAGCACTAGGCATTCTCTTCTAGATCTGTGCTTTGACAAACTGAAAAGTATTAACATGCAAAGTACATAGATAAAATTGAAGGTTTATTTTTCTCAAATTAGTTATTGCTGTGAGATGTGCCACAATTCAGGGCCACTGTACGTGTGTTCCTCCTCCATGGTCAGTTAGACCCTGAGCATGTCAGCAAGACCCACCACCCAGACACTTGGGAAGGAATGCTCTGAGTAACTCAGAGCATGTCTGCACAGCAAATTAAAACCCACGGTTAATGTGTGCCAGCCGGCTTGGGCTCACGGGGCTCGGGCTGCAGAGTCGTTTCATTGCCGTATAGAATTCTTGGCTCGGGGTAGAGTCCAAGCTCTAGGACTCTGTGTGGTGGGAGGGTCGCAGAGCTCCAGAATTCTACACATCCATGAAACAGCCCTGCAGCCAGAGCCCTGCAGTTCCAATTTGGCTGGCACAGGTCAACCATGATTTTTCTTTTCTGGGTAGACATCCCTTCGGAGCCCTCCCCATCTACTGTCCTGTCTCTGGTCATTGGGAATATTTGCTACAAGCAGTTGCAGGTGGCCACATGCAGTTGTAGGCAATCTCATCATAGCATCTTCTCTGTAAACTTCACAAATTTCAGTTAGGTACAATATTATTCACTTTGGGTAACATTTTCAAAAGCCCATTGATCATATAGGTGCCTAAGTGACTCAGGCACTTTTGAAAATGGGACATAGCTTCCTAAGTCACTTAAGCGCTATTAAAAATTTTACCCCTCCTGTCTTAGACTATTGTTGTTTTTGTAATGTTAATCACCTGCCATCATATTCAGCCTCAAATGTTACTTTTTCAGTACTATGTGAACTAATTTCTGAATTAAACATCTGTCTCTCCTTGTTTTTTCTGTGGTGCCCATTGCCACAGTGTCTAAGTGTTGACAGTGCTCTATAAATGTAAAATCATTGACTAAGATTTTCAGTAGACTATTGACTATGGGTTCCCAATTTGAGGTTGGTGTTGGTACCAGTCCTCTGAAAAGCCAGGCTCCTTTAAGGTGTCTCAGGATAGCCCTTAAAAATGGAGAGAACCAAAATCACTAATTACATTTGAGAATGTTGAATGTTAATATTTCCATGCCAGCATGAAGATTTTTTCCCCCCTTAACGGTTTAATGTATACTTCTTTTTCCTTCCTCAGAGCCACTTGAGGAGCCCAAGGGCTTCACTTTCCTTTCCCCCATCCTTCTAATCTTATGCATGCTGTGTCACAGTGATCCCCTTTGCAACACAGTAGTATCAGAGGAAACATACTCTCTGTGAAACCTGAAACACAACACTATAAACTTTTTTGAGTGGATTAGCAAAACAGCAATTTGCTGTGCATCTTTTTCTGAACGTGCTGTTTCTCCCATACTCTTTATCTTCATCAACCTAGGAGTAAGGGACTGGGCAAGACATCTGAACTTGGATGTTCTTTGTGGCAGCACATGTTGTGCTTCCATTAGACCTCTCTAGGCTGTTCTTTATTTGGTTTTGTGGTAGTATGAAGGTAATTTTGCTGTAAACAAATGCTGTATAATATGAATGCTGAAAAGACTAATCCACTCAAATGCTGTGCTAATCTTTAGTTTTTAAAATGGTCAAATAACTATTTCTGGTAATTACACTCATGTGAATGTTTTGTTTTCTATAAGAAACTATAGGCAAATGGACAATCAGTAAAGTTTCCCAGTAACTTAATCTTTACGTGTTGTAACTGCAACTTATGGAAATTCTTAGAGGCAAACCCAGATCCCATGTCTCCTGGATGCAAAAGGCCCTGAATATGTGATTTGGTGTGCACAGAGAGGTGGGAATGAGGTCACATGGGATTTGCCGTTTTAAAATTCTCTTGTAACACTTGGGTATGCTCTCAGGATTTTTAAAGGTATTTAGACTGATTTAGGAGCCAGTCTCATTTTCAGAGGGGGTTTAGGCACTTAGTCTTAAGTCCCATTTTGGCTCCTACATCAGTTAGGGGTTATAATGCTGAGTGCAGCAATACCTAGATACCTTTAAAAATCTGTGCTTTGTCCTCTAATTCCTAACCCCAGCACATATTTGCCCGTAAAAGAAAACCTGTTTTTAGACGTTTAGCTTGTGTTCTTAACACACTTAATAGATATCCAAAAAGACAATTTATCATTTCATGTTTGTAGGTGTTGCATCAGTGTGTCAGACATGCTGGAGTATTGACTTTACTTTTTCCCCAAGAAGTGATTGCTGCAGGGGACTATGCCATACTGAATCACTGAATTATAAATCATGTTTGTTTATTTTAGTGCTTAGGGACCAGCTGAGATTGGGGACCAGTTCTGATAGGCACTGTACAAATAGAGTAGTATGCAGTCCCTGCCCCAAAGAGCTTAGACTGTCAATAGATAATACAAAGGATAGAGGAAGGAGCGTTCTGACAGCTTTAGTTTCTGGCTAGCTCCTCCCTGCAGTTTTCCCCCAAACCTACATGGCAGGGGGAGAAGTCACTCTGCATCTGTCTTAGTGCCGCTGGAGGTGTCTGCTCTGCACAATTTTGGATCTGAGTAGGTGGGTGGGGTGGCCGTGGCTAGGGGCCCCATTCTTCCCCAGTACAACAGTACATGCTTAAGCTGCTTGTGCTGTTGCCCTACTAGCTGGTCTATAGATATTGGTTTTGTATTAACAAAAATCTTTCTCCTACCCCTTTGATCATTTAAGATATGCTGTGATTGCTTTTGGCTGTGCCAGCTGTCCCAAACTTACCTGTGGGCGTGAAGGCTGTGGTACTGAGTTCTGCTACCACTGTAAACAGATTTGGCATCCAAACCAGACCTGTGATGCTGCTCGCCAGGAAAGAGCCCATAGTCTACGCCTGAGAACAATTCGTTCTTCATCTATTAGTTACAGCCAGGAGTCCGGAGCAGCAGGTATGTATGATCGTGTGTCTCTGTAGAATGTCTTACTAGTACAGTTACATGATTAGTATTACCAAAGAAAGAAATATGTGGTGACTTCATTAGCTCCAACACTCATTCTTTCTTTTTTTTTGGTACCAGTTTCAGAACCATAAAACATTAATACAACTTTAGATTAACTTTAAAAAAAAAAGTGCTGGGTTTTTGGTTTTGTGGTTTTTTTTTTTCTAATATGGGAAACTTTTGGTTTTCAGTAATGGTAAAATCATGAGGGTGTAGCGCTGATGGCTTCAATTGTTACAAGCCTTTTTAGGGTTTTTAAATCTTGAGTTGTTTTATAGTTTAGAAGTGTAATCTTCAGTGAACTTGCAGCCACGTATTCTTGAAACACTGCTGGCTGGCTGGAACCACTCTCCTCCCAACTGCACAGCTTCCACAGCTGAAACGCAATATTTTTCCCAGTGGGTGGAATTTTGACAAGGTTTAGAATACTGGTGTAAATAGACCTGAAAAAGCAAAATGATGATTGATTTACCCAATACCCACACCCCGTATAAGAATGCACAAACTGTTACTCCACATGAGGGATATATCAAGGGAATTTCTGCTTGTCAATAAAGTGCTTCTGCATTGGCCAGCCAGAAATCAAATAACTCAGACATGTGAAAATTTAGTCTATTGCGACTGTTACTGAGTAAAAGGAAGGTTTGACTAATCAGTGGAGCAATGATTTGGTATCGCCAAGAGTTGCCTGTTTTGTCTGACGCACACTTTGTCAAATTAAACTCTCTTGCTCGTTTATCTCTTCCCCAACCGACTCTTCTCTCTGACTGGACTAATTAGACATAGGGGGGGAAAGATTCTCTCCTGCGTTCTGTGTCCAGTTATGTCTCCCTGATTCTCTGACCTAACCCTAGCCTAGGGGCAGCTCTAACTTGTACAGTATGCATCTGGTCCCCTAGAGATTACATGCCAGTTGGGAATCGATAGCATGCACCATACTTTTGTCACTGCCTCTTCCTGTGCATCACGGTCTGTGGGGAGGATGGTGTAGGACAGGGGTGGGCAAACTTTTTGGCCTGAGGGCCATATTGGGGTTCCGAAACAGTGTGGAGGGCAAGGTGGGAAGGCTGTGCATCCCCAAACAGCCTGGCCTCTGCCCCCTGACTGCCCCCCTCAGGACCTCCCACCCATTCAACTCCCCCTGCTCCTTGTCCCCTGACTGCCCCCTCCCAGGACCCTCCGCCCCTACAACTGCCCCCTCGAGACCCCACCCCCTATACAACGCTCCCTGTCTCCTGACTGCCCCGACTCCTATCCACCTCCCCACCTCCTCGCAGGCCCCCCAGGACTCCCACGCCTATCCAACCGCCCCCTGCTCCCTGTCCCCTGACTTCCCCCCAGGACCCCCTGCCCCTTATCCAACTCCCCTGCTCACCACCCCCTTACCATGCTGCTCAGAGCATCAGGACTGGCAGGTGTACCGCCCAGCGGGAGCCAGCCACACCGTCGCTGGCGGCCCAGTGAGCTGAGGCTGCGGGGGAGAGGGGACAGCAGGGAAGGGGCCAGGGGCTAGTCTCCCCGGCCAACAGGACGGTCCGTCCCGCGGGCCGTAGTTGCCCACCTCTGGTGTAGGAGCTGGTTCTGCTGACTCTACGCTTGTGGCAGACTCTCCCATGCTAGGCATGGTCTCCAGCAGAGGGAATCGGCAGGAGTTTTCCACTGCCCCATTTTCTCCATCGAAAGCCTACTGGATTGCACCTTTCTTCTGCACCACCAAGTTATTTCTGACCAGCTAATCAGTGGGGCGTGCTTTACATAACTAATGTTGCTACAGAGGGGGTGATTTATGTTGCTATGGTGAATTGCTTGTCCTGTAATTCAGAATCAGAGTAGCAGTCTGGGAAATAGTCCAGAAATTGCAACAGAAAGAGTCTTGTCAGTATGCCATATCTTGTCTTTCCTATCATTAAGGTTACTCTTTGGGAAACTTTCATTTTTAAACTTGTCAGTGACAGAAATAAACCCTTAGTGATATTTTCAGTATTAAGCTCAGTTAATAGTATTAGAAAGATTCTGATTTGTCTGTTTTCTGTAACAAATATAAATTTATCTGGTTTGGGGAGAAAGAGCCATTAAGGGGAGGCCATGGAGCGGAGTTAAGAGCAGAGGAGTGAAAAAGAGAACAAAAAATATGGAATATTGAAGGTGAAATGCATATTAAGTGTGAGGAAGAAATAAGGGTTAGGACTCAGGAGTGAAGATTACAGAAGTATGAAATGTGGAGAGGATTATATGCAAAGACTGCCTGTCATCATTCATGTTTATTATTTTGTCTGTTTAATATCTAACTTACGTTTTATTGACTTCGAAAATCTGTGTGTGTGTGTGAAGCTATTGATGTATCTAAATGTGATATATTTTAATTTGTTGTGATTAGTTCTAGTTTATTGATAGTTTGAAAGGGTCATGACTTAAAAACCACCTGCAATTAAGGATTTAGTAAAGCATGTTTATAAATAAGATTTAGATATGTCTGTGTCAGAACTACTGTGATCAGTCAAATCTCATAAGTATTTCTTGTCTGCATTTAGATAAATGTCACTTTTTCTTAGAAATAGTATGATCTTCATGTTTCATTTTAAACAGCTGATGATATAAAGCCATGCCCGCGTTGTGCTGCTTACATAATAAAAATGAATGATGGAAGCTGCAACCACATGACTTGTGCTGTATGTGGTTGTGAATTCTGTTGGCTATGCATGAAAGAGATCTCGGATTTGCATTATTTAAGGTATGTTTAGGAAAAATCTTTATAGCTATAGATTATCTGAGACAAATATTTTCTCATTTTATACATTCAGAATTTTACCTACATCCTGTTTCCTGATTTTTCATTACTTTGCTTTTCCCTGTTTTGACTTCTTGTTTAATTTCAGGAGTGACTGGAGTGTTTATACTAGTGCAGACTGATTTAAAGTTCTGCTTGGATGAATAAATGTTCTGTGCTAAAATATCTAGGGCCAGGTTGTCCAGTCAACCAAAGGCTGTCTTGTGTCTCAGCAGAGTAGAGAATTATCCTCTAGTGTTTATGTATGAGAAATTCAATATATTTTTTTCATTTAGGTCCTTAAAATAGTCACTTCATCTTATTTCAGAAAATAAAAATCAAATGTTCTCTCACTTTGTTTCAAGCTCAGAAAGGTGGATGCAGCACATACTTAGTGTGACCAAATGAATGAAATGGTGTAGATGTTCACAATAGCTACTTTTACTGCAGTTCTAGTGCTGATTATTTATTTCGAGCGTTAACTTGATATAACTGGAAGTTATAGTTTCCATGTGAAAGTGATAACTTGTGTTAGCACTGAGCAGCACAAGACATTATGTGGTATGATTCATAGTGCATTTCAAAGGACATTGGAGCATCTGAAAGGTCTGAAGAAATAGTTTTTAAACACTCAGTCACCATCGGTGTAACATGAATTTTATTAGATATTGTCATGTCTTAAAGTAACTTATCATTGGCTCATTTCTAAGCAGTTGTTTGTGTTTGTTTACAATTCATTTCTATTAGCCCATCAGGTTGTACATTTTGGGGAAAGAAACCGTGGAGCCGTAAGAAGAAGATACTGTGGCAACTGGGAACACTTGTTGGAGCTCCAGTAGGAATTGCTTTAATAGCTGGCATTGCTATTCCTGCTATGATTATTGGAATCCCTGTGTATGTGGGGCGTAAGGTAAAGTGCACTGTGCTGCTTACCTTGCTTCTGTTTTGAAATGCAACACTCTTGATCATGTACACTGGTGTACTTTCAGTTGGCTCTGTTCACTGTTCCTTCCCAAATAGGTTCAGCCATAACTTTAAAAATGGTTAGCATCCTCATTTTATTTGTGAGGGGCCATGTTTTTCAAAATGTGGCTCTTCCGTTTGCACACACAAAGCCCAAAATATTTAAAAATTGATTCCTATAATTTGGCCTATAAATCCTTACTTAGGCACCTAAATAAGTGGCCTGATTTTTAAAAGTCCTGAGTTTCCAACCTCCCTAACCCTACTCAGATCTGGACAATAGAAGAGGAAAAGGTGGTAAAAAAAAAATAAATTCTTAGCTTTTCCCTTTGGATCTCGAGCAAGAAAGAATCCATTGACATATTAGTTGAAAATCCTGCTATATACATATGCATATGCCCACACATTTCTGTGTTTGTACTTAGTGGCTTCCAAATTCATTAAGTTACTAGGGTATATACATTTACTGATCACCAAGTGCAACTATTCACGGCTAAACGCAGTGTTTTTTGTTGATGTGGGAATAGACAAGGAATTAACACATTAACCAGTAAGTAGTTGGTATCTTTCCTCCAGCAATAAGGACTACTACTAGGAGTACTAGTGCAAAGCAAATAACAAATAGCAGATAAAATTATTCTTGTGTGTTTGTTCTATCTTTTCCAAGTTTTGTAATTCAGGGTCAAAAAGTAAGTTATCCAAAGACCTTTGAAATGCTGTTTTTTGAAGTGTTAAGATGCCAGATCTTTCACTTGAGTTACGCTATCCTGAACTTCTTAAATCCTCAGGTTATTTTATGTTGTTTTATCAACTTGAACTCGTGGTGCCATTGACTAGTCCACGCTTGCATCTGCCAGTCTGCCTCTTGGTGCTCCAAGAAATTGTCATTCCTTTCCTTTGCCTCTGCCCCCGTTCTGATGCTGGTCTGGAGTTGTGGAGATTCATCTCTGCCAGGCCCCTCCTTTTTCAGTCTGTTCTCTCCAGTAAATTTTCTCACTTTCTGCTACTGTTGCTTTAAAAAATAATCCACACTATTCCCTCATGTTTTAGCACGCTTGCTGGGTCCTAGCAAAAGAGAAGAACAATAGCGATAGTTGAATTTACATACAAATTACTAATAGCTTCTCCCTCTCTCTCTTTGTTCTTATAACACCCAGATCACCTAAGCACCACACATATATAAATGAATTGACCTTTACAACAGCCCTTTGAGGTAGAGAAGTATTGTCCCTTTACATCACAGCCTAACCTGAAGAGTAACATCAAAAAAGGGACGGCTTATTTCCAAGAGCAATAGGGAAGTGTTAGTACCATTATACAAGGCACTGGTGAGCCCTCATCTGGAATACTGTCTCTCCCATGTTTAAGAAAGATGAATTCAAATTGGAACAGGTGCAGAGAGAGGCTGCTAGGATGATCTGAGGAATAGAAAGCCTACCTTATGAGAAGAAACTCCAAGAGCTTGGTTTGTTTAGCCTAACCAAAAGCAGGCTTTGGGGAGATATGATTGCTCTCTAAAAATATGTCAGAGGGATAAATACCGGGGAGGGAAGAGGAGTTACTTAAGTTAAGCATCAGTGTGGGCACAAGAACAAATGGCTATAAACTGGTGATCAACACGTTTAGGCTTCAAATTAGAAGAAGGTTTCTAACTATCAGAGGAGTGAAGTTCTGGAACAGCCTTCTATGGGGAGCAGTGGAGGCGAAATACCTAACTGGCTTTAAGAATGAGCTTGATAAGTTTACTGAGTGGGATGGTATGATGGGACTCCCTACAATAGCATGTAGCTGATCTGTGACTTCTAGCAGCAAATATTTCCAACAGCCAGTGATGGGACACTAGATGGGGAAAGCTCTGAGTTACTACAGAGAATTCTTTCCCAGGTATCTGGCTGCTGGGTCTTACCCACATGTACAGGGTCTAACTGATCACCCTATTTGAGATTGTGAAGAAATCTTCTCCTGACTCAGATTGGCAGACTCTGGGAGGGGGTAGGGTCACTTGCAGGTTTAAACTCATGTAAATAGTGGATTCTCTGTAACTTGAAGTCTTCAGATCATGATTTGAGGGCTTAAGTAACTTGGCCAAAGGTTATGGGTCTATCACAGGAGTGGGTGGGTGGGTTCTGTGGCCTGCAACGTGCAGGAGGTCAGACTGGATGATCGTGATGGTCTGGTCCCTTCTGACCTTAGTCTATGACCTTGTCCACACTGTAAGTTACTTCAGAATAACTTACGTTGCTCTGGGATGTGACTAATCCACACTCCTGAGCAACGGAAGTTATACCGATCTAAGCACTGGTGTGGACAGCGCTATGTCGGTGAAAGAGCTTCTCCCGCTGACACAGCTACTGTCTCTAGTGGAGGCAGGAGTTACTGAGCCAAAGGGAGAGCTCTCTCCTATCGTCTTAGAGCATCTCCGCCGCAAGCGCTACAGCGGAGCAGCTGCACCAAGGTGCTGTAGTGTAGACGTAGCCTTTGAGTCCACGTCTAATTCCTGACCCTAAGAGCTATGGAGAGGGCTTGCTAGCCAAGTTTTGTGCAACAGTGGTCACCAAGACTTTGCAAATTCATGTAAGATTTGCTGCAGACAAGCAATTTGGCCTGGCAAATTTCTGAAGTCCTAAGGGGAGCAGACCATAAATAAGGGGTTTGGCCCTGCAAACCCCACATAGGTAAGAGAGCAGTAAGACCCATAGGGCTTAACTACCTCTGCCTTCAAACTCTTCTCAAGTGGGGACAAGGGCACTGGAACAATTCCTGCCCTCCTCCTTCTCAGTTGAACCTTGGTAAAGGCTACGCTGCTGAAACCCCTTCTCATGTCCCACTTTATTAAAACTATATGGAAAAATAAGTTATTAACTTAACAAGATTTTGCCATTGCTTAATATTTAATAAAGGTGATTGAAAGGAAGAAACAGTGATTTATCCCTCCTTTTTTAAGTTGATTGCAGCTACAAAAATAATATATGTAAAAGGCAAAGAATACATGGTGTGGCAGTCTGTTCACCCCTCTTACAGGACTATGATAATTTTATACAAAGTATTCCTCGTGAGATATCATTTGAAAACTCATAATTTGCTGACCACTACTGTCCTGGTAAAATGTGTGGCAGCATTGTATGTAAAGTTATAAGATTCTACTGTATGACATTACTGAGGCATATTCCCAGTTTGTGCCTATTTCTGGTAACTTGTTCCTCAAATGCAAACTGATGCCCCAGCCAGGTATCAACAAAATCAAATGGAATATCCCCTGATCAAGCGGCCGTTCTTTGGCAGGAAAAAGGGTGTAAGCAAGGATTTTACATGTTGGCCAAAGAAAGAAAGCTGGAAGTTTCCATCCCATGGATTTTCTGTCTCATGAACCTCAGCTGGAGATGATTTTCTACGAAAAGTACAAAGAATGGGGAACAGAAGCCCCAAATTGTCTCTCCTTTCATCTCTACTCATGGTATCAACAACACTTGAAGGACAAAGAAAGCATCATTGGACTGGGGAGGGATCCTGGCTGAAAGATTCAGCCAGTAAGACTCCAGTAGTAAGAAGAGACCTTTTGCTTTGAATTCACTTAGCTTGTTAAGTTAGGTATTAGTTGTGTTTTTACTTTTTATTTCATTGTAACCAATTCTGACTTTATGCCTCACTAGTTGTAATCACATAAAATCTACCTTTCTGTATTCTGTTAAATTTGTTTTATTGTTTTATCTAAACTAGTGTGTGTTTGGATTGAAGTGTTTGGGAAACTTCATTAGGGATAACAAGATTTGTCTGCATAAATTTGAGGACTGTTTAATTAATCGCAGTTAACTCACATGGTTAACTCAAAAAATTAATCACGATTAAAAAAATAAATTGTAGTTTTAATTGCACTGTTAAACAATAGAATACCAGTTGAAATTTATTAAACATTTGTGGATATTTTTCTACTTTTTCAAATATATTGATTTTAATTACAACAGAGAATACAAAGTGTATGTTACTCACTTTATATTATTTTTGTTACAAATATTTGCATGTAAAAATGATAAATAAAAAATATTTTTCAGTTCAGCTCAAACAAATACTATAGTGCAATCTCTATCATGAAAATACAACTTACAAATGTAGATTTTGTTGTTGTTGTTACATAACTGCACTCAAAAACAAAGCAATGTAAAACTTTAGATTCTACAAGTACACTCAGTCCTGCTTTTTGTTCAGCCAATCACTAAGAGTTTGTTTACATTTACAGGAGGTAATCCTGCCTCCTTCTTATTTACAGTGTCACCTGACAGTGAGAACAGATGTTTGCATTGCACTTTTGTAGTAGGCATTGCAAAGTATTTACATAACGGATATGCTGAACATTCATATGCCCCTTCATGCTTCGGCCACCATTCCAGAGGACATGCTTCTATGCTGATGATGCTCGTTTAAGAAAAAAAATGCATTAATTAAATTTGTGACTAAACTCCTCAAGGGGAGAATTGTCTTCTGTTCTGTTTTACCCTCATTCTGCCATTTACTTAATGTTTTAGCAGTCTCAGATGATGACCCAGTGCATGTTGTTTGTTTTAAGAATACTTTCACTGCAGATTTGACAAAACCCAAAGAAAGTACCAATGTGATATTTCTAAAGATAGCTACAGCACTTGACCCAAGGTTTAAAAATCTGAAGTGCCTTCCAAAATCTGAAAGGGATGAGGTGTGGAGCATGCTTTCAGAAGTCTTAAAAGAGCAACACTCCGATGCAGAAACTACAGAACCTGAATCACCAAAAAAGAAAATCAGTCTTCTGTTTATGGCATCTGACTCAGATGATGAAAATGAACATCTGTCGGTCTTCACTGCTTTGGATCGTTATCAAGCAGAACCCGTCATCTGGAATGGTGGTCGAAGCATGAAGGGACATATGAATCTTTACCGCATCTGGCATGTAAATATCTTGCAATACCAGCTACAACAGTGCCATGCAAACACCTGTTCTCACTTTCAGGTGACGTAAACAAGAAGCAGGCAACATTATCTCCTGCAAATGTAAACAGACTTGTTTGTCTGAGTAACTGGCAGAATAAGAAGTAGGACTGAGTGGACTTGTAGGCGCTAAAGTTTTACATTGTTTTGTTTTTGAATGCAGGGTATTTTTGTACATAATTTTACATTTGTAAGTTCAACTTTCGCAATAAAGAGATTGCACGACAGTACTTGTATTAGGTGAATTGAAAAACACTATTTCTTTTGTTTTTTACAGTGCAAATATTTGTATAAAAAATAAATATAAAGTGAGCGCTGTACACTTTGTATTCTGTGTTGTAATTAAAATCAATATATTTGAAAATGTAGAAGACACCCAAAAATGTTTAAATAAATGGTATTCTCTTATTGTTTAATAGCGTGGTTAATCTCAATTAATTTTTTTAATCACTTGACAGCCTTAATAATTTTCTATTAATGAAATGATGGACTTTATATGAGCTTGTATTGTCCAGAAGGGTGCTGGGCTGTAGAAGACGCACATTTCTAGGGGGAAGTCTGGGACAAGAGTTTGCTGGTGTTGCCCTGCAGTATAATTGATGAGTGGCTGGTTATAGCACTCATACTGTGTAGCTGGAAGTGATTTACATGCTAGTGGCTATGTGTGGGCAAACCAGGAGTAGTTGCTCTCACAGCAAAGCAGTGTAAAAGGCACCTCAGGTTGGAGAATTGAGGGGACACAGCTGTCTCAGTCCAGATTGTACCCTAGGGATGCCTGAGTGGCGCAGCAAGGAGCAGGGTACCTGCACAGCTTGTTGTTTTGAGTGAAGTTTACATTTTAAGCACTGGTACAGCAATTTTAAGTTAGTCTCATGTGTGGTGGCTAGAAACAGTCCAAGGAGGCATAGTTCGTTGTTTTCTGTTTGCTTATTTCAGGTAAGGGAAATGGAAACGGTGAAGTATAAAAATGAGCAAAAGTGAAACAATTACAAAGTTGAAGCTGGCTAGAGTGGAGGCAGCAGAAGAAGAGAGAACGGCCGTACCGAATGTGGAAAGCAGAGATGAGACTGAAAGAAGCAGCTGCTGCATGGGAAGCTGAAGAAGCCACCCGTAGAAGAGCGATGGAGCTTAATGAACAGGAAGCTGAACCCCTTAAGCGAGCTATGGAGCTGAGACAAGAATTTGAGGAGAAGGAGAGAAAATATAATCTGGAGCTGATAGAAAAGCATGGGAAGATCCCAGAGTCACTAACATCTCCCATCACTTGAGGCTGGGACCAGCTGTGTCCTACATACAGAAAGACAGACTGCACTAAGGAATACTTAACCACTTTTGAAAATCTATGTGAAATTCATAAGATTCCTGAGGACAAGAAAATCCCCACAATGGTTGCATAACTGTCTGGTAAATTTTTGAATGTATTTAATGAACTGCCAGTTCAGCAAGCTGTGATGTATTCTTAATTTAAAGAATCGGTTTTACAAAGATTTCAAATCACCCCTGAAGTGTATAGGGTGAAATTTAGAAATCTTAACAGCAGTATTGGCATGAGTCATAGTGAATATCCCTTTGAATGATGATGCACAGAAAAAATTTGCTTTCATCCCTGATACAGACTCTGAATTCTCAATGTTACTGTTTGGTTTAATTAATGCTGGGGCCATGTTCCGGAGTCTGGTGAATGAAGTGTTAAATGATTTACAGAACTTTGCAAGAGCATATGTGGATGACATTGCAAGAGGGGAGATATGACCCGTCTGTGTGTTCACCCCTTTGTACAAAATTTATCATAGTTTTGTAAAAGTACGCCTTGTGAGATATCATATGAAAACTTATAATTTGCTGATCATTAATGTCCTGGTAAAATGTGTGGCAACATTATATGTAAACTTAGAAGATTCTACTGTATGATGTTATTCAGACATATTCTAAGTTTAGAGAAGCCAGCACAAACCGGTTCCTCAAAAACAAAAGGCAAACTGATGCCTCAGCCACGTATCAACAAAATCAAATAGACTATCACCTGGATAAACAGCCATTCTTTGGCAGGAAAAAGAGTGTGGCAAGGAATTTACATCTTGGCAAAAAAAAACCAAAAAACCCCAAACAGCTGGAAGTTTCCATCCCACAGACTTTCCGTCTCCTGAGCCTAAGCTGGAGATGATTTTCTAAGAAAAGTATAAAGAATGGGGAACAGAAGCCCCAGATCATTTCTCCCTTCATCTCTACTCATGGCATCAACAACACTTGAAGGACAAAGGAAGCATCATTGGGGGCAGGGGGTGTGGAATCCTGGCTGAAAGATTCAGCCAGTAAGACTGCTAGAACATGGTGAGAGAGACCTTTTGCTTTGAATTCACTTAGCTTGTTAAGTAAGATTCTGACTTTTATGCCTCATTACTTGTAATCACTTAAAATCTTCCTGCAATTAATAAATTTTTTTCATTGTTTTATCTAAACCAGTGTTTGTTTGAACTGAAGACTTTGGGAAACTTCAGTTTGGATGACAAGATTTGTGCATATAATTTTCGATTAATGAAATGATGGGTTTTATATGAGCTTGTATTGTCCAGGAGGGTGTTGCGCAGTACAAAACGCACATTTTTGGGGGAAAGTGTGGGACTGGGAGTTTGCTGGTATTGCCCTGCAGTGTAATTCATTGGTGGCTGGCTATAGCACTCATACAGTATAGCTGGGAGTGATTTACAGGCTAGAAGCTGTGTGTGGGCAGACCATGAGTGGTTGCTTTCATAGCGAAGTAGTGTAAAAGGCACCCCAGGTTGGAGAATTAAGGGGACGCAGCTGTTCATCCATCTGGATAGTACCCTGTGGAATGTCACGCATGGGGATTATAGGGACTTATAATACTTATGCTTTCTTTTTTTAAATTGTATAAATTAATGTAAAATCACTAAGAAAGATGTATTATTTAATCTCCTTCTTTGAGAGGCTAACTTTTAAGGAGTATATAAGGATTTAAATTAATAGTATATAGTCTCTAGCTGAGAGCACACAACAGACTGCTCTATAGCAGAACAGAGCCAAAACTATTTACATTATGTTATGTGCAATGTATCCTGAAACCCTCCTCTTTCTTCTTCCCTCAAGATCCACAATCGATATGAAGGCAAAGACATTTCGAAACACAAACGGAACTTGGCTATTGCAGGTGGTGTAACCTTGTCTGTAATAGTTTCTCCAGTTGTAGCTGCAGTAACTGTAGGTAAGCAAATACCACCACTGCATGAGAGTAGTACCTTGCAACCAAGCATTTGAGAAGACTTGTACAGACTCTCATTAATAAATGACCCTCAGTGAATTAGGAGGTATTAGCTTCATTTTATAGATATGGAAATGGAGGGATAAAAAAGTTGAGGTTTGCCCCAGATTACACTGTAAATTGCACTGGAGCAGAGACCAGTGTCAAGACGTTAGAGAGGCTGCATCTAAATGAAAAATTATAAAAAACTTCTTTAATCTTGTAATTTTCATGTTGAACTTGTTTTCAGATTTTCATAATCTAACATTTTTTTCTTTAAAAAGAAAATATAATTTAAAACTGCTTTTAAAAGGTACTCTAAAAATGGCACCATGGGGTCCTTATGTGTGTGCCAGTGATTCCAGAGCAAATTTGCTCAATTTGGAATTTTGAAATTTTTTAATAATTCTTTAATATCTGACACTGCAAGCTCAAGTTTGGTCTTCGGGAGACAAATTGGGTTCTTTCCTTCTCTCACTGAGGTTTGCATTGAAGAAAAGTAGGGTTGCAGCTGGTGTCACCCTCAGCATATTCCTGAACCAGAGCTGTGTAGGAGAGACGCCCCTAATTCTGTGGGTACTGGGCATGGCTACAGCCTTATTGCCCTCCCACCCAACAGCTATTCCTCCATGAGGGGAGGGGAAACTGCAGAGAGGAGCCAGCCGGAAACTCCAGCCAGTAGGAGCAGAAGCAGCCAAAGCAGGGACTTCTGGACAGAACTGTCTCTGTCTACAGTTCTGTATGGACTTCCTCTGCCTTTTGCTTATTGGCTTTCTGCTCCAACCCTCCCCCTACCTTTGCCACAGTCTCTTCATCCCAGCCTCACTCCATACCTGCCCTCTTACTGTCTTCTCCCCCACTCTGTCCATCTCACTTCCCTTCCCTTTTCTTTCCATCTAGCTTCCTCTTTCCCCCCATCCCCCCAAGTAAATCCACCCAACAAACAAAACAAATATCGTGGAATGCTGTTTGCTGCCATCACATTGTTCACTCTGCTTGCGTGTTCTACCCCTTCCACCCTTCCTGTGCCTGTCTTATTTGTTTAGGTTGTAAACTCTTCAGGGCAAGGACTGTCTACTCTGTGTTTGTGCAGTGCCTAGCATAATGGGGCCCCAGTCTTGATTGGCCCTTAGGCACTACTGTAATAAACATTATTATTAATAATAATTAATAATACAATCAATGGTACCTTTGGCTGTATAGGGGAAAAAGGAACCCAGTTTGGTGTCTCAGATCCCAATACAGGTTTGCAGGGCTAGCAGTTGGGAGGGAAAAAAAATCTTTCTTCTACTTAGGCATCCATTGGCCTGGACTTCACTCATGGGTTACAGCTCTTCATTACTCCTTCACAGAGGTAACAGCAGGGTTTTTTTTCCCCACTCCTTTTACTTTTTTTTTACTTACTCCTTTTACTTTCGGTTGCCTCTTTGGGCCTGCTGCACCACCTCACTCTTACCCTAGTTTACTTTGCCTTCGAGAGAGTAGCTTGAGGCACACTGCTCTCCACAGTAGAGATCCTGAGTGTGAGTTTCCAGTGAATTGGATTTTCAGTAATTGGAACCTATTGACCTTCCTTTTAGGGCAGACTGAAGAGCCTCTGTACTCATCTGTATTGCAGCTGCTTTGCTCCATATGGGTCAGTTTGGCCTGGCACAGCCTGCCATTTTACTGCACCGTTCACAGGCTTCCACCAGCAAAACAGCAGAATAGTCTAGTGCATAGTGTTAGAGATCTTGGGCCAAATGATTAGCCCCTACAGTGTGTGGGAAATGATGCTCTGTTTGTATGAGTGTAGCCTAGCCCAGACTGCCTTTTTACTACACGTTTCACTGGCTTTGCTCATCAGTTTTCTCTTTTTTCATTTGTAAACTGAGATACATAAACCCCATAATGATCCTTTCTTAAGGGCCGATCTTACCTCCGTTGAAGTCAGTAGCAAAGCTTTCTCTGACTTCAGTAGGAGCAGGATCAAGCCCTTAATTACACTGGCAGTAGTAGGCATTTCTGGTTTTAAAGATACTTGAAATAGTTCCATTCTCTCACGTCAGAAAAGTTTTTAATACCCTTTGACAAAGCTTATTAAATCCGATAAGTGTAATATATATATTGGTAATGGACATAGTGTACATGTCTACTCATCCTATACTATACTATACTCCTCTTTGTCTCCCATTGTTGGTAGGAGAACCTTCTTTGCATGATGATGCCAAAAGGGCAGTGCACATGCACGCTATGTGCTGGAATCGGAAAGTTTTCATAGCAGTGCCCATTGATCCACATGCATGCAATGCGTCCCCCTTATGCTTTCAGTCGAGGCTATAATAGGGTATATGGGTCAATGCCACTCCAGTTCCCTCCTCTTTTGCTATCTGGAACAGCTTTCATGTTTCACTCCACCTTAGTGATTTGCCATCTGTTCTCAAATCTCACTTGAAAACCATATATTTTCTTAATTCCTTTCTCTTCTTCTGTAGATTTATTTTAACTGTGCATTATTAAATAATATAGTTACAAAACCTGGGATAGTTTAATAAAAGGTGCTGAAGCAAATAATGATATTGAATGAAAAGCTCTATATTTTCCTTTGTAGGCATTGGTGTTCCTATTATGTTGGCTTATGTGTATGGAGTTGTTCCAATCTCCCTCTGTCGCAGTGGAGGCTGTGGGGTGTCTGCAGGCAATGGAAAGGGTGTCAGGATAGAATTTGATGATGAAAATGATATAAATGTTGGTGGAACAAATGCAGCAGTAGGTAAGAGAATTCAATATTTTTTTTTCCTGTAAATTTAGTGTTTTGTAATAGTTGCTACATTTGAAAGCCTAGGACACTGAAGATCTTTCTTTGCAGAAGAGCTACAGTGCAGGTAACAACAGTGCAAGTCGCCTCATGCTGCCTTACCTATGTGCCTAAACTGCATGTTAAAGGACCCATCTCCAGCAATAAGGGTAGTTGTTTTTGTGCCATGATGTTTTTTGAACTACAGGTGCCTGGGATGTGGACTGAGCCCACTACCCTTCTGTCTTATGTTCTGTTCTGTGTAGGTTGTTAATCAACCCTCATCACTGTAATACCTGAGTGCCTTCCAATAGTGCATTAAGTGAAAAAGATCACCAAAGAGCCATCAGAGGGTAACCGCTTTCTCACTCTTGATCTAAGCTGAATGCAAATAGCTGACTTAGAGGTGAAAAGCATTCTATTGCATTACCATTACCATTCCCTTTGTACCATCCTCTCCCTCAGAAATAACAATTTAAGAATGAGCGTTTTAGTCAAAACAAGCACATTTTAATTTCTTAGGCCCTGATCATTGATCTGTGTGAGTGGACACTTGAATGGAGCTTCTTGGTAATCACTGGGGCACTTGGTAATCACTGGACGCAGTGTTAGACCCAGATGAGAGAGAACAAAGGCTTGTGTCCCTTCTCGAATAGTTAGTTCCCATAGTGCAAATTCAAAGAAGTGATGCAAACATCTCCTCTCACTTGTTCTAATCAAGTGTTGACTTCTGGGTATGTCCTCCCCCAGGCTGAAAGGAGCGAGATAAGATGAAGCTGTTGGTTTTCATCTCTTCGTCTCTAAGGCTTTGTCTACACTACCCCTTTTATTGGTAAAACTTTTGTTCAGGGGGTGTGAAAAAACACACCCCAACCAACATAAGTTTCGCTGACAAAAGTGCTGGTGTGCACAGCGCTCTGTCAGCAGGAGAGGCTCTCCTGCTAACAGACCTAGTGCTGCTCGCTGGGGGTAGTTTAATTATGCCAGCAAAGAGCAGCTACACGGATACCCTTACAGTTGTGGTGGTACAGCTATGCCGCTGTAAGTTCTGTAGTGTAGACATAGCCTAATAGGGAAAAACATCCTGTCAGATATCGTTCTACTGCTGCTTTCTTGAATTTTATAAATCTGTTTTTTAATCAAACTGTAAGACTCCCTGCTGGAGAGTTCCTACATGTAAGGTGGCTTCAGGTTACCATTCCTATATAGCATTAGGTATTTTTAAGCCTTTCAACAACTTATCAAACAAATCTATGGTTTCAGTCACAGCCACTCCGGCAGTCCCAACTGAGAGCCTGTTTTACTTCGTATTGTAATCTTCACATGGTGAATAGAGTGTGTTTTCACATATTGTCTAGATTCTTTGGCTCCTTCTGGTGTTATTCCAGAAGCAGTTTTCTTATCCACATTTAAGACAGAGTTAAACTTTCTATTTCCTTTTGTATTTCAAGCCTGTTACATTTTTATCTAGATACCACTTCAGTAGCAGAGACCCGTCATAACCCTAGTATAGGAGAAGGAAGTGTTGGAGGATTAACTGGAAGCCTGAGTGCAAGTGGCAGCCACATGGATAGAATAGGAGCCATTCGGGACAACCTGAGTGAAACTGCTAGCACCATGGCACTGGCTGGAGCTAGTATAACAGGGAGTCTGTCAGGAAGTGCAATGGTCAGCTGTTTTAACAGGTAAGACACACACTTTCTGCTGTTCTGGTATCTAGCTTTAAATGTGAGGCGAGTGTAAGTGTGTGTGTGTGGGGGGGTGTCACTATTCTTGATATTCAGATCATTTCATGTTTAAAATAAGATGGAGTAAAGTTAATTGTACTTTCCCATAATTCACCTGTATCCATGATGTCACAATTTTAAATATCCTAAATATGTCTGTTCCTTGACAGGTGAGTCCACTAGCTATAATTGTTTACTCTAACCCACATTTAAAATACCCAATGAAAAACTTACCAGCATCTGTCTCGTTTTATGATGAGTATTTTAAGTATCCATTCAAAGCTTTCAAATTGTAATTTTAAAAATAAGAATAATGTGCACATGCCTAAACTGAGTAACTGCAGAGTTGCATTTGTCCTCACCTCATTATGTCTCACCTAAAATGTAGATTGTAAGTGCTCTGGGGCCCAGGGACTGCTTCTGTTTCCTGTGAAGTACCGAGCACACCATGGGGTACTATACACTAATAAATAACGAGTGCTGTGATGCAGTTTATTTTGCCAGTATTTTATATACTAAGAATATTTTGCATTAACACTTTGTTCACTTAATCAGTTAAATGTTAGTATGCAAAGTCACACTGAAATCAGAGGGATTTGCATAATATCCATGCTGCAGACAATCTATAATCAGAGCCATCACTTAACAGACCATTAATAAACACAGATACTGAATGTGCATGCCAGCTACTCTTCAGAATAAAAACTCTTTTTTTTTAAAAAGGCAGAAAAAGTGAAGTGGCCTTCAGTAAGGAGTAAATGACACCAACACCTTGTTTTAAGTCAGCCTAGTTTTAGTGTGTGAATAAAAGGGTGAGGCTGAGAGGATTTTTCTGACAGGCCTGAATGTGGAAATAGCAACTACAGTGTACTGCTGTGTTATATAGCTTATCCTCTTGGGTTCTGAAATCACAAGTGGATTGTGAAACGTTTGCCTCACAGAGGAGGATAAATTCCATATGCTGAAGCAATCCAAGATTCAGTATTATCTTCCGGCAATCTAGTTGTTTGTAACCCAGGTTGTAAAACAAATTCTTAACATTTTAATCTAATTATTTTTCATTATGGGCCATACTTGCGCACACCAAAGTCAATAGAAAGATTCCCAGACTCCAAATGTGTAAGGTCAGGACTTTGCCATTTATAAGTAATATAATCATCCCAAATATGTAGCAGTAACGATATTATAGCACCCACACTATCTTCACATAATCTCTATATGTCTGTATAAGAAATCAAAAACTTTTCTTTTACTGATAACAACATGATGCTATTATATAATCATTGGCTGCTTCACCTTCATACCAGATCCCAGATGCCCCTATCATTATGGCCTCACATCACAGTTACCTTTCTTTTGCCAAGAAGGACTCTGGAGACCTCACTGCAGACCCAAAATGCCACTAATTAACTCCCGAGGAATCACTTCTGAGTAATCTGAAGCACGTAGCTGCTTTGTTGGCCATGCTCCATTCTCCACCCCAGAGAAGGCAGAACATCTCTTGGGAGAAGTGTCAAAATCTAGCAGTGAGGGTGGAGCTCACCTTGTTTCTTTAGTACCATTTTTTGGTTTAAACAATTCAGATATCCAGGGTATGTTGAATGGGTAAGGACAGGATAGAAACCTCTGTTTTGACACTGTATACATTCTAGAGAGAAAACTTTTCAAGCAGAGATACTTTGCCTTGTACAACTGTCTTCTCCTTTACCGGGAAGAGAAGTACTTTTTAAAAAGAAAAAATAACAAATCTATGCTTCCAGTTCATTGTCAGAATGTATGGCTAGACAATAGGTAAAATCTCAATGGTATTTTAAACTGATTTTTTTCTTTACATACTTGCTCACACCTGAATTTGGGTGGTCTGGTTTCTATAATTCTCCTCCGATGGTTCATACGTAACATCACTATCACAGAAAGCAGAATAAGGAATGCAGCTCCCTGTCCTGCATTCCTTGATTAGCAATGTCTTCTATTATTGCAGGAGGAACATGGGAAATTAAATGGCCTGAACTTAGATTTTTGGCTGGCAGAAACGGTCTTTGCACTTTTTAAATTATGGTAGTCATCTCTTGGTTACTAGATGAAGTGTCTACAAAATCTGGAAACCTTAATCTGGAAGTCTCTCATAATGCTCAATTTTCCTGGTTGACCTGCAACATTTTCTTTTGGTAGGCGGTTCATTTTTAGTTTACGATGAGTCTCATTTTCCTGAATTGAAGAGACCGCATTGTGACTGATGGAGCAAAAGAGAAGTGACCATTTCAGTAAATAGGTATCTTTCAGTGTTGGGGAGACACTTGTCAACTGTTCCTGATATCACATGGTGGATAACTTTACAAGATGAGATACTGACTCTTAACCCAGGTATTTCAATTATGGTAATATTATGAAGGTAACTTTTTTGACATTTTCTTTTATTTGTTTAAATCTCTCCAAGGCTGGAAGTTCAAGCAGATGTGCAGAAAGAACGGTACAGTCTGAGTGGAGAATCTGGCACAGTTAGCTTGGGAACAGTTAGTGACAATGCCAGTACCAAAGCAATGGCAGGATCCATTCTGAATTCCTACATCCCATTAGACAGGTAAGAACAATATGAGGAAAACAGAGAAGACTCATGAGTCTAGTTGATAAAGGATATTTCCAGGGTACTAGGCCAAATGACTTATCTTGATAAGGGATTCCATCTACAAGATTTACCTTCAGGATTATGCATATATATGTATCTTACACACCACAATTTACAACAGGAGTCGGCAACCTGCAGCACCCGTGCCAAAGGCGGCACACAAGCTGTTTTTTACTGGCACGCTGCTGCCAGCCAGGGTCCCGGCCACCGGCCCCGCTCAGCCTGCTGATGGTCTGGGGTTCCGGCCGCCGGCCCCTTGCCAGCTGGGGTCCCAGCCATTGGCCCCGCTCACCTCGCTGCTGGTCTGGGGTTCCAGCCGCTTGGCTCCCTACCAGCCGGGGTCTGGGCCTCCGGCCCTGCTCAGCCCTCCTGCCAGCTTGGGGTACCGGCAGCCAGCCCAGGGCTCTGCTCCTAGCCTGGGCCCAGGGCTCTGCAGCCCTTATCAAAAATTACAGTGCAATTAGCTTAAAAACTTGAAAACTTAAAATATTACAGTAATCGTTAAAAAATGTATAATGTTAATAAATAATGGGTTTGATGAAACAAAGTAGTTGTACTTCTGTGCCTGTGCTTAATTTGCGTTTTCGATGATTTACCTTCTAAAAAAATCTCGCATGTCTCGCACCCCCAGAAAGGGCATCTCGCACCCCCATGGTGTGCTTGCACCCCAGGTTAAGAACCACCACACTAAACTGATAAGATCTGCATTTTAATTTAATTTTAAATGAAGCTTCTTAAACATTTTAAAAACCTTGTTTACTTTACATACAACAATAGTTTAGTTACATAATATAGACTTAGAGAGAGAGACCTTCTAAAAACATTAAAATGCATTACCCGCACACGAAACCTTAAATTAGGGTGACTAAATGAAGACTTCGCACACCACTTCTGAAAGTTGCCGACCCCTGATATACAATATCCAAGTGCTAGTTGCTGCCAGGCTAATGATAAACATTTGGGTGACTATATGTTCCCGATTGGAATACTGTCATGGTAGCACAGTAAATAGGTGGATCCCAGATTTTGTTTCCTTTTAATTAATTTTGATTTAGAAAACCCTTTTAAAATGTATAAAACGATTCGTTTAGAAAAAACCTTGAATATTGCAATTTAACATTCTTGTCATGTCATGCACATAGAAAAGAGACAAGGGCATGTTTTGCTTTGATGATGAAACTTTTTGTAAGTTGTCTCTTAAAGATGGATGCTTTGACCATTTATTTCATGTTCTAGGGAAGGCAACAGTATGGAGGTGCAAGTTGATATTGAATCGAAGCCAGCTAAATTCAGACACAATAGTGGAAGCAGTAGTGTTGATGATGGCAGTGCTCCAGGTCGCAGTAATGCTGGTGGTTCATCGGCCTGCTTGCCAGAAAGTAAATCTAGTGCCACCAAGTGGTCCAAAGAAACAACAGCAGGAAAAAAATGTAAAGGTAAACTGAGAAAAAAGAGTAGCATGAAGATAAATGAGACCAGAGAGGATATGGATGCTCAGTTGTTGGAGCAACAAAGCACAAACTCCAGTGAATTTGACTCTCCCTCTCTAAGTGACAGTATCCCATCTGTAGCAGATTCCCACTCAAGTCATTTTTCTGAGTTTAGTTGCTCTGATATGGAAAGTATGAAAACCTCATGTAGCCATGGTTCCAATGATTATCATTCTCGCTTTACTGCAGTTAGTGTTCTCCCTGAGGTAGAAAATGACCGTTTGGAAAACTCTCCACATCAGAGTGCAATTCCTGTGCTTGCTCCACCGGCCCCAAGCGCTGAAGGTCCACAGCTGAGTTATATTGCTGAAGAATGTGTTAATCATGGAGCTTCAACTGACATAGGTGTAGGTCTTGGTGAAACACTGAAAGAAACAAATAACAACCATTCACAGCATGCTGTGGAATTAAACACTGCAATTCAGACTGAAATTTAGACCTGCAAGTGCTGCAAAAATAGATTTACCACTAAAGAACCATGTCTGAAAGCTGGTTGAACTACATGTGACTACTGTAAGTTTCAAGTGGCCAGCAGAAGCAAGGTTTTGATGCAATTACATTTTATATATGCCTGTCTAGGAAGGCAGAATGCTTCATGTGGATCTTGTTACAGACCTGTATGAAGTATATGAAGGCTTTAACAAGTGCATTACAACAGGACAATATGTTCATGTTTTGTATTGTTGCCACAACTTTGCTTGAAAGTATATACTTGTGTAGTCAGATAAACAATTGGCTCATTCATAATATGTTAAATGCTAAATTGAACAATCTGTACTATACTGTTCACTTGCAAAATGTGGGGCTTAGGATAAGTGGGTGTTAGGTCAGCAGTAGTAACTTAATGAAACCGTTCTAGGGTGAACACTAGTTAGGGGAAATGAGAGGGTCGCAGAGACCTTAACAGTAATAAATCTTTGTCAGTACTAAATATTTGTACTGACCATTTTGCCTCCTAACTGGACACAAATTTCAAATGTTTGCATTTAGAATGAATCACATATTCAGAGCTGGATGCAGCCTGTTTCAGAAGTGCTTGTATACTTGTACACCTTGAGCAAGTTTATGGCATTTTGCATAATTCTGAAATAAAGAAAATTGGAACTTAATATGTGGTACAAAGGTGACATTTCCTTTTGAAGAACAACAGTCCAGGTAATTCAATTATATATGCATCAGATGGCAACAGATACAGCTACATATACTGTATAAAAACTGTAAAATAAGAATCCATTGACTTGTAAACATTGCAGAGAAGCGTATAGAGTCACCTTTCATTAGTGGAAGAACAGTGCCCCTTTGATTCTTGGTGCCTTTGGAATAGACTGGGTTTTAAGTGCCTGGTCGTTTGAGGATTTTACGGTAACGTTTTCCAGAATGTCCTCTTTGACCACCTTGGACTATAAAGGAAAACTTTATAGAAAATAAAATGACTGTGGTAGATAATGTGTATAATAATAAAGAAGTATTAGCCTACCAAAGACTCACTCAGGCTTAGTGGATAACTTTTACATGACATCTGTCTGCAAAACACATGAACATCTTCAGTCACAGAATTAAAGCACAGTGCAGAGCTTGCACAAGTACAAAAGATGGGTTTCAAATCTGACTGGCTTTTCTTTTTTCTTTTGCTTATGGAAGATATACAACTAAACACAAGCTGAAGTTGGCAAAAGCGTCTGCACTATTACAATTTTTGCTGCATAATTCATTAAACTGAAAAAAAAGGTGGCTATCAGAATAACAGTTAACAATGTTCTGTCTTGTGTTCCTCGTAAGTATTGCCATTATGGTGCTACCCAAAGTTTGGTATGGTAAAAAGAAAAATGCCATGGGCTGCAGTCCTCTTCCATGACTTATCCCCACCAAGTTCATTAATATGCTTATAACACTAGTGCCAGTTATGTTATTGGATAATGCTTGTTATGGTATTTGTATATTTGCAATTCAGTTTTGCTCAATAATATGCGTGTAAACTGCATACCTGAAATAAATGTCTACATAATAACTTTTTAGTTGTCCTTTGTTTAGTGCACAAGTGGCCTTATAAGAATGTGACGGTTCACTGATGACTCTTTTCTACAAGGAGTGGTGCACTCTCCTTTCCCATTGCCTTTGTTCATATTCATTTTGCTAGGTATAGCTTCAATGGGAGGTGAAAGTTTCTGGCACCCAAAGTATTTTTTCATACTACTGCAAGGTGACCTTGCTTTTTTCTTCTTCTCTCCTGCCAAAGTAGTGACCCGCATTGCCACTTCAGTAGGCAGGAAAGTAAATTGTTGACTCAGAGGACAGAAATGTCATAATTGTTTGACAGAAACATATGCTATTTTTCCAACATATAGCAAGTGGGCTGACAGCTAGCCACTCAGTTTGCTGATCACTTACCATTTTTCCCTTAGAAAATTAAACAAAAACACATGCCCTTTCTTCCTTCACCTGAAACAAAATCCTATGAGCCACTCAGAAAGCAGTTTATCATAAGTACAGCAAACTTGAACAATGTTTATGGATAACCAGGTTTCTGATTGGCTGAAGAGCACATTCATTAGGTCTTTTCCCTTAGTCTGTCGCAGTATGTTCAATGGTGGTCAATGATATAGTGAGAAACTGTCATCCAACAAAAGGAATAAATGTGTCCATCCCATTCCCAAACTGTATGTGAGCAGTAAATTTTCTTCAAGGGATTCTGGTAATAATAACAAATCACAAGAGTTAGCGTTATAGTGATGATGTTCTCACCAGAGTAATTGGAAGTAAATTGTCTTTTATATTTGTAGATTATACTAAATAAAATGCTTAACTTTATTTTTCTATATCTGTTCTATGTTATTGTCATCGTCCCTCTTCTGTTTCTTTCATTACCGCTTCTATTTGCCTCATTTTGAGTTTGAGTTTTAAAACTAAGTACATTGGTACTGAATAATATTAACTTCTTATTTTGGTGAACATCAGGATTTACTAATTGACTGAAGTGAAGCTGTCGATGTTCATCTAAACGTGAAGTTAATATGCATATCTTGGATGTTATTTTCAGAACTATTATGAAATCTCTCCATCAAGGTCATGAATTCAGGTGCAAGAACCACATGGCTGTCTTTTTAGTCAATCTTTTTGAGGCAGGAGTTCCTTGTTGCATTTAACAAAGAATGTAAATCTGTTATTGGCTTTCATTTATTCTAAGATTAACTTTGCATCCATCATTTCCTATAGTAGCAACAAAGTAACTGCAATCTAAGATTGCTGCTGAAACTCAACCACTGCTGTTAAATTCCATATTTTTAAATTCAGGTATGTTCTCTGAGCTATTTTACAATTGGAGTTTAGCTGTGTATTGGAAGTAAACTGAATTCCTAGTAGCGTCCACTATATAGAATCATAGAATATCAGGGTTGGAAGGGACCCCAGAAGGTCATCTAGTCCAACCCCCTGCTCGAAGCAGGACCAATTCCCAGTTAAATCATCCCAGCCAGGGCTTTGTCAAGCCTGACCTTAAAAACCTCTAAGGAAGGAGATTCTACCACCTCCCTAGGTAACGCATTCCAGTGTTTCACCACCCTCTTAGTGAAAAAGTTTTTCCTAATATCCAATCTAAACCTCCCCCACTGCAACTTGAGACCATTACTCCTCGTTCTGTCATCTGCTACCATTGAGAACAGTCTAGAGCCATCCTCTTTGGAACCCCCTTTCAGAGGGGTTCCAAAAAGGATGGGATATATATATCAATACATTAATATATCTGATATATCAGAGAATTGTTGATAATTGTATCGCAAGGACATATCGGATCAATCAGCATTTTATTATTTGATGCTTAAAGTAAAAAATAATTCAGTATGGTACCTTTAGGAAACTTTAGACATGACTTGAACTCTTGTTCCAGTGACTCTCACTGAAATTTTTCCATTTTTGGAAATTGTTTCAGTGTCTCCTACAAGTAGATAAAAGTTAAGCCATTAAAATACCTGTTCTATGCACGTTTGGATATGTTTCTGAATTGGAACATTTGAAATGTTGCACAAACATTAACACCACCTCTACTTAGATCAGCTGCAAAATTTATGCTCACCTGAGAAGACTAGTTTTTTGTGACGGGTAAACATTTTTTCATTATAATCATTGATTTTGTTCCACCCTGCAGTAGCAAATTTTTCCTACATTTATGCAAAGCTGAAGTAGTTAGCTGTTTCAAGCATATAACCTTTCTTGTGAGTACTAAATAAATTAAACTAGAGTATGGATTCACTCAATGAGAGGGGGAAATATTTGGAGGCAGAAAGACGCTACTATGTACCAGCTAAGGGTTCAGAGTTCTTATTCTCTCACCCAATGCCCAACTTCTTGGTGGTTCAGGCTGCTTCAGAAAGGTCCAGACAACATCATCACGGGTCAACCCCTGTGGACAAGGAGGGTAAACGCTTAGACTTGCTGCGGGAAATGGATTTCTCATCCTCCAGTCTTTAGGAGAGCTAATTATCAAGTGGTACTGGCTAAAAATGATTTCCTGAACTATGCTAAGTTTGAGGAATTTACCAACAGTCTCCCACAGCAGGATCATTCTCGTTTCCAAGTTCTGATAGAGGAAGGAAAACTAATAACCAGGACCACTCCACTCTGCATTCGATGTGGTTGATACTTCCTCTTGAGCCATGGCTACTCCCATTGTTATGCAAAAGGACTCCTGGCTCCATGCCTCAAGGTTTTCCAAGGAAGTTCAGAATACTATCAAGAACATCCCCTTCGATGAATCTCATCTCTTCAATCAGAAGACGGATGAGTCCTACACACCCTGAAAGACTCTAGGGTTACCCTTCGATCCTTGGGTATATACACACCTGCCCCTAAGAGGAAGGTCCACAGACAATCAACCTCTTCGTGGTAGAAGGCCCCAATACATCTACCATCAGAGACCCTATGAACTGCATAAAAAGCAAAGGATTCAAAAATCCCACTTCCCTGTGCCCTCCACATCAACAATGACAGCTCAATCCCAGCCTCCAGCCTGATGGTATTTTTGTTGCAGGTTTGAATCTCATTCTTTTGGTTTTGACATGCCCCCACTTTGAACACTTAGCAACTTGCTCCATGTCCCTCGTCTCCATGAAGATTGCCTTTCTGACAGCCATCGTGCTGGCACAGTGATGGCAGACCCTCCATACGCTGTATTTCACAAAGCTAAAGTTTCTTTACATCTACACCCCAAATTTATCCCTAAAGGGATTTTGGAATTTCACCTTCACTAATCCATTCATTTGCTTGTATTCTTCCTGAAACTGCACATGTCTACAGAAGTGCATAGGCTCCACTCCCTAGATGTTCAAGCTTTGGTCTTTTACCTGCAGAAAACCATTCAGAAAGGCTCCGAGGCTGTTTGTTGCTACAGCAGAGTTGGTCAGATGGCACACCATCTCCACCCAGAGAAGTTCCGAATGGATATTGGGCTGTATTCTACTCTATCAGATCTTGAACCTCCTCCCCCTCGGTGGTACAAGTACACAGCACAAGAGTCTAAGCCATGACTGTAGCATCCCTTCAGGACATACCCCTCCTAGACAACTGTAAAGCAGCCACATGGAGCTCTAGCCACACATTTGCAAGACAACTATACTCTGGTACAAGACTAGGTGGCTGCTGCTGCGTCATTTGAGATGGTAGTTCTCTACTCAACCCTACCATTCCCATCCTCGCACCATCCTCCTACTTAGATACTGCTTGTCAATCACCCACCAAGGAATACAATAGGGACCATCTTTCAAAGAAGAGGAGGTTACTTACCTGTAACTGGAGGTTCTTTCAGATGTGTGGTCCCTATCAGTATTCCACTAACTACCCTTCTTCCCCTCTACTTTGGATCTTATCTGATTCACAATGGAGAAGGAACTGAAGAGGTGTTCAGTCCACACTGCCCTTTATCACCTCGGTCGGGAGCACAAGGCAAACTAGAGCACATGTGGGGAGTAACATGCTAGTTTCAAATTCTCCGACTCTGGGCACATGGCGCACATGCGTAACCCACAGTGGAATACATATAGGGACCCCACATCTCTAAGAACCTCCAGTTACAGGTAAGTAACCTCCTCTTCTAGATTTCCTCCTAAAGCCTATTCTGCCTCTTGTGCTAGTTTTGTTTTGTAACTGTCAGTGTAACAAATTATAAATAAACTTCTTAAAATTGTACCATGTTTAATTACCAAAGTTGTAATTAGCTTCTGCTGCCACGAGAAGTCAGTTTGCAAAGTATTTTTATTATACAATGGAGACTTTCTACAGAAACGCAAAGAACAGCAGAATCTATGAAGCTTGAGATCTATGACATAACTGAGGAAGTGATGAAATGCAACATTCAAAATGTCTCAATTCTGGCTGTGCCAACCATCCTGTGTGACCTTGTTCAGTTTCATGTATAATACACAAGATTTATTTCAGTCTTCATGAAGCACTCAATTCCAGTAGTGGCTTGTGGCCAGTGAAGGAATCATAGAAATGTAGGGCTGGAAGGGACTTTGAGATTATCTAGTCCAGGCCCCTGCAGTGAGGCAGGACCAAGTAAACCTAGACCATCCCTGACAGTTTTCTCTAAAGTTATTCTTAAAAACTTCCAATTATGGGAAGTCCTTAACTTCTCTTGGAAGCCTGTTCCAGTACTTAACTATCCTAATATCTAACTTAAATCTCCCTTGCTGCAGATAAAGCCCATGACTTCTTGTCCTATCTTCCATGGTTATCAGAATGTCATGTGAACTGTGTCAAAAGCTTTGCTAAAATCAAGATCTATCATGTCCACTGCTTCCCTGCAGCCAATAGGCTAGTAACCCAATGAAATAAAGAAATTAATTTGGTTTTGCATGATTTGCTCTTGACAAATCCTTGCTGGCTATTACTTACTACCCTATTAGCTGTTAGATGCTTACAAATTGATTAATAAGTTGTTTCAGTAGCTTTCCACATATCGAAGTTAGGCTGACTCGTCTGTATTTCCCCAGTCCTCTTTAAAGATAGGTACTATGTTTGCCCTTCTCCAGTCAGGCCCTTATCCATGAGTTCTAAAGTTCCAACATTGCTTCAGCTAGTTCCTTAAGTACCCTAGATTGAAATTTTTCACATCTTACCAACTTGAACACAACTGATGTATCTAAATATGCTTTAACCTGGTCTTCCTCTATTCTGGCTTGTGTTCCTTCCCCTTCGTTAATATTAATTGGGTTAAGCATCTGGTCACAATTAACTTTTTTAGTGAAGACCAGCAAAATAGGTGTTAGAGAGCTTATTCCTTCACTCTCCCATTTCCCTGGTCCTTCTCGCATGAACAGAGAGCAACAATACCCGAAGTCCGAAGGTGCAAACAATTCGATGTTTATTGGGGTGAACTTCCAGCAAGCTTAAATACAAGTTCCTTTTTCCTTATTTTCGAATCCCAACTTACTTCCTGTTTGCCCCTAATTTATATAGTAATATTCTTAGCTATACCTTAACCAATCATTCTACTGAAATTTAACTAACCAATCCTAACATATTGTAACATGATTAGCTAACCAATTATATCCCACCACCTTAATTAGTTTACACCCAGCAAAATTAATTATACAGCAGACAGAAACAATCACAGAACCAGACAGAGATTATACAGACAAACAATAGCAAAGTGGGAACTATAATGACAAAACAATACAGAAGTGAGGATTTCACATCCCAGCTATTGCTAAGTGAGTTCTTGCCAGACAGGATGCTATCAAACTAAGTTTCCTTTTACATTTTCTAGGCACTTCCCTTTCTCTGGAGGTGACAGGAATACAATCCTGTCCTGATAGTGCCTAACAGCCCAATAGCACCTTATTTCAATGTGACTAGTTTGGAATGTGAGGATGTGACCGGTCGCTTCCCAGCTTATGGCTGCCTCTGCTGCTTAGCCAAAGGCCTTAGCCTAAGCACAGGGCCACAAACTGTCACAGTAAGAGAAGGCCCTTACACTGGCAGACAGTGATTTTGATTCTTTTATACCTCTAGAACTAGCCAAGTGATAAGAATACCCCTAAATTCTTAAAGTACAGGCCTTTGCAGACAGGCCTGAATATCTATATCCTAACAATAGGTATTAAATATCTCAACCTCCTTGCTCGCATCTGTTGTTAGCTCTGCTTTCCTGCTAAGTGGTGAACCTACACATTCCTCAGTCTTTCTCTCACTCCTAATGTATTTCTGGAACCTCTTTTTATTGCTGTTTTATGTCCCTTCCCAAGTGTAACTCATTTTATGCCTTTCCCTTTCTGATTTTGTCCCCACATGCTTGTGCTATTCTTTTGTACTCCTCCTTAGCAATTTATCCAGGATCCTACTTTTAGTAGGATTCCTTTTTGATTTTTCAGGTCATTAAACAGTTGAATCAACAAAGCACTCTTACCTTGGTAATCGTGGCGTCTATTTAGGGTAGCTATTTTGGCATTTCCAGGGTGCTCCTCACTGTGGTATTCCGGTACCAGCACTGTAGATGTGGTTCTGATGTTCAGTGTCAGTGTAGTAGTTTTCTTTCTGCTCAGTATGTTGTGATGCACTTCTGCTATGCCATGGTCTAGGGCAGTGGTTTTCAATGCCATAGTATAACAACATGCTAAAGCAGAAGCTAGTTTTGGTTCCTCCCCCCTCAAGCAGTCATAAAGAAGTGGAGAGTGATCATGCCTTTCTTGGATCTGCTTCTGATCTGGGGTACTTGGAACAATTCATGGGTGATGTTGGGTGATCACTTAGGCCACATCTGGTGTAAGTAAGGGTATTTTAACATGCATCATTGCCAGGAGCTAGCACTTCAGCCATGTCCATCTACCATGCTTGCACTTCCTATGAGACACTGCCTAGACCTAATGTCTACCCCTATTTTAAATACAGGGAATGTCACTCAGATAGTAGAATCCACTAATGTAGAATGAACTGAGTGTATTCATCAAGTATTTCTGGAGCAAAGGATTGGGTGCATTGAGGAGAGAAGGGGAGGTTTGCAAACTAAACAACCTTCCAAATAGAGCAGTATCACATCCAGCTGATGAGTCAGGCTCTTGGGCATTAATGACTGACTTGAGTCCTGGGATGGTTCCTGTGCCAAACTGTAATGAACCACCTGTGCAAAAGCTGTAGCAGTGCTCCCAGCTGACCATACACTAGTATTACTGTAAAATGCTGTATCAACGATTAATAATTTGTATTTCTCTGTGACTGTAGGGAATAAAATCAAGCTAGGGAAGGGGAAGAAGCACCAGCTAAAGCAGAAGCCTAAATGCAGAACCAGCAGTAATGCCACTTGCGACTTCTTATCCTTGCCTGTCGAATCAGACCCCGTGAAACGTCAGTGAATGTGGAATTGCCTTGGGAGCTGCACAAGTACTGAATGGCACCATTCCTGGCTCATGTTCTCTTTCAGTCCTATTGTATGATAGGCCAGCCCCTAGCCTTATTTAATCCTGCCACAAGCCTGTGCTTGCAACATAAAATTGCTATTAATGCTGAAGTTTTCCTTCTTTGAAGTGCTATGAGTTTAAGGGGAGCAGAGCGATCACCCATTTAGCTGGGAGCCAGTGCCCTATATGAACACAGCAAGAGAAGCCACGCCACACACATAAAGCAAGGGCCCCATAGACCTTTAATCTCCCCTCCTTTATGACTACTGGACTGGAGGAAGTCTCCAGTTACCCCCTCCTGCAACTAGATTTTTATTTTGGGGGCAGGGGAGGAGTTCACTTCGGTCCTAAATTAAAGTCCTGAGTCTGAGGCTGCTGTTGTCCAAAGCCTGAAAGTGAAATGATGGCTTCGGTATTCCACATCACAGTAATGACACTGTCCAGTCTTGTTAAACTCACGCTGCTGCTTTATACACCAGAGCAATAGTGATACTAGGGATGTGCAGACCCAGCAGGAAAGCATAGCAGCATGTACACCTGGAAGGTTGTCTCTAAAGGTTTGCAAACTTTGATTATGAAAACATGGCTTGCAGTCTACACTCACTAATACATTAGGCTTCCACACACACACACTGGAGAACACTTCCCCTCCAACCTGAGGAAAAGATTTTTTTAAAGTGTGTTACTGCTTATTTTAAGAAAACAGGAAAGGCCACATAGCCATTTGTCTAGATTAGAACCAGGTTAACTTTTGGCACTATTTACATACTAAGGTTGTGGCTGTAGTGATGAAACATTGTGACCTTGTCTAGACTAGCAAGCTTACAGTGACACAGCTGTAAGATCACTGGTTTAGCCACTCCATGCGGACAGGCAAGAGTTCTCTTGTTGGCATAAATAAAACCCCTCCACAAGCGGTGGTAGCTATGGTAGTGGGAGAAGTGCTGCCACCAACATAGTGCCGTCCACACTGGCACGTCTGGTGATGTAACTATGTCACTCAGGGGTGTGGTTTTTTTCATACCCCTAAGTTATACCTACAAAAGTGATATGTAGACAAGCCCCAAGTCTTAGCAGCCAGATGTTTATTTAAAGGGTTTTTAAATATGTTTCTACATGCGCCATTTGATTGTCCAGAATCACTCCTCATTAGCAAAACACATCAAATGCTGCTTTAGTTACTTCTGAGGGAATTCTGCACTACTGCGCACCTGCATAATGAATGAGCCCTGCATTTTTAATTTTTTGTGCAGAAAAAAGCTGCTGCTGAAATGTTGCTGCAGTTCTGCTTTTAGCCCACCAGAGAATAACTTCTGCAGTTCCACCTTTTGTCCACAAGCGGTGATATAACAAAGCAGCAGCTCCCGGTCAGTGAGGGAAGAGAAAGAGCCTGCCTTCTTCGCAGCACCTGGCAGGCGAGGTCAGGAGACAGACAACATGGGGTGCTGGGGAAGGTGGTCAGACAAGGGCTCATTAGGGTTAGTGGGTGAGGACAGACGGGGGCAGGGGCTGAATGGGAGTGGAGGCGCAGGGCCACATGGTGATAAGGGCAGGGGTACAGAGCTACATAGGGATGGGGTGGCAGGGTGGGGACATGGGGAGGGTGTACAGAGCCACATGGTGGTGGGTGTCTGGGTGGGGGGGTGGAGGAACAAATGGCCAGGGGGTGCAGGGACACATGGGGACAGGGGCCAATGTGCCTGACTGAATGGGAGCGGCCAGGGGTCAGCCAGGGTCTGCATGGGGGAAGCTCCCTAACAATCCCTCCCTGCCCCCTCACCAAAAAAAACCCCATCTGTTCCATACTTTTCCCATCCATATCCAACAACCCTCCAAGTTCACACCCAGATTCCTTCCCAGCAATTTACTTCCCTCTCCCTCAGTTTCACCATTACTTCAGCTTCTAAGGAGTGTGGGAAATATGGTTCTATGTTGTAGTTTAATTACGCAGAGTGCTGTATTAATATGCCTAGTAAGGAATCTATTTGTCAAAAAAGATTTCCTGAATCTTTTTTGTTGTCTGTATTGTTACAGGCATACTTGTTGACAGGTATTCTGAAATAAATTACCAAAAGTAATTGAAACTGGTGTGGTTGTGTTGTTTTGCCAAATAATATGTGCAGAAGTTTTAATTTTTTGGCACAAAATTCCTCCAAGAGTATTAAGTGATTTAAAGGGAGGAGTAACTGCTTGGCACACAGCAGGTCAGATGCCACTGATGAACAATGATGTCAGTAAATTTTGTATTAATGCAGTGAAGTGCTGCTACAATGTGACCTTTGCAGTTGGGTCATGTTCCTGACAACAAACTTTATCTGAATGATCACTTAGCATACAGGCATCAAGTCTGGTACAGTGACTCAGATTTCAAACTTTGTAAGTTATTCACCATAGACTCATGCATCCTGCCATTTGGGTTTGGGATAAAGGAATGGAGTAGAATTTTTTTTAACAAATAATGACATAATTTCTATTATATAACTTAAAGGAACTCACACGCTTTGGGTATGTCTACACTGGAGCAATAATACCCAACTCAGACATTAGCGTACTAGCTGAGCGATCTAGTGTACTAAAGCTAGACGTGTAGCCACCACAACTGGAAATCCCATCTTAAACCCTGGACCCCTAAAACCTCAACTCCTCAATGAAGGCTTTTGTTTGGGAATCTAGTCAAGTGATCATTTTAAAACAAGCTCTTAGTAAACGAGGCTGAGGCTAGAAGGTCAGGCAAGATTCCCTTGCCTTCATTAGTGGGGAATGGCTGCAGCATCTTTAACTATGTCACATATAGTACTGCTGGAATCATTTTATACATGCTGGTCTTTTTGTCCACTGTCCTTTATTTTAATGTGTCCTCTGGAGCATGTGCAAGAATTTATATTTGACCTAATTTGAAGGGGCACGTACTGCACCCCCACAGAGGCCTGGGGCCAGGAGGTGTTCATGCCCCCTGTCCTCCACCATGGGGCTGGAGGAGTTCTGTGCCCTCGACAATTGGGGAGGGGGGGCCTGTGCCCCTACTTGTCCCACCTTGTGCACGACCCTGCTTTTCCTCCAGGCAGACTGGCAGGGGGTCTCTGTTCTGTCCCTACATGACCACCGCCTTCCCTCCACCTTGTGCCTGCAAGAATCTAGTGTCCCTGGCCCAGCAACTATGCAGGGAGCTCTCTGCAGCTCCACTATCATGGCCCCACTTGCCCTCTATCTAACACCCAATCACTGCAGTCACAAACTGGGGGCCGAGAAGAAAGAGATTATATTCACAACCACATTTAGCAATGGATTTTTCTCATCAATTTCAGTTTGTCAGTTGAAAGCCATGTTTACCGCCATCAATTCAAATTGAATCCTGACAAACCTAAGAATTATGGTACTGCCCTAAAAACTGAGGTGGGTTACCATGCATACCACCATTCTCATTTGCCCATCATTGTACTGGGCTTGTGGTACTCAGCATTATGTGGAGTGGAGGGGGAAACAATGAACACCTAGTACCTCTTTTTTTCCCTCCCTGGACATGGAACTGTTCCCCACAGAGCCACTTTAGCACCCTCTGCAAACAACAACCATGTATGATAATAGCAGGGGAGGAGAACGGAAAGAGATCATTTTGGGTGAGGGTAGAAAAATTGATAACGTGGCCCTGGGAGGAAAGAGACCACAAAGGCTTAAGAGAAACACAACAAGAATTCAGAATAGGAACAAAGAATAAGAATAAAGCCAACAGGGACATTAGGAAAGTTGGGACTCAGTTCTCCACGGGTGATACAATGATGGAAGCTGCAGTGAAGATAGGGCTCAGGCGTTTTTAACTTTGTCATGGTGTTAAAAACTTAACCTTATCTACACAACAACTTCCATTGTTACTACAGCCAATGGAGCTGACTGTTGATGAATACACAGCCAAGAGAAACTATTTCTGATGGATAGATTACAGTCAGTAACAGACAAGAATGCTGAATCAGGATGGGGCTGGAGCAAAAGGAAATCTTGACTTGGGTAACATCATCTGGTTATCACATTATGCTACATCAAAAGTTACAGTGATGTCTTAACTTTTTCTTTTAAACAAATCACATGGGTATTGCAAGATGATTAAAACAACGCCTGTCATACAAAACAAGGAAAAGGAAAAGAAAAGAGAGAAAGGAAAAAAAAGGATAGTTCCCTCTAAAAATCAGGTGTAATAAAGGCTACAATTCCTGCTCTATTAAGATTTTCTCCTCTACTGAAGGGTTTTCAAATTTATCCTTGGAAATAAGCACCTCAATCTACAGTAACATATAAAATGCTTGGCTTTCAGTAACAGCCTAATAAAGAAGAAATTACTATTCCTTGTACAGGTTGTCATTTAAAAACAGCTTAAAGCATAAAAACCTTGCTCGCTGCCTTTGGCATATTTCTTTAATGTCTGAAGAAGCTTAATATGCTATTGCAAATAGTGTTACTTTCATTTACACCAGGTAACATCAACACTTTCAATGCCAATGTCAACTCTGACTTGAACAGAATAGGGGCCAAAACACCAACATATAATTTTTTTTGCTGAAAAAGAGTTTTGCTCACCATGAAATGGATTCTTTGCTGCTGCCATTAGGATCCACACAGACCTCCCCCACAGCCAGTCCCAGCCCCCTCACCCAGCCCCCCACTGCTAAGCCCCAACCACCTTAACCTGGACCCCTGGAGTCACATTCCCCCTGCACCCAGAACCACCCCCCCCCATGAGCCCCTGTGCATCCAAATCGAGGCATCCAAACCCAGATTACCACACACAGAACCCACTCCCCACACCTGAATCCCCCCACATTAAGCCCCTCCACACTTGGATCCTGCTGGGCTGAGCCTGCCTGCCCCAAATCTAGATTAGGGGCCAGTGCTGGGAGCGTGTGCAAGAATGTCCCTCTCACTTCCTATCTTGGTGCACTTGGCATGGAGGGGCAGGGCCCTGTGGTGTTTCTGGGGCAGGCCCAGCCCTTGCGCTGTGTCAGGGGTAGGTGCATCTTCTTTGCCAAGTAGGTGTCCCGGAGGGGAGAAGTTCCCGGATGATCTCCCACCTCCATGCAGCCAGTGGCCTGTGCTCCTCATTGCCATGCTGGAGGCTCCACATTTATTTATTGACAAAATATGCAGAATTTTAAAATATTGTGCACAGAATTTTTTAGTTTTTTGGCACATGTTCTCCCGTTGTGGGGGAGCCGAAGTGCACAGAGCCAGCCATGGAGAAGTTGGTCCATGCTACTAGCAGCAGCATCCAGGGGCTGGCTGTGTTGAAATTGTGGCAGCTATAAAAAGTTGCAGTGTCTGCTAAAAACTGCGGTTCAAGCAACAAAATCATGGTCCTTGATTTTCTTACAGCCTTTGTCATTTACCAGACTACCAGAGTGGGCTGAACGAGGAGAGAAGCTTCTAACAGAAAGAAAATGATCAGGTAAGTAATTTCTCATTCTGTTGCACAGCTTCTCTCTTCATTCATTACTCACAGGAAATAGCGAGCAGCAAGTCACAGCACTGGGGACGGGGGGCCGTGGGCAGAATGAGCCGAGTTTAATACTTATTGTAGAATAACAGGCAGGAATGGAAGTTCATCCCATTTAAAGCAAGAGCTTTATAAACAAAGACGTTATGTGGGAATCAACCTAGTACCACCTTGCTACCAAAGGATACCTCTGTAAAGGAATGGAATCTTACTTGGCAAATCTTCCTCTGATGAGGCTCATACGTTCTCCCTCCACTGCCTCTAGGGCAGGGGTCGGCAACCTGCGGCACGCGCAGGGCCGTCCTTAGGATTTATGGTGCTCTAGGCGGGATTATTAAACTGGTGCCCCTATGCCTGACTTGCTCTTAGCAGCACAAACAAACTTACAGTACTGGAAAACTTGCCCTCTGCACTTTATTAAAAACAGTTTAACTTCATTGAGCACCCTGTAATGGCTGATGGACTAGCACTAAAGAAGTAGCGCTATAGAAAAAAATTTATTTATTGACAGAATGATGCAAATAATATAATTTTTTAAATTTGTCAACATTTTATTGGAAATTTCTATGAAGCGGTATTGAAACAAGGATTTGTTTTTAATTAAAAGTGATCTTTCTGGCTTTTTTGGCTGCAAAATCAGTAATAATGACATCGTATGACAAAGTGATGTCTTGTTCGACCGGAAGAATAGCAAGACCAGTCAAGCATTCCTGACTCATTGTAGAATGGAGATAGTTTTTAATGAGCTTTAGTTTTGAGAAACTCCGTTCTCTGATGCTACTGTTACAGGAATTGTCAGCAGAATACGAGTGGCAATGTACACATTAGGATATATGTCAACAAGTTTGCTGATATGAATAAACTGTACAATGTCTGTTAGGATAAAGATATTCAGGCCTGTCTGCAAAGGCCTGTACTTTAAGAATTTAGGGGTATTCTTATCACTTGGCTAGTTCTAGAGGTATAAAAGAAAGAATCAAAATCACTGTCTGCTGGTGTAAGGGCCTTCTCTTACTGTGACAGTCTGAGGCCCTGTGCTTAGGCTAAGGCCTTTGGCTAAGCAGCAGAGGCAGCCATAAGCTGGGAAGCGAACGGTCACATCCTCACATTCCAACCTAGTCACATTGAAATAAGGTGCTATTGGGCTGTTAGGCACTATCAGGACAGGATTGTATTCCTATCACCTCCAGAGAAAGGGAAGTGCCTAGAAAATGTAAAAGGAAACTTAGTTTGATAGCATCCTGTCTGGCAAGAACTCACTTATCAATAGCTGGGATGTGAAATCCTCACTTCTGTATTGTTTTGTCATTATAGTTCCCACTTTGCTATTGTTTGTCTGTATAATCTCTGTCTGGTTCTGTGATTGTTCCTGTCTGCTGTATAATTAATTTTGCTGGGTGTAAACTAATTATTGTGGTGGGATATAATTGGTTACATAATCATGTTACAATATGTTAGGATTGGTTAGTTATATTTCAGGAAAATGATTGGTTAAGATATAGCTAAGCAGAACTCAAGTTTTACTATATAATCTGTAGTCAATGAGGAAGTGGGTGGGTGTGGGTGGGAGGGGGTGGGAGGGTGAGGGTGTGGGAAATGGGAACAGGGGTAAGAAAATTGGAATCATGTTTTGCTAAAGGGGGAAATGGGAACAGGGAATGGGAGTAAGGAAGTTGGAATCATGTTTGGCTAAGGGTAGGAATGGGAACAGGGACACAGGTGTAAGGCTCTGTGGTGTCAGAGCTGGGAAGGAGGATACTAAGGAAGGAAACTGGAATCATGCTTGCTGGAAGTTCACCCCAATAAACATCAAATTGTTTGCACCTTTGGACTTTGGGTATTGTTGCTCTCTGTTCATGTGAGAAGGACCAGGGAAGTAAGTGGGTGAAGGAATAAGCCCCCTAACAATGTCCATCATCGATTTTGCATGTGGCAACACTGATGACAATGTACTCAATTCTTCGTACAGTTCAAGTCCATTTAAATCAAAACTATCACCCTGCTTCAGGAAGCTCTCTAGGTTCTTTCACTGTCATTTGCTGCTCGTGTTTTCCTATTTTGTTGAATTTAGTTATGTTATACAAAAATACAAACTGTTCATGGTGTGACCTTTCATCAATGGTAGATATTGCTTTATCCATCACAACATTAAAAAATTCAACCTCAAATTTATTTTCTGGATCGTCTATGGGCTTATCTGTGCCTTCATATTCCGCTTGCTGTTTTTTCCTTGAAACTCGTGTCACGTTTGGACATGGAAATTTTGGTTCTATACCAAGTGCCTGTCCAAGCTCCCTTGCTGTAACCTGTGCTTCTTTGAATCAATTTTCTCTGTATTTCACTCAAAAGTCTTGTGTGTTGTTTAGTAAGGTAAGTGTTGAATCAAGCTGCATCATTGGACTCTGCATTATTTTGCTTACACTTGAGATTTTAGCAAGAATGTCATACCAGATTACGACAGATGTTAGAAACTTGAAGCTGGATATTTCAGAGGCCAATGACTGTGTTTCACTTTTAACTTTTGAATCTCTGGCTTCTTCCAAAATAGCAACCAGTGCTTCGTAAACTTCCTCAGATTGATGTCTCAACGTTTTTGCACTTTCTACTCTGCTTTCCCAGCGTGTCTCAGATAGAGGCCTAACGGTAATACCATTGACATGTGCTTTGATTATCTGCCATCGTTGAGTAGAAGCTGAAAAGAGCATGTAAATGCGTTGCAGCAAACCAAAAAAAGAAACAGCTTCTACGGAAAACTTGGCCATATCACACAAAATCAAATTAAGGCTGTGGCATGCACATGGAACAAAAAAGGCTCGTGGATTTTCTGCCAGCAATCTAGCTTGCACGCCAGAAATGCATCCTCTCATGTTGGAACCATTATCATACCCTTGTCCTCTAATGTTCATTACGGACAATCCTATTCGTTTTAGATCATCAAGGAGAGCTTGAAGAAGTCCAAAACCTGTAGTGTCCTCTACTTTTAAAAATGTGATAAATGATTCCTTAACTGTAATCTGTGCTGAATCACTAATGTCGACAAATCTCACTACTAACGACGTCTGTTCTCGATGATTTACGTCCGGAGTGCAATCTAGAATTACGGCAAAATATTTTGCCAAAGTAACCAATGAAACTTTTTGTCTCTCACTTTATCACTCATTAGCATGATCAGTTCATTTTGAATTCTTGGTTCCAAACAGTGGTCATGTATTTCATTTTCAGTTACTCTTCGGAGATGTTCACTCATCACTGTGTCAAATTTTCCCAGCAGTTGTATAAGGCCCAAAAAAATTGCCATTTTTGGGCTGGAATAATTTCTCAACACTTCCTCTAACAGTAAGATTGTTTGTTGATAGATATTCAACAATAGATAACAGACGTTCAAGAACACGACGCCAATGCTGCTTCTCTAACTCCAGCAATCTTTGGTTTTGGGCATCAAGAGTTGTCTGATTTTTTAACCTTACACTCAGCTCACACCATTGGTGCATACTTTCATTGTGGTGTTGTGCCTTTTCATGTTGCGGTAATATGTGACTAAGATTTTTCCAATTATTAATACCCATGGTTGCTATCTTAAAATTGCAACTATTGAAAAGCTTGCATGGGAAACAAAATACAGCATCTTTGCATTTAGAGTACACAAGCCACCATCTGTTGACAATTTCACCATTAGAAAGTCTTTTGCAGTAATTGTTTTCTGTGAATTTCCTACCTCTAATGTCTTTAGGATATTCAAGACCTTTTATTCTCCCAGGGCCTCTCTCAAGTATAATGGCACGGAATTTGTTGTTTAAAGACCGCAGCCATGCGCCAATGTCATCTATATCCCATGCTAGTACAATTTCAACTGTTGTAATTTGTTGTTTTGTGTCTGCATCTGTTTCAAATGATTGTTCTGTGTGTTGTTGCATTTCTTGAGCTTCCTCTGCATAAAAATTTTCTTGGGCAGTTACTTGATGATCTTGATCAACTTCGTTGTTTTCATGACGTACAAACTTAAGTAGAGAACCCTTCTGTGCTTGTACAGCTAATCCTTTTTCATCTTTCCATTTGCTTTTCTGTGACCCGGAAAGTTGTTTTCAATACGACATAACTTATAAGGATGTTTTTTAAAAAAATAACTGTTTAAATTATCAGATCAGAAATATTATTTAAAATAACTAATATAGGATACCCGTGAGTCTGTGACCTTGAGCTAGTGTGAAGACACCTTACAAGGCACTCCGCCCTGACTGAGACCCAGTAGAGTTGGACACCCATGTCATTTTTACAAAGCCACTTTTTAGTTTTAAATGTATAATGGGCATCAGTCTTAATGTTAGTTACAACTCTCTATCAACCTTATACTGTAACTAGATCAATGGCATTATCCAGTTTAATAAGCTGGGTTTCCAAGCAGTGGGAAAATATAACCCTAGTTTTACTCCTAGGTAAAGCACAAAGTGACCAAAATGAAGTCAGCCCAGAATCATCTCCTCTCGATTAAGGCAGCACAGAAATGTGACAGGAGTCCTATTGTGCCTTATTATTGTTTGGAAAGACATTAGCAATAGCAGCACATTTTGGGCACGGCCAGAAATACATGACAAATCACTGCTTCTAAAGTTCCATCAAAACCTGACATTCTCACAGCTCCAGCATGATCTGCTGCACAAATTGTTCACAAGGAAGCGTCCCTGGCCTTTTTAACTCATATTAACCATGTATTTACTTTATGAAAGTTGGACAAAATATTGTGAAAACGTAAGACATTGGCTGCCCAACCTCTGGGCTGGGAAAAGCTACACTGACTCACTAGGAAAAAAAGCAAGAGACTCTGCGTACACCATATGGTCACTCTATACACTAGTAAGGAGCTGAGCATATTGCAGTTGTTAGAGGGCTCTATTTAGCAGTAACAGGGCTATAAGAAAGCCAGTCAACATTTTTTGTTTCTCTGATGAAAACTGGCCCACTCCCTGCCCCAAACCACACTTGTCACAAATAATTGTCAACAACTTAATTTTCTGGTTTTGGCTAAGATATTGATTTTTTAAAAAAAATATTGAAATTGGATTCAGGATTGTTAGCAAGCATTTTTAGCAAACAAAGTTGTTAAATTACAAGCTAAATAGCAACACAGTACAGCTTTCATGCTTGGCTCACCCCCCAGCCTGCTGGTCCAACAGCTGCAGTAGAGGAGGAGATAGGCGGAAAACTGCAGGACTCCAAAATCCACCTCTTAGGGTGCAGAGTGGCAACAGCAGCAGCAAACCCTCAGGTCCGAATACATGCTCCGTGGGGGGCGGAGAGGAAGACGAGGAAAGGGGGGTGCTCCGTGGGAGGAGAGAAGAATGTATGTTATGGGGGCAACAAAGGATACTGCCAGAGCTGCCAGCCTGCCTCACCTCAAGCGGGGGTAGAGAGTCACAATCACAGGTGAGTTCCTTCCTCCTCCCCTACCCCGCCTTTTCCCAGAGACCCCGGCAGCCAATCCCCTCCCTCACTCAAACTGCATTGCATCCGGCTCTCTCTAGGACCCAGCAGCCCTGCTCTTACATGCTCCACTGCTTCCCATCTGTCCAGGCTCCCGACAGAGTGGGGCCCTCAGCAGAGTGGTGCCCTAGGTGGCTGCCTACTCTGCCTATGGCTAAGGACGGCCCTGCACGTGGCAAAGGCGACACGCGAGCCAATTTTTACTGGCACGCTGCTGCCAGCCTGGAATACCAGCCACCGGCTCTGCTCAGCCTGCTGCCAGCCTGGGATACCAGCCACCGGCCCCGCTCACCTCGCTGCCGGTCTGGGGTTCCAGTTGCCAGGCCCCCTGCCAGCTGGGGTCCAGGCCTCCAGCCCTGCTCAGCCCTCCTGCTGGCTTGGGGTACCGGCAGCCAGCCCAGGGCTCTGCTCCTGGCCTGGGCCCAGGGCTCTGCGACCCTTATCAAAAATTACACTGCAATTAGCTTAAAAACTTGAAAACTTAAAATATTACTGTAATCGTTAAAAATGTATAATGTTAATAAATACATAGGTTTGATGAAACAAAGTAGCTGTACTTATTTGCCTGTGCTTAATTTGTGTTTTCAATGATTTACCTTCTAAAAAAATCTTGCATGTCTCGCACCCCCACGGTGTGCGTGCACCCCAGGTTAAGAACCACCGCACTGAACTGATAAGATCTGCATTTTAATTTAATTTTAAATGAAGCTTAAACATTTTTAAAACCTTACTTTACACACAATAGTTTAGTTATATCATATAGACTTAGAGAGACCTTCTAAAAACATTAAAATGTAGTACCAACATGCGAAACCTTAAATTAGAGTGAATAAATGAAGATTCAGCAAACCACTTCTGAAAGGTTGCCGACCCTTGCTCTAGGGACTTCTATGAATAGTTTCCAAGGTGCCTAGCATGTCAGCTGGTGCAGGATTTTTATATCTTGTCTGCAGCATCTTTGAGGCCCTAAGGCATTAGCATTTTGGATAGAATGAAAAGAACAGGGTACAATAAACATATCTCAAGCATATAGAGTGTATATCTTTAGAGATCTAGGAATACCCATTTATGCCACACACTTCCAAGAGTTAGAATAAAATAACGGGGGAGCTGTTTTCCAGGATTTGTGGAAAGACGACGAAGTTACTCATCTTGTGCAGTAACATTGGTTCTTTGAGATGTGTGTCCCTATGGCTGCTCCACTATAGTGTGTCTGCATCCCTGCACTGCTGATCAGAGAACTTTGGTAGCAGCGTCCATTCAGCCAGCATATGCACTGCTCCTCACCTGCCATGAAGCTAGCCAGCGTGTGTAGGTGAACCCTTGTTGGATCATATTAAAGAGGTTCTGTATTAAAATCACAAATGAGTTTCATTCCCCATAGTTTAAATTCCAGGGTATTACTAATTAAGAGGTCTCTTGGTTTTTGGTACTGTTTCTTTCCCTCTATGTGTGAAACTTGCAAACTGCTAATTGTGTTAGTACATTCTAAGACAGAGTCTGTTCTCAAAGCAATTCTTTGTAACAACCACCACTCAAACAGAGAGAGAGACTCAAAGCAATATGCTGTAACAACAGAAACAGCACCCAGAGATTCCCCGCCCTTTTGTTGTATTCATCTCACTTTGTTAACAATTGTGATTAAAATAGAGATAGAGGATGTATGTGGATGGATGCTTGGTGTGGATAATAACTGAATGATCAGGGAGGTGCCAGCCTAAGAATCCAGTGTCCATTGGCTGAAGAAGGTGTCAAGTGGAAATAACGAGAGGACCCCTGGAGGGCAGACTGGAATCCACCCAACAGCCTCAAGAATGGGAGAATCAAAGAACAAGATAACATCTGGCAGCACGGAGCCATCAGGAATGTGGCATCTGCTGATTGATTCAGCAACAGCATGATGAAGCAATTCCCATAGACTGGCATAGGAAGAAATTCCTAATAAAATGGACTCTAGAAAGTGAGAACTTTGGGGTCTGATTCTGCAAACCAACTTCCAGGAGCATCAGATGAACATCTGACAAGGCCCTGCTCCCTCCTCATGTCCAGGCCACCTGGCCAGTGGCTTGGCATGAGCAACTCTAAGGCTGGTAACTATGATAAAAACCTTGCAGAACCTATGTGTGTGTGTATGAATGAATGTGTGAATAAATATGAGATTGAATGGAACGTTATAGCTATAACTAACTGCTTACTATGATTCTTTCTGTATTCACAATAAATGTGGTATTTTGCCTTTTCCCCTTTAATAAGATCCTGCTGGTTTTTATTTTATTGGTATAACACCCTCCTCAGTTCCTTTTCTACTGTAGTCAATAACAAGAACTCTGGAGGGTGGGGAGGGTGTGTCATGGAGCACCCACAGGGGGACACATCTCAAAGAACCATTGTTACTGCACAAGGTAATTTCATCGTCTTCTTCTTTGAGTAGTGTCTCTGTGGGTGCTCCATGGTAGGTGGCTCCTGAGCAGTGCCCAGCACTGTGTCTGCAGCCGAGTGTACATACTGAGGACCTGGCATACAACTGAGGACAAACTAACAGGCTTGTAGTTTCCTGGATCACTTCCCCCGCCCCCCACCTTTCTTAAAAATAGGAACTATATTAGCAATTTTCTAGTCAGAGGGTATGACCCCCCAGATTTACAGATTCATTAAAAATCCTTGCTATTGGGCTTGCAATTTCATGTGCCAGTTCCTTTAATATTCTTAGATGGAGATTATCCAGACCCCCAAATTTAGTCCCATTAAACTGTTTGAATTTGACTTCCACCTTGGGTGTGGTAATTTCTATTTCCATATCCTCATTCCCATTAGCCACCCTGCCACTACCCCTAAGCTCTCTATTAGCCTTATTAAAAACTGAGGCAAAATATTTGTTTATGTGTTGAGCCATGCCTAGATTATCTTTAATCTCCACCCCATCCTCATTGTTTAGCAGTCCCACTTCTTTCATTGTTTTCTTTATATGGCTAAAAACCTTTTACTATTGCTTTTAATTTCCTTTGCAAGGTCCAACCCTGCTTGGCTTCTAGCAGTTCTCACTTTATCCCTACACTTTGACCTCCAAGAGGAATCTTTTCTTGCTGATCCATCCCATCTTCTTTTTCTTATAGGCTTTCCGCTTTCTCTTAAATGACTTGTTTGAGATGCTCTCTCATCCAGCTTGGTCTGCAACCCTTCCCTATAAATTTTTTCCCCTTGGTTGGGATGAAGGCTTCAGATACTTTTTGTGACTTTGACATAAAAGTAATTCCAAACCTCCTCCACATTCAGATCCTTAAGTTCTTCAATCCAGTCCACTTCCCTAAATAATTCCCTTAATTTTTTAAAGTTTGCCTTTTGAAATCAAGAACCCTGCTTGCAAATCTACAATATTTTTGTTTATCCTTTCATTTAGTTTAAACTGAATTAACTCATGATCACTCGAACAAAGGTTATCCCCTACAACCAGTTCTTCTATGAGGTCCTCACCACTCACCAATAGAAAATCTAAAATGGCATCATCTCTTATTGGTTCAGCAACTATTTGGTGAAGAAATCTGTCAGATACCACACCTAGGAAAATCTGGGCCCTACTGTTATTAGTAGCACTTGTCTTCCAATCTATATCTGGGAAGTTAAAGTCTCCCATAATCACACAAGTCCCAGAAGTATTTATTTCATTAAAAACATTAGAGGTCTCTATCCATATGCAAATCGGATTGGGTGGTCTATAAACACACCCCAAGCAATATATTAGGGGAACCTCTAGTAGCTTTCTTCCCCAAAGTGATTTTGGCCCTAACAGACGCTGTCTTATCCACTTCTAATTTCTTTACAGCCTCTCTCATCATTAATATACAATGCTACTCTACCTTTACTTTTGTCTTTCCTGAACAGCACAGACCTTCAATACCTGTACTCCACTCATGACTACTATTCCGCCATGTTTCTATTATCCCTATAATATCGGGTTTCACTTCCCGCACCAGTAATACTAGCTCATCCATTTTGTTACCCCAGCTCCTTGCACTGGTGTACAAACATCTTAGTTGTTTCTGTTTGGCTTCAACCACATTCCTCACCAAACTGGGTAAAGGAATTCTACTGCCAGTTTCACCTACTGGACTGTTAGCTTCATTGGTATCGGCACTATTTTTCCTCTGAACATCCATTCTCCTACCCACTGCTGTTCCTTTCTCCATTGCTGTATCCTTTCTTGATTTTCCCCCTGCTCAGTGTTAGAATCAGGAGTGGAGATTACACGAGCATCTCCCAACCATTTCCCCTGAATTCCTAGTTTAAAGCTTTTTTAATCAGTTGTGCCAACCTCCAACCCGGAAGTCTATTTCCCTACCTACTCGGGTGGAGCCCATCCCATAAGAAGAGTCCTCTGTTCATGGATGCCTCCCAGTGGTCAAACATCCCAAAGTGCTTCTTATAGAACTACTGCCTGAGCCATCTGTTGATCATCATAATCTTGTCTCACCTTCATTCTCCTCCTCTAGGGACAGGTAGAATCCCACTGAAGATCACCTGAACCTCAATTTCCTTAAGTGTCTTCTGCAGCCTGAAATAGTGTTCCTCGACACATTCTGGCGAGAATCTAGCTGTGCCATTTGTTCCCATGTGAAGGATAATCACTGCTGCCATTAGGATCTTCATCATCATCAGGTCCACATCACATATCTTAGCTCCTGGCAGAAAGTGCACCATTCTGTTCTCTGGATCAGCTCTGATGCCAGGCCTGTCTGTTCTTCCTAGTAGGAAGTCAACAGTCATGTAGTCCTGCCTTTTCCTAGCGATAATGTGATTCTCCAGCCTTCCTCCTGTTCTTTCTGGCTACAAGTCCTCTTTTATTCTCCCTTGCAATCTTCTGTAAGTCGTCCTGTATCCTTCTGGAGCCCTGAACTCCAGGTATCTCCCCTTGCTCTTTTCCTCTTCTTACAGGACTAGCCGCTCTTCTTCCTTGTCATCCCTCCTTCAGTTACAGCCTGCTGTACCCCTTCTTCATTTTCCAACTCAACAAACCTGTTTCCTGAGCTCTATTTCTCTTTCACTAGCCGGTCTTTTCCTATGCCCGGTTCTCAGTCACATGCTTCCACTGGCCACATTCCTCACCCACCAGTCTCCCCCTCAAAGCTCTTCAGTCCAGCTTGCATCTGTTAGTCTTGACTTTTTCCTTTAAGCCTCCTACGCCTTCCCTCCATCATCTGCTCAAATTCCCTTCAAAACTCAACCATAGTTTCTACCTGCATCTCTAAACCTTAGATCTTCTCTTCCATCATCTCTATCAGGCAGCAGTTCATACAAACGAGTCTCTTTTCAGGTACCTGTTCCAGGATCATGTACATCCCACAGCTTCCACATCTGCTCATCTTCATTGTCTCTTCCATTCCTTGGGTCACTGCCACTGCTGCCTCTGTACCTGTCATAGAATCATAGAATATCAGGGTTGGAAGGGACCTCAGAAGGTCATCTAGTCCAACCCCCTGCTCAAAGCAGGACCAAATCCCCAATTTTGCCCCACATCCCGAAATGGCCCCCTCAAGGATTGAACTCACAACCCTGGGTTTAGCAGGCCAATGCTCAAACCACTGAGCTATCCCCCCATCAGAGCCTTCCTGCCTACATACCTGTCAAGGAAGAAGAAAAAACCAAAACACCACGCCCACACGAAAACACAATTGTACCACAACACACCCCTTCTCCTAACCTCCCCTGTTTATAGCTCTGTCTGCTGGCTCCTGTGCTGCTGGCTGGCTGACTATTTGGCTGCCTTCATAGGACCCCTAATCAGGGAAGCCCCTTCCCCTAAGCAGGGTTTAGCTTCTCTTACAGCACACTGTCCCCTGCTAGCCTCTGCAAACTGAACAGGAAAAAAGAAAACACACAAACACACACACTGCCCCTAAAGGAACAGGGGCTTGCTTCCTCCCTTTTCCTCCAACAGAGCTCCCACTTGAATTCCCCTGTTTACAATTCTGTTTGCTGGCTCTGGTGCTGCTGCTTCTCTATACCTTTAGAGAAATAAATTTATTTTGTACTAATATATGCCTGAGACAAATTTACATGAAAATAACATTCCCAATCTCTCTCGATTTCATAAAGCACCTACAGATTTAATGTACACTAGGGATAGAGTGTGATCAAGTTAAAAAAAGAAACAGTTAAAGGGGAAAAACACTTTTTTTTTTTTTTTTTTAAAAAGAGAGCTTCCTCTGCTTTCAAATATGAAAATGTTGGAATAGCACAACTAAAAATAAAGCAGAACTGTTAACTTAAATTGAGCTTGTGAAACTACTATTTTTGTTTCTGTCTTCTCAAGCATGACTGACCAGCAGAGTAGCTGGTGTTTTAAACAGTTGTTATATATAAGTTTCAAAAGAGTCAGATATCTTTATTTCTAACTGCAGCCACTTTTTCTTAGGATAAATTAAGCAAAAATTTATTACAACAGAATAAAACATAAAGATAGCACATAGTATTTCAATAATAGCATATAATGGGGGGGAGGGAGGCTCTATAAATGAAAATTTGTCACTACCAATAAGTACCGCTTTCAGAAACAGTACAAAAGCATAAGCAATTCTGCCACAAAAAATTTCTACATATATAACAATAAAGTACTCTTTTTTTTCCATTTCAAAAACGTCACAATTTAACAAATTATATTGCTTCAAAGAGTTCCATCACAAACTAGTCTAGTTTGATTCATCTTTGTTGTTAACCTGTATTGCACAAACAGTATAAAAATATGGTTTTTGTACATTCCAAGAAAGATGACATTAAGCAGTTATTTAACATCAGAAAAAAATTAACAAAATCTTTTTTGTAAACACAGGGCTTGTCTATATGATATGTTAATCCGCACTAGAGGAGTGTGAATTCTAGTGCACACTAGCATGTTGCACATTAACTAGCCCACATTGACCCTGCTGGAGTGCACTCTATTATATATATAAATCAATATATTCTAATTTGATCAATATATTATCAAATAATATGACCTATGTTATTAAATACAAAGATGTGCATTATGCTATAGGTTAAAAAGGTATACAGTTACAAGATAAAGGAGCAGATTTTAAATGTGCACATACTGTTAAAAAAAATATATATATACAGCATCTTGAACAATCCAGGTAAAAGACTGACTTTATCCCATGCAAGTCTGCATAGTTCATACACCCAGCCTACCAACATCAACTATATACATGCAAAAGTTAAAATTCTGTTTAAAGTTCATAAACCCTTTTAAGACTCTCCAGGTCTTCTAAAGAAAATTGGTGATTTTGCTTTTTTGAAAGAGAATCAAACAACTTCTGAACCTGCTCTTTTTCATTCTTGCTAAGAAGCGTCAGCACTACCTGAAAAAATATATTTTGTATAATTAGTGCACATAGATATAAGTTTTCTGTTTTTCTGTTAAGTGCTAAATTTAATAAGCTTTATACTGCATTGAGATTTTTACATTTTGAGTTTCTTGACATTTTCATAGAGAAAAATTGCACTGAATATATGCTCTTACCTTAAACCTTTCAACTTTACTCAGATAAAGAAGGTGCTGATACACAAGGCCAGGATCTTTTCCAAGTAGATGATATTCCAATGCCTGCATAAAGATCAGAATGGTATCCCCCTCTAGTTTGTTACTTAGCAGCATTGGCAATTTTTTGGGATCAATAATGGTTAAAAGATCTGCACAGGCAGCTTCATCCTTCTTGGCATTCACTGCATTTATAATCTGACCAAACTCATAGGCATTAGATGGTTCTGAAATGAGCAGTTTTTCAGAGATTTTCAATGGCAGACTGTTTTCAGCTCCTCCTTTGGCAATTTGGTAATTAAGCACAGCATCCTTTGAGGTACTGGTCTGTCTCTCCTCTTCATTACCCTCATTTACCTTCACAGGAAAACAACAAATCATTTTAATTTTGACATATATAATATCTCGAGTTTCATAAACCAGATGACAGCATGTCCTGCACTGATACCACTAAATTAGAGTTTACCACTTTCCTCATCTTGTGGGAAGACTTTTTGGAACATGATGGCTATTCTCCTTTCTATGTCCCACTTTTCCCTTTACAGAAATGGTATCCTAATATTCATGCAGGTTAAAAGTTTGTTTTTCTTAGTTAGCAATGCATTATTTTACACTTGTCTTCAGTATTTTGCACCCTCTTCTTAAGGAGAGAGCTGAAAGTTTTTGGCAGAAAACTAAATATAGGACCAATCACATCATAGTTTCAAATATACATACTATCTATATGAATTATAGAGCAACAGCAGTCATACTGTATTTTAGTCATAGTGAATAACTACTAAAAATAGGCTGTCTTTCAAAACATGAAGAGTCATGAAATTGGGTTAACAGAATGAAAATTCAGGGGTCAGTATCTCTTGAAATTTATATAAAATTTTTCTAGAAAGTTTTAGGGTATAACGTCTTTGCGCCTAGTCCGCTATTCTTTTCTCTCTTCAATAATCTGATTGTGTTCTCTACTTCTTTCTATTAGGGGAGGTTTCTTGATCTTATATGTAGTACATTTTGGTTAAAATGAAAAAGCCAACTTCTAGATTATGCCAGTTACATGAAGTTCCCCAAATCCCTTTGACTTTGATGGGATTCCTGCATGGGACCACTTGCACAAATGGGTCCTGCCCTAATGGTTTATATTACCATCTGCAGTTCCAGTTTTAATAAAAGTTATACAACAGTTTTCAAAATGAGAGACCCAAATTCTAATCTCACACTCTATAGATCAGTAGCGATATTTCTTGTAATAAAACAAAGAAGAAAGACACCCATTCTTACAGGACCACAAACATTTAGTCACAGAGAAATACCACCATCAAATGATTCCATATTTAACAGTGACTCAGTATTATCTGGGCACCAGCAACTCAGCGCAGTTGTTTTAACCTAGAATATTACATCACTTGATTCTTTTACTACAATATCAAAACTAAGGGGAAAAATAGCATTCTCTGATGATTTTGTAGATTTTTCACCCACACTCTACTTCTCCAATGCATATTCAGTATTCCATTCCTCCACCAAACTGCCAAACTTAACTGAAGGTATAGCCTCTGACAGCACACACAGCCACAGGGGACTCCTGGACAGCATGGCCTCTTGCTGGTTCCCCAAAACAACATTTGAAAGAGACCTGAAATGTTGCATCATCAGATATGACAGCTATTTTGAACAGTGTTTTCTTCTGGTTTTTTTAAAAGAACATGTCCTCAACTTTAACATCTGAAAGTTTCTTGTTTAGGCATTACAGTCAGTTTATTTCTGCTGGAATTCTGGACGTACCCTGAAGCATCACAGATTTAATTATAAGAGTCTGATTGGCATCAAACACACACAACGTTTAAGATGTGAGTAAATTGGCATGTTTTTAAAACTAGCAAGTACATGAATAAACACACTATATGTACGAAGTATTAGCTCAAAATATCTGTCAACATTACAGAACAAAAGCCCTATTTTAATCTTCTTAAGTGTGTGACTTCAATATTGCCTGCTTTGCAAAAGAAGGAAAATACCTCTTGTATTTTGATTTTCTTCCTTTGCTTTTGTTGGCTACCTGCTCCAATACCATTTTTAAGGTTAAGCAACTGGGTGATCTCTTGTAGTTCCCTCTTTGCTTCAGCCACATTTGGATCTATCATAAGTACTTTGCTGAGATCATCAACACTGGCTTGGTAATTCTGAAAGGCAAAGAGGAAAAGTAAGTTGTTTTCATAAAACAATTCCAGATGCCACAGTAGGAGAATTAGCTAACTGCCACACTACTGTTCACAATTATTCGGAAAACTGCTGGGATACTGACAACAAATGAGCAGAAAGCAGCTAGATTTAGATTTAAACATGTATACTACAGAAAACAAAGCTAAGAATGGGTTCTCTGTTCTGATGTTAACACTAATGTTATGCAGCTAAATATTTACAGATGATCTCTGTAAATATCCAATTTGTAAATAAATTTGCTCTCAGAAAATCCACCCCCATTAGCAAATACATTATTAAATAAGGCTGCTTTTATGTGTATTTCCAATTTGCTGACATGATGTAACTTAATGTCATACCATCATCAAGATTGATATAATATGGTCCAGATATACTTAACATAAATTCTGCCAAGACACACAGCTTTAAACCGATATTAATTTAAAAAAACCAAAACACATGTTATCATATGCACCAGAAGATCCAAATAGGCTACAGCTCCATAATCCAGAAACAGCTAGACAGAAAGGACTAGATTCACACAGAAACTTTGGCATGGTGATGCTGAGCATTGCCATGCCTAACTTTTTGGTGTCTAGAAAAACACAAGGATTCACAAAGCTTGAGTTTGGTGCCTTGACTCCCTACACAATGAATGGGGGAGAGATATACGCCTTAGGCAACATGCGAGGCAGCTCCTTGTATAAGCTAGCCAATAGGAGATACCAAGGGGGGGGGGGAGGAGGGGCGTGCGCTAAACCGCATCCCTCTCTCAGAGATAGGCACTAAGTCCAGGCTCGAGGGAAGCACCTATGTCTTCCTAGGTTTCCCTCTGCTTAGGATTCTCAGCTGCAAACCCTCTCTTGGAGTTAGGCACCTATACTGTTTTGGTGAACGGGGGGAGGAGGACCTCCCTCATAACTTTTAGCCCAGTGGTTAGGGTACTCACCTGGGATGCAGGAGATGTCCATTTCAAGCCCCCTCTCCAGATGAAGGGGAGAAGGAATTTGAATAGGGATCTTCACCTCTCAGGGGAGTGCCTGAAGCACTGGACTATGGGCTATTCTGATCTGGGGCTCCCACACACTCTCCTATTGAAGCTATTCCACTGTGCATAAATAATACAAAAATCATTAGGGGAGGGGAGGGAAGAGAGCATGAGAATGACTCCGTCCTCCTGCTTCACTGACTTTTTTCAGTTATTTTATCCACATTGGAACAGCTTCAACAGGAGAGACAGGCAGGGGCAGGAATAGTAGCAAGGGGCTCCATCAGTTTTTCCTGGTGAAGCTATTCCACTGTGGATAAATAACTGAAAAAAAAGTCAGTGAAACAGAGGGACTGGATCCTGGCTATCCTACCTCCCAGGTGAGTGCTCTAACCACCAAGCTAGTGTAATTCAACAGGAGAAACTGAGGGAGCTTCCCTGCTACCACTGCTCAGAAATGAGTGGTGATAGGACCCGCACCAGCACAGCAGACAGGCCCCTGACACTTCCACTCCAAGTGGGGGTGGGGCTATGATGCAGGGGCAGGCCACTGTGGGCCCTGTTTTGTGGTGTTCTCAGGGCCCTGGATTACCTTGATATGGTCTTGCTTATGAGTGGGGGATATGACTTTGAGCAGAATGGCCATTGTAAGGGCTTTATACAGTCCTCAAATACGCAGCCACAAACAGCCAAGCAGCTTATATTATGTGATAAAAAACAAGTTACCGTGTGTGTTCCAGTTCGCGCGGCTATCAAAGTCACAAGATACGTAGTGGTAAATGTTCATGCACCTAAGAGACTGTTCATGCCCTAGCTGTGAATTTCCAGTATAGAATTGTTTTTCTTCCAGTCTCTATTCTCCTTCTTTACCCTTTCAGTCTAGACAACGTTCACATTTAAGAAGTTTTAAGTGTCCCATGCAAACTTTTTAGATTTAAATTGAGTTTCTTCTCTCCCTCCTCTGGAGACTTTCATTTTCACTAGCAGAAACTTTTCCTGCTACTCACGCTAACTTTTCCCTCTCAAATACATCTCAATAATTTTACTGACATCCACATGTACCACATTAAATTTCACTCCATCTTTGATATTTACTCTTCAAATATTTATTACATGATTTATATTTATCATTTGTTTTCCTTCCTCTCTTTTACATCTTTAGATATTTAATTCTTCGCTTTTAAATCAATCAAAATCTGAGATCAATTTTGTTGTTTTCTTCTGTTTTTGTTTTGTTATTTATAATTCTTGGAGATGGCAACACTGCAATGTCTTATCCAAAGAGAAGTCAGTCATATGATGTGGTGCTGACAGCTAGCCAGCTCAGGTCACAACCTCAAGAAAGTGTTAAGTGTACCAATTCACTTGTTAGAACAGAACAAAAGAGGATGTTATCACATTACATGTACATGGCATGTGCCTAGTAATTACATTTGCTTTAGATGCATGAAAGCTAGTGAAATAATAATGTTATTGTCTTGACCTATCTGTTTCCTGTGACTGCTATCTTTGTACTTAATTAATCTTAGATCAAAGATGTATTAGGATAAGAATTTACTTGATGTGCAAACTTCATAAAAACCAGTGACTGGCACCTGTACTGGTTTTCACTTATCCATCCCTATTATAAGGAATAGCAGGCAATTGCATTATGCATATCACTGTAATTGAATCACATGTGTATGCATAGGAAGTAGAATGTTAATTTCAAAGCAAGGGGTCGTCGATGTGGTGACCCAAGGTCAAAGATCAAAATGCATTCTTCATCACAGGAAGAGCCCATGCTGTGAGTGCAAGCATTTGCCTGACTGCTTTCTCAGGAAGACAGCTATAAAAGTATGCCCTGAGAACGATCCTTATCTCTGGACTGATGAATTCTGAGCAATTGGACGAAGATCCCTAGAGCCATTCTAGGAAACCCTGACAGACTATTGGAAACCAACAAATTACTACAATTTTGCTATCATACTAGACTTACAAACTTTTATTCACCTGTAATGTATTTTACCTGCTTTAACCTCTCAATAACGCATTTCTTTTTCTTAGCTAATAAATCTTTTGTTTAGTTTACTGAAGAAACTGGCTTCAGCGTTGTCTTCGGTGGGATATGAAGTATACCTTGACATGGGGTAAGTGACTAACTCTTTGTGGCTGGGAGTAACAGAATGTGTGGTGATCTTTGGTTTTAATAATCTTTCATTGTTAAGTCCAGTTTGTCTGGGTGGTCACAGAAGCTGGAGTGCCTAAGGGGACTGTCGGTGGCTCCATGGTAAGATAGTATAGTGATCCTGTAGCACATATTTGTTGCTGGTTTGGTTAAATCTAATTATAGAGTATACCACCAATCTGGATGTGTCTGCCCTGTTTTCTGACCGTCTGAGCCAACAGCTGTGACCCATTCTGGACACTGTGACAGATGACCTTGGGAAATGTATATGTGCTAGGTCCACCTGTGTTCTGTGTGTGCATATGGCAGGTCTCACACTACAAGTATACCATTTAAAGTGTATTTCTGTTTACGTCTTCAATAAAATTACAAACATTTTTCTAGAGTACACAAAAATGGGGAAGTTTCTTAGATTCTTGAATTTCTTCCTATATTATTTTAGGAAGAACAAATGCCTCACTGATCTCTGACTACCTGTTTGGCTGGTTAAATCACTCTCAAACTTCACTGTCACCTATATTAATTTCTACAGACTACAATGACACAGAGGTCATTGTCAATTGCAGCTGATCAATTACAGGTTACTTAACAGAGCTAAGGAAAACATTTAACACAAAGCAATACTTTGTCTTCTCACTGGTTTTGAAGAGAGGTGAAATTTTCCTTTTTTTTTTAAAGATGCTGTAGTTTTGCAGATTTTTTTTTTTAATAAGAAAAGGAATCTGATTTTGTATCATGCTTACTAAAGCCTACATTTGGAACTCATAGTAGAGTATGAAGGCAACTGAAGGAAAAAAAGTGTACGTTCAGTCTGCTGCATTACTTGATTTCAAGCCATTCCTTAACTGCATGCTCAGCAGTGCTCATCATTACATTGGGGAGACCTCAGCAGGGGAAGGAGATTGTATGAGTATCAGAAAAAAATTAAAAACAGTAGAATCTTGTTTAACTCAATTCCAGTTAACCAAAACTCTGAGTTACTCCCTGACATTACTGCATGCATGAATCAATTACATGAAATCGTTATTCAAATAATTCTTTTGGCCCCAAAATATTTACACAGTGCTTTACTTTTGCCAAGTACTTTACCAACATTAAAAAACAGCCAACATTCCACACCTCTCTTGTATTTACAAATCCACTGTAACTATGTAAGTGTCTTTGAACAAGATAGCTGCAAATTTAAAAATATTTAGGAATACCTGCCTTGTTCTTTTTTCTTACCTGTAGTCCTTTGTATGCTAGAGCTCTTCTATAAAAAGCTTTGACATTAGCATCTTCTATCTGAAGAACACGATCACAATCCTGTTTAGCCTCTTCATATTGATTCAATTTTAAGTAACAGAGAGCCCTAACAGAATACAATAAAACACAGTTCGGTTTAAGGGAATTGTAACATATTGCAGTGCCAACAATTTCTGACTCTCAAAGGTTAACTATGTTGCTTGTTAGAATTCAGCATCAATACATTTTTTTAAACTTTGGAGTTCTTCAAAAATATTTATAGTACAGATTATTACAGCATTAGATTTATAATATTTCCACATGGCCAATTCCTGCAAAACTCTTAGACAAAACTCAATGAGACTTTCGCAGTTACATTAAACACATGGGTAACTGTTTGCAGTATCAAGGCCTATGCCAGCATAATACACCCTAATACTGTAACGGGGCATTAGTTCAATAGTGGCTATGGAAAAAAAAGAAAGTGTCACCTAGTTCATCACTACCACTACTTTTGGCAGCACTTTGCAGCTAGGTATTACTTGGAGGTCTCACATCCAAGTACTGACCCAGTCAAATCGTTCTTAATTTGTGCGAGTTGATGGGATTACAGCAGGTTTAAGCAATTCTATAAAAATTAATGCTGCTTCATTGCCGTTTCTAACCATCCAAAATGGGTAGGGATCTCCTACTCTTCAAAGGGGACCGAGCATATTAAATACTGTGTGAAAAGTCTCTTCCACAGGCACTGCAGGAAGATTTAAAAAGGACACTACACGATCCACTAAATTGTGGAACTGCATAGCATCCTCAGAAGGCAAGTAGGTCGAAGCCACTCCCACATGTTCATCTGGGATAAAGATAATCCATTTCCAAATGCTCCTGCTCAAAGGGAAAGCTACCTCCTCATCTTCCTCTCCTCAGAAAGCATTTCTGGCATGACCATCTGTAATGTTGGCCGACCTGGAGAAGCCAGATCCGAGGATCTCAGGACTGCCGTATCCTTTGCAGAAGAAACCTTTCTTCTCCTCCATGTGGAGGGTAAATGAAAAATTCCTGAAGTGACCCCCAGGACTGCCAATCTCCCCCACAACTGGTTTTGGGGATGCAGAACATAGGGTGATACAAATCGAGCCACAGGTGTCTGCATTCTTCCACTAATTTCCTCCTGGTAAAGATCCAGGTCTGGATCAGAGGTAGAATGCAACGGGGATAACAGTGGCTCCACAGGAAAATATGAAGATCCATCTCTTTGTGGGGATCCTGTAGGGCCATAGTAGGAAGAACCAGAAGCACCTTCTGACCAAGTCTTCCTAACAGGAGACGAGGACGATGATCTTGGAATCAGGGAAACATGCCTCCTTTTGGAAACCACATATTTCATATTTGGAACCAATGAACATACCATAGCCAGAAGGTGAACGTGGGCTGCCAAGGTGACAGAGCTCCCTGGGACCAAGGATGTAGCTGGAACTGACTTAGGGACAACAATGTATCCGAAGAAGTGGACAACATCAGATCCAACATTATACACAAATCCATCTCCCTTGCTATTGAAGCTGGGGATGGAATGGGTCTTTGCTTCGTAACTGTAGAGGTCTTGTCAGAATCAGACAGATCCAAAAGTTCTGAGGAATGGGAACTGGCACTGGTAACAAACAGTTATGTCCCTATGCTGCTTTTTTCTTCAATGTCAGGACAGAGGGAACTGAAGGAGCTGTTGGCCTTGATTCTGTCACCAATTCATTCCATCTTCCTGGATCTGGAAGTGGAAGTCGGAACTGATGCTGGTCCTGCAGCCTCAGGAGTTCAGCCAGGGTCAGGTAATTGCAAGCATGAGGGGCACTAGTGTGGTCAAACTGTCTCTCAACTTCTCTTCCAGAACAGAGTTATTCAGATCTGACCGCATGGCCCTCAGTTTGGACTTGCATAGCTTTGAGGGCTTGACTGGGGGAGCTGAAGGAACATGATCTGGCCCTGACAGGGGTTGCAGCCTGTTAGAACCATTCAGTCACGGGGAACCACTGGAAGCCCCAGCAGCTGAGACTGGTCTCTTAGACCCAAGATGTGAGGACTGATTGGATCCAAAGGATCTAGCCAAGAGAGCTATCTTGAGACGTAGGAACTGCAAATGAGGTCACCCTGTCCTTGCAAGCTCTGGGAGTGAACGTTTGAGAAACTGAACATCCAGAAGGTGAATGTCCTCCTCTCAGACACTTGAGACCCCACTCCTCTCATAAAATGCCAGGAAGGCAGTTAGGCAAGAAGTGTACCTCTTGAATCTCAGGTTTCAGAGTAGCAGCCGTGTTAGTTTGTATTCGCAAAAAGAAAAGGAGTACTAGTGGCACCTTAGAGACTAACAAATTTATTTGAGCATAAGCTTTCGTGAGCTACAGCTCACTTCATCGGATGCATCTCAGCTTTTTCTGTTTCAATTCCACCATAGTTCAGAACCAGGGAAAACACTAACTATACTAACAAAGCTAACACTAACTATCTAAGAAGAGAAAGGCTCTGGCATCAAAGAGACCATAGAGGTTCACATCTGTCGAGGTATACTGTTGGAAGGAACTGAGGCGGTGAGGGGGCTCTCTGACCCCTTTATAACCTTGCCCTCAGAATATCAGTGACACTGAGGAGAAAAGCAGGGGGCATGAGAGTGCTTTAGCTGACACTGCTAGAAGAAGGTTCTACCACAAGACAGCGCAGCACCCATAAGTGGGAATATGCAGAACCACTTGAAGAAGGATAGATAAGGTTTAAAATAAAAACAATAGTTATTTGAACCACAACTCAAACATGTGGAAAATCTAATTCTCTGTTTATATAAAAAGGTGACTCAGGTGGCATAAAATTAATATCTGCAGACAAAAGAAAATCATCATAATATATTCTTATTTATTACACTTACAAAGTGTGGCAGAGCTCTTTACCTGTTAGTGTAGATAGCACATTCCTTGGAATTTAACTTTATGCACTCGTCGTATTTCATTAGAGCTTCTTTATATTTACCCTTCTTTACCAATTCATTTCCTTCATTCTTAAGGGTCCTGAAATTCTCTTCAGTTTTTTCACCTTGGTAACAAAAGGACTAAAATGTTATTTAAAAAAACACCAATTTGTTAAAAGTAGATTAATAATCCACCCAGATTAAGCAACAACACATTGCCCCTGGAGTATCTTGAGGGTCACAATTTTGATTCCTTGAGTCACAATCTCTCTCCTCGTCTCCCCACTGCTCCAAGGAGGAAACAAATTGTACCATGCATAAACCTGGCACAGTGTATGCTCTCCAAAAGTGCTGCTATACATTGGGAGAGAGGGCAGAGCCAAAGTGCCAAGTTTTAAGAAAGTCAAACCACAGAACGGGTGGAACTCAGTGGCTCAGCACCTGGAACCTGAGTTTGTTGAAGTGCTAAACTATCTTTTCACAGCAGAAGTAATCACAAATAAAAAATTAATCATATAGTAAATAGAAAATGTTGAATGATGCATTTCTTAACGTAATAAAAAAATCCAAAAATTAAGAATCTGAATAAATGTAAATTAAACTATATAATGGCTTAAATAAATGTATATAGGTGTAGTGTATCTCCCTGGTTAGCAAAAAAGCACCAAATTTAGCATAAAGGCTAGATTTAGTTGAAAATCAACATGTTTTAATGGTTACCAACCAAAGAGAATCAACTTTTCTTTAGGAAAATAACTACAAAGTACAAATGCAAAAGGCAATTAAAATTGATTTAAATCATGATTAAAATCAATGATTTAAATGACACTGATTTTAATCAATCCACCCTGGTTACACTTGTCCGCCCTCCCACATTCCCTCCTTTCTGTTTCATCCTCTTGTTGCGTCTTTTCCTGAACTAGACTGCAAGCTTTTCTGGGCAAGAACTCTTTCTTACTATGTGCTTGTAAAATGCACAACACAGTGGGGCACCAGTCCCCACAAATAACAAACAACAACAACATCATAGCCCTTCATGTGCAGTAATGAAAATCTAAATCTACTGCTGTTAAAAATCCTGCTAGGCTTAAACTTGTATAATTTCTTAGATTCAGTAAACCAAATATAAAGAGACCCACATGCTTAACAGACTGTATACACAAGGATCATTTTAGCCAATAATGAAACTGAATAAGGTCTTGGGGTAAAACATGGCAGCCATTCTGCACTAGAAACACTACAAAATAATGTACTTAGGGGAAAATAAAAAATAACCTATCCAGTTGAAATCAGAGGGGAATTAGACAGGCAGCATGTAAATAGCCTGAGTCAGAATGTGGCCAGGACACCAGGACTAATTATTCCAACTGTTGCTAACAGTGCCAGGTGACCACAGATTTTTATATCTGAAAGAAGTACTGTCCAGTAGCCCTGTGTTCAGGGGTTAGCCTACCTGTGCCAGCTAGTGTGTGTAACAATAGCAATGAAGACAGCACAGCATGGGCTTCAGAATAGGCTAGTGAGTCAAGTACATATCCAGAGTCTATGCCAGGCTTGTACTACCCTGCATTGAAGCCTACGTTGCACTGTGTTCACTGCTATTACCCGCACTAGCTGCATTCAAGCTATCTCAGACAGATTAGCCCATGCAGCTTTTCCTGTGTAGACATATCCTAAGAGAAGACTATCACCTTCTCAGTTACCCTTCACCAGGGGAAGTAATTATGCAGACTTCATTTAATCCCTTTGTAAGTAAGTAAATAAATAAGTAAATGTATGTATGTATGTTACTAACCTAAAGTGTGTTCCCACCCAGTGCACAGTTGTTGGAGATTTTCCCTCAGCGATACTCTTTGGGGTGGCATGTGCACCTCACCTGCCTCGCATCACCATACAAAAAAAGGGGGTCAGAGTTGCCCCCAACTCCCCCCCCCATTGCTTTTTACCAAAAGACTACAATAGGGAGTGGAAGGAGGGTAGGTTGTGGAATGGATACATGTAACATCTCAAAGGAAAACAGTTATTGCTAACAACAGGTTAGTAATCATTTTTCCTCTTCATATGATTGCACATATCCTTTCAACTTCAGGTGACTTTCAAGCAGTTTGATCTGGAGCAGGGGGATTGGAGTCTCCCTGAATAATGATTGGAGGACCACACATCCAAATCTGGCATCATCTCTTGATTGCTGACAGATGACATAATGTGAAGTAAAGGCATGCACTGATGAACAACCAGCCACTTTGCAGATGTTACTCCTGGGTGAAATCTGCGCCACGTGTGCAATGCAGAATTTGTGCAGAATTAATGTTCTATGAAGAAATTCTTTTCCCTGCAGAACTGGCAATGCAGAGCTGCTGGCCAACCTCTAGGGGCCACTGGACCCATGAGAGCCCAGCTCCCCAGCTTGCAAATAGACACTGCCAGGGAGAGGAGCTGGAGGGTTCCAGGCAGCTGCATTTCCCAGCACACCCTGAAAGAAGAAGGCAATGTGCAGAAAACTCCATACAAGCCTTGGACCCAGCATCAGGCTGTTTCTCACGCTGGATCTCTGGGCTATGTGGAGAAGGGGATGTGAGTGTCTGGGCCAGGGGGCCCTGTGACTGTACTCTTGGGGAAGGGGGTGCAGGTGTCTGCCCCCCTAACTGGGCTCTGAGGGGGAGATGGGAAGAGAAACAGGAACTGGGGTGTCATAGGGGTTTCTTTAATTCTCTACTCCTGGGGGAATTTTTTTGTTGTCTGTATTGTTACATACATAGCTGCTGACAGGTATTTTGAAATAAATTACCAAAATAATTGAAACTGGTGTGATTATATAGTGTTATTCTGACAAATTAAATTTGCAGAATTTTGCAATATTGTTCCAGAACATTAATTCTGCACAAATCCTGCAATCGGAGAATTTTTAATTTTTTCTGTCATAGGACTGGAGAAAAATGAGTGATTATCAATTGGCGGGTGGACAGCCAAGGTAGCTGCTAGATGCCATTAGTTCCATCAAGGTCCAAGACCTTGTTGTTACAGATATAACAAAAATAGTCCAGCACATGACGGATCGGAGTCTGGACCAGGGAAATGCCTTTTTGGTGTGACCAAATGGAGAATCTTTTCCACTTTTCCAGGTAAGTAAACCCAGTAGAAGGCTTTCTACTATTTAAAAGTACATCCTGAAGCACCTTTGAACAAACCTTCTCCTGAGGAGTTAGCTCAGAGCATCCAGGCAGTCAGGTGGAGGGGGCAACCAGGGTCCTGAGAGTTCAGGTCTGCATCCAGTGGTAGTGGCAATGCAGCTCTGGGAGACACGGTCAGTAATGTGGAAAACCAATGTTGCCAAGGCCACACTGGAACTAGGAGTATGACTTGAGCGTGGTCCTGCCTGATTTTCATCAACTCTAGACAGAACTGGAACTGGAGAAAAGGAGTGCAGGAGCTTGTCCGTCCAGCGCTACAGGGAAGCATCCATCTGAGACCTTAGACTGTGTGCCCTGCTTAAGGGCAAAAGTGATGACACTTTCTGTTGACTGTTGTAAACACGTCTGTATGGGGAGTCTCCCCCAATTTGAAAATGAATCTGGCCTTGTCTGCGCAGAGACACCATTCGTGGTGACTGGTGAAAGATCTGTTAATCAGCCTGCACGATGGTTTTGAACACCCAGAAGGTGAGAGGCCTTGAGATGGAATGGAGTTGACAATACAGGAGTCCCATAGCCACACTGCCTCCTGGCATAGCACAGTCAAATTGGCCCCTCCTTGCCTGTTCACACAGAACATGGCCACCGTATTGTCTGTGAGTATGATTTCTTCCCTTGATGTGGGGAAGGCAGGCTTGACAAGCTAGCCGGACAGCCCTCAATTCTGACATTTATATGTACAGTTAAATCCTGAGCAGACCATAAATCTTGAGTCTGCAGGGACCACAGCTGAGCCCCCAGGGTCAAAGCTGGTTGAGAAGGAGCAAACAGAACCCCACACACTCATTTGAAGGGTCTGTCCACCAATACAGAGAGGCTAAGATCTGAATGGGCACCTGAACCACCACGTCTAGAGGATAACGAATCAGAGAGTACACAGATACCAGACACCCTTGCAACTTCCAGTGACAGAGCCTGACAAGCCAAACTTTGTAAATCCATGAAGCCCTATGCCCCAGATATCTGAGACAATTCTGTACTGTCATTGTAGGATGGGCCTTCAGGTCTAACACAATGGTCAGCATCATCTGGAATCTTACCTGGGGAAGGAAGGCCTCGGCAGAGTCCAAGACCACGCCTATAAATTCTATCTTTTGTACAGGTGACAGGATTGACTTCTTGTATAGATGAGCAACTCTAGTGGAGTTAGAGTGGATGACTGACATGCCAGACAGTACCTATGCCTTGGACTGGCCTGCCACCAACTAGTCGCCTAGGGAGGGAAATATGTGAACTTCTGACTTCCTCAGGAATGCTACCACCACTGCCATGCACTTTGTGAACACCCATGAAGTTGAAGACAGGCCCAACGGCAGTACTGTAAACTGGCAGTGGCACTGATTTACCAAAAACCTGGAGGATTTCCTGTGGCTTTGATGTGTTGCCACATGGAAATATGTATCTTTTAATTCGAGAAAAGCATACTAGTCTCCAGGATGGGAAAAATGAAAGCCTGTGTAACCATGCAAAACTATTTTCTTCAGGTTTGTTGAGCTGTCACAGGTCCAGAATGGGTCAGAGACCTCCCTTTCGGGATCAAGAAATAATGGATCAGAGGAATAAAACCCCTTTGTTCTGTATAACTGAAGAACTTCCTTTATGGCTCCCAACTGGAGAAGAGGTTGCTTCTTCTCTCCTCATGAGAGTGGTCTCTGAAAAGGGATGGAAAAGGAAGGGAGAAGCACGGATAGAAAGAAACTGAAGAGTGTATCCCAATTCCACTGTGCATAAGACCCACTGGTCTGTAGAGATGTTGCACCAAGCACTTAGGTAGTGAGATAACCAGATGGCAAACTGTGAAGTAGGAGAGGTTGGCAATCCAGAAACTAGTAGGCTGACCTTGACAAAACACATCAAAATATTTGCTTAGAACTCCCAGGCAGTCTAGATGAACAAGTATCTATTGCAGAAGGAGAGAACGGTCTTCTATAACATCTGCTCTCTTTCCTGGCCAGATCTTTCTGATGAGATGTGAAAGAAGGATAACAGTGAACCTACTGAGGACAGAACAGCTTCCTCCTTAGTGCAGATGTATAAATGCCCAAAGACTGAGTGTCGCCCTGAAGTCTTTTAGGCTATGCAGTTTGTCATTTGCCTGCTTAGAGAAGAACGATGACCATTCAAAGGGCAGATCCTGTATCATCTGTGAAGACCTCTTAAGGAATATCCAATGACTGGAGCCATGGGCATCTGCATATATTGTAATGGACAATGCCATGGCTCTAGCCACAGAACCAGCAGGATCCAAACTGACCAGAAAGGAGATTCTGGCCACTAATTTACCCTTATCAACCATGGTGAGAAATTTCTGCCTCACATCCTCTGGCAATTTGTCTTTAAATTTTAATAGATTGTCCCAGAGGCTAATGTCATAGTGTCCCAGCAAAGATTGCTGGTTACCAATCCTGGGCTGCAGACCTGCTGTTGAATAAAGTTTTCTGCCAAAGAGATTCACTTTGTTTGCATCCTTTCCTTTCAGGACTGATGCCTGTTGACCCTGGCATTCTCTCTCATTGGCAGCTGAGAAGAACCACCACCCTGGAAGGGGGTGGGTGAAAAAATGTTCATTTCCCTGTGAGGGGATATATCTGCACTCAGCCCTTTTTTGCTGGGGGGGAGGGAGGGAAAGTTCGAGTCTGCCACAGCATGTTAGTGGGCTCCAAGATAGCTTCATTATTTGGGAGTGTCATTCTAGATGGTTCCACAGAAGCTAAGATGTCAACCAGCCACTGTAAATGTAGAGTTAACAGGTCCTGATGAACTCTGTAATCCTCAGGGGATGATGAGGCACATTCCAACACCACTGCCTCATCATGCGATGAAGGGGAGGAGGACAAAACCAACTGTGGTGGAGCCTCCACCAACTCCTCTAAAGGGAGATCCAACAGACCAATTTTCTCCCGCTCAGTACCAAGCCTGGAATCAGGAATGGTCTTCCATGGGACCTGGCGGGGTAAATCTTGGTGCCTACTCAAAGAAGCAGAGCAGGGAGGGTGTGGCGACAACCTGGAGGCATGCAGAAACCCCCAAAGGGTTCATAATGGCCATTGATAAGGCCACGGAGCCCAATTTCTGCCTAGGCATGGGTCTCTACTTGATAGCCAAGACAGAGCCTCCAGGGTATACCAACAATGGTAGGCAGTAGAAGGGGAACACTGATGTTTGTGGTCCAGGGGTGACATGTAGGAACCGACCTCAGAATCCGCAGATGAAGCCACCTCCTCCAACAAAGAAAGAGCTGTTCCTATGAGTGCAGAGGTTCGATGTCAGGTGCCTGGAGATGGCGGTTCTTGTGAGACAATGGCTGGCTTCCCTGTGGACGGTATCACATGAAGAGGCATGCAGGGAAATGGAGGCACTCACGGTATCATATGCTGGGATGACGACAATAAAGGTATCGTAGGTGCCAGTACTGGGCAAGAAGACTCTTGGACTGCCAGCAAAGCCTGCACAGAGAAACTCAGCAGAGTCTGCCTCCTGAGTACACAGTACCAAGACAGTCTTCTGTATGGTTCAATTAGATGCAGCCACTTCAGAGTTGGTCTCAACAGCACTGGTGCTGGCATCAGAGTTGACAGGATTAAAATCCCAGCAAATTTGACACCAATCCCTAACATGAGTCTCCTCAAGACACTTCAGGCAACTGGAGTGTGGGTCACTCACTGGCATCAAGTTTTTTTCAGGAATGTCAGGGCTTGATGCCGGTGACTGAGGTATGCCCTGGCAATGGGAACTGAAGTGTTTAAAAACACTTCAAAAGAAAACCTATTTCTATTACTAACAAACACTAAAACGAATACCAACTGTACACAAATATGAGGGAAAGATAATTGGAATACCATATTCCAACAACCATTACAGCCAGTAAAACGGAACAAGGAGGGTTCGGGGTGGGTCTGTCCTTTATACCTTTGTGTGGTGGTGTGAGGCAGCAGAGAGCTCATGTGCCACCCCAATGGGTACTGCTAAGAGAAAAATCTCTGACAACCGTGCACTGTGCGCACACACACCTGAAGTTAATGGATATCTGCAATCACTCGAAGAAGAATGCAAACAAGGCCAAATCCACACACTAGGTTCAATAGAAAATCTTATACCAGACCACCACGAATTACATTATCTTTTGATTTAGACAATTATAACTAATTGATTAATTTTCAGAACAGGTTAGATCTTATCACTACAAATCTGACCACTTCTCTCCATGATTACCTGCAAACTCTTCTTCATGGGAAGGTTATTAGAGTTATATAGCCAACGTTTTAATTCTTACAACTGGAATGATTTAAAATAAGTCAATTTTAATTCAAAACAAACAGCAAGTTCCATTCCTGAGGTTACAGAAACGTATACCATCAATACTTACCAAAATCACCTTTTCAAGCTAAAAATTTAAACATTTATTAAGCAACGTATCTAACTGAACATAAGAACTGCCATAAAAAGTCAGGCTACTGGGCGAGATGGACCATTAGTCTATCTCCAAAAGTGGCCAGTACCAGAGCTGCAGTCAGACCAGGGCAATTTTGGAGAGATCCACCGGTCTTTCCATCTCTGCTTCTGGCAGTCAGAGGTTTAGGGTCACCCGAGCATGGGGTTACACCCCTGACCATCTTGAGTAATAGCCACTGATGGACATATCCTCCATGAACTTACCTACTTCTTTTTTTAATTCAGTTACACTTTTGGCTATCACAGCATCCCATGACAATGAGTTCCACAGGCTAATTGTGAGTTGTGTCAAAAAGTACTTCCTCTTGTTTGTATCAAACCTACTGCCTATTAACTTCATCAGTTGACCCCTCGTTTTTGTATTTTGGGAAAGGGTAAATAATGCTTTTCTATTCACTTTTTCCACACCATTCATGATTTTACAGTCCTCTATCATATTCCCCACCTCCCACCCCCATCATCTCTTTTCCAGTCTGAATAGCCACAATCTTTTTAGTGTCTCCTTGTATGTAAGCAGTTCCATACCTTTGATCATTTTCGTTGTCCTTCCCTGAGCCTTTTCCATTTCCACTATATCCTTTTTTCAAATGGGGCAACCAGAACTGGACACAGTATTCAAAGTGTATGCACACCATGAATTTACATACTGGCATTACAATATTTTGTCTTATTTTCTATCACTTTCCTAATAGTTCCTAAAGTTCTGTTAGCCTTTTGACTGCTGCTGGGACTTGAGCTGAAGTTTTCAGAGAACTATTCACAATGACTCAAGATCTCTTTCTTGAGTGGTAACAACTCATTTAAAACCCACCGTTATATATGAGTAATTGGGATTATTTTTTCCAATGTGCATTTCTTTGCACTTACCAATGTTGAATTTCATCTGACATTTTGTTGACCAGTCACCCTGTTTTGTGAGATCCCCCAGTAACTCTTTGCAGTCAGCTTTGGACTTAACTATCTTGAATAATTTTGTATCTGCTACTTCATCATTACAGAAGTGAAAGGTAAAACCAATTTCTGTCATTACTGAGGACTGGGCAAATTGGCAAAGTGATGCATTTATAACTTTAAGAAAAACACTGTAGTCTGGGAAATTTAAACTCAAATTAATTGATTAAAAATGCTGTTTTATCTCTCCATTTATCTAGCTTGCGTTCCCTACATGGAAAGTGATTTTCCGTAGTTGTACTGTGGTTGAGTATGCAATACTACCCTTTCCCCATAAAATCCAAATTACTGTAAATGATTACTGCCTGATCTTATTCTTTGAGTCAAATTTCCTTCTCAGGCAAAATTCTAATGCACATTGTTGGTATTCAACAAACAAATAATACTAACATCAATTTTCAATCTTACCTAATATTGCCAACATATCTGCCTCCACCCCTTCATTTATTTTTTGCTTAGTTAATTCATCTTGTACATAGATCTGTTATAACTATAAATGTGTTTTTTGTTTGCAGTTGGTATACAAAAGGTCAAGAGTAATTCTTCAGATCACCTTTCAGACAGCAGTAATATCATTAATTCTTTAGTATCTCAGGAGTGGAGGTTGATTGAGGACATGCCTTTTTCCGGTAATAAATTATGGTTAGATCATCTAATGCCATGGAGATTAGGAGAGAAAAAAATATTTCCTGTAACTGAAACTATGTCTACATGGCCATGTAGTTCAGACTATGGGGGATGTGAACTGAAGAATGCATTGTATAACTGTTCTGTGTGGACGTTGCTAGTGCAAACTGAAAAGTATCTAGTTCACATTAACATAACCCCATTTGAAGAAGGCTGTGCTAATACGAACTAGGTATCTTTTAGTTTGCATCTGCAGCATCCACGCAGCACTTGGCACACACAATTCAGACAAGCCCTGAGTTCCCTGAAAACTGCATGCTTTAGAAACAAACGTTTGCCATTCTTATGGGTTCACCACGTTGTATACTTGTCATGGAAGATTAGGGTTGGAAGAGACCTCAGGAGGCCATCTAGTCCAACCCCCTGCTCAAAGCAGGACCAACACCAACTAAATCATCCTTGAGCTAAGAGGTAACATTACTAGTGGTGAGAGGCTATGCAGTAGTCACAGCAACCTTCTATCATGATGTAGAGCACGACTCTACTTTTAAAATAAATTGATGTAATTAAGGTTAAGTAAATAGGAAAGTCACTGGACAGTTTCAGTGGGTATCAACATATTGCTGATCAATATTCTTACCAAGTGCATTTTTATTTATTTATCTATTTTTATTTATTTATTTTTCTAAAAGAAATGCACATTGAAAACTCATCCACGGGGTGGTAAAGAAGCGTAACATTATGGATCTTTACAGGTTATTAAATCCAATTTTGACCATTATCCAACTTATCCTTTCAGAAAGATTTGCTATTAATATTATTTAAGTATATTGCTTCTTCAGATAATATTCTGAAAAGCAATGGTATGTTTAATGGTATATTTCCATTTTTCTACCTCTACATATTTGCATATGCTATACATACTCTTCATCTCTGACTGTCTGTCTCCATTGAAGTCTGCAGACTTCTTTCGCTTAGTCTCTGAAGTAAAACTTTCTTCATCCCATTTGTGTAACTGAGCAGAAAAAGGAACAACTGGAATTGGTGGTAGCTTCTCTCTCCAACTTGGACCATCTTGAGCTATTAAAGTTCTTGTTATTCTGAAGACAAAAACACACATTATTTTTCATATTTTTTTTCTTTTTACAACTTAACTTCAATTTTAAAAATATTACTGCCCTTCAATTCTTTCACTAAAATTATTTAAGCAGTTATCAGTAAAGGGACTAATTAAAAAAAAAAATCTGATAGGCCAGATCTACACTATCACTTACTTCGGTATAACTTTCGTCGGTAAGGGATGTGAATAAGCCACCTCTCGACTGATGTAAGTTACACTGACTTAGGTGTGGACAGTACTATGCCTCTTGCGGAGGTGGATTTATTTATGCTGATGGGAGAGCTCTCTCCTGTTGGCATAGAACATCTTCACCAGATGTGCTACAGCGGCGCAATTGCATCAGTGCAGCTGCACTGATGTAGTGCTTCTAGTGTCGGTTTGCTCATAGTGCCCAGTTTAAGTAGCATTGTCCTGAATTTTTTAAAAAGATCCTTAGTTTTTTTTCCTTAGAGTCTTTATGCTCTTTGTTGGTATTTATACAGGTCTTTTCAGCAAAGGAGAAACTCACATAGGCCTGGCAAGTAAAGCATTTAAGCATGTGATTGTTTGGCTGGGTCAGAGCCTCAGCTAGTGCGTATTGAGAGTTCCCAGCCTCTTGCAGGATTGAGCCCTGAGTCCTGCTTAATGTATAAACTAAAACCGAAATTTTTTTTTTTTTTGTTAATTTATCTCAGATGTGAAATTAAAGGCATTGCTTGTAACATTATATACACTAGTTTCAGACACAAATGTACTTTTTACAGCAGTTGATGCCACATTAAATACATACAACTACTTTCTGAAACACTACTGCAACTCAAAGTATGTATTACATTGTATTTTAAGACCTTCTTGCTCTGCAAGTCTCTAATTAAGCATGAATTATTATCCCCATTTAAAAAGTAAAGAAAATATATTTAAAATGGTCTCTTAACTTGATTCTTTTCTTAAAGAAGTGTACTTTCACTGCTCCCAAATTGTAGGCAACTAGTTTATTCCAACCCATAGCAGGCCCAATATAAACCCCATTAAAGTCAATGGGAGTCACCTGATTGACCACAATGGGCTCTAGATTAAGACCTAAATAAATCAATCTAACCTATAAAAAGCTTGACAACACTGCTATACATTTTATAGCATCTTTTAAAAAGAAAATATTAAATATTAATGAAAATGGATTAGAAACTTTTCTAAATTAAGAAAAAAGATCAGGAAGAGCTTAGGAACCAATTAGGTTCTTGAAGGAAAATTCTGCACTGTCCAGTAAATTATGCTACATTCAAATTTTATTTCATAATCTTGCAATCTGCAGGCGTATCAATCCCACCACTGATGCAAAAATATATTATTATATATGACAAATCCTTTTTCATTAAAAGAAACAATTGATATACATCTGAAAAGGATTTAACAATGTTGGATGCAACATTAAAAATGAGGTTGGCATGGAAGAAAGTAATCCAGATTGACATTTCCTGCCCTTGACTTTAGTCTTAAAAATTGTTACAGTGCAGTATTTATACACTGAAGGGGTTTTTAACATTATAGTATAACTACAGAAGATGAACAGTTAGGGCCCAATCCCGGTCTCCTCACTCCCACAAGACCAGAGCCATCCCATGCAATTCTGGGGCTCTACACAGCCCCCCCGTGGTGGGGGTGGGGCCCCAGGCTTCCACGGGGGGAGGGGGGGAGGGTGGGGCTGGCTTGGGGGGAAGGGGAGAACCACCCCCAGCACACACTGGTGGCGTGGCTGAGGCTGGGTCGCTGCACTCCCACTGCCGGTGAGTGCAGGCCCAGCCTGGCTGCAGAGCTCACGGGAGTGGGGGCGGGGCTGGGGCTGGGGCGGAGCAGGGGCAGGGCTTGGCCTGCACTCACCAGCAGTGGGAGTGCAGACACCCAGCCTCAGCCATGCCGCCAGTGAGTGCTGAGGGGAGGGGCTGGGGTGAGGAAGGGGCCCAGGGGAAGAGGTTGGGGGGAGCAGGGGCCTGGGGAAGAGCCGGAGCAGGGGCTGGAGCAGAAGGCAGCTGCGCAGGGCACCAGGAAATTTCCAAATTTCCTGGTGCCCTGCGCAGCTGTGTGCTTTGCATATGGGTAAGGACGGCCCTGCCCAAGACCCTCAAAGGTCTACAAAAAGACTCTATAAGAGGTTGTATGCAGTGCTGCTGTACCAGTGCTGGTCCCAGAATATCAGAGACAAGGTGAATGAGTCAATATCTTTTAATGGACTATCTTCTCTTGGTGAGAGAGACAAGCTTTTGAGATTCTACAGAGCTCTTCTTCAGATCTGAGAAATGTACTCAGTGTCACAGCTAAATCTAAATACAAGGTGGAACACATTGTTTACATAAATAGTTAACATATACTTCAAGGGACCATTCAAGGTGAATTGACCCATTAACACCTCTACAGTCATGGGGCTTTCCCTGAACAAGCGGCATCCCAAGTCTGGGAAACACTGCATTAAAGGATCTTATGATGAACACATCTGGTATGTTTCAGAGTAACAGCTGTGTTAATCTGTATTTGCAAAAAGAAAAGGAGTACTTGTGGCACCTTAGAGAGTAACCAATTTATTTGAGCATAAGCTTTCGTGCATCCGATGAAGTGAGCTGTAGCTCACGAAAGCTTATGCTCAAATAAATTGGTTAGTCTCTAAGGTGCCACAAGTACTCCTTTTCTTTTTGCAAATACAGATTAACACAGCTGTTACTCTGAAACATACCAGATGTGTTCATCATAAGATCCTTTAATGCAGTGTTTCCCAGACTTGGGATGCCGCTTGTTCAGGGAAAGCCCCATGACTGTAGAGGTGTTAATGGGTCTCTAAGGTGCCACAAGTACTCCTTTTCTTTTTGCAAATACAGATTAACACAGCTGCAGACACTGAAACAAAAGAGTTTGGCAGACCACTAGCTTAGAGACCTTTCTGTCAAGAACATCATGTGAAATTATTGTTCTGCTCCAGCCAAGATAGTATTTTGTCATCTAATACAAGAATAAAGTTATGCAGACCCAAGTATTAAGGGCAAAATTCTCAAAGACCCAATGGAAGACCTCAGCTTTAACATTTTGCCCTCCCCATATACATGCATCTCTCATTGAGGTCAGCAGAGTAGAGAGAGGAGGATATTGGGAGTTGATATCTGCCATGCAGAACTTGCAGGAGATTTCTGCCTTAGGTTATAAAATTTAAATCACATATAAAGGAGTAAAATATCCACAACAAAACATGAAATTTTGCTGACATGGATTAAAATCAAATTTTTAATATAGTCCCAGGGAAGTGGCACAAGCCACTAATAACCTATTGTTGACAAGTGGTAGCACAGTGAAAATTAATAGGATCTCTGTGCAGGCTAGAAGATGTCAAACATTGGCACTTCAGGGATCAGGAGTCCTACAAGTTTCATTTTGCTGCTGTCCTCACAGAATACAGAACACAGAATTAAAAAGAAATGAGGAAAACACAGAACAAGAGAGGAGGAACAATACAGTGTGGGTAAAGGACTAATGACAGAACAGTAGAAGAAAAAAGATGGTACATTCACAGGTGCTGAAAGCAAAAGAAAAGTGCCCCCTTCAAGTTCACATTCATGGTTTAATTGTAGAGTGAATACAACAAATGGGAAATGATGTTACTGTGAACACAATTAAGAACAAACAATTGGTGTTTCTGTATATACTTCTAACTCTGAGGCACATAGAAGAGAGGGAGTAGATAAAGGAAAACAAAATAAAAAATCCTATTTTTCCATTCAGCATCTTATAAGAACACAAAAGTCACAAATTGAGGTTACCTATTAACACTGTCATTTGCTGCCTGGATCCCACTGTCTATCTGTAGAACCATTTTATAATCAACATACGCCTGCCGATATCGCTCTATGGACTCATATGCCGTTGCCCGTCGCAGAAGAGGTTTAAGGGAAAATGGATGAAGTTCCAGAGCTCTTGAGAATACAAAAGAAAAAAAGATTACAAGCAGTGCAGGGCTCAAAACAGAATGGTCATGTAAATCTAATGAAGCCATCCAATGATATAAAGAACTATACATAGTACGTCCATTATTTCATTTTGGGGTTATCTTGACAAAATAGGAAAGCAGATCTGGAGTGGTTTATTACCAACTAAAAAGAACCTTCGAAATGGGAATGTAGCCATGTACATGCTAGTATATTTTATTACAATGTATTTAACTTAAATTTGTTAACTCCGTCTGGTAACCTACTTCCTCCACAGTGAACGCATTTAAGGCCCATGATACTTAAAAGCATCTTAATGTGGTTATTCTGCTTAATCTTAATGGGATGATTATTCTGCTTAATTGGTGCTTAGATCTGTGTGGATCTCAAACTTATGCTTGTTCTGTCTGCTTGTTCCTCTAATAGCTTTCAGTTCCTCCATAGTTGTAAAACATGAATAATACAAGCAGTACAACACTGCCTGTTGGCTGTGATCAACAGGCTAGCATACAAGGAAAAAATGGACTGTTTTGGCAGGATGTCTCCCAGATGCCACTGCTGTTGATGCAGTCAAGCACCAAGCTCAGTCTCTAGGGCAGCACAATGAGCACTACTTCTAACTACATGGACTGCTCCAGTGACATGATGGGTTCACAAAAGCACAAAATGCCCACAAAAGCATCACTATTTAAATAGTGTCTTTTGTTAATGGGACAATAGGAGTATTGCGATTTAGAAGATTCTAGGCAGCTAGATGTTAGGATATGTACTCCTGTATATATCTAAATAATGAAGACAGTTGTGTTTAAAAGCTTCCAAGATCTCTTCTACTGCTAAGTACAGTTTAGAATAGCAATTATGCATCATTCCGTAGTACTTACCAAGGCTCAACTACTGCTCTTAACTTTCTTTTAACCTTGAAAACACTAATTTTCAGGTTCATAACACCTAGAAATTTGGTGCGATCTAGAGGGTAGATACAAAGTCAGATGGAAGGGGTGCATTTCTTGGGGACTACCAGCATCTAGGAGGTGAAGCTAGCCAGTAAGCATTTCCAGGGTATAGCTGGAGGATAATGTTAGTCAGCTGACAGGTTATGCCATAGCAGTAATATGGGGAAGTGGAAGCTAGTATAAGGGAGCTACATCCTGCCTTTCACAGACAAAGGGTAAGTTACACCAAACCAAGGCCCTTATGCGGAAGAGGAGCTAAGAGGATTCCTGGCAGCCTCTCAAGAAACAAATATTAAAAGACAAATGTGTAAAACATTTTTGGGGTTTGGTTTTGTTTTTTACATCAAGAATAAAAGCACTATGCCATCCCTGACCTTGCTGAAGTCAATCATTATTAAACCTTACCCATTTCTGTTGTGCTTCGTACAGCAAATCTAATGGACATATACATATTTGTTTAATATTGTTTCTATTTCCGATTCTTCCTAACTTCTGTCTAATTTGTTGTGTCTGCTCATTATGGCAGAAACCATACCTCTCTGTCTATACAGAAAGTGTATAGCATATTATGGGTAGTACCATAAATTAGTATTATACTGATGATGATGATATAGGTTTCCATTAGAGAGAATACAAAACACAGGTCACAGTATTGTTTTCAATGGCAGAGTTATATTCAAAGAAACAGAACAAGCAATTTATTGCTATAATTTTGTAACTTTATTTGGTCAGTAAACGTCTGTCTTTTTCAACTATCTTCACTAATTACAACAAAGTTTAAAGTATGCAGAGTATTAGAAAGTATATGAAAAAAACCTGCTCACTCTTAGAAAACTCCTAAAGCAGATGGTAGACTATATACAATATGTTAGCAGCTTAATTAATAAAAATTCAAAGCTAAATCTATATTATTATATCCAGTTATTAATATTTTTATACTCTAGGGGTGTGTGTGTGTGTGTGTGTGTGTGTGTGTGTGTGTCACATTCTGGGGTGCAATCCAGACCAGTGAAGAGTTCTGTCACCTCTTATCCTGCAACCCCAAGTGCCTCACAATGCCTTGTTACTATGACTCTCTGCCTGGGACACCCACTGTAAGCAACAAACATGCACTCACATCTACATATTGAGCAGCCCAGGTCCAATGCTTTGGATCCTGGAGCCTGCCTGGTAAGGCAACTCCATGCTCTCCACAGGTCTGGTTTGCACTCCAGAACGTTACAACCTGGCATTACAAAAGTGGCTGATGAGAGCTCTGACTGTATGGTATCCTGTTTAACCCCTAAAGCCTTACACTCAATCACTGCTTATGAAATTCAACAGAAATTTTAGGAAAAACAGCAATACTTTAAAAAAAAATGTAGGGTTTTTTGCAGGGGGATTGAGGGTACCTGACCTTCAGCCAATGGTGCCCTACAACAATGCACCATAAGTAGACAGCAGAATTCTAGCTGAGTTTCTGAACACAATTGTAACACAGATTGTGAATATGTTGAGTGTACATGCAAAACAATTTCTACTGTAAACATACTTAAAAATGGTTTCAAACAAGGTAGAGCCTGTTTTCATTTAACGTTAACATTTTGTTCATTTAAGCCTTCCATGCATTTCTATGTACATTTGGGAAGATTTAATTGTCTTTAAACATCAACTTATTCAATATTCTTAAAATTACCTCTCCCCAGTAGTGAGTGATTCATAACATTTTAACAGATAAAGATTCCTGTCAATATGACAAGGAACTAGCCCTTCCTTAGAATGACTTAGTTAAAATAGTATTTTAATAACGATAAACCAATTAAAAATGTTTAATCATCAATAGGAATGTTGTTTCCCTACAAGAAAGAGTGCTGTTTACCTGTTACAATCTTGAATGCAGTCACTGCAGTTGCCTTCTTTAAGGTAACATGCTGCTCTATTTGAATACAAGATACTTAGATCATCTCGACTTTGTACTCCTAAAATTATATGCAAGTACAATGAAAGTTCATTATTTAAATATCATTGAATTAGAATAAAAAAAAGACTATAGTATGTTCTGAGTTACACTGCACTGCTGCAGTTCGCTGATGATGCAAAGCTTCAAGGAGCTTTTTATTCAGTATGTCACCTACAATGCATATAATTATCTTAGTACATAAACATATGCAAACATCCCTGTCACTAAGAATTATCAATCTTTCTATTCATTTCACTCTACTGTACTTTATGTGACTCATTTTGTAAATTGACTTTATTATTCATCACAAAGGAATTTACAGCCTGTCAGTTTCTGTCAGAAATCTGTGGATAGGCTATGAGGATTAAATTGTGGTTGTTTTAACAATAATAGCAATTTACTCTTTTCATAAGGTAACACAACTCACCTAAATTGATGACATTTTCAATTGCCTTTGAGTACCTCAGCACAGCCTCTCCAAACTGTCCATTCTTAAATAACTCATTTCCTTCACTTTTCAGTTTTGCTGCAGTAGGAGGAAGCAAATTAGAAATGCTTTTCCCAGCTGATGACGATTCTGTCCCCTGTGAACTGGAGGTTTCCTTCTTTACATCATTGCTTTCATTCTTTTTTTTACCATTTAGATAACCATTAACTTCACCTTCATGGTCTGGTAAATGTTCAATTGTCTTTTTCTCGGATATGCCTTTTTTTACTCTCTTCTCAGCGTATTCACTGTGCTTCTGCATCTCTGACTTACAGCCACCTCCTTTGCTGGAAAACTTTTTTTGTACATTCCCCATTTCACTTTTAGTTGGAATCTCGCCTCCAAGTAGTACACCAGTTTCTACAAGGAAGTTAATCAGCTAGGTCAGAGTTTGCATCATTGGAAGGAACTATTGTAAAGGCAATAGAGGGGTGTATACCAAAGTCCACAGCATAAAATACTTCAAGAGTCTTCCTTTATAAAAACTGATTTGCCACAGAAAACGCTCAGAATACAGATTAATTTCGAGTAATAAACAATTCCCAATACATAGTAAGAACATAATACTTTCTTGTCAAATCTGTTTTCTCCTTGCTGAAGAACAACTTATAGCACTCCCCTTTTCCTACATAAGGGAATGGTACAGAATTTACCTTGAATTTAACCACTTAAATACTGAATGTTAAATAAAAAGTTGACACTAATTTACATGAAAATGCAGATTTACATGGTTTCAATCAGCAAATCACAATTACTTGTCATGTTAGAATTAATACATCAGCAGCAAAATTAAATTGCTTTACTAATAGTTCATGAGAAAATATTACAGCTATCAAAAAAATTAATCGCGATTAATCGCACTGTTAAACAATAATAGAATACCATTTATTGAAATATTTTTGGATGTTTTCTACATTTTCAAATATATTGATTTCAATTACACAAAATACAAAGTGTACAGTGCTCACTTTATATTTATTTTTTATTACAAATATTTGCGCTATAAAAACAAAAACAGTATTTCAATTCACCTCATACAAGTACTGTAGTGCAATTTCTTTATCATGAAAACTGAACTTACAGTGGTAGAATTATGTACAAAAAATAACTGCATTCAAAAATAAAACAATGTAATACTTTAGAGCCGACAAGTCCACTCAGTCCTACTTCTTGTTCAGCTGATCACTCAGACAAACAAGTTTGTTTATATTTTTAGGAGATAATGCTGCCCACTTCTTCTTTACAATGTCACCTGAAAGCGAAAACAGGTGTTCGCATGGCACTGTTGTAGCTGGCGTCGCAAGATATTTACGTGCCAGATGCACTACAGAATCTTATGTCCCTTTATGCTTTGACCACCATTCCAGAGGACACGCATCCATGCTAATGATGGTTTCTGCTCAATAACAATACAAAACAGTTTTCAGAGTAGCAGCCGTGTTAGTCTGCATTCGCAAAAAGAAAAGGAGTACTTGTGGCACCTTAGAGACTAACAAATTTATTTGAGCATAAGCTTTCATGAGCTACAGCTCACTTCATTGGATGCATTCAGTGGAAAATACAGTGGGGAGATTTATATACATAAGGAACATGAAACAATGGGTGTTACCATACACACTGTAACAAGAGTGATCACTTAAGGCAAGATACTACCAGCAGGAGAGTGGGGGGGGGAGGGGTCGGAGAAACCTTTTGTAGTAATAATCAAGGTGGGCCATTTCCAGCAGTTGACAAGAACGTCTGAGGAACAGTAGGGGGTGAAATAAACACGGGAAATAGTCCACACAAGAGATCCATTTCCTGGACACTACGGTGCTAATAAGCGATGGTCACATAAATACCACCCTATACCGGAAACCTACTGAGCGCTATTCCTACCTACATGCCTCCAGCTTTCATCCAGACCACACCACACGATCCAATGTCTACAGCCAAGCTCTACAATACAACCGCATTTGCTCCAACCCCTCAGACAGAGACAAACACCTACAAGATCTCTAGCAAGCATTCTTACAACTACAGTACCCACCTGCTGAAGTGAAGAAACAGATTGACAGAGCCAGAAGAGTACCCAGAAGTCACCTACTACAGGACAGGCCCAACAAAGAAAATAACAGAACGCCACTAGCCATCACCTTCAGCCCCCAACTAAAACCTCTCCAACGCATCATCAAGGATCTACAACCTATCCTGCAGGATGACCCATCACTCTCACAGATCTTGGGAGACAGGCCAGTTCCTTGCTTACAGACAGCCCCCCCAAACTGAAGCAAATACTCACCAGCAACCACACACCACACAACAGAACCATTAACCCAGAACCATTAACCCATTAACTATCCTTGCAACAAAGCCTGTTGCCAACTGTGTCCACATATCTATTCAGGGGACACCATCATAGGGCCTAATCACATCAGCCACACTATCAGAGGCTCGTTCACCTGCACATCTACCAATGTGATATATGCCATCATGTGCCAGCAATGCCCCTCTGACATGTACATTGCTCAAAGTGGACAGTCTCTGTGTAATAGAATAAATGGACACAAATCAGACATCAAGAATTATAACATTCAAAAACCAGTTGGAGAACACTTCAATCTCTTTGGTCACTCCATTACAGACCTAAAAGTTACAATTCTTCAACAAAAAAAACTTCAAAAACAGACTCCAACGAGAGACTGCTGAATTAGAATTAATTTGCAAACTGGATACAATTAACTTAGGCTTGAATAGAGACTGGGAGTGGATGGGTCATTACACAAAGCAAAACTATTTCCCCATGTTTATTCCCCACATCCACTCCCCACTGTTCCTCAGATGTTCTTGTCAACTGCTGGAAATGGCCCACCTTGATTATCACTACAAAAGGTTTCTCCCCCCCCCCGGCCGCTCTCCTGCTCACTCTCGTTACAGTGTTACACCCATTACACCAAGTGATCACTCTCGTTACAGTGTTACACCCATTGTTTCATGTTCTCTATGTATATAAATCTCCCCACTGTATTTTCCACTGAATGCATCCGATGAAGTGACCTGTAGCTCACAAAAGCTTATGCTCAAATAAATTTGTTAGTCTGTAAGGTGCCACAAGTACTCCTTTTCTGGATACAAAACAGTGTGGACCAATGCATGTTCATTTTCATCATCAAAGTCAGATGCCATTAGCAAAAGGCTGATTTTCTTTTTTGGGGGTTTCGGTTCTGTAGTTTCCACATTGGAGTGTTGCTCTTTTAAGACTTCTGAAAGCATGTTCCACACCTCCTCCCTCTCAGATTTTGGAAGGCACTTCAGATTCTTAAAATTTGGGTCGAGTCCTTTAGCTATCTTTAGAAATCTCACATTGGCACCTTCTTAGCATTTTGTCAAATCTGCTGTGAACGTGTTCTTAAAAACAAATATGTGCTGGATCATCATCCGAGACTGCTACAACATGAAACATATGGCAGAATGCGGGTAAAACACAGAGCAGGAGACATACAATTCTCTCCCAAGGAGTTCAGTCACAAATTTAATTAACGCATTATTTTTTTAATAAGCGTCATCAGCATGGAAGCATGTCCTTTGGAATCATGGCCGAAGCACAAAGGGGCATACAAATATTTAGCATATCTAGAGTGTAAATACCTTGCAACATCAGCTACAAAAGTGCCATGCGAACACCTGTTCTCATTTTCAGGTGACATTGTAAATTAGAAGCAGGCAGCATTATCTCCTGTAAATGTAAACAAACTTGACTGTCTTAGCAATTGGCTGAACAAGAAGTAGGACTGTGTGGACTTGTAGGCGCTACAGTTTTACATTGGTTTGTTTTTGAGTGCAGTTATGTAACAAACAAAAGAAATCTACATTTGTAGGTTGCACTTGCACAATAAAGAGATTGCTCTACAGCAATCTTCCAGCAGCTCCCATTGGCCTGGAGCAGCGAACCGTGGCCAGTGGGAGCCGCGATCGGCCAAACCTGCGGACGTGGCCGATAAACAAATCGGCGCAGCTCGCCAGGGGCTTTCCCTGCACAAGCGACGGAACAAGTTTGGGAACCACTACTTTACAGTCCTTGCATGAGATTAACTGAAAAATACTCTCTCTTTTGTAATTTTTACAGTGCAAATATTTGTAATAAAAATATAAAGTGAGCATTGTACACTTTGCATTCTGTGTTGTAATTGAAATCAATATATTTGAAAATATATAGAAAAACATCTAAAGTATTTAATGAATTTCAGTTGGTATTCTATTATTGTTTAACAATGGGATTAAAACTGCGATTAATCATGATTAATTTTTTTTAATCGCAATTACTTTTTTTAAGTTAATCGCGTGAGTTAACTGCAATTGACAGCCCTAGAATATATATATCTACCCATCAGAAGTCCCTGTAAATAACATGGAAAGGAGAAATTTTTAATTCGTCTTCTTGTAATATATCAACATAGCTCAAGAAAAAGAGGTTTCATATGAAAGGTAAACATAAGGACAAAGCATAGCCTTATATGAGTTCAGATTAAAGACAAACAATAATGAAAATTAACCCTAAAATAAGCTTTAAACAATGTCCAGAAGATAAGAAAATCCACAAAATCACTGTATCAGATGTAGCCTTAGACAAATCCCTCATCTATCAGAATGGCCTATCATCATAGTATGCAGGTATTTAATTTTATTCATTAGAGGAGGTTTTGGAAAAAAATTGATAAACTAAACAGTAATGAATCACCAGGACCAGATGTTATTCACCCAAGAGTTCTGAAGGAACTCAGATATGAAATTGCAGAATTACTAACTGTACTTTGTAAACTATCATTTAAATCAGCTTCTGTACCAAATGACTGGAGGATAGCTAATGTGATGCCAATTTTTAAAAAGGACTCCAGAAGTGATCCTGGCAATTACAGGCCAGTAAGCCTGACTTCAGTACCAGGCAAACCGGCTGAAACTATAGTAAAGGACAAAATTGTCAGACACATAGATGAACATAATTTCTTTGGGAAGAGTCAACATGGTTTTTGTAAAGGGAAAATCATGACTCACCAATATACTAGAATTCTTTGAGGGGGTCAACAAGCATGTGGACAAGGGGAATCCAGTGGATATAATGTACTTAGATTTTCAGAAAGCCTTTGACAAGGTCATTCACCAAAGGTTCTTAAGCAAAGCAATCTGTCATGGGATAAGAGGGAAAGTCCTCTCATAGATTGGTAACTAGCTAAAAGATAGGAAACAAAAGGTAGGAATAAATTATCAGTTTTCAAAATGGAGAGCGGTAAATAGTGGTGTCCCCCAGGGGTCTGTACGGGGACCAGTCCTATTCAACATATTCATAAATGATCTGGAAAAAAGGGGTAAACAGTGAAGTGGCAAAATTTGCAAACGATACAAAACTATTCAAGATAGTTAAGTCCCAGGCAGACTGCAAAGAACTACAAAAGGATCTCTCAAAACTGGGTGACTGGGCAACAAAATGGCAGATGAAATTCAATGCTGACAAATACAAAGTAATGCACATCGGAAAACATAATCCCAACTATACATATAAAATGATGGGGGCTAAATTAACTGTTTAAATTAACTGATCTGGAGGATGGTGTGGATTGCACTCTCAGCAAATTTGCGGATGATACTAAACTGGGAGGAGTGGTAGATACGCTGGAGGGCAGGGATAGGATACAGAGGGACCTAGACAAATTGGAGGATTGGGCCAAAAGAAATCTGATGAGGTTCAATAACGATAAGTGCAGGGTCCTGCACTTAGGACGGAAGAACCCAATGCACAGCTACAGACTAGGGATCGAATGGCTAGGCAGCAGTTCCACGGAAAAGGAACTAGGGGTGACAGTGGATGAGAAGCTGGATATGAGTTAGCAGTGTGCCCTTGTTGCCAAGAAGGCCAATGGCATTTTGGGATGTATAAGTAGGGGCATAGCGAGCAGATCGAGGGACGTGATCGTTCCCCTCTATTCGACATTGGTGATGCCTCATCTGGAGTACTGTGTCCAGTTTTGGGCCCCACACTACAAGGAGGATGTGGATAAATTGGAGAGAGTCCAGTGAAGGGCAACAAAAATGATTAGGGGTCTGGAACACATGACTTATGAGGAGAGGCTGAGGGAACTGGGATTGTTTAGTCTGCAGAAGAGACGAATGAGGGGGGATTTGATAGCTGCTTTCAACTACCTGAGAGGTGGTTCCAGAGAGGATGGTTCTAGACTATTCTCAGTGGTAGAAGAGGACAGGACAAGGAGTAATGGTCTCAAGTTGCAGTGGGGGAGGTTTAGGCTGGATATTAGGAAAAACTTTTTCCCTAGGAGGGTGGTGAAACACTGGAATGCGTTACCTAGGGAGGTGGTAGAATCTCCTTCCTTAGAAGTTTTTAAGGTCAGGCTTGACAAAGCCCTGGCTGGGATGATTTAATTGGGGATTGGTCCTGCTTTGATCAGGGGGTTTAACTAGATGACCTCCTGAGGTCCCTTACAACCCTGATATTCTATGATTCTATGTTACCACTCAAGAAAGAGACCTTGGAGCCATTGAGGATAGTTGTCTGAAAACATCCACTAAATGTGCAGCGGCAGTCAAAAAAAAACAAAACAGAATGTTGGGAATTATTAAGAAAGGGATAGATAAGATGGAAAATATCATATTGCCTCTATATAAAACCATGGTATGCCCACATCTTGAATACTGCATGCAGATGTGGTTGCCCCAACTCAAAAAAGATGTATTGGAATTGGAAAAGGTTCAGAAAAGGGCAACAAAAATGATTAGGGGTATGGAACGGTTTCCATATGAGGAGCGAATAATAAGACTGTATCCGCAAAAACAACAGGAGTACTTGTGGCACCCTAGAGACTAACAAATTTATTTGAGTGTAAGCTTTAGTAGGCTACAGCCCACTTCACTGGATGCACAGAATGGAACATATAGTAAGAAGATATACACACACACACACACACACAGAGAGAGAGAACATGAAAAGGTGGAGTAAGAGGCTAATTAATTAAGATGAACTATTAACAGCAGGAGAAAAAAAACTTATAGTGATAATCAAGATGGCCCATTTAGACAGTTGACAAGAGGATGTGAGGATACTTAACATGGGGAAATAGATTCAGTTAGACTGGGACTTTTCAGCTTGGAAAAGAGACGACTAAGGGGAGATATGAGGTCTATAAAAATCATGAGTGATGTGGAGAAAGTAAATAAGGAAGTGTTATTTACTCCTCCTCATAAAACGAGAACTAGGGGTCACCAAATGTTCTGTTCCGTTTATTCCCCCTGGGGCACCGGGCATTGCCCACTGCTGGAAGACAGGATACTGGGCTAGACGGACCTTTGGTGTGACCTAGTATGGCTGTTCTTATGTTCCAGAAATTTTGACCCTTGAAAATATCAGTAAGGCAACTGTACCTTCTAATCATTTTTTGTGTCTTGGTACCATCAGACTAGATGCTGGGTTTTCCTTTTATCTTAACTGACATGCAGAGGTGCCACAAGAATTTTTCATGCCACCATATCTTTAAGTGTTGATTCCCGATTGTACACACTAGTAAATATTTCAGAAGATTATATGAAAACATATAATCTATAATGCCCAAATTGTTCCTGACTTAATTTTTTTTAAATTACCTAAATCAAACCAGAGAAGATTGGAGTAATCAAGATACAGAAGAGATCATTTATTTGCCATCAGCCCAAACCTAGAGCATTCTTTGTACTCTCTAATAAGAAGAGAGGAAAATACCTATTCCTAAATCTGATGCAGGAATCCAGGCAGTAGGGAACTGGGGAAGATTCTATGCAGAAGTTCTACAGTAAAGCAGAAAGAGACACAGAGTAGCCTTGGGATAATTCTTTTTTCCCTGTTCTAATAAAGTTTCTTGTTCAGCATCAGAAGAAAGTGACTCTTTCTGGGATTCTTTACCATTGTCATACAACACTTGGCAGCGGAGACAGGAACCAAGATACCAGTCTTCAAGAACTTGGTGAACACTCAAGGTGCCATATGCAAAGAAAAAGCAGGAATAACAGATGAGCTAGAATAGCAGATACTTCATATCAGTTATGTGCAGTGTTGTTTAACCATGTTGGTTCCAAGATATTAGAGAGACAAGGTGGGAAGAAATATCTTTTACTTGACCAACTTCTGTTGGTGAGCTTATCTCTCTCATCAACAGAAGTTGGTCCAATAAAAGATATTACCACATCCACCTTGTCTCTCTTTTATATTGTTATTTTCAGACTGTGGAAGACAATATTCTGAGCATGAAGAACACAGAATCATTTCTGAGGAAAGATTATAGCATTTGGGGTCACCTTGAAAAATATGATCAAATGACAGCCTGTGTCCTAGCAATGGGAATGGAGACAATTGCAGTCTTTCCTCCTAAACTGCACTAAGGAAGAGCTATTATTAACATTTATATGGTAATAGTGTTTAAAGGCCATAACCAGGTAGACCCCACTGAGCTAGGCAAGGTACAAACAAATAATAAATTACAGTCCCTGTGCCAGTTTACAATCTAAAAAAGACAAGATACATAGGTTGTTGAGATGAACAAATGCATTGGAATGGGGGAGACAAAAAAAAAAATATATACTGGATAAATGAGGGCTAAATGACCTGCTACAAGACATTACCATTTAACCCTTTTAACTCTGCCTATTATTCTTATCTCCAACAGGAAACCAACAAGTTCTCACAGTAAAATACTTGCAAGAAGGATCTCAGATTGGGCAGAGAGAGAATTCAGACATGGCATAAAGGCCTAAAAAGAGAGGGTATGGAGGTGCACCATAACATTTAACTGGAGGGCTGTGTCCTTCTCAATTATCAAGAACCAAGTAGTCCAGGGTAATGGAAAGCATTACTGGAAGGAAATGGGATAACAGTCCTAAAAACAGTGGGAAAAATAAATTAAAGTTGGTTCTGTGGCCTTTGGTGCCACTGCAAAGTTAGAAAAAAGACTCGGCTAAAGATACAGTGAGAGTTGGACATTCACACTGCTTAAAAACGTTCAAATTGCCAAGATCGGTATCCCAGGTAACAAATATATAGACAAACATTACTTTTATCTCCACTGCCACTTTCACGTTCTTCTCCATTTCCTCCTCTTTCTTCATCACCATCTGACTCCTCTGTATCTTGAATAAGTATTCTTTTTCCTTTGGTGTGCGTCTCAGATACAGGCTCTAAATCTTTCAGCTTCTGCTCAATATCGGACAGATTTTTCTGCAGTGTAGCAATAATAGCAATTTTAGAAGTTGTAAAAAAAATTAGCATTTAGATAGTGCTTTACCTTTGCAAAGCACTTTCCATTGTCTAAATAATGCCTACAATACACCTCTGAAGTAATTACTTGGTATTACCTTAAAAATAAGAAAATAGAGATAGGTTGAATGACTTCCAAGACTATATAGTGAGTCAGTTTCAGAACTGGGATTAGGACTAAATTGTTTCTGACTCCCCATTCCAATGCTATATCCAATGTCTACTGCATATACATAATTATACAAATCCATAGGTACCATTTGTTAATAAATTCTTTGGAACATAAATTGTGCCTACCTACCTCTGTGTGTAGATAGTGCAACACTGACAATGGAACCAACTGGCACAGTCTACAAGGACAGAGACTAACAAATTTAAAACCTAAAGACAAAGGATTACTACACTAGAACTTTAGACAAGGCATAAAAATAATTTAATCAAAATCCACAGTACGGAGAACCCAATGTCTGCTACAGACTTTTCTTTTCAAATAGTTAAACTAACAGCTAGGATCAACCATAGGAAATGATAATTTTTTGCAGAGTCTAGTAGAAGCACACTGCTGATTGATGAAAATTTATGCTGGTCTTACAAGAGCTACAATTCTCCCATTTATTTCGTTATCATAACCACATGAAAAATACCAGAGGAATTCTAAAGCTGCTAATTTCTGTTTGTAAAAAGCTTCTAAAAGGCCAGATTTGACATATGTCCTAGAGGTTACAGCTAATTATTAGAATTCAAGAAGAACTTTGTTCCAGTTATCAAATGAGTCACTAATTGCCTACTATCAGGCAAGCCACTTAATCAACCCAATTGTAAAACTTGCTAAAGCAAGACTTTTTTGCAAAGCAAATGCTGCATTTGAGTAGAGCTATCCTGAGCATATATTTTCTTCAACCTACCATACACATTCGGAGATTGCCAGAGGAGAATGCCCCTTTGTGGATTACACACATTTTTGACTACACACTCACACTCTACATTAAGTCTCTAACAAAGAAAAATAAGAGAAAGTGTGTTCTCAAAAGAAAAAAACATAACACCTTATTCTGCTAAAGAAATGAGTGCAATATCATACTCTTTCTAATGCTTAATGCATGTTTAACTTCTTATGTTTAAATGGTGCTGTTAAGCAAAGTAATAACAACTTTATTTGAGATGATGAACTTGTGATTTACCGGATACCTAAATGACAACTTGATGTCACCATTACCACACAAACAAAAATAAAATCTGGCAAAAAGTTTGCCAGAAAATTGCATTTTCAATCATTTGCCACATTCCTATTTAATCCTAAGAAAACATTACTGTATTACTGTGGAGATTTCTGATAGTAACTCTTCATTTAGCGTCATCCCAGTTAACGTTGTTCTGTTGTTACATCGCTGATCTATTAGAGAACGTACTCCTTTAAAGTTGTGCAATGTTCACTTATAAGATTGTTTTGCTGGTGTGGGGTTGGAACTAGGGTGGGCTGACAGCCCCCCTATTAGCTCCCCTCCACAGACCCCCAGCGCCTCCCGCCTGTGGCCCCGCGCCTCCCCCATCCTGAATGCGGCAGAACAGCTGTTTCGCTGTGTTCAGGAGGCTCAGAGAGGGAGGGAGCACTGTTCCGTGGGTCCCACCAGTGGGCAGGAGACACGTAGGTGGAGGGGAGCTGATGGGGGGCTGCCAGCCTACCCTGGTTCCAAGTCCCCACCCGCTAGCTATGACAGGCTGCTCATCCAGAGAATCCCGCAAGTAGTGGACAAAGTACCATACTAGCAGGCAATGAAAAAAGTTTCCCTGGAGCCTAACCCCCATATTTACATTAATTCTTATGGGGAAACTGGATTCGCTTAACATCGATTCCCTTAGTCGCATTTTTCAAGAACATAACTACAACGTTAAGCGAGGAGTTACTGTCATGAGATTGAAGCACAACAGAACCTTGCTAATTTGCACTGACAGTCATGGCACTCAAGCCAACAGCTTCCTGGTATACACAAGATGACTGCAGGCTGGGCATTGACAGTGAAGGAACTTCAGTTCTTGAGCAAAACTTCCTACCTTGGTCCAACAAAACCCATCGTTTGTTGACTTCAAGGGCATACTGGGAAGGACAATCTATTCTTTGGGACTTTGGAGACAGGAGTGGTTAACTGTTATGGATTTATTCTGTAAGTTTTATATGTTTTCATACTGTGCATGAATCTAGGGCCTGATCTTGTGAGGTTGCAAAGTAGCCTGGCGCACTCCACACCCATAAAAGTCAATGGGAGTTTAGGCTTCTCAACACATCTCCAGAGGTGCTCGGAACCTTACAGGACGATCAGAACATTAAAGCCTATAAAAATAACTGGAAACTCCTTATTTTGGGAAATTAATAAGTAAAATTAAACCAGGAGATATGAAATCTTAGTAACATCAGATCTAGCCACCGTTGTTTCTACCAAATCTTTGCTGAGAAGAGGAGGAAGACTGTATTTCATACACACACAATGGCAGAGAAAGCAGAACAGTAAAGTGTGAATTACTGAGGTTTAATTTTTACTGTTATTTATAATTCCTAGTAAAATGTAAATATTAATAATGGTAAAGAGACAAGATAACAAGCTTTAGTTTTTGGAAAAAACTCTCAGAAATGATTCAGCAATGCCTCCTCTACAACTGACTATATCAGAGGTTCTCAAACTGTGATCTGTGGACCATGATCCATTCAGGTGGTCCATGGATAGTTCCCTCTAAGGTGTGCACCTGGGTGGCCGCACACAAGAGAATGAAGGGCCACCCACCTAATTAGTGGAGCCGTGAAGTCGTGGCTCCACTAATTAGGTGCCTGGACCCTGGAGAAGACACACGTGTAAGGTGAGGTGGTGGCCTTGGGGGGGAATAGGGGGTAGCTGAGAGGTGGCAGTGGGGTAAGAAGAGGGGGTGAGGGGAATTTGGGACGTGAAGGGCTGCAGTGGCCAGAGAAAGAGGCGACTTTCCCCAGCCCCAGCTCAGGGGCTGCCGTGGTGGGGGAAAGAGGGAGAGACCCCCCCACTCCTTGGTTACTGTGGTGGGGGAAGAGAGGACACATCCATTACATTAGAAAGGTAAGACTACTGATATTAAAATATGAGTTGTGTGCTTTTATTTGTAAAACAAAAAAAAATTATTATTATTATTAAGTTTTCTTTTTATATAGCGCTTTTATCCAAAGCACTTTACAATAGTTAGCTAATGGTACAAACAACATTTGGAAAGATCATTAAGTGGTCTGCCGAGATGCTCAGCAATGTTCAAGTGGTTCACGGAAAAAAAAGTTTTGAGACCCACTTGGCTATATGACTAGGCACATGAATCAGTCATACATTTTTATTATAATTACCATCTCATCTGTAGTCACAAACACGATTATATTGTTTAGGATGCATTTTAAAAATAGTCATTTCAAATATGTATTATATATTAACATTTTAACAAGTACTTTAAGCTAGAATCTTTTATGGTTCATATCTCATATTTGCCACTATAAAAAAGTAGAAGCCCAGACTTCAACAAAGTAAATTCATTCAGAAAAGTGAAGTCAGTGAGCCAACCAGAACTTCAGCAGAGTTTGCCTGAATAAAAAGTGACTAGATATACATCCATTATTATACTACAGTATATCACTTTTATCTTACATCAAACACATAACACAACACAAGCAACATGCATCTTGTTCTAGAAATACACAGAGTTACTTGTCTTTACCTTAGCTATGGCATTTTCTGGTTCAACATGTAATACTTTGGCCAAATCCTGTATAGCTGCCTGGTAATTCTGTAGATGCTTGTGTACAGTGGCACGGCGCATAAGAGCTACAAATTAACAAAGAACATACTATTTATATTGTATTGTTCTAAATTATACTGCAGACTACAATTAATTCACATTTAATCAGAGAAAGTACAATGTGAAGTACAAAACAATTCTGCATTAAATTTCATAAAGCCTTGCATCCACTTCATAATGGTTATGTATTAAGTTAATTTTTTTTAATTACATCATTTGATAGGACATACCCTACATTTATATGGTGATACATGAACTAGCATTCCTCTTAATAATTTTCCAGTCTGTCTCACTCTCTCCATATAAATTTAGTTACCTATTTACAAATACTTATCTTAGTAAGAAAGCATGCACCAAGCACCTTTCACTGCTCTTTTAATGCAGCTGTTAAGCTTGTTAAAGGAGGTGCTATTCTGTGAATATTAGGACAGCGCATGTCACCAATATGATGTGGCTAACAATCATCATTTGGAAAGCATGATCTGACCACACACCACGATCCTACTGTTGCTTCAGCCCAATCTTAGAATCTTGGATCAAAGATAGGCAGGACAAACCTGCACAAATCCCCAAACTGCCACTTAAACTAGCATAGGCGGAGCTAATCTGGGACTATTTTTCCCCACATTTGAGGCCTGACAACTGAAGTCAAAGGAAAGACCTCCCATTTATTTCAATAGATGATAAACCAGGCCTGCATTCCCCTCCAATCCCCCACCCTGAAAAAAGATTTTTCTCTAGAAATAAAATTCTGAGAAATGCTAGTTGACATTTCACCTTTTAGGTTGCCAGGCTCCAAATCTAACACTTTCTCACAATCCTGAAAAGCATTATGCCAGTTTTGAAGTTTGATTTCTGCTTGAGCTCTGTTATTATATGCTGACACAGTGGGCAATACTGATATGCTCCTGCAAAAGACAAGACAAGGTGAGCTGTATGCTAGAAAGAAAAACAAGAGTATACAAAAACTTCATTAAAGTCAGTTTTAAATTGTAAAGAGTTATAATAAAATTAAAATCACTAAGCAATGCAATTTCAACTAGAAGACTGTGTAACAGTATGCAAGATCAATTTATTTTAAAATCATGGCAACATAAAACTGCACAACAAGATGCTCTGTACAAAAGTGATGCATCTCTTAAAGCAATTTAGAGAACTTTGATGCTCCTCCTCTCTTATTAAATCTTTCTTGTTAAATTATGGTGCCCAAACTGAAAATAGAAAGTAGGTTTTATTTTAGAGTGGTAGGGCTGGGTAGATGGTATACAGGAGGAAAAAAGACTGACGTGCAGTATAGAATAATCAGGTTATAGTGAACTTATTTTATATAGCTGTATACTAGATAGGACTGTAGTCACTTAAAATTGCTATCAATCCACTCAAACACATTTTATTCAAATTTTATGAATTTATAAACTTAAGTAAATAATAATTGCCATATTGAATCAGACCAGTAGTCCATTCAGCATACTATCATGTCTCTGATAGTGGCCAATGCCAGATGTTTCAGATGAAGGTGGAAAAAAATAAAAACTAAACAAAACATTGTGGTCAAATGTGGGGAAGTTTCTTCTAACCCTGCAACTCAGCAGTTGGCTCAGGCCCTGAAGAATGAAAGCTTATGATCCTTCTTAAAAAAAAAAAATATATGATTCAACTGTAGATATTCTTGATATCCATATTATACCCCAAAAAACTACATTATAAGAACATTAAGGTTGCAAAGTCAAGCACTCAAAAGATAGAAAACACCAAAATTAAGGTTGCCTGTGTGTCCTCTTCTTTGTATGCATTATAACCACTTTAATTATGTGATCACATACTATTTTTGCCTCATTCAGTGCAAAAGATGAATGATGCTCACCGAATAGGTATCTAGTCAATATTTATTTTTATCCTCCTTTATTCCGTGTGTAGCTCCGCACTTTATTTATTGCACACCATTCTACACTGAATATAGAATTAATTTCCTCATAGGCTTTTCTGTGAGATCATAGCATCTTACTGCTTTATATACATTAATGGATTTATCCTCAACACTCTTGAGGGATGAGGCAGTATTATTATCCAAATTTTACACATGGGGAACTGAGGCACAGAAATTAAGACCAAAATGTCCACAAATTGTTGATGTCCAATTTAGGAAGCCTAGGGCCTGACTTTTTTTAATTGCTTACCATTTATTAAACACTTTATATGTTCAGAGCAGAATTCCCACTGACTTCAGTTGCAGCAGTGAGTGCTCAGCACTTCCACAAATCAGACCTAAGTGTTGCAAGCTGCATACTCACAAAATGAGGAACACAGAGTGACCACCTGTGAAAATTTTGGTTTATAGACTTGCTCAGCATCACGCACGAAATCTGTGACAGAGACAAGGAGAAAATCCAATTCTCCAGAGTACCATTCAATCGCCTTCACCACAAGATTGTCCTATATCTTTCTGCAGTTCCCCACCACACAACTTCCAACTTTTGTAACAAATGAGGCAGGAGGCCCACAAACAACAACAACTTCATTCACTACACAACAGGATTCATTTCAGAGCACAGTCTATCCTGTACACTTGAGGAAGAGATCCTGTGGAAACCCAGCATTATTTTGAATCCCAATCTTAATATTTTTGCATTCTTGACCACTACAGATAACTTACAGGATGTTCTAAAGAATCCTTATTGAGGTTATAGGGACAAACCATCCCGATGTGTAGAAAGAATAGTAAATATGGCAGGCGACCGGCTTGGCTTAACAGTGAAATCCTTGCTGATCTTAAATACAAAAAACAAGCTTACAAGAAGTGGAAGATTGGACAAATGACCAGGGATGAGTATAAAAATATTGCTCGGGCATGCAGGAGTGAAATCAGGAAGGCCAAATCACACCTGGAGTTGCAGCTAGCAAGAGATGTTAAGAGTAACAAGAAGGGTTTCGTCAGGTATGTTAACAACAAGAGGAAAGTCAAGGAAAGCGTGGGCCCCTTACTGAATGAGGGAGGCAACCTAGTGACAGAGGATGTGGAAAAAGCTAATGTACTCAATGCTTTTTTTGCCTCTGTCTTCACGAACAAGGTCAGCTCCCAGACTGCTGCACTGGGCATCACAGCATGGGGAGGAGGTGACCAGCCCTCTGTGGAGAAAGAAGTGGTTCGGGATTATTTAGAAAAGCTGGACGAGCACAAGTCCATGGGGCCTGATGCGTTGCATCCGAGAGTGCTAAAGGAGTTGGCGGATGTGATTGCAGAGCCATTGGCCATTATCTTTGAAAACTCATGGCGATCGGGGGAGGTCCCAGACGACTGGAAAAAGGCTAATGTAGTGCCCATCTTTAAAAAAGGGAAGAAGGAGGATCCTGGGAACTACAGGCCAGTCAGCCTCACCTCAGTCCCTGGAAAAATCATGGAGCAGGTCCTCAAGGAATCAATTCTGAAGCACTTAGAGGAGAGGAAAGTGATCAGGAACAGTCAGCATGGATTCACCAAGGGAAAGTCATGCCTGACTAATCTAATTGCCTTCTATGATGAGATAACTGGCTCTGTGGATGAAGGGAAAGCAGTGGACGTGTTGTTCCTTGACTTTAGCAAAGCTTTTGACACGGTCTCCCACAGTATTCTTGCCAGCAAGTTAAAAAATATGGGCTGGATGAATGCACTATAAGGTGGATAGAAAGCTGGCTAGATTGTCGGGCTCAACGGGTAGTGATCAATGGCTCCATGTCTAGTTGGCAGCTGGTATCAAGTGGCGTCCCCCAAGGGTCGATCCTGGGGCCAGTTTTGTTCAATATCTTCATAAACGATCTGGAGGATGGTGTGGATTGCACCCTCAGCAAGTTTGCAGATGACACTAAACTGGGAGGAGAGGTAAATACGCTGGAGGGTTGGGATAGGATACAGAGGGACCTAGACAAATTGGAGGATTGGGCCAAAAGAAATCTGATGAGGTTCAACAAGGACAAGTGCAGAGTCCTGCACTTAGGACGGAAGAACCAAATGCACCGCTACAGACTAGGGACCGAATGGCTAGGCAGCAGTTCTGCAGAAAAGGATCTAGGGGTTACAGTGGACGAGAAGCTGGATATGGGTCAACAGTGTGCCCTTGTTGCCAAGAAGGCCAATGGCATTTTGGGATGTATAAGTAGGGGCATTGCCAGCAGATCGAGGGACGTGATCATTCCCCTCTATGCGACACTGGTGAGGCCTCATCTGGAGTACTGTGTCCAGTTTTGGGCCCCACATTACAAGAAGGATGTGGAAAAATTGGAAAGAGTCCAGCGGAGGGCAACAAAAACGATTAGGGGACTGGAACACATGAGTTGTGAGGAGAGGCTGAGGGAACTGGGGATGTTTAGTCTACGGAAGAGAGAATGAGGGGGGATTTGATAGCTGCTTTCAACTACCTGAAAGGTTCCAAAGAGGATGGCTCTAGACTGTTCTCAGTGGTAACAGATGACAGAACAAGGAGTAATGGTCTCAAGTTGCAGTGGGGGAGATTTAGGTTGGATATTAGGAAAAACTTTTTCCCTAGGAGGGTGGTGAAACACTGGAATGCGTTACCTAGGGAGGTGGTGGAATCTCCTTCCTTAGAAGTTCTTAAGGTCAGGCTTGACAAAGCCCTGGCTGGGATGATTTAATTGGGGATCGGTCCTGCTTTGAGCAGGGGGTTGGACTAGATGACCTCCTGAGGTCCCTTCCAACCCTGATATTCTATGATTCTAATGGAGCTGTCCACAACAATGTGTTGTCATTTTCCTAAGTAGTTAATACTTACATTAGAACCCAACAGTGTGTATTGCTAGTTGAAATTATTCCTACCAATACATAATAGATTGCATTTATCAACAATGAATTTCATTTGGCACCATGCAGCTCACCTGCCTAGTTTTGTGAGGTCCCTCTGGAGTCTCCTCTAGTCTTGAATAACCTAGATAGTTCTGTGTCACCTGCAAATTTTGCCACCTCACTCTTCACCCATTTTTCCTGGTCGCTTATACATCATTAATCAACATGCAGAATCTTGAGATACTCCAATGTAAAATCTTTTGCCATTTTAGAAAGTTGATCAGCTGTTGCTTCAACAAGACAGACCCTGAACTAGACTGATATATATATAATATTAATTAATACTTACAAGTTTTAAATAACGGTTCACATGGCATTAACTTACCGAGTATAATATGTCACTGCTTCTTTATAATCCCCAATGGCAAAGGCTTCATTACCTTTTTCTTTTTCACGATTAGCAATAAAATTTCTCTCTTTCTTAGTCATACCTAGAACATAATCTTTAGATATAAAAACAGCTAACTATTAACAGATGCTAAATATGACATTTTAACATAGAAGTATTTTAATTTAATTATATTGTGTACATTGGTTTAAAAAGTTATAGAGTGGACCACAAGACAACCTCTCTATTAAGACATGGTCCATGTTATAAAAAAGTGTGAAAACTCCTAAAATGAAACAAAAAAAGGAAACTTTGTCAGTATGCATATATTTCAGGATAAAAGATTTTATGTGGATTTTGTATTCAGCAACGTTCAAGTGACTAGAACACATTTTTCAAGACTCTTCTCAGTGGAAAATTTCTACTGAAATTTTCTAGGATGAACAGAGTCCAAGGGCAGACAAAATTCAGTATGCATTAGAAAGGTAATACTTGAAAAATCTGTGCCTCTTGTCAGCATTTGAAACCAGACTTAAGACCCTTGCCATCACTCCATGCCACCAATAAAATCTTAATTGCTTATACTAGAGTTTAATTAAGTAAATAAAGTGAGCATTGGGATGCCTTATAACAAGTTCTCTCTGTATATACATTATATATAACAAGCAGGAAACAATGGGCTTAGTGTCTTTGCAATTTTCTTCCATTATGAATTATTAAACACACAGTATAATTTATACAAAACATTAAACTGATTTTTAAGCTATTTCTATTTCAAATAGTCTTCTCTGTCAAAAGAGAACGTGCTTTCACTTTGATAAGCTAATTATGTAGAAAAACTTTTTCAGCTGAACAATTGATCCTTCTGCAGTTGTAGTCGTTAGCATGTTTGGAAATAACTACCACTAGCACGCCAGAAGGATAATTTGTTTGGGCTAAAACCTGTTTTCCGCTTTGCTAGGACAAACTCCTATCAGCTGGCCATCTGAGGAATGGGTGAACATATTGAAAGGTGATGGGAAGCCAAGTCATGGGAGGAAGGAAGCTGGATGGTTGAGAAGCAGAACAAAGTTTTCAGCATACTAATTCAGAGTTGATCCAAGCAAGCCTTAAGCTTCACATTAACTTGCAACCATTAATAGACAAATAGAAAAGGAGTACCTGTGGCACCTTAGAGACTAACAAATTTATTCAGAGGTCCACTGAATGCATCCGATGAAGTGAGCTGTAGCTCACGAAAGCTTATGCTCAAATAAATTGGTTAGTCTCGAAGGTGCCACAAGTACTCCTTTTCTTTTTGCGAATACAGACTAACACGGCTGCTACTCTGAAACCTGTCATTAATAGACAGTAAGCAGAATTAGACTCTCTCACTATTGCATGGTAGGCAATAAGACAGCACGTATGTACTGTCCCCAATTATTTTTATTCAGATAATTTAAAGACAACTGCGGTTTCAATACTCTTTGAAACCACCCTTAAATACCTTAATACCTTTAAACTACATACACACACACACCCCACGACATAGCATGAGCAATGCTACAACAACAAAGTAGTATCAGCATTATAGAAGAAAAATAAAAATCTATTTCAAGCTTCCACTGCTTTGTTTTTTATAAACAGTAAGAGGAAAGTGATTTTAAGCTCTGTGAGAATATCATAATTACACCCTGATACACTTTATGTTTTGTTTACAACGGGACAAATCAATCTTGATGCTGTATTTTTCTTCAGCATCCTCAGCCCCAATTTCATAAGCTTTTTCAATAAGCATTATTAGAAGGCATATCACAATTTCTGCAAAATACAATTTCTGCAAAATTTCTGCCATTTTCTGGGATTGTTAGTAAGAACATGATTTACTTTTATTTTCTGTGTTGGTTGAAAAAAAAGCAAGGAAGAGATATATAGCAAAAGCACATTTTTCCTCTATAATGTTTCTTCAGTTTGCATGAACATTGTACTAAGCAATGTTAATTCTATATATAATCAAAGAAAAGACAACTTTGATAGTAAGTCATCATTTACCTGTTGTGTCTATTTTCTTTTCAATTACAGGTAAATTTGAACCAATATTGAAGCATGCTTTTGAATTATTTTCTTCACAGACCTCATCAACTTTTGAACACTCCTTTTCCACATCAAACCTTAAAGTAAAAAAATATATATATAAATCTATATTACATACATACACACAGTAAAACAAGATTTCTTTACCCACAGAACAACATACTACATTTCAGATATAAACTGAATTGGGTACAAAGATTCTGTCAATCTGTTCAACAATCCAAAATTATTCAGGAAAAAACACACAATTTTTTAAAACTATTTCTATTTCCTTTGTGTGTGTCTTCTTCCATGCTGTCCACTCCAAATACTCTTCAAACACAGTATAGCATTCTAAGAATCAGGCAAAATTCAAGAAACTGTGTTTTAAAGGGCCAACCCTAAAAAATACTGAGCACTTGTAACTCCCACTGAAGACAACTGGAGTTGCAGGTACTTTGCACTTCTCAGTAAGACATATAAAGTGATTAAATATTGAAACTGGAAGACCAAAGGGAAAAAAAAACAGTTACCTACCTTTTCATAATTGTTGTTCTTCGAGATGTGTTGTTCATGTCTGTTCCATTTTAGGTGTGTGCGCGCCCACGTGCACAGTTGTCGGAGATTTCTGCCTTAGCAGTATCCGAAGAGCCAGCTGTGGTTTCCTCTGGAATGGCGCTCCCATGGGGAAGTATATCAGGCGCTGCCGGCCCTGCACCCTCTCAGTTCCTTCTTGCCAGTAACTCCAGCAGACGGGTACGAGGGCAGGAAATAGTACAGACATGAGCAACACATCTCGAAGCACAACAGTCACAAAAAGGTAGGTAACCATTTTTTCTTCGAGTGCTTGCTCATGTTGATTCCATTTTAGGTGACTCACAAGCAGAATCCACAGAGGTGGGCTCGGAGTTCACAGCTTAGCGGCTTGCAGTACTGCCCTACCAAAGCCAGCATTGTCCCGGGCCTGCTGGGTCAGTGCATAATGGAACAGAAAGGTATGGACAGACAACCAAGTGGCCACTTTACAGATGCCCCGGATAGGCACATGGGCCAGAAAGGCTGCTGAAGAGGCCTGCACCCTGGTAGAGTAGGCAGTGATGATCACTGGGGGTGGCACCTTCACTTGGTCATAGCAGAAACTAACGCAGGCAGCAATCCAAGAAGAAATTATTTGAGTGGATACACGGCAACCTTTCATGAATAATTGCGTCAACTTGACAGGACCAAGCCTTTCCGTAACGTAAAAGGCCAGAGCCCTCCTGACGTCCAGGACATGTAGCCTACATTCCTCCTCCTCTGAGTTATGTGGCTTCGGAAAGAAGACCAGTAAGTAAATGTCCTGGCTTGAATGAAACTGAGAGACTACCTTCGGAAGAAAAGCCGGGTGCAGTCTCAGCTGGACCTTGTCCTGGTAGAAAACAGTGTACGGTGGCTCCAAGGTGAGTGCCCAAATCTCAGATATTCGGCAGGCCAACGTCACCTCAAACCAGGAACATGACCTTCCAGGAAAGGAGAAGGAGAGAGCAGAATGCCAGAGGCTCGAAGGGAGGACCAGTGAGCTGCAACAACACCAGATTCAAGTCCCACGGTGGGACAGGGTCCCTGACTTGCGTGTAGAGGCGCTGTAGGCCCTTAAAAAATCTGGCTGTGATATCCTGAGCAAAAACCGACCTGCCCTCAAACAGCAGGTGAAATGCTGAGATAGCCACTAGATGGACATTGATTGATGAGAGGGACAAGCCCTGGATCTTAAGATGCAGGAGGTAGTCCAGAATAAGCCGCAGCGAAGCCTGCTCAGGACCAAAACCTTTGTCCGCAATCCAGCAGATGAACCATTTCCATGTGGCCAGGTATGTCGCTCTGGTGGAGGCCTTCCTACTTGCCAACGGGACGTGCTGAACCCCAGCTGAGCACTGCTATTCCTGTCAGTTTAGCCACGCAGCAGTCAGGCCATCAGATGTAACGCCACAAGGTTGTGGTGCAAAAGACTGCCATGGTTCTGGGACAACAGGTCTGACCTGAGCGGTAGCTGGAACAGGGTCGCCACCAAGAGATCCAGCAGAGTGCTGAACCAGTGTTGGCATGACCATGCCGGTGCTATGAGGATGACTCCTACTCTGTCCTGTTTGATCTTCGTAAGGACCCTGGGTAGCAACGGCACTGTAGGGAAGACATACATCAAAGCCCTCAACCACAGAAGCAGAAAGGCACCCGACAGGGATCCTCCATCCATGCCCCCAGCCAAGCAGAAGACGTAGCATTTCCTGTTCTGCTGGGACGCGAACAGGTCCACCTGGGGAGTTCCCCACCTGCAGAAGATGGAACTGACCACCCTGGAAGGTGAGTGGCTACAATATGGATGCTGTGCTGCAGACAGAAGTCCCAGAGCCAGAGGGCTTCCTGGCAGAGGGCAGACAACCTGACTCCGCCCTGTAGATATAGAAGAACGTAGCCATGTTGTCCGTCAGGACCTGAACAACCCTGTCTTGAACCTCAGGTAGAAAGGCTTGGCAGGCTAGTCGAACCACCCTGAGTTCCCTGACATTGATATGCAGGGAATGATCGCGACTGGACCAACAACCTTGAGAGCTGAGAGTGCCCAGGTGGGCTCCCAATCCCAGGTCCAAGGCATCAGAGACAATGGTCACTGATGAGGCCAGGGCCGCGAAAGGAACGCCTTCCAGCAGCAACATGAGATCCTGCCACTAGAGGAAGGATGACAGTAAGCTGTCCGGAATCCTGATCACCAGGTCCATGCTGTGCCAAGTGGGGACACAGACCGACACCAGCCACGCCTGAAGGTGTCTGAGACGGAGTCATGCGTGCTGGACCATGTAAGTACATGCTGCCAGGTGGCCCAGTAGTCTCAATAATTTAATTTGATATACCGCCGCATGGGAGCGCCACTCCAGAGGGCGCCACAGCCGGCCCTATGGATACCGCTAAGGCAGAAATCTCCAACAACTATGCTCGTGGGCGCACGCACACCTAAAATGGAATCGAGATGAGCAAGCACTCAAAGAAAAAACAACGTTTCAGCCACCACTCCACAGCTGCTTTCCAGCTGCTTTTTCCAAAGATCTTTCATTAATTAATTTCAAGTAAATGTTACAGTTGTAAAACAATCCAACCCAAAAAAAAAAAAAAAAAAGAAATGCAGTCAGAACCAAGTCATCCACTACCTACAAACAATGAAGATCATTCTAATTATAGCTGGATAGGAAACAAATTTTTCCATTTGCAAGAATTTTCAAGATTTGGGACAGGAATAAGTTTTGAACCAAAAATTTAAAAAATTCAAATCAGGTCAATCAAAATGTTTCATTTTGACTTTGACCTTTTAAAAAAGTTTTACCTTAAGTTAACTTAAAATTTCAAAATAAAATGTCCTTTCAAACTGAAAAATGGAACTTTTAAATTTAGAAAATGTCCAAAACAAGATTTTGACCATTTGAATCTATTATTTTCCAAATGTTTTCAGAATGAGAAATTAATTAAAACAGGCTCTTTCCCACAAACACTTTTGGTTTCTACAAATTGGCATTTTTCTGAGAAAAAAAAGTTTTGTTGAAAAATTTCCAATCAGCTCTAAATTTAATTACTTTCTGTACACCCAATTAAATTCAAGGATTGGAAGACAGTACAGATAAGTAAAACTGCAATAAATATAAGAGTATGCATCCGATGAAGTGAGCTGTAGCTCACGAAAGCTTATGCTCAAATAAATTGGTTAGTCTCTAATGTGCCACAAGTACTCCTTTTCTTTTTGAAGTATTGTAATACATCTTGTATTTTTCAGAGCAAGAAATATAGCAGCTCCTTTCTACTGTGTAGGTCAAGAAGAAAAACAAAAATCACCCACTCCATTTATTCTCATGCACTCCATTTATTCTTATGCAGGTTATTCTGTCCCAGGTTATTTGAAACTTAAACTGATTGACAAATCATTTTGCCACCGATAAGACAGCACATGACAAAAGAGTGAATTTCTGTCAAAATTAATCTTTTGGCAACATATTTTCTAGACCACATGTAAACATTAAGGCCCTGTTTTTGTAAACACTTATGCATATAAGTACATTTTGTAAGATTAGAGCTTCATACAATGGTCAGATACCATATAAGGCCCTGCTCCTGCAGCTGACTGTGAAGGCAAACTGTTGTGCCTGCAGCAAACCTAAGTCTATGAAATTAATGGAGCTCAGCGCAGGATCAGGAATTCACCTGCTTGTTGTCATAATGCAGAAATAGGACCTAATGCACACAAACACCACACTGAGGAACATAAAATAAATATCTACTGTTTTGTTTTTAAAGTTAAGGTAAAAAGCACATATTAATAAAACAAATAAGGAAATTTACTATCTACCTAGACTTTAAAGTATTGATGATTAAAAATGAAATTTGAAAAATTAAATTACTTATTATTTATGCTGTCTGTTTACTTTCTGGTCTACATATTTAGCTTGAACAAATAAAATAGACTTTGCAGCTTCACTTTTTGTTCTCAAGTACTGGCTCCATGCTACATTGTTTGTATTGTAAAGGGAATGTTTATATTAAAATAAAAACAAGTCTCACCTGTATTTTTATAATTTCATGCGATATATTATTAGATGCGTGAAACGCGTTTCTCTTTTTTAAAAAAATCTAAATTGGTACACATTACCTAGTAGTGTTCTATTAAAAAAAAAAAAAAGTAAAAAAGTTCAATACAAAATTAAAAGATGACGATTTAACATACTTGTCCCATTCCCTGTAATCTCGTGGTATATTTTTCTTCTTTCTTTGTTTATTTTCTTTGTTCTAAAAGGAAAAGAAAGTGGCTGAGAATTCATTGTTTAACAAATTCCCTGATTGGCAGTTTTGCTTTTTGTTCCCATAGTTATACTCATCTGGGGTCAACACTATTCATGATTAGTCTCCAGCATATAGCTGTTTTCAAAACTTCACTAGTTTTCAAGACTTTCCCAGTTTTGACTTTTGTTTTAAGGGAAATCTGCTGGGTGTTTGATATACATGATTCCAACACTATATACTCACTCATGTATCAATCATCAGGTTTTTTTTCAACCTGGAAGTCCTAAATTTAAAACTTAAGGACAAAGCACCCCAAATCACATGGTGAAACCCAAAGAAAGAAAACTCAGTGAGGTTTCATTTGTGCAGTTATCCCCATATTGTTCCAGCATGAGAAGATGGAAACAGGGTTTGCCCTCTTGTGGAATGAACCAGGGATCCAGCCCAAAAAACCCAAGAGCCCTCAACAGACAGGCCCTCGTGCTCTTGGGAACCTAACTCCCACATCCAGAATTGCTGCCTCAACAGAAACACAATATCAGGGACACCTCAGCTGCTGATACCCCAAAACCTACCCTCACATTAACTTTCTTCTGATAATTGCACTGAACATAAGGGAAACAATTCAGAATCACTGTCATGTATATACACTACTTGAACTGGGCAGGAAACAGTTTTCCTTTCCCATAAACATTTTTGAAATTTCAAAAATTTTCCCTTTCTGCACTGGGACAAATCTGAGACCTTTCAAAGTTTTTCATAGCAAAAGAGAGAGAGACCTAGCCTGAACAGAGACTTGAACCTGGCTTTCCCACATCCCAGGTGTATACCCTAACCACTGGGCTACTCTGGGGTGGAGATTAGTCACTTTGTCTGGTCAGTCTGTCTCCCATTTTGACCAGAAATTCCATCCTCAACCTGAAAAACCTTTCCTACTAATAATGCCTCAAAATTGGTTCATTTCCATTAAAAGTTTCCATTTAATGAACTGACATTTAAAGGTATATGTGATCATTATGATTGTAATCATTAACTAGTTTGTTAATGCAGATTGATTAATTGTCTGAGAATGCATCTATCTAGCAATCACTTAAAGATCCCTTATATATATAAAAGATACAAATCAGAAATTCAAATACTGTTAACATGTAAGAGTTTAGAGTCAGTTGGATCTATCAATGCTCCAAAATTCTACATGTTGGATTGGAATTAGATAGGATCATTTATGATAGCACCCCAGGATTCAAACATCTCATTGGCAACTTCGATTTTTCTCTCAATCCATTCTATAGTATTGCACTTTGTAGGGAAATATTTAAAATATTACTTATTGTGTATGTTTTGTGAATATTTGTTAAATATGTCTTATAATTATATTAGGAAGATGGTCTCTAAAAAAAGCACTGGAAATAACTCAGGGTATAAAAAGTGAAAAGGTGGGGTACTGTATTAAAGGGATAGTTTTGTTTTAATTTTGGTCACTTTCAAGCATGGGCGTTGCCTCCCCAAACTGCAAGCCTCGGGCGACACTGTGGGGGTGGTGAGGGAGGGCAGATTTTTGTCTTCCATTTGACACTGCTCCCTCCCCAAGTCCCACCACACCAGCCAGAGCCCCCTAGTGGGGCTCAGAGGAACAGCCCCTAGCTACATCCCTCCCTGCACCCTGAGCAGTTTTCAAAGTTTATGAGCTGACACCGCCCGACACACAACCTTTGAATTACAATTTTTGGTCATTCCCACCTCCAAACCAGACAGGCTGGGTGGCCTCTGCAGTGAGTCAAGGGACAGAGGTGGTGCTCCCTCCCTGAGCCCTGCCATGCAGAGCTGACCTGAGCCCCATGGGGCTCTGCCTCCCCATATACAGAAGTCAAACTACGCCTATGCTTTCTAGGGATCCTGTACTAAGCTCACTGATATACGGCTGGTTACAATAAACAGTCAAGAAAGTCAATTAACACATTATTTATGTATAAAGGCATACATATCTCAAAAATAAAAAAAATAAAATACACTTGTTACACATATTTTTAAGAAAAGAGATACCTGGCCACCATGAAGGCAGCTATTTGAACCACGAACTGCTGGCAAATTGTCTAGTCTCTCATGAAGTGTTTCTGTTACAGGAAATTGTATTTTATAATCATCTTCCTTCATTTCTGTCACCCAGCTCTGAAAAGAAACCGATAATATCACTGTACCTCAAAAGAGTAAACGCAGACCTCCTGATGGTCTAATATAATATACTGCCCTATATATACCCAACTCAAGGAATGATATTGATGGATTTCAGTGGGAGTCATGTCTAGCACTGTTGGTGCGATAGTCATTATAAGATAGGATTTGGGAGAGTAGTGGCAGGAACAAATAGGGGGTTTTTAAAATGTTTTTGACAAGAGCTTAGAGGATCCTCTTTGGGGAAAATGGCAATAATAAATAAAAAGCAGAAACAGTGTAAATGTGATTAGGACACAGACTAATATGGACAGGACCTATGATTAAAAAATCCTGTAATAAAAACAAAAAACATCAACCCATACATTGTTATTGTAAGAAATCCCTTTCCAAACCATCTCTCACAGGTTAAACCTCAAAATTTCATAAAATCTTTAACCAAAAATAGGAGAACTCAAAAGGGTCATATTATTAAATTCAAAAAATTCCACAAGTGCTTGATATCTCTCAGGATCAACCCCAATGGGACTCAATTAGTAGCATACTCAACTCCAGTCCAGAAAATCACAGGTTCATATTTCACATTAGGACTTGGACTTGCATCCAGTTGTGACTGCTGAGGAGCCAAACTATTGGAATTGCTGTCCTTAAGATGTCCTTAAAGCTAAAGGCTCTTCCACCTAAGTTCCCTCTACATTTTCAGCTAGATATGAAATTCTTCAATTCCTGTCCTAAAGTGTGATGCAGTGTTGTTGTGCCCCAACATAATCAGATGCTACATTTTTTCAGTTGAGAGTGATGCGTTTCCCTGAATATAGTTTGTAAATACTTTGTGATTCTTCTCAATCAAAGGTGGTGTATAAATGTGTCATTATTTGTTGTGGCTGTTCAGACAGAAGTTAAAGATTCAGGGGTCCTACTCAAATAAAAAGGATAATTAAGAGTGTGTTCTGGTCAATATTTCCTCACTTAATGAAACAGGTCCTAATGTGCAAGGCCATGTGAACTATTAGCAACTGCAAATTGCTGCATTGCTGATTTGTAATCAGTCTGAGAACAGAGACAATCAAATTCTAACTAGGTTTACTAAAAAAATCTGATCACTAATAATTACATTAATATATTTACATTACTATACTACATTAAATTAAAATTATACCTTACCTTCATTTCATCATTAATTTTTTCCCATTCTTCAGTTGTAAAGTCAGATGCAGAGGCTGGAGGTTTATCTTTTCGCAGGGCTCTGCTCCCTGGAGCTAAACATTCAATGCGTTTTTCACAGAATAATGTAAGATCAGGGTAATATCCTTCTTCACCAGACCTTAAAGGTAAAAAGATGTCATATTTAAAAACTAAGCAAAACAAATAAACAATATATATATATTACAGCAGTTTGATGACAACTGTAAATTGAGTTGGTGGCCTTGGTCCAGTGACTAATGGGCAAATGTTCACATTACAAAAACCACTGCAATTAGTACTAACTGTAAATATTCTTAGAGGATCAACACGGCTACAAGAACACTGGACATATAAATATTCTTGTCACTCTCATCAAAAATTGCAAGGATGAAATCAGCACAGTGTCTGAAATAACCACACCCCCTCACAGGTCCCTCCTTGCCGCAAATTAGGTACAGTGGTGGAACAATGAGAAGACTCTTCCACTGCTGTTCCTCAAGCTGTACCCGCTCTGTGGATTTAACATAGAACTTCTATTTCCAGTGCTGTCAATAAGGAATCTTTCACAAGATTTGTTACCTTTTTTATTTTAATTTAGAGATTTAACTTATGTTAAGTCACCAACACTTTTAAGATAAGTCAAGTACCGAGCCCAGTACTCTTGGGCCAAATCCTCAGAATCTTACCAATAGATAAACCATTAACCAAAAACAAAATTAAAAAAAACTGTAATGTAAATAATAATGAATGTTCACCTCAATATCCTGAGAATTTTTTCCAGGTGTTTAACATCTGAGCACTTTTCAATGAACTTGTAGTCCAGATGATTAATAGGAATTTGATATGTTTTTGTTGTTCCCTGGTCCCACAAAGATGAAACTGGCTGGTCACTCATTCCTAAAAAAATTAAAGATAAAATTAATTATTCTGCTGTCTGAAGTGGTACTCAGATATACTTTGAGGCAATTCTGATTTTAGGAAATAGTCCAGCCCTTAATTCACACTTAATCCTTAAGCATGCTTATTAGTCCCAGTGGCATGATCAAGGAGTTGCCCATTTGATGCCCTGGTCTTGCAAACTGCTCCACCTGTCCAGAGCCCCACTAACTTCACTGGGGGTCTGGGTGGGCACAAGGATCTATCAGTTTGCAGGACTGAGATCTCGGATTGTAAACTCTTTGAGGCAAAAACCACTCTTCTACTGTGACCACAAGGTGCCCGCAAACATATAGCATTGCAGAAATAATAAACAATTATAATAATGCAAGCAAAATTAGAAACTTCAGACTACATATTCAAGTTTCTCCTTTGGAAAACCTTTTGGCTTCTGTTCCTCTCATGCAAGGTAATATACCTGTTAATAAATTAGCGATATTCATTTCTGTCCCTCACAAAGAAAAGGAAATGTATTGAAGAAAAATAATCTTAAAACTACTAGCAAGTTGATGCAACTAATTTAACTTCCACAGGCACAGGTGAGGATAACTTGGAGGAGTTTTTGTGGGACTGCCATGCATTTTTAAGTGAAGTTGCTGCTGATATATGTGAAAATGTCTACAAATGTTAACTTGAGTCAGTATTGCTGTAATTCAGATATATTTCTTCTGATCTTTAAAAAAATCCATTTGGCATGCTATTTTAATAGGAAACATCTAAATTATAAAATGTGGAAATTCCCAGGGGCAGAATAAGACTCAAACAAATTAATCCTGTACAATACAAAAAAGGCATCTCACCACTCTCCTCTCCTCACTATCCCCTTTCAAATCCTACCTTAAACCTCTCCTTTGCCATGATGCCTTCAAAACTCTTGACAATGGTTATACCACTGCACACTAATACCACCACCTATCATGCTGATCAATATTGTCTCATGGTTTCCTGGTACTCCCTAACTATCTGTCTGTATCCATCTGTTGTTTCTTATCTTATTTAGACTGTAAATTCTTTAGGGCAGGGATTCTTTTTGATCTTTTGTACAGCTCCCAGCACAATGGGGTCCTGGTCCATGACAGGCTCCTAAGCACTTCAGTAACACAAATAATATGTTTCAGAGTAGCAGCCATGTTAGTCTGTATCCGCAAAAATAAAAGGAGTACTTGTGGCACCTTACATAAATTTGTTAGTCTCTAAGGTGCCACAAGTACTCCTTTTCTTTTTACAAATAATATGTTTACTCTTCTTTTGCACTGGTGGATACATACCGTATGAATATTCAAAATTCATTCTTCTCACACCCATGTATTTGTGCAACCATCTTGTGTTTTTACAATCAGATTTTTCTTAATACTATCTTTTACTGTAATAAAGAGAAAGGGCCACATTCTTCTCCTTAAGTAGGATAGGTACCACGGCTGTCAGTAGGAGTGTTACCATGTAACACCAGCAGAACTGAGCTCAAACATGTGTTTTTGGTAATCTTTGCAACTCTCACAACAAAGGGAATAATCCCAGCAAAACTCTCTCCATAGCAGAAAGAAAAGGAGTACTTGTGGCACCTTAGAGACTAATGAAGTGCGCTGTAGCTCACGAAAGTTTATGCTCAAATAAATTGGTTAGTCTCTAAGGTGCCACAAGTACTCCTTTTCTTTTTGCGAATACAGACTAACAGGGCTGCTACTCTGAAACCTCTCCATAGCAGGGGACTGTAAACCTGCAAAGCCCGCCCTACCCTAGCAACTGTTTCTATGTACAGCATGGCTTCTGGAGAGCCCAGTAGCACGGGCTACGGACCAAGGCTCACCACCCAGCCAGGTTGTGCTAGGGGAGGGAATACATTAACTCTGCAGTTTGGCCCCTTCCAAAGAGGATCGGAAGCACCAAGAGTTAACCCTCACGCTGCCCTGCCCCCCACCTGCCATCGCCCCCTTTCACACACAACGAAACAGCCAGCAGGGCACTAGCTGCCACGATGATCCAGCCCCTCGGGAGCGGGCTACTGCAGGCCGTGTAGGACGCACCCCCCAGGCAAGGGCTTTGGCCCTCGGGCCCCCAGCTCCAGCGCACGGCGAGTTGTTATCACATCACAGCCTCTCTATCCGCTACATACAGACACCCCCCCCATTCCCACACCCCACGGCCGCACTCATGCACCCCTGGCCCGGCTCCAGGGGAGAATGGCGGGCGGAGGGGTCAGAAGTCGCGCTGGGGACGGGACCCCAGCCCTGAAGGAGCGGGGCGGCAGCCCAGGCCGACCGACCTGTCCCGCTGCCCCGCACCAACTGCGGAAGACGGTCGACGACTTCGCCCTCTCCACGTCCCTCGACCCGCGTCCGGAGACAGCAGCCGGGGGCAGGACCCTCCGCCGTCCACGCAGCACATGCGCAAGGGGCCGGCCCGGCAGCGCTGCCGTTGGAGTCGCCGGGCCGCAGGCGCACCCCGCCCCCAGAGCGGGGGGCTGGGCCGGCTCCGCCTGTCTGCCCGCCCCCACGAGCCGTTGTTGGGATGGCGGCAGCTTGCCCCGCTCCCTGTGCTGCGGGGCGAGGCGTGCCTCAGCCTGCTTTCCAGGGGGCAGCCGGAGCCGGCCGCGCGGGCGGGGCTGAGTAGGGGGCCCTGTCCTCCCCTCCAGCCCGGGAGGAAAGCGGGGGAAGTGGTGCACATATGACGGGCCATCAGCTGCAGGTTGTGGGCAGATGGTGCCTGGTAGGCGAGAGACGCGTCAGGACTGCGTAGGGAGACGTTTCATTGAGAAATCCCAACATTATGGTCAAAGTCAGGGAAAAACCTGGTGTTTAATGAGGGCCCCCCACCGCAGCCCTCATTGCTCTAGGGCCCTTGTTCTCAAACTTTTTTTTTTCCCACAAAACCAGTTGAAAATTGCTGAGGGTCTCGGTAGACCACTTAATGCTCTTTCCAAATGCTGTTTGTACCATTGGCTAACTATTGTAAAGCGCTGTGGATAAAAGCGCTACATAAAAAAACCCCTTTAATAATAATGTTTTTTTTTCTACAAATAAAAGCAGGCAATGCATATTTTAAAATTAGTAGTCTTACTTTTCTAATGCAGGTTTCAATACAATGCAATCTAATGCAATGGATGTGCCCTCTCTCCCCCCGCCACAGCAACCCCCGAGCTGGGGCTGGGAAGGAAGGGGTGCATCCCTAGCAGTCACAGCCCTGGAGCTGGGGAATGTTGCCCCTTTCTCTGGCCGCTGCAGCCCTTCATGTCCCAAATTCCTCCCACCCCCTCTTCTCACCCCACTGACCCCTCCCACCTATCCCCTATTCCCCCCAAGGCCACCACCTCACCTTACATGTCTGTCTTCTCCAGGATCCAGGCACCTAATTAATGGAGCCACACCTGCACGGCTCTTACCTTTAGGCGCACACCTTAGAGGGAACTATCAGCAGACCACCTGCATGGAGTTCGCGGAACACAGGTGATCCACGGAACACAGTTTGAGAACCTCTGCTCTAGCCTATCCTTCTCAATAGAATGAATTTGGCAAGTGTGTTTTGAAAGAAACTGAGCAGGGCACAGGATACCAGCCCTGAAAGAGGGGAGTGGGGCAACAATCCTCACTCCCTTAATTTAGCAAGGTGATGAAATATACTGTCCCATTAAAAAACATTAAAATGTATCTTCATTTAGAAAAACAACAAAAGTGGAAAACAACATACCCTTCGGAAGCTGCACAAGGAGAGCTCCTAGAAATATTGTTTCCCTTCAAAACCCAATGAAAGTTGATTAGTGAAGATGCATCATTACAAAATTTGAGTTTTTAAAAGCAAGAAAATGAACGGTTAAGGACATTGGCAAAAATCCACAAAGAGACTTGTGACACTTAAGTATTAGGTGTTATGACGCTCACTTTAGGTGCCTGGAAAATCACAGGAACAACACTGGAATTCACAAAGTCTGAGTTAGGCGCTTCAGCTCCCTATACAATTAATGTGGAAGATAATTGCTTTAGACTGCAATTCCCCAATTCCTGGTACCAGCGTCCAGTTGCTCTCTTCTTATAATACTATCTGTTATAAGCACTGCCCCTTTCATGAAGATATGCATCTAAGCCTGGGGTCATAGGCAGGCACCTCTCTCTTTGCAGTCAGGCCAAGTAGGTGCCTAAGTTATTTCTTGTGAAAATGAATTAGGTGCCTGCCTCATTCCACACAAAAAAGCTCAAGGAGTTAGTGTTAACTACCTTATAACTTTTAAGCCCTGTGGTTAGAGCACTCACTGGAATGTAGGAGACCAAGGTTCAATTCCCCACTCCCTGTGAGAAGAATTTGAACAAGGGTCTCCCATACTTCCCAGAGGAAGTACTGTAAACACTCAGCTCTAGGAGATTCTGATGGCAGGGGGTGCCTTCAATCTCTCTTGTTGAAGCTGTTCCACTAAATAACTACTTAAAAATTCATTGTCACAGGGAACTAGACCTTGGGCGCCCAAACCATCAGGCTACAGAGTCAGCAGGTAGATGAATCATTCTAAGCGTTTATCCACAGTAGAGCAGTTTCAACAGGAAAGACCAGGGGAGCCACATATGAGAACATCCCACAGCTCACTGATTAGAGCACCTCTGCTAAGATGTGGGGAGACCCTTGTTCAAATCCTCCCCCCACCTGCAGGCAGAGGGGGTAAAAAAGAACCTGGGTCTCCCACATTCCAGGCAAGTACACTAACCACTGGGCTAGAAGTTGGGGAAGGTACTGCTACCTCCTCCCCACTGGAAGCCACTGAGCATGCCTACCTAAGCGGTTCTCACCTGCGAATTAAGCAGATGAACACCTGTCTTCCTCAGGTTTGCAGATTGGTCTAGGGGTTGTTTGCCAGAAGCTAGGAATGGGCAACAGGGGATGGATCACTTCATGATTACCTGTTCTGTTCATTCCCTCTGGGGCACTTGGCATTGGCCACTGTCAGAAGACAGGATACTGGGCAAGATGGGCCTTTGATCTGACCCAATATGGCAGTTCTTAAGTGAGAGATAGTCTAGGCCGCAGCTGCCTAGACTAAGCCTGCAATGGATGTGCCCAGAGGCAGAAACTTAGACATAGAGGGAACTTTTATCCTGAAATTAGACACCAAGTCAGTTTAGGCATCTACAGGGTGTGAGGGAAGTTTTGTAGATCATAGTGGAGCCCAAAATTGGGACTTAAGTGCCTAAGTAGATTTGTGGATCTGCACCATTGTAACCATATTGATGAAGTAACCAACTAAGTCGCAGATTATTCAAACTCGACTCTGAATTTCTTGACCACTGGGTACTTAATTTGAAGGTTTTTCCTCTCCATAGAGAAGTGATGTCTTCCGATGATAAAGAACTAGGGCTGTCAAGCGATTAAAAAAATTAATCACAATTAATTGCATGATTACGAAAATTATTCGCACTGTTAAATACAATATCAATTGAAATTTATTAAAATATTTTTAGATTTTTTCTACATTTTCAAATACATCGATTTCAATTCCCACACATAATACAAGGTGTACAGTGGTCACTTTATATTATTTTTGATTATTGTTTTGCAGGGAAATATTTGTAAAGAAAAGAGTATTTTTCAATTTGTTATACCAATAAAATAAAAACGAACAGGATCTTATTAAAGTGGATAAGACAAAATGTCACATTTATTGTGAATACAAAAAGAATCATAGTAGGCAGTCAGTTATAGCTATAACATTTCATTCAGTTTCACATTCATTCACACATTTGTTCATACACACACACAGGTTCTGCAGCTGCTGTATAGTTACCAGTCCTGAATGTAGCTTGAGTTCGTGGCTTGGGTTTGTAGATTGTGGCGGCTAACTGGCTAGGAAAGCCGGGCACAAGGAAGAGCTGGGTCCCGGTTGCACCCATGTTGGCAGCAGAATGTTACCCTTCAAAGTCTTCCATCTCACCCACCCTTTTTGTAGGCTTTAGTTTGAATCCAGAGTCTATAGGTCTTGCTGAGTCACGCTGCCTCTGGGTCCGGTGTGATTGATCACCCCGTCAGTTGCAGATATGACTTTCAGCCTAGGACCTGGCTTTGATGTTTCTTCAATTGTACTTTTGTTCTTTTCCTTTGAGGGTGGTCTCCTCCTACTTTGTCAGGGCTGTTGTCTGCATTTCAGCCACTGTGGTTTACGCTTTATTTCATCAGGACAGGCTGGAGCTGGAGGTTGAGTCCATCATCCATACATACCTCATTCACACATCTAAACTAAACTAATAAGATTACAGCAGGGTTTTGCAAAAATGAAGGTTGCAGCAAGCTTTTACAAAATGAAGTGAGCATTTTAAAATGGAGTTTGGGACACGTTAAAATGGAGTTTGACTTATAATATGGACAAGTGTAAGGAATGGCAAACAGTGAACAGAAGTTACAATGTTGAAACAGTGTAAGTTTCAGCGATTTAAGCAGCGATTGGATTGAAAGTGAAACTCAATTAGCCAGTTATTGGGGTAACTGGTTTTATGAATGAATGTTGTTTCATTCATAAAACTTTGCTTATGAAGTTATATTAATAAAGTGATTAAAAACAATCTCATTGATCAGTTCTACAAATTCACCTCATACAAGTACTGTAGTGCAATCTATCGTGAAAATGCAACTTACAAAAGTAGTTTTGTGTTACATAACTGCACTCAAAAACAAAGCCATGTAAAACTTTAGAGCCTATAAGTCCACTCAGTCCTCCTTCTTGTTCAGCCAATCGCAAGAGAAAGAAGTTTGTTTACATTTACAGGATGCCAGATGCACTAAATATTCATATGCTTCAGGCTTTGGCCATCATTCCACAGAACATGCTTCCATAGAGATGATGCTCATTAAAAAAAGAATGCATTAATTACATTTGTGACTGAACTCCTTGGTGGGAAGAATTGTATGTCTCAACCCAATATTCATGCTTCAACCACCATTCCAGAGGACATGCATCCATGCTGATGATGGATTGTGCTCCATAGTGATCCAAAGCAGTGCGGACCAACGCATGTTCATTTTCATCATCTGACTCAGATGCCACGAGCAAGGTTGATTTTCTTTTTTGATGGTTTGTGTTCTGCAGTTTCCGCATTGCCCTTTTAAGATTTCTGAAAGCATGGTCCACACCTTCTCCCTCTCAGATTTTGGACGGCACTTCAGATTCTTAAATCTCGGGCCAAGTGCTGTAGCTATTTTTAGAAATCTCACATTGGTACCTTCTTTGCATTTTCTCAAATCTGCTGTGAAAGTCTTCTTAAAATGAAGATGTGCTGGGTCATCATCCGAGACTGCTATAACATGAAATATATGGCAGAATGCAGGTAAAACCCAGATTAGGAGACATATAATTCACCCCTCAAGGACTTCAGTCACAAATTTAATTAATCCTTTTTTAAAAAACAAACAAAAACAAGCATCATCAGCATGGAAGCATGTCCTCTGGAATGGTGGCGGAAGCATGAAGGGGCATACGAATGTTTAGCACAGGGATTCTCAAACTGGGGGTCAGGACCCCTCAGGGGGTTGCGAGTTGTCAGCCTCCACCCCAAACCCTGCTTTGCCTCCAGCATTTATAATGGTGTTAAATATATAAGCGTTTTTAATTTTGGGGGGGGGAGGGGATTTGCACTCAGAGGCTTGCTATGTGAAAGGGGTCACCAGTACAATAGTTTGAGAACCACTGGTTTAGCATATCTGGCACATAAATACTTTGCAACGCCAGCTACAAAAGTGCCATGCGAACGCCTGTTCACACTTTCAGGTGACATTGTAAATACAAAGCAGGCAGCAGTACCTCCCGTAAACAAACTTGTTTCTCTTAGTGATTGTTTGAACAATAAGTAGGACCGAGTGGATTTGTAGGCTCCAAAGTTTCACAGTTTTGTTTTTTAGTGCAGTTATGTAACAAACAAAAAACCTATATTTGTAAGTTACACCTTCATCATAAAGAGATTGCTCTACAGTACTTGTATGAGGAGAATTGAAAAATGCTATTTCTTGTTTATCATTTTTACCGGTCAAATATGTGTAATCAAAATAATATAAACTGAGCACTGTACACTTTGTATTCTGTGTTGTAACAGAAATCAATATATTTTTGAATGTAGAAAAACCATCCAAAAATATTTAATAAAGTTCAATTTGTATTTTATTGTTTAACAAAACAATTCATTTTTTTTTGAGTTAATTGTGTGAGTTAACTATGATTAAATCAACAGCCCTATAAAGAACACAGCATACATTGACACTGCTATTTGTTGTTCTACAGCCCTTTTGCGTAGATTCAGCCCTCAAGCCTCAAGATTGAGTAGATTCAGACCTCAAGATTTATGCATGTTTGACTTTATGCAGCAAGTACTCTCTTTGAAGTTTATGGAACTACTCAGTACATAAAGTTAAAGATGTTTAAAATCTCTACAGGATTGGTGTCTTAGTGAGGTTCTGAGATGGGAACAGAAAATCAGGGAACTTGGAGATATTGGACCAAATTTAGCTCTGGTGTAAGCAAGCATAACTCCACTGAATTCAAAAGTGAAACTGAGTATTTGATATTAAAAACTTTATTTAACTACTTGAATAATTTACAACTGATATCAGAATGAAAAAGTATATATTTGTCCAGAGCAGATGTGTATACAAACCAAAGTTATCAGTATACTAAAATGAACCAGGTCAAAACAGCTACCTCTTGAATTCACATTACCGGGCATCAAAGACAACCACTGTAATAGTTAGAGTTAAAGAAAATGACAGGGAATTTAAAAAAAACAAAAACAAAACACAATCACAAGTCAGTCATGCAAAATAAGTTGAGGCTCATTTTTCAGTTACACCACAATTAGCATTTGTTTGTATGCTTTTAAAAAATGGAATATGCTTTGCATGCATGATAGTATCTTCTATCCGGTGTACTTTTTACCAGTTTGCACTGCAATACAAGATTACCAAAGTTTTTTGTATTGTGCTTTAATTAACAAGAGCATCACTGAAAATAATTAAGATGTTATATGTTCTTCCTCACATATGTACTAGTTTGTAAGACTTTTTTGCACTGGACCAATTCTTCAGTACTACCCCAATTTTTCATTTTATTTATAGCCACTATCGTCCGGGATCACTCAAACAATTTAATAGGCATGTGCAAAAGGATACATCTTTTTGTTCTTTTCTTGTACATTATTCTGTACCCACATTCTCGACACCTGATCGGATCTCTTGCTTTTATTTCATTTTCTGTATGACATTCTGGGGGGGGAGGAGCGGGGGGGGAGAGAGAGAAGAAGACAATCTTATTAGACTACTATAACAAGAAATACAAAACGTAAGATGTTATAATTTACTTTAGGAAAAGGTAACAAAATTCAAGATCTGCATTTGTGGCAAACAAAACAACTTTAGTGAATTAATATTACTGAGAAAATCAAGTTCTTTATTTCTCTTCAGGGTAAACACTTTTAGCTAACCTGTAAAGTTACAATTTATGTTCTATTACCTTTAGTAAAGACAAAGTACGTGGTATTCAAATTACCTAGAATAAATCTATTGACATATTACAAAATGCGTTCACAAATAATTGCCCATTCCGTGCTACCAGCTGAGAGGTATTAACATATTTCAATCCAAAATATTATATAACTGACCAAAGTGACAGGAGGGCGCTGTGGTGCTAACAACTCACTCTAAAACAGGGGTTCTCAAACTGAGGGTCAGGACCGCTCAGGGGGTTGTGAGGTTATTACATGGGGGTGGGGGTGGTGTCATGAGCTGTCAGCCTCCATCCCAAACCTCGCTTCACCTCCAGCATTTATAATGGTGTCAAATATATTTTTAAAAGTGTTTTTAATGTATGGGCGGGGGGGGGAGGCCCCACACGCAGAGGCTTGCTGCGTGAAAGTGGTCACCAGTACAAAAGTCTGAGAATCCCTGCTCTAAAAGGTTGGAAGCATTAAGAAATACTATGTTTTGTGGAGTACAACCCCTCTCTCGGGTTGCTGCTAAATCATCTGCAGGGATGGCTTCTCCTTGCATCAAAGATATTTCTGAAGGACAAAATTATTTTGCCTTTTGATTGCTCCAAATGGAAGGTACAGTATTTCAAAAAATGCCCCCTGAAGACAGTATCTCAGACTCAAATTGTAACAGTATTGTAATCCCGCTACAAGCTATTGCATTTGAACACTGCCCCTAACAATTTTGGCTAAAAGTAAAGTGACCACATAGGCTTTTCTCCGAGATGCAATCGTAGTTTTATTCTTATTTACATAGATAAATATGGGGAATACTGTGCAAATATACTCTACAAACACTGCACCACATTACAAACAGAGCAGCTTTTAAAGGTTCTTGGAGAGAACTGCAACGTGTTACCCTTGCCCAATGATGGAAGTTCTAAAGAACTATTTCCACATTGTCACCACTCCATGAAGCAAAAATCCATCATCTTAGTATAATTATTCTGCACCATTTGCAATCAGATGGCATGCCACCCTGAGCAAATAATGCAACTTATTACTAATAGTGATGTTAGGTTCAGCAGATATTATTTCTCTCTCTCACACACACACACACACACACACACAGCATCTACATAGCAACATTCTACAGATCCAGTTGTAGGTCCACAAGCCATTTCAAGGCCTTCTCTCTGAAGTTGTGGATATCATCAAATTCACCTTTGAATCCATATTTGGGGCACTGTGTTATAATGTGTTCAATGGTTTGCATATTCACAATAGTCACAGGAAGGGATGTCTGATTTTTGTTCGATGAGATTCAGTGTGGTCCACAGTCTGCATGGCAGGTTGAAACTGGGACAGTGGCTTATTGGGTCAGTAATAATGTGCTTGTTTGGAACTGTAGCTGAGATGCGGACACTTTGCCATTCCCTGGACAGATCCAGGGACATGGGTGGTCCACAGTGGGTTTCACGATTTCAGGCATCGCTTGGGAATGTTGCCTATAGCCTGCCAGATGGGAAGTTCTGGGTAGTCTTCGACAGGGTGGATAAAAATCAATGATTTAAAAAAAAAAAAACCACAAAAAAAACCCACCATCGGATTTTTTTGATAAAATCCTTTGAGGAAGAAAACATATCTAAAGATAGTTTTAATTAAGATACATTATAGCTCAAAGATATCCCTATTCCACAATGAGATTATAAATTCTAAATCTATAGTATGAGACAATATATTCATGTAATGTTTAAGAAAAGTTTTGTAAATGAGTTCCAATAGTTCATGGATTAGGGTCCCAATCTTATGGGGTTCCACAGGCTTCTGTATAGATTATTTAGGTTAATCTTTCTATCTACCCAATGGGACTCAGTGCTCAGTCTAGAAGATACCATCAGAGATGCTTAGTTTTGCAGTTCTCAAACTACAGATTTGTGTCTTCAGAGGTAACACGCTTGTTAACAGAAAAAAAAAAACCACCACACCAGTAAAAACAAACATATAGAAGTGAGAAACAACAGACATCAGTTCTATTGTCCCTATGGAGATAAATGTGAGAAGCGAGGGACCTATGCTTGTTTTGTTAAAATACTGTATGTTTGCTGTTGAGGAAAAAAATCCAGAATACTTAACATTGTTGTTTTAGTTAAATAAAACAATTAATACATCTGTCTGGTGATGTTCTCCTCTTAATACATCACGGCAAGAAAATCTTCCAAATATTAATGATTAACCTGTTGAATTGGAGATATTTATGAAGTCATTGGGAGGTGAACTATCTGCTTCAATTACCTTTGGCAAATGAAATAACTAAACAATCATTCATTTTCTGATATAGCTGTAAAACTGATCTGAAAAGTTTTCAAAATAAATCACTGTTTAAAAATGTATAGTGTGTACCTTCTAAAAATGAAACCTACATCTAACTCTGAGTTGTGAAGATTATGTATTAAGGTTATAACAACCAACAAGAATACACTTTTATGTAGAAAACCATGATTAAATCGAGTCTTCCTGACTAGTGATTTAAATCAAATCCACCCTGGTCTTTGGCACGTTTACGTTCTGATTTTGAAGCTATATCTTGATGGATAGCTGGAGGTTCAATGTTTGCTAAAACAGAAAGCTACTGTAGAGGTGTTGATTGTAAAGTCCCCATGATGATTTGCATGGTCTGATTCAGCTGCCTATCCACAAATGGGGTATGGCAGCTTCTTGTCCACATCAATGCACAGTACTCTGCAACTAGGTACGCCAGGGCTAAGGCCGACATTTGTAGCACCAGGGCAGCGCACTTGCAACTAAGGCCCATAGCATTAAAGAAGCTGAAGTGACCCTTGTACTCCTCCATGATCTTATAGTCAGATATTTTCAAAAGTGACAGCTGAGACCAAAATCTGTAGTCTCTACTTTTTTCCACCTTGACAATAGAATCACACAAAACACACTCACTGTCAAGTTTGGTGGTGAAACTGTGCATTATGAATCAAAGCCAATAGACCTCAGTGTAATTACTGACCATACACTCACCTTTCAGGACCACCCCCAGAAAACAGCCTCTAAAGCAAAGACTTGCATCAATATTATACAAAAGTTAGCAGGACCAAGCTAGGGATTAGCAAACATTATTAAACGTTAGGTTTTATTCTTACCTCCACAAATGTAAATCATTGGCTGTTGCTTTGGAGGCTGAACATCCTTTTGGGAATCCATGTTCTGTCAACAAGAAAAAAAAAATCCATGCTCTTGATTAGAGAGTGGGAATTGGAAGACAAAGACCTCTGAAGACAGCCCTAACAGCAACCCTATCTTCAGTCAACGTGCTAGATATCCTTCTTTGGATAAAGCTTGGGGAGCATTAGTCTCTCCCACTAATGAAAGATTTTGCTGCAACTATAAAAAAAATATATCAACCATATATCACTTAAGTCTCAATACTATTAACCTGTCATCATTTCGGGAACGGACAGCATCACTACTTGTACATACAGGATAAACCCAGCCACATTATTCCACCCACTTAAAACACTGTCTAATCCTGCACTAACTTTGATAGATATGCTGGACCGGAGTGGGCAAATTACGGCCCGTGGGCCAGATCCAGCCCCTCAAAGCTTTGGATTCAGCCTGCGGGATTGCCCCCTGTGGTGCCGCAGACCCTGCGTCGCTCTCAGAAGTGGCTGGCACCATGTGCCTAGGGCCCCAGGAGGACGGGAGAGAGGGCTTCGTGCGTTGCCCTTGCCTCCAGGCACCACCCCCCGCAGCTCCCATTGGCCAGAAACAGGGAACTGCGGCCAATGGGAGCTTTGGGGGAGGTACCTGGAGGCATAGCAAGGGCAGCGCACAGAGCCCTGTGCCCCCCTCCCCCCCCCCATGGGCCACGCAGAGACATGGTGCCAGCTGCTTCCTGGAGTGGTGCCGTGTGGGGCCAGGGCAGGCATGCAGGGAGCCTGCCCTGGAGCACGCCGCAGCCACCCCGGAGCCGCTTTAGGTAAGTGGCGCTGGGCCAGAGCCTGAAACCCTCCTGCACCCCACCGCCCAACTCCCTGCCCTAAGCCCCCTGCCTGCACCTTGCACCGCAACTCCCTGCCCTGAGCCCTGTCGTACCCTGCACCCCAACCCTCTTCCCAGAGCCCCCTCATACACCCCGCACCCCTCCTCTGCCCCAATCCCTTGCCCTGAGCCCGTTTCTGCACACTGCACCCCCTCACAACCCGCACTCCCTACCGCACCCCAACCCCCTGCCCTGGCCCTGCATACAATTTCCCCACCCAGATGTGGCCCTTGGCCCAAAAAGTTTGCCCACCCCTGTGCTGGACAGAAACCCGCAGGTCAGAATCAGGCAGAAAGTAGTAGTACTTTGCCTCAGAATCCTAGGGTAGCTGGATCGGACTGCCAAATCAACCATCAGTGAAATAGTTAACACGGCTGTTACTCTGAAACCAGGAACTTTTAAATAATCATTAACACCTAATTGTATTGAATCAGTTAGTTTAAACTCATTTTAGGACAAAATCTGCCCTCACAATGCCAGAATAAGATATTTTTGCACAGAGGATCTAGGCTCCATCTACTCCAGACTTTTAACAGAGTTTGTAACAATTCGTTTCACCATTGGCTCTAAACACAGTTGTGTCTATAACCATGGTTACTAGGATCTGGAAAGCGGACCAACGAAGTCGGTTACACAGGAGATCCTATCCATACAGCAAAATAATATACTTGGTAATGGCAGACAACCATGTGCCAACTGAATACACTAGCAAGTGCTGCCATTATTTACCAAACATTAACCACATTGTGTAGATACAAACAACATTTAAAGTCAGAGATTTCACTAATTGGTTATAGACTCCGTTAAACGTTATGCCATCGCCATGCACCTTGTCAATGCGTGTTCTGTAAGCAAACCAGCCCCGCCAGTAGCTGCCCAAGAACACACGGATATGAACGCAGCCAGGCAGGGTGATAAGCTCAGACACGCGTCATGGGGGCACGACTGTGTTGTGAAGACACTTGCCGCATGGGTGAGACTCCGGCGAAAGTACTGTACCACAAATTGGCTTGACCTCTGTGCTTCTTATGTGCCTTCGGTGTGGTGGCCTGTGTCTTCCCAGGGCCAGATCCAGGACCCTACATCACTTCCACCACGCTCCTCTGCGGAGCGCCCGCCCCGCGCAGGGCCGAGGAACCCCGGCGGCTTCCCCACGTGTTCAGAACCCGGCCTGCCAGCAGAACAGCGCCTGCCCCTGGGGCTGCGGTCTCTGCTCCGCCCCCGGCCCCGGCGGCAGGAGCGCGGCACAGGGACCACCGCCGGTTTGCTGAATAGACGCGCAGACTGTGCCCAGAGCGGGGTGGGGGCAGGATGCCGCCGCTCGCCCCTTCCGCACGCACAGAGAGCCTGGGCCTAACTGCGGGAAGAAGAGACACCCTGACCGCTCCCTACCTGTCCAGAGCGGGACCCGCTCCCCACGCTCCGCTCCGCTCGGGCCCAGGCTAGGGGCGGGACAGACCCCTCAGCCGACTGCCGAGTCGCGAGGCCTCCTCGCGAAACGCGCAGACGCAGCAAGCGCAGCCAGCTCCGCCCCAAGCTGCCCTGACGTAGGGACAAGGAGGAGTCGAGCTCGGGGTGGTCCCGGGGGCGGAGCCATTGCTCCAGCTACAGCAGGGCGGTGCTAGTCCAGCCGCAGCGCCTGCGTGCTGGGGCTGTCTGTGCTGTGCCCTACAACTTCCCGGGCCCAGTACACTCTCGCGTCTCGCCCTAGCGCCTCCTGCCCCTGGGGCTGTGACTGCTCCTGAGCAGCTCCTCTCCCGTAGGCTGTTGCCGTCTCTCAATCTACCACTCCAAAACTATTATAACAATCTGCTTGAGGTGTTGTAACAGAGAATTTGGCAACGCTTCCACAGTTAAATGCAAATATAACTATGCATTAAACCAACGCTGTGATTTTAGTTATATAAGAGTAGGAAAAGCAAAGTTAAGGATTTGACAGCAACCCTCTCAACTCTCTTGTTTTATACGTATGCATTACAATAACGTTTTGTTTTATGAGCATGCTACATATGTGCATTTAAATTTATAGAAAGTTTAGATCGTAAGAGTTAAGGAAGTTACACTGTACCTAAAAGATTCTTCGGAATATAATCAGATAAAATTTCTGAGTGGAGAGGAGAATATAGAAGAATCTGTGTGGATGAAAATCCCAAATCATAAGATTACAAATATGCGAGTGCAATTATATTACCAGTTTCCTGAACCAAAAAAAAGAATACTGTGGGGTACTGCAGCCATGAATTTCCCAGCCCCCCCCGAACGGAGGGATCTTTCAAGAAGTCACAGAGATGGCATAGCTGTTGTCACCCCTCTCTTGCAGGAGCTCCCCAGTGCACGGATCATTCTGGAGGATACTTCAGGGACTGATGGAGATAGGAGCGGGCAAACTGATACTTTGAGTAATATGCAATACTACGCAACAGCTCATAAGGGCTATTGCAGCAGGGATGCAAATTAAGGGCTGCCCTAACCTGTGCAAAGGGGCTAAGCCAGTCCCCAGCAATGGGGAACTCAAGCCACCATCACCCTTAGATCTCTGCATTATTGTCCACACCAGCATGGAGTGAATCTGGTTTACGGAGCACATCACACGGAGGGAAACTGAGGCAACCAAAGGGGGTATCACCATTTTTCATTTTGAAAACAGGAATTTTTTTATGAAATATAAACTTACATATAAATAACTGCATGGATTTCATAAGCAAATGCAAAGAGAACTACAAGTTACAATGAAGTTGGAATCTACTGACCTCAGTAGAATATATTTGACTGTACTTGAATTGGTCTATGTAGCTTGTGGAACGCAAACGGGACTCAGACATGATCACATGACTGCAGAATTTTATCTCAAGGAGGGCTGGTCTTTGCCCTAAGCTGCTTTTTTATTTCAGAAGCCTATTACTTAAGCTCCACGCAGAAAGATCTAGGTAAATGAAAATATAGCTATATATTGTGTGGGTATTACCATATACTCCCACATTAATTAATATAAACTTTCAAGCCAAAATACAGATATATTTTCAATGCAATAGAATGGGATTTTGTTATGAAATCAGTTTTCAACAATTTCAGTGCATACATCAGCAGTCACAAACTAAATTGTGAAAAAAATGCCAACTGCTCTCTTATTCACAGGCTCAACATACTTTTTAGGATAAATCCTGTGTATATGATGGTCATTGTATAGGTTTAGCCATGGTACCTCAATGCCCCAATGTCAAGGTTCCTCCCCCACTCTGAACTCTAGGGTACAGATGTGGGGACCTGCATGAAAAACCTCCTAAGCTTATCTTTACCAGCTTAGGTCAAAACTTCCCCAAGGTACAAAGTATTCCACCCGTTGTCCTTGGAATGGCCGCTACCACCACCAAACTAATACTGGTTACTGGGGAAGAGCTGTTTGGACGGGTCTTTCCCCCCAAAATACTTCCCAAAACCCTGCACCCCACTTCCTGGACAAGGTTTGGTAAAAAGCCTCACCAATTTGCATAGGTGACCACAGACCCAAACCCTTGGATCTGAGAACAATGAAAAAGCATTCAGTTTTTTACAAGAAGACTTTTAATAGAAAATAGAAGTAAATAGAAATAAAGAAATCCCCCCTGTAAAATCAGGATGGTAGATATCTTACAGGGTAATTAGATTAAAAAAACATAGAGAACCCCTCTAGGCAAAACCTTAAGTTACAAAAAAGATACACAGACAGAAATAGTGATTCTATTCAGCACAATTCTTTTCTCAGCCATTTAAAGAAATCATAATCTAACACATACCTAGCTAGATTACTTACTAAAAGTTCTAAGACTCCATTCCTGTTCTGTCCCTGGCAAAAGCAGCATACAGACAGACACAGACCCTTTGTTTCTCTCCCTCCTCCCAGCTTTTGAAAGTATCTTGTCTCCTCATTGGTCATTTTGGTCAGGTGCCAGCGAGGTTACCTTTAGCTTCTTAACCCTTTACAGGTGAGAGGAGCTTTCCCCTGGCCAGGAGGAATTTCAAAGGGGTTTACCCTTCCCCTTATATTTATGACCAAGAATTAAAATTTCCCCGACAACATAAATATTGTTAAACGTTCAGTAGTACTTGTGGCACCTTAGAGACTAACCAAATTATTTGAGCATAAGCTTTCGTGAGCTACAGTTAGTCTCTAAGGTGCCACAAGTACTCCTTTTAGCGAATACAGACTAACACGGCTGGTACTCTGAAACCTGTAAAACGTTCAGTATACATTCAGCACATCCATTAGGACCAGCATTCCTGAAAGAAACTTAGTTTGGTCTTTGTTGATTAAAACTATCAAACTTTTTGAAATGTGTGATGGTTTTATGGTTTGGATATGTTTTCCAGATACTTGTTTGATATCGCCAAAATAACCTCATATATGATTGATAGTATATACAAAATAAACTTTTTGGAGTTAAACTAGTTAATCATTTGGATTTACTTCATGTTTTCTAAGTTTGAATTTATCTTACAAATATTGTAAAAGGGGTAGAAAATGTACTGTAAAACAGAGCTAAGAAAAAACAACTCACATGTGTAATAATTTTCACATTATTATTATATTTATTTTTACCATAGCACCAAAATTCTCTCCCCACCAAAAATTCAAATCTTAAAATAATCAAGAATTTTTAATAGAGGAAAAAATTTTAAAGTGCACTGGTGCAGTCACACACTACTACTAATAAAAACTGGTGATTTACCCAGCCAATCTCTGTAAGTGTCCTTAACCAGTATCAGCAGTGTCCATTCAGCCTCTTCCAGTTAGTTAACTGAGTGATTATTTCTTTTCAGTACACTTTAAGTGCATTACACTAGAGGTTTTTTTACAAACTCATAAATTGTCCTCCTCCAGGGTCCATTCATATTGTCAAGGTAATCTATTCATAATCCAACTGTAAAAAAAGTCACTTTAACCATATAATTTGATTGAAAATAAGGTTTAATAAATTAAGCAATAAATTAATTATTTAACTTGTTCCCTTGAGAAAACTTGGGGTTTGAAAAAGACCTTAAGAGTTGACTTTGGTCACTAAACATGTTCCTGACAGACTCTGCCCTGACATGTGTAATTAACTGGGACCTTCCCTGTGGTGTAGTTTAAGTGCCAAAAGCATGTGCTTTGGATCTGTAGAAGAAGATGGAAGGGGTGTGTGAGGAGTAAGGTTAAAAATGCTCACTGCCTTAGTTATTTAAAATATTCAGCATACAAAAGTTAAAAAAAAAACTGTTCCATCCTTTTTTTGGAAAGCTGATAATTTCCCCCCTTTTATAAAAAGGGAAGATATATGGGGTATTTTTTGTTTTGAGGTGATTATGTTGTTAGTCTAAATCACCCTAATATGTCATGGACAGGTATACTGCTATATGCAGTGTTGTTGTAGGCATGCTGGGCTCTGGATATTAGAGAGACAAAGTGGGTGAGTAAAAGTTGGGGTTCAATAAAAGATATTACCTCATCCACCTTGTCTCACTTATACTGCTGTCAGTTTTCCTTCTTTGCTGCGTTTGTATGTTGATCAGGAGAGCACAAGCCCCTAAGTCCCACCACCACCATTTATTAGACCTTCTTACATTTTTTTGACTGAAGTAAAATAGTTCCACATGGGTTTGAATGTCAGAGGTGGGTTCTCCCACAACTTCTGGACAGGCTCATCTTTAAAAAGCTAAACTCTTGCCAATGATATGATACCCCCTCAAATGATTTTTATTTAGTCAAAGGATCTTCCAAATCTTATGAAACGGATATTGCTATAGTAAACATTTCCAGTCTATTTATTTTTAAAATACTCAAGTATTTTATTAATTTAGTTTCCCCCTTCTCTTTTTCTATTAGCTTTACACTCTCCAATAATAACTAAAGACTATCAAAATACTATAATAGAAAGCAATTAAAAAATTCCCTCACAGAAGGTCAAAGAATAGTACCTATCAATATGTTGTTTTTTCTTTTGCCCCAATACTTCAGTTATATTCCCCAAATGGGTCAATCTGATACATTTGCAGTTGCATTAATCTAATATAATATGTTTTACATAAAAAGTGAAATAAATTTAAGAGTGTCCCATGCTTTGGTTTTGTAACCTTTTAAATAAGATTTCCTCAGGCTCCCAAAAGTTGTGAGGTTTTGCAGTCTGTCTCCTTATTGATATCATTCTCATTACACTGGTGTCAGAACATGTTGGTGTTTTGATTTAAAAGGTAGGAAAAATGGAAGCTGGTGTGAAAAGGGGGAGAGGGTAAGCACACTTGCCAAACGTCACACCTGGGGATTTTGGCTTTACGATATTTCGGAGTCCTTCCCTCTTGTTGGGATGGATTTTGATGTTTGTTTCAATGAGACATTTAAATCCAATATTTTTTTTTTTCAAATCACTAATTCAGAGTTGGCACTGTCCTAAAGATGGGAGAAAAATGGAGGTTGAAAGGGGAAAAGAGCCAAGTAAAGACTAAAATTTTAAGGAGAACCAGGGGTGAAAGTAAGTTAGAAGACTTACCGGTATGCCAGAATCCTGAGTAGAGGGCATGGCCTCAACCAGAAGGGGCAGGGCCTTAAATCCCCAGGCCCTTAAGATTTAAAGTGCCCAGGGCTCCAGCTGCAGTAGTGGTGGCTGGGAGCCCGGGGCCCTTTAAATCACCCTTGAGCTACCAGTTGGAGCTCCAGGGCCCTTTAAATCCCTGCTAGACCCCCGCCACCGCTACCCCCGGGCTTCGGCAGCAGGGCTCAGGTGGAGATTTAAAGGGCTTGGGGCTCCGGCAGCCGCTACCACCCCGGCCCTTTAAATTCCCTCCGGAGCCCCACGGCCACTACCCTAGGGCTTTGGCAGCAGGGCTCCAGTGGGTTTTAAAGAGCTGGGGCAGTAGCAGTGGCTGGAGCTCCAGGGTCCTTTAAATCCCCGCTGAAGCCCTGCAACCACTACCCCAGGGCTTTAAATTGCTGTCTGGGAAAGCCGGTCCCGGTATGGCACACTGGCTCTTACCGGTACGCTGTACCTGGGCATACCGGCTTACTTTCACCTCTGAGGAGAACGTGGGTAGAATATGACCTCTGAAATGGGGGAGAAAGTAAATAATACCTAATATAGAAAGAGCACAACTACAATTTACATCATATTATTTGTTATTTCACATGTCCTTGCATCATAAATGTCTTCCTTCCCATTGTAGAACTAGAGTTCAAGACAACCTGTCAAGTCTTTCAACCACTGGATGCAAGGTCCCTGTCCTGCCTTGTGGTGGATTAATTTTGAGTGTGTGTGAAGTCAGTGGCAGTGGAGAAGGGATTTTTGGCAGCTCTAGAAAAGGAATGCAGGTGTTTTATTTGCTTTGTTTTAATACATGTTAGCTGACACGTTTTAACAGTGTGCTCCTTAACATGTTAGTTCCTAGGGTTTATCTGTTCCAGGTTTTTTTTTAACTTAGGTTAACTGATTGTCAGCTAGCTGGAGACAGCTACCACGTTTGTATATGCTAGTCTGGCTACTCCACAAATGTTTGTTGCAGGACTATCACCTACAACTGTGTAGGCTAATTTGAGTTAATTGGCAATCATCCAAATCAAGTTAATGTTTTTAGTATAGATATAATGGTCGTGTAGACAGGGCTTAGCTCCTTTAAAAACATTTTGTTTGGTCATGCTGGAAGCTAGGCTCCTAAAGGTTTCACATTAGGGTGAAGCCTCCTCACCTCAGACAGGCTCTCTAGCAGCAGTACCCCCTCGGGGTGACTAGATGTGCTGTGGGGGAGAAGGGAGAGACATAGCAATAGAAAAGTGCGGGAAAGAGGGAGAGAGAAGCAGTAGCCCTACACGTGTGGGGAGAAGCAGGAAAAGGCGTCTAGCCCTGGAAAGGGAGGAGGCAAAAAGCCTCCGAAGGTGCAGTGGGGAAGGGGAGGGACACAGCCCTGGAAGTATTGAGGGTGGGGGGAACAGGGGTCGGTCTCTGCAACAGAGCTCCCTCCGATGCCCCCATCACACGCACTGTATATTTTCTGGCTGACTACTGGGGGCGGGGAGGGGGATTACAGCTGTAGTCTCCTTCCCTCCCCCTTTACGGGGTTTGCTCCTGAGCCCTTCTTTGCTCTGGCCCCCAGTGCCAGGAGGCAGCTCTGAGGGGGCGGAGGAAAAGCTACAGCGGTTGATAAGGGCGGGCAGTTCAAATCCAAGCGAGGGAAACCAACAGCAGCCGCATGCGAGGAACTGGTGCTGGCTAGAGGCGGCGGCTCCTCACCAGGGCAACGCGCTGGGGTTGGGGGCTAGAGACGCTCGGCGCTGCAGCGGCAAGAGGCAGGGAGCAGCGCCCCGCAGGGCAGCAGGGTCGGTGCCCCTCACTGCTCCCAGTCCGGCCTGTAGCATGTTGTTAACTTCAGTCCCCATCGCTCAGCCCCATTGACCCCCTCGGAGAAGCCCCATTATTGTGGGGCAGAGGTTTCCCTTTGCCCAGTGAATTGCCGGAGAAGGATGCGGGGGTGAAGCTCCTGCCTTCCTGGAGCCCATCATTCAAGGTGACTGAGAGTCCTACAGGTGTTATTCCTTAGGTGGTTGGTCTAGTCAATTAGCCTCGTTGCACTAACTGCGGAGGTTACCGCTAATAAACACATAGAGTAATTGGTTAAATGAATTGTTTTGTGACTTGAACGGATTTTGCCTCCGAGCTGCCTAATACCTTTGGAATGCATTGATTTAGTTTTGCTCCTGCCTTTGCCTTACTCGGGAACGCTGTCCCCCAGTCAAGTAACGCGGCTGGTGTTCGCATCAGAGAGCGCTTCGCCAGCCCAGGATCTCACATTGCTTCACAAAGCTGGGTAAGTAGCAAACCCATTGTGCAGGAGGGATTTAGCTACAGCATCCTCCATAGTAATTAATATGGTTGGGGTGCAACGACTCATTTTGGGTCAATTAGGTTGGGATACTTGCAGGGCTTGATGAATGTTGGAGAATCTTCAGGTAAAGTTTGTTTGCTGCAAAGACCAGACTTGATTTAAATACTGGAAAAAAACTATTCATCTCTGCACCAAGAATTCTTCTCCATCCCTTTCCTCTAAATAGCAGGTGCACTGAGAAAGGAGGATAGAAATAAGTTTGGTGATGTAGGTAATGTACACCTTTTATATTACTAATCTAAAAGAAGCCGGTGGCAGAGTCAGCTCAGGACCCAGCCCTCTGGTCCTTCTTTGTTCTAGCCAATATGCTCTTTTGTTTCCTAGTAATCATTGCATCCTTGGGCCACTTCATAAGAGGGATCTTCACATGGAACACCTCCTCTCTAGACATCCTCATCCTTCCATAGCTTGGTTCTCAAAACATTTCATTCTGTAGACTGTCAGGAAACACTCTGCAGCTCATTGGTGGTCCATAGACCACCGTTTGAGAGCCACTGTGTTTGAGAGCCACTGGTGCTCCTGCCGGGGAGTGGGGGCTTGCTCCCCTCCCTTGCAAGAGGGTGGGCAGAGCAGGGTAAGCCCCAGTGCCCTAACTCCACTCCCGGCAGGAGCCCTGGGCAGGTGGAATGGGGCAGGCCCCTACACCCTGACCCAGCTCCCCGGCAGGAGCACTGAGCGGGCAGAGTGGGTTGGGGTATGGGGCCCCCAATAGGCCAGGGCCCCCCAATATGCTGGGGCCACTGAGCATGGACCGTTGTCCCAGTGGCTAATCTGCCACTGGTTCACCATGCTTCCAGTTTTCTCACATGTGAAATGGGGATAATGACACTTCCTTTTGTGAAGTACTCTGAGCTCTATGGTTGAAAAGTGCTGTGTAGCATTTAAATATCATTATGCTACTAAATTATTGGATTTAAACCTGTTTCCTTGTGTTAAAGGAGAAAACTCTTATTAAAACACCATATCTAAAACAACTTTGAAAAAGGAATTCTAAGGGAGGTTTTAAATGTTTCATTGAATTACCAAGAAAAATATTTCACTCCAGTGGGAGATATCAATCCTCAAACGAAATGAGACTTGGTTTGCATGAATTTGATGCGTAAATGTATACTAGTAAGTTTTGAAAAGGTTTTTTTTCCCTTTAATGTTGAATTTGCAACATTATGTTCTCAGTCCTGCAAAATCTTATGCACCAGCTGAACTTTACTACTGTGAGTATTCCAAGTGAAATAAAAACCAAATATGTGCATAAAAGTTTGCAAGATTGGGGTGCAGGTTAGGAAGCGTTATCAAGAATAATTACGGATCATGTTCTGTTAGTCTGCTCTATTGCAGTGCTTCTCCCCTACAATTTTAAGAATATATAGTGTTGTCAATCCAAGGAAGTGTATAATAAGCTCAGAAGTGCTCTTCTCTTTTCCCCTCCCCACTCCACACACATTTTTTTCGGTTAAGTTTGGAGTGCTTTGGGATATTATTTTAATGTGGCAAAAATAATTTTTGCCTTCTCTCTCTGCCAGTTCAGATCTCTGTTACAGTGTTACATGAGTTCTTCCCCCCCACCCTTTTTTTACCTTCTGTTCCTTTTGAGACAAAGAGAAATGATCAACTTTTACTTCTTTAAAAGTATAGCATCCTAATCACAGCTTTTGATATCCTCTACTTTCAGTTGTTTGTAATGTTAGAGCTAAAAGTAAATATCGTCATCCTCCCTACCCACCTCTCCACCTTTCCCACTGTATTTTGACTGTATTGGAAAGCAAGCCCCAGATCCTTCAAACACTTATACACATGCTTCACTTTAAGTGCATGCATAGTCTCATTAAATGCAATGGAACTATTAATGTGTTTAAAGATAAGTATGTACAGTATCTATGTTTTTGCAGCATTGGAGCCTTGAATGGCTATTTTAAAAGATATTTAAAACTATTTAGCAATTAATGCTAAAACAGCTTCGTTTCCTTCCCTTTGAGAAGGGTTTCGGCAGTCTCTTTACAGGCAGAGTGCCTTTCAGGTCATCTGGCTGATTCATATTGCTTCCCTCAGCATGTTTCTGTTACGTACTCTGTAGGGGCTCTGCTCTGAGCGCTCCCAATGTGTTTATCTAGGTCTACCATGTCCCTGTGTCCTGTTCTGATCGACTAACTGTGGAGGTATTTGGACCTCTTGCGTGTGGCCCTCCCCCTCTGTTGGTCCCAATATAAGCGTGGTCATGTATCATCTTATCTTTACCCTAGCCTACGCTTAAAAGCATTTATTATCCTACTGGCAAAACCCTACCTCCCATATTACTGATCATTCTTTTGCCTCAACACCTGCCAGTTCTCTGTGTCTACTTTATTCTTGCCCTTTACCTAAGCGTTCATTTCCCCAGACACTGTGCTGTGGTCTTTTACTACAAAGAAAAACTCTCCCCTTAACACATCCACCACTAGCAAAAAAAAAAAAAAAAAAAAAAAAAAGGGACCTTTCATCTCTGGGGTATTGGGTAATTCAACGCCCTAACTCCATCAAAGGATAATCCTACATAACAAAGGGTGGCAAAACTAGTTTTTTCCTCGTAGTGGGATGCTCCACTAGCTCAGGGTCCTTGGTACACTGAAGACATCCCACTCTGGTAAATGGCCTATGAAGACATATTTTTGTCTGGTATGAGAGACCAGTGACAATCTCTAGATATATTTCCCAAATTATTAGAGTTAGAAACTGTTATACACTGCTGCAAAGCTTGGAATCAAAAGATGTGTAACTATTTTGCTAGCTTTGGTGGCTCATGAGATCTTTGTCCGTATGGTTACATTACTCAAAATATTCTTACATGTCTGCTGTGTCCTGGACTCGCAAAATAGTAACCTGGTCTATGTCCTTGCTAGTCTGATCTGGGAAGGAGAGGGAATACTTTTTTATGTCTATATGGAAATAGCAATCAATGCCTCAGGTAATCGTATCCTTCTGAGAGAAATCACATAAGCACCTAAGAGCTTCTGTTGTTCCCTTGAAAATAATGTGTCCTTTCTGACTGTGCAAAAAGCTTATTACCATAGGGCAGAGTATCTTTTTTCTCCCCACATGCCCAGGGAGAGTGCTAATTAGTTCTCCAGTGCCCATAAATCGTATAACCACAGGGTAGGAGCTATATTACCCCAGATCACCAAGAGACTAATCAGAAATTCTTGGTGGCTTCTGTTCAGAGTTGTAAAGAAAATGTCTTGGAGCAGTGTAGTGACCAACACTAGACTGTCCCTTTTGTGCAACCAGAATGCAACGGTTTCCAGTGTTGAAGGACTGGAGGCTCTGAATACATTTGTGGAAGCTTGCTGATTCTCTAGACAATTAGTTAGGATTATCAGCCACCAGGGCTCCCTCTTTCTTTAAACAAACCAAAAGCCTTTGTGGGCAGTTTTTCTTTTCTCCCATCTTGCCATCAGCACAAATAAAATAGACTAATCCCATGAGTTTCAATCCCTTGTTGGCTCTCAAGAACCGAACTGGCGGAGAGTAGAGGGACTCTATGTACATGAAGGGTGAAATTCTGACCCTATTGAAGTCCGTGGAAGTTTTGCTATTGACCTCAGTGGGGCCAAGATTTTGCCTATTGTCTCTGATCAGACTGAACCCATTCTCCATGGATGATGATTGGTAGATCAGCTGTCTAATCAGATGTGTTTTTTCAGTTACTTCATTTCTCTTATGCCATGTTTTTTAAGTGGTTCATCCCCATTATTTTACATCAGTAAAGTATTTACCATCTATTTATCCTTTTAAATATCTATAGTGTATCCTTCATGCTAGAGCGTGAGTGCTGTTTCCACAGAGATGCAATACAAATATTTTTCACTATGGTTACTATTTTGATAGTGAAAGAACGTTACCTAAATGAAAAGAAATCATCTTAGATATTTGATATCCATTGGCAACTGTATTTAAAATAAGTTCTTTATGGCTCATTCTAGAGATAAAATGCTGTCTTCACTTTACAGAATCAGAGAAATTCCAAGTGAAAGATGTCAGAAAGTCGCTCAGTGCTGTCTATTCTTAAAAGAGGCAGGTTGACTTCTCCCAGCAACAATGTGAAATACTCCAGCTTTAGAGACTCTTGTTCCACCTCCATATTTCATGATCGTGGATACAGTGTATCATTAAAAGATCCTAGCTTTGATCGTACTGATGCAGAACATAAAGATGAACTGAGCACAAGACGTCTATCATTACTACATGATTATTCTGAACATTCATACCCTAATTTAGTAATTCCAGTGTTGTCTCCCATTGAAAATGAAAATAATCCTATCTCTTTATCTGAAAGAAAAGAGGCAAATATAGCTACAGATTTTTTGGAAACTCCTAAAGTAAGTAAAAAAGACTCATCACTGCGTAGGAGACTGCTTCTGTCTAAAACTGCTTTGGGAGGCACTGTAGGATGCTTGGAAAGGCAAGTCAATTCTTCAGATTGCAGTAGGAAAAAAACATTATCTTGTGTTCTCAGTTTTGAAGAAAGACTTTCAAAAAGTTCTTCGTATTCTCCAAGAGATAATACTTACAAACCTCTAGCTACTAGCACTTTAAAAACTGAGGAGTCTAGTCCTGCTTGCCAAAAATTGAGGCTTGCCTTTTCACAGCAAAGGACTTCTACAGTAGATGATTCCAAATGTAAAAACAACTTCTTGTCAGAACCTGAATGTTTATCTCCAATTCACCATAATACTTCTAAGGACACTATTATTGACAAGACTCCTAATGAGCTTAGTGATAGTTCCCTTACAAGCATTAATGATGAAAGCACCTCTCTGGAATTGCTTAGAACCCCTACATGTTGTATGTTGTCTGAGACGAATGAGGATAAATTTCTGACTCCAGTCAGCAACCTAACAGCAGATTTTAACTTTGATTTACTTGACATAAATACTCCCCCTACTCATGTGGTAAGTGACTTGGAGCTTTCAGTGCCTGAAGACAGTGGGTTTAATTCCCTTGGCTTAGATAAATCAGAAGATTCCTCTTCAGATCATGAGGGATCTTTCCAAGAACTCCTTCAAAAACAGAAGGAAGTTTCCAAACTTCTGGATGCTAAAAGAAAGTCAAGAAAACTAGACCGAGTGAGGAGGTTATCCACCCTTCGGGAACGGGGTTCGCAGTCTGAGACAGAGGAAGACTATGATATTACGCTAATTAATTCAGAATATAAATTAAAAATAGCAAGAGACTCTGCCAGTGAAGACAGTGGATTGGTTTTTAATGAGGAGAATAATGGAGATTTGGTTCTAAATCTTGGAGATTTATCAAGAACACCTGCTTTACAAGTAGTCCGTGAAATCTTCTTGCGAAGCAAAAGAAAAAGACCAGAGCAAAATGGACTCTTGGAGAACACTGAGAGAGCTGAAATGTCTGTATTAGAATATATTCTTGCTGGACTCATAGGCAAGAAAATGGGCCTTGAAAAATTAGATATTTTAACAGAATTAAAATACAGAGATTTAAAGCATATTCTTGCTATAGTTCTAGGTGCTTTGACTGTGGAAAGCCTATGCAGGTAAGAAATACAACTATATATTCTTTTTCAAAATTTTGAAAATTTAAGCATTTTTTCCCTGCTAATGAGTTGGGGAGTTGGAACAGTGGCCTGAACAGTATTACTCCCATGTAACAAAAATAACATTTAATTTACTACTGATGTGTTTGAAGTAAAAAAGAGAATGTCACTTGTAATTACAGGTTTCAGAGTAGCAGCCGTGTTAGTCTGTATTAGCAAAAAGAAAAGGAGTACTTGTGGCACCTTTAGAGACTAACAAATTTATTTGAGCATAAGCTGTCGTGAGCTACATGCATGCATCCGATGAAATGAGCTGTAGCTCATGAAAGCTTATGCTCAAATAAATCTGTTAGTCTCTGAGGTACTTGTAATTATGTTTTTTCATCTATCTAATAATAAAGATTTAGGGTATTCATTCCCATTTATTTTAGTAATCAGTGAAAATATTCATAAATGTTAAGCTCAGCTCAGTTCCCAGAGCATCAGTTTATGATGCTGTAATATTGTAAGTCTAAAATATTTAAGTAAAAAATATCAGTAGCATAACAAGACCCCAGAGACTTCAGGTGTAATAATACGTTAGGGGCTCCCTTCCCAGTTCCAAAATACACCTCCTTCCAGCCCCACCCCCATCACCTAGCTCCTATTCAGCTCCCTGCCTATCCAGATACCTTCTCCCCCAGCTTCTTCCTCCTTCAGTCCAGCCATAGCTCTCCCAGGCCTGATGCAGTCCTCCCACCTTGGTCCCCTCCAGTTCCACTCCAGCCCTCTCCTCCCACAACTCAGCAGCTCTGATCCAGCCCCCTAGTTCTGCTCCAACCCTCTTCCCCTCAGCTCTCAACCCACCCCACTCTCCTACCCCATGCAAAGCAGTCAATGATTTTGCAATGGTGATGCAGAAGAATATATGAGGCAATCTTATGTTTCAAGTCTATAAAGTGGAGTTTGTTACAGTATATTGCAATATTCTTCAAAATGATCAAGATAACATTTTAAGTCATGATAAAATTGGAAAGGGTTAATTTTTAGTCTTATTGGATCTTAAACTATACCACTCATAAAAACCTAAGCAAGATTTGAAAGGTGGATGATATTTTGTTTGGTTTTTGTTTCAGTATTTGGAAAGTAAGCAAGAACTGGCGTGAAATTGTTATACAAGACAAAAATGCATATCTCAGGAGAAAGCTGTACATCAAACAGCTGAAGGCGGAAGCTGGGGTAATGTATCTCCCAAAGGCAGTATTTTTCTAAATATTGGGTGTGTTGGAAAGATTTGGGTAGGGGGAAGAATATAAAGATCCTAGCGAACTGCAGAAATCTCCCAGCTGACAATGAGAGTTGTAAAATCTTTACCCAGTAGATATAACTCAGAATACACGTAGAGAACCATTCTGAGTAAAAATGTCATTTTTAGTCTTTTTGCTCTAGCCACACTTCAAGGAAAATGTTTTTAAAACATGTAGTGCTTGGAATCAATAGGACTTTCCTCAAATTATAACAAATTTAAAGTGAACCAGGTTTTGGGCTTAAAATCCTGTCCCTTCCTCTTCATCTCTCATATGTCCCATTTCAACACCATCTTTTTTTCTTCTTCCATTTTAATCACTGCTTGCAGGTCCAGTAGGACTAAAATTGTGACTCCTTTCCAATTGTTTGATTGGTTTTTCCTTTGTGGCTTAACTTACCTCTAGGGTAGGGATTCTTTGAAGTGACCTGATGTCAAGTGACTATCCTATAAGCAGTTGGAAGTGTTTACTATTCAGATTTCTGAAATAGGAAAGATATCAGAGGGAGTTGCAGGGAGAGATGAGGTCTTGTAAGTGATAAAGGAGAGTCTATTTGGTCACCCTGAAATGATCTTTATAGACCACGATATTTCCTCCAATGGATCTTGTTTTGTCCACCTGTCCATGAAATACTAAACTTTTACTTGAAGAAATTTACACATTTTGTACCTCTTTATTGTGAAAAATAAAAATAGTTCTAAAACAAAAACAAAGCTACATTAAACAAAGCCCTAGTTATCTTGGTACTCATTGAAGCTGATTTCTCTTCTTATAATCATCATCTGTAACAGGGATGTCTCTTGCATGTTGAAGATGCTGCCACAAGACTTAATATTCTAAGTAGATCTGCTCTAAGACCTGTTCAAGCTCAAGCTAAAACTGCTGTGTTACAAACACCACCTTATTGCAATGAGCTTTTAACACCTACAGGATGCAGTTCTGTTCCCCAGTCAACTAGTAAACAGGAAGAGTACCTTAAGGTAAGCAATGTAGCTCATTGTTAGCATTGAAAATAAAGATTACTTAAGACGAATCTTAGACTTCTTAAGATGTACAGTCAAGAACTGCAGGTATTAAATGTTGTTTTCTCCCCTCTTGACACAGATTGCCAAAACCCTTTTTATTGATGAAGCTTTAAAACCTTGTCCAAGATGTCAGTGCCCAGCTAAGTATCAACCCTTAAAGAAAAGGGGACTATGTAGCCGAGAAGCCTGTGCGTTTGACTTTTGTATTTTGTGTTTGTGCACCTTCCACGGGTCAAAAGAATGCAGTAGTGCATCTGCAAAGCAGCGAAATAAAAAAGATGCTCTTCCAGGAAGTGCCCAAAGCAAGAGAAATTTAAAAAGACTCTAAAGTTATAAGGAACATAGGTTTCCCTACTCTCTCTCAATTTCTGATCTTGTCTGTCTTTTTATTAATTATGCATATTTTGAAAGTAATATTGTCATTTTGCCCAGTAATTAAGCTGATGATTTCTCATGTACATATCTTAAATTAACTTAGTGTATTTTTGATAAGTTTTTGAAAAAAGGGAAAAAAATTTTAAACTTTTAATGTCTCGTTTTACCCGTCATGTAGCCAGACACTTCCAACTTCTTAATTTTTCAATAAAGTACTTTCAATATAGTCTTCAATATCTATTTTACAACATCACTTGAAAATTTAAAGTTGTGATTCTTGTTTCAATGGCAAATTAAAGAGAATGAATCATTAAAACTTTCTTTTCTATAGGTTTTGTTATGAGACAGTTTTAAAACTACAGTTTTTAAAAACATGCTATGATGAGGCATTAGAGAAGCGCTGACTCAGAGGAAATACTACCACCTCGTCATTTGACAATGCTGCTAAAATAGAATATTAGATTTTTTTTTTTTTTTAAAGCCAGCTAGGACCATTATAATTTAGTTTTATCTCCTGTATTACACAGGCTGAAGAACCCTACCCAGTAACTTCTGCATCAAGCCCATACTTTCTGGTTGAGCGCTATAGAGTGTGTGTGTGTGTGTGTGTGTGTGTGTGTGTATATATAATTTTTTTTTTTTTTAGAAAGATATCCAGTCTGGCTTTAAAGATTTCTGGTGATGGAGAATCCACCACATCCACTTATGTAGTTGTTCTGGAGGCTAAGTACCTTTATTGTTTTAAAAATATGCACCTTATTTCTAGCCTGAATTTTTCTAAAATCAGCTTCCATACATTGGACTTTGTTATGCCTTTTTCTGCTAATGAGCCATCTGTCAGAGTTTCAGGGTTAGCTGTACCTTAGCACACCCCTTGCCCCCAGTCTTCCTCAAGGGCACCCACTTAAGGTTTCAGGCTCTTAATTGTAACCTCTGTTGGGCAGAGACCTGCATCTCTCTCCCTCAGGACTGGGCATGTAGGCTTGCAGTTCTTACAGTCCCACTTCTGTACCTCACTGTGATTTCCCCAGCAGGTCTGACTAGGAACTGGCACCTGTGGTTAACCTTTCTCCAGGGATTGCAACAGTGTACTAATCAGCCTTCTTTAAATACATTGGGAGCAAGAGACAGACAAAGGAAAGCATAGATCCTCTGCTTAGCGGGGAAGGAGAGCTAATAATGAAATCAACAAGGCTGAGGTGTTTAATACCTATTTTGCTTCAGTCTTCGCTAAAAAGGTTAATGGTGACCAGATACTCAGCACAATTAATATTAACAAAAAGGAGGAAGGAATGCAAGCCAAAATAGGGGAAAACACAGGCTAAAGAATATTTAGATGAGTTAAGTGTATTCAAGTTGGCAGGGCCTGATTAAAGAACTAGCTGAGGCAATCTCGGAACCATTAGCAATTATCTTTGAGAACTCATGGAGGTTGGATAGGGTCCCAGAGGACTGGAGAAAGGCAAACATAGTACCAATCTTTTTTTCTTTTTTTTTAAAGGGTACAAAAAGGACAAAGAGAACTATAAACAAATCAATTTAACTTCACTACCTGGAAAAATACTGGAAAAAAGAAATAATCAATTTGTAAGCATCTATAGGAGAATAGGGTTATAAGGAATAGGTGCCATCTATTTGTCAAGAACAAATCATGCTAAATCAACCTATGTGGCGGTTCAATACAAGACAGAACACGACTTTAGGCAAGCAAGCAGGCTGGTCTGCTGATGGGATTGCCCCGTCAGCTTTTCCAGCTCTCCTTTTATTTCTCTTCCCCCTGCGCCATACATACCCCGACCGCAGAAGGCATCAACAAAGGAAATAAAATGACTTTGATTAATATTCTTATTTACCAGCCTCTATCTACTACAATCCTTGTTCTCAGGCCTTGAGCCCAGGCCAAGGAAGCTTCCCACGGTTCATGTCCTTTAGTTGACTTCCCATGGTCCACGTCCTTGGACGGAGCAGTGTGTGCATCGCTCCTACACAACAGTCAGGGTGTACCCTGAATGTTTCCACGTGCATGAACGCTACATGAACCCTTCATCCCCCCCTTTTTTGTTATTTGTGCTCGGCCATCTCATGGTAGCCATCAATTTGCTTTTGCAAGCGATTTAACTCCCAGACAGAGAAGGACATAACTCGGGGAGCCTGCCAGGGCGGGTCTCTACAAAGCCTTAGCAAAAAGGGAATGCACTGTATACAGCAGCAGCAAAAAATAAGCCCAACAAACACAGCATAACCGAAAAGTTGTCGCAGCCATCCTAGAGAGGGCAGCCAACCTGTAAGCCAATTCCAAAAGCCCTCAAACCCCAGATCTTGGCGTATGTGTGCTGTAAGATTGGCCAATTCGGCCAGTCTAGTTTCTATGGAACAACTATTATCAGTTAAATTAAAACAACACATATGCCAAAACGTGGAACAGCCTAGATGATGTTTCAAGAGCAGAAAATCAATGGCTGCTCTATTATCCAAAATTGCATCCCTTAATTCATGTTGCTCTGTGTTAAGTAGGGCAATTGCCTGGGATGTTGTATTAATTGCCTTTGCTGCAAAACACGCCAGGGCATTCAAAGTTCTGGCTGTATAAGTGACAAGCCTGGGGACTCCAACAATAGAGGCTGCTAAGGCGGTATACTCAGAGCGGCTGAAAAGATCGACATCTGCAACACAATCTTCTGAAAGGGGTATACTTCTTTTACTGCGCTTTTGGCCGGCAAAAGGCAAAATGAGTGTCATTCTACTGAGGCAAGAAAGGGTGCCATCACTTAAATTTGCGGGAATATAACTAAAGGTGCATGAGCCGCAGGTAAAAAACCACCCGGATGGTAGGATGATATGGCCATAATTGTACGAAACATTCACGGCGTGGGAACAATTTTAAAAGGGTTGAGAAATTTGGCGACAGCCTAAGGGCACCTTTGTACTAGTGCAGTTAACCACACACGCACAGGTGACATTGTTGGCCCCGGCCGGATACGGTGTGTGGAGGGATATGGCCGTGTGAGGCAAAGTATAGTTGGCCGGGCCCCAATTAGCCATGCCAGAGTACTGGGAAGAGAGATTCGTGTAAGCAGCGAGCATCGTCTCATTCCCTATTTCCTCAGGGTGATGACATACTGGAATGAGGCATGTACCTAACAGTTCTCTGGCTGCCACAGAATCAGATAAACGAAAGTGGGTAACATTTGCTATCGAAGCCAATCTTTCCCATAGGTTATATGTCATTCGGGCCCGTAACGGAGGAAGCGCTTCCGAGCCAACCCCTACAGGAAATATTAAGCATAAAAGGCATACAATCAATACAGAATTAGCAGTAATTTGGGCGAGAATTGCCACAAACAAGGTCTCAGGAGTCTCTGGCTGTTGGTTTGCTGCCAGTCTTCGTTAAGCTGCGGCGACCAATGCTTTTACCGCTCCCCATGTCATGGGCTGGCTTGGGACGCTACGCCTCCTCCGTTTCCGTCCCGTCGTTGTCAACCCGGGAGGCACCGCGCTCTCCTCCAGGGTCAGCTGAAACTCCGGCATGGGGTTCAATAGTCCCTGGCGCCACGCCATGCTGCTTCAGTGCCGGTCGCACACACCGGGCTGGAACCCACAACGGTCCTGCAGGGAGAGACACAGCAGTGTATCCCCAACCCCAAGTGATTAGAGGTACTGGGCCCAGCCATTGCGGGTCGGGCAGCTGACGGTAGTAGACATGCGGTCTTTCCAGTACCTCAGATTTATGAAAATGCCGATCCGCGGGGGTCTGCTGATCTGCATTCAGCGTTAAATTATTTAAAGTAAACAAAAAGATAAGCAATTGTTGCTGAATGTCTCCTAAGGTTTGGAGACGCTGCTCCCCTTGTTTTAATTGTTTATCAAGCAAGGTTTTCAGCGTGCGATTTGCACGTTCAACAATAGCTTGGCCCGTGGAATTATAAGGGATCCCATGTGTTAGACGGACGTCCCATTGGGCACAAAAAGTGGAGAGGGCTGTGGAGCAATAGACTGGGGCATTATCCGTTTTTATCTGGCTCGGGCGACCCATAACAGCAAAACAGGCTAGCAAATGGTGAATAACTTTGGGAGTGGCTTCTCCACGCTGTGGGGTCACCCAGAGGAATCCCGAATAGGTATCAATGGAAACATGTAAAAACGAATAGGGGCGGAATTGTGGCACGTGAGTGACATCCATTTGCCACAGCTGATTTGCTGCGGTACCTCTGGGGTTAACAGCACAAGAAAAGGTAGGGGCAGCAGCGGCACAGTGGGGGCAGGAACGAACAATAGAACGTGCATGATCAGCAGGAATGTGAAACTGCTGGGCCAAAACAGAGGCAGACTGATGAAAAAAGGCATGGCTTTCAATGGGGTCAGAAAAAAGGGAAATTACCTGACCACGTAACGGGCGATCAGCGTGAGCATTGCCCTCAGTGAGTAGCCCAGGCCGAGGGGTATGACTGCGAATATGAGCAACAAAATAAGGGAAATTACGAGTGGTGATGAGATACTGTAAAGACAAAAACAGGCGAAGGAGGTCTGCATCGACCTGAGGGGCAATGAGGGCTAGGGGTAAATGATCAATTACCTGATAAACATAATGGGTGTCCACACTCAAATTAAAGGGACAATCAGCAAAAAGTTGAAAGGCCAAAACAACAGCAGCCAGTTCTGAGCGCTGCGCGGAACGCTGAGGCAGCGTAAAACGAGAATGCCAACGAGGGGGGTCACCTAATTGATAGGTGACAACACCTCGACGTGGCGCGCCATCAATAAAAAGAGTGACAGCTGAAACAAGGGGTTGAGAGCGGTTAAGATGATGTACGATTAGGGGTACCTACAACACCTCGACGTGGCGCGCCATCAATAAAAAGAGTGACAGCTGAAACAAGGGGTTGAGAGCGGTTAAGATGATGTACGATTAGGGGTACCTTTTGTGTGATCACTAACCGAGGATCCTTTGGGGGATTATAAGAGATCTCTCCCACATAATCACAAAGAGCAACCTGCCAGGCCAAGGAGGTGTGGCACAAGGAATCAAATTCACTACTGGACAAGGGGAACACAATGGCAATTAAATCAGTGCCCATGAGTTGTACTGCATGGTGGCAGGCTTTACGAACAAGATCGGACAGGGCGTCTAAATAAGGATAAATGTTCCGAGGAGGAGTGGATGACAAATATATCCACTCTATGATAGAGACGGCCATGTCTGTACAAGGTACAAACAGAGCCGCAGTAGGCGTATGAGGGGTGGCAAGGAGAACCAACCGCAGGGGACGGACCTCAGTGAGTCTATCCACAAACTGCTGACTCGATACTGCATTGATCTGTCGAATGCAGGCAATGTGCTCCTCAGTGATGGCAATAATTGCGCCCTGTGCCCAAGCTCCACGTAGGAGCTCGAACAACGGCTGCAGCATTGATGTGGGAGACAGAAGTAGGGTCGAATCCGATTTAAATGACCCAAAACCTGTTGTAATTTAACAAGGGTTAGGGGTTGAGGTAGAACCAATTCCGGGCGAACAGGGGCAGCATAGGTTTGTAAAACCTTATGCCCGAGGTAGTGGTAGGGATAAGAGTGTTGAATTTTTTCTGGTGCCACCAATAGGCCATTTTGGCCAAGAATCTGGGACAAAGATTCAAGCTGTTCTGCCGTGACCTGGGGACCACTAAGCAAAATGTCATCCATATAATGGTAAACCTTTAGTGTGGGGTATCGGGCACGAAAAGGGGTGAGGGCCCAATCCACAAAAAGTTGACATAAGGTTGGACTATTTTGCATTCCCTGGGGCAAGACCTTCCACTGATACCTATGAGAGGGTTGCTGATTATTATATTGTGGCACCGTAAATGCGAATTTTTCGCGATTTTGTGGGCAAAGGGGTGCCCACAAATATTGAAAAAAGGTGCTATTGGGCTGTTAGGCACTATCAGGACAGGATTGTATGCCTATCAGCTCCAGAGAAAGGGAAGTGCCTAGAAAATGTAAAAGAAAACTTAGTTTGATAGCATCCTGTCTGGCAAGAACTCACTTATCAATACTGGGATGTGAAATCCTCACTTCTGTATTGTCTTGCCATTATAGTTCCCACTTTGCTATTGTTTGTCTGTATAATCTCTGTCTGGTTCTGTGATTGTTCCTGTCTGCTGTATAATTAATTTTGCTGGGTGTAAACTAATTAAGGTGGTGGGATATAATTGGTTACATAATCATGTTACAATCTGTTAGGATTGGTTAGTTAAATTTTAGTAGAATGATTGGTTAAGGTATAGCTAAGAATATTACTATATAAATTAGGGGCAAACAGGAAGTAAGTTGGGATTCGGAAATAAGGAAAAGGAACTTGTATTTAAGCTTGCTGGAAGTTCACCCCAATAAACATCGAATTGTTTGCACCTTCGGACTTCGGGTATTGTTGCTCTCTGTTCATGTGAGAAGGACCAGGGAAGTGGGAGAGTGAAGGAATAAGCTCTCTAACAAGGGGGATGGTGAAGAAACAATCTTTTAAATCTAACACACAAAGCTGATCGGTTTGAGGAATTAAATTTGGGTTCGGTAAGCCAAACTGTAAGGGGCCCATGGGTTGTATGCGTTTATTTATTTCCCTTAAATCATGTAACAGCCGCCATGCACCAGATTTTTTCTTAATAACGAACACCGGGGTGTTCCAAGGACTAGTGGAACGTTCCAAGCGCTGTGCATGCAAATGTTGTTGCACAAACGAATGAAGAGCTTTCAGCTTCTCTAAAGGGAGGGGCCACTGGTCAATCCATACGGGCTCTAAGGATTGCCATACCAATGGTAATGCGGAGGGCAAGGTGGGTGCGGGAGGGTTTTGGGCCATTATATATTAATATCGAGGGTGGTGTCCAGCTTTGTAAGTAAGTCACAGCCCCAAATATTGAGGTGGACAGGGAGCACAAAAGGGCGGATTGTAGCAAGGGCACGGCCTCCCGGTTTAGAGACGGTGACCCAAGACAAACTTTGGCGCCCGGGTTTACTACCCCCGATCCTTCACAACTCTTTAGAAGGAACTGTCGGCCAACTGACCGGCCACTCCGGATCATGAATCACCGTAACGTCAGCTCCAGTGTCCACCAGCCCTGTAAAAGGAACATTATTTAAGAGAAGTGTTAACTGAAGTTTCGAGGGGCGGACTGACATTGTTAGAGCCACAAGTGGAGAGGACGTGTTGTGAGATGGCGACTGAGCCAGCGTCGATCCAAAGCCGCCTCCGCCCCGGGCTCGATCCTCTGCGGCTGGCACCTGATAGGGGACTAAAAGCAATTGCGCAATTGACCGTCCACGCGGGAGCGACTGTGGAAGATGGATCCATACCTGAACCTTAATAACGCCGGTGTAGTCGGCATCAATGACCCCTGGGATGACAAAAAAACCCTGTTTCCCAGCGTGTGAGCGAGGGAGAACCAGACCCACAAATCCTGCAGGGAGAGGTCCCGTCACCTGTGTAGGTATGGCGCAAACCTCCCCCGGCAACCGAAAGTCAGCGTCCTCCTGCATAATCAAATCAAGCCCTGCACTTCCGGCAGTCACCGCCTTCATGGAGTCTATGGGTTTTAAAGCAGAGGAACAGTTGTCTGAGTGGGAAACACCCCCATTTGGCCCTGGGTTTGGGGGGGACCCGTCGTGCGGTTTCCCGACCTGCTATGACACTGATTAGCCCAGTGATGACCCTTCCGACACTTGGGGCACTTCTTTGAGGGGCGAGCGGACGCCATCGATGAGCGGCACTCCCGCTGAAAATGACCCTCCTTACCACAGCGGTAACAACGCTTCCCCTCCTTTCCGCTTTTTCTCAGGGCGGCAGCCAGAACTCCAGCTTTATGGGCTTGGGTTCCGATGTTTTGGCACGCCCGCAGCATGTCCGACAGCTCTAGAACGCCAGCGGCTTGTGCCGCCTGGAGAGCACGACGGCAATCCTCTTTCGCATTTTCAACCGCCATTTTTAACAGGATCTCCTGAGCTGCTGCAGGGCTATCCACCTGTCGGAGGATAGCCTCCTGCAATCTGTTGGTAAAATCCATAAAGGACTCTGACGCACCCTGACGGATACTGGCAAAGCTTTTGGAAGGCTTGCCCAAATCCGGGACCTTCCAGAAAGCATGCTGGGCGCACGTGGAAATAATGGGGAAGACGGCCTGAGGGAGTTGAGACTGCAGCTGAACAGTAGCAAACTGGCCCTCCCCTGCCAAGTGCTCATAAATGATACCTTGCTCTCTATATACCTGGGCTTGGCGTTCCGCCATCTGCCGATACTCACTAAGTCAAATAACATACTGACTGGGCGTCAGCATCATGCGCAACAGCACCTTCCAGTCTTCAGGGACCAGGGAATACCCAGAACCTAGCCCTTCAATGAGACCACGCACATACGTGCTGGTCAGGCCGAATTCGCGAATCTCTTTCTTTACCTCTCTGATCACCGAATAAGGCAAACTGACCCAGTTTGCAACCTGGTTGCCCTGGCCATCATCCTGCCAGGTCACTGGACAGACTGAGACCAGATCAGCCAGCTCCTCTGCTGTAATATCTGAGCGAGTATTCGCTGCGTGAACCATTTGTTGCACCAGCGAAAGCCCCTGAGCAGACGCGGACGACCCCCTGGGGGGCCCCGAAGCATGGGGCCCCACGGGGGGAGGGTGATCACACACCGGCTCCGGTGGGGAAGGCCAGGGAGGCGGTGGTAATAGAGGCACTGGGGGCGAAGCAGGGGGAGGAATGGTTGCAGGAGCGGATGGGGGTGGCGAGATCGGCAGCCCCTCTGTTGGTGCGGAAGAGGGTCTTTCCGAGGCGACACGCTGTATTGCGTCGCGGCAGAGGTGCCAGGCATGTAAAGCCTGCATGGGCGCCCGAGGCTCCTTGTGCAATGTCTGGCCCAACCGCTCCCAGTCCGCTAGCTTAAGGGTTCCAGCTTCAGGGTACCACGGGCATTGGGCACTCACCTCCTGTAGCAGGAGAGTGAGTTCTCGAGTGGGGCAGTCGTGCTGAGCCTTACGCAGCAAATACTGTAGCTCACTGCGGTGTTGCACTTGCAAAGCAGAGAGGGAGCTTCCCATACTTACCACAATGAAAAATACTCACCGGGATCCGCGAAGCGGATGAGTGACGCGTCTGAAACCCTTGCCGGGCGAGGTGAGTGCTGAGGGCCCCACGTTTGGGCGCCAGTTGTGGCGGTTCAATACAAGACAGAACACGACTTTAGGCAAGCAAGCAGGCTGGTCTGCTGACGGGATTGCCCCCGTCAGCTTTTCCAGCTCTCCTTTTATTTCTCTTCCCCCTGCGCAATACATACTCCGACCACAGAAGGCATCAACAAAGGAAATAAAATGACTTTGATTAATATTCTTATTTACCAGCCTCTATCTACTACAATCCTTGTTCTCAGGCCTTGAGCCCAGGCCAAGGAAGCTTCCCACGGTTCATGTCCTTTAGTTGACTTCCCATGGTCCATGTCCTTGGACGGAGCAGTGTGTGCATTGCTCCTACACAACAGTCAGGGTGTGCCCTGAATGTTTCCAGGTGCATGAACGCTACATGAACCCTTCAAACCTAATTTCCTTCTTTGACTGGGTTACTGATTTAGTGGATCAGTGGGAAGGGGTAGGTGTGATATATCTTGATTTTAGTAAGGCTTTTGACACAATCCCATGTGACATTCTCATAAGCAAACTGGGAAATGTGGCCTAGATGAAATTACAATCAGGTGAGTACACAACTGGTTGAAAGACTGTACTCAGAGTTCAAGGGTTCGCTGTCAAAGTGGGAGGGTGTATCTAATGGGGTCCTGCAGTGGTTGGTCCTGGGTCTGATACTAGTCAATATTTTCATTAATGACTTCAATAATGGAGTGAAGAGAGTATGCTTATAAAATTTGCAGAGTACACAAAGCTGGGAGGGGTTGCAAACACTTTGGTGGACAAGGTTGGAATTCAAGGTGATTTTGACAAATTGGAGAATTGGTCTGAATTTAACAAGATGAAATTCAATAAAGGTGAGTGCAAAGTACTTCACATAAAAGAAAAAATCAAATGCACAACTACACAAGGGGGAATAACTGGCAAGGTGGTATTACTGCTGAAAGGAATGTGGGGGTTACAGTGGATCACAAATTGAATATGAGTCCATACTGATGCAGTTGTGAAAAAAGCTAATATACTTCTGGGTCATATTAACAAGAGTTTCTCACATAAGACATGTGAGACAGTTGTTGCATTCTACTCTGCCATGGTGAGACCTCAGCTGGAGTACAGTGTGCATCCAATTCTGGGTGCCACACTTTAGGAAAGATGTGGATAAACTGGAGAGAGTCCAGAGGAGAGGAACAAAAATGATACAAAGCTTAGAAAAAGTTAAAATATTGATCATGTTTAACTTTGAGCAAACAAGACTAAGGGGGACCTGATACCAGTCTTCAAATACATTAAGGGCTTTTATAAAGAGGACAGGGATCAATTGTTCTCCATGTCCACTGGAGACAGGACAAGAAGTAATGGGCTCAATCTGCAGCAACTGAGGTTTAGGTTAGATAATAGGAGAAACTTTCTAACTGTAAAGGTTAGAACTATAAAGTTTTGGAATAGACTTCCAAGGGAGGTTGTGGAATCTCCATTAGAGGTTTTTAAGAACAGGTTGGACAAACACCTGGTCAATGATGGTCTAGGTTGACTTTGTCTTTCCTCATTGTAGGGGACTTAAATTGATGACTTCCTGAGGCCCTTCCAGCTCTATATTTCTACATGTTCTAAACAAAAAAATTTACATTTATTCTTATGGTAACTGCTTGTTTTTATATGTTTTCTCTGAAATACTAAGTTCATGTACACACACTAAAAGCTTACTAGAGGTCACGCATCAGTTTTATAGGGCCCTAGTAGACCAAAGGCCTTCCAGCCCTTCTGCAAGGGTTCGGGACCCCCTATTGGATAAAAGTTGTTGTTCATTTGCTGAATCAGAAGAAAGCCCTGTGCCCAGTTTAAACTCCGCCTTTTTATACCAAAAGCCATTTCTCTGTCAGTCTCTGGAAAATCCAGTTTGAACCACTCTATGCAAACCTCCTCAGGGCACGGTACCTCACTGGAAGTGTTCACAGCCTGCGTTATTCATCTTAATCACCCCCACACTCGCTCTTTTTATTTCCTGGAGAAGCAGTGTTAACCCTGACCCACTGGAGTTGCACACGATCCCTGGCTCACAGTGACACAGAAACCATTCATAAATTTAAAACTATATGGTCCCCAACAATACTGTGTACTGTTCAATATCTGTCACATCTATCAGAAATGTCTTCCACTGTAGGTAACTGCAGCCTGTGATCAAGCAAGTCACGACTGAACCTTCTCTTGGATAAACTAAATGGATTGAGATTGAGTCTCTTCCTATAAAACTTGCTTTCTAGACCTTAAATCACTCTTGTAGCTCTTCTCTGAACCCTTTTCAATCTTTCAAACTTTCATTTTTGAAGTGTGGGTACCAGAACTGAGTCACAATATTCCAGTAATGGTCACACTAATGTAATATATGGAGTGTAATAACACCTTCCTATTCTTATTTGATATTTTCCTGCTTCTACATCCAAGGATTGCATTTGCCCTCTTAGCTATGGCATTGCACTCGGTGCTTAGGTGCAACTGCCAACTCCAATGACCCCTAACTTGTCTTCAGTGTTGCTCCAGTCCAAGATGCAGTCCCCCATCTTGTGTGATCTACATTCCCTGTTCATAAATGTATGACTTTACATTTGGCTGTATTAAAACGCATGTTGCTGGGAAAAGGCCTATTTTATTAAGTGACCCAGCTTGGTCTGTAATACTCACTTGTTCCCATCATTTAAAATTCCCCCAATTTTTGTATCATATGCAAATTTTACTAATAATGATTTTATATTTTCTTCCAGACAACTGATAAAACTATTTAATAGAATTGGGTCAAGAACAATCCCAATGGGACCCCACGAGAAAACACCCCCTTTAGATGACAGTTTCCCATTTACAGTTTTTACGATCTATCAGTTAACTAGTTCTTAATCTATTTAATATGGGCTACATTGTATAGTGTTAATTTTTTTTACAATGTCATTTGTGACTAAGTCAAATGTCTTAAGAAGTTTAAGTACGTTATGTGAACAGTTTCCTTTATTAACCAAAGGACCTTTATTGTGATCTCATCAAAAAAGACATTGTTTGACAAGAGCTATCTTCCATAAAACCTTGTTGATTGGCATTAATTATGCTACCATCCTCTAATTCTTGACTGATTGCATCCCATATCAGCCTTTCCATGATTTTGCTCAGAATCAATGCCAGACTACAGTTACCTGGGTCATCCAGTTTGCCCTTTATTAAAAATTGGCACAACATTAGATTTTCCCCCTAGTCCTCTGGAAGTTCCCCAGTGTTCCAGGATTTGTTTAAAATCAACATTAATAGTAAGCTATTTTAATACTCTTGGGTGTGAGTTATCTGATCCTGCCGATTTAAAAATGTTTAATGTTAATAGTTGCTGTTTAACATTAGGTTACTGTGCTGTGCCGGTACCATTACTAGGTTTAAGAGAAGGTCCCAGTTAGAAAGCCCATCTCTAACCAATGACCATTTTTATGCCCCCAAATTCCTTCATTACTCTAAAATGACTGCAGCAAATAGTAATATCAGCAATGTTTGCTGTACAAGCAAATATGATACAGGGGCATAGTAGTAACTGCAACACAGAATCAAACATCATGTTAGATCATTCAGTCCACTTATTCCCAGGGAAATTCTCCAGTCTCTACTTTGTATTTCTGATCTCTATTCTGAATAAGCAAAAATCACTCCACCCTGAAATGGATGCTGCAGACCCTGGCCTGCTTAGTGAAAACCTAGGATTTCTAAAATGGTTCCCTGGCAAAAAGCCAGGTATGTGTGTACTGTATGTGGATAGGCAGAATCACAGCTCTGAGGTAAAAAGAACAGGAGTACTTGTGGCACCTTAGAGACTAACACATTTATTTGAGCATAAGCTTTCATGGGCTACAGCTCACTTCATCGGATGCATAGAATGGAACACAGAGTAAGAAGATATATACATACAGAGAATAAATGACAACAGTGAGCATGTGCAAGATTGGTGGTTATTGAGTAAGGCATGACAGAGATATCAGTTAATTTATTAGCTAGTTGGTCATAGCCCACTCATACTGCTCACAACTTGTTTTAAAGGCAAGAGCTGTCAGTCATAATTCTGAGGTAATGGTTGGTACTGTGCATGTGCGAATGGGGTAATTCTTAAGGGTATGTAAGGAAGTCCAGGAGAGTGTAAAAGGCCAGACAAAGAGCAGAGCAGTCAGTTGATGGGGAGAGAAGAAGAAGATCTGGACTGGAGAAAGAGAAAGATATTTGCTGACTTCCAGTTCCCCGTCATCTTCTGATCAAAGAGAAAGCTGCTGTAAAGAAGTCAGAAAAGCTGCTGCAGAGAAAAAGAGAAGAAAACTGGAGCAGAGCAAAGCTGACTGACCAGGAGCTGAACAACGACAATGATTAAAGATTTTAAAAGCAGTAACTGATTTTAAAGGGATACCAATGGATTTATAAAGTCAGCTTGCCAGGTTTTGGTATAAATTTTAGTATAGTATAATTTAGTATATGATTTAATGTGTATGCTTGGAATGTGTGTGTTAATTGTATTTTATTTATATAAAACAAAGTAATTTAAGAATTGCTGTCAGCAATTTGTTGCAAACTGGCCACTTGTAACAAACAAATCACTTCACTTAGAATCATTTGAATTATATGATACTGTAATTTGAATGTTCTTTAACTTGGAATAAGGGATTGGTGTCAGGGATTTTGTCTTTTTGAGGATTTTTTAGATCATATTGTAGTAGGGATTATTACTTACATTAATAAAAAATACTTTGTTTTGGAAAGAATACTGCCTGCATCAATTACTTTATCGGGGGAGAGGGGAGGGTTATATCCATGTCCTTTAGTGTTTCCTTAACCCAAGGGAAGAACAGACTAAGGCGGAGATAGGCAGGTTATTATAGCAGTGTCCCAAAATCTAAATTTCAGGGTAACACACTGGGTCCTACATTGCATTTCACCTTTTTTAAAAAGTGTGTGTTGTGAAGTCTCCTGAAAAGTGTGCATTTGGGGCTCAGTACAATTCCCTTAAAGTCAATGGAAAGACTCCCATTGATTATAATGGGACTTAGCCCTGGTCTACACTACAAGATTAGGTTGAAGTTAGCAGCGTTAGATCGATTTAACCCTGCACACATTCACATAACGAAGCCATTTTTGTCGACTTAAAGGGCTCTTAAAATCGTTTTTTGTACTCCTCCCCGACAAGGGGATTAGTGCTGAAATCGACATCGCCGGGTCAAATTTGGGGTAGTGTGGACACAATTTGAAAGCATTGGCCTCCGGGAGCTATACCAGAGTGCTCCATTGTGACCGCTCTGGACAGCACTTTCGACTCGGATGCACTGGCCAGGTACACAGGAAAAGCCCCGGGAACTTTTGAATTTAATTTCCTGTTTGGCCACCGTGGCACACTGATCAGCACAGGTGACCATAGAGTCTCAGAATCGCAAAAGAGCTCCAGCATGGGCTGAACGGGAGCTACTGGATCTGATCGCTGTATGGAGAGATGAATCCGTGCTATCAGAACTCTGTTCCAAAACACGAAATGCCAAAATATTTGAAAAATATCTCCAAGGGCATGATGGACAGAGGCTACAACAGGGACCCGCAGCAGTGCCACGTGGAACTTAAGGAGCTCAGGCAAGTCTACCAAAAAACCACAGAGGCAAACACCCACTTGGGGTCAGAGCCCCAGACATGCCGCTTCTATGATGAGCTGCATGCAATTCTAGGGGGTGCCCCTACAACTATCCCACACCTGTACGTGGACTCCTGCAAGGAAGTCTCACACAACAGGGATGAGGATTTTGGGGATGAGGAAGATGATAGCGCACACGAGACAAGCGGAGAAACCGTGCTCCCTGACAGCCAGGAACTGTTTATCACCCTGGAGCCAATACGCTCCCAAGGTTGGCTCCCAGATCATGAAGCCGGAGAAGGTGCCTCTGGTGAGTGTACCTTTTGTAAATATAATACATGGTTTAAAAGCAAGCGTGTTTAATGATTGATTTGCCCTGAAGACTTGGGGATGCATTCACAGCCAGTACAGCTACTGGAAAAGTCTGCTAACGTGTCTGGGGATGGAGAGGAAATCCTCCAGGGACATCTCAATGAAGCTGTCCTAGAGGTACTCCCGAAGCCTTTGCAAAAGGTTTCTGGGGAGGGCAGTCTTATTGCATCCTCCATGGTAGGACACTTTACCGTGCCAGGCCAGTAGCACACAGTCTGGAATCATTGCATAAGAAAGCATGGCAGCGTGTGGTCCCCGTGTTTGCTGGCATTCAAGCAACATCCGTTCTTTATCTCTCTGTGTTATCCTCAGGAGAGTGATATCATTCATGGTCACCTGGTTGAAATAGGGGAATTTTATTAAGGGGACATTCAGAGGTGGCCGTTCCTGCTGGGCTGTTTGCCTGTGGCTGAAAAGAAATCATCCCCGCTGTTAGCCATGCGGTGGGGGGAGGGGTGAAGCGATCATCCCAGAGAATTGTGTGTGTGTGGGGGCGGGTTTAGTTGGGTTTGTGCTACATGAAAACATCAGCCCCTCCTTTTAAATGGCCAATGTGTCTTTTTCAATTTTACTCTCCCTTTTTTCCCTCCCGCAGCTGCAAATGTTTCAACCCTGCCACTAGCATCTCCGTCCCAGAGGCTAGTGCAGATAAGGCAAAAAAACTGCACTCGTGATTAAATGTTCTCTGAGCTCATGCAGTCCTCCCGCACTGAAAGAGCCCAGTAGAATGCGTGGAGGCAAACAACGTCAGAGTCCAGGAAAGCACAAAATGAATGCGAGGACAGATGGCTGCAGCAACAGGAGACGTGGCGGCAACAGGATGAGAGGAGGCAGGATGCAATGTTGAGGCTACTGGAGAATCAAACTGATATGCTCCGGCATATGGTTGAGGTGCAGGAAAGGCACAGACCGCCACTGCAGCCCCTGTGTAATCAACCGCCCTCCTCCCCAAGTTCCATAGCTTCCTCACCCAGACGCCCAAGAACACGGGGCGGGGAGGGGAAATCCACTGCCACTCTGCTCTCCTGATGGTCTCGCAGGTCCTCTATATGACCGTCGTCATCTGCCTCTTCTGCTGCAACTCTGCTCGGCTGCTCTTGTCTTGCCATACCATGACAAGCGTGCAGCCTGCTCAGCTGTTGTGTCCCGGCAGCAGACGGTGAAGTAGGTTTGCAAAACTGGTCATCCAACCACCACTTCCCCTGCAACTCTGCTTTCCTGCAGACGCCATACCACGGCAAGCATGGAGCCCACTCAGATCACTTCAGCAGTTATGAGCATTGTAAACACCTCGTGCATTATCCTGCAGTATGTGCAGAACCAGAACCTGCAAAAGCAGGCAAGGAGGCGACTGCAGCGCGGTGATGAGAGTGATGAGGACATGGACACAGACTTCTCTCAAAGCATAGGCCCCAGCAATTTGGACATCCTGATGGCAATGGGGCAGGCTCATGCCGTGGAACGCCGATTCTGGGCCTGGGAAACAAGCACAGACTGGTGGGACTGCATAGTGTTGCAGGTCTGGGATGATTCCCAGTGGCTGTGAAACTTTCGCATGCGTAAGGGCACTTTCATGGAACTTTGTGACTTGCTTTCTCCTGCCCTGAAGCGCAAGAATACCAAGATTAGAGCAGCCCTCAGAGTTCACAAGCAAGTGGTGATAGCCCTCTGGAAGCTTGCAACGCCAGACAGCTACCAGTCAGTCGGGAATCAATATGGAGTGGGCAAATCTACTTGTGGGGGCTGCTGTGATCCAAGTAGCCAATACAATCACTGAGCTGCTGCTATCAAGGGTAGTGACTCTGGGAAATGTGCAGATCATAGTGGATGGCTTTGCTGCAATGGGATTCCCTAATTGTGGTGGGGCAATAGATGGAATGCATATCCCTATCTTGGGATCTGACCACCGTGGCAACCAGTATATAAACCGCAAGGGGTACTTTTCAGTGGTGCTGCAAGCACTGGTGGATCACAAGGGATGTTTCACCAACATCAATGTGGGATGGCTGGGAAAGGTTCATGGTGCTTGCATCTTCAGAAACTCTGGTCTGTTTGAACAGCTGCAGGAAGGGACTTACTCCCCAGACCAGAAAATAACTGTTGGGGATGTTGAAATGCCTATAGTTCTCCTTGGGGACCCAGTCTACCCCTTAATGTCATGGCTCATGAAGCCATACACAGGCACCCTGGACAGTAGTAAGGAGCTGTTCAACTATAGGCTGAGCAAGTGCAGAATGATGGTAGAATGTGCATTTGGACGTTTAAAAGCACGTTGGTGTAGTTAATGACTCGTTTAGACCTCAGCGAAACCAATATTCCCATTGTTATTGCTGCTTGCTGTGAGCTCCACAATATCTGTGAGAGTAAGGGGGAAATGTTTACGGTGGAGTGGGAGGTTGAGGCAAATCGCCTGGCCACTGATTACACGCAGCCAGACACCAGGGTGATTAGAAGAGCACAGCTGGGCGCGGTGTGCATCAGAGAAGCTTTGAAAACCAGTTTCATGACTGGCCAGGCTACGGTGTGACAGTTCTGTTTGTTTCTCCTTGATGAAAACCTGCCCCCTTGGTTCACTCTACTTCCGTGTAAGCCAACCGCCCTCCCCCCTTCGATCACCGCTTGCAGAGGCAATAAACTCATTGTTGTTTCAAAATCATGCATTCTTTATTAATTCATCACACGAATAGGGGGATAACTGCCAAGGTAGCCCAGGAGGGGTGGGGAAGGAGGGTTAGGAGGGTATTGGCTCCAGGGTGATAAACAGTTCCTGGCTGTTGGGGAGAATGGTTTCTCCACTTGCCTGCTGTGCACTATCCTCCTCCTCCTCCTCTTCCTCATCCCCAAAATCCTCATGCCTGTTGCATGAGACTCCCCCCTTGCAGGTGTCCACGGACAGGGATGGGGTAGTAGTAGGGGCGCTCCCTAGAATTGCATGCAGCTCATCATAGAAGCGGCATGTCTGGGGCTCTGACCCCGAGTGGCCATTTGCCTCTTTGGTTTTTGGTCAGCTTGCCTGAGCTTGTTAATTTTCACGCGGCATTGCACGGGTCCCTGTTGTAGCCTCTCCATCATGCCCTTGGAGATTTTGGCAAATATATTGGCATTTCATCTTTTGGAACGGAGTTCTGATAGCACAGATTCATCTCCCTATACAGCAATCAGATCCAGTGCCTCCTGTTTGGTCCATGCTGGAGCTCTGTTGCGATTCTGGGACTGCATGGTCACCTGTGCTGATGAGCTCGCCACGCAATCATGCATAATGAGGAAGGCAAAACTGTAAAAAAATCAGCAATTGAAGTTCAACTCTTCTCTGACACCACTTGTTATGTGTCTGTTGCTTAGGGGAGACTCATATCCCTCAAAAATGTGCTCACTGTAGTAACCTGAAAGCCAGGACATCTTTGTGCATCTGTGACAGAGATCTCTGCCTCAAGATGATTTTAGTGGAGAAGTCCCTTCAGCCTACCCCTCAGGGACCAAAACCAACACCAGCAGCTGGTTCCCCAAACAAAACCACTGCTAATGGGAGTGCTCAGTCTTCCAAAATTTCCAGGAATGAGCCACAACCTCTCCTTATAGGGACACTCCGAAACAGAAGAGGTCCCCAGCGAGGTAGCTATTCTCGGGGCTGAGCACTAGAATGAGCACCTCCGGTACCATCCCTCCATGGACCTCTGCCAAGCCCCACCACACCGACACAGAGTCAAGGCACTCCTCCTCCACGGCACTGACCACCCCAGTGCGGGAGTCGGCGCTGAGACTGATACCACTGGCAATGCTCCCAGTACTTGCACCAACTCGGTTGTCGGGACCAATGGACAGACCAAGAATGGTGCTGACTGTTTCAACAAAGGCTACCCACAAAACAGTCTCTGCAATGTCCTTATCTTCAACAGCTGCACCTGCTGGAACAGAAACAGGCGGCTCCACAACAGTTTCTTCAGCACAAGGACATAGCCGTCTCTTGTGTGTTGCAGTCAGCTCTGCTTGGCACCGAGGGACCTCCGGGCCAAATAGCAGAGCATCTACCCACTTCACCTGCTCCCCATCCCATATCCAATGATGAAGAAGAGGACATACAGGGGAGTCATTTTTTCCTGCTAACACTCCTCACCCATGAAGCATAGACCACCATGGAATGCTGTTAAGCCCAAGTCTCATCAATCTTGAGAGATGCAACAATGGTACAGATAACCCTGGATTTGTCCACTGATGCCCTTTCCTATGCAGTGGCCCCCTTGGGATCACTGGGTGGCATATAGGGCCCACTACACGAGACCCTCAACTCCACTCCACGGAGAAATTTGCTCTCCTCCTCCATCCCCAAGCAGGGATACCTCGGAGGCACCTGGGGGCATCACAGATGAGGAGGAAGACGACATGGACAATGAAGCCACTTCACCGGCCCACAACTCATCTTCTTCCCCTGACAAGGCAGTCATACCACCACCTCCAACCACAGTGGAAGACCTGAAAGAATTTCAGGAACTTTTTAAAAAAGTAGCTTCCAGCCAAGAGCACGGGGTTGGACTAGATGACCTCCTGAGGTCCCTTCCAACCCTGATATTCTATGATTCTATGATTCCCCTAGAAGAGTTGCAAGAAAATCAGCACAACCACTTCATCCAAGATTGCATTACCCATAAACAATGCCATAATGGAACCATCGGAGAATATTTGGCAGACTCCAGCCATGATACCACCTACCAGCAAATGAGCTGGCAAAGTATTTTGTCCCAGGTAAAGGGATGGACTTTCTCTTCTCTCATCCACAACCCAGTTTCCTAGTTGTGGAAGCCGCCAATCATCTCAGAAAACAACCTCAAATCCAGTCCACTCCATAAGACAAAGAACACAAATGATTAGACTTTTTCGGTAGAAAGGTATACTCATCGGCTATGCTCCAATTCCGGGTAGCCAATTACTCGGCCCTTCTAGCCAAGTACAATTTTGATAACTACAGTAAGCTGCTAGAATTCCTTGAAGCCTTACTGGAGGAAAAATGTCCCCAATTAAATGCCATCATGACAGAGGGACAATTAATTGCCCATACAACCCTACAGGCCTCAATGGACATAGCGGACACTGCTGCTAGAGTGATGGCCACAGCTGTTGTAATGCGCAGGGCCTTGTGGTTTCAGTCGTCCAGTATCCCGGTGGGTTTTTCATAGATTTACAGCCATTAAGTTTTTGTAGTTGAATACAATGGTGGTTTTTCAAATCATTAGTCTTGGTTAAAGTCCAGGCAAGAATTATGATGTATTTTATGTTTTCATTTGGGTTTTGTTTCATTTTTTGAATGGTTGGTGTATCTTGTAATCCGTCTCCTTACTATGGGGTTCTTAGTTTGGTTTTGGGGGCGGCTTCTAGGTGCGGGTTACTGGTTGTTATGGGAGGGTCTTTTGTTTCTTTGGTGGTGTTTTTAATTTATTTGAGAGGGAATGTTAGAGATTTTTGCCTGTTTGTCTGCATTAGCAGCAGGGCATTATCCTGTTGCTTGGGGTAATTGAGGAGGGGTGGTTTATGTGGCAGGTTATGTTTTGCTTATTATAGGCCTTGCGGTAATGGATTCTTGGTTGTGGGGTGTGGAAGGGTTTGGTGATATTACAGTTGATGCTGATGGGTTTTATACTGTTCTTTTGGATTTTCGTGGGGTATCATGGTTTTATTATTTTGGTAGTGTAATATTTTTGGTTGCTCGTGGGGGGTTGTTGTTGACGTTGTTTGTTGTGTTAGAATTGGTTCGTGGTTTGTCTCATGGGGTACTTCGTGAAATTAGATTATAAAGAGTAGTAATGTGATAGATAAGATAAATGAGGTTATATAGATTTTAATTAGGCCTTTTTGTAATGAGGCAGTTATAATTATGGTGATTTGTTATTTGGCTAATCCTTTTGTGCCAATATATTCATACCAAGATCGATCTGTTAGGTGGGTTGCAATGTTTTGGCTAAATATTAGATTTGTTATTGGCAGTGAACAGTGGGTTAAGGTGTTGAAAAATGGTAATGAGTTGGGGAAGTTATGGATGTTGGAAGGCTTTGGGGGTATTTTGTTCATTATTATGGTTAGTTCAAGGGCTAATAGAACACCTATGATTGTTACCAAAGACGTAGGGCTCCTCAAACTCAGTTCTCGTCTTCACAAGCATCTACCACCAAGCCACAGTTCTGAAGTCTTGGTCAAGGATCTGAATGACTTCTCCCACAATAGAGCACTGTCAGATACTCCTAGCCAACCTTTTGGCCACCACCTGCACCCATTCTATCATGCCTGGCTGGCAATAACAATGGACCAATGGGTACTGGAGATTATAAGATTGGGTTACGCCATCCCTTTCCTCTTCCTTCCCCCTACTCTAACCCCTTTCCCTTTCCCCTTCAGGGACTGTTCTCATGAGCACCTTTTACAACTGGAAGTGAACCATATTCTACAATTGGGTGCCATGGAGCAAGTTCCAACTCAATACAAGGGGAAGGGTTTTTATTCCCATTATTTTCTCACCAAAAAGAAAAACGGCGGATGGAGACCCATCTTAGACCTTTGGAAGCTCAACACAGATTCAGAATGGTCACACTGGCCCTAATTATTTCAGCACTAGACAAGTGGGACTGGTTTTCAGCCCTCGACCTCGAAGATGCTTATTTTTATATTACCATACACCCGGCTCCCAGACGATTTCTAAGATTCATTGTGGGCCTCAATCATTATCAGTACAGAGTACTACCTTTTGGCCTTTCCACTGCCCATCAAATTTTTTCCAAAGCTCTCACGGTAATGGCGGCCCACTTACGAAGAAAGGGAGTGATGATCTTCCTGTACCTGGATGACTGTTGAAAGGTACAACTCAGGAAGAAGTGACAAACATGATGCAGACCACCATCATGCTGTTCCAGTCACTGGGATTGCACATAAACATACAGAAATCTACACTGACTCCAGTGCAACAACTGGAATGCATTGGGGCTTACCTCGATTCCTCACAGGCCAGAGCACTGTTGGCCAGTCACAGGTTCAGAACAATAATCAACCTCATCTCGACAGTCACCAGCAGCCCTCAGATATCCACCAGAACCTGCATACAATCATTAGGCCATGTGGTGGCGATGACGTTTGTCATGAGACACGTTAGCCTGCATATGCATTGCCTACAGAGCTGGCTGAGGACAGTGTATACTCCCAGCAAACACAGTCTAAACAAAAGAGTGACATTACCTCCAAAGGTCATTGCGTCACTACAGTGGTGGACGAAATCAGAAAACATCTGCATAGGGATCCCTGTCAAACAGGATCCACCATCACTAATAATCACGACCAACGTGTCATTGATAGGCTGGGGCACTCACTTGGACCAGCACACCATACAAGACAAGTGGTCAGCGACAGAAACTCAGCTCTACATCAATCTCCTTGAGCTCTAAGCAGTATACAAAGCGTGCAGGCGCTTCCTCCCGATCATACAAAACAAATCAATCTGCATACTGACTGACAACATAGCATGCATGTTCTATATCAATCATCAAGGCGGAGCTTGCTCCCATTCACTCTGCACTGAGGCCATGAAATTGTGGAACTGGTGCATTCACCACAACATAACCATCTCAGCATCTTACCTCCCCAGGTGCCAAAATACGACGGCTAAGCAGCCATTTCTTCCAGGAACACGAATGGGAAATATACAACAGTGTCCTCCAATTGATAATCCAGAAATGGGGCTTTCCATCTGTAGACCTGTTTGCATCTGCAACAAACCACAGGTGCCCACTTTTTTGCTTCCGGGTGGGACTAGCACCCCAGTCCCCAGGGGATGCCTTCCTCATCACGTGGGACACAGCACTCATGTACGCATTCCCACCAATACCTCCAATCCCATAAGTCATTCACAAGATACAGATGACAGGGCCCATATCATACTGATTGTTCCAACGTGGCCCAGACAGACTTGGTTCCCTGATGCGATTAGCAGTGTGCGCTCCATGAGCTCTCCATGAGCGGGTGGATCTCCTCTCACAGAACAAAGGCCGGACTCTCCTTCCAAATTCGGAGAAACTTCAAACCTCAAAGCATGGCTCCTACATGGTTCCAACATGACAAATTAGCCTGTTCAGAAAGAGTGAAACGTGTGTAATTAAATAGCAGGAGATCTACCACTCACCATACCTACCTCCAAAAATGGAAGAGATTCTCACTATGGCGCCAACAAAAACATTAAACTTCAGTCATGGAGTCTCTACATACTTCACTACATACTGGAACTCAAAGAATCAGGCTTATCTGTAAGCTCAATACCTAGCAGCTATTACAGTCTTTCACCACGGTGGAGGGAACATCAGTCTTTGCTCATCCAACCGCTAGATGCTTCCTTATTGGTATACAGAACATGTACCCGGCAGTCCGACACCCCCACGGGATTTGAATATTGTACTCAAATGCCCACCAGAGCACCTTTTGAACCACTGGCGACTTGTTCACTCCTTCATATGTCTATGAAAGTCACGTTTTTTGTAGCGATCACCTCAGCTAGACTAGTCAGTGAAATCGGGGCACTTATGGCTAAGCCCCCTTACACTGTGTTCACTAAAGACAAGATCATGTTGTGGCTACACCCTAAATTTTTACCTAAAGTAGTGACATCTTTCCTTGTGAACCAAACAATACACCACATTTTACCCAAAGCCATATGGGAATTCACAAGAGGCCATCCTACATACATTGAATATCAGATGAGCCATAGCATTCTATTTAGACAGAACCAAACTCTTCCAGAAATCCCCAGGACTGCTTATTTCCACCACAGAATGCTCCAAAGGCTGTGCAATATCAACCCAGAGATTATCTAGATGCATCCGATGAAGTGAGCTGTAGCTCACGAAAGCTTATGCTCAAATAAATTGGTTAGTCTCTAAGGTGCCACAAGTACTCCTTTTCTTTTTGCAAATACAGACTAACACAGCTGTTACTCTGAAACCTGTAATTGAAAATATATAAATATTGTTATGGGCTCGGTGAAACCTCATTGAAGAAAGTAGCTTTAACTACTGCACTTCATTTAAGATAGGATCATCTACCCAAACACGTGTGTGTGTCATCGCCAAAACAAAGGTACATGTAACATCTCAGAAATGGAATAGTGGGAAGAGGGGTTTTGCTGGGTGTGACAGAATATACCTGTGTTCATACTCTACACACTATTGTAATAATGTTTGTACAAGATATGTCTTGTGAGGTGTTAGAAAGCTTATTCCTTCACTTTCCCACTTCCCTGGTCCTTCTTGCATGAACAAAGAGCAACAATACCCAAAGTCCGAAGGTGCAAACAATTCGATGTTTATTGGGGTGAACTTCCAGCAAGCTTAAATCCAAGTTCCTTTTTCCTTATTTTCGAATCCCAACTTACTTCCTGTTTGCCCCTAATTTATATAGTAATATTCTTAGCTATACCTTAACCAATCATTCTACTGAAATTTACCTAACCAATCCTAACATATTGTAACATGATTAGCTAACCAATTATATCCTACCACCTTAATTAGTTTACACCCAGCAAAATTAATTATACAGCAGACAGAAACAATCACAGAACCAGACAGAGACCATGCCAATAAACAATAGCAAAGTGGGAACTATAATGACAAAACAATACAGAAGTGAGGATTTCACAACTACATCTATAAAGACATAAGGGTTTCCCAGCTGTGTCTATTGATTAGTGAGTTCTTACCAGACAGAAAACTATCAACCTAAATTTCCTTTTACATCTTCTAGGCACTTCCCTTTCTCTGGAGGTGATAGGCACTCTCAGGACAGGATTGTATTCCTAACAGCCCAATAGCATCTTCTTTCAGTGTGACTAGTTTGGAATGTGAGGATGTGACCGGTAGCTTCCCAGCTTACGGCTGCCTCTGCCGCTTAGCCAAAGGCCTTAGCCTAAGCACAGGGCCTCAGACTGTCACAGTAAGAGAAGGCCCTCACACTGGCAGACAGTGATTTTGATTCTTTCTTTTATACCTCTAACTAGCCAAGTGATAAGAATACACCTAAATTCTTAAAGTACAGGCCTTTGCAGACAGTCCTGAATATCTATATCCTAACATGAGGTATCATTTAAAAACTCATAATTTGCTGATCTATAATATCTTGGCAAAATGCACATAGTAACATTATACAAAGTTACTAATATTAACTGAAATTATGACAGAAGTATGTTTCCCAGATAAATCTTGGGAGTGGCTAAACCAGTTCCTCAGAGACAAAGGACAAATTGATGCCTCAGCCAGGTGTTAATAAAGTTGATGGACCATTGCCTGCTAAGTGGCCATTCTTTGGAAAGGAAGGGGGCAGAGACACAAATCTACATTTTTAGCAAAGAAACAACATGGAGTTTCCTTTCTTCACCAGACTGCTTATCACCTTGCTTCCAGCAGGAATTGCTTCTCAAAGTGGGGAAAGGACTATAAAAAGAAGATGCACACATCCCTCTCTCTCTCCCCACCCATTGCATTCTGTGCATCGGAGAAGTCAAAAGGAAACAGCTGTTGGATTTTGGGGGAAGGGCCCTCACCTGAAACCTTGGTAAGTAATCTGCTGGAGCATGTGGTGAGAAAGTTTCTTAGTAGATACTAGCAAGCATTTTATCTTTATTACTCTTGTAACCATTCCTGACTTTTATGCCTCATTACTTGTACTCACTTAAAATCCACCTCTTTCTAGGTAATAAACTTGTTTTACTGTTTTAACTAACCCAGTTTGTTTAAACTGAAGTGTCTGGATAATTCTATTTAAAATAATAAAATGGCATATTATTCCCTTAAAGGAATAATGGACTTATTCTCTTAAAGCAATAATGGAATCTGTGACTTCCAGAGGTCTCAGTGACATTTTCTGCTTCAGCCCTGCAGCAGCAGGTCTTGGGGGGACACCCAGGAGCACCCAGATATTGGCCCCGGAGCTCCAAGCTGCAGCAGGGGGGCCCCTGCAGCTCCCAGGCACCACAGGCGGTGGGGGAATCTGCAGCTGCAGTAGCAGTGGGTGCTAGGACCCCCCCCTTCCTATTTTGTCACACTTATTTTTAGTAAAAGTCAGGGACAGCGTCTGTGAATTTTTGTTTATTGCCCGTGACCTGCCTGTGATTTTTACTAAAAGTACTTTATTGCCCATGACAAAATCTTAACCTTAAGGATAACCCAGGTTGGTGAGAGCCAGGATACTGGTGGCAGACTGCAGTTACACACAGACACTCAGGGTGTGGCTTGCATGCTGGAAGGTTGTTTGTGAATGGCCCAGGTGGGAACTACTTCACCAAGGCATTGTAAGGCACTCATGGTTACAGGGCAGGGGAGACACAGCTTCCCATTGGTCTGGATTGTGTCCTGGTATGTCGCACTGGGTACTGTTGGTGGAGGTACGTGTGAGACAGAAGCAGAAGCAACACCAGAAAAGCTGTTGGAATCAGCAGAAAGCCAAGGATACAGCCAGAACAAGTACTGGCAATCTTGCCCTGAGAAAAGCCTAGTGAGAAAGTGCTTTTGGGCTAAGTGCTGACTGGAAAGAGGCTAGGAACTATGAGCAAAGAAACTGTCTCCTGTTGTTTGATTCCTACTATATTCAGGGAAACAGTTCATGTGTGCGTTCTTTGTAAATAAACAGCCTCACATCAAATAAATACCTGATTCCATCAATTTCTGTTCCTAACCAAAACAATCAGCTGGACCCCAAATTGTGGCTAACTGGGTCAACAAAGGGTAACAATATCAGGTAATGTTAGTAATGGGAAATTGAGCCTATTATAAAAACTAATAACTTTATGTGCTTCAAATAACTTTCTAATATACTGAGCAAATGGATATAAAGACTTACTGCAGGTTATTGATATACAGTATTAATACTCATGTTCTCAGCTGGGCCTGAGCTACTGCAATTAACTCAATCAGCAGAGAAACATTTAGTTGTTTGTGCTGAATGTCTCAGTCATTAACCAGATTGTACAGACAGTCAACACAAATAAGTTTATCTAAAGTTTTAAAAGTTCACACACTGGGTCCTCTTTCCCCCATCATGAATCCCTCTTAGTAATTCCTGGTTCAATGAAGCTGTCACAGAATGTATTTTCCTTTAACATTGCAAATGCTATGAATTGCAATGAGTTTCCAGGCTCTCTGATGTTAGTCTCTCCTGGGAAGAGGATGAGAGAACAAACAAGAAGTGACAGATGTGTGGGTATGTTGATTAATGCACTATTGAAAGGCATTCAGATAGGATGGTCATGAGTGCTATATAATGATATCTATATAGAATAGAATGTATTTAAAAAGAAAAAAGCAGTGTGTCACATTCACATTCTAACTTCAGTGAATGAGAAAGTACCAACTGTATTTCACAGCCTGGTTAGTCAGAACATTCACCATAGAAATATGCGCTGAACTCAATTTTCATTTATAAAATACAGATTATAGCACTTTAGTGCATTTCCTTAAATCTAATTGTATTAACTTTCCTTAGAGGCCTCCAACACCATCTCTTATTATTATTTATGTTGGGGTAGATCCTAGAGGCCTCAACTGGGATTAGGGCCATATTGTTCTATGTGTTGGATGTACACATAGTAAAGAGATAGAACATCCCTTCCAACTAGTTTACAGTTTAACTTATTGAGAAAGACAAAGGGTGGGAAAGTAACAATATCCTCATTTTACAGATGAGAAACTACGGCCAAAGGTCACATGGAGTCTATGGAAGAAAAGGGAATTGAAATGGGATCTTCTGAGCCACAGCTCAGTGTCTTAACTACAAGACCACACTTATATTTGTCACTTGTCCCCCAAAATAAGCAATTTGTATTGAGGGCTCAATCCAACACCCATTGTAATCAAGGAGAATCTTTCCATTAATTTTAGTGGGAACTAGATCAGTCTCTACGTGAACTGAAAGAATATTTTCTAAAAATTCAATACAGAAGCAGAATAAGAATCTTTTAATCTATTATACCTGTCAGTTTAAGCCCTCTCCTTTTTGAGGTTGTATTTCACTGAAAAACTTCTATTTAATTTAATAGTTCTTCCAACTTAAAATTATGGGTATTTTTTTCAAATGTGCCTAAGTAACTAGGAATGTAAATTCCATTCTCAAAAGTGAATTAGGAGCCTAAAAGTCAGATTTTGCATGTTTAGGTGGCTAAATACCTTTAAAAATAAGTCTGTAAGTCTGACTTTCAATGAGACTTAGTCTCCTAAATCATTTAGGCACTTTTGAAAATATTTAGCCATTCTCTTTATCTCATTTTTTTCTGGATAGACTGGATTAGAATACTGGTGTATTGATTAAATTATGAGTTTTATATGAACAAGGACTATATTAATTACTTAGTTATTTGATAGCATTTACAAGTGTACTAGGAATTTCACACAGAAGACAGGTCCCTATGCTGAAGAGTTTACAGTCTGATAGGTGTAACAGATAAGTGAGGATATACCATACAACAGGGAAAGGAGGAAAGGAAGGACACAGGTCACAGAAGATTGCTCAGTTAATCAATTTAGATATCCTCACATTGTGATGTTTCAAAAGATGTTTTCTTCCCAAATTTTGCCCTTAATTTGAAATTAATTGGATGTTGCCTATTAAGCAGCAGAGAGTGTGTTTGAAATGTTTTACCACTAGGGGACACCAAAGATTTGTGAAAGAAAGAAAACTGTTTAGTACTTGTAATTATTTTCCTTACTTGCAATTAAAACTGGCAAATTAATTTAATATTAAAATGTTTTATACTGTAGCAGCTTAATGCTCTGATATGTGCTGCATTTGGGAAAAAATGGCTTATTAATATTAAAAATCTCTATATTTACCTACTACTGTGAATTTATAAGCAATGCACAAAGTTACCATAACCGAAGGAGATTAGGGGGAAATCTTTTTTTCAGTGTATACATTTCAGTGTTTTGCATATAGTTATTTCCCCTATGGTTTATGTGGGTATTCCACATAGCAACAGGGGAGAGAAAAACATTTTTTTAAGAAAGGAAAAAGTAGTTGTAAAAAAAAAAAAAAAAAGAAGTGGGAGTGGGACCTAGGGGTATTTGTAGTACTTGAAACTATCTTCTTAGTTCATTAAAAAAAAAAATGGATTAGATATCAAGATGACGTGTCCCTTTAATGTTATCTTATTAGATGGGGTTAAAATTGGGTTAGAATTTGGAAAACTAATGTGTTCATCTCCCACTTCTCCTTACTCTAAAACAAAATCATAACTAGATGTTTATGAACTCCAGCAGGGCTCTATTCGGTGAAACTCCTATGCTGCAAAATACTGGACGTATCAACACTCCACCCCACTCCACCTCTATCAGAGATTGAGGAATTCCAGGGGTGCGGATTGGTATTAAACATTTTAACAGCGACAACACAAATTCAAAAAGGTAAGTGTGTCTGGGCCCATGCACACTTAATGATTGTGAAAGGTGCTAGCCAGTCCTAGGGATTAAAGTCCTCTATCGACCCACAAGGTAGGTTCAGGACAGGCAGAAACAGTGCAAGCTTCTGTACACTGTCCCACCAACATACCTCAATTCTGACAGCAAGAGGGCAGAAAGTAAGACTACATCATAATTCATTATCTGTCTATTGTTGACCCAATCTTGTGAGGTGCTGAGTGACCTCAGTTCCCATTGAAATCAATGATACTCCAAATGCACCTTGATCTCTGACAAGAAAGTCAATATTACTGTTAAAAGAATCATCTGTACTTATATATATATATATATATATATATATATATATATACACACACACCCACACACCCCTTGCTGTAATTATTTCATTGCTGACTCATGATCTTTTTGTGTTGTACTGATTTACATTTGTAAATTTGGTAACTCCTTTCTACGCTTCAGATTTGTCTCCACAGAATTTCATTTTATTATTTTTAACTCATTTCTTCAAACCACCAAGATCTCACTGAGGTTTTATCATTTGCACCAAAGTATTAGTGATTCCTTTCAAAATTCATCTGTAAAGTTAATTACAATAGTATTCTACTCTTTAAGATACTGTACCAATAAAATATTTAATATAATTGGACCCAGAACTTAGTCCTACTGCATCTTATTGTAGGTTCTTTAGGCCTAATTCTGTTTTTATACTGGGATAAATGAGGATTAAATCCATTAAAGTCAGTGGATTTCAACTGGTGTAAAACAAGTAGGTATAACTGGGAACATAATCAAGCTTTCAGTGTTCAATGAGTTTGATTTTTAAAATAATTTGTGTATCAGTACGATTAGAGTTTTATCTAATTCACATTTTTCCCTTTTCCCCATAAGAATTTTCTATGAAATGATATCACAAGGCTTATTATAGCTGACATATATCCTATTGAGAAATAACTGTTTCCTTTTCCCTGTAAGCTTGTTATATCAAAGAGAGAAATTTATAGTTATGATTTGTTTTAGATAAATCATTATTGCCTACCACTATGTGTATGACCTTATCTCCCTCTAGGTGTTACAAATTCACTTCTTTATTAATTCTACCAATTTTCCAGATATTAAGATGTAATTTATACTTTTATAATTCCATGGATTAACCTTTTTCCCCATCTAAAAATAAGCACTGTGTTTGCCCTTTTCATTCATTTGGGAGCTGTTGTATTGATTTAGATGTAATATATGACCTAAAGGTGTTAACGTAACCCAGTCACTGTCCAACATTAAACAGTGTTAAACAAGGCCTGGGGTTTGGTATACAGAGCCCTCAGCCTGCTTAGTACCATGACAAACACACCATTAAAAATCCTTTTAACCTTTTATTAAAGATACAGAGAAGAAACAACAGTTAAAGCATTTGAAATGTAAAGTATTAAGTCAGGTTTTCATTTTAACAACAACTCTTGTTCCCTTTCTCTTTAGCTGGAGAGAGTTTTAGAAGGAACACCCCCTATTCCCTGATAGTCTGTGATGTCATCTGGATCCCTCTCTCTGGCCCAGTCAGTGCATCTCCCAGGGTCAGGATGACAAATCCCCACAGTCTGAGGAAATGATGGGGGTGGCAGCCATGATGGTGAAGCTCACACCAGTAGCCCCCATCTGTTCTTTCATTCTTTTTCCCCTTTAGCTGGAGAGAGTTTTTCTGAGGAAAAAAGAAGTTAGTTGAGATGGGCTGGAGCTATTGTTAAATCCCATTTTATCCCAGGTGGCATTTGGGATTCAGGTCAGTAGAGGCGGCAATGTTTTCTGGGTATCTCCCTCTGGTCTGGTCTGATCAGAACGTCTCGCAGGATTAGGATGACGAAGGCCCAGGGTTCCAGGAGACTGTGAAGATGGTAACCATAAAGATGTAGCTTACTTCTGTAGTCTCCATCTGTTCTTTTCTATTTTCCCTACAAGTCTCTTTCTTTAAGGACCCAAAAAAGGAGTGATAGGTGGAATAGCCCATTCCCTCCTTATCTTGTCCACCATTTAGGCCTACTATCCAACATACCAATTTTGGTTCATTAATTTCTGATTCCACATCCTATTTTTACCAGGCATGATTTTAACATAGTCCTTGAACTATGCTGGCAGCTCTTTTTGTTTAAGCTAATTCAGTCTGTCTCCTTTTCGTACCCTTTCCAATCAACATTTGTTATTACAGTTTATTGTAACATTTTTGGAACCTTTACATACTAGTTATAGTTGGTCTCACAATTAGAGTAAATTTATAGGCCCACTTATCACAACAGCCCTCATCCAGGAGTTCATTCTCAACCATAATGGTCTGTGCTTCTGATGCTCAGTCTGCTATTCCAGTTAGCTAAGAATTCTTGAACTGTTATTGAAATTATTTCATCCTGAATCTGTCTTGTGACCTCTCTCTTTCTTTATTAGTTTTTATTGGATTAGATATTTTGTTACAACTACATTATCCTTTTTAATCAAGACTAAAGCAAAATAATTATGTATCTTAGCCTTGCCTTTGTTTTTGAATATTGACTCTCTTTCTCTGTTAAGTAGGTAACTTGCACTTTCTTTGCTATCCTTTTGCTTTTTATGAACTCATTAAAGCTCTTTTTCATGTTCTCTTGTACCTCCTTTACTAATAGTACAGCTTTTTAAAACCAGATCCCTTCTGTCCATAGGCAAAACTCTCACTGACTTTGATGAGAGTTCCATGAACAGAATGATTGCAGGTCTGGGCCTTTTGTGCATTTGTCTTTATGACTTGTCACACAAACTTGTAATTTCTTTCAGATTTGTAAAACAACACAAGAAATATGTGGTTATGGCTGTACACACATTTGTTATGCCATTGCAAACCACATAAACTTCACTCTTCTAGTTTTAAGATCACCAAAACCCCTTGATATTTTTGTAGTTCAGTTATTTGAATGACTGTCCACATGTATTCCACTTCTGGTGCATATCCATCCTCTGGATGATCGGATTTTTTTGGCCAGGAGTGTCTGTAGAGGTTTTGCCTTTGCCATGGATGCCCTTGTGTGCCTCCCCCACCCAAGGTTATACAGGGCAGAGTGGGCCCAACCATCCTTCAGTTTCTTCTTACAATCTGTGCCTGTGAGACAGAACCCCTGCAGTGTCTGGTTCTTTGTGCACAGTATGATTTTACTAATTTTGTACATATACAGTTAGCAATATTAGTAGAGTTAGTATAGTGGAGGGATAGTATAGTATAGTCAATGTAGATTGCTTTTCTTCTTGTTACACTTGTCTGTATATATGAGTGTGTTTTTATATATCACTTGTAGAGATTTCCTCAGTCCTGGGATTTAGCTGCTATGGCTGAAACAAGTGTCCCAGGAGTTCAAAACTTGCCCCTTTTGTATTGCAGCTTGTCTGCTTAATGACAGGCACTTGAGGTGTCTTTTTTGTCCAAGAGAACACAGAAGGAGAGAAAGGCCTGTTTAATTTCTTTTTCTCCTGTTGTGCTTAATGAGAGGTTCCTCCGAACTGGAGACAAAACAGTCTACTGGCCCCAAACATGCTGTAAGTTCTAAGTTAATGTTCCTGTGAGCTGCAGCTCGGTTCTGAGCTCCCAGGTGCACTCTTGTAAGTCATCAAAAGCATAATACACCGAGACTGGCAGAGCAGCTAAATTCTCCTCCAGCCAATTGTCTGAAAGGGGTAGGAAGGAATATCTTTCCCATAGTGAGCAGAGACCAAGGTCACCCTCCCTCAGCACTAGTTAAAGGAGTCATCGGTCCCAGACTACTCAAAGGGCAGTTCATGGCCCAAAATTGGTCCCTCTGTCACCCAGGCAGCAGTTTGCACTTCACCTGGTACCAACTTGTCAGTACTGACGTCTGTGCCTGTGACCCACATCCCCGTGACTCCAGTGCCAACGTCTGTGGTGCAGCTGCTCCCAGCACCAACTTTCTCCGCATCTAAGTTATTTTTGGTACTAAGTGATCTTATGATGATAACTCAGCCTGAATCACTACTATCTTCAGCTGTTAAGAATACCTTGTACTTTGGTACTGACTACCAATACTGTTATGGTACCAGTCAGCTCTTCAGTTATACTGGTATGGGGCACTCAAATTCACCCTAGAATTCCAGATATTAGGGTAACTCCACTATTAGAGAAGAAATACTCATTTTCTTCCTTCCCTTCAGAGCACAATAGGGAGGAGTCCCCACTCAGTCTCCTCATTTTCATTCATATGACCCCTATTGGTCTGAAAAGGAATCTAGCTACTGTCACTGTACGCAGAGACCTATGGGATCTCAGGGAGAACTGTCACCTTGGTATCCACCCCACTGGCCCCCAGTCTCTTACCTCAGCAATCTACAATCTTGACCCCACAAAGCCCTTTGGAGTATGCAAAAGGAGAGGAAACCTACCTTTCTACCACTGCCCCAGAGTTAATCTCCCTCCCCATAAAACTTTGTTGATTTTCTGAAGAGAGAAATCTGGCACAGACTCACACTATATGCCAGGAAGAACAGGAATGTGAGGAAGAATACTTGCAGACAAAAGAGCACTCAATTCCAGCAGTGATCTCTTCTTCCTCACCAGAAAAGGTAGCATTGCCCTCCACTTCCACTCAGCCAGAGGAGTGTGGTGTTTAGATGTTGCTTGTAATTATTAGAATTTGGAGCACTGGCTGTTGGGAGTCTGAAAGGAAAGGAAACAGGAAGGAGGGGGGAGGAGTTGAGAGGTGGGGAGAGAGCTACATAGGGTGCAGCAGCAGCTTGGTAAAGAGGTTTCCACTTTGAAAATAAAGTCCTGTTGAAGCTTGTTAGTACCTTGCCCGGTTGATACAACATTTTGGTGATGAGGATGGATCTTCTGCTTCTGAACCCACCTGCACCCTTTCTGCAAAGCCATGGTGAGCCTCCAATTGCATTTACTACCTGGATCCATATGTTTGAGACTTACCTGCTTGCAATCAGTGCTACAGAGATTTCTGCAGTAAGAAAGCGTGCTCTGCTAATCCACTGCCTTGGAGCAGAAGGGCAGCGTATATTTTACACTTTTTCCTTTGCAGATGATAAATATGAGACTGCACTCACTGCATTAAAGAATTTTTTTGTGCCAAAAGTGAATGTAGTAGCTAATCGCTACAGATTTTGCCAGCTTGAGCAGAAACCAGGGGAAACTATAATGCAGTATATTGCTTCCCTGAGGAGTCTGATTGTAATTTGTGACTTTGGGAATATGGCAGATGAGATGATTAGAGACCAGCTTATTGAGAAAACAACCATGCTTCATGTAAGAGAACGCTTACTTCTAGAACCACAACTTACACTAGAAAAAGCAATAACCATTGCTACTCAGATTGAGTCAGCTACAGCTGAAGCCAAAATAATGAGCATGGATACAGGAGGCACAGTCCAGGCTGTGACTCCTTTGCAGAAAAGTTCACTACCATTGCAGACACACAATTGCAAGAGGAAAACTAATGAAAAACCACCGAATCAGCAAATTCAAAATAGAGTAAAAGCATGCTTTCGCTGTGGATCCCCACAACACCTTGCAAGCTACACAGGATGTCTGGCAAAAGTAGCTCAGTGCAATCATTGCAAAAAAGATTGGACATTTTGCTAAAGTATGTCACAGTAGCCAGTTCAATCAACAGGTGCCTGCAGTTACAATACCAGATGTTACTGTGCTGAGCTTGGACAAAATCACTATTGCACATATTCCAGAGCAGATAAAGTGTGCTGTAAACGTTTCCGCCATACCCTCAGGCAAACCACACTCTATTCAGCTAATGTTGGACACTGGCTCAGCAGTATCTATACTACCTGATTCCATCTATCTGCATTATTTTAAAGATGTGCCTCTTATTGAACCCATACTTCACTTGGTGTGCTATTTGAAAACCTCTATTCCAGTACATGGCTGCCTGCCAGTAATAGTTACTTTTGGTGATTGCTGTGTAACTGCAGAGTTCTACATTGTCCACAAAGGCACTCCTATCCTTGGCAGAGATTTATTGGCTGCTTTAAATCTCAGGGTAGTTAATGGATGAATTGATCTTCCTCAGCAAAGTACTCTTGCGGTACACACACCAATTTCAGCTGGGACCCAACACTAGGTTGAGGAGAAATTTGGCTGTGCTTATGGGTTTCTGCATAAAGTTAAAATGCGGAACAATGTGATGCCTGTATGACAGAAGTTACAGCGCTTACCATTTTCAGTCAGGAAAGCTGTTTAGGAGGAAGAGGAACTTAGAAAACTTGTTCAAAAGGACATTATTGAAGAGATCAACTCCTTGGAATGGGTTTCACCTATAATAGTGATGCAGAAGAAGGGTGGAGACATTCGCCTTTGTGTGGATTTAAGGGAGCCAAATAAAGCTATTGTGATTGACAGCCATCCTCTTCCTCACATAGAAGAAGTATTTGCAGAACTCCATGGAGCAAAGATGTTTTCTGCTCTTGATTTGCAGAGCGCATACCACCAGGTTATTTTGCATGAAGATAGCAGAGACCTCACAGCATTTATTACACATGAGGGACTATTTCGTTTTAAACGTGTTCCATACGGTCTCGCATCTGCTCCAAGTGCTTTTCAAAAAATGATGTAATTGATTCTGAAGAATCAACATGGAGTTCAGTGCTATCTGGATGATACTATCGTGTTTGAAAATACTTCTGAGGAGCATGACAATAACCTGCAGTCTGTACTAAACTGCATCAGCACAGCAAGCCTCCAGCTCAATAGGACCAAATGGAAATTTAGACAAACTGAACTCTACTTTCTGGGGCATACAATTTCACAGGCTGGACTAAAACCTGATCCAGATCATAACCTGGCAATTTCAAATGCTGCTCCTCCAACAGATTTGCAAACCTTATGTTCCTTCTTGGGTCTTATCTCCTGGTATGCAAAATTCATTCCCAATTATGCTTCTGTCATTGAACCGTTACAGGAATTACTATGGAGAAGTTCAACCTTAGTGTGGACAACGGATGCACAAGCTAGTTTCGAAACTGTGAAAGACTTGATTGTACATAGTCCAGTACTTGCACTATTCAGTCCTGCATTGCCCACAATTGTAACTACTGATGCTTCTGATTATGGACTTGGGGCTGTTCTCACAAAACTGCATGAGGACAACACAGAGAGGACTGTTGCATTTGCTTCAAGGACACTCAGTAATGCTGAAAAAAAATATTCTACAGTCAAAAAAGAAGCACTTGCTTGTGTCTGGGCTACTGAAAAATGGAGAACTTACCTGTGGGGCCGCATGTTCAAGTTGCGCACAGACCACAGTCCTTTGACGATGTTGCTCACCACAAAAGGACTGGGAAGAGCAGGATACCGTATTGCTCGATGGTCTGCAAGACTACTCTCTTTCAACTATGAACTGGAATATAAGCCTGGAAACCAAAATGTGGTCGCTGATTGCCTTTCTCGCCTGCCTTTGCCTTCACCAGGTGGTCCACTGGAGGATGAGGATGTAGTGGTTGTGCTTATTACAAGCACTCTCACTGCAGTTACAAGAGAACAATTTCAAGCTGCGTGTTCAGCGTGTCCAATTCAACAAAAACTACAGGAATTTCTGACAAAAAGATGGCCCACTCACCCTAAAAACCTTGACCCAGTTTTGCTGCCTTATTTTAGAGTTCAGGATGTACTAACTTTGTTTGATGGCTGTGTGCTACGAGGTACACACTGGCTCCTTGTGCCAGAAGAATTACAGTGAAAACTCATGCACCTGGCACACTATACTCATCAAGAAATTGTCCGAAGCAAACAACAACTATGGGATCTGTATTGGTAGCCAGGGATGGACTCTCAAACTGAAGCACTCATAAAATACTGTGTCACTTGTCAAATGCATGATAAGACAGCAGTGACATGTACCCCTCCATTACAGCCTGTTCCTCTTCCTGAATCTGCATGGGAAAAAGTGGCGATTGACATTGTAGGACCCTTTGATACTGCTCCAATTGACTGCCATTATGCCATCACTTTAATAGACTATTTCAGTAAATGGCCTGAGGTAGCATTTACATCTCAAATCTCTTCTGCTACAGTAATTAAGTTCCTCCCTTCAATTTTTAGCAGGGAAGGTAACCCCAAAGAACTGGTTTCAGATAATGGTAGTCAATTTACTTCCCTGGAGTTTGAAACTTTTCTAGAACAGAGGAACATTTTACACAGAAGGTCATCCCTATATTACCCTCAAGCCAACGGTTTAACAGAAGTTTGAAAGAGAGTTTGCAAATGGCTAAACTGGAAGGGTGACTGTGGATACCCTTCACTACTGATTTCTTGCAAACATCGGGCTACACGACATGCCACAATGCAAAGAACACCCGCAGAGTTACTGCATGGGAAACAGATGAATACTAAACTGAACATTGCTGGATTGTTAAAGGCATGACCTGATGCTTCAAACGAGGATGATGTGAGAAAAACAGTTGAACAAAACCAAGCAAAGTCTAAAGCTTTCACAGACAAGTGGCGGGGTGCTAAAGAACCAAAGTTTGAGTGTGGTTCCTTCGTTAGAATACGAAAACCTGGAATTTTACGCAAAGGGGACCATAAATTCACAGCTCCTCTTAAAATCATAGAGAAGAAGGGATTTTACACCTATTAACTTTCTGATGGGCGGGTATGGAATGCTTCTTATCTTGCACCTGCCTATGCACCAAGAGCAGATTATGCCAACACCCAGTCTACATTGGATGACTTCACCATAGTACCAACACAACAAGACATTGCACTGGAACCAGGGCTTGAGAGACGGCCTGTCAGACCCAGACGACCATCTGTCTGGACTAGAGACTATGTTATGTCGTATCTACAGTGTTTTCAGTGTAATATTTCTGCCAACAGTATAGTGTCTTGTTTCATATTTGTTCTTGTGGTTAGAACAATAATGTTTATTTTAATTGGGAGAGTTTCTTAAGAGAGCAGGGAATGTGGTGTTTAGATGTTGCTTGTAATTATTAGAATTGGGAGCACTGGCTGTTGGGAGTCTGAAAGGACAGGAAACAGGAAGGAGGGGGAAGGAGTTGAGAGGTGGGGAGAGAGCTACATAGGGTGCAGCAGCAGCTTGGTAAAGAGGTTTCCACTTTGAAAATAAAGTCCTGTGAGAATTGTTAGTACCTTGCTTGGTTGATACAACAAGGAGTTGAAAACAATTCAGGAATGTCTGGGTCACATGGGGAGTCACATTAGAAATCCCTGTGGAGGTAGTGCACGAAAAATTGCACAAGCTACTGGACATTCTGCACTCCTCTGTGCCTGGAAAGCTTGCTGAGCCAATTAATGAAGGACAGTTGGAACCAATACAAATGTTATGGCAGACACCAGCATCAGTAGCACCTACCTCTAAAAAGGCAAGATAGGTGCTTTCAATCCCTTCAAATGGGTTTGAATATTTTTGCCTGCACCCTGTTCCTGGGTCTCTGGAAGTGGTGGCAATGTATGAAAGGTCCAGACAACATGTACTCCCAAAAATGACTCCAAGAGACCAGGAATAAAAAAAAATAGATTTATTTGGCAAGAAAAAATTACTTATCAAGCTGCAGATGCACATCACAAATTACCAGGTGCTCTTGTCAAAGTACGATTCCTTAAATGGGACAGGGTATTGCAGTTTATTGAGAAACTTCCTCAAGAACATAGGGAGTAGAGCTAGGTGAAATTTTTCAAATGAAATTCTTTTTCAGTGAAAAATGCAAATTCAGAGATACTCAAATATTTTCTGAATTTGTGATTGAGGTCACTGCTTGTTAGTTTCCAGTGTGGAATACATGTGGACAGTCACTCAAAGAAGAAGGACCAGGTACAGGAACAGTGGTTCTTTGAGATGTATTGTCTTCATGGATTCCACAGCCCTCCCTCTTCCCCTGCTACTATAAAGTCCTAAACCACCTGGCCAAGACTATAAAAGGGTTAAAAAAAGAACAAGATAAATTCATGGAGGATAAGTCCACCAATGGCTATTAGCCAGGATGGGCAGGGATGGTGTCCCTAGCCTCTGTTTGCCAGAAGCTGGGAATGGGTGACAGGGGATGGATCACTTGATGATTACCTATTCTGTTCATTCCCTCTGGGGCACCTAGCATTGGCTTCTGTCGGGAGACAGGATACTGGACTAGATGGACCTTTGATCTGACCCAGTATGGCTGTTCTTATGTTCTTAACAGAGGAACAGTTGGGCCCACTGTGCCTTTTATGCTCTGGGATGGGAGGGGGATTTGATGACATTCAGAGTGTAGGCATAGCCCCAGTGGACACTGTTGGCCAAAAAAAATCCAATCTCATAGGTATGGGGCACATGGAATCCATATGGACAATACAGCTCAAGGAACAACAGTTTCTGTAAAGTAGGTAACTGTATAATATCATATCCATAAATATTCACTTGTTTCAATGGGACGTGTGCTCCTCAGTCACTTAGTGCTTTTGAAAATCCTTTCCTACAGGTATTGTGAATTTTGGCAGCCTATATATGGACACCATGATCTCCAGCAGGATCAAACTTTCTTTAACACCAAAAGTACAGCCAGGTTTCATTTGAGCTAACAGAATAACCCAAGAACCAGCACCTATCTTCACTGAGGCTAGCCACTAGAGGGAGACATGCTCACATATCAAGTCAGTGTATTCTGTAGACCTGTTTCTATGTGCAGTGAACTACTTTTACAGTTCTAATCTGATCTGGATGAGAGTGGAGTATTTTGAATCACCTTTTCCTTTAGCTGTCCCGATACCAGAAGGCATTTTTTAAACTTCTGGAAGAAGAAGATCAGAAGAAGGATAGAAAAGAAAGACAAGGAGGTGTGGGGGGTGTTATTACAAATCCACCACTCAAGAATAGTCCTTCCTAGGGCAACAGTGGTGGAGGGGGATGTCAGAAGGGATGATGATAGGGAGAGGAGGTGTTACCTCATCCTACTCACCTTTGAAGCAGTTTAATCACACCTCCACCTACATTTTTATTACATATTCTCCTACTCCCCCTGACTCAAGTTCTATATTCCTCCCAAGTCCTCCTGCTTTACTCCGCCCTTTGTCTCTTGGATATGTGCCTTATATCATGCTGCCCCTCTGGCTGGAGCAGCCTCCTATCACTTGTCTGCTGGGCATCCTGTCTTTCCCCCTTCAAATGCCTTCTTAAGATCTACTTCCTCCAGTTATTCCTCCTATCGCTTTCTCCACAATAACCTCTCCACTACCTTCCCTTCCTGTTCTATATCTCTTATTGTGTTTATCTTGTTTAACAGGTATCAGACCATATCTAACCTATGCTTATCAAACTCTCTTTAGATTTACAGCTCTATATAAATATTTAATCATCATAATGCTCAAAATGACAATTAATACTGGGGGAGGGAGACGGATAGGGAAGGAGAAAAGAAGTGGGAAAAAGAGTAGGAGCTACTTCCTATGTAATAATTCCACCCTCTGATGGTCTTTTCACTGGCAATAGAAAAGGAGAAGGTGTGAGAAAGGAGATGGGGAGGAAGGAAGTGTTAAGTTTCTCCATACACAAACACCAAAAAGATACATTCCATCAGAATGAGCTTTAGTACCTTCCTAGATTAAGAGAGCAAGAGGAAATAAAAGCAAATTCTCCATGAGAGAGCACAGTGTGTGTCTTCTGATGACCTGTATTCAATGCATCTAAAATATGAGACAAAAGAGTCCTTAGAGATTTAAAGGTGCAGTACAAGGAAAAGGCTTATATACTTATAGACGCAAGGCTTATATATAGGGTGACCAGATAGCAAGTGTAAAGAATTGGGACGGGGGTGGGAGGTAATAAGTGCCTATATAAGAAAAAAAACCCAAATTGGGACTGTCCCTATAAAATTGGGACATCTGGTCACCCTACTTGTATAGCTAAATATACCACAGAACAAAGGGGAAAGGAGAGAAAGTGGAAGAAAAAGGGAAGAGGGAAGGGAATATTGATTATGTTTGTGTTAGGATAGGCATCTAGACAGTATTTCAAAGGAGTATATTACTTACAGATTTAAGGTAGAAAAAGGAAATCAAGCAAACACTGTATTTAACGGAATAATCCAGAAGCCACAAATGGCAAAAGTCACCAAAATTATATATTTTTTTCCCACACCAAAATAGATATAAATATAATGGTGACAGTCTAGGGCACTTAGCAACAAAGAAAGCATTGGATGTTATAGTGATGGAAAGACAGTAGTATGTGATGACTTCAGAATGCATGGAATTGGTGGCATCAGAATTACAGTTCTATTGGACAGGAAGGATTCTTTTTGTTTGGCTTTCATTGATTAAGCTAGTTGTTTTTTTTATTGGGATTTGGTTCTGATTTTTGACATATTTAATCTACATGCATTTTTGTTTTGTAAATAAAGACTGTATAAAGTAGGATAAGTGTCTTCATAAATTCTTCTCTGTAACGTTCTATCAACCAAAGAGATGCTATAAACATGAAGTTAATTGGGGTCCTTTGTGAGCTTTTGTATTTCATATAAGTGTGGATGTGTAGTCCCAGGTTATGGATAATGGTGGTGGCAACAAATTCAGAGGAGCCTATGACAAACTGATAGTGAGTGGTAGGACACAAACATTACTAAGAGAAGGAGCTGTGTTAGTCTGTATCCGCAAAAAGAAAAGGAGTACTTGTGGCACCTTAGAGACTAACACATTTATTGGAGCATAAGCTTTTGTGAGCTAGGTTTAGGTTGGATATTAAGAAAAACTTTTTCACAAGACGGTGGTGAAGCACTGGAATGGGTTACCTAGGGAGGTAGTGGAATCTCCTTCCTTAGAGGTTTTTAAGATCAGGCTTGACAAAACCCTGGCTGAGATGATGCATCCGATGAAGTGAGCTATAGCTCATGAAAGCTTATGCTCAAATAAATTTGTTAGTCTCTAAGGTGCCACAAGTCCTCCCTTTCTTATTACTGAGAGAGTTCAAAATACTGACAGTCTAAACTGAAGGTGCACAGGAAATGTTTTTTTTTCTTGCTATTTTTATTTTGTGTGTGAAAGTTGACTCTCCAATCCCAGTGGAGAAATTGACCATCTGTGGGATGTGATTGAGAGATATTATACCATTTTCTGAAGAAAAAGCATCTTATTTAGGCCTGGGAAATTAAGAAATAGGAGGAGCAGTTGGAAATTAGGCCGCAGATAATAGTCAAGACTGAGCTTTTGCAAATGGAACTATTTAGCAGTGAGGTGAGATCATGAAGGAACAAGTATAAGTAGGAGCACTGCCAGCAGATTGAGGGACGTGATCATTCCCCTCTATTTGGCACTGGTGAGGCCTCATCTGGAGTACTGTGTCCAGTTTTGGACCCCACACTACAAGAAGGATGTGGAGAAATTGGAAAGAGTCCAGCGGAGGACAACAAAAATGATTAGGGGACTGGAACACATGACTTATGAGGAGAGGCTGAGGGAACTGGGATTGTTTAGTCTGTGGAAGAGAAGAATGAGGGGGGATTTGATAGCTGCTTTCAACTACCTGAAAGGGGGTTCCAAAGAGGATGGATCTAGACTGTTCTCAGTGGTGGCAGATGATAGAACAAGGAGGAATGGTCTCAAGTTGCAGTGGGGGAGGTTTAGGTTGGATATTAGGAAAAACTTTTTCACAAGGAGGGTGGTAAAGCACTGGAATGGGTTACCTAGGGAGGTGGTGGAATCTCCTTCCTTAGAGGTTTTTAAGGTCAGGCTTGACAGAGCCCTGGCTGGGATGATTTAGTTGGGGATTGGTCAGGGGTGAAAGTAACTGAGGCCACTTACCGGTAAGGGGCAGGACATCTCTGGCCCCCAGAAGGGGTGGGGCCTCGGGTGGAAGGGGTGGGGCTGGGGGTCAGCATCCCCCAGCCAGCCCTTCCAGTCCGGCTGGCCCGCGCCGCCCAGGGCTCCCGTGTTGATTTAAAGGGCCTCGGGCTCCGGACGCCACTGCTGCCCAGGGCAACTGCTCCCTTTGCCCCCCCCCCCCGCCGCCCATTAGCGGCTGGGGGGGCCAAAAGGGGTAGGAACGTTAAAGTGCTGCAGGGTCCGTTGCTGCCCCTTCCCCCCGCCCGGTCGGTGGCCCTGGCGGTACGGACCCTACCAGCAGGGCCGCCGACAGGGGAGGCAAAAGGGGCAGGGACATTAAAGCGCTGCCACGGCAACACTTTACTGTGGGCTGGGTATGGGCCGGTGCGGGTTCTTACCGGTAGGCAGGACCGGCCCCTACCGGCTCCCTTTCACCCCTGGGATTGGTCCTGCTTTGAGCAAGGGGTTGGACTAGATGACCTCCTGCGGTCCCTTCCAACCCTGATATTCTATGATAAACCAGACAAGCAGCTGAAATTGAGTTCCAGAATAGATGGTCTTTAGGGCAGGGTCTGTGTCGTCTTATGTGGTTTTTTTAGTGATGAATACAATGAGGTCCTGATCTTGATTAGGGCTCGCAAACATTACTAAAATCTCAAATAGTAATAACAATCATTCTTATTATTCCTAATAATACACACAAGCTTATTCAAAGTTGGCATTGAGTCCCCTTCCATGGTATGCAGAAAATGGAAAGTCCTCTGCAAATCTACTTCCTAGTCCCATTGTGGGACTTCAGTGTTCTGGAGGGCTTTGAGGTGCCCTATGCCAGAATGAATTTCATCCATTGAGAATAGGAGAAACATGTATGAGAAATATGTTCTTTCCTGTTGAGTGAGTTTATTAGTGATCAGAATGGAATCACATGGCTGCATTTTTAAAGGTACTTCACTCACAATGGAGTTGATTCATAGCTTTCACTTTTTATTTTCAAAAAGGGTACATTAACCAGTTTCCATTGATTATTATTAGTATTTTTAAATTAAAAATAAGCAACAGACTGCAGATAAGGGGCTATCAGAAACCTAGAGAGTGGGAAAGAGAGACTGGTTCACCATTTTAATGATTGATTTAACATATTTAAAATTATTTTATTAGTTGTCATTACAATGCTAATTCAATGCAGTGTAATGCTGTCAGATGGAAAGAATTGTATTTAAATTATATTATGTTAAAATATTGCAGCTATTTTCTCTCTTCCAAAGAACTGTGTGGGAGAATATTTTTAAAAATATACTTTAAATATTTAAAATGTTTCTTTTTAAAAAGTTATTTTATCATTGCAATAAAAATCCCAAATTGTGTAGCAGTGGTGAATAACGCATTTAGATGTGCATTTTTCAGTATTAATCTTTCGTCTGCATTGCTTATAAACTACCTACATGGAACTCCACTTATAAGTAATTAAACATTTTTCAATCAGTTGCTAGAATACTGACTATACAGATACTATAATTATCTATAAACCACTTAATTTGGGAGGATTGAAATTATTTACCTTTTGTGTTACACTTGTTTTAAATAATACAGTTCTCCAGTGTATCAGAAGCACTTGGCTTTATGTTTGTTTTCACTGCACACCTCAGCTATATTATTCAGCACTGCTGTACAGTCTATGCTTTATTGCTTAAATAGAGGGTAGTACTTTAAATGAACACCAGTTACAGCTAACTGTTTCTCATCTAGACAGTTGGATGTATTAGTATTTTAATTACCTGGCTGTAATTTCCACTTAATTTGGAGAATTTCTAACATTCTCCTCCAGCACTAAACCAATCTCATTTACAATGCTTTATTATCACAGTTCAGATTCCAGCAGCAGTCTCACTCAACAGCAGTCATACCAGCAGGATTTCTCTGGCTAGTCTTCAGAACATTACTTACTCTCGGAAGGAACTTCCAGTTGAAGAGTAATAACATCCAATAAACATATTTTATATTTGGAAAAAAACACCCAGTTCAGCTTGAGAAATAATGTCTTTGAAAACAACCGTGTTAGACAAAAGCTAAGGCTGACTTGGTATCCCACCTAAGGTAAATGTACCTACACAAAGGATCTTTGAACTGAGGAGAGAACACCAAATAGCCTTAAATGTGTTTTCTTTGATTTAAAATTTCCAGGCTAAGATTTTAAAAGGAGCCAAAGGGAGTTGGGTGGCCCAAATTCCACTGATTTCATTGAGAGCTGGGTGCCTAACTTCTTTAGGCCCCATTGAAAATCTCAACCTAGCTGGATATTTCTTTACTAATAACACATTTTAGGCTAAGTTGGCTGTTTTGTACATGTAAAGCTTTTTTGATCAGTTGGATTATAACAACAGTTCTCTTTTTCTACCAGGCTTCAAGTCACCACCATGTCAATAATTTCAGGCATAAGAAAAAGATAACCAATTATTCACATTAATGATATAGTCTGTAGGGATTGGCTACTTATTTTGTTGCAGGTATAAGAAAAGATCTCTGATATCTGTTTAAAAAGGAAGGCTCTTTCCTTTCTTTTCCCAGGGTGCTCTCCTCAGGAAGGGAAAAAACGAACACCCTTAGACTAGTATCACTCGCTCTTCTGCCTCCCTTGGTCTCTTCCCTGCTCACCCAGGTTATTTATACTGCCTTCCTTCATATGGGAAAATGCAGCTATCTTTGTGTTCCTGCTGAGTCAGTGCCCTGTGAGCATCAGCAGCAGCTACAAGGATCACAGGAGGAGGCTGTCACAAGGGCAGCAGCTAACACATCACAATGGAGTCTGCTGTACTTGTTAGAGAAACACCCTGGATGTCACCTCAAACTCAGTGACACAACCCCTGCCCGCTTCCACTTTCTGTTTGTGTGTGTTGGGAATTGCAGACGGTGCCTGGGGTTTCCAGTGGCTCTGTGTGATCAGGCCCCAGAATCCAGGTACAGACACAGAATTATTTGATACTGGTGAAAACTGATTGGCAAATGTTGTGCATAAAATACTCAGCCCCTTGAATCAGGACAAGTGAGAGAGAGAGACAGAGGTACCTCCAGGGAAAAACAGAATCTTCTTGGGCAGAGAGCTCTTTAGGTTTGCTTTAGAGAAGTTTGTTTGGTCTAATCTTTTTTCCTGCCTGTGCCCACCCCATATCAGTGAATAATGAATATCCCCAGGTCACTTATTCATGAATATCTCCCCTGGAGATGAACAGTGATAATCTCACCAGCCTGTCCAATTGGTGAGTTTGTTTCGATGAGTCACGCTCAGAGAGGAGTAAAAGTATTTGCTAATGGCTCATGTTCTTTCCATGCATTGTCTGCAATTCCATAGCAACCCAGACTTGCTGTGAAGCACACAAGAAAGCCAGGCTGGGTTGCTGCAGCCTGTGTGCCCTGAGCCAAGGTTCTACAGTGTCTCTTTCCAGGTCCCCAAGCACGGATTCCCTGGCTGTCCCAGGGACAATGCGGCATTAACACAACGGGGGATCAGTCTCTGCGCAAAAAGTTCCAATATGAGGAAGAAGAGGCTCACAACTGGTATGTAAAGCTCTTCCAACAGGGCAAAGGGGCAGTAACCACTTAGGGCTGTGTCTCGGGCTATGGGGATGATGACTCCAAGGGGGGAGATTTAAATTATATCCTTGAAATTCATACAGCAAAATTCTTCAGTCCTGAGAATGAAAGACCATGAACACTTCCTTTATATGCATCCCAAAGAAGGGAAGCTATATCTCAAGTGGGTGAGACTTGGAGCATATCTGTTTCACCTGGGAACGTTTCCTGTGTTGCCTGTTCTCATGATTTTATCATGAGTCGCACAATATCTAGTATGTTTAGCCCCAGCTTCTGGAGTCATGGAATTACATGGGAATCAGCTTTCTTTATAAAAAGAGCAAGTTTTTTTGTCTTCATGATTTCAGTGTAAAATGTGATTTCAACTGGAAAATGTGAACTGAGTGCACCATAAAGGCTCAAAAACCAAATACCCCCAATATATGATTTTTCAAAAAAAAATCTCATATTTAAAATAATCTCATGATTTTGAGATCTGATTCATGATTTTTAAATGCTTGGGGTTGACAATACATTTGACATTTCCTTAGAGTTTGTTTTATTTCCTCGAATCAGGTTATTTTATTTCAGAAAACCCAGGAAATTAGTAGAGTCCCATCACTTATTTAATTTTTCAGAGTAATCTCTAAATTATGTGTGCAGTCAAACTGACCTCAACAAGCATAAATGGAAATGTGTTGGATGAATAACAAGTAGTATTTTACACCTGTGTTTCAGAGCCTCCAGATATAACAGAAGATGCATTTGTAAGTAAACTTTAAAAGGACCGATAATTTTTTTTCGTTTTGGGACTACAGAGAAAATAGCAGGTCATGGAAAACTGCTCTATGGTTTCTTATTTCTTCCATTGTAGTAGCTGAGCATTGACATGTTTTTCCCAGCAGGAATACTGCTACTTCTGACAATGTTTCTTTAAAAGAATGGTTCTCATTGTTTCATTTGATTAAGAAAAAAATGCTGCAGTGTTAGAAAAAGTGAAACAGAAATTTAAAGGGAATAAGCTTGCAAAGAAAAGCACAATGGTAGAGGAAGGAAGGAAGAAAATAGTTAATTGGAAGGTCCAATCTGATATATTCTACAGATGCATTTTTCTTACCATTCTGAGAGCTGATTTATCTGTTCTCTGCTTATTGCTTCATACCAAATGACACTCCTTTCCCTATTTGAATGCCTATGCAGTATGCATGTTTTTTTAAACATATTTAGTTCTATCCCTGATGGAGACCCCTAGGTGCTACTCTAATATAAATAATATATATTGAAATCCAGGTTAATTTCATTTAGGAATAAACAAAAATATATATCATAACATATTAATAACCTAGCTAAACCAAAAGTTTACATTGGGTTAGGCTCTGATTCTACAATCTGCTCCATGTGGGCAGTAGACTTCAGTGGAACTCAAGTAGGTGCATGGATCCAATATACAGAATTCAGCACAGGATTGGGGTTTCTGTAATCACTTTAAGGCTTTGACATTTAAAGTGAGCACTAGATTTTTGTCTGTGAGCACTTTTCATTTCAGTAGAAGCTGCATTTGATGTACTGTTCTATTGTCTTACCAAGTCTATCTGTGTTCAGATCCTCCTTGGGTATCTTATAACATCACTCTGCATCTGTGCTAGAACACTCACGGCAGTGATATGGAGAAAGCTAGCATATAGAATAGATACAGTGTCACGGGATACGTTTCCCTAGAAAATGTAAACAGCATTTTTACAGGATACCACTGACAAAATGATCATCCCTCACTGCTTTAAGACTGACAGTAATAGGACCCTTAATACCTACATACTGTATGCAGGCAAAATTCCCAGTTACTTTAATAAGTTTTGCCTGCATAAGCACTGGAAGTTCAAGCCATTTGTAGTTCATCCAGACTGCCTATTGGAATAATGAGAATGCTTTTAATAATTATAACTTGGATTGTACACCACAGAGCACATCAGGGAAAGAATGAAAAGAAAATGCCACAAATCTAAAAAAATTTTTGTATATAAAATTATATGGACTCTAATAGGCAAATGAGTGTGTAAACATTATTTTGAAATGAGAATAAGACTGGTTGCTGAAATAGAAGTCCTATAGGAGAGTTTTATTGTTTTTTCATATTCTTTAAAAAACTTGCAGATAGGTGCAATAAGTAGCAAAGCTTGCGTTAACAGCGTAGTAAAAGTTTTATGGATTAATGACACCATTTGTTTATATTTCTTGCTGCTATATAAGACTTTAAAGAACATATTCCTGGCAAATAAAAAACATGTGTACCTGTATATTTTCATAGGACTTCTAATTCAGTGCGTAATAAATATTTTGTTTCAAATAATTCACGTAGATGAGAGAAGTATTTACACTACATGTTATTGTATCTAATCATCATCATCAAACTAGTCTTTACCCATTTCAAATCTAATGATGTATTACTTACGCACAGCAAATGTGAAATATAGACACTTTTTATACATGCACAACCCGTTTCTAACAAAACTTTTCACATAAATAGGGCTCAATCCAATGTCCATTGAAGTAAATGGAAGTCTTTCACTAATTTAATTGGGCACTAGATCAGGCCCTTATGCCTTGATTCAGGAGAGATCTTAAGCATATGTTTATTTAAAGCATGTGCTTCCCATTGTCTTCAAGTTAAGCACATGCTTAAGTGTTTTGCTGAACTGGGGCCTAAGACCCTGGTTCAAAGCTTATTGAAATCAATGGGAGTCTTTCCACTGACTTCAGTGTGCTTTGGATCAGACCCTTCGATCCAAATTCTCCTGTTTAATGCTTAGTCCAAATATATTTGCCCTTCCCCTTCCATGCCTCTCCCAGTTCCTGAGTGCAGGTACACAGGAAGCCACTGTGTAGCTGAGCTTAACACAGTAGTGCTGGGAATGTTCATGCCCTACATGCCCCATCAAATACTGTCCCCCATGTGTGTAGTTGCACTTAATCACCATGGAGGAAGTGTCAGGATTTGCCTTCTTAAAAACTTTAACAGCGCCAATAGATAGATTTAGACTACAGACAGTTTTTATGCACAGAAATAATAAAGTGTTTGAGAAACTGTATGCAGTGTTGTTAAAGCTGTGTCAAACCCAGGATATTAGAGAGACAAGGTGGATGAGGTAATATCTTTTATTGGACTGACTTCTTTTGGTGAGAGAGACACGCTTTTGAGCTACACAGAACTCTTCTTCAGGTCTGGGAAAAATACTCAGGGTCACAGCTGAATACAAGATTGAATGGATAATTTAACATGAATAGCACATATTCTAAGGGACCATTCAAGGTGAAGTGGTGCATTCACAACCTTGCAGTCCTAGGACAAAAAGTGAGTTACAGATTGTTGTAATAAACCATAAATCTAGTGTCTTCATTAAGATCATCATTTTTAGTGTCTAGCAAAGTTATGAATTTAAGCTCCCAGGCTTGTCTTTTGAAAGTATTGTGCAGGTTTCCTTTGGGGATGAGGACTAATAATAGATCAGCTATAGAGTGATCATTTTGTGAAAAGTAAAGGAGTACTTGTGGCACCTTAGAGACTAACAAGTGTATTTGAGCATAAGCGTTTGTGAGCTACAGCTCACTTCATTGGATGCATTCAGTGGAGAATACATTCTATGCTGGCTTGTTCTTTTTTCCATTGATATGAGTGGGAGTTTTGCCATTGATTTCAGCAGTTAAGATGGGGAAAATTCCAGTTTGGGCCAGGCCCTAACTATGGCATACTACTGCTTGACATGGTGTGCCAAATTCTGATCTGATTAGCACCCTCTTATTCACCTTTGGTGGCTACCCCATTGTGGGTATCAGTTTGGGGATGGAAAATGCTCCACAGAGCAGCTACATTCCTCTTTCCCAGGTGCAGATAGGTGGGAGGGTGTGGAACGAGTCAGGAATATGTAGGTTACTTGCATATCAATTTTTTTCAGAAGTGAATTTGCAAATTTCCCATTTTTACTAGCTTTTAGGTTTACAAGTGTTTTCTCTGTAAGTTCTTTGGCACATGGACTGTCTTTGTATGCTTTATATGGTATTGAGCACATCAGTGGTGTACAATGAATATTAAATAACAATACAATGATACAGTGAAAAGTCTACTTTTGTGCAAAAGTTCTGATCTGCTTTAAGGCAAATCATAGTATAACAGACTATAATATATACAAATACACATCAACATAGATTACTGTAAACATTGTCTTGTGTTTTCATGTTCCCATAGGAAGATTATTTAGCGACAGATGATATGCTTGTGAACTACTTTAATGAATTCTTGAGTCTTCCAGTAAGTATGTTATATTAATTTCTTCCTAAATGCAAGAAAAAACTTTGTGATTAGTACTAAGGCAAACTGACTTGGAAACACATATTGTGTTTTTTAAATTAAAGTGTTCTGTTGGCTTTCCAATTCTTTTGAAGGGCTTCTATATTGGTAGCATCTAAATGTCTTAAGATGTTATCATCAGTAAAGCTTTGCCAATATCCATAAAATACAACATAGTATCTGGACTTCTTGGGATATAATTTCTCTTGCTTCAGGTCAATCTATATATGTAACTTCCAGTTCATCAAAATATTATAGATTAGAAGTGAAGAAGATATATTTAGTGCTTATGTTAAAATACCTTTGAAAATCAGGCCACTTTTATTTAGGTGCCTAATTTAAGGCATTCAGGTTTGCAAATATTAGTCCTAATTCACCTCTCTGCCATTGAGACTATGGACCAAATTCAGCAGTGGCGCATCTTCACTGATTTAATTTAGAGGTGCACCTTCCCTCCCCCATATACCATTATTGATTCTGTCTGAAAGTATATTTCCCTGATTTCAGTGGGAATTTTGCCTGGGTGAAGATGGTAGAATTGGATTCTAAAATCCAGTTTTTGATTTTTAAATAAAATTTGTAAGCATGTAAAAGAATGGCCCACGGTGATGATACTGTCTTCTCACAGGAGCTCTCTCCCTATATACTGTATAGTACCTCTCACTGCAAGTTTCCTGGGAAACTCTCTCAACTATCAGAGGGGTAGCTGTGTTAGTCTGGATCTGTAAAAGCGGCAGAGTCCTGTGGCACCTTATAGACTAACAGACGTATTGGAGCATAAGCTTTCGTGGGTGAATACCCACTTTGTCGGATGCATGTAGTGGAAATTTCCAGAGGCAGGTATAAATATGCAAGCAAGAATCAGGCTTGGGATAACAAGGTTAGTTCAATCAGGGAGGATGAGGCCCTCTTCTAGCAGTCGAGGTGTGAACACCAAGGGAGGAGAAACTGCTTTTGTAGCTGGCTAGCCAGTCACAGTCTTTGTTTAATCCTGAGCTGATGGTGTCAAATTTGCATATGAACTGAAGCTCAGCAGTTTCTCTTTGAAGTCTGGTCCTGAAGTTTTTTTGCTGCAGGACGGCTACCTTTAAATCTGCTCATGTGTGTCCAGGGAGGTTGAAGTGTTTTTGTATATTGCCATTCCTAATATCTGATTTGTGTCCATTTATCCTTTTACATAGGGACTGTCCAGTTTGGCCAATGTACATAGCAGAAGGGCACTGCTGGCACATGATGGCTTATATTGGAGGATGTGCAGGTGAATGAACCGGTGATGGTGTGGCTGATCTGGTGAGGCCTGTGATGGTGTCGCTGGTGTAGATATGTGGGCAGAGCTGGCATCGAGGTTTGTTGCATGGATTGGTTCCTGAGTTAGAGTTCCTTTGGTGCGGTATGTAGCTGCTGGTGAGAATATGCTTCAGGTTGGCGGGTTGTCTGTGGGCGAGGACTGGCCTGCCTCCCAAGGCCTGTGAAAGTGAGGGATGGTTGTCCAGGATGGGTTGTAGATCACTGATGATGAATTGGAGAGGTTTTAGCTCAGGACTGTCTGTGATGGCCAGTGGAGTTCTGTTGGTTTCTTTCTTGGGCTTGTCTTGCAGCAGGAGACTTCTGGGAACACCTCTGGCTCTGTTGATCTGTTTCCTTATTTCCTCATGTGGGTATCGTAGTTTTGAGAACGCTTGGTGAAGATCTTGTAGGTGTTGGTCTCTGTCTGAGGGGTTTGAGCAAATGCGGTTGGACCTCAGCACTTGGCTGTAGACAATGGATCGTGTGGTGTGTCCGGGATGGAATCTGGAGGCATGAAGGTAGGCATAGCGGTCAGTGGGTTTTTGGCATAGGGTGGTGTTAACGTGACCATGACTTATTTGTACCGTGGTGTCTAGGAAGTGGACCTCCTGGGTAGATTGGTCCAGGTTGAGGTTGATGGTGGGTGGAAGCTATTGAAATCGTGGTGCAATTCTTCCAGGGTTTCCTTCCCATGGGTCCAGATGATGAGGATGTCATCAATGTAGCATAGGTAGAGAAGGGGCGTGAGTGGACGCGAGCTGAGGAAGCATTGTTCCAGGTCAGCCATAAAAATGTTGGCATATTGTGGGGCCATGCGGGTGCCCATAGCGGTGCCACTGGTCTGGAGGTACATATTGTCACCAAATTTGAAATAATTGTGCGTGAGGATAAAGTCACAGAGCTCAGCAACCAGTTGTGCTGTGGCATCACCAGGGATACTGTTCCTGACAGCTTGTATTCCATCTGTGTGTGGGATGTTTGTGTAGAGAGCCTCTACATCCATGGTGGCTAGGATGGTGTTTTCTGGAGGATCACCAATGCATTGTTGTTTTCTCAGGAAATCAGTGGTGTCACAGAGATAGCTGGGAGTGCTGGTGGCGTAAGGTCTGAGTAGAGAGTCCACATATCTGGACAGTCCTTCAGTGAGAGTGCCAATGCCCGAGATGATGGGGCATCCAGGATTTCCGGGTTTGTGGATCTTGGGTAGTAGATAGAATAACCCCGGTCGGGGCTCTAAGGGTACGTTGATTTGTTCCTGTGTTAGTGTAGGGAGTGTCCTGAGTAGATGGTGCAGTTTCTTAGTGTATTCCTCAGTGGGATCTGAGGAAATTGGCCTGTAGAATTTGGTATTGGAGAGTTGTCTGGCAGCCTCCTTTTGGTAGTCATGTTCATGATGACAACAGCACCTCCTTTATCAGCCTCTTTGATTATAATGTCAGGGTTGTTTCTGAGGCTTTGGGTGGCATTGCGTTCTGCATGACTTAGGTTATGAGGCAAGTGATGTTGTTTTTCCACAATTTCTGCCTGTGTATGTCGGCAGAAGCATCCTATGTATAGGTCCAGACTGTCATTTCGACCCTCAGGAGGAGTCCATGTGGAGTCCTTCTTCTTGTGCTGTTGGTGTGGTGTATCAGTGTGCTGTTCAGTGTTATCTTGAAAGTATTCTTTGAGTTGGAGATGGTGAAAGTAGGCTTCCAGCTCACCGCAGAGCTGTATCATGTTTGTGGGGCTGGTGGGGCAGAAAGAGAGTCCCCGAGATAGGACAGACTCTTCTACTGGGCTGAGTGTGTAGCTGGATAGATTGACGATATTGCTGGGTGAGTTAGGGTTACCATTGTTGTGGCCCCATGTGGCAGGTAGGATTTTAGACAGCTTACAGTCCTTTTTCCTTTGTAGAGAGGTGAGGTGTGTAATGTAGATCTCCTGTCTTATTTTATTAAAGTCCATTTATATGGAAGGTTGGTTATTTATGAGAGTCTCCAGGTTGGAGAGCTCTTTTTGTGATGGTCACATTAACACCACCCTATACCGAAAACCCACCGATCGCTATGCCTACCTTCATGCCTCCAGCTTCCATCCCGGTCACGCCACATGATCCATTGACTACAGCCAACCGCTGAGGTCCAACCGCATTTGCTCTAACCCCTCAGACAGAGACCAACACCTACAAGATCTTCACCAAGCGTTCTCAAAACTACGATACCCACATGAGGAAATAAGGAAACAGATCAACAGAGCCAGAAATGTACCGTGAAGCCTCCTGCTGCAAGACAAGCCCAAGAAAGAAACCAACAGAACTCCACTGGCCATCACATGCAGTCCTCAGCTAAAACCTCTCCAATTCATCATCAGTGATCTACAACCCATCCTGGACAACCATCCCTCACTTTCACAGGCCTTGGGAGGCAGGCCAGTCCTCGCCCACAGACAACCCGCCAACCTGAAGCATATTCTCACCAGCAGCTACATACCGCACCAAAGGAACTCTAACTCAGGAACCAATCCATGCAACAAACCTCGATGCCAGCTCTGCCCACATATCTACACCAGCGACACCATCACAGGCCTCACCAGATCAGCCACACCATCACCGGTTCATTCACCTGCACATCCTCCAATATAAGCCATCATGTGCCAGCAGTGCCCTTCTGCTATGTACATTGGCCAAACTGGACAGTCCCTATGTAAAAGGATAAATGGACACAAATCAGATATTAGGAATGGCAATATACAAAAACACTTCAACCTCCCTGGACACACATGAGCAGATTTAAAGGTAGCCATCCTGCAGCAAAAAAACTTCAGGACCAGACTTCAAAGAGAAACTGCTGAGCTTCAGTTCATATGCAAATTTGACACCATCAGCTCAGGATTAAACAAAGACTGTGACTGGCTAGCCAGCTACAAAAGCAGTTTCTCCTCCCTTGGTGTTCACACCTCAACTGCTAGAAGAGGGCCTCATCCTCCCTGATTGAACTAACCTTGTTATCCCAAGCCTGATTCTTGCTTGCATATTTATACCTGCCTCTGGAAATTTCCACTACATGCATCCGACAAAGTGGGTATTCACCCACGAAAGCTTATGCTCCAATACGTCTGTTAGTCTATAAGGTGCCACAGGACTCTTTGTCGCTCTCTCAACTAAACAATGAAGGCACTGTAAGAAGAACATGGGAGTGCTCTCTAGCTGCTTTACTATACATGAATCCAAACCTAAACCTGATGTTCTTTAAGCATAGGCCATCTATTGAGAAAGCTGGACTGTTCTGTGATGTAGCAATTTGTAATATTAAATGGGTCAGATTTTCCTCATCACAAGAATACCCCCTCCATCCCATGTTTGTTTGGAAACTGAGTTTCCATTTGAATTTCCTCCAGATCATTCCATCAAAAAGGATGCTGGGGATGGAGTCTGCTTCCCTAAAACCGTGGATGTCCTTGGACCTACCCTGCACAAATCTCAAGACACCTAGTTCAGGGCTGGGCTGTCTGTCAGAAGACCCTATGTTTCCACAGTTGTTAGAGAGCTTATTCCTTCACCCTCTCACTTCCCTGGTCCTTTTTGCATGAACAGAGAGCAACAATACCCGAAGTCCGAAGGTGCGAACAATTCGATGTTTATTGGGGTGAACTTCCAGCAAGCTTAAATCCAAGTTCCTTTTTCCTTATTTTTGAATCCCAACTTACTTCCTGTTTGCCCCTAATTTATATAGTAATGTTCTTAGCTATACGTTAACCAATCATTCTACTGAAATTTACCTAACCAATCCTAACATATTGTAACATGATTAGCTAACCAATTATATCCCACCACCTTAATTAGTTTACCCCCAGTAAAATTAATTATACAGCAGACAGAAACAATCACAGAACCAGACAGAGACCAAGCAAATAAACAATAGCAAAGTGGGACAAAACAATACAGAAGTGAGGATTTCACAGCTACATCTATAAGGACCCAAGGGTTTCTCAGCTGTGTCTATTGATAAGTGAGTTCTTACCAGACAGAAAACTATCAAACTAAATTTCCTTTTACATCTTTTAGGCTCTTTCCTTTCTCTGGAGGGGATAGATTGAATCACCTTCCTAACAGCCCCATATTGATTAGTTTGGAATGTGAGGATGTGACTGTTCGCTTCCCAGCTTATCGCTGCCTCTGCTGCTTAGCCAAAGGCATTGGCCTAAGAACAGGGCCTCAGACTATCACAGTGAGAAAAGGCTCTTACACAGATTCTTTCTTTTATACCTCTATAACTAGCTAAATGATAAACATATACCTAAATTCTTAAAGTATAGGCCTTTACAGGCAGGCCTGAATATCTATATCCTAACAACAGTGCTTAGTCTACCATCTTGCCTCCATGGCAGCACAGACCGTGAGTCATGCTTCCATGGTCTGAGCACTTGCAGCGGTCCCTGAAATCTACGGAAGACAACTCACATTGGCAATGCTGACTGAGCAAGGATTGTTTTACACAGGTAACCCCTGTGGGTTTCTTGGGGAACAATGCCACAGAGTCTCCTACATTTATCCGAAGTATTTTAATGGAAGCTAATATTTATTCGACCTTTTTATTAATAGTGGTCTCATCACCTTTATTTTCTCTTTGATTTCTGCTGAAGGGGTTCTCTATTCAGGATTAAGTTCCTTTAATATCTGGAATAGCCTGAATATTTTATATTCCCAACTTCCCTCCTCTTCCAGAAGATTGACTCTGAGATAGTGCAACATTCCTGTTCAAAGCACTCCACTGAAAATTCTGTCTTTTTGACTTTGTTATGCTGTTATAGCTGTTGCCTAGAAACATAATTATCCAGGTCTATTAGTATTTAGGCAACTAGTTAAACTGAAAAAATAGCATGTGACTTGATGCAACAAATCAGAGGCAGCATATATTTACTTTGAGAGACTCTTGATTTAGAATATACCATCAGTATATGGTAAAAATATAGCACTGGTGACTCTGTATAGCAGGAGAGCAATACTCTGTTGTAGTTTACAGTACATTCTTTAAACAATTAGGTTATCATACTACTATTCAGTACATTCTGACACCAAATGATGTATACTTTAATTAAGTTGTCAGAATTCTTTTTTTGAAAGATAAAATTATACAGGATAACCAAAGGACACTTATTTTGGTCTAAGGTGCAGTGAGTTGAGAAAGTTATAAAGTGATTACATGACATAAACACAGTTTACATATATCCCAGTGACTAATTTAAGAACAATGGTCCTTTATAAAATACTTAAAACAGAAATATTGTAATAAGCACATTTCCATCTCCAGTTGGCCAGGTAGCTACACCTTCTTTGTTGGATTGTTTGCACTATAAGGTGGGTAGAAAGTTGGCTAGATTGTCGGGCTCAACGGGTAGTGATCAATGGCTCCATGTCTAGTTGGCAGCCGGTGTCAAGTGGCGTGCCCCAGGGGTCGGTCCTGGGGCCAGTTTTGTTCCATATCTTCATAAATGATCTGGAGGATGGTGTGGATTGCACTCTCAGCAAATTTGCGGATGATACTAAACTGGGAGGAGTGGTAGATACGCTGGAGGGCAGGAATGGGATACAGAGGGACCTAGACAAATTGGAGGATTGGGCCAAAAGAAATCTGATGAGGTTCAATAAGGATAAGTGCAGGGTCCTGCACTTAGGACGGAAGAACCCAATGCACAGCTACAGACTAGGGACCGAATGGCTAGGCAGCAGTTCCGCGGAAAAGGACCTAGGGGTGACAGTGGACGAGAAGCTGGATATGAGTCAGCAGTGTGCCCTTGTTGCCAAGAAGGCCAATGGCATTTTGGGATATATAAGTAGGGGCATAGCGAGCAGATCGAGGGACGTGATCGTCCCCCTCTATTCGACATTGGTGAGGCCTCATCTGGAGTACTGTGTCCAGTTTTGGGCCCCACACTACAAGAAGGATGTGGATAAATTGGAAAGAGTCCAGCGAAGAGCAACAAAAATGATTAGGGGTCTGGAACACATGACTTATGAGGAGAGGCTGAGGGAACTGGGATTGTTTAGTCTGCAGAAGAGAAGAATGAGGGGGGATTTGATAGCTGCTTTCAACTACCTGAGAGGGGGTTCCAGAGAGGATGGTTCTAGACTATTCTCAGTGGTAGAAGAGGACAGGACAAGGAGTAATGGTCTCAAGTTGCAGTGGGGGAGGTTTAGGTTGGATATTAGGAAAAACTTTTTCACTAGGAGGGTGGTGAAACACTGGAATGCGTTGCCTAGGGAGGTAGTGGAATCTCCTTCCTTAGAAGTTTTTAAGGTCAGACTTGACAAAGCCCTGGCTGGGATGATTTAATTGGGGATTGGTCCTGCTTTTGAGCAGGGGGTTGGACTAGATGACCTCCTGAGGTCCCTTCCAACCCTGATATTCTATATGGACCTGGGCACCGTGAACTATACATTCGTCACCTCCAGGAATGTAGTTTACCAGAGCATGACAGTTAAAGACACAAGATAGATACATCTGCTTCAGTGTATACAGACCCATCTACTCGGTAACACAGCTGAATGGAAACACATTTCTCCTGCACGCTTCAAGCCACACTGGCTTCCCATTGCATTCCAAATTCCTTTTAAAGTCCCTTTCAAAGCATTCAGTGAGTTGGGTTCTGGTTATCTAAGGAACTGTCCTTTATTTTTGTGACTTACCACAATATCTGCATTAATCAGGGATGCTGGAGCTGACAGTACCCAGCTTAAAACTCACAGGGAGTAGGCATTCTTGGTGGCATGCCCTTGGCTGTGGAATTCCCTTACAGCAGAAATCAGGATGATAATGGATTTTACCAACTTCAAATTTTAAGACCTACTTCTTTTCAAAAGCCTTTCCACTATAAAATCCCTAAAGAATGGACAATGTTACTTCTCTGGAGATAAAAACATTTCAACACTTCTCTGGTATTAAAAATAGATATATTTTCCTCTCTCTTGTGTGCACACAAACACACACAGACACATTAATGGTGTAATGTGGAGAGGAAGATGAATATAGTCCTGCAGATTGTTACTTTGTTAAATGGTTTTATTGGCACCCAGGTACGATGGTGATGGCTGCAGAAGAAATACCTAAACACACAGTCTAGCTAGGGATCTGGAATCTTTATGCAGGCAAAACTTCCATGGGATGTAAAGAAGGACTGAGTAAAGAAGGACTCTAGGATTTAGCCTATTGAAATTATCCTGAAAATAAATTAAACAAAAGAAATAAAATAACGTTTAGGCTAATTGCACTTTCAGAAAATAGACACTATGGGCCTGATTGCCCTCTTACTTATACCAGTTTAAATCAGGAGAACAGTGGTTTAAAACTGGTGTTACTAGAGCAAAATCAGACTGTGGATGGGTGGGAGAGAGCAAGTCAGATAGCTGAAAAAAGTTAAGAGTATTCCTCATCTTTAAGACAACTCTAAACCTCTTCGGAAACACCATATCATGGTCAGTAGGTCCCCATAATTTCCAGGCTGCACGGAGGAAATTTGCATGTGACTTGGCACCACTACAACCTGTCTCCAAGTGGCTTTTTCACCACTGAGTCCTTGCACCCTAGGTTATGTTGCCAGAAACTGGCCTAACCCAGGACTAAATCTAAATGAAAGCCTTCGAGAAGTAATCTAGACCAGTTTTTCTCAAACTGGGTTCCATAGACCCCAGGGGGTCCACGAAGGTACTCCAGGGGGTCTGTGGCCCCTGCTGATCAACCCCTCCCTCCTAGTGCCTCCTGCATGCCAGGGAACAACTGTTCCCCCGCATTTAGGAGGCATTGGGAGGGAGAGGGAGGAGCGGGGATAGGGCGTGCTAAGGGAAGGGGGCAGAATCATGTCCAATGCTGGTGGCCCCGCTGATCAACTCCTCCCCAAACTCTTCCCCCTCCCTCCCAGTATCTCCTGCACACAGGGGAACAGCTCTTCTCTGGCATGTAGGAGGGGGAGGGGTGGAGCGGGGGCAGGAAGAGTTGGGGTGAGGCCTTGGGGGAAGGGGTGTAGTGGGAGCAGGGCCTGGGGCTGAATGGGGAGGCTTGGGGGTCCGCGAAAATTTTTTTAAATCAAAATGGGGGTCCTTGGGTTGCTAAAGAACCACTGATCTAGATCATCAAAAGAAGTCGTCCTTATTTCTCTCCTTACTGACACTAGATTGACTGATTGACAAAAAGCTCATTTCTTCTCCATTAATTAGATCTTTACCAATTGCCTGTGATTTGCTCCTTATTCAGCATTGGGAGTGAAATCCTGGGCCCACTGAAGTCAGTGGGAGTTTTGCCATTGACTTATCTTCACCTAGGATTTCACCCTGGATTCCTAAAGCTGCTTAATCACTTGTACTGGTTTGGACTTTCATTGACATTTATGTAGAGTACACATCTTAAGGGAGTTTTGGCAAAGTCAAAAAGATATTGTATGATTTATTAGGACTTTGCTCACCAAACCCCACCCACAGTCTCATAACCTAAACCCAAGAGAAAATGAGTGACAACAGCTCAGCATCTCTTAGGATCAGAATCTGAACAGGCAGAAAATGAACAAAGTTACACATTAGGAACCTCAGCTGAAGTTAAATATTTTTGGCAGCTGTAAAAGCTGAGGCCATAGAGATGGATAAATCTGATGTTTTGGGCATATGGTGATGGATGCTGTTTTGGGAGGAATAAAGGACAGTACAACACAATCAGTACAATTAATTATAAGACTTTACAACTCAGAACTGTGCATTCAGTTTGTTCTTCAGCCAAGAGCATATTCAGCTAGTCTGTTTGCATCCGATATCTGAGAGGTTTATTTGCTTTCGACTGTTTGCGTATGATTGTTTGTTTATTAAAATTTCTCATAAACAGCAATATGAAAACAGCTTTTTTTGTTTGTTTTTTTTTGGCTTAGTGACTTTTGTGAAACTGAGTTGATGTCCCACATACTGGATGCTTAGAATAGGGCTGACATATAACTTTCAGAAGCAGGAGGGGGTGTTTTGCCACCAGGCCAAACCAAGTTGATTTTTGCCTTTCAGATTTGATCATAATATTCTTGGGGGTCCTGGATTTACTGCATATTTTATCATGGATATAAAACTATTATCATCATAACAACAAGAAATGTTTATTGTATTTTTCTTAAGCAGTGATGTAAATGCTTCCTTCCCCCATCAACGTTTTAACTGTTCTAAGGGTGTTTCTGTTTGAGGTGCTGATGATATTCTCTGTCTGGTAGAGTTTTAGCTTGTGTATATGTGTGCACATACTAAGCCTGGTGAGAGAAAACTACATCTTTGATGCTGTTTTGGTCTCATACACATTATTTGAAGTCTTACTTTTTTCATTTCATTAGAGTATATGTCTTATAAATGATTTGTTGTCAAACATCCAAAATGACAATACAATTTATATTTAAAAAGTTCTCATTGGCATCTGTTTCACTACATTAATGTTGCCAGATGTTTTCTGTTCAGTTAATTAGAATGTACAATGAAAAATCCAGCATACGAATCAAATACTAGAGATTGAGTAAAAGTAGATTTGAGTGATAAATTAATGTTGTCCTTGGTTAGTTTTCAATTTAAATACCATAGAACTAAAATAATCCGGTGATGTCTACTCAAATAGTTCCAGATTATGGAATTTCTATGCCTCGTTTGCATTTTTCTGCAAGGGAGAACACATCAAAGCTTGGGAAATTTTGATTTTTTTTCTCCCCCCCTCGCCCTCTTTTTAAAAATAATAGAAAATGAAATAATAAAAAATATGTTCGGTCAGTATTAGCTTACACAATCACTCAAAAATCAGAAAATGCCAAAGTTAAGGTGAAATATATAAGAAATTTGCAGATATTAAGTTGGGGGGAGTTCTGGACACAGAGAGAGACAATACAAAACAACAAGAACAACAGAACCACTTTAAAATGCAGGCTTATAAATCTGGAGAAAAAGAATTGAAACCACAAAGAAACCTTCAAAATAACAATGTCAAAAGAGATTCAGGGGTGAACAGAACATTACATGTGCCTTTGTAGAGTGATATGGCTGTGAAATATGCCAATGCAATTCTGGACAGTATGGTCCTGACTCAATAAAGTCTATAAGCACATGCTTAACTTTAAGCATGTGAATGGTTCTATTGACATCATGGAGACTACTCACATGCTTGAAGTTAGGCATGTGTTTAAATGCTTTGCTGTATCAGGGCCTATATGTAGAAGCATTACATGATGTGAAAGGAATATAACGGACCATTTCTATGGTTCTGCTGTAGCCTAAGATATTGTGTTCAGATCTGGGCACCTCGTTACCAGAAAGACATTGACAATTTGGAAGGACTTCAACATGGTTACTTTGGATTTAAGCCGGTGTAACAGAGAACAGAATCTGGCCTACAGTATGCATTCTCATAAAAAAGCAAGAAGCTCAATGAAATGAAAAATATGCCAAATGAAAGAAAATAATTGTATTTTCCAATATAGGTAAACACCAATTTTACAAACTCTGAGTGAAATCCTGACCCTATTGTATGAAGCTGAAGGGAGTTTTGCCAATGAATGGAATATGACCAGGATTTCACCTTCTAATTTTTATGAAATTCTTCTTAATTTAAAATGTTGGTTGTCCTCCAGTTTGATAGTGGGCTATTTGTATGTTCTGTTTTTAAAGAACCTCAATTTCACAATTTTTTTGGGCATTCTCCAAGATTTTTGACCAGATCTATCTGTAATTTTCCCCATCATTTCTGCTGAATGTAAAAATTGAAAGGTAGGATTAGTTTGGGTTTATAGCAAAAATGGGAGTGGAAAATCTGGTAACCACAACACTCAAACTAATGATTACCATACTCTGCTTTTGGGTATTTTTGCTTTTGCTCAGACAGCCCCATTGGAGCTGACAAAAGTTGCACATGAATATCTAAAAGTGGGATTTGGCCCATCCTATATACTACACAGTACCTGATTGAATTGGCAGTATATGGTAAATTTCTTGTATTTGACTTTTGGTAGGCTGTTGACCTACTATATCTAAATACGAGGCATAAGACTTTACTATATATGCCCTACACTCAGAATGATCCACCCACCAAAATAGTAGAACAAGAAGCTTCACTGGATATGGGATTCAATAATTTATGATATAAACAGGGAAGTAGGGACCTGATCCTGTAACTGAGCTGCTTGCAGAACTGTCATTGAAGACAATGGGAGTTACGTGTGTGAGCAAGCACTTCCTGTATTGGAGGCCTATATTTGCATAGGAAGAAGGTGAATTAGTGTCTGAAATGAGTGACATCGTTTGTAATTAGATATAGTTGAGAGCTGTGGTAATAATTTATTGGAAAACCCTATAATGAGTAGAAAAAGTGGCAAGCATGCAGATTTACTATTGCAGTCCCTAGCAAAAGCCATGGAACGAAGAAGGAAAATGTCTAATGATGCTATCTTGCATTCTGTAGGGTGCTTCCCTACTGCAGAAACAGGAATTTTTATATGAAAGGTTTCTCTTATTACAACTTCTTTTGCAGACCTTTGCAGAGCCAGTTAAGTTTAACCCTGATTTTGACGTTTTTGAAGTAGTTAATGATACCCCACAATGTCTGGAAAACCAGCTGAAAAAAATTCTTCATGATCAGAAACCTCCCAGTCCCATTTATGATGTTACAAGGAAGGCAAAGAACGATGGGCAGCTTTCCAAAAAGAGCAGCATTTTTCCAGTCTTCAGTGTTGACCCAAATTACAGTATTATGGTAAGCTTGTTACGTCCAGTGACTTTATATTTAAATCCAATTATATTGATACTGACAGCAGTTACTGTTGTGTTTGGCTTGTTATCTTGGGAAAAATGTTAGTTTGTGTGTTAGGAAAACAGTACGATGGCCCAAATTATGTCTTGCGACGCATATAGCTCTTCCGTTCAAGTGAATTGAACTACACATGTGCATCCTGTAAAGTAGAATTTGTTTTGGTGGTCTGAATGCTCACTAATATTAAGACAAAAGTTAGACCACGTCTATACTGGGAGCACTTTATCAGTATAGGAATAACACAGTAGAATCATAGAATATCAGGGTTGGAAGGGACCTCAGGAGGTCATCTAGTACAACCCCCTGCTCAAAGCAGGACCAATCCCCAACAGTACTTGTCAGTACTCTACTGACAAGGCATTCCTAGTACAGATGCAGCTATACTGCCAAAGAGGATAGAAAGAAAATAACATTCAGTATACTGGGAAACTTGGTTTATTCCCATTGTTGCTTATATTGTACTGGAGTAAATTATGTGACTCTAGTTTCTTTCATTCAAGGCTATTCTAATTAGGGCTGTCGATTAATTGCAGTTAACTCAAGTGATTAATGCAAAAAAATAAACTGCAATTAAAAAAATTAATTGTGATTAATCACACTGTTAAACAATAGAATACCAATTGAAATGTATTAAATATTTGTGGATATTTTTCTACATTTTCAAATATATTGGTTTTTAACACAACACAGAATACAAAGTGTACAGTGCTCACTTATTTATTACAAATATCTGCACTGTAAAAATGATAAAAGAAATAGTATTTTTCAATTCACCTCATACAAGTACTATAGTGCAATCTCTTTATCGTGAAAGTGCAACTTAGAAATGTAGATTTTTTTTGTTACGTAACTGTACTCAAAAAAAAAAAAACAATGTAAAACTTTAGAGCCTACAAATCCACTCAGTCCTACTTCTTGTTCAGCCAATTGATAAGACAAACAAGTTTGTTTACATTTACGGGAGACACCACTGACTGCTTCTTATTTACAGTGTCACCTGAAAGTGAGAACAGGCGTTCGCATGGCACTTTTGTATCCGGCCTTGCAAGGTATTTACGTGTCAGATATGCTAAACATTCATATGCCTCTTCATGCTTTGGCCACCATTCCAAAGGACATGCTTCCATGCTGATGAGGCTCGTTAAAAAAATAATGCGTTAATTAAATTTGTGATTGAACTGCTTGGGGGAGACCTGTATGTCTCCGGTTCTGTTTCACACGCATTCTGCCATATATTTCATGTTATAGCAGTCTCGGATGATGACCTAGCACATGTCTGTTTTAAGAACACTTTCACAGCACATTTGACAAAACGCAAATTAGGTACCGATGTGAGATTTCTAAGGATAGCTACAGCACTCGACCCAAGGTTTAACAATCTGAAGTGCCTTCCAAAATCTTAGAGGGACGAGGTGTGGAGCATGCTTTCAGATGTCTTAATAGAAGCAACACTCTGATGCGGAAACTACAGAACCCGAAACACCAAAAAAGAAAATCAACCTTCTGCTGGTGGCATCTGACTCAGATGATGAAAATGAACATGCGTCGGTCCACTTTGCTTTGGATCATTATCAAGCAGAACCCATCATGAACATGGACACATGTCTTGTGGAATGGTGGTTGAAGCATGAAGGGACATATGAATCTTTATAGTGCATCTGGCATGTAAATATCTTGTGACGCCGGCTACAACAGTGCCATGCAAATGCCTGTTTTCACTTTCAGATTACATTGCAAAAAAGACATGGGCAGCATTTTGTCCAGCAAATTGTAACTAAACTTGTTTCTCTGAGCGACTGGCTGAAGTAGGACTGAGTGGACTTGTAGGTTCTAAAGTTCTTCATTGTTTTATTTTCAAATGCAGTTATTTTTTGTACATAATTCTACACTTGTAAGTTCAACTTTCATTATAAAGAGATTGCACTACAGTACTTTTATTAGGTGAATTGAAATATGCTATTTCTTTTGTTTTTTACACTGCAAATATTTGTAATCAAAAATATAAAGTGAGCACTGCACAGTTTGCATTCTGTGTTGTAATTGAAATCAATATATTTTAAAATGTAGAAAAGATCCAAAACTATTTAAATAAATGGTATTCTATTATTGTTTAACAGTGCGATTAATCGCCATCAATTTTTTAAATTGCGCTATTAATTTTTTTAGTCGCTTGACAGCCCTAGTTCTAATGCCTTGTCAAAATTAGGAATGAGGCTGCTCTATCTTATGCCAGGGCTGGAGGCCAGTTACAGAATCAGAGAGCTCTAACTGGCTGCCTCTCTGTTTTGCTGAGCATAAGCTTGGTGAAGCAGAGATTCTGGCTCACAACAGAATAAGAAAAATCTATGCAGTACTGCAATATTTGGTGGCAAACTAAATAGGAAAGAGACTAGGCTGAAGAGATGGGGCAGTAGCACTATATCAGCCTCCAGATAAGAAAACAAAATTAATGCACAATGTTGAGAGAAGTCAAAGAGGCAGCAAAATCTAACAAAAGTATAGTATTGATGGCCTTCAACTGCCCACGTATACACAAGTCCAATGGGACAAAGTTTGAGAAACAATTTCTTGACATTGTAAGTGACTGCTTCTTGGAACAGCAAGTTGTAGAGCACACGAGAAGTGAAGCTGTTCTTGACTTAGTCGTAAGTAACCCACAGGAGCAAATTCAAGAAGTGACGGTATCTGAGTCACTAAGTAATAGTCACCACAGTATAAGCAGGTTCAACATCCAAGGTCCAGATAAGGTACCAAAAATGGTTATGAACCGCTGCTCTAGGTCAAATTCAGCCTTGAAATAATCAAGTACGTTGATTTCAGTGGTGTTGCATAGAGGGTATATGTTCCTTCCTAAGATCAGCAGGGTTTTTGCTGTGTTTCTCTGAATATCCTGCCTCTTTTTCACCACCACTAATGCCTCTCACATAGGTTGGGACAGGGGGACAGTGGTGCATTGTTTCTAAGAATAATTGATCCTCCAGGGGATTTTTCACATAAGGGAAATATTGTGACCTTTATAAAGAAAAATATTCTTCAGGGCATTCCTGACACTTTTTTTTTTTGGTCATGTTGCACCTCTGTTCTGCCTTCTGGCATCCTGGGTGGGTGATTTGTATGCCCCCTCAGCTTTCGTGTGGTACCTATGACTGACAGGTATGAATTCAGAAGCTGCTGGGGCATACCAGCATGCGAAAAATCAGTACAACAGCTACACAAAGTGAAAGAAATCAGCCACAGCTGTTGTATCCTGCCAACAGTGATAATACATCTTGTGTTCTTTTTCTCAGTCCTCGTCTCTCTCTCAGCCTGTTTGGACTTTTAAACAGGAAAAGGGTACATGTGTTGGTTTATTACAGATATGGGGTATGTATGAATTGATCTGAGGTCAGTCAAGAATCAATTGGGGGTGAAATGTATGAAGGAAAGGCATATGCAGTAATGGGAAGAACTATTAACAAATAGAGAAGGAAACTGGTAGAGGTTCTGCATATCTTTCTTCACATAGCAAAGCACTTAAATAAGACCTGAGCAGTCTATGAGACCATCCACATGCCTAAAATTAAACACATGCTTCAAAACTATGCTGGATTGGGTCCCGCAATGCCTAAAGCTGGCCCTAGTTACAAAATCTACTGTATTAAGTTTAGAACTTTTTCTTAGAACGCTTTCCTTCAGACGATAAATATAATTTTGCATATTATCCACACACATGTTACAAATAACTCAAAACACCAGGATTTGATTCAACTGGTACCCTAAATGTTAGATATTTTTCTTACATCCAGAGAGATTGGCCAAAATAAAGAGACAACCTTTTGTATTTCCAAAAACCTTATCAGTTACCAAAAAGAGGCATACACTGTAGGGATGAGAATAATTATTCTTCATCTCCACAAAGGATATGACCCACAGCCAACATAAGCCTTCCACATTTTGATATATTTTCTTTTATTTAAAAGAAACCACCTACATTTCAAAGTAGTTTAGATATTTTAAATCCCCTGGGGATATTTATGGAGCAGAAATAACCCTTGTCCCTTATGAAATATTAGATCACAGAAAGATAATTCAGGACCTAGCCAGTACTGATTAATTGATGTAGCAAAGTGCTAAATAGCCATAATTTTGTCCCTGCTGTGGCAAAATACCTTGTTTGCCTCAGTCCTTTTTAGCCTTGGAGACTCAGGTTTGGGGCAAGGCGAATCCTTATAGGTGGCACAAGGTCCTGCTACTCCTCTCCTCAGTCAGTCCCTTGTGCATGTTTTACTTCCCCTCTGGGGAGTGAGTACAGCCTCCCTACTGGGAAGGTCTGGTGTCTTGCTGCAAACAGCCTACTGACAGCTTCCCTACTCCCTCACTCTCCCCCTCCTACCACCCAGGGGAGGGTTTAAAAAGGTCCCAAGTAGTTGGAGTCAGCTGAACCTAATTGGTTCCCTAGCAACCCCTTTTCCAGCTGAACCTTATTGCTCCTTGGTTCTCTCTCCTCAGTGGATAGGGAGGGGCCTTTTAATCCCCTGGGACTAATTACTACCTCCCTTTTGTAGCTGTTTGTCCTGGGTTTACCACACTGCCTATATTATACCTATGGACAAGCTGAGGATTTCATTCTTCCAGGCCATCAATTTCACTAGCAATCAAGTCACTAAAATAAAATCTAGGAACAGAGAAATACACTTGAGAGAAGTGAAAAAGCTAAACTAAAGTTGTCAAAGGTGCCAGATTTTAGGCTTATTTCTTATTAGCTAATAGAGAGATACTATGGGACTGCTTCTCGTCTCACCTATGCTGGTGTAAATCAGCAATAATTCCACTGATGTCAGTTTCAGAGTAGCAAGTGAGCTGTATCTCAGGAAAGCTTATGCTCAAATAAATTTGTTAGTCTCTAAGGTGCCACAAGTACTCCTTTTCTTTTTATTGATGTCAGTATATAACTGCTTATTATGTTCATGGCATACACACAGAAAAATTAGATAAAAACATAGATACTCTTGCTGGAAGATTGCAATGTAACAGTACTTTATTTCTTAGAATTCAAAACTATAACACCCAAGAACCTACAGGCTGCTCCCTAAGGCAGAGAGGCACAATTCATCCCACTTTGCTTTAAGATGGCTCTTTCCAGACTGATGTGGATTGCATACTTTGTTACAGAGGTCCTTAGCCTGCTAACAGGACCAGGAACCAGCCCCTACCCCTCACACACACTTAAAGTGATACCTTGCAATTCTAACACTGTCCTCAATACACCATATGGGTGTAGGTGAAAACTGTTGTTTTTTTTTAAATATCCACAGTCCTCCTGCTTTAGCGCTCTTATTAAGACCACTTGAAAGTTTCCTCAGCCCTCAGAATATTGATGAAAACACTAACTGTGGTTATTTTTAAAACAAGTATGTCCCCAAAGTTACCTGTTTCACATTGCAGATGATTTGTGGGCAGCTGGTACTCTGATTTGCATTCCTCTGTCACTTGCACTAGTTTTGAACAGGGAACTTGCAATGGCTTACATTTCCATGTATGCAGTTTTAAGAAAGATCAGAATCAGACCCCCAGTTGTTATAGGAATGTAAATTAATTCACTTGTCTGGTTAGACTATGTTTGAGGGGGAAAGTTGTTTACTTTGCTAGAATTACTACAAGGTAACCTATCAATTAACTGGTTTCAGAGTAGGAGCCGTGTTAGTCTGTATTCACAAAAAGAAAAGGAGTACTTGTGGCACCTTAGAGACTAACCAATTTATTTGAGCATAAGCTTTCGTGAGCTACAGCTCACTTCATCGGATGCATTCAGTGGAAAATACAATGAAGTGAGCTGTAGCTGTAGCTCACGAAAGCTCATGCTCAAATAAATTGGTTAGTCTCTAAGGTGCCACAAGTACTCCTTTTCTTTTTATCAATTAACTATGTGGCAAATAAAACCTGATGAAGTGAAGCATTAACAGATAATTTATGGTTTTTTTGTTTTAACAGTGTCTTGAGCGAGAACAGGGAATTCAGTGGATTAAGCAAGAAAGACTCCCAGCCTTTCTAAAAAGTGATTGTTACTTTGAATACAGGTATCGTCCCCTCTAATGTCGTATCAAGTATTACATTTGTTAATTTATCTCCTCTATTCAGTTTGTCTTGACATAACTCTTACAACATTTTCTCAGATCTTTTGCCCCATGTAATCCACATAATTTCAGTGATTTGGATAAATTGAGGCTGATGCCTTTTCTCCACTTCCTCTTGACTCTAATTTCCCTTGCCCATGAAATGACAAGACTGAAATAAAAGCTATTCTAGAATTAGGGTAATGCTGCTATGCCTGCTTGTGTTATGCATGAGCTCAGACTCAATAATCACAATGGTTGGTTCTGGCCTTCAAATCTGTGAATCTATCTAGCCATATCTAGGTACTGTAAATGAATTATAAAAAGTAGTGGAATCTGTGTGGAAGGGACAGCCAATTCTCTGTTATCCTTTTTGTTTTAATCACTGGTTTCTACCTTTGTGAATGTAGCTAGATTTTCCTCTGCCCAGGTTCTTTGAGGATTGCTATGGCAAAATGGTGAGTCTTGCAGCATGACCTGATGTACTTGTACTTTTCCTGACCTCCTTTGAGAGGATGTCCCAGAGCCTTGGACCTGCTGTGGGAAGGCCCTTCCTCCACATCCCTAAAGTTCATGTCTGGGTTCTGTTGGTTGTAGTATGCAGGATGATCACAGCTTTGCTGGTGAGTCCCTGAAAGAGTGGCTGCTTGGTAGCCTGGTTTACCAAGTCCCTTTTTTATTGTAGAAATTGACCAGTTCTTTGGGCACTGAGTGCTGCATAAAAATATTTTAAAATGTTTGCTGTAAATGTAGCAATATTCAATATACTGAAGACTGTGCTTACATTGGAGGGAAAATTGTACAAAGGATAACAAATCCTAGAGAAATGCTGTATTTTCCCTTTAGGCAATAAATGGACATGCCTAAGCCTTTTCTGTTGTGTCGAACCATTTTCTTCATTAAACAAAATAAAAATTATATAAAATGAACTCTAATCATTTGCTTAATTCCCACTGAAGTTAGTATTTAAAACTAAACACATGCTTAAGGGCCTTCCTGAATCAGGGCCAAAGTGAGCACAGATGGGAGGAAAAAAGAGACCGAATCTGACCCACAACACCAGATCTGAACACTCCATTTCCTCCCCGCCCCCACATCTATGATGAAGTTTGGATTTGGAGCTAGATTCAGATATAAACTCCAGGCTCAAGCCTAATGTATACCATGCCTAGCTTTTGGAGGAATTCTTCTCTGGCTCTATGAACCGTAGAATGGCTGTCATTCTTCACATATGTAAATATGGTCCGGGGGTAAAATAGAAGATAAGTAGCATAGGAAGTTCCCCTTTAGAATTTATTTTGAGAATGCTAATGTTTCTTACTGTCAGTTGTAAAGAGAAATCAAATGAATGTCTTGATGAATGTTTTAACTGAACTACTCATTTGTCTCCTAATATATTTAACTGTAGGTTAGCTAAACTGCTTTCTCAGGTAGAATGGAGCCAAACTGGTATTAACTTCATTATAGATACAACATATTATCCCTGGATTATGAAAAGAGAGCTGACACCTCCTTTTCCTGAGGAGGGTGAAGAGGAATTAATTATGAGAAAGTTCTATGTTTCACTTGGCCAGGTAAAATCCGCACAACGTATAGGCAATGGCAGCAATTTTGTGCTGGAAGGAGCACACTGGGCTAAGACCCTTTGTACTAATTTAGTCTGTCTGTCTCCCTCTGGCATCTTTTACCATAAACATTTGGTGTTATATGTTATTTTGACATTTTACAAACTTTCACTCACTTTTCAGTTAAGTTCACAATCAGGATAAATTTGTAGGCCCATTTATCACAACTCTTTCAGTTTCCTTTAAGTGCAGGGGGAGCTCTGCTGTTCCCACTCCAGCCCCTGGCCTCTCTGGAGAGTCTCTTCCTTCAGATTTCTGCCTAGCCCTGAATTCTGGGTTCCAACTTATTCTCCCTTGGGATAGAATATCCACAAGCAGCCCTCCTTCCATACAGCTGTGTTTCACTCCTGGCTGGCTTCCCAGCTTCCAGATTCACACCACTGTGGCCTCTCTGGAGAGATCTCTCCCCATGTGTCCTCCTGGCCCTGGTTTCAAATTCCTCCCCTTAGTTCAGGGGCCATGCTTTAATCCTGGCAGGTTTCCCTCCATATTTCTACATCCATTGTAAACCACCATGATAACAAAAGCTACATGGTGAGAGAGCACAGAATAACTACAGACAATATGGTCTCTGTTCTGAGAAGCCCTGCAACAAATAGATCAAACAGAATTATTGTATAAGCTATGTTGAACTTGTTTAATGTTGCTTTTCATAGGCTACAGTTACTCAGACAAAGGATTGGTTTACTCTAGCCAAAAAAAGTCAGCAAACAACAACTACAGATACAGTTACTCATCCTTTAGTTTCCACTCAAATTCAAGGCACACGGTGTTGGTCTACAGGCCCTCAGAGAACTGTTGCATACAACCACAGTGTCAGTCCAGGTAAGTAGTAATAGTGCAGCTATGCTACTTAGATAACAAATATGACAAGATTGAAATCAAAGCTATTCTGGAGTTAGAGTAATGCTGCTATAGCTGCTTGTCATTGTTCTGTGGCCTACAACACAATACCTAGGAACTTGGATGGGGAAGAGAATAGGTGTATTTCTTCTTCACTCCACAACATTAAATGCTGCTTACTATAAATGGCCCATAATCTCTCATCTGCTATGCAGAGCAGGGGGAAGCAAAATGGATCAGAAAAGTCCAAACACATGGGGAAGTGTTGGAACTATGTCTCTCCCCAGTCCTGTGAGAACACAGAAACTGCTGCATTTGAGAATTGCCTCATCAGGGCCATGTGGATCCAAAGCGTGGATGGGGTGGTATGGTAACTCCTCAGGACATTATTGCTCTGGAAACCTACCTTTGTAAAATATGCTGACTCATTCATTAATCATTAATGTACACAGGTTGCACTAATATGTAAGTCATGACTTAATCATTAGTTTATACAGAGCTGCAAGCAGTCAGGTCAAGACTGTACAGCACTTGCAGGATCTGTATTGCATGGGGCTGGGACTGGGATAGGAATGGGAACCAGCAGGAGGTCCACTTTGCTGTTATATTTTTCTGCTCAGAGTATAGTGGCTTCAAATGTTGGGTGAGCCACAAAGTGTTTTAGCATAATCTAAATTTGAAAGAACTTTTAACCACAACACTTCAGTGAGTCCCTAAGCAGTGCACCCCCGTATTCCACCACATTCACTTCCTCCTTAGTGTGGGTTGCTAGTAGCCATGTGGACAGTCTTTCTCCTTGCCCCTCCCCTCAGTTGCCTAGTAATCAGTGAGTTTTCACCCTATGGATTTATTAGCTCTCCTGGCTGAGAGCTTTGTCTTCTAGTGTGGAGCTCTGTTTTTCATCTGCATCTGGCTATTACTTTGTCATGCAAAATCTGCTGCTCCTTCAATCTAAAAGGCATTCTGCATGCACAGTACTTCCCTTCCTTAACCTCCACAGACTGGGGCAGAGTCAGAGAATTGGCACAGGTGAGGTTTGGTTGCAAAATAGTTATCTCATGGGAACATCCTTGGAATATGCGGTGCAGGACATGGTCAGATAGCAGTGTCAGCCAATAAGGATGAGGGCAGTCTAGCCTAGTGGCCAGAGTCAGAGCTGTAGTCAGTCATTGGGAGCCAAAGCCAAGGGTAAAACTGGAAGGCAAAAACTTGGTACCAGAGCCACGGGTCAAGCTGGAGTCCATAGTCAGGAGCCAGAGCTGAGGGTCAAACTAGAGGGCAGGAACTGCAAGCAGGAGGACAGACAAGGATGGGTTCAAAGCAGAAGCAGGCACAGCGATGAGCATGAGCATTGAAAAGCAAGTGAGCTGCTGCTGGCTTAAGAGCCAATCTGCTGGTATCTGCGGGCAATCAGTTGCTTGGCTAATCAGACAGCCTGCTGCAGACCAACTGTACTGATGAGGCTGCCTAGAGACTAGCTCTCCTGGAGGCCGGGATTCCTGACACACACCTCTACTTGGAATTTATGCCACTGGGGGATCAGGGCCATGGGTTAGCTTGATGTTTTTTGCCACTTGTGATATTTTTAATTTGTTATGTGATAAAATAATATTTAAATTATTCCTTCATCAATGTAGATTAAGAATTAGAGTAAATTAGATTAGATTCAGTATTATGAAAATTAGTGGATTTTTAAAATTTAAAAATATTTTTAAAAAGTGGAATAGTGTGAGTATGGAACATAGGAATTTCTATACTAGTTCTGACCAGTGATCCATTCCGTTCAGTATTCTGACTGTGACATTGCCCACCACTACATAATTCACAGGAAGTAACAAGAAATACTATAATGGAAAATTATGGAATAACTTGCCCATCCTAAACTCTGATTAGTAATGGATGTCTTATGCACTGAAACATGGACATTTATATCTCTTGTTGTGCTGAATGGTTACAGGAATACGGATGGGATTCGGTTAACTCTCAAATTTAAAAAAACAAATTGAAACCAAGATGCTGTATAGCCATGGTAAAATTATGACTGTTTCTTCTTGCTTTTCATTTAGATTCCATTCCTTTTCAAGGCACATGTAATTTTTCTGCTCAGTCTTACACAGCTGATTTATACAACAGTAGCAGCAGTAATCTAGGTAAGCGATATTTATAGATAAATGGTCACTTGAACCAACTACCACCTGGACTGGAAAAGTCCTATTGCCCAGAAGCCTGGGATATGCAGAAGGAATCTGGGCAAGTAAAAGTGTCAGGTTTCCTGCTCAGCAGATAAGAACAACAGGGGAGGCTGGAGGCCAGTTTAATAACATGAGACACATCTGCACTGAGCTGTCAATCAAAGGGAGGATGGCTAAAGGGGATGAGTGGGAGTGGAGCAAAAAGAAATGAGTTGCCTCAATGGTACGGGGAGAGAGGGGGGAGCTGGTTATTTATCTAAACACATTATTAATGAAACATTTGTAAACGGAACTGATTCCTTTTTGGGTTAAAGATTTCATCTGTAGGAACTCAAATGTGAAATTGCAGAACTACTAACTGTGGTTTGTAACCTATCATTTAAATAAGCTTCTGTACCAGATGAATGGAGGATAGTTAATATGACACCAATTTTTAAAAAGGGCTCCAGAGGTGATCCTGGCAATTATAGGCTGATAATTCAGTACCGGGCAAACTTGTTGAAACTATAGTAAAGAACAGAATTGTCACACATATCGATGAATATAATTTGTTGGGGAAGAGTCAATATGGTTTTTGTAAAGGAAAATCATGCCTCACCAATCTACTATAATTCTTTGAGGGGGTCAATAAGCATGTGGACAAGGGGGACCCAGTGGATATAGAGTACTTAGATTTTTCAGAAAGCCTTTGACAAGGTCCCTTACCAAAGGCTCTTAGGCAAAGTGAGCTGTCAAGGGATAAGAGGGAAGGTCCTCTCATGGATCAGTAACTGGTTAAAAGATAGGAAACAAAGAGCAGAAATAAATGGTCAGTTTTCAGAATGGAGAGAGGTAAATAGTGGTGTCCCCAGGGGTCTGTACTGGGACCAGTCCTTTTCAACCTATTCATAAATGATCTGGAAAAAGGGGTAAACAGTGAGGTAGCAAAATTTGCAGATGATACAAAACTACTTAAGATAATGAAGTTCAAAGCAGACTGCGAAGAGCTACAAAGAGATCTCACAAAACTGCGTGACTGGGCAACAAAATGGCAGATGAAATTCAATGTTGATTAATGCAAACTAATGCACATTGGAAAACATAATCCCAACTGTACATATATTAGCTGTTCCCACTCAAGAAAGAGATCTTGGAGTCATTGTGGATAGTTCTCTGAAAACAGCTACTCAATGTGCAGCGGCAGTCAAAAAAGCGAACAGAATGTTGGGAATCATTAAGAAGGGAAAAATAATAAGACTGAAAATATCATATTGCTGCTATATAAATCCATGGTTTGCCCACATCTTGAATACTGCATGCAGATGGGGTCATCCCATCTCAAAAAAGATATATTGGAATTGGAAAACGTTCAGAAAAGGGCAACAAAAATTATTAAGGGCATGGATCAGCTTCCATGTGAGGAAAGATTAATAAGACTGGAACTTTTCAACTTGGAAAAGAGATGACTAAGAGGAGATATTATAGAGGTCTATAAAATCATGACGGGGGTGGAGAAAGTAAATAAGGAAATGTTGTTTATTCCTTCTCATAACACAAGAACTGGGGTCACCAAATGAAATTAATAGGCAGCAGATTTAAAACAAAGGAAGTATTTATTCTCACAAAGCACAGTCAACCTGTGGAACCCTTTGCCAGAAGATGTTGTGAAGGCCAAGACTATAACAGGGTTAAAAAAAGAATTAGATAAATTCATGGAGGATAGGTTCATCGATGGCTATTAGCCAGGATGGGCAGGGATGGTGTCCCTAGCGTCTGTTTGCCAGAAGCTGGGAATGGGCGACAGAGGACAGATCACTTGATGATTACCCATTGTGTTCATTCCCTCTGGGGCACGTGACATTGGCCACTGTCAGAGGACAGGATACTGGATGGATGGACCTTTGGTCTGACCCAGTGTGGCCAATCTTATGATCACAGGGTCCTAGGATTCAAGGTCCCAGACATGTTCATTTGTATATTTACTCTTTCCATACATAAAAAGATGTTATTCCATTGACAGGTGCCTGTCCAATGCTCTGAGCACCCTGACAACAATTAAAATCAATAAGCTCATGCCATTTTCCAATATGACAAGTAATACACTTTCCATTCCGTCATAGGTAGATAAACAGCTACCATTTATTATTCCCTGTTGCTCCTAAATAAAAAACGCCTCCCACCTCAAACCACCACCTGGCCACATGCATGGGAGAAAAGATGGGCCTAGCAGTATGACCAGACATTTAATAGGTGTTCTGGGGGTAGAGGTGCCTATGGGTTAGGATGCCAGTTGGTGGGGTGCTGCCTGCTGGCAAGGTTGGTTGCCTTGGGGTGTGCTGGGGTCAGATGGTTGAGAATGCATGGATCTAGTGGAACAAGGTGGGGAGTGAGTTTCATAGACTCAAGGGGCTCTCACAGAGAACATTATGGCAGAAGACCCCTCCTGTTTATAGCAAGGTAGCTGCAGCTCAAGCTCATCTGCTGATCCCAACTGTGGCAGTATGGCACTTTCCATTGCTGTCAACAATAAAATGCAAATATGTTCCAATTTTTGTAACTTGAAAACTTGTTTCTGTCGGCCAGGAGAACAGTTCTGAATCTGACAGAGTTTTCAATGATCTCTTTTGATATAATGCAGGAGTGGATTCCCTGGCTATGGAATACAGTCAAAGGAGTCTCCCCCTCCTACAGAGGACAGGAACTTCAAAAACTAGCAATGTTAGTGGGCGATCCAAAAGTACAGAGCTTTACACTTCTGTATCCATTGCTGACACGCCTTCCCATACTATGTTAAGAGTATATCTAGACCAGAAATGGGAGAATGGTGCTGAGGAGAAAGAAAATCTGGAATTCGATGGTAGACCGGAAATGCCAGCTTTTAAAACATTAGAAGAGTTTACATCAGCTTATATTCAGTATATAGTGAGTGAATCAATCTCAAAACTGATGGGACAACCGGCTGCTAAGAGCAAGACGGATATGAACTTCAGTAAACTGTCCAATGTATTTATACATGAGTTATCAAATAATCAACTTTCTGCTACTGCTGCAGAGCCACTTACTTCCCAAAGTGTCTCTCCATCCAACAAGTTAGACCTATCCAAAGCACATTGCATAAAACAGGAGACTGAAGAAGTGAGTTCAAGTTCAAGGTCTGAAAGTGATGTCACAGACAGTCGGGCTGCCTGGTGTACCAGTTACAGAGCTTATGATATTGGCAACAGAAATGAATTTGAAAGATTCAAGAAGTTCATAAAAGGAACTTTGGGTGAAAGGTACTGGTGGCTCTGGATGGACATTGAAAGATTAAAGGTCCTTAAGGACACTAGAAGGCAGCAAAGGTATTTGCCATTGTTTTTAATGCTTATAAAGAAGGCTAGATAAATGTTGTCTATGAGCATTTAGAATGACCCATGCATAATGGATATGAGTGAATAATGCAAACACAATGGTTCTAATTCTGATTATTTCACTAATACAAGGGTAATTCATGAATAACCACTGAAGTTGGCTGAGTTATATGTTTGCAAAACTAGTGTGAGGTCAGAATCAGGGTGAAAATTAAGGCTTTATACAAAAGGGTTTTTTATAAAACTGAATATGAATAAATGTCTTAATGAAAACAGAATGAAAGATACTCTATAAATGTAAGATTTTAAAGTCACAAGCAGGGCATACAGTATGACACACTTCCTAAACAATGACAGGTTTCAGAGTAACAGCTGTGTTAGTCTGTATTTGCAAAAAGAAAAGGAGTACTTGTGGCACCTTAGAGACTAACCAATTTATTTGAGCATAAGCTTTCGTGAGCTACAGCTCACTTCATCGGATGCATCTCTAAGGTGCCACAAGTACTCCTTTCCTTTTCCCTAACAATAAGTTTCAGAGTAGCAGCCGTGTTAGTCTGTATCCGCAAAAAGAAAAGGAGGACTTGTGGCACCTTGGAGACTAACAAATTTATTTGAGCATAAGCTTTCATCCTATGAAGTGAGCTGTAGCTCATGAAAGCTTATGCTCAAATAAATTTTTTAGTCTCTAAGGTGCCACAAGTCCTCCTTTTCTTTTTCCCTATCAATATGCTTTATTAGATGTAGGTCACCTGTCCTAAGCCAGTAGGAACATTTATTCTGTACAAAACTTGGCTTTATTTGGTAATAGAAATGTTTTGGATTCTGCTATTTAGAAATGTTTGAAAATGTATTTCCAAAATGACAGCTGTTTGCTCAGTGGGATGAATCATGCCTATTATGATTGAATGTTAATATCAGTGGTTATAGCTTATTTAGGAAAGACTGAGTGGGCAAAAGGGAAAGGGGAGTCGCACTTTATGTAAAAAATGGTTGTACATATTTCCAAGTCACTGATAACTTGAAAAAACATTATCTTGAATGCTTATAGATTAGTGTCCTAACTGATAAAACACAAGATGTGGTATTAGTTGGTATTTACTAAAGATCACCAAATCTTACTAGGGAACTGGACGATCAGCTCATAAAGTTTAAGGTCAGAAGGGACCATCGTGATCATCTAGTCCAGGGGTGGGCAAACTTTTTGGCCCAAAGGTCACATCTGGGTGGGGAAATTGTATGCAGGGCCATGAATGAAGGGCTAGGGCAGGGGTCTGGGGTCTGGGAGAGAATGCGGGGTGTGGGAGGGGGTGAGGTGTGCAGAAAGGGCCTCAGGGTAGGGGGTTGGAGGGCAGGAGGGGTGCAGGAGGAGGCTCAGAGCAGGGGTTCAGGAGGAGAGTGGGGTGCAGCAGGGGGCTCAGGGCAGGGAGTTGGGATACAGGAGGGGGTGCGGTGTGCGGGAGGGGGCTCAGGGCAGGGGGTTGGGGTGCAGAAGGGGTGTGGCAGGGGGCTCAATGCAGGGGGCTACGGGGCTCAGGGCAGGGGGTTGGGCTGTAGGAGGGGGCTCAGGGCAGGGGCTTGGGGTGCAGGAGGGGTGCAGGGCATGGCAGGGGGCTCAGGGAAGGGGGTTGGGAGCTCAGGGCAGGGGGTTGGGCTGCAGGGACATGGTGCCAGCAGCTTCTGGGAGCGGCATGGGGCCAGGGCAGACAGGGAGTCTGCCTTAGCCCCGCCACGCCGTGCCATGGGGCTGGCAATCCCGTGGGCCAGTTAAAAGCCCTGATAGGACGGATCCGGCCCGCAGGCCATAGTTTGCCCTCCCCTGATCTAGTCTCACCTCCTGCACATTGAAGGCCACAGAACCTCACCCACTCCAGAAATAGACCCCTAAACTCTGGCTGTGTTACTGAAGTCCTCAAATCATGGTTTAAAGACTTCAAATTTCAGAGAATTCACCATTTATGCTAGTTTAAACCTGTAAGTGACCCATGCCCTATGCTGCAGAGGAAGGCAAAAAATCCCCAGGGCCTCAGCCAGTCTGACCTGTGGGAAAATTCCTTCCCACCCCAAAGATGGTGATCAGTTAGATGCTGAGCATGTGGGCAAGACCCACCAGGCAGATACTTGGGAAAGAATTCTCTGTAGTAACTCAAAGCCCTCCCCTTTCCTATTATTTTTCCCCCTTGCTTGGGATGCAGGCTTCAGATACTTTTTGCAACTTTGACTTAAAGTAATTCCAAGCCTCCTCTGCATTCAGATCCTTGAGTTCTTCAGGCCAGTCCACTTCCTGAACTAACTCCGTTAATTTATTAAAGTTAGCTCTTTTGAAATTAAGGACCTTTGTTGCAGATCTATTTTTGTTTATTGTTCCATTTAGTTTAAACTGAATTAACTCATGATCACTCAAATCAAGGTTGTCCTCACTAGTTCTTCTAGGAGGTCCTCACTACTCACCAATGCCAACTCTAAAATGGCATCACCTCTTGTAGTTTCAGCAATTATTTGGTGAAGAAATCTGTCAGCTATTATACCCAGGAAAATCTGGGCCCTACTGTTATTAGTAGCACTTGTCCTCCAATCTACATGTGGGAAGTTAAAGTCTCCCATAATCAGACAATTCCCAGTAGAGTTTATTTCATTAAAAAAAGAAGTTCATATCCAAATTGGATCCTAGTGGTCTGTAGCAGCCCACAAGCATATATTAGGGGAACCTCTAATAGCTTTCTTCCTCAAAGTGATTTTGGCCCAAACAGACTGTCTTATCCATTCCATCACTTCTAATTTCTTTACAGTCTACCTCATCATTAATATACAATGCTACTCCAACACCTTTGCCTTTATTTCTGTATTTCCTGAACAGCACAGACCCTTCAATACCCGTACTCCAGTCGTGACTACTATTCCACCAGGTTTCTGTTATCCCTATAATATCTGGTTTCACTTCCTGCACCAATAGTTCTACTTCCTCCATTTTGTTACCCAGACTCCTTGCATTGGTGTACAGACGTCTTAACTATTGCAGCTTGGCTCCGCCCACATTCCTTGCCCAATTGGGTACAGTCATTTTACTGCCAATATCACCTACCTGACTGGTATCAGCACTATCCTTCCTCTTAATGCCCATTCTCCTACCCACTGCTGTTCCTTTCTCCATTGCTATATCCTTTCTTACTTGATTTTCCTCCCACTCAAACTTAAAATCAGTCATGGAAATTACATGAGCATCTCCCAGTGGTCTCCCCTGAGTTTCTAGTTTAAAGTTCTTGTAATGAGTTGTGTCAACTTCCATCCGTGAAGTCTGTTTTCCTCCCTACTCAGGATGAGTCCATCCCATGAGAACTGTCCTCTGTCCATGAATGCCTCCCAGTGGTCAAACATCCTAAAGCCCTCCTTCTAGCATCACTGTCTGAGCCATCTATTGATCATCATAATCTAGTCTCACCTTCATTCTCCTCCTCTAGGGACAGGCAAAATCTCACTGAAGATCATCTGAGCCTCCATTTCCTTAAGTGTCTTCCCCAGCCTGGCATAGTCTCCATGGATATGTTCCAGCAAGAATCTAGCTGTGTCATTTGTTCCCACATGAAGGATAATCAGCAGATTCTTTCCTGCTCACATTAGGATCCTCTTCAGCCTCAGGTCCACATCCCATATCTTAGCTCCCGGCAGACAGCACACCCTTCTGTTCTCCGAATCCGCTCTGGTGACAGACCTGTCTGTTCTTCTTAGTAGGAGTCACCAGTCATGTAAACCTGCCTTTTCCTGGTGATGGTGTGTCTCATTCATCACCGTCTGCCTGTTCTCAGCCGTCTGCCTGTTCTTTTTGGCTGCAAGTCTTTTTGTCTTTTATTCTCCCTTGCAATCTTCTGCAAGTCATCCTGTATCCTCCTGGGGCTCTGAACTCTGGGTATCTCCATTGACTCTTCCCCTCTTCTTATAAGACTATCCACACTTCTGTTCTTCCTTTCCCTCCCCCCTTCAGTTACTGCCAGCCATGCCCTGCTTCATTTTTCCAACTCAGCAAACCTGTCCCTAAACTCTATTTGTGAGGTCCCGCCCACCACTCACATGAGGGGAAGGAGGTGGAGAGGAGCGGGCACTTACCAGCAAAAACAAAAGTCAGGGCCTGTGCTGCTCAGTACCTTTTGAACAGGACTGGAGCCTAGAAAGTCTGCCATTTCATCAAAGGAAAATGATCATGCATCAACCTTGTTATCGCAAATGGAGTTTCCCACACACTTTAATCCAAAAACACTGGTTAACATAAAACAATAAGATAGATTTATTAACTACAGGAAGATGGATTTTAAGGGATTACAAGTGGTGATGCATTAAATCAAGATTGGTTATAAAAAGAAAATAAAAGAATAAAACACAAGCTAATACCTAATTTAACAAGCTATGTGAATTTAAAAACAAAGGGGTTTTGTCTCACCGTATACAACAGTCTGTATTGGCTGAAAAGCCTTCCAGCCGAGGCCCCTCTCCCAGTTTAAAGATGTTTCCTTTTTGTCTTTCAAGCATTGTAGCTGCTGGGAGTAGAGATGGGAAGAGAAAGGGGTGACGTGGAGGCCACTGTCTCTCATTCTTATACCACTCTCCCCTCTTTGAGGATTACCCCCAGCTGGGGTGAAGGTGAAAAACAGTCTTTTGTGGACTTGAGGTTTGAACCGGCCTTGTGATGAAATATAAATTTCTTATTCATACCTTCCCCCTGCCGGAGAATCGCTCTGTAAGCAGGTGATAGCTCTTTAGCACCTGGCTGGGGTGTTGGTCTGTCCTTTGTTCCTGTGGTACTGGTTTGGGCCTACTTTTCCTAAACTTGGAGTATGTTACAGCAATGTTATATAGTCGAAACTTATGTATATCGACATTGAACGTAAAGTTATATTTTACCAGGTCAATTATATTCAGCAGGTTATGAGTTTTCAAATTATACCCCACAAGGCATACTTGTACAAAATTTATCACAGTCTTGTAAAAGTGGTGACTCTCACAAAACAAAGAGGTTATGTTACCTCTGTATTGGGCCCTGGTGTGACCACCCCTGGAATAGTGTCCAGTTTGGTGTCAATAATTCAAGAAGGATGTTGATAAATTGGAAAGGATTCAGAGGAGAGCCAGGAAAATGATTAAAGGATTAGAAAACATGCCTTTTATTGTTACACTTGAGGAGTTCAGTTTATTTAGTTTAACAAAGAGAAGGTTAAGGGGTGACTTGATTATGGCAGCATGCAGAACACAGGTACTACAGGTGTGGCTACATGCCACAGTGAAAGGCAAGCTGCATCCATACTTGTCACTGTGGTGTGTAGCTACACATCCTGGAGAAAGGCTCTGGCATCAGGGAGCTGCCAGAACCTTTCGCTGGTGCTGGGGAAAGGCTCCAGCAGTGAGTAGGCAGCAGGACACTCCACTGGTAAAAATAGCACTATAGACACGGGAGGCTCTGCTTGGCAGGGCTGGCTCTAGGATTTTTGCCGCTCCAAGCAAAAAATTTTTTGGCCGCCCCAGCTTTTTTTTCGTGTCCTACCCCCGGTTCTGCCCCAACTCCGCCCCGCCCCAACCCCTTCCCCAAATCTCTGGCCCCGCCTCCTCCCCCCCATTGCTTCCTGCGGCTCCCCCCCCACACAACCCTCTGCCTTATCTCACCTCCGCTCTGCCTGCTCCCTGAACATGCCGCCGCTCCGCTTCTGCCCCCTCCCTCTCAGGCGAGGGAGAGGCAGCGCGTTCAGGGGAGCAGGCAGAGCAGAGGTGAGCGAGGTTTGGGGGGAGCGCAGGAAGTAACGGGGGGGGTAGAGGAACCGCTCCATGCCCCAGCTCACCTCAGCTCCACCAGCGCTGCCTCCCCCGAGCGCAGCGCCGCTCGGCTTCTCCTCCCGCCCTCCCAGGCTTGCTGCGCAGGAGGGGAGAGAAGCGGAGCGGCGGTGGCGAGCTCAGGAGAGCAGGCGGAGGTGGAGTGGAGGCGAGCTGGGGCGGCATGGCCGGCGCTGGAACGCCGCCCCTAGAAATGTGCTGCCCAAAGCACCTGCTTGTTTTGCTGGTGCCTAGAGCCGGCCCTGCTGCTTGGGCATGTAGAGAGACGTGTAGGGTATATACCCTGGGGGTTCAGACATGTAGGGCACTCTTCTCTACTCTGCTTTCCTAAGCTCTGGCTCACTGTCTACACTGCTATTTATACCCATGCAGAGGTGCTGGAACTAGGGGTGCTGGGGGTGCAGTAGCACCTCCTGGCTTGAAGTGGTTTCCGTCATATATAGGGTTTACAGTTTGGTTCAATGGCTCTCAGTACCCCACTATAAAAATTGTTCCAGCACCTATGTACCCATGCTAGCTGGGTGTGCAGTGTCTGTACTTACATACTACATAGATGTACCTTATACGTACCTACATGGGGAAACAAATATTTGATAATGGGCTCTTCAATCTAGCAGAGAAAGGTATAATGTGGTCCAGTGGGTGGAAGTTGAAGCTAGACAAATTCAGATTGGAAATAAGGTTTAAATTTTCAACAGTGATGGTAATTAACCATTGGAAAAATTTAACAGGGGTTGTGGTAGATTCTCCAATATTGACAATTTTTAAATCAGTTTGGGGAAGTTTTATGGCCTGTGCTATACAGGAGATCAGACTAGATTATCACACTGGTCCCTTCTGCCCTTGGAATCTATTAATTTATGTGCAGGGTCTAATATATGTATATATTTTCTTTGACTCAAGACAGCTTGATAAAATGAAAAAACTCTATCTCGTGAGCAGTGGAGATTATTTTCTCAACTCAGAAGTCTTATTCAAACTGGACCTGCTACTTGGAGACCAGTGGAATGCAAGACACTTAAAATGGATTCAGCCTGAAGTAGTGAAACCTTTACTTCTTTACTGGTAGGGATAACCGAAGATGAACTCTGAAGCCATTGTTTTTGTAGTGTTTACTTCCTTTTACTTTGACCCCAATCTGCTAAAGTTGTGAGGGAAATTCTGACCTCATTTACTCTAGTACAACCCCATGGAGCTAGTGTTAGCATAAGAGATAGCAGATCCTGGCCCTGTGAATTTTTGTTTGAGAGATCTGAGACTCAAGGTCAAACTCTATATTAAACTACATCCTGTACAGCCCATCTAAAGTCGCTGGTGTTGCACATGATATAAATCTATGCAGAGTTTGGCCCTGACAATTTACTGTTGGACCTCTGTTATACAGAATATTAATAGCTGTCTTGCTGTAACTTTGAAAGCCTGCTTACTGCACTGCTGCTAAAAGTTTAAATGTGGATAATTATATTTGCTTGTATTGTAAAGCACTTTGAGATCTGAGCATTAAAAGTGTTATACAGAGCTGAATACTATTATTTATTTAGCTTTGATTTACAAAGGCTGTTCTCTCAAGGACTTCACGGTAAATCATCTGTCTTCATATTAATTGTTCTCCTTCTGCTGTAGTAGATTATGCAGATTCTAACCTAGTTTGCAAAGCATAATCAGCCATATTCTTTTTCATTTCCTCCTCACCCCCCACCCCAGCCCCCAAAGTGAAAATCTGCATTCATGAACTAAGGCTACCAAATTACTTCATGCTACCACAGTGCCTCATGGGAGCTGTAGTTTGGGTGTCTCATGGCTCCATTCTCTTTTATAGACTAGACATAGATTGTTAGATTGAATGTAAATTGCAGTCTCATGAACAAAAGCAGCTGTATTATACTTTGCCATTTAGAACCCTAACATAATTTAGGCAATAGATCACTTTTATATTTAGAATAGTGTAAGAGGTAAATTTATCTTTTATGTTGTCTGATCTTTAACTCTGGTTATTAATAGCACCATACATTGATGTAGTAAATGTCACATTAGTCCAATAGTTTGTGTTTTGAATAAATTCTGCTTGTATGTATTCCCCCCCCTGCAGGGGTCCCAGATTTTGTGTCACTCATACAGCTGCAATACGAACTGCCAGTGCAAAGTTGAAACAGTGGCACACCTCTCACAAGAGACCAAGGACAGATATTGATCCTTACCCACAAATGGTGACATTGTTGCCACTGCGAGCTAAATCTTGTATTCCAAGGTTAGCACCTTCCCATCCTCAGGTAGGCATGATAAGGACCCTCAGAAGTTAACGGCAAAAGTTCTATTGAATTAAAAGGGACATGGATTTCGTCCTCATTCCTTGAGTCAATTTAGAGTCAGATCTAGTTAATCTAAGCTTGTCTCATCCAAAATCTATGTGTAAAATGCAGTAGAATGCTACTGTGTTTTATACAGTAGCTCCCATTCAAACTGCAGGTCAATTTCTGTTCACAGTTACACCCTGACAACTCCATTGATGTCAGTGGGCCACAAGGATATACCTGAGAGCAGATTTTAGCTGAAAATTTCAAATTTCATTGAGTTACATAAGAGCTAGAAGGCAAGATTCTGCTCTCTAGTATCCTGGTGTAAATCTGGAGTAATTCCACTGGTTTCAATTAAGTTACTTTGGATACATACTTACTAGCGTAACGGAGAGCAGAATCTGGCTCACTGTCTCTCAGATCATAATTGTTTAGTCAGAACAGCCATCTGTGATATTTTTTCTAGAGATGGTCTCAGGCTACAAAACTCAGATCTAGATATGGATTTTTAATATACTAGAATTTGTACATTGCGAGATCAGGGTTCTTGACTCAGCTCATCACAAAGGGCCTGAATATGAGAGGTCACTTCAATGGAATTTGCACGTATTCAGCAACACTCAGGATCAGGTCTCAAGATAGGAGCTATTTACAAATTGTGAATCCAGATCACAGTTCAGATTTCAAATACTCCCAAGGATAAAGGATGCTCTGATTCAGGGGTGAGTTCAAACCCATTTCTAATATTTTTATTGGAATAATTTTTGGAATGCAATTTTAATATCTATGTATATTAAAAAAGTAATTAATACGATAGATGGTTCATTATGGTCTAAATTAATCTTCGTGGCCTGATGTTACTGCAAATGGCTTCAGCTGTTTAATTAAAATTTCATGAAACTTCTTGATTTCACTTTATAGGGATTTATGCAAACATTTTTCTGGTTGTTGTTTTTAATGACGTGGGCTTGGATCCTTGAGATACTCGCTGAGTCTGGATTTTGAATGAACTCACAGTCTTAATGGAAACAAACAAATTTTCACTTGTTTTCATTTCAAACTCATACATAGTGCAGTTTCATTGCATAGCCCTAAACTGGTCCAGATTTGCTTGGAAGAGTTTTGCATTTTAGCAAAACTTTCTGGGAACCTAGCTTCAGATAACTGAATTTATAGGAAAGCCTGAAACTAGGTGAGCTTTGTGTGGTCTCAGGTTTTGTCAGAGCTGTGCAAAACGTTCATAATTCTAAGTTATCCTTTGAACATCTCAACTGATTTGTAAACTAGAGGACATTCATCTGCTGCCATTCATTTTCATCAGCATCCTGAGAGTTCAAAAGGAACAAAATCCTGGTCCTGTGAGCAAAGTTTGAGCAAAAGGGCTTTGTCCAGGAAAGTATGCAGGGGGTGGTGGAAGTCTAGATGAGCAGGTGCCACCACTGGGTAAAGAAAGGATTAGTAGATTGCATCTGCGCTGTGTGTGCCCCCAGATGTGCCCACATTTACCCCTTATGGTGAATAGTATAATAATGTACAGCTTCCCCCTACACAAGTTGTCTGCTTCCCTGTGCAATGTCTATCTGCTGTGTTTTGTAGTTTCCATGTCTTCTGGATCAAATCTGGAATCAGGAGCTACAAAGACAAAAAAGGTTACATTAAAATTGAAGGATCTTGATTGTTTAGGTGATTTGTTTAATATGGGTCATGTTAAACAAGATATTCCATATTCTCCTGTACCTTCATTCCATTTGCAGAAATCCCACTGACGTCAATTGGAATTTTATGTAAAGATGGAGGTGAAATATTGCCCTCTGCTAGCAACTTTTAATGCTTTGTAGTTATTAAAGGATGATGGAAAAAGCTTGAACCTACTTTACATATTGTGATTGGAAAGAAAGTCCCTGATGTCAATAGAAACCTTTAATTGGAGAGCATCAAAAAGAACAAAGGTGGGAAAATTTATTACTGAGTTGTTCTATTTTTCTATTCCTTTAGAGAAATGAAACCAGCTCACCCACAACCTTATTAAAAACAAATGTGATGAATTTATCTTCTAAGAGAGCTACCAGATTATTGTCAGCTACCCTGCCAGCAAGTGAAACCATCATAAGGGATGATTTCTACAGTGTAACCAATAAACCTGATGTTAGTAGAAACAGGTAGGTGCAAAAATCTCTTGTGTATTATCTATAAATCCCATACTTCTCACCTATTTAACATGGTTTTACAAAAGTCTTAAGATACTCATTGTTTTTACGGAATGCAACTTTTCCATTGCCCACTAATTTAATACAATAATCTGCTCACAAGAGCACAGTTATGATTTAATCTGCCTGTAGGGAAATTTCTTCCTAACCTCTAGCTGTTAGTGGTTTGCCTGTGCCCAGGAGCATGAAGGCTTTGTCCAGGGAAGTATGCAGGGGCTGATGGAAGCCTAGATGAACAGGTTTATTTAGATGAGCAACGTTTATTATCCTTTCTGATGTAACTGTCAGTGTTCTGACTGGGCACATACATATCTTTTTTAAATCCTTCTAAGCACTTGGCCTCCATGATAACTTGTGGGAAGGAGTTCCACAGGTTAATTATGTGTTATGTAAAAAAATATTTTCTCTAACTTAGTTTTAAATCTGTTGCCTTTCAATTTCATTGAATTTCTATTTGTTCCTTCTATAAGAAGACAGGCTAAACAGTAATGCTCAATTTATCTTCTCTATACCATTTATTATTTTGTTACGCCTACATCATGTCCCCTCTTATTTGTTTCCTCTCTAAACTAAACATTCCTAATCTTTTCTTAAGCAATTATCAAACATTTTTGTTTCTTTGTGGGTCCAGGCCAAAATCAGTGGGAAGCAACATGACTCGTCTCTCAGCTGTTACTGATGATACAAAATGCCTGAAGTCCCAGACAGATAGAAAATACACCTATGCTGAGTTGCTCCCAGTAAGTAGCCCTGGAAGAACCTGGCTTCCCGGAATCTATGGTTGAAGACACTTCATTCTACAGTATAACCAATCAGAGGGGGTACGCCCTCTGATTTTGGAAAATGTGTCTGATTATACAGATAATATCTTTGCCTTGTGCAATGTTTTCATTAGAAAGTAGGGCTGTCGATTAATAGCAGTTAACTGACACGATTAACTCGAAAAAATTAATCATGATTAAAAAAATTAATCGCCATTAATCGCAGTTTTAATCGCACTGTTAAACAAGACAATACCAATTGAAATTTATGAAATACTTTGGATGTTTTTCTACATTTTCATATATATCTTGTATTCTGTGTTGTAATTGAAATCAAAGGGTATATTTTGATTACAAATATTTGTACTGTAAAAATGATAAACAGAAGAAATAGTATTTTTCAATTCACCTCTTACCAGTACTGTAGTGCAATCTCTTTGTACTGAAAGTGCAACTTACAAATGTAGACTTTGTTTGTTACATAACTGCACTCAAAAACAAAACCATGTAAAACTTCAGAGCCTACAAGTCCTCTCAGTCCTACTTCTTGTTCAGCCAATCGCTAAGACAAACAAGTTTGTTTACATTTACAGAAGATAATGCTGTCCTCTTATTTACAATGTCACCAGAAAATGAAAACAGGCATTTGCATGGCACTTTTGTAGCGGCGTTGCAAGATATTTATGTGCCAGATATGCTAAACATTCATATGCCCCTTCATGCTTTAGCCACCATTCCAGAGGACATGCTTACATGCTGATGATGCTTGTTAAAAAAATGTGTGAATTACATTTGTGACTGATCTCTTTTCGGGAGAATTGTATGTCCCCTGCTCTGTTTTACCCACATTCTGCCATATATTTCATGTTATGGCAGTCTCGGATGATGACCCAGCACATGTTGTTGTTCGTTTTAAGAACACTTTCACTGCAGATTTAACAAAACGCAAAGCAGGTACCAATGTGAGATTTGTAAAGATAGCTACAGCACTCAACCCAAGGTTTAAGAATCTGAAGTGCCTTCCAAAATCTGAGAGGGACGAGGTGTGGAGGAGCATGGTTTAAGAAGGCTTAAAAGAGAAACACTCTGATGCGGAAACGACAGAACCCGAACCACCAAAAAAGAAAATCAGCCTTCTGCTGGTGGCATCTGACTCAGATGTGAAAATGAACATGCGTCAGTCCACTTTGCTTTGGATCATTATCAAGCAGAACCCATCATGAACATGGACACATGTCTTGTGGAATGGTGGTTGAAGCATGAAGGGACATATGAATCTTTAGTGCATCTGGCACGTAAATATCTTGCGATGCCTGCTACAACAGTTCCATGAGAACACCTGTTCTCACTTTCAGGTGACATTATAAACAGGAAGCAGGCAGAATTATCTCCTGCAAATGTAACCAAACTTGTTTGTCTGAGTGATTGGCTGAACAAGAAGTGGGACTGAGTGGACTTGCAAGCTCTAAAATTTTACATTGTTCTATTTTTGAATGCAATTTTTTGTACATAATTCTATATTTGCAGGTTCAACTTTCATGATAAAGAGATTGTATTAGGTTAATTGAAAAATACTATTTATTTTGTCTTTACAGAGCCAACACTTGTAATAAAAATAAATATAAAGTGAGTACTGTACACTCTGTATTCTGTGTTATAATTGAAATCAATATATTTGAAAATGTAGAAAACATCCAAAAATATTTAAATAAATGGTATTCTATTGTTTAACAGTGTGATTAATCGCACGATTAATCGTGATTAATTTTTTTAATCTCGCGGTTAATCTTGATTAATTTTTTTAATTGCTTGACAGCCCTATTAGAAAGCCAGAACTCACTCATAGTTACCACTCTATGGTATCCATTGGTCTATTCTATTTTTTTATTCTTAGACTAGGAAATAATGGTGGTAAGTGTCATACTGTGGTATGGTAACTACTAATAAATGATTATGTTTTAATCATAATAATGTTCTTTGTGTGATAGTAAAAAGGATTACTATGTGTGAGTTAATGGATAAATGCTTCAATAGAGACATTCCCACACCTTAGTACAGTTTTGGGCAGTATTTTAGTGATCAGTGGAAGTGAGAGCTTGAATATGGCCCTAAAATATGCAGTGATGAAAACAGTAAAATATACATGAGGAACATTTTTTTTCATCACTCCTACACTTTATTGTATGGCTTGTAAAATTACTGCCTCCAAAAGCAACTCCCTGAATCCAGTGCACAGAAGAATGTTTTCTTAATTTTTGCTGAACTGATGGAGGCTTTGGGGGCTTCCTGCTTCTTGAAGTCCAAGAATTAAGAAATAATGCCACACATACAACTATAAATCCCAAACTCTTCATGTCCATTGAACATTCCAGAGGTGTCCTGTTCTTTCATAGAGATGTTGGCACTGTTCAGGAAATAAACTCTAATAGTTAAACCTTTCATATGTGCATTGAGTTCCTTAATCTGTTAATGGACTGGTTTCTTTTATTAGGATAGTACTCTTGTTTATTCCTTTGCTGAAGGTATTCTCGTTTAGTTAACAGTGGTGGAACAGGTGGATATTTGTGGTCAAGTGAAATTTATATTGGGGAACCAAACATTCAGGAAATATTCACACAACTGAATATTTCTATTTGTATATCCCTGTCTTTTGTCTGGAGGAGTCTATCTCTGGCTGAGGGGAAGAGAGGCCCAGCCATTTATTCTCCACTTGGTTATTCATGGAGGCTATCAAGGACCCTTATGGTCATTTATGCCACCACAGGACATGACGGTGGAATCTGCTTGGTGTAATGAGTGGTCAGTGATGACAATCGTTAATCACTCTCTCATCACTGACCCAACCATCTGCCCACCAGGTTTTGACCTGCCAAGGCACCTGTGGCCATCCCTGAACCAGTTTCGAACAACACAGGGCAATTGTGCAGCCAGTCGCTCTTCAAATGGGGTTTCTCTAATGACCCGTGATGTAGATATAGTCAACTTCAGCCTACATTGCATATCCTTGACGAGTGCCCAATGGCTTACTTTGATGGTGGGTGAACTCCAGTATGAAGATGATTGTGCTGTAGTTGCACACTCAAAGAAGGATCTATAAAGAGCCCTTAACTGCTTCTATGAGCTTAAAAAAAGTGTAGGACTAACCCTGAACATTGGAAAAACAAAAGTTCTCCACCAGCCAGCTCCTGGTCAATCATCAAACCGAGCAAGGAAGTTCTACATTGACAGAGAAGAACTGAAACTCTGAAACCAGAGAAGAACCTTGCCTACCTTGGCCACCATCTTTCACAGATGGCAGCCATAGATGTTAACATTCAGCACAGAATCCGCTGTGCCAGCCTTGTCTTTGGCAGACTGTCTTGATGGATGTTCAACAACCATGACATCAGAACACACACTAGACTACAGTGGTAATTCCAACTCTCCTCTATTCCTGTGAGACTTGGGTGACCTACAGAAAACACCTGGAAAGCCAGCACTATCACTTTCTCCAGAAGATCCTCAACAGAAAGTGGAAGGATCGCCACATTAATGTCATTGTCCTCATGGAGGCCAACACCTTCAGTACTGAGGCCATGATTATCCAGCACCAGGTGAGGTAGAGAGGGTACTGTGCGTGCATGCCTGATGCATGCCTACCAAAACAACTGCTGTACACCCAACTCACCAAAAGAGAAAGGAAATGGGAAGGCCAAAAGAAACACTTCAAAGACACCCCCAAGACAAAGATTAAGAGATGTGTCATCGATACCACGCACTGGTAGACAGTAGCCCAGGACAGGGCTAACTGGTGAAGACTTGTCAGAGAAGGAATGATCACTTTTGAGAAAAATTGCCTTGCCCTGGTTGCAGAAAAATGGCAGAAAAGAAAGGACAGACAACTGTCATACAGCAATCATGGCCCAACCCTGCCTTCCAAATCACCTGCAATGTCTGCCAACGAGTTTGTGGCTCAAGGATTCAGTCACCAAACGACCCATAAAAAGTAAAATCTGTGGAAGAGATCATCCTTGACCTCAGGGGATCACTGCTGCTGCCACCCAGCTGATGATGATGCTATCAAATGGCTGGGCACACTGAGCATATGCTGAGTATCAAGAATTCTAACTATCCCGTACCCTCAGGCTTCCCATTGTGTGACCCCTTTCTCACGAGACTCTCTCTCAAAAGGCCCTGCTCTTTCTTTCCTACCTGCTCTTGAGCAATCTTTGGAGAGAAACCTCCCATCCCCAATCCTTCATCCACTCCCAGTGTCCTCACAGGATGAGACCAGTCTGCCACATATCTCCTCAGCTCTTCAGGGGTCAGCTCACTGGCCTGCATTTTCCTTGGGATTCTTTGCAGGAGGATAGGAGGGAGATGTCAAAATAGACTCTCTCTCCCTTAAATCTCTCCTGTCCTACACAATACTCCTGGATACTTTGATACCTGGAAAGTTACTGGAGCAAGTTAATAAACAATTGATTTGTAAGCACCTGGCATGCCAAATCAACCTAATTTCCTTCTTTGACAGGGTTACTGGCCTAGTGGATGGGGAAAGCAACAGATTTGATTTCATTTAATTTTTAGTAAGACTTTTGACACAATTCCACATGATATTTTCATAAACAAACAAGGGAAATGCTGTCTAGATGAAATTACTATAAGGTGGGTGCACAATTTGTTGAAAGACTGTACGGAGAGTTGTTATCAATGGTTTGATATCAGATGGGACCCATGGGGGCGGGGTGTGTGTCCTCAGTCTGGTATGCTTCAACATTTTCATTAATTACTTGGATAATGGAGTGGAGAATATGCTTATAAAATTTGTCGATGCACTAAATTGGATGGGGTTCCAAGCAGTTTGGAGGACAGAATTAGAATTCAAAACAACCTTGATGAATTGGTCTGAAATGAACACGATGAAATTCAATAAAGACAAGTGCACAGTGCTACATTTAGGAAAGAAAACTCAAATGCACACCTACAAAATGGGGAATAACTAGCTAGATGGTAGAACTGCCGAAAAAGGAGCTGGAGGTTGTAGTAGCTCACAAACTGAATGAGTCAAAACTGTGATGCAGTTGCAAAAAAAAGGCTAGTATCATTCTGGGATGTATTAACAGGAGTGTTGTATGTAAGACACAGGAGGTAATTGTCCCACCCTACTTGGCACTGAGGCCTCAGCTGGAGTATTGTGTCCAGTTTTGGGCATCATGCTTTAAGAAAGATGAGACAAATTGGGGAGAGAGTTTAGAGGAGAGCAATAAAGATGATAAAAGGTTTAGCAAACCTGACCTCTGAGGAAAAATTTTAAAAACTGGGCATGTTTAGTCTTGAGAAAAGAACATGGAGGGGGATCCGATAAGAGTTCAAATCTATTAAGGGCTGTTATAAAGAGCATGATCAATTGTTCGCCACATCCTTGAAGGAAGAACAAGAAGTAATCAGCTTAATCTGCAGCAAGGGAGAATTAGTTCAGATATTAGGAAAAATGTTCTAACTTTAAGAATATTTAAGTACCAAGGAAGATTGTGGAAACCCCCTCACTGGAGGTTTTTAAGAACTTGTTAAACAAACACCAATCAGTGATGGCCTAGGTATTATGGGTCCTGCCTCAACACAGGGGGATGGACTAGATGACCTCCGCACACCAATTGTATGTGTAATATAATGTAAAATCTGGTTGACTGGAGTGAAGATGTCAGCTGAAGAGTCTGCGTAGCACCCCATTTCAACATAATGACATCTAAGAAAAATTAATCACCTTTATTTCTTGCTGTTCTGTTAACCTAGGGTAAAAGTCCTACAGAGAGTGTTATCCTAGGGGGTTCTAAAATGGAATGCATGCTGCAGTCTCTTTATGTGGAGAACAGAGCAGGCTACTTCTTCACGTGCTTCTGTGAGAAGTCAGGGAATGAGGTATGAGGTATTTTCTTACCCTGTGGTAATTTATTCCATAACTGACTGAACACCAAGCTACAGAGGGCAGCCAGGCTGAAAAAATAATTGGAGAAAGAAAGGGGTGGTGGTCATGCATATTTTGGAACTAAAGATGGGCCTCAACCTGACTATCCCAAACCTATTTGAAGTCTGAGTGTTCCATCAGGGATGAAAGGGACTATTCATTGTGAATAACTGCCTTTTCCATCTGGCAGAAAAACCAGATGAGATCCTGGCCTGCAGAAAGATTTAAAAAAGGGGGGGAAAGAAGAATATCTACTAGAATATAATCTCTTTCACATGCTAGTCTTTCACCCCCTTCCTTGTGGTGTCAGTAATGACCAGAAGTATCCAGCATTTGCAAAAAGTTCTTTAGCGTTAACTGAAGTTCCATGAACTTCTAGGAAACATCATTATATTTCTTCTCTGCAGTCTGCAAAGCCACTACTTGCTGCAGGATGTAGAGGGAGAATATGTTGGAGCTAGTCAGCGTGTGGGCTTTGCAGAAGCAGTGAATCTTTAGGAAGGATTTGAAAAAGATGAGGATGTAGGCAGTGGTCATTCCATCCATTGGCAGGTTTCTTATAGATTTCTCACAGATGTCTAGAATGCAGCAGCAGTGGCCAGAAATGCTTTCTTCTGCCTTTGGCTCTCCAGGAGACAAATAGCCACAATTTTTCAAACCTGGGTGCCTTAAATTAGAATCCTAAATTACATTTAGCCACCTACATAAAACTGGCTTCACTTTGCAAAGAGGATGAGCATCCATAAATCCCACAGAAGTAAATGGGATCTGTGGTGATCACTCCCTTCCAAAAATCAAGCCATTTATATCAAGTGTCTTCAGCTGTGGAACTTGTGTTCAGCCTGACCTCTGACTGAAACAAGTCTGTAACAAACAGGTTATGGAGCAAAACTCCTCTCTTCAGCAGGTATTCCTTTAATTGTCAGTCTCATGAAGCAGCTCATGAAGTAGCCCAAGAAATGTGACCCAACCCTCATAAGTGAAGGGCTAGAACAGAGAGGTGGGGGGAGGAGGGGAAGAGCTAGCTCTTTCTTCTGAAAGATGTTTGATATTTTTGTTTGACTCAATGAAATGGGGGCCAAGATATGATACCTGAGAAACAAATATAATAACAATATAGTCAATAACAATATAGTCACAATAACATATGCCCAGTATAAAACATTTAATTGTCTGGATTATTGCTGCAAAATGCAATCCCACCATGGCACAAGTTCTGCACGTACATTATCAACATTTCTTAAGTGCTGGCTTCACGCCATCAAAATGTGGTTACTTTTCAAATGTTAACTGTAACGTTAACAATTTTAATGGCCAATTATATGCAAAGGATACAATAAAAGATATAATATCGCAGTGACAATGCCATTAAACATGTTGTCCTGTTGCCAGTATGCAACAGAAGATTAAAACCATCTTAAATTGAGCTTGATTTATGATGACCCCAAGGAGCTAAACAATTACTTGGATTGGAAACCCAAGCTTTTATAAAGCCCTGATAATTGGGTAGTAATAACTTATATTCTTTTTCCATCTGTAGCTGTGGAAGAACAGTGCGTACTTTTGGTTTGACCTACAGGCTTATCATCAACTTTTCTACCAAGAAACCCTTCAGCCTTTTAAACTATGCAAGCAAGCTCAAGTAAGTTATAAATGTGTTTTCCTTTCAGTAATATCTTTGTTCAATGTAAGACTGTTTAAAAAAGACAGAAGAACTGAAAGGGTTTCCAAGTCTCCTCAACCCCAAGCAAAGGAAATTTGAGGTTGTGGACAATAAATCCAGCTTTAAATTGTTACCATGGAATTGCTTGACTTAAATGTTAGCCATGCATAGTTTGTTTCATAGGATCAATTCCATTCCCAGTTTTTTCTATTAATATTCAGTTTGCGTAGTCTCCCCTTTGCTACTCACTGCTACCTCTTATTTGAAAATAGCTACTGTTAATGCTGATCATTCTTTTCGTATGTTTATGTGTAAATCAGTTGCTACCCTCTCCCATGAGGGTTAGAATTTCAAATCCTGAAGCCTAAGCTTAGGATATTGACTTTAGTCATAGAAGTGGATCTTCCAGTTGTCAGTCTTATGGCTTTTCCTTTTCTTAATTTCAGCCCATTATTACTCCTGATTACACAGTTACTCTCCCTCCTTGGTGTTAAGCTGCTGCATAGATTTTTAGAGTGCTAATGAGATTGCTTACCTGTGAGAGTTCTTCACTGGCTTTACACTGTAAGTTCAGGTGCAATGAAAAAGTTAATTATTCTCCCACTGACCAGCAATGTCGATAACTCAGACCCTGGCCCTATAAGACTGTTGGATACTGATGTGGGAGAAAGATACAGCCAATTTAAGTATGCCATATACATTTTACTGTCATTTTGAGAAACTTGGGTCTCCTTTTCCTTTCTAAATTATCCTGTGACTGGGCAAATTGTATCTAAATCTTTAAATATATGTCCGTTGCCCCAAAGACAGCAGACCCAAGTATCACTTAGGGAGCACCACTTCCCATGTCCATAAAGCATATGTCTGTAGAGAGAGGAATGGCAATTTAAACAACCAGGGTAATTTAAATTACAATGTAATTTGCATTATAAGTTATTGCTATACTGAGCAGTTGTAACTCTCCCTCCATGGCTTTTCCATAGCACTGAGTGTGCATGGGTCAGTGGCTGACTGTGGATATTGATTGAACTGGCAGAGGGATGGCTACTCCTTGGGATCCTTGTCAGGGGAAGGAGGAGGCACCTCCTACTCCATGCTCTCATACCTGCCCAGAAACACGTGGAGTCCATGTGTGTCCATGGGGAGCTGGGGAGTCTCAACCTACTTCAGTCTCCCATTCAGGTTCACTGGAGACAGGGACTCTCTCCTTCCGCATCACTTATGGCCCTCTTAGAGCCATCTTAGACCCACAGGTGCTTTGTTGGCTACCCCTACCCTTTAGTTGCAGTTGTCACAGCTGGGTTTCTGGGCTTGCTTTGGCGGGGCTACGGAGGATTTTTTCCTGTATTTGCAGCATCCTAAAGGGCTGGTAATGTAGGAAATTAAGGAAAAGAGATCACAATTAAAACAAACAATAGACATTAGACTTCGGTGGTAATGTCATTAGTAAGGGGTAATAAAACAGAGTAATTATTGTCAATACTTGTGTCCAATGTCCAGTACACATGAGAGGCTTTAGAGGCTAGCTTCTGGGCTAAACCAAAGCCTGGGACCCAGGAGTTCCTGTGGTGGAGTCACCCCTGTTGCCCCCACCACCTTGTCTGCGGAGGAGGATGCGGAAGGTATAACTGGCTGAGTCACTCCCTCAATGTCCACAGAAGCCTGAGGGACTTTGTCCTGGGCCTCAATAGCCTGTGGGCATAGGAATGTTTTAAGGTGCATGAAGAATAAAACACCCTTTGTCTGTACCCTCACTCTCCTTCAGAGTGGGAAAGTAGCAGGACTGAATCCTGTCTTCAGTTAGGGAGGGCTAGACTAAAGGAGTCAATCTTCACTCATTGGGATGTTAATGCTTAAGGCTGGTTAATCTCATACTAGAGCCAATTAATGCCTGGTAGTCTGAAGGGGTGAGAGCGGAGTATGGCAGCATGTTCAAAGTTAATAAAGTTGCAGCCTGCTTCTTTAATTCCACCTCAGTTCTGCATCTTCATTCTTCTGTCTGTCCTGATCTAAGCGTTCTTACTCATGGGCAATAAGGGAAACACCACAATAACTCAGGGATAACAAACACTCAAAGCAGTCACAATGTTGAGTTTTTCTCTTTTTCCTAAAATTCAGGAGGACACATTATAAATTGTATGTATCAGTCTCTGTCTTAAGACAAAAATGTCAAACCTAGTCGCCTAAAGTTTGATGTCTAAATTCATATTTAGGCATTTAAATATGTGAATGGCCTGCCTTGAGTGCCTGCAGAACACATATATATTAAAGGGAGCTGCAGGTACATAGATTCTTTGAAAAATCAGGCAATTTTTATTTAGGTGTCTTAATATGGATTTAGGAGCCAAATTTACTTTTGAAATTTTTAGCCTTTGGGCCCGAGTCTCCATTGTGTTGCACCTTGTGCAGTCATTTGCACCAATGCAAAGTGGATATGAAATACTGCCATTCTGATTTGGTCAAGTTTTATACTTACTTTGCCCTGGACTAAAAGGCTACATGACTGAAAAGCAAGCCTTTAGTCTTGTCTTATCTTATTTCCAGCCCTGGCCTGGTGGTGACAGCAAAACATCATACAATCAGCGTTACTAGGCAATCACAGAAAGCTACATACACATGACCATTAAAGTAAATACATCAGAACGAAATATGTGAAACTGTTCCATTAGCATCACAGCTGAAATGAAATATAACAAATCAACACATGTGCTGAAACATTTGGTATCATTCTCAAGTTTGCCTTTTAAGGCTGCACACAAATTATTCTTGTTTTCATTGGAACACAGATGAGAGTCAAGCTGTATCCAATCAAAAGGGCCTGCTTCTGGAAAAGATGCCTTCCCGAATTCTGCACTCACCTTTGAAACAATGAGATAGTTATTCCAGCTACTCCTAATGTCAATCAGATTTCTAACAGCACATTGTCATATATTTTACTATTTACTACTCAGAGAGATCAAGTGTTTCATATGATTTTCTGTACATAACACAGTTAGAAGAAAGAAGAAACTTTGATCACTGTATTTTCCTGGTCAGTGTTTTATCTAAGCTTTATGATATGCCCTGGCATGTGTTTCCTTAATATATAAGTGTGTATAATAAAAGAAACTCAAGTGAGGATGAAATGTGATGCACTAGAAAAAGATGAGTGACAGTAATAATCCAGGAATGTATGGGTTATTTCACTATAAACACACATGCTGGAGTGTAAAACGAATTGGAAAAAGAAAAATAATAAAGAAACAAAAGTTGCAATCTGCTATGAAAAATAGTATTTAGGGTTAGACAAATTTAATACTATTATTGGAAATATAGTATTTTAATACTAGAGCCAATTTAGATGAAGAGTTATTATTATCATGGATTTGTTGAGGAACAATACTAAGCATCCTTTGTGTTTTTGCATAAACCTAAGCATTCTGAGATTACATACTGAAAATCTTTACATTTAGGGATGAGTTTAACCAAAACCCCAGATCTGAACACTCCCAAATTTGGGAGTTCATAATCCAGACCTGAATCATAATCTGACTTTCCCAGAAGTTTGGTATATTTACATTTGGTCCATTATAAATAACTTCAAGATGCAAATTCTGATCAGACTCCAGATTCCGGTTTTGGTTTGGACCCATCACTAACTTTAATACTTTTATAGAAAAATATATAGCTGGAAGGTAGGAAAATTCTTTGTGTGTTTTACTGAAGTTGCAAAACATTGAATAAATTAAGTCTGATGGGCCTGAGATTTTACATATGCAAAGATCTTTATTTGAATTTTACAGCCTTATGTTCATTTAATTTAAAGCAAGTCTCTTGTAATACACAATATAATGCTCTATGAATTCCTTAGTGCACAGGCTCGCATAGGGGCCATTCAGGAGTTTCACAGCCCCAGTGAAAATCTGGAAGAACAGTAATTCTTATAGTTCCCTTGCATGGAGCGGAAACAGGGCCTCTGATACACCACGGTAGTTGAGCAGGGCAGTCACCTTGGACACCAGCTTCCAGGAGGAGCCAAACTGCTAAGCAGCTCGCTTTTTTTGGTCTCGGCCGCTCAAAGAGTGGAGATGAGCACCGAAAATGTTTTCCACCCTGGGGGTGCTCCTGGATACACCCATTAAGAGCATGTAATGTGTTCTTCCCTCTGAAACTGACTGGCTCCATTTGACAGTGCAGAAGGAGAAAGCCATGGGCACCACTTCTCCTCCACTTGTTTGTGATGACCAGCACAATTTGCAGTAATATCCCATTCACTCCTTACATTCAGGCCAGGGCAAGGTGTGCAGTTGTGACTGACCCCTGTATTGGGAACACAAGGTGGTGGAAGGTTCCGTGTCACCTCTCCCATCATGCATCAGCACAAGCACTTAGTCACACTCTGGCCCTATATTTCTACTTGGGGGCTCAGACATTACAATGATGGGCATAGTATAAAAATCTTGATAGATTGTTGTGTGCCAGCTTCTCAGATGTCATAAATCTGTATATCTCCCTTGAAGTCAACAGAATTACATCAGTTTAGAGCAACTGAGGAGCTGGTCCTTAGGGTATATGTCTATGCTGCACTGTAAACCTGAGTGTCCACACCGAATTGTAAAACTGGATTTACAATTGCTGGACCCTGGTCTCACAGCCATGCTAACACATCCATACTGCACTGCACAGACCTTCTGACTCAGTTCTGCGAGTGCATCCACATTGCAAAATGACAGGGCTTGGACCCAAGTCACGGTGGTATTCAGGCTCTGACCCACCCCGTAGTGGGGTCCCAGGACCCAGGTCCCGAGTGCTTGCTGACCTGACTCAGACTGATCTGTGGGTGGATGGATGTAGGGCTTGGGCTCCAGTCTGAGTCAGAGCCTGGCCTCCATGTACCATGTAGACATACCCTTAGTTAGGGAAAATTAGAGCCCTCCTAAAGCTCATTTAACACCTGTAAATTCCCATGTCTAATAAGTAATAACTATATATAGCCTAATGGATACAACATCTGCTTTATGTAGGAGCTCATTCTGTAGCATCTCCACATGTGAAATGGAAGTGGTCTCACTAGCAGTTCCACATGTGGAGCAGCTGCTGCATCAGGCCCTCATGTTGCAAAGGTGGTGAGTTCAAAGCCCGCTAATAATTTATGACATTGTCTATCAAGGCAATTATAAATTAGTTTTCCCCACTTTTCCAGTTTCTAAACCAAAACAAACAGAAAGCCATTTGAATGAAAACATTTTGTATATAAAAAATTCTATTTAGAGAGAGAGAACAGTTCCATCAAAGAAAGATGTATTTTGCTTTTTAAAAAGCCACATTACAAGAGGAAAAGGAGGAATTGTGGCACCTTAGAGACTAACCAATTTATTTGAGCATAAGCTTTCGTGAGCTACAGCTCACTTCGTTGGATGCATACTGTGGAAAGTACAGAAGATCTTTTTATACACACAAAGCATGAAAAAATGGGAGTTTACCACTACAAAAGGTTTTCTCCCCCCCCCCACCCCACTCTCCTGCTGGTAATAGCTTATCTAAAGTGATCACTCGCCTTACAATGTGTATGATAATCAAGTTGGGCCATTTCCAGCACAAATCCAGGTTTTCTCCCCCTCCCTCCACAAGCCCACTCTCCTGTTGGTAATAGCTTATCTAAAGTGATCACTCTCCTTACAATGTGTATGATAATCAAGGTGGGCCATTTCCAGCACAAATGCAGGGTTTAACAATAACGTCTGGGGGGCGGGGGTAGGAAAAAACAAGGGGAAATAGGTTACCTTGCATAATGACTTAGCCACTCCCAGTCTCTATTCAAGCCTAAATTAATTGTATCCAATTTGCAAATGAATTCCAATTCAACAGTCTCTCGCTGGAGTCTGGATTTGAAGTTTTTCTGTTGTAATATCGCAACTTTCATGTCTGTAATCGAGTGACCAGAGAGATTGAAGTGTTCTCCGACTGGTTTATGAATGTTATAATTCTTGACATCTGATTTGTGTCCATTTATTCTTTTACGTAGAGACTGTCCAGTTTGACCAATGTACATGGCAGAGGGGCATTGCTGGCACATGATGGCATATATCACATTGGTGGATGTGCAGGTGAACGAGCCTCTGATAGTGTGGCTGATGTTATTAGGCCCTGTGATAGTGTCCCCTGAATAGATATGTGGGCACAGTTGGCAACGGGCTTTGTTGCAAGGATAGGTTCCTGGGTTAGTGGTTCTGTTGTGTGATATGTGGTTGCTGATGAGTATTTGCTTCAGGTTGGGGGGCTGTCTGTAAGCAAGGACTGGCCTGTCTCCCAAGATTTGTGAGAGTGTTGGGTCATCCTTCAGGATAGGTTGTAGATCCTTAATAACGCGTTGAAGGCGTTTTAGTTGGGGGCTGAAGGTGACAGCTAGTGGCGTTCTGTTATTTTCGTCCCCTAACGCCCCTACTCTACTTGCGCTATATTGATAACATCTTCATCATCTGGACCCATGGAAAAGAAGCACTTGAGGAATTCCACCATGATTTCAACAATTTCCATCCCACCATCAACCTCAGCCTGGTCTAGTCCCCACAAAAGATCCATTTCCTGGACACTAGAGTGCTAATAAACGATGGTCACATAAACACCACCCTATACCAGAAACCCACTGACCGCTATTCCTACCTACATGCCTCCAGCTTTCATCCTGACCACACCACACGATCCATTGTCTACAGCCAAGCTCTGCGATACAACCGCATTTGCTCCAACCCCTCATCAGAGACAAACACCCACAAGATCTCTATCAAGCCTTCTTACAACTAGAATACCCACCTGTGGAAGTGAAGAAACAGATTGATAGAGCCAGAAGAGTTCCCAGAAGTCACCTACTACAGGACAGGCCTAACAAAGAAAATAACAGAACGCTGCTAGCCGTCACCTTCAACCCCCAACTAAAACCCCTCCAATGCATTAATGGAAGCGGTTCTCCATCTGGTCCTCCCCATGGCGGGAGGGATAGCTCAGTGGTTTGAGCATTGGCCTGCTAAACCCAGGGTTGTGGGTTTAATCCTTGGGGGGGCCATTTAGGGATCTGGGGCAAAAATTGGGGATTGGTCCTGCTTTGAGCAGGGAGTTGGACTAGATGACCTCCTGAGGTCCCTTCCAACCCTGATACTCTATGATTCTCTATGCAGTCCACTCTGCAGCTCATTTTGGAGTACCTTCTGCTGCTGAAACAACAAGGTCTGGCCTTCTCTTCTGTCAAGATCCACCTAGCGTCCATCTCAGCCTTCCATCCCAAGGTCGACAACCAATTCGTCTTTTCACACGAGATCGTGATCCATTTTCTCCAAGACTTGAAGAGGATATACCCACCAGGTTAGAGAACCCATTCCTCCCTGGGATCTAAACCTTGTCTTGTCAAAGCTCATGGGCCCACCATTTGAGCGGCTAGCAATGTGCTCATTGTTACACCTCTCCTGGAAAGTGGCCTCCTTAGTGGCCATCACTTCAGCCAGAAGGGTATCAGAGATCCTGGCCCTTACATCGGAGCCCCCATATACGATCTTCTTCAAAGATAAGGTTCAGTTGCATCCACACCTGTTGTTCCTCCCAAAGGTGGTGCCACAATTCCACTCCAGTCAAGCAATCTTCCTGCTGGTATTCTGCCCTAAACCCTGTGCGAACAGAGAGGAGCAGCACTTGCACCCTTTAGATCTTAGACAGGCTCTGGCTCTCCACATACAAAGGACCAAACAGTTCCGCAGATCAACTCAGTTGTTCATCACAATAGCAGAGAGAAGAAAGAGCCTCCTCATCTCTGTCCAGATAATTTCATCCTGGATTACTTCATGCATCTGGACATGCTATGAACTCATGGGCATTTTACCTCCAGCTAATCTGACTGCTCATTCCACACCTCCTCAGCTGCCTTCCTAGCACAAGTCCCTATTCAGGACATCTGGAGAGCAACAACCTGGTTGCCAGTGCACACGTTCTCAACACACTTCCTAGCACACATTGTTCCAACACCCAGCAGACTAGAGACGATGCCAACTTCGGCCATGCAGTCTTGCAGTCAGCCTGTCCTTGAACTCTGAGCCCACCTCCTGCACAACTGCTTGTGAGTCACCTACATTGGAATGGACGTGTGCAAGCACTCAAAGAAGAAAAAATGGGTACTAATCTTTCTGTAACTGTTGTTCTTCAAGATCTCTTGCACATGTCCATTCAAAAACCCACCCTCCATCTCTTATTGGAGTCACTCAGTAAAAATAAACTGAAGGGGCACAGGGCTGGCAGGCATCCAAGGCCACTGGAGCTGACCCATGGATACCACTAGGGGAAAAAATTCATGCAACTGTGCTCGGGGTGCACACACATATACATTGGAATGGGCATGTGCAACACATCTTGAAGAACAACAGGTATAGAAAGGTTAGTAACCATTTTGGGTTTGGTTTTTTTTATGGTTGAAGTTTGATATGCTAAATAAAGAAAAGAGAAGTTATTTTTTAACTATTCAAACATTCCTCTGCTGTGCTCGACACTGAAACACAATAGTATTTTATTAGTGCATGAGAACCAGAAAGTAAAACTGACCAGCCTTACTTCACTGTCTAAGCTGAGTGAGACAAAACAGGGAAGGCTATTTTCTCAGGTGGTGTATATTAGTGTAGCCCCATTCAAGTCAGTGAGCCATGCTGATTTACCCCAGCTCAGAATCTGTCCCAAAAGTTGCATTATATCGGGGTCTCAAACTCAATTTTCCTTAGGGCCAGTGCCAGTCCTCAAATCCTCCCAGCGGGCCAATAATGTCACTGAAGATGGTGTTCAGAAAAGAAAATGTTTATATTGTATTTTTTATTTTGAATTTCTTAGAAACAATAAAACTGTCATACAACTTTATACAAGTCTTCGCCTCCCAGAGAGTTTTTAGTGTTGGCCAGCCACCTGGCAATGCTTCAGTTCTGTCAGTTTGTTGATGTTTGGCATCAGTGACTGAGCAGTTGAAACCTGCAGGATTGCAGCAAGGTGTGCATCAGATAGTTGTGTTCGGTATTTTGACTTGTATTCATTGTGGGGGAAAAAGTGATGCTGCCTCTATGGCTGCCTCTGCCTGGCAACCAATGATGCTACCTCCATGACTGACTCTGCCCGGCAACTAGTGGTGGTATCTCCCTCTCCCCCAGCCATTTGGAGCTGCGGGGGATGGTGCCTGTAATTGAGATTGCTGGCAGCCTGTCTGCATGCATCTCTCCTCCCTGGGCCTCAGTGGGGAGGTTCTCAGGTTGCAGATGGCCTGCAGGCCGCGATTTTGAGACCCCTGCATTATATTTTTGAATATTCTTACAACTTTAATGATATAAGGTGCTGATAACAACAAAAGTCAAGAATGTTTAAAACTATATGAATTTTATCATAGACTCATAGATATTTGCTTTGGTGAGGCTTTAGGCCCCAGCACTCCATTGGGATACGCTGAAGTGGGCTCCTGTGCTGTGGCCGAGTCCTAGTGAAATCAGTGGGGGTCTGCATAAGCACAGAAGTCCATGCTAGTGGATCCCGAAGCAGGACTGCGGTCTTATTGGTATTTCAAATTTTCAATTTTAGGTTAAAATTCCAAAATCTTGCTTGGCTTGGTTTCTAAAAAGCAAGAAGTAACCATCTTTCACAAAATGGTTTATTGTGCTACAGAACAGTGCATCCTGTTACAGTTAAATGTGTAGCGTAATAACAGTGTGTAACTCAAAGATGAAGATCCGCATTTGTTGTTGTTAATTGTGATTGCTTGAATGTAACTAAGGATCAGCAAAATGTCTCTGTGTAAGCATTACCATCACCGTTATGCATGATTTTGGCATCAAAGAAGCTTTTAATAAGCAGAAAATGTAGGAGTAAGGAAGTCAGGGAGCTGTGGCATAAACTGTATTTTGGAAAACTTAGTAGCATCGAGGGAATAGAGGAAGCGGGGGAAAGATGATGTGTTCGAGAGAGTAACTAGGATAATAAAAAACAGTTTGCTACCACACTCGTCTTTAACTAACTTATTTACTGTGGCCATTAGAATGGATGGTGGTTAAAAAACTGTTGTCTTCTCTTTTATTGTAGTTCCTTTATGCCACTTACATTGCTCCTTCTGCCAGCATGGATATTGGACTGCAACAGGATAAGAAAAATGAGATTTATCAGAAAATTGAGCCACCTTATGAGGATCTTTTTGACCCAGCAGAAGAATATATCCTCACCCTTCTGCTGGTACCATGGATGAAAATGGTGGAAGTAGACAAATGCATTTATGGAAAGGTAACTTATCTAGTGAGTGCCCTTTATTCTGTCCCTTGATCATCCCCATTCCAGTTACTGGGCTTGAGTGAGTGCAGGTACTGCTCCCTCAGTGTTCCTCATAAGGGAAAGAATGGGGCCATTGCTGCAGTTCCCCTCTGCACTGACCCCTGGAGTGAGTAGGACACATTGTGGAGAGCAGGCTACATCGTTCTGTAGATGCAACCTGCACTGTTCTCTAATGAACTGGACCAGTCTGCTCTGGGAGGGAATGTAACTTCCTGAGGCACAGGCTTTCCCTGTGGGATGGTGTGCTCTGTGCGGTCTCATAATCACACCATTGACTAAAGGTCACCTTTGATTTTACTTAGCATGAGTGGTCAAGGAGTCATTTTTTTTACCATGAAGAGATAATAAGCAGAGTTGTCAGAGTGTGATTATAATGACCCTAAGTCAAGACTAACTGCCTCAAACATGTCTTAGTGCTTAGAATTAGTTGTGGCTAATGCTTAGAGTAAGAGGAAATATTGTACAACAGACAAGGAGTGTTTGCCTGAAACACTCTACCATGTAAGCACGTGGTGAGTCTCCTGTGAAAGAATTGAGTGTATTCTGCAGGCTTATTGAGGCAGCCTGCTCAGTGTCCAATCCAGATATGAGGTGGGAGTGGCTCTCTAGACAGAGGATCTAAAGTAAGGGCTGGGCGATCCTGAGGGAGAAACTATAAGAACAGCAAAGCCAGAAGAGAAAGTTGGAAATTCCAATTTTGCTTCTTACAAAAAAATCAGAACAAGAAGTAATTAGGCAAGGCTGTGTGTTCTGACTGTATTCTGTATGTGGACTTTGTTTAAGAGTATGTTGGGAAATGCAACTGCTCACAAGCGGTTACAAAAATTAGGACCAAGTTTTGCTCTCAGATTCATAAAGTGTATCTGTGGATTAGGTGAGGAGGGGCAGTGATCCGTTTAATGGGAATGGGAATCTGGAAACCTGGGTTCTGATCCTCGTAGTTTCACTATAACCTTGGGTTAAGTGGCCTTCTTTTATTATATGTAAAGAAAAGAGCATTACATAATAACACCTCCATAGATGAGGGTATATTTGTTAATATTAGTAAAGCACTTTGAGATCTTTTATTGGAAATCACTATAGCAGTGAAAAGTATTATTATTATTATATTCTCTCTACATGCATGAACAGCTATGAGCATGCCACACATATGGGGAGACCAGGATATCAAGGTTGAAGACTGACAGGCCTGAGAACAGAATTTTGCCATGCTGTACATTTTATGCCATAATCTCTTCTCTTTCTAAGCTTTGTCATGAGAAAGATATTTCAACTACATTCTTAGTGATCTACAGAATATGCTATCAAGTATCAGAGGGGTAGCCGTGTTAGTCTGTATCCACAAAAACAACGCTGTAATTGGCCAACCCATTCATTAGTATGAAATTCCACTTAGACTTTGCCAGACTAATGTTATACTAAGCATTACACCTTTTGCAAACATTATTAACGCTTAACATATACTGAGAATAGCAGCTCCTCTGACCAAGTGGTTTCATTGTAAAGCATAATTCTTAATATTTTTTATTAAAAGAGGGATGACATTTTCTGAACATTCTTTTAACATATTGTTTTAATCTAAAACCTTCTATGATTGCTTTATGTTAATTTCATGCATGCAGCCTACAATGTCTCTGTTAGTGATATAATGAGAAACTTTTATCACCCTTTCTGCACAGGTGGTGTTTTGCTTTGCTGTTGTATGGTTGTGCATAAACTTTTCAAATGTCAATACTCTAATAACAGAAGAGAGCTGGGCAGATGCGTAAAAAAATATAGGGCCTGATACTGTTGAGTCCAGCAAAAAGGAGAAGACATATTCCTTAGGGTGGACAGAACAGCACATGCTCTGGAAAGCTCTGTGCTGCTCCTCTCAGACTATGCCCTCTTGATCCAATCCACTCTTCAGTAACTTAGTTCTCCTTCTAGGAAAGATCCAGCTTTGCTACTTCTTTAGGGAGAGGAGACTCCCTGTGTCCTCTTTCCCAACTTGCTTGGCAACACAGAACAGTTCATTTAGTCCATAGAAAACAAGATATTTCAACCAGCAATAAAAAAGAGGCTTAAATCATACATTTGAGGCATGGTCAAAATATCTTTTATAAAAACCCAAACACCAAATCAAACCTTTTTCATTATGGTGTCTCATCACACTTCTATCAATTCTCTCTTTAATCTTTGTACAAAATGGTCTGAAATTATTTTTCTACTTGTTTTATTATTACATATTATTTCTCAAAAAACAAAACCCAACAACGAAGAAACGGAAAAGGGTTTTCCAGCAGTAGAACAGAGTTAGATTGTAGCCCGTGGACGTTCAGATATACGAGGCTGAGTATGGTATGAGTGTCTAGATAGATGTTAATTTGGAAATATCGTCTTTTCTCTTTCATATAAGCTCTTCCATAATTAAGACCATGGTGGGGGAAGTCTGTCTGTGATGGATTACTGCACCACTACAACCTGTAGGTCTAAGTTTGGTAAATGTCCAGTTGCCACATTTGAACATTCCAACCAACACATAGATGCATAAAACAGTTACTTAGGCACCTAATTGCTGATCTGAGCATACAAATGCAAGATTACTGTTGTTGTTGTTGTTAAGCACCATATATGTGCATGGGGCTACACAGATTAAAAAATACCACTCAAAAATACCATTGTTTGCCCTGAACAATTTACAGTCTAAAGGCACCAACTGACACAATATGGAACAAAACAGGAAAAGCACAGAATAGTTGTCTTATAGCTTTAATATTTATTGGTTGGATTCTCTATTGAGGTGCTCATGTTTCAAAACTGGTGATGAGCATCATTTCCTAGTGAGTGCTAAAGTTCTAAGAACTGGATTGCTGCTTCTCAGTGGCTCTCATAGGGATGCAACTTGCAGTGATTTTTTTTTCTTCTAAACATCTGTCTCATTATTGGCAAGGGTGTTTCTTTTCTACCCACTGTCATTGGCAAGTTGCCTGCCCAGCTCTCCATCTTTCTATAATATGTACTTTGGGAATGACATAAGATATTATTTTTATTAGGTGGAGCTGGTGGAAGAAAGTCGACAGCTGGACTCAGTGTACTTTAGAAAGCTACAGTCTTTGCATCAAGAGAGTGTTTCCAAGAAGGATGAGGTAAGACAAGCACCTACTAACAAAAACAAACTTGATTTCTATCTCAGAGGCTTAACACTTTATGTATCAGCAATGAAAGGAGACTGTGAGCAGGTTTGATGGACCAACAGTGCTGTTCACTAGTATTAATTTTCAAATGAATGCTTGACAGCTATCATTCTTTTAATTATGGTTCCAATTCTGCTCTCAGTTACATCAGTATTTGGGCCTGATTCCACCTCCATTGAAGTCAATGGTCTGACTTCTACTGACTTCAGTGGGAGGTGGATTGGGCCCTAAATATTGAGAAAATCCTTTGATTTCAGTTGAGTGACTGGTTTATTTAAGGATAGAATCTGGCCCAATATGTTTAAAATAAAGCCGATGACAAACCTTAGTGATATATGCAACTTATTTCCTTAGGAATCGGGAAGTTTTTATATCAAGACAGATTCTTCTCCTTTTCAGCAGTGGTAATAATTTCTGTGTAGCAGCATCATTCCTTGTCTGCTTGGTTATGACAGAGCAGTGTTTCCTGTAACAGGAGAAAAAGTGACTGCATGACAGCAATTAGCAACAACAGAAGAGAAGGAATTAAAAACAATACAGAGGGATTAATGGAGGATTATTAGATTGTCCAGGTTATAGAGGTAGAAGACTTCTTTATATAATTGAAATTGTTTCTTCTGTTAGAGTGTTGCTCCTGAAGTCAGTCCCCTACCTCAGCCTGATGTTCTCCGAGAAGGACAGGTCTTAAGTGAAGTCCCTGAGGAATACAGAGATTGTAGCCTTCATGACCTGATCCACAACGGACTGGAGTTAGAACAGTTCCGACTCTTTCTTGAAGAGCATTCAGCAGTGTATGTTTGTTGTTTTTCAATAATTTCTGCACTCAAAATGCCCATTGTCTTTTATGGGATTTTTGGCATGTAAGGGTTACAGGATTGCAATCTATCCATTTTTTTTTTGAGAATTATATGTATGCATTAAAAAGAGAATTTTGTTCAGACATCAGAATGGCAGTCTCAGCTGTTTGCTAGGAATAAATCTCCTGTGATGAAATCATTTGTGGTCAAATGCTGCCTGCGTATGTCCCAGGGCCATTTAAAGGCATGCGCCCAACACAGACTTTGATCTATAATGAATTAAACCTTCTTTTTTTGGTAGAACAATTTGAATCTATTTTTTTTTTCAAATTGAAGGCTCAGAATGACAAATATATACACACAGAATTTGGGCACACAGCTATCACAAGTGTGTAAGCAACTGCAGTTTTGGTTCATGTAGTTAACGCAGTTAAATACACCATCATAGTAACTGCGTGTGTAATTTATGCATGCACACACAAATTTTCAAAATTTGAGCCTACATATGTAAAATAAAGATTTCAACAGAAGTAAATGCGGGGTTTGCGCCTAACTTCCCTATATCTTCCCACATTAGTCCCCATATTTTTAACATTCCAGAAAATTGCAAAAGTACTCAGTTCTTAAGTAACTGCTGAAAATAGTTAAAATATTTCCTTTTTTCAACCTTCCAATCCCTTTTTACACCCATCCATTTCTTTAAATTAGGTTCCCCTAAACTAATGCTGAGGGTGTTGTCTACTCGTCCAGGGTAAACGGTAATATAATTATAGACTAGCATAGAGCAAAAGAGTCAAAAATGCCTAAGTGACAGGTGCAGAGCTTTGTGGAGAAAAGGCATTCTGTTTCATGGAGGATTTTGAGATTTTAAACTATGGTTTTGTTCTGATTTGGAAGCTTTAGGGCCCCTGGCTCTGAGGAAGTCTACCTAGCAAGCTGCCCCATAGCCGCAGACCCTGGAAGCCCTGTGGTCCCCAACTCTGAGGCAGTCTGCATAGTGGGCTGCCAAGGAACTGGGTGGGAGAACTGCTAGGAAACGAGGCAGTGTTCCAGCTGAACGTTTTTTGAAACTGAACTGTCTCCGTTATACATTCCAATTTGGACAAATCGGCAAATTCCAGTGAAACGTTGTTGTTAGAATTTTTCCAACCAGCTCTACTAAGGAGACTAAGTCCTAGTAGGACTTAAACTCCAAAGTACCCAAGAGACTTTTGACAATGAGACTTCAGTTTTTAAGTCAATTAGATACTTTTGTAAATTTTACCCATGAGCTAATACCTCAAAAAATGAAACAAAAGTCAGCAAATATTTATTAGAACAAGAAATTAAAGTGGTTTGGCTGGATCTCCCTCTGCGTGTTTCACTTTCTGCAAATATTCTAGCAAACAAGTTTACTGTCAGGAATGTTCACAGAAACACCAAATTTTAAAAGAGAATAATCATAGAAAGTGAATTTGGAAGTGTGAGTATTGTAAATATTTCTCTTCTCCAATGAAGGAACAAAACCAGTATCATGTAACCTGTGTGTCCAATCAAGATTATCCCGTTAAAAAGCTGGAATTTTTAATATCAAATACTCATATTGAACTAATTATGAGCAATTTACAGACCAGGAATTTTATGTAGAAATTATTCATCTTTTAATATGGATAATAAAATAGTTGAGGAAATAGGAATTTATTAATAGATGATTCAAAAAGAGCACAAGAGGCAAATTCATCAAAGAAATTATTTGATCTGGTCCACTGTAGACTGAGACTTCAAGGCATTCCCTTTCTACATCTGATTGTTGAACAAGTGGCATAGTCGTTCTCATGTTAGCTTATTTCTCATCTAGTAGGGAACAACCGAGGCAAAAAGTCTATCCCTGATAGAGCATGCAAGATCTGGACACTTGATTCCACTTCTGTTAATTGTAATTAAAATAATAACTTGTTAGAATTCTAATTAAAATGACATCAACATGGAATAATGAAGAATATTCTCATTGATTTCTTTGTAGCATGGATCTCATGTGTTGGACAGATATTGAACAATTCAGAAGGATGCTCCACAAGGAAAAAGAAAAAAGAGAGGAAAAATCTAAAGATATTAAAAACAAGTACCTAAATAAAAAATACTTCTTTGGACCCAATAGTCCAGCTACAAAAGAACAACAAGACCAGGTATCAGTATATAAAACAATATTTATACACAGCTGTCACAGTTCTGGCAGATCTCCCCCTGCTGGACACGCTTCAGGCTGCTGTGGTTGGGTCCCAGATACTGGCCATAAAGGCTTTAAGCTTCCTGAGTCAGAATAGGCTCCTCCACCATCTCTTTGTGCATCTCTGGCACATTTTCTGGGCAAGATCTCTGTCTGTTACCCCTTTGCATAAATGGGACTTCAAGGTCCAGCTGCCCGAGTCCCCCAGGACCAGTGCTGAGCCCACATAGACACCCCAGTTGCTTAAACACACCCTTTCCCAGAGATCCACTTTGTGGGCACTCAAACTTACAGTTCACCTCCTTTGGGACTCATGATGGTGGAAGCAGACAGACACACAGACCTTGAAAGGTTCCAAAAGTAATCACTCTTTCCTGTAGATAGCTAAAGAATTATACATTTTTAGACAAATCAATAAAATGCCTTTACACATTTCCCTGCCTCAGTTTACTCACCAATCTTGACTGTTCTTTGGGTTTAGGTCATAGTCATCTTGGGTGTCCAGGATTCCTCTTCTCCTTATGGCTTCTCCTCTGAATCACTGAGTCTCTCTCTGACCCCTTCAGACAATGCCTTTTTGCTCTCTACAGTGGTTGTTGAAAGACCCTTTATCTTATAGTTTCCAGTCCCCTTTGTCAGGTAATCAAAATCCCTCACCAGGTGAGCTGTTGACTATTTACTCCCTCCCCCCACTAGGAGCAGTAGCCATTTTTGTCCATGGGTACACCATTTAAATGGAGGATCACCAGAGTTCAACAACCCTCTATTGTTAGCCCACTGCCAGGTGCAAGAATGTCTCTTGTCACCTCCTGTGGGTGTTAACTCAACATGAGGCAAAAGACAGAAGATAAGGCAAATAAGCCCCACATTAGAAATAGAGTTTGCAGTCTGACCCAGATTCACATAGAGAGACTCCAGCTTCAAATAGAATTCATCAGCTGTCTGCAGATTCCTGAAATCATCACAATAACAATTATACAAATACATGTCTTTATTCCAGCAGAACTTTGTGTTGACTGAGAGGTGTCCACTTTAATTAGCCGTCACTTGATGAATACCCAGTTTATTTTTCTAACAGATTATTTAATTGCGATTTATTTTTGTATTTTTGGTATTCCTAGCACAGAGGTGGGCAAACTTTTTGGCCCAAGGGCCACATCAGCGTGCAAAACAGTATGGAGGGCCAGGTAGGGAAGGCTGTGCCTCCCCAAACAGCCTGGCCTCCGCCCCCTCTCACTTCCCGCCCCCTGACTGCTCCCCTCAGAATCCCCCACCCATTCAACCCCCCTTGCTCCTTGTCCCCTGACTGCCCCCTCCTGGGACCCTCATCCCTAACTGTCCCCCCCAGGACCCCACTCCCTATCCAACCTCCCCTGCCCCCCCCTCCTGGGACCTCCTTGGACCCCACCCCCTGTCCAACCCCCCCTGTCCCCTGACCACCTCCTCCCGGGTTTTTGGGTGATGTGTGTGAGACCCTCCTCAACTCAGGGAAGGTATTTTATACAGTTTCAAATCGTTTGTGCCCCAAGGCCTTTGAACTAGGTCAGGCTATTCCTCAGGGGTCGAAACTTGAAAAAGACTTGCTACCTGCATTGTTTCATTATTGGGAATTTGTGTTAATTTCTCCCATTGACTTTAGTTCCTGCAGGAGCCATTCCTTATCTGACCCATTTAGCCAGGAATGCAGTCACTAGCCAGCCCATATAGATACACTTAATATTTATAAAGCTAACACAATAGTCTTTGAATGTTCCATGTTTCCATAACATTGCATCTATCACAAGGGATAAGTAACATTTGCCCATACACAAAAGAGCTTCTCTAATCTGTTATTGTATTTGGATTGTTTAGCTAATGCAGTCAGGTGGAGGCTGGGGACGCATACTTCATGATCGACTTTCCGCAGCAGTTCTGCTAGAAATTCAAAAATACGTCCAGATGAGGCTAGAAAAAAAGTGGCTGCCACTGTTCCTGGCAAAAGAACAATCTGGGGCACATAGAAAAACAAAGGTAATGTTTCAGATATGGCCCATCCCAGTACTGTTTTCATGCTGAGATGTAGCTTACTGCTAGGGTAAGATGGTGCAGAAAAATGACAGTCAATCATAGCTCATATTGAATTTAAACTGAAGGGAAGTGACTTGTGCATACAGCTTGCAGTGTTAAGTTGATGCCTGCGAATGAGGTTTTTTTCCCTCTAATAGCCCAATCCTGCTGATGGCCTCGTTAGCCACTGAAGCTGAAGAAGGCAGTTGATGCTGCCTTCACAGCCAGCCAATATAGGGAAAAGTTGGATCTTTGCATCAGAGTTCACCCTCTCTACTCCCCCACCACACATAGTCACACCCAGAAGAAATCGAGCTCCACAGAAAAGAGTTGGAGGGATGCTCAGGGAGACAAGAGCACAAACAAATGAGCTGGTTTCCCACACTTTGCTACTCCTGTTTCTCACGCTGCCCATGTCCTCCCACCTGAAGCTGTATCGCCTACAGGAGTTACTCCAGGCCTTCTGCAGAGCTGCCAAGTGGGAAGACTGGCTGGCTTCAGGCCTGGCTTCTGACTGGTTACATTAAAGAATGATCAATTAAATTACACATGAGTGTTCAGAATAGGGAGAGCTTTTCTCCTGCTGGCACATCGTCCTCTAGCTTTTTTGCTATGGGCATAGCTTCCACCTCACTGACTTTTATGGCAGTGTAGCTAGGATGGGATCTATGAGTGGTAGGGGGAATTACACTGCTGCTGAGAATAGCAAAAAATCCTGCTTTTAGCAGACACACACAGACTGAATGGAGAGTTTGTATTGTACTGATTGAGGCAAAACCTGCCGTTTCCAACCAGGCACTGAAGTCATTCAAATCAGACATGTAACTTAGTTTTAATTTTTTTTTAACATAAAGACGTTTCAAAGGGCTTACAAAAATTTGGGCAGATTGGATCGTCCATCTCTCTATTTGTTGATTTAGAGCACTGGACACTTTTCACGAATCTGTATTTTGTAGGTTTTTAAGTAAGCCAAATTATTTTATTTGCAAGACTATGATTTGTAACAATCATAGGAGCTTTGGTCTTTTTCTACCTCCATTTATGTTTCCTTACTATGTTCCCTATCTTATCACAAAGTGAAAGGATAAAAAGGTCCTTTAAAGCTGGGATTCTCAACCTTTTTCTTTCCTAGCCCCCCCACCCATCAACATACTATAAAAACTCCAGGCCCAGCAGTGGGCGGGGGTTTCAGATCTCTTGGCTTCAGCCACTGGGTATGGGGAGGTGGGAGGCCTCAGAGCTTTAGCCCTGAGAAGCTCAGGGGTTCAGTCATGGGTGGGGGCTCTGGGATCTGGATTTCAGCCCCTGGGTTGGGGGGGCTGGGGTTTCAGCTGTGGGAGGGAGGAACCGCTTGTGGCTTTTGTCCTACAGCTCTGCATCCGGTTTCAGCCCCTCAGGGGGTGCTGAGGCTCGGGGCTTCAGCCCCGTGGCTCTGCTCCTGGCTTCAGCCCCGTGGAGGTGCCAGGGCTTGCCTTCAGTCCCGCAACTCTGATCCTGACTTCAGGCCTGCGGAGGGCGCCAGGGCTTATGGCTTTAGCCCCAGGCTCTACTCCCAGTTTCAGCCCCATAGGGGGCACCGGGGCTTGGGGTGCCCAGCTTCAGCCCCATAGGAGATGCTGGGCTTGGGGCTTTAGAATCTGGTTGAGAACAGCTGCTTTAGTGTTTATTTAGTGGAATTGAAACCAGATGACATTCTCCATCCATCTTCATAATTCAGGGTGACCAAACATGCTGCGTTTGACCATGCAGCTCTTATTCAGAGAATCTTCCCTTGATTTAGGTGGGTGTTTTGGCTGCAAAGGGGCTGCCTGATCAAATCTACCTTTTCTGAAGCAGATGACTTAAAAACTGGGAGCATTTTATATCCAAACCCATTATAGCCTGCACATTAAACAAGAAGAATTTATTACTTGGCATATGAACATACTGATAATCTTGTGTTCAGCCACAGATAAGGGACATAGCTGAAGATCTCCTAATCCAGAGAAATGAGAAGAAGATTGGGTCCTGGAAGGCAAGTAAAGTATGTTATGTCTCTTTTCTCTGGTATTCCTTTGTTTCCCTATTGAAGCCTGGAGACTTCTTCATTGTTTCCCTGCTTTACATATCTAGGCCCAAGTTCACTGCTGGCATTTGTGGGTGTAATTACATTGACTTCAGTGGAGTTGTACTTGCTGACATTAGTGATTAATTTGGCCGCCAACTGGATGGGACTTCCAGCAATACTTGTACTAGCCAAAGGGGTCGCTCTGGAGCAATTCAGGTCTCTCCCCAGGGATTGTGCAGCAGTCTGAACTCCCCTGAGACTCATAATTGGTACTGGATTTTTAATGCACGTTCATCTGTATTTTCCATGCAGTGGACTTATTGGGACAAGCTGTTCATTCCAGCATCTGGTAGTTTATTTATTATTGAGAGTGGATTACATGCAGACACAAAAGAGAATGTGAAGTATGCAGCAGAATGGGCAAGTTTAATCATATCACACAGTATCCGTTTCATTTAGAATTGTATTTTAACCTTACAGCGCTAAGATAATATCGATTTTAAACATCTTAAACCTCAGTCATCTGACATTTCAGGAGACTTTTGCCAGTTTTTTTCCCCTTGAAGAGCAGTGAACTCTTTGTGGTTGCCAACGTGCAAGTTGTATACATTTATTCATCTACATTTTATTGTCTGTTGAATTCAAACTAGAGACCAGGTCACCATTACCGCTGCAGACCACTAGATAGAAAGAAATCCAAAGTGCAGGTGGGTTCTGTTAACTGGGTTTTCACCTGGTACCTGTGTTTAGGGAAATAGTTATTTGCAGCATCTCACTTAGGGCTGTGCTTTTGTCACATCTCATCATATAAGCAAGATGCATTTGATTATTTTTTCACTCCCATCTCCCAGCACTTAACCAATTCCTGATCACAGTGATCACACCACTCTGAATGGAAGCAGCTTTAGCATGTGAGGGAGGACTATAGTAAAATGATTCTTTTGAGTCAAATTTAACTAATTTTCTCTTAAACCAAGCTGATTTTTGGGTCGCCACTACCCATCTCCACTGGAAGAGAAGTACAGCCCAGCTGCCTGTGCTGCAGATTGTATATAGCTACTGCATGAGGAAAGCAATATGGTATCTCAGCCCTTAGGTGACAACAGCATGCATGGTGGTCACAAAGTCAGCATCCAGAAGAGATGGTTGCAACCTCCTTCCGAGCTGAGGATGAGAAAAAGCCAGTCTAGCTGCTGTTGTCCTGAATATTCTAGTAGCAGTTGAGGGGCAAACCAGAAGTCCAGACTGTGAATCCAGTCAGCCAGTGATGAGCACATCATCTCAGACTTAGGGATTTATATTACTCCTGCCATATCTTCTAGTTCCTTCCCCCACCCAATATCATTTGGTCTGTGTTATGCAGGAGATCAGGCTAAATGATCATAATAGTCTTCTTTGGCCTTAAAATCTATGAATCCCCTCAGTCTTATCTGGATTATGACTCACCCAGCTTGCCCTCAGCCAAACACTAAGGGCTTGTCTTCACTACGGGGAAGATCAATGCTGCTGCAGTCAATGCAGTGGGTGTTGATTTAGAAGGTCTAGTGAAAACCCAATAAATCGATGGCACAGTGCTCTCCAGTTGACTCCGGTACTCCAGCTCCCCGAGAAGAGTAAGATAAGTCAACCGGAGAGTGTCTCCTGTCGATGCAGCGTAGTGAAGACACTGCGGTAAGTTGACCTAAGCTATGTCGACTCCAGCAACATTATTCACGTAGCTAGAGTAGAGTAACATAGGTAGACAACCCTGGTAGTGTAGACAAACCCTAAGTAATGCATGTAGCAGTTTTGGACAGTCAGAAGGCATGGAGGAGTACAACGGGGTATCATCAGTGCACTTAAGGCACCACAGTCCTTGCTTCCTTACTAACCCTCCTAGAAGCTCATACACAGGTTAAACAAGAGGGGTGACAAGCTGGAATCTTGCAGAACTTCAGGATCGAGGAGCAGTTGCCCCACCAACTCTAAGAGTGCTCATCAGTGTTACAATAAAGCCAGTCCCCGGAGCAGCCCCAACCATCCTTGTTATGGCTGCAGTTGAGCTAACAAAAGCTCATGAGAAGAGGTGTCAAAAGAGTTGAAGCTACTCATCATCTTGATGAGTTGGGGTTATTTTCTCCTGTTTGCTCTGGGGTTTTTATACAGTTATTTAACTAGAGAATCAAGCACAGCCCAGAATAGTAACATCAACAGTCTACAGATGGGGAAACTTAGGCAGAAAGGCTAAGGGACTTGACCAAAGACAGTCAGAGTCTGTATCAGGGACGGTATTAGCAAGCAAGAGTGCTCTCAGTGCTGTCCTTAGTTACTAAGCTGTGCTGCCTCTGATTCTATTGAACTGCCCTCTTGGTGGCCCAAAGCCACGCTGGCTGCTCAGCAGAGGAACCCACTCGATGGCACCCAGATGGCTGGCAGCCAGGAGGGAGCTTGTAACGGCACTAACATCACCAGTAGCAGCCTCGGCAGCATTTCCAGCCCTGATTCTGTCTGTGGCTTTCCGAAACATTGAGGGACTTGTTATAGTTCCCACAGTGCCCAAAAGTTAGGCTGGGTGACTGTAGCAGGGGACTGTGTATAACCTGTGATTTTATTTTACTATTAAGAGAAACCATTGACAGACTTTCAGCTCCAGCTTTCACGTTACATTTCCAAGGCTATTTGCAACAAAAAATATTCCTCTACCCCTTGCTTGCTAGCCATGGGACATTACTCCCTCCCTTTAGATCCTCATGGATTGTATACTGATGTTATAGGGTAGTTTTCAGTCATCCATCTGATAACAGCGAGGAATTGCTTGGCTTATTGTACAAGAATAATAGTAAAGCATGAGAATTGTGAGCTCAGTAAAGAAGGACTGAGGGTTGATTTCCATTCTAAATTTCATGTCAAATGAACTTCTGCATAAATTGTCTTTCTTTCTCTATCCCCTCTGGCTTTTCTTTTTGCTCACCCTTTCATGCGCTCTGTTTCACTGTCTATTTTGAAGCATGAAGATTCCCAAAATGTCTTGATGACTTTAAATCACATTTTACTATTCGTGGAATTCATTCCAGAAACAGCAAACTCTCCAGCTTCTGTTGGTGATCATGGCAACACTTTTCAAAACTGGTTTTGTTAGTGAGGTCCATGTCAAAAGCATTTTGGAGTTTTTAGCAATGTGGTTTGTCTGTTCTTTTCTCTTAGTTGCTGTTGTTTGTTTGTAGAAAACTCAAACTGTTCCCTGAAACATAGCTTGTTGCCATAATTAATAGCAATGGCTGTTTCCATTTCCTCTCTCGTCCCTCCTTTCCAAAAAATGTTGTCCCAACCAACCACACAAACAAAGAAAGAAAAGAAAAGAAAAGAAAGATTGCCAAGTTCTATTGTATCCTTGTCATAAACTACTGAAAGTTAGGGTCAGTGCAAAGATAAGAATCAGACAGTTTACCCTAACTAATGCTTTTGTTATTGCTTTTTGAAACAGTTTATTCAGTGCATTTTTTTCCTTTTGACAGCATGTGGACAATAAGTGGGTTTCTTCATCTAGAGAAATAATCATGTTCCGTAAAGCGCTGCTGAATCCAGTAACAGCATTACAATTTCAGCGCTTTGTGTCTTTGAAAGGAGATTTACTGGAGAATGGAGTGCTCTTCTGGCAAGAGGTTCAGAAATATAAGGTATGGTGCTATAATGTGAGCAGGGGAATATCATGTAGATTTAAAAGTATATATCCATTAACATACTTCAGGAGACTTTTAACTATAGTGCCTTGATGCAATTTACTGTCAACATCAATGCCACCTGGTTCATTTTAAATTAATTGAGAATTTCATACCCATATTCCTTTGTGCTTATATACATTATAGAATCCTATTGACCTTTACAGGGATATTGTCAATTAACTCATGCCCAAAATTTTATTATTATTTATATGTTGAGCATTGATGTGCTCTGTGCTGTACAAAACACAGTGGGCATTCTTAAAATGTTTATTCAGGTTATAGATAAATTCCACTAGTATTATCCATTGTAAGTAAAGGGAATACTAATTTTATACACAATATGTACACAATTTTACAAAGGGTAAGTGTTCAGGAAAGATGCAGTCTGAGTTGTCATCATCCTCTCGTTCTCCCAAACTAGTCATGTCTCCTTTGGCCCAGATCCTCCGCTGCAGTAGATCAGCGTAGCTCTATTGACTTTAATGGAGCTGCACCAGAGTATTAGCAGGAAGTAAGTCATGCCTGTGTTCAGGAGAGCACAAGGACTAGTTTGTTGGGGAAGAGTCAACATGATTTTTGTAAGGGAAATCATGCCTCACCAATATACTAGAATTCTTTGAGGGGGTCAACAAGCATGTGGACAAGGGGGATCCAATGGATATAATGTACTTAGATTTTCAGAAAGCCTTTGATAAGCCTTTGACCCTCACCAAAGGCTCTTAGGTAAAGTGAGCTGTCATGGGATAAGAGGGAAGGTCCTCTCATGGATCACTAACTGGTTAAAAGATAGGAAACAAAGGGCAGGAATAAATGGTCAGTTTTCAGAATAGAGAGAGGTAAATAGTGGTGTCCCCCAGAGGTCTGTACTGGGACCAGTGCTATTCGACATATTCATAAGTGATCTGGAAAAAGGGTTGAACAGTGAGGCAGCAAAATTTGCAGATGATACAAAACTACTCAAGATAGTGAAGTCCAAAGCAGCTACAGGGGGGTGGGATAGCTCAGTGGTTTGAGCATTGGCCTGCTAAACCCAGGTTTGTGAGTTCAATCCTTGAGGGGCCCATTTAGGGATCTGGGGCAAAAATTGGGGTTTGGTCCTGCTTTGAGCAGGGGGTTGGACTAGATGACCTCCTGAGGTCCCTTCCAATCCTGATATTCTATGATCTCACAAAACTGGATGACTGGGCAACAAAATAGCAGATGAAATTCCGTGTTGATAAATGCAAAGTAATGCACATTGGAAAACATAATCCCAACTATACATATAAAATGACGTGGGCTAAATTAGCTGTTCCCACTCAAGAAAGAGATCTTGGAGTCATTGTGGATAGTTCTCTGCAAACATCCACTAAATGTGCAGCGGCAGTCAAACAAGCAAACAGAATGTTGGGAATCATTAAGACAGGGATAGATGATAAGACAGAAAATATCATATTGCCTCCATATAAATCCATGATTCACCCATATCTTGCATGCAGATATGGTCACCCCATCTCAAAAAGGATATATTGGAATTGGAAAAGGTTCAGAAAAGGGCACCAAAAATGATTAGGGGTATACAACAGCTTCTGTATGAGGAGAGATTAATAAGACTGGGACTTTTCAACTTGGAAAAGAGATGACTAAAGGGGGATATGATAGAGGTCTGTAAAATCATGAACGGTGTGGCGAGAGAAAATAGGGAAGTGTTATTTACTCCTCATAACACAAGAACTAGGGGTCACCAAATAAAATTAATAGGTAGCGGGTTTAAAACAAACAAAAGGAAGTATTTCTTCACACAAAGCACAGTCAACCTGTGGAACTCTTTGCTAGAGGATGTTGTGAAGGCCAAGACTATAACAGGGTTCAAAAAAGAACTAGGTAAGTTCATGGAGGATAGGTCCATCAATGGCTGTTAGCCAGGATGGGCAGGGATGGTATCCCTAGCCCCTGTTTACCAGAAACTGGGAATGGGCGACAGGGGATGGATCTCTTGGTAAGTACCTGTTTTGTTCATTCCCTCTGGGGCGCCTGGCATTAGCCACTGGTCAGAAGACAGGACACTGGGCTAGATGGACCTTTGGTCTGACCCAGTATGGCTGTTCTTATGACTACGACAATGCCTGGCCCCTACACACAGGCTGCAGAGAGTGGGGAAGGCTGCTGTGATCAATTAATGTGATCAATGATTATTATTATTTATCATTCATCCCATATTGCAGTAAGAGATGGAGACCTCAGTCAGGATTGGGGCCCAGTGGTTCCAGGCACTGTATGAACACAAACACTAAAGACAGTCCCAAGTAGGAGTAACAAACAAATGGAAGGGCTGGCAGGAGGGAGGATGAGGATAATAGTGTAAGAATATGTGGTTGCTTGGGCAAGCTATGAGCTTAATTTGCATGTTTCAAGGTTTATTTAAAAAATAAATAATAGCTATAAATAAATGAGATACTAATGATACCAGTAATCATTGCTGGCCACCTGCTTAGCCATCATAAATACAAGTTAACACATGAATAATGCTGCCACCACAGAAAAGCAGAGCTGGCTCATCAGGCTTTGAAATTACTGAACCCTAAGTGCTTCCCAAGCCCACTGGTTCCGAAGGCACAGCAGAACTGAGACTTTAGCTAAGGCTATGAGATGGTGATTCACTTGTTACTCCAGAACTGGGAGTAGCTGAGAGGCCAAAACCCACACACAAATGACTGAGGTTTATGTTGGTTTGTGGTTCTCCCGAGCTACATTATAGAGAAAAGTGGGCTCCAATTTGAAGTGTTTTCTCTGTGGACATATTCTATGAAGAAAGCTATTGTTTTACCCTCCATTTATGTTAATTTTATTTATTTTCCTATCTAACAAAGAAAAGTACAATCTGACCATAATTATACATGCACACAATTTGGCAGAGTTGGCAGCTGCTGCTCTTCATAGATGCCAAGGACTAGACAAGCAGGCGTGTTGCAGGTCAAGATGTACCATAGGACCATTGCCAAAAAGCTGTGTGCAGAACTTTGCATAGTGCCTTCCTGCAGTGCCTGGATCATATTGTGCCATTGGTTTTCAAACAGAACTCCCTGTGAGAGTTGACGTCTGCAGTGCTCCTTACCACCTGGCAGATTGGTAGGATATTTTTGGGCAACTAAAAGATAATAAATAAGAAGAAATGACTTTTAAAATAAATATTAGACAGTAGGATTTTTTTTCTGTCTGCTACACTGTGTTCTGCCTCTTATCTTTCCTTTTATATCCTATGGCTTGTTTCTCTTTCCTCTATGATTTATTTGATATTTTTTACATCCTAAATTAATAAGAAAAGGCATAATATTATTGTAGGATATGATGAATATGGTTTTCTATTGTCCTTTCAAACATACATTTATCTTTTCTCATTGTAATTGTTATCATCTTTTCCTTTCACACCATTAAAAAGTATTAATAATAAAAACAAAACAGTTCTCTGAATTATGAAATATCTTTTAAAAACAATGGGGTTTAATTTCCTTTCAGATTAAAGATCAAGCTGCAAAACAAATTCTTCTATCAAAAGTTAACCCAAATTCTTGAGCTCAATCAGATCTGCTCCCACAGGTTCTCTAGAGTGCTCACTGCATCTTAATAGAGATATTTAAGGAACTGTGATAAACTCATAATACTATGGAAAGTTAGGAATTCTGCATAGAAGGAAAATGCATATCAAAGGATTTGAAGGCAGTTCTTCATAACATTTTCTCATAGGTTAATGCTGCCACTGCACTTCGTCAGAGCTTGACTACACAGCACTTGCTTTCAGTCACAGGTTTTATCAGAATTATAGGATCATAGGAATGAGACCCTTGCAAGTGAATTCCTGTTCTCCATGTTTTAGTGCTGTGTCCACTCTACTTTTAATAATCCCAAGCCATGGGACTTTGGGAAACTATAAAACAATCCTGAAGATCTCAGTGTCAGGAAGGTTTCACTGGTAGCCTAAATTGTTCCCTTTCTTAATTTCATGCCATTTCTCCTGGTTAGAGCTCCTTATACCATCCTGAGTCATTCTTATCTCACTGTTTGTAGGGAGTCTCCTTGTCCCCTTTAGTTATGAGTCACCATGCTATCCATAGACTTTTTTGGAAATCAGTCCTTCTCACGCCTTCGTGTTTGGAACTGCCTTACTTTTGTCAATAACACGCTGACATTGAATCTAGAATATCAAGTGCACAGCTTCACCAGAAGCACATTCAGGGACTATCACGTCTGCTCAATGACTATGAATACAACCCAGGATGTCATTGGCCTTTTATGGTGTCATTTGTTGTTAAGAAAGTCAATGCAAGAATTCTGTTGCATCTTAGTTAAGGGGGTGTGTGTGTGTATGATCAGTGGTGCAAGTAAGCCGGTACGGTCAGGTACACTGTACCATTAAGATATTTATTGCTGGTACACCATACCAGAAAGACACATTCGGTATCTGCTGAACACCCAGGGCTGTCTCAGGAACCACAGCGGCGAAAGGAGCAGAACGTGGGGCTGCTGGGTTGCCCCACGCCAGCAGCTCCTCTGGCACAGCTGTACCATCCCCGGTCCCGGCCCCCAGCTCTTCCACACAGCTGTATCTCCTTTCTGGGGTCTGTATAGCCCTGCCAGAGAACAGGGCTGCGGGCGGGGATGGGGGCGGTACAGCTGCGCTGTAGGAGCTGCTGGCGTGGGACCACCTGGCAGCCCCACATTCTGCTCCTTTTGCCACTGTGGTTCCTGGGAAAGCCTTGCAGTTCAGTGGATACCGATTTCTGTCCATGGATATCCACATCCACAAGTATAAATTTGTACTCATGCAGGGCTCTAGTCATAGAACATTTTTTGTGAGGCACGGGTGACTGGCGGGAGGGGCACAAAGGGTCAAGTGACCCTCCCTAGGCCTGTGGTTGGGAGAGGAAGGGGCTAGAAGGTCAGCGCCTCTCCTCTTCCAGCCATGCTGCCTGAGACACTGCCCAGTGCAGCGCAGCAGCTGCCTGGGAGAGCCAGGCACTCTTCCAGGCAGCTGCTGTGCTGCACCGGGCAGCATCCGGGAGTGGCTCTGGGGCCTGGCTGCCAGGAAGAGCAGCCGAATGACAGAAGGAGCCGGTGCAGCGGGAGGACAGAGCCTTCCTCCCAGGTAATGGGGGATGGGGAGAGCACAGTGGCCCCGGGCTGGGAACAGGGCAGGGAGGAGGTCACATGGGAGGTCGTGTGTGGGGGGTCACGTGAGGAGGTCGCGTGCCCCCCTTTAGCTGGTGCCCCACTTTGTGTCCCTCCCATGAGTCGTCATACCGGTAAGAGTTAAAATCTACTTGCACCACTGTGTGTCATAATTATTTGCATATAACTGATCTTATTCAGATCGCTTAGCTTTTGTAAAGGACTGAATGGCTAGTTACTGATGAATAAGACATTCACTGTATGCTGCATTTTCCACTGTTCAGGATTTGTGCCATTCTCACTGTGATGATGCCACTATCCAGAATAAGATCACAGCTATCATCAACTGCTTTATTAATTCCACCATCCCACCAGCTCTGCAAATTGACATCCCACCGGAGCAAGCTCAGAAGATTATAGAGCACAGGAGAGAACTAGGGCCATATGTATTTAGAGAGGCACAGGTAAGACGATGGGGATGGGTGAGGAGAAAAGTATCAGATTTGGTTAGAGATGTTGTGCCTGATCTTTAGAGATGGTCTCTGTTATTATGGGCACAATTTTGGGCCCAGAAATCATTGTGGGCACAAAGTTGCTCTCATTATATGAATTGTTATCCTGAAAAATAAAGGGTCAAGATGTGGGAGAGACCTCTGAATATTGTTAATCACCAATACACTGTATAATCTTTTTCAGCTGGTTTTACCATGGGAAGGGGTGATCAGCCCTGCATTAGGAGTTCTTGCTTTAGACCTACTACTCCATTTTACTGAATTGCTTGATGTGAATAGTTAAAATGTAGGGACCAAATTTTGTGGTTTGAGGAACCACTTAAGTAGATACAAAAAATGTTACGGACATTAGCAAAACACAAAGGCAGCTTATAACTTACTGAAAATGCTGCCTTTTCTTTTTCCTTTTCTTCAGAAGGTCTGTGTAATAGGAACAGGCTGTGAACAGGTTTTTTCTCTCTCTGCTCATTCTGCTGCACAGACCAAATAAGGTCATTTGTAAACCCACACTTTTTACCTTCTATGGTCATTACCTTTTGTACTTCTATTCCTCAAAACCATGTAGCTGTGCCTTTTCCCACCAAATTCCTACCCCTTTTTAAAAGATCTATTAATGCAAATCCACAAAACATTCAGATCATGAGGTGAATGATTTGGAAGACAGGAGGATTCATACAGATTATAAGATAAGGGAAGATGCTGATTTAAGGGCCCAACTTGTATAGAATGCAGCAAAGTCCAGAAATACAGCGTAGGACTAATGGAAGAATTTGGCACAACGATATGACTGACATTCTTATCAAATATCACTATTAAGCACATTGACCTCAATTTTGTAAAGTGGTGAGCGCCCTCAACTCCCACTGAAGTCAAGTGACAATACAGGACTTTCAGCAATATCATGCCTTAGTACAATGTGTTAGTAGAATGTATTGCTCTCTGATTGCTTTTTTTTTTATTGTTTTTCTTATTCCAGTTCAAAAAAGACCCCATGAGAGATTATATCATTTAAAAATTATCCAAGATTTGCTCATAGATCTCTAATGTGGTTTAAGAGCTTTTCCAGAGGCAAAAAAAAAAAAAAAAATTCCTTTCTCTTAAGGAGGGCAAAAAAACAAAGCTGTCTCCCTGATGAACAGAATATTTGGAATACTTAAGCAGAAGAATGGTGTAAAAAGCAATCCAAGTGGCGAATATTTTATAAAGAATACTTGTAAAAAATGATGGATGTTTTCATTAATGTAAACAATTGTTTACGGAAATATAAAAAAGAGTGTCTTTTAACTGTGTTTTAGGAATATTTCTCACCAGTAACAAACATACTGATGAGAAGCATGTGCAGAGCAAAGCTAGACTGAAATGTCAAGAGACAATACGTGGGAGGAAACGTGCTGTGTACTAAAAAGGAAATAGTTATTGCATTGTTATGGTAAACTACATTTACTTTTTACAGTACACTCTGTTTTCTTAACATAGTCATGTTATGCTTCCTTTTCTTTCTGCTCAGATGACTATTTTTGCTCTTCTGTTTAAATTTTGGCCAAAATTTTGTGAATTTAGAAGCAATTTGGCAGATGAGAAAATTTTGCCTACTTTGGAGCGAAAAAAGGAAAAGAAGAGACAAAAAGTGAAAAGAAAAACAACAGAGGAAAGACTTGCACTCGTAAAGGTGAGAAGCTGAAATACCATAAACACATTTTTCAGCAAACAAAAGTAAAACATTCAAATATTCCCTCTATGGGCCATGAGAAGACTCCCATTGACTTCAATTGGCTTTGGATCAGGCCCTAAATGTCTTTTGTTAGAATACAGGCTTCAGATACAATTCAGTCCTTGGAGAATTAGGCTCCAGTCCTGCAAACACTCACGCATATGCTTAAATTGTGTGCTTAAAGATAAGTCCATGGGTAAGTGTTTGCAGGATTGGGACATTTGTTCTCCCTCTCATTTTAAATAGGGTGGAAATATATTTCTGTTCATCTCTTGTGGTGAGGGAAAAAGTAAAAACATGAAAGGCTAAATTTTCAAACAGACCTGCATGTGCTGCATACGTAAAACTGTCAGTTGCACATGGAATTGCATTAGAACATGCTGTCATTGTCAGTAGACCATGCTTAGCTGTTTACTATCAGGCCACAAATTATATTTAAAATCAACATGTTTCTTTGCATATGTAATAAAAAGCACTTTTAGATTATTCAAACAAAGATTTTGAAATGCCAATACAAGATTCTCTCCTTATCCTCTTTGTTTATTTTTTGCATTTCCCTAAGCGCTGACAATGACATTATCAGTCTACTCACTTTCACTTTTGTTAGTGGGTAGTTTCTAATTTGTCTGAGTTGTTAGTTTCTCATGCAGTAGTAGAAGTAGGCTGTGTTTGGGATGCAGCTACTACAGGGGAATGTTTGTGAAGCTGTTTATCTTGAAATTTTGTTTTTAAAATATGGAAAAAATTCTGTTGATATTTTGTGTGATGAAAGGTTGCGTTTACAAAATCTAAATGTTGGGCCAACTGTGATACGTGTGTGTCCCTTTAAGAGCAAATAAATTATTACACCTGCAAGCCTTCTAATTAGCACTTATATAGCACTGTACGTATTCAAAATACCGTACAAACAGGTGCTCAGATACTGTAGTGATGTGAACTATATGAGTAGCTAGATAGGTAGAGACATTAACTAATAAATCCTCACAACAGCCTGGGAGATCATGTAACTATTATTATCCCCTTTTAGAAAGGGAAACAGAGACACAGAAATGCTGTGGCTTTCCCAAGGCCACACAGCTGTCTGTGTCAAGCCAAGACCGAAACCCCCAGCTCGTGCTCATTGCTCCAGAGCACACCTTCTCCCTACCGAAATGCCTGCATGGGCATGGATAAAGAGTGCAACATTTATGGGTAGTGCATGTTTGTGTCTTCACCTCGGTAAAAACAGACTTTTCCTTCTCTCTAGTTTCTTTCTTTTTTTTGAAGACTATTGTTTGAATGGAGTTTGGAGCAACAAAGCTGAAACTCCCTAGCCCTTATATAGCACAAAGGAAGTCCCGTGTAGAAGAGGAGATTGTTATGGAGCAAGGAAAAGTTGATGCCTGTGCAAAATCTTTTCTTTACATTATTTGAATATTTTAATATTCTGTGTATGTGCCAGTCAGCGTTAGGGGAAAATCCAGCTCCTTCATCTGTGGCTGTTGTTGGCCCTGTGGCAGTGAATCCAATGTAGAGGGGCTGGACACAGGGGAGCTATACACGGGTTGCATCATCTCTGTCCAGTGCAGAGTCCAGCTCTATGCACAGTCCCTGGGTGGCAATGTGCTGGGTTGTGTGGGCGTGAGGTGAAGGTTGCCCATAGCAGGGCCAGAGGATTCACTCACATGCCAGTATTTCAGCTATTGGGCTGAAGTAGCTGTTGTGAAGGTCGCAAGCTTGAGGGAGGCTGCTCTCCCCCTCCCTTTCTGCACATCTACCCATGGCCAAACCCAGCAATTCATCCTGGGCTTTGAGCTATGGATTTGCTCCTGGGTAAGGCATTAGGCTATACATGCTCCATTCCTTATTCCTATTTGCATTAGTCACTCTATAAATTGCTCTTATGACAGTATTTCTGCATAAGCAGTTGCACTTCACTTACAGAAAGAGCTTTTGCAATCTTAACCAGAAAAGCACCCAAAGCCTGACTGAAAAGTTGCAATTAGTTTTAGTTTAAATCTGTGCTCATCCTTCCCTTGCCCTCCACCAAGAGAGGACAATCCCCCGTGCCAGGGTTTGACTTTTCTTTCTTCTCTTTAGCCGCTTGGCACAAATGTAGGTTACTAAATAGATCCTGCTAAGTGCTAAGCTTCTCTTATCCAAGGAAGTTGAGGGTGCTCATTGTCTAGCAGAAACAAGATCTTTAAATTTTAGACCATAAAGCTTTAACTATTTTTTTAAAGCAGTTTCTTGGAAGATGTAAGTTAGTCAGTCACTATTTTATAAAACCTTTCAGTTCTTTGGTGGATAGGAAAATTACTTAACTTTAATTTCCAGGATTTTATGGTATGTTAGGACAATTAGGGGAGGAAGATAAATAAAATGTTATGAAAATTCCAAGAAATGTAGGAAACAGAAAATCCAAGGTTAGAGGAAGAGACGATCTATTACATGAATGGATTGCTGATGTTTAACCGATTTCTGCTTTAAAATCCTACAGTGGGTTGACTTGTTGACCAAGTGGTACTACTTTGTGCCAGTGCAACATACGGTCATTAGTGTGTTAGATTAGCATGCAGGTTTCAGAGTAGCAGCCGTGTTAGTCTGTATTCGCAAAAAGAAAAGGAGTACTTGTGGCACCTTAGAGACTAACCAATTTATTTGAGCATAAGCTTTCGTGAGCTACAGCTCACTTCATCGGATGCATACTGTGGAAAGTACAGAAGATCTTTTTATACACACAAAGCATGAAAAAATGGGTGTTTACCACTACAAAAGGTTTTCTCTCCCCCCACCCCACTCTCCTGCTGGTAATAGCTTATCTAAAGTGATCACTCTCCTTACAATGTGTATGATAATCAAGTTGGGCCATTTCCAGCACAAATCCAGGGTTTAACAAGAACGCCTGGGGAGGGGGAGGAAAAAACAAGGGGAAATAGTCATTGCATAATGACTTAGCCACTCCCAGTCTCATTTGCAAATTGGATACAATTAACTTAGGCTTGAATAGAGACTGGGAGTGGCTAAGTCATTATGCAAGGTAACCTATTTCCCCTTGTTTTTTCCTACCCCCCCCCCCCCACATTCTTGTTAAACCCCGGATTTATGCTGGAAATGGCCCACCTTGATTATCATACATGTTGTAAGGAGAGTGATCACTTTAGATAAGCTATTACCAGCAGGAGAATGGGGTGGGGGGAGAGAAAACCTTTTGTAGTGGTAAACACCCATTTTTTCATGCTTTGTGTATATAAAAAGATCTTCTATACTTTCCACAGTATGCATCCGATGAAGTGAGCTGTAGCTCACGAAAGCTTATGCTCAAATAAATTGGTTAGTCTCTAAGGTGCCACAAGTACTCCTTTTCTTTTTGCGAATACAGCCTAACACGGCTGTTACTCTGAAACCTGTCATCATCCAAAAACTCTCACAAATCCCCCATTCCCAGTTTAAAGAATAGGAAGTATAAAATTTGTACTCAAGGTTATATTGTGTCTCTGTCCAATCAACGGAGAGTTTAAGGGTTCAGAGGTCCTGCTTTGGGATGGAAGATAAAATTCCTGCTGGAGGGGCAGCTCAGGACCCTGTTGGGCAGTGTTTCAGGAGCTCTGGTCAGTTGGATGGTGAGGAGAATGAAGGAAGTATAGATGAAAGATGCTCTTCTGTGGCAGGTAATTGGAAGATATTGGTCCTTTTGCCGGCTCTGTCATCTCTGCTGCATGACCATGGGCAAGCCATTTAACCTCTCTTGCTCAGTTGTGCCATCTGCAAAATAGGGGTAACACTTGCCTCACAGGATTGTCGTGAGAGTTAATTAATCAATGTTTGTAAAGGACTTTGAGTTCCTCAGATGGAAGGTTCAAATGCAAAGCATTATTATGACATCAGAAAAACATTCACAGTGAGGGCAATTAACCACTAGAAGAATTTACCAAGGGTTGTGGTAGATGCTCCATCACTGAAAATGTTTAAATTGAGAATGGATGTTTTTCTAAATAATCTGCTCTAGTTCACCCAGACCTATTGGACTTAAAGCAGGATTTATTCAGGGAAGTTCTGTGACCTGTTTATGCAGGTGGTCAGACTAGATAATCACAACAGTCCCTTCTGGCCTTAAAAATCTAGATTATGTGAGTTTGTCTACACAAACATTTAGTTTGCGGCAAATTGGGATGCAAATCTACTCTGCTTTAGCCTGCTGTGAACTAACTGTCCACTGAACTCTGCTGACATACATTAACCATTTGTTAATGAGCTTTGATCTACTCCTATTTCAAAGAGGACTAGATCAAAGTGCATTAACAAGTTGTTAATGTGCATTAGCAGGGTTCACACAGACAGTTAGTCCACAGCAGGTAGATTCACATCCCAACGCCTATAAAAACCAAAATCTTATTAGCATGCAAGAATGATAAACTACAAAACTGGGCATGAGAAATACAAAAGATGCACAAAATATGCTTGGAGTGCTATGTGATATTGCATGTGTCAGCTGAAATGCAACAATACCATCTTCTCTGACTTTAATTCTTCACCCCAGCTCAGCTGCAATTATTTGCAACTAATCAAAGAATTGTTTCTATTGGTAACAGCAAGTGAAAAAAGTTGTCAGCTTATCAGACAGTATTTCTGCAGATCAGAACAGTGTGGGTAGAAGAAGACCTTCATCTGTAACTGGATATGGACGACAGGTGAGTAATAAAATATCTTGCTACAGATATCCACACCCCCCACCTGCATCAATTGAGAGAAGTAAGGCAGGGTGCTGATGTAAAGGGAAGGTGGAGGATTGGCTACTAATGCTGCTGTTGCAGGGTTCTTAAAGAACTGGTCATTTCTGGTACATTAACTTTTCAGGTTAAAAGCCTTCCCTGCCTCTTCTAATGTTCTTTCACTTTTAGATGCTGGGGAGTATTTCTAACAACTTGAGGCCTTTTGAGTTTATAAGTGAAGGTAGCACTGATTTACACTTGAGATAAGACCAAGGCAATGGAGTTTCAGATTCATATCAGAACTTTCCCAAAGACTGGGGATCTATAATGCCAGGGGAATAGTAATTTTTTTTCTTTCAAATAACAAAAGGAAAGAGCACAGCAGCTTCTGAATACCAAGTGATGGTTTATAGTGTAAAATGGATGGATGGAATATAGTTTGGAATATAGACCAGCTTGAATGTCATCCAAAATCTCAAACCAACCAAAATCCATGTTTTTGGGTTCAGTGAAGTTTGGATAAGCACACTGTCCCCTACACAGTCCTTTCCCTCAAACAGGCCTTTTACCTTTGCTGACATCCATCTCTGGAAAAGGCTCGATTGGCTGATTCTGAAGCCAGGATGCTATCCTACATGGACAGGCCAGGGTGGAGAGGCTTCAGAATTTCTAGGAGTCTGGTAACCTCTGCTGAACCAGCTTCTGTCTTCAAATCCTGTACTAATGTAGGAAGTGAATTAAAGTTCCTCCCACTGAGCCACCAAATCTAAAATTAGCCTCAGACTTTCAATGTTTTAGGGAAAAAAAGGCTGATACAGAACATTCCTGCCTTAAACCAAACAGAGGTACAGTCTCATAACGTTTGGGTGAGCTTACTTTGAACCTGACTGGGTACATTAAAATTTAAAGAGCAGCATTTTTTCCTTACTGCAGGAGAGAAGGTACCATGTCGTAGACCAACCATCTCAGTAGGTAGAAAGGTGCTGCCAAGTGTGGACAGAAAGAATCGGGAGATTTCATATCACCTGCTGGGATCTGGGAGGGGTAGCTAGAACATAGAGAGGCTCACGGCGGTGTGGGGGGGTGACAGGAGAGTGGGCACTTCTGAGTGCTCAAAGGAACAAAAAGAATGAAATTTTGGCAGGGGTAATGTAATGTTTTAGGAAGAGGAAAGGAAGAAAAATGTGACATGGAGAAGGGAAGAGTAAAAGAAAATGGAGACCAAAATAAATTAGGATAAGCATCCAATCTGTCAGACTTTTTTGAATTGCACCTCCCAATGCTTTGTGATTCACTTCTTGCTAGTGAATTGTTTCATAATTTCAGTATTTAATGGCATAACTCCCCTTTCAATAACTTCTTCAGCTGCGAGAAAGCTGGTATTGTATTAACATAAACAAGCCCTCCTGCTGCTGAAATAGACCATCAACTACCAGTCACATGGTATAGAGGCTGATGTTTGAAAATGGTTCTTTCAGGTTTCCTGGTCTTATTCCAAGTACATAGAAGCCCTCGAGCAGGAGAGAGTACTCCTTAAAATACAAGAAGATCTGGAGAAAAGGACATCATTATTTTCTACAGGTTATTAATCATGTTCTGTGGTTTAGGAGGACAGTGTTCTGACTACTAAACATTATATGGTGAAAGTCACACAGCATGAGGCCCTCCTCATTTGTTCTGCTTTAGGGCTGTGTAGGTGGTCCTCGCCTCCACTAGCAAACTACCCTGTCTGCTGTGGATTGGCTCTTCACACCAGCCCCATATTGCTCAGTGATAAGGGTGGTGTTCAGAGCAGCCAGGAGAAGGGCCATGGGATCCAATGTTACCAGTACCATGCACATGTAGCACAGAGGAGAATGCACTCTATTTCAGCCCGTGCACTGACTCTGCAGCCGTGCATTTCAGCTCTGTGCTCTAGGCTGCATTTTACCTCCCCAGTTCCTTGCACTATAGCCACTTGAATTTTATGTGGACAAAATAAGTGTAAACATTCTATTACACTGTCAGTGTTCTCTCCCTGAAGGTATTGGGAGTTGCAGCAGCTCATATCTGCATTGAATTTAATGTCCTCATAGTCCATGCCCCAAAACTATACAGTCAACTGTGGTGATCCATTAATTTTTTGGAGATTGTGTATGATTGTATATAAAATAGGCACTTCTCCTAAGCAAAAGCACAGTTTCCCTCAAATTCAAATTGCTTTCTTTATACAGGTATCTCATCCATGACCTATTTGAAGCCTGACTTCACTGCAAATCCAGAGAAATCCATCACTTCATCAAACACTAGTCTGATTTGGGAGAAACAGTCCGATCTTCCCAAAGACGTGGGAAGTGAGTCCCAAATAGTTAATAATTTGCTTCTGTTTGTTATTAATTGTTGAATTACATCCTTGGATTCTGAAATTCTCAGATTATGACTCAGAGCTAGCTAGAGACTAACTCTGCCACTGCAGCTAAAACAGAATAAAAAAGGGTAGAGGAGAGAAAATGAAAGAGATGTCAAAGGAAAAAACAGATTTTGCTACAATTTGAATCCCCAGGTTAAGAGTCCCCTGGGTTCCTTCAGGCTAGGCTGAACCTATGGTGCCTCTCTTGAATTTTTTTTTTAAATTGATGCAGTCTAGAATTACTGTAATGTCTATGGAAACATGCCTCCATTCCTTCTCAGGCCTTGTCTACACTATGGGGGGACATCGATCTAAGTTACACAACTTCAGCTATGTGAATAACGTAGCTGAAGTCGACATACTTAGATCTACTTACCACGGGGTCCACCCTACGCTATGTCAACAGTAGACACTTCTCCCACCTCGTTTGGTTGAAGTACAGGAGTCGATGGGAGAGCGATCTGCGGTCGATTTAGTGGGTCTTCACTAGACCCGCTAAATCGACCGCCTGTGCATCGATCGCTGCACGTCAATATCCTGGTAAGTGTAAACAAGCCCTCAGTTTCCCCTTCATCTTTTATTGCTTTCTTTTAATTTTCCTGCTTTAGGCAAGGTGGACTCAACCCTTCCCTATTGCTAGTGCACTTCGCAGTGCCTGGATGGGCCCTTCTTGAGGCAACACCTTTTGTCTGTGACCAGCAGAAGGAGCAATATGCGATAGGCTAGGTTTTCTTCATCACTGTTTCAAATTCTTTCTTTCTTTCCCATGGTTTTTCAGCCTGTTCAACTCCTCCCCCCATGACTCTGTCCTCCTTTATGCTCTCTAAATCACTCCCACATCTTTGGTTCCTCATTATCAGTTCCCTTTTCTCTCTTCCTCTCATCCCATCCCATTTCCTTGCTACCTTCTGTTGCCCCACTAACTTCCTTAGTACTCCATCTCTTTTTTTGTCCCTTCCTTTTCCCCACAAACAATCCAAGGTTTTGGCTGCCTTAGGGTGGCCCTGAGACTCTGACTCTGACTGTGATGTGATTATCTGCTCTTGTGACTCTGCCTCTGACACAGGAATGCAGCTCACTCTTAGCACTGCTCCTCTCCTTCTTGTATTACCAAAGAGCAGCACATCTCATTACTGCCTAGGTATGAACTAAAGCCTCTTGATATCTTGGTGATTACGAGTTCCATCCCTTCCCCATGGTTGCCGCCTTGCTAATGGTATTCTATTACCCTTTGCAGGAGGATTTAAAACCTAAGTGAAGAACAGAACGCAGAGATAATGAATTATGGCGGCCTTGGGACGAGCTAGCAGTCAAAATAAATAATGTGTGGTTTGGTTTGCACTCATCTTTTCAGAGCACAGATAATCAGTTTGGATATTATAAGAGCCAACAGACGCTAGAATCAATATAACAAAGGAAAGCCCTCCAACATACTCAGTGGCAATATATTGTTCTTATTTACGCTGGTTGGTGCCTAGAAGCTGCAATCAGGATTAGGTCCAATCACACATATAAACACACAGGTAGATGTGGTTCCTGCCCCAAAGATCTTACAGCTGGATTCAGCTTCTTCAGTGCCTGAGCTAGTGAATAAGTGCTACACCATCTTAAATACAGCACAATGCATTTGCTAAAGGATCCCTCTGCCTTTGATTCTATAATTGTCAAGCAGGGTGGCTTTGTGCACTATGACCCTGATTCTGCCTTTACATACTCGCATGCAACTCGCATTCCATTACTGACAATGATTCATGAGATTGCAGAGCTGTCAAAACCAAACCCTAGCCCTGTTGTTCAGTCAATATGATTCCAAGCCACAAGGTTAGTGGCGTCTGCTGTACATGGGCATAACCCAGGTATGGGAACGGAAATTCATTGAGTTTCAGTTTGTGGCGGTTCCTAGGAATTATACCAATTATAGGATGGGGTTTTTCTCTCTCTACACCCAGTAGAAGAAGGCAAGGATACATGTGAATCTGAGGGACCTGCCAGAGACCAGGCTATCCACTGTAACTCCAGTGTAGCCCCCTACCAAGAACATCCTTGCCCTCTGCTGTTCCTAGAGCCCCTCCCCATAAAGGATTCATTCCACAGCACAGAGTGGTAGGCTGTGGGAAATTAATGCAGCATATGGGCTGCGGGGGGAATTTGGAAGAGTCCAGCCAGCCCCTTTTTCTTAAGCTCAGGGAGCTGGAACCATATGGAGCTTTTATGGAAGGGTTTCTGCAGAGTTGAGGGCAAAGATGGAACAAACTCACTTTCGTAGGTTCAGGCCCGCCCGTCACATATCACAGAACTTCCTAAAGTTCAGATAGACTTTTGGTTCTATTATTTCTGCATTGTATGCCTGAACAGCACACATTGCAACTGTTTGCAGCTAGCAGAGCACATGCAGTGGCATGTGGCCGGCCTCTCATTAAAGGGAAAGGCAAAAGAGAGTTGTGCCATGCCACCAAGGCAGTGGCATGTCTTAGTCTAAAAGTCAGTGAGTGACTCTACCTGTATTCTGGGAAGTGTGTGGCATGGTATGAAATGCTGCAGACTGATGGTCTGTTTCTGATTTGTTGTATTCTCGCCTGCATGGTATTTTGAAACAGTTAAATAGCATGAAGACAATGTTTATCTTTCATTAGTAGCTTTTTACTTGAGTCATACTTGGATTACTTATTAAATGAAGCCTATTATCCAGATATATGTCACAGATGATAACACTCCACATGAATGTATTTCAGCCTTGCAATATTGTCACGAACATTTACCAGCCCACGCACAAAAACTACTCTCCCACCCATTACCATGACAATGATGATGAAAAAATTACCTTACTTGCCTATTTAAAAAAAATACTTCTCTCAGTCAGGGATTAGAATTTTGCAAGGCTGGTACAATCCATTCATTGCTTTATGAACCCAAAGGTCCCCCAGAGAGCATCATACAGCAATCACTCTATATCTAACCTATCAGTCATCCTCAAAAGAAACTTGCAAGACACTTTCAAATGATGAGCCTGGGAGTTTAAATTCATAATTCTGCTAGACACTAAAATCATGGCCGGAACAGAGACACTGGATTTATGGCTTATTACAACAATCTTTAACCACTAACCCCCTCTTTTTGTCCTATGACTCAGAGGAGTTAATGGGTCACTCTACCTTTAATGGTCGCTTACAATATGCACTAACTCTTTATGCTAAATAATCTGTTCCACCTTGCATTTAGCTGGGACACTTGGAGTACCTTTCCCAGACCTGAAGAAGAGCTTTGTGTGGCTCAAAAGTGTCTCTCTCACCAACAGAAGTTGGTCCTATAAAAGATATTACCTCGCCCACCTTGTCTCTCTGATGTTCTTTAGTCCATTTCACATTTGAATTTCTATGTTATATAAAAAAATCACATGTAGCCAGTATCCCGTTGAGTATGCATCTGATGATGGTCATGTGTTATTAAAACCACCAAATATAAGGAATATATCATCATTTTTATACATCTGTTTTAAACAGAAGGTGGCTGGGTTGGGTGTAAATTTGGGGAACAGAGTGGACAGAGCTAAGTGATAGAGCTCCTTTCAGCTCCAGGTTACTGTCTCTAATCTTATCCAATAGTGACTGAAATTTACCACCTAATGGCTGTTTGGTGATATATCTGAAAAGCACTGTTAGCTTTAGTCCATCACCTAGTGTCAGGTAATGGCAATTACCAGTCTCAGCAGAGAGGCTGAGGATTAAATAGGTATGGAGATTAAATTATTTTCTGACCCAAGAAATGGGATTACTCTAGATCACTACAAATGGGAATGTCAGCACTGCCTTTGGCTTTCCCTGTTCTATGGATAAATCAGCGCTAGGGCTGTTGATCCAGCACTTTTCTTTAGCACTCAATGCAGTAAATATTTTTTTTAAGAAGTAAAAAAGTTACATTGTGTATGTCTAAGATCTCTCCCTTTTGTCAAACCACACTTCATTTCCATTAGCTTCAACCATGGGTACCTTGGCTTTTATCAGATGTGCCTTTTAGAAAACTGTAGGGTTCTAGCAGAACAACAGTTTTGTACGGAGTTTGTTGCTACAGCTTGAGGCAAAAACTCCTGTTATTTGGCAATATGCAATATCAGAAACCATTCCAATCTGATTGGTGATTTATCTGCTCTAGCGGTGGTGAAAACACAGAGTCTAATTATACTTATTTGAACATATACTTTTCTCGTTTGGTGCCATGGGATACAATATATTTAGGCTTAGCAGAATTTGGTTTTTATTTTTTTATCATTTTGAAGGATAATATCATTAAGCCTTTTTTCCAATGTTTATCAACTGAAATTTTCACAGCTGTGGCAAATTTTGGGGTGGGTGGGTCAGGCAATTATTATTTAATGGCAGTAGACACAGATTCAAAAACTTCAAGCTTCAGAGCTGTTAAAACACAAATTGTAAACATCACAGCTCAAAATATTCAAAGTAAATATCCTTAAATCAAACTCTAATAAGCTCTCAAGCAGCACTTTTCTGTGTCTCTCTGTAAATTTCAATTATTATTGATGGAAATATGTTTTCATACATTTGTACATGTAATCGATGTTCACTGACATTTACCAATAAAACATTAATCCTTCCAAGCCAAATATATTGAAACTGTTTGGAGTTTTCTTAACTGATGTTTTGAATATATAGGTATTTATACTAAGTACCTTTACCATATTACTTCACATTTCTCCCATCAAATCCGACATTTTTTATGAAAATCATTTGTATTCTTTGTCTAGAGTGGACAGTTTATTTTTAAAAGCCCAGCCATGAAGTTATTCAGTCAAAACTCCCCTTGATTTCAAAAGAAGTTTTAACTGAATAAGGACTTCAGAACAGCGGCACTGGAATGGAGTGGGGGCAAGGCCCTCCCACTTTTGCAAGTGGATGGGTCTGTCCTGTCCAGTCTTTGCCATGGGCCTGGCCCCTGCCCCTCCTCTTCCCTTTGAGACCCTCCAGCTCCCTGTCCGGGCCAGAAGCTGAAGCCTGGACCGGGGAGCCTGGGCTGCTGTGGGGAGCTGTGGACCCTCCACCTGTCCAGCATGGGGTGAGCCCAAGAGCAGCCCCTGGCCCACATCCCCGTCTCCTGGGCCTCCAATCCAGGGCAGATAGAGGGCCCACGGCTCCCCATAGCTGGCTGGGCGGCTCTTAACATGGCTTGGCTGTGTCTCTTTGGCCCCTGGGATCCCGGACCTGGCTCCGGCTTCTGGCTTGGCCGGGAGGGGTCTCGGAGGGAAGAGGAGGTGGGGGCAGGCCACAGAGGGGGTGGGGCCTCATCCCCCTCACACTTTTAGGACGAATCCATCGCCCCTGCTTCAGGATCAGGCCCTATACATATCTCTCAGCCTGCAAACCTGCCAATGTATGACACAAGCCATCAAACTGTGTGATGAATGGCCAATGTTTCATATGCCATATACTGATTAATAACAGGAGAGGACTCTGTTTCTAAAGCTAAACTGACTCTTTATTAAAAGGATTATTTACCTAAACTTTATCTATTATTTATCTAAATTTTTGCCTCCAGCAACCCATGCTCCTCACAAGTTCCATGCAAGTTGCTACAGCTGAAATACATAGGCCTTGATTGTGACGTTAAGGCATAGATCCATATTAGCTCCCTGATATGCAGGCAGGCTTGGCTGCTGCACCACCCTTTAAAAGGGAGCAGAATGATCTTCCTAGTGTATCCAGCCGGTGCTGCTGGCCATTGCCTTTTCTTCATCCTGATCCCTTTGAGGGTGGCTGTCATTCATAGACGATACATGCCTGCTGACAAGTGCGGGGGGGCACAACCCCAGGACAACTAGAGCAGGGGTGAGCAAACTTTGGCCCTGGAGCCGCATCCAGCCCTCCAGACATTTTAATCCGGCTCTCGAGCTCCCACCAGGCAGCAGGATCCAGGGCTTGCCCCACTCTGGCACTCCAGCCGGGGAGTGGGGTCGGGTGCTTGCCCCACTCCGTGCAGCTCACGGAAGCAGCAGCATATCCCCCTCTGGCTCGTACATGTAGGGACAGGCAGGGGGCTCCACACGTTACCCCCGCCCCAAACGCTGCCCCCACAGCTCCCATTGGCCGGGAACTGCCCCTCTGCGTAGGAGCTGGAGCGGGGTCATGCTGCTGCTTCTGGGAGATGCCTGAGGTAAGTGCCGTCTGGAGCCTGCACCCCGACCCCCTCCGGTACCCCAACCCCCTTCCCCAACCCTGATCCCCGTCCCTCCCTCCGAACTCCTCTGTCCCAGCACGGAGCAACCTACTGCACCCCTAATCACTCATCCCCAGCCCCACCCCCAGAGCCCTCTCCCCTCCCCCCCCAACCCCCTGCCCCAGCCCAGACCCCTCTCCCACACCCTGAAATCCTCATTTCTGGCCCCACCCCAGAGCCCACACCCCCAGCCATAGCCCTCACCCCCTCCCGCACCCCAACCCCCAATTTTGTGATCATTTATGGCCCATCATACAATTTCCATACCCAGTTGTGGCCCTCAGGCCAAAAAGTTTGCCCACCTCTGAACTAGAGTCACACACCCCACCCTCTCAGCAGTCCTCTCCCTTCCAGAAAGCAGCCCCCCCCAGGAAAGCAGCCGCCCCTTTCTGCAGCGCCGACTTGTTCTCTGCCTCTCCCAGCACAGTTAAAGCAGCTGCACTCTAAGCTGCTCCCAGCTGTTCCTCTCCCTGCTCCGCTGGCTCAGCGGAGCAGGGAGGGGGCTCAGCTGCACCACATGACCAAGCAGTCTGGGGGGGCATGGGACCCCACATGCCCCCTGCCTCGCATCACCTCTGGTGAGCATGCTTGAGAGGCTACTAGCTGGGAGTAGTCTTGTCCCTGTGCTGAGAGTTGTGTTGTTCTTATTAAGTCATGGAAAACTTGTATTTAACTATCAAATTTTGAAACCAGAAGCTAGTGTTGACTGCAGCCCTCAGCTTCCTGCAGTCCAGAACCCTGCCTGCCAAAATGGAGGCTATCAGCCACAAACCCTCATCGTTCTACAGCCATAACAGCTAATGCACACAGGCATGCAAGGCAAGAGAAAGGCTCTTGGTACCCTCCCCATTGGAAACGTTAGAAGGACAGACACAATCTAGCCCTTTGTTTTTATTCAAACTATTGATTGCAATGGATGTTTTGCTTGGGTAAAAACTGATTGAAACTAGGGTAAGTGCTTCAAGATTTCACCCCATAATTAATAAAACTCCTGAAATAATGTTTGTATCCAATTTTAAATAATGTGACATAATTCAGTCCTGCTGTAAATATATAGAAGCCAGTGGAGTTACACCAAGATGAACTTGACCAAGGGGTTTAAAAGTGCTATATAGCTGGTTGGTCAATATTTGTTTCACTTTTTGATTACAGTGCTCTCAGTTAACAATTGTAAATCATTTCAGAATATAGCTAAGAATGGTTAGTTAGAGCTTTTAAACTTTGTGATCAAAGTGTCTGCAGACTATTGGTGGTTCTGTAAATATATTTAGAGATGGGTCTGCACCAAAATTCCAGATCTGTGCCTGGGTTTGGATCTAAGCTCACCATTCACACCTATCTCTAATGACCTGATTCAGAACACTCCCAGGATCAGGGAAATTCACTATTCAGATCTGTATTTTGAACCCCTATGTACCAGGCTGTTTGAATATGCAGTATTGGAACAGACCCATATCTAATATTTTAAGTTTGTAGTCCCCAAACTAGAAACCAGACAGAATTGATTTTTCCTTTAATATGAAGACAAATCTTGCAACAAAATTCCATCACTGAATTGGACTGATATGAAACATTAAAAATATACAATTTTCCACCTCCAAACAAATGTACTCATACTTTGCAATTTGCACTGGCAATATAATAATGTAGCTAGAAAACAAATACACAATACACTGCATTGCTTTAGTGCCAAATAATAATTTTCCACACTACCCAGATACTAGAAAAGGATAGGGATATGCAGAGGTCTGTTGGGCTTGCCGGAACATGATATGGATATTCTAGGTATAAATATGAGGTCTTGTTTCTAGTTTAAATAATCAGTTAGCCAAGGTTTGTAACCTCTCTAATGCACACGCTTTTATGTTGGATTTGCTACTATTTTTCTTCTATTGAATTTAAAATGTTTATTTTTTTAAGAAACTAAAAATGTTGAAGCGGTTGCTTGTTCCATATGTTAATTAAATGTTTGTTTAGAACATGTAGTTATTTAGTATTCTGATGAACTATGTGTACTCATTTTAACTTTTCATTTCTGAAACGTCAAAAGAAAACAGAAATGCACTAACAGTGTTACTTTTTTAATTTGGGATTTTTCTTTTCTCTCTTAAAACTATTTTGAACAAGATCCCTTTGTGCAGTATGTGTTTGAAGGTCTTTTGTTAACAAGATTTTTTTTTAAAGGAATTATCACTTCTCAGAAAAGGATTCTTGAACAAAGAAAAGTGCTCTTGTCCTCAGCAAGGAAGTTCAATGAAAGAAACAATAGCACAAACAAATAAAAAACCTCACCTTTGTCAGAATTCAGGAATGCATCAACACACAAGGGCTTATACATAACACAGTAGCTTTCAAGGCAAGCAAATAAAGGGATTTAATTGTAGATATATAAACAACTCTAGTCTGAAATACACAAAGCTAAGTAAGTGCATCTATTAGACAATTCGCTTTCTAACCATTGTTCAGTCTTCATTAGTACTCTTTACCCATATGCATTTCCCCTCTCCCCCCCCCCCCCCCCCCGATATGGTGGTCAAATATTAAGGCATCCGTCTTGGAAACAAAAGATACTGGTGGGCTTGAATACCATTCATGCGTGAACCAAGTAGATTGTGAAACAAACCTGGCACATTTCTATGAGAATTTAGAACTTTGCCGCTTGGGAAATATATTCAAATTAAAACCTATGAAACATTAAATTGTCTTGTTCTGTGAACTATTTCAATGTTGCAATCAATAGGGGTTTAAGTTCAGTATACATCACCTTCCCTAATAATTTTCCAGCCATTTTCTTCCAAATCATTGTTTAAACTATGGTATCTGGTTAAAGCAGAGCTCCCCAAACTGTGGGATGAGCCCCTCTTGGGGGGCACAGAGGAACGTTCAGGGGGGCATGGTGGGATCTGGGCCAGGCCCTATAGGGGGCAGGAAGGGAGTGCTACCCAGCCCTGTTCTGGCCCTGGCCCCAGCCACGGACATGGCTCCCAACCTTGCTCTCCCCTTTCACCCTCAGCCCCACCCTCAGCCTTGGCCCCCAGCTGCAGCTCCACTCCCGCCCCAGCCTTGGCCTCTGGCTGCTGCTCTATTCCCCAACCTGGCCCCAGATCCGCCCCATACTGTGGCCTCAGTCTTGGCCCTCTTACTCCTGTCCATTCTTCCCTCCCAGCCGTGGCCCCACTCCTGGCCCCAGCTTCCAGGGGGGTGGGCATGGACAGGGGTAAGGGGGACATGACCGTGAAAAGTTTGGGGACCACTGGGTTCAAGTGTTTGGTTCTTTACCTGTTTGCATCTCAGAGGATGCAGATATAATACTGCCTTGGTCCAGAGTTATTCCTCCTTTACTGCTCTGTACTCATGTATCACCATCTGGGGAAAGAAAATGCACCCCTGTTTTAAGTGTGTTTGCCTTGTGAAACAGCTACAAGAGAAGAGTAACTCTCTCTTTATTCTTTCCTCCCAAAATAGGTACATAGGTTTTACTGAGTAGCAATTAACAGCAGATGGCTAACTGCTGGCCTCAGACTAGTGTGTTACTGTTTTCAAGCTGGAGAAATAATAACTAATGTTTGACATAAAAAATAAGTGTGTGTGTGTGTGTGTGTGTGTGTGTGTGTGTGTGTATCTCCCAGTAATAGTATTTGTGTTTAGGCCATTCCTGGGCCCTCTTAATGCCTGGCTGCCCGATCTGGCAAGTGCAGAGCAATCTCCGTTCCCACTGACTTCATTGATGGTCAGCATCTGGCAGCAGTAGGTCCGAAGAAAGCTATCCATAGGGCCAGAGCAATGTAATCCAGCTGGTCCTTCCATTGTTTATCCACCATCCAGGTATTGAAATGCCGGGACAGCACTAGATCCTGTGCCACCTCAGCTCTACAGCTGAAGCCAACAGAAAAAAAGCAAAGGAAAACCACCAGTACAGAGATATAAAGAAGTATCCACTTTTCCAAGTCACTGAGATATACAGCTTCCTCTGAATTCAAATGCTCATCCTCTATTAAAGTATGATTTGGGGCATGACACTGCACTCCCTCTGCGCCCAAAACTTCCACTGAAGCCAATTATTCAAATCTAACTTAATGAAGACCACAGCTTTGTTGGCTGTGCAATCACTGGTAACCATCAACAAACTGATTCATCTACAAGTGGGCCAAAAGTTACAAAAGCTGGTTCTGAGTTCGTTTGTACCCTTCATCACAGATTACACCAAAATTAAAGCATGCAATACTTGAACTGACTTCAAAGGCTGAGCTTGCACTTCTAGCTAGCTAAGCCTTTTACTGGTTTATGTTTTCCATTTGGCTTCATCACCCTGTTTTCTGCTGATGCCTTTCTAGAATTTCATTTACAAATATTACAGCTCTGGTTGGTGAGACACGCTAATTAATACCATGGTGGAGGCTATGGCTTGTAGCAATCTCATGCCTCCTGCCTGGAAAAATGCTGCAATTTTTCCACTCACATACATCTAGCCCCAGACTGAACATGGCCAAATGTGTCTTAAGAAAATGTACTCTAGACTCATTTAATCAAAATACATTTAGCCAGGATTACACTGTTATCTATTGCCAGCTCTGTTAATCACAAAGCTCAAACATTTCAATGCGGTCGAAACATGAGATCTACAATTTCCTCATTCGATTCTTTTCAAACACAACAATAAAGTAAAACCAGGCCATTTTATGATTTCTTTAAAACCAGTTGAATGCCATCAGTAGATAAGCTAAAAAATAAAAATAGATAATTCTGTGATTTTCTGAAAGTCCCGTCTTATTATCTTGTCTTATCTTTCAAACTTGGGACCATATCCTGACATTGATTTTAGCTTAGTTAGGAATCTTGTGTGCAGAATGATGGGAGCAAGTAACTTGAATCACTAACTGGTAGGATGACAAACCTTGTTAACGTCATGATCATAAATAAAATCAGTTTTATTTATAAAATCCTGAACATCAAATGACATTACAGACAGAGGCATACAGCTTAGCAGTCGAGCATGGCGCTCTTTTAAGTTGATGGTCCCTCAAACGTTATAAATGAATCCATATCATCCAGAGTCCTTCTTTTTGTTATGATGTGTATTGCAGTAGTGCCAGAGGTCCCTGCATTGGGCACCTGATGGTGCTAGGTGCTGTACCAGGAAGAGGCAGAAATGGTCCCTGTCTCAAAGAACTGACATTCTAAGATGACAAGCAGTGTACACAGTGTAAGGGAAAGGGATACAATCAAATTATGCAACATTTATATGCAAATTATGTCCTTTAATATTTTTTAAATAATGAACACAAACACTTCAGCTATACCCATCTGTTCCTCAACCTATACCTTTTTGTAGGTATTCTGGAAAAAGCAGGTCTTGGGGAGAGAGAAATGGCCTTCCAGCTCAGTTTGAGACCAGGACCATGGAAGAATGCTTTTGTTAGAAAAGTGTTGCCTTGCAGGCAGCAAGGGTTACAGACCCATGAAGAAATGCAAAGTGGTTCAAATGAGATAATAATACTTTAACTGTGCTGTCATGCTTATACTACAAACAATATCCCAGACAGAATATTTTAATTAGTCTGATATGTGCTGTGTGGTGTACTCTAGTGGAGAGCGCAGAGGCTGTGAGACAGGAAAGTTGGATTCTGTTTCAGATTGCCACTGGCTGTATATGGACCAGATTGTGACCTCCTTGTTCCTGCTGTGAGCAGCTTCTCCCAGGAGTAGTCCCACTGGGTATGTCTGCACTGCTTAGTTAACCCAGGCTTTTACTTGGGTGTTTCCCCTAAGTCCCCTCCTGGCCACACAGAAAAACCTCTGACCAGAGTTCATTGGTGCTTTGGCCTCAGGCTAGCTAGCTTGTCTGGGACTAGAGGCTAAAGCCTGAGTGAAGCTTTCACTTAGGCTGGTAACCTGCCCACTTTGTAGTAAAGCTGCAGGCTGAACTACCTGCATGCTGATCGCCCTCCAGCGTCTTCACACATCTACCTGTGTGCCCAGAAGGAGAGACAAGTTTGCCCACAATTTCCTGGGAAAGAATCAGCTCAGCTTAATGCTTCACAAAGAACTATGGAATAGGCCTCCAGAAATCCTAATGACACATACGCACGGGTGAGAGCAGCACCAGTGAGGACGAGTAACTCGAGTGTGGCTTTGCAGTGTGGCTGCTCATACCTAGGTTAACCTGGGTGCTCAGACCTGGATGCCGATCATCTGCATTAACTCTGCAGTGAAGACATATCTATTGACAAAGGGGGTTCACAATCTTGCTGTGTGTGTGTGACTTTGGATAAATCAATGCCAGTCATGGTGCCTCAGTTTCCCCACCTTTAAAATTGGGATAATACTTATCCTTCCCTTTGAGATCCTCACTGGGAAATGGCTATGGAAATGCTAAGTATTATTTGATATTATTTTTACAGTTAGTAATCTGTAGTGTTTTGTTTCTGCCTAAGGTTTTTTAAATTATTATTATTATTTTTTTGGTTTGATGAGAGAACATGCCTGCTGCAGGAGAAAAAACAAAGCCTTAAACTATAAAGTTTCCCCAGTGTTCTTTCAGATGCATGAGATGATACTAACAGCAAAATCAGACTGCTTAAAAATATGGGGGTATCCATGGTGCTGTCTGATTGTGAGAGGATGATTAGTTTAGAATGCAGGTAATTTGTTTGCTGAATGGCAAAATGTTTTCCTAATTGTGTCCCTTTCATATAATCTGTCTGGTCTGCCTAATACATACATAGATCATAATAAACACCTATAATTTTTCATCTTCAAAGAGCTTTATTGACATTAGCTAATTAAGCCTCATCACAGAGCTAGAAGGTAGTTAGGTTGTTATTATTCCCATTTTGTTGATAGAGAAACTGACAGAGAGAGATTAAGCATCTTTCCCATAGCCATGAGGGAGTCAGTGTCAGAGCTGAGATTGTAGAGGTGGATACATTATGATTTGTTAGATGGTAAGTGCCTGTCATAACCCATCCAAAAAAATTACAGAGGATGGTAGAGATTTTGACAGTGTCTCAAGATCAGGGAGGAGTGGTTCTGGCTCAAACACTGCTAGCTGAGGGAGAATTTGTTCCAGTGGACTTGTTTGTCAAGTCTGCGATGGTCCTGTTCACCTCCTCTTCCAAAGATGGCTGTTGCTGGATAGCCATCAAAAAAGAAAATGACTCACCTGCTGCCTGTCAATTTGCTCCTGGAGACATAGTGTGTTATATCCATTATGGGTCTCGTTCTACATTGTACTGGAAAGCAGTAGTCATGACTGTTCATGAACTCTCATTTCACAAATGGTGGACATCATTAATCTGACATGTCACTACAATAAAGTAATGTGGGACATTTAGCTCCATCAAAAATGCACCTTCTCCATTAAAAATGCACTTTGCGCATGTCTAAGCTGCCAGGCATCAAAATTATTCTAAAGTTACTTGCAATGATCTTATAAGACTTGTCATATCAGCATCTCAATAGGAATTCAAATCCGCTAAAACAGAAGGGCTAAGAAAGTTTTGTGTAAAAGGCTGCCATTGCAAGTAACTTCAGAATAATTTTGATGCCTGGCAGCTTAGATTTATGCGAAGTTTTTATACTTGAACAAGTTTTGCATACTAAGACTTCTTTATTAGAAAGAAGTGCAGGGGAGCCTCAAGAACATACTGTGAACCAGCAACCGTCTTAATGTCCATCTCAAATATATGCCACAGAAGGGGAAAGTGAGGCTTTCCTGTGTGGAAAATAGGTGTTACCTGACACCAGGAAGCTGATATTTAAAGCCAGCTTCCAAATTTGCACTCAGAATTTTGTGCCTACAATTAATTGCAGATGCAATTTTGCAGGCAGAATTAATTAATTGAAGAAATGTTGGCAGTTAGAAACTTCCTGATTTTCAGGTGAAATCAGGATTTATGAATACTATATGTTGGCCTAGTTATTGGGGTGTTTCCTGTGTGACTATATTGATTTAACTCAGCAGGAGTCTGACTAGAAAAACTGATAGCAAGGAAAAAATGGTTCTAGATAAGCGAGCTCTTGGCAAACATTTATGAGTTGATAAGGAACAAGGCCAGAACTATTAGCTTTGATGATTTTGCCTATTCTCCAGTAAACCTACGAAACTGGTTTGGACCCGAACAGGAAAAGGTACCCGAACACAGAAGGACAAAAGAACTTTGACAGGGTTAAAAAGACCGTCACCTACAGCCCCCAACTAAAACCTCTCCAGTGTATCATCAAGAATCTACAACCTATCCTGAAGGATGATCCATCACTCTCACAGACCTTGGGGGACAGTCCAGTCTTCTCTTACAGACAGCCCCCCAACCTGAAGCAAATATTCACCAGCAACTACACACCACACAGCACAAACACCAACCCAGGAATCAAACCCTGCAACAAACCCCGGTGCCAACTCTGTCCACATATCTATTCAAGGGACACCATCATAGGACCTAATCACATCAGCCACACCATCAGGGGCTCGTTCACCTGCACATCTACCAATGTGATACATGCCATCAGGTGCCAGCAATGCCCCTCTGCCATGTACATTGGCCAAACTGGACAGTCTCTATGCAAAAGAATAAATGGACACAAATCTGACATCAGGAATCATAACATTCAAAAACCAGTAGGAAAACACTTTAATCTCCCTGGTCACTCAATAACAGACCTAAAAGTGGCAATTCTTCAACAAAAAATCTTCAAAAACAGACTCCAACATGAAACTGCAGAACTGGAATTAATTTGCAAACTGGACACCATCAGATTAGGCCTGAATAAAGACTGGGAGTGGTTGGGTCATTACAAAACCTAAACCTAATTTCTCCAATACTGATTTCCTCCTACTGTTACTCACACCTTCTTGTCAGCTGTCTGAAATGGGCCACTCTCATTACCACTTCAAAAGTTATTTTTCCTCCCTTGGTATCCTGCTGTCAATTGAATTGTCTTGTTAAACCTCACACTTGGTAAGGCAACTCAATTCTTTCCTGTATTTATACCTGTTCCTGTATTTTCCACTCCGTGCATCTGATGAAGTGGGTTCTAGCCCACAAAAGCTTATGCCCAAATAAATTTGTTAGTCTCTAAGGTGCCACAAAGACTCCTCGTTGTGTTTTCTCAAGAGAGGCAGTGATCATTCAGGGGAGATAGACTGAGAAACAGGACCCCACTGGGGGTGTCTGAAGAAGCTAGCCCTGCCTAAGTTAGCATCAGGGGATGGTAAACCTTTAGGTAAGACAGACGTATGTATGATGTTGATTTAAAATCCTATTTATGTAAAAGCTTTGTTCTTACTGCTAAAGTAAACAATACTTTTGTTTTAAGAAGGCAGTCTGGTCACTGTATTCCATGGTCACGGACTCTTGAAAGGAAGAACCGGAGGTGCCTGAATTCAGTTGGACTACAAGGGTGAGAATGGCTAATATACAGGGCTCAGTCTAGGAGTGGGAGAATTGTGAAATTCCAGCCTCAGACAAGTAAAAGCATGAGGCCTAACACCTGAAGGCGTGCCCTCAGAGGTACCAGAAAGGCAGGTGCAGTTAGCCCTGTAGCTATGACATTTGTCTATTTTGAGACATAGTTGAATCTCCTGTTTGATAATATGATAAATCATGGCACCATGTACTGGACAATCAATGGGTGTCATTCATGGAATAAGGTACTGTACCACATGAGCACAGGCATCAGAATCTGGCCCTTTAAAAAGTTCAACAAAGTTAAAAAAATTGTAAAATGAGATTTTAAAATGATATAAACAGTTTATGAAATCAACAAAAGGCTCATGAAATCCCCATCCACTGAGTTTATTTGGATTTTAATGTTTGCTTTTTTTCCTCCATTGTTCGGGATACCTTTTAGAAGTTTGAAAATGATTATTTTCCCCTACCAATTTTGTATTCTTTCCATTTGGGAATCATTGATTTGCCCCATATCTGATGCTCTGAATACAGCTGAGATTAATACAGCTGTTTTGTTTAACTGCCACTTCAATTTTATAAAATGCCTTATCATACCATAGCATCTATGTCTGTGCCCCAGCACCTCTGATTGATGCCAACACATTTCTGAGAAAAGAAGTCTTTAATTAGTTAATTTCTGGCTCAGAAACAGCATGAGGAGCACAAATGTTTTTGTTTGTGGCACAAAGCTAGCAGCTAGTGTTGTTTTTATTAAAAAAAAAAAAAAAGCCTTTCCTGGTGATAGAGTACTAGACTTTATAACAAACAAATTAGGAATGTGGCAGGCTCGGAGGATTGCTATTGTGACACACAGCCTTGTTCCACGAGAGTATTCTTTCTAATTCGATCCAGGTTGGCTAACAATCATTGCCATCAAATGACTGTTTCGTGGCCTGTGTGAAAATAATTGATTATTACAGCGTTGTTCCTAGTGGACCATTGTCCATGTCACAAAAACCCCTAGGATAATGGGTACCTTTTCAGGAAGTCTCAGTAGCAAAGCCAAGGATTCCGGGCCCTATCCTGTTCCCATTGACTTCTGTAGGAGCAGGAGCAGGCAATAAATGAGCTTTAACTACCTCCTTCCTGCCTCTAGAAGTGATCTTTTTATGCCAAAAGGTACTAGGGTGCTTCAGTTCCTGCCAGTGCTACGCCATCCTGGGGATAAACAGAGGACTTGTCTCCAGAGTTGTAAATCTGGCAACTTTTCTTTACAAAACAAATAAAAAACTCAAGCAAACAAACTAGATATTTAGGGCCAGATTTTTAAAGGGATTTAGACCCTAAACAGGCAGATAGGCACCTAAGACCATCAGGAGGTGCCACTGCCATTTTCACAGCCACAGCTCAGGCACTACCTAACCCTCCTAGGTGCCTAAGTCCCCTGGGCACCTAAGTTTTCACCAGTCAGCATTGTCAAAACCCTTAGCTCTGATGCTGCCCCACAGATAACAAGCTGCTCAGAGCTTTAGCTCAAGCCAAGGCCCTGAAGTGGGATTTTTAAACTAAGTAGGGGAACAAGTATCTTGCCAGAGCGTCCCAGTCCTCATGCATGATCTGAGTACGCCTAACACCTGATACGTTAGACTGCAGCAGCAGCTGCCACCAACGCTAGGTGAAGGGGCAGCACAAACAATTATTAGGGCCCTAAAATATAGGCTCCCCTCAAAATGCAACACAGGGAAAATTACTAACGAAGCTTTTTGTAATGATTTGCAACCATAAGGCTGGACTTTGTGTGAAAAAGAGCTCCTGAACACCCATACTAAAGGAAGATAAAGAAACTATTGACAATATTTTGGAGTCAAAGTGCTCTTTAATCCTCTGCCCCCAAATGGATTAAGGGGGTATGGTAATACACACAAACTGAATTGTGATATTGAAATATAAAAAATTGCTAAATGGTTAAGATTAAGAGCTTTGTTAGTTACACTTTAATTTACAATTATGGATAGTGCATGAATGTAGATGAGGTAACATTTAGGCCAACATGAGTGTCATTTAACTAATTCTCCTTTTAAATAGAATTGCTGATTTGCTTAAAAGTGATGTTATTGCTGACAGGACCAAGGTAACATGTTGTGTTGGAAGATTTTAGGTAAAAAATACACAAACCTGTAATGACAAGAAATCCCCTTTACTTAGGGTGACCATAAAAGAAGACTAAGATAGTAGTTAGAAGGGAAACATGGGCAAATCATCACTTTATTTTAAAAATCTTCCTATTAGTTGCTAACCGTCAACAAAGTGCTTGTTTTATTTACAGACTGCACCAATCATGCTTATCAGTGAACTAAATCATCTCATTTTATCTACCATCTGCTCTTGCACCAATTCTGGAGATGTGTGAGAATCACCATTTGGTGTAGGATAGGAAGTGGAGCAGGGGGCATCAGTTTGTCGGCTAAACAGCAAGGAAAGTATTTATTTCTGACAAGGATGACTAAATGGAAGGGGCCCTGTGCAACTGCATATGTACACAGGCCTACTAAGATCACTGCTCAAAGTGAAAGAAAAATGCCAGCAATCCTGAAGTGCAGGCCTCAACCAGGTGGCACAGGGGTCTAATTTGGACTTTGTTGCAGTGTCACAACAATGTTGCTTGCCTCCTAGGTGTGATTCTATGCCTTTTTTGGGTTGGACATGATGGCCTTTTATTTATGAAGGGGGCTGTTGTTGGTCTGGAGGTCGGGATGGATCTGTCAGTCATGCGGGGTGGGGTGGGCTGTCGTCAGTTGGGAGGGGTGGTACGGGCCTGTGGTCAGTCAGACAAGCAGGGGCTGTTGTTGGTCAGTCAAGATGGGGCTGTTGTCAGTTGGACAGGCGGGGACTGTTGTCGGTCAGTTGAGGTGGGACGGGGCTATTGTCAGGTGTGGGGGGGCTGTCGTCAATTGGGGCAAGATGGGGCTTCCGTTGTTTGGGGCAGGGCTGGGTTGTCATTGGTTGGTTGGGGTGGAATGGGGCTGTTGTTGGTTGGGGCTGTCATTGAATGTAGTGGGGATGTCATTGGTTGGGGCAGGGTGGGGCCACTGTTATTCAGGGCAGGACAGGGCTGTTGTTGGTTGGTTGGGGTGGGATGGAGCTGTCATAGGCTGGGGCAGGGCTGTAATCAGTTGGTCTCAACGGGGTTGTCATCAATTGAGGTGAGGCAGAGCTATTGTTAGTTGGGGCAGGCTAGCTGTCATCAGTTCATTGTGATGGGACTGTCATTGGTCAGGATGAAGTTGTCATTGGTTAGTCGGAGCAGGCAGAGATGGGGCTGTCGTTGGTCGGTTGGGGAGATTGTTGATCAGTTCGGGCATGGCGGGGCTGTCATCGGCCAAGGCGGGATGGGGCTGTTGTCAGCTGGGGTGGGGCAGAGCTATCATCAGTTGGGGCAAGCTGGGGCTGTCATAGGTTGCAGCAGGTCTGTCATTGGTCAGGGCAGTCAGGGTGGGGCTGTCATCGGTTAAGGCAGGATAGGGAGGTCGTCAATTGGAGCAGGGCTGTCACTGGTCAGGGAGGGGCTGATGTCGGTTGGTCAAGGCAGGGCTGCTGTCTGTTGGGGTGGAGTAGGGTGGGGCTATCGATGGTGAGGGCATCTATTGAAGTCCGGGAGGTGGATAGGTCCAAGCTCACCTACATCTGAAGGCCCCTCTCTCAGCTAAGTGGGGAGGCCAGGGCTGTTGTCAGTCAGATGGGACAGGGCTGTCACTGGTCGGGACAGGGCAGGGCCATCATCGGTTGGTAGCAACATGGGCTGTCATCAGTCAGTTGGGACAGGGCTGTCATCGATTGGGATGGGCCTGTCATCGGTCATGATGGGGCTGTGGTTGGTCGGTTAGGGTGGGGCTGTTGTTGGTTTGGGTAGGGTAGGGCTGTCGTTGGTTGGAGTGAGGTGTCATCGGTCAGTCGGGGCAGGGCTGTCATCGGTCACTCGGGGTGGGGATGTCAGTCAGTTGGGATGGGGTGTCATGGGTCGGAGAGGGGCTATTGTTGGTCAGGGTGGGGTGAGGCTATCATGGCCCAGCTGGGATGAGACTGTTGTTGGTCTGAAAGGGGCTGTCATCAGTCAGGGTGGGGCTGTCATCAGTCGGAAGGGGCGGGGCTGTCGTCTTTCAGTTGGAGCGGGCCGGGGAAGGGCTGGCCTTGGTTGGTCATGGCAGGGCTGCTGTCGGTTGATTGGAGCAAGCTGGGGCAGGGCTGTTGTCGGTTGGTTGGAGTAGGGCGGCCAGTCGGAGCTGGTCAGGGTGACGCCACTGTTGGTGGGTCTGAGCAGCTTGGGGGCTGCCTTGGTCAGTCGGGGCGGGGCTATCGTTGGTCAGAGTGCGACAGGACACTGTTGCGCACTGCAATGTGCATGCAAGGATGATGCTGTCACACTGAAGGCTCCTGCAGAAGGAGCAGTACGGGGTGGGGGTGGGGCTCCTGTCATGCCCTTGCCTAGAGAGATGGTGGGGTAGCCAGAGCCACAGCAGGGGAGCTTTTCCTTTGCCCTCCCTCACTCCCTCCTTACTTCCCCTCCATGGTGGTCCCCTGCTGTGTTGCTTAGCCCCACCCCCATACGAATCTGAGTTTAGTGGCTCGCGGTTTGAGCCGGGCGGCTTGCCGTAGCCTAGTCAGTGTGTTGCGCATGCGCGGCTGTAGTTCCGTAGTCGGTGTCCGGCTCTCAGTGCGGAAGGACCTTGGTACTTTGCTGAAGTGAGTGGCGTCTCCCCGCGCCCCGCTCTCCCGGAGCTGGTCCGCTAGCCAGGCGCCCCCGCCTTTCTCTCCCCCTTCCCCCCTCCCTTTCCCCGCCCCGGCGCTCCGGGAGCCCCCGCGGCCGCCTCTGACCTCCGTGTCCCTGAGGCCTGCGGCGCCGCGCGGCCGTTACCAGCCTCCGCGCATCGTGCGAGTGAGGGGCCGAGCGAAGGACCTGGGAAGCAGGACGAGGCTGCGAGGGGGGCGCGTGCGAAAGAGTTGCCCGGAGGCTCGGTCACTTCTGGGTCTGGTACTGACCCGGGCGTGCCTGGGCCGTGTGAATCTTGTCCCCATTTTGTCACTCGGTTGGTGTTTGTGGCCTAGGCACCTGCCGCAGGCCAGGGGCGGGCCCTGGCCTAGTTCTCTGCGTATGATCCCCGGGGAAGTGTATAAAGTTGGACAGTGGAGTAGGGTCTCTGTTACCATAGGGGTCTGACCTACAGACCACAGACTAGCACTGCCTTGCGTTCCCTGCCAGGAGGTGGCAGACCACGAGGTGCAAACGGAGTTTTTTCAGCAACAGCACTTTTATCTGAGCATGACTGCATCTGCATTTGGAGGGCTTTGCTGGCATAGCTGAACTGTCAAAACTCTTGTATAGACAATTCCTTACATTCAGTTCTATGTCTCATACGACTGTGTGCACAGTCTGCTGCACTACTGTGTACATGGCACAATAAATCCCTGTTGAAGAGATGTATTACTTTACAGTAGGGTTGTCTCTCACCTTTATTTTTTTAATCTAGTGCATTAGTCATACATGATGCCATCTAGCTTAATAAAATATGGTTCCTGGCCTAAAAAAATATGAGTATGACTTGTCTCAGGAATATAAAATGACAGTAGACTTCATAGGAGACGGAAGGGTATTGTGTGGATAAGACACAATAAACAGTAGAAAGAAAAACTCTTATCAACTAGTCTATTATATGTAAAGTATTTAAGGTCTGTTGTGTTTTGATAGTTTCCTCTTACAAATAGATTGTCCTCAAAAAGCATCTCAGATGTTGTAAAGAGGTATTTTAATGGAGGGGATGATTTTGCATATGTTGTGAAGCTACTCTAGTATCCTCTTGTGAAATGTTTAGTCTAACAAGTCTGTTATATACATAGAAAACAAAATGCATCAATTAGGACAGGAACTTCCTGTGTACATCTCTTAATAAATTTCCAATGTATTACTTTCCTAGGAGAAATCATCACCATGTCATCTACTCTGTTGCCCAAACCACAGATGAGAGGCCTCCTGGCCAAACGGCTGAGATTCCATATTGTAGGGGCAATGATTATATCCCTGGGAAGTGCAGTTTTGTACAAGGTGAGGTCTGATAACATCTGTGAACCCAGTTCATCTTGACCAATCTATATAGCCTTCTGGTTCAGGACTTTGACTTGATTTATCTGTTTATGAGAAAACTGCTGTGGTGGATTTCTCATGAGCATGTCTCCAGAGTGCTATGTAAAACCTTTTTGGTGCTTCTTTGAGAGGAGTTGTTCCTATTTTACAGATAACCTTTTATAGTTTGAGTGACTTGACCGAGGCCACGCAGTTGTTGGCAAACCTTGGACTAATCCTAGGAGCCAAGCATTGCACAATTCATGTCTACACTGCCCAGTTAACATGAACTCTTACCTGGCTTTTAGCCCACATGGTTCATACAAGAAAAAAAAATCTGACCCAGTTTTGGAAGTGCTTTAAGCCTGGGTTATTTTATCTGGTGGAGGTGGGGGTTAGAATACAGGCTCCACTTTAATCCAGACTGCTTTTAAGTGAGGAGATAGTCCTCCAATGCCTTCCCACAGTTTTTCCTGAAGGACAGTCAAGTTTTCCTGCAGTTGAGTGGGAAAGAATCCTAGGGCATCTCACAACTAAGAACAATGAGATATGTCTGCATACACACATGGGTGAATGAGGACACAAATACTGGTAGGGGTTTGCTGTTGGGATGCCCACACCCAGGGTAGGCTAACATGGATGCAATCACCCAGGTTACTTGTGCCGTTCAGACATAGCCCTAGTGCTGTGTGCAGCTCATGCTGGTTTGACCTAAAAAATTTAAACTTGGTGGTGCTCAAACTGGTTCATGGACTGGCCTATGTTTAATGTAGGATATTTATTGAGGGGGAAGAGGGGAGAGAGAGATGCTCCCTGAGGAGGGTCCCACTTATGAAGTTATCCACAGAGTGATGGTCTTTGAAACTCTTAGCTAAGCAAGATGGGCAAACTCTCTGCCTTGTAAAAAGAAAAGGAGTACTTGTGGCACCTTAGAGACTAACAAATTTATTTGAGCATAAGCTTTCGTGAGCTACAGCTCACTTCATCGGTGAACTGTAGATCACGAAAGCTTATGCTCAAATAAATTGGTTAGTCTCTAAGGTGCCACAAGTACTCCCTTTTCTTTTTGCGAATACAGACTAACACTGCTGTTACTCTGAAACCTGTCATCTCTGCCTTGTGTAACTTAATTTGATTTCATAGAATATCAGGGTTGGAAGGGACCTCAGGAGGTCATCTAGTCCAACCCCTTGCTCAAAGCAGGACCAATCCCCAGTTTTTGCCCCAGTTCCCTAAATGGCCCCCTCAAGGATTGAACTCACAACCCTGGGTTTAGCAGGCCAATGCTCAAACCGCTGAGCTATCCCTCATCCCCCTCATTTAGGAGAGTCAAACATCTCTCAGCCGTTTCTGCTTTCTTAGAGTGGGTTAACCCTTCTTGGCATATGCAATGGCATCTGAGTATTTTGTAAAGTTGTTGTAGAGTGTAAAATAAACATCTAGACTGATCTCTTTTAAGATGAGGTCTTCCTCTGTGTTTGCAAAGTGCTTAAGGGACTTCAGATGCCGCTGCAATAGAAGTACAATTAATATTGTATTAATTATCTGCTGGATGCTCATAAAGGTTGAGAGCCACCTTTTTCAACTATCTTTAGCCACCATTGAAAGCCAGAGAATTGTTAATAGCCTTGATATCATGCTTTGGTCAGAAGACTACCTATGTGCTCAGTGGAGCGTCTATCATTATTGTTGACAATCTGTCTGATAAGGTACAGTGGGCAAGGTGGATACAGGATATCTCTTGAGGGATAAGGACAACATGGTGAAAAAATAGAACTCTGGCTTAAGTGTGAGGTTGAAGACCTTTTTCTTTAAGGATTAGGGGCAATGCCACATGAGTGAAGCTTTGCTTTCTGGGACCCTAAAGAGTCGTGCAGACAGAATAGCGGTAGTTAAACACTTTAAATACCTTTAATACACTGAATGCACAACTATCACTTTTTATGTCTTAGGATGGCTTGATTGCCTTTATTACTAAATGTCTGCTAGATTTATGAGGTGTGATATCTTGCAAAAAAAGTTTCACTCAAAATTAATTACCTAGGCAGTCTAAAGACACGCATTCAGCAACTCATTTCTAAGTACATAGAATAACTGACCCTCCAGTCCCTTACTAAACTTCATTCTTGTCACTTGCAACATTTAAATTTTCAGAAAGCCCTAGCTGAAGATAGCTGTAAATATTAAGGTTTAATTACTATTATTCATCAGTAAAGCCTAGCTCTGTTACCAGCAAAGTCAAAGGCTTCAGCTCCCCTTGGAGAGTTGAAAAAGAGTCCATTAAAGTAAAGTAGCAACTTACCAGGACATAACTAAACTGACACTTGATGTATCATTAATCACTGCAATGCTTCTCTTTTTTTAAACACACCTGGAGCATATGTGGTGGGGCAACTCTTTTAAAAAAAAATATAGGGTCAGATTTTTGGGTATGTACAAAGAGCACACTACAAAAACTGGGAATGCAGATAGGGTATAAATCTCAGTTTTGTGCTTTTTCCACCTGGGGCTTCCGTGTGAAGAGCCAAGCTCCTCACGTAAGAGCAGTTAGTTTCCTACACTCTTGTTCCTTGCTTTGGCACACTTTGTTGAACTGAAGGGGTATGTGTGGGAGGACTAGTCTTCATCCACTGGTCCCTTAATTATGTGCACACATGGCCAAATCCTGCAAATGTACAGGTGTATAACTCCACTGACCTCTGGCATTCGTCTAGATTTACATCAGTTTAAAATACCTGCAGAATATGCCCCTGGTCTGTGAATATTGTCAGTTGTCTTCTCTTCTTTCCTAGCCAGCTATGCTCACAGCTGGTATAGAATTTGAGGAAGGTGGGGATGGGTAAAGAAATTCATACATGGTATCTTGCCCTTTGCCACTGCTGTGCCCAATCAGATGATTCCTCAAGGAGCTCCCAGATTTATATGGCCATTCGGTTGACTAAAAGATTCTATCAAAACAAATGAACCACAGCATGGAGCACAAGGGTGTGTTCATACTAGGGAAAAGGTGGTGGATGTTCTTACCTTATATGTGAACGCATGGTAATTAGCACAAGGTAAAATCTTAGTGAAGACAAAGCAATTTGTAGTGTTCATATGTGTGAAGTTAAGTACCATGTTAATATTAAACTGCCTTGTCTTCCCTAGGATTTAATCGTGTGTTAATTAATGAGTGTGAACCCACCTTTTTCTTAGTGTAGATGTGGCCAAAGTGGGTGCATCACTTTGGCTATTTGCTTTGGCAGCCCCCTTTCCGCCTTTTATAACCTTACAGAATTGTTCTAACTGTAACTCAGTTTTGGTAGGCACGATAGATAAAAGGGCATCCCTAATTCACTTAACTGTGTGATTGTCCATGGGCATATTAAAAGTTTATTTCTAAATCCTTTAAGAATAGAACCATGACCAGTTGGTGACAATTTTTTGAGAGAAGATGATCACTTGGACTTCTGCACGTTTATCTGACAAGGAAGAATAAATTTACTGGTGTCCTGAAAATTTAGTAATGCTGTTTGTAAATCTGGTTCCAATTTTTAGATGAAACAACACTAAACATTTGTTTTCCCATCCATTAAATAGTTCAGGATCTAAATCTGAATAAAAGTATTGCTGTAACCTGCTAATATCTAACTGTTCTGTGTTGAACTAAAGACAGCTTTTTTGAGATTGCAGTAGTCTTGTATCAGGTGATACGGCACCACCAAGTGAATTACAAGCTTTCTGCATCTGTTACACAAATTTTTCTACTCTTTAAAACGTAATTCTCTACCTTTTTGCATTTCAGTACGGCGTGTCTGAACCAAGAAAACAGGCATATGCAGACTTCTATAAAAACTATGATTCCATGAAGGACTTTGAGGCCATGAGGGAAGCTGGTGTGTTTGAAAGTGTACAACCCAAAAACTCATAAGCAGCATATGTAGGTAATAGCAAAATGCCTTACATCAAACTGATCTCACTAACTTCTGTTTACATTGATACGCTGGAAACTTCCCATTTTGATGTTTTTGATCAAGTTCTACCCTTAAATTGGCTTCCAGTTAAATGGAGGTGAGAGTTCCTGAAGTTTAGAAAAGGAAAAAGAGTCTCAGTGGGAACTACAGATAACATTTCTTTTGTTACTATATCATTAGGGCCAGTGATGATAAATGCAAAGTATTGCGTATTGAGGGGAAAAATTGAACTACTTATACACTCTTTGGGGCTAATAAATTAACAGTATTAACTTAAGGAACGGACTTGGCATCATCCTCATCTCTGCGTGATGTGCAGTTGTCAAAAAAGCAAAATGTTAAGATGCATAGGGAGTAGAAAATATTATATAAATCAGTGGTTCACCCTAACTTGCAATAGTGTGCAGTTATGGTAACCCTGTCTCAAAAAGGAAGACACTCGATGAAGAATTGGGATATGGGATATGAAACTGAGACTGATTTCTTCATTGACAACTTTCTTCCATTTCTCTTAAAACTACTTCTTCAAAGACTGACCAAGGGCAATGGCTTCTCCATTCTTCCGGTGCTCAGGAATGTTCACTGTGATCATCACATGATGATTTGTCTTTCTAAATTATCCTGGCCAACTAGGGTTTGACTTTTAGTCTCATTCAGTTTGTTACTTGTTAAATGAACAGGTCAAGTACTGGACTTAATGGTGTTAATGTTTGTCTTGCTTCCACATTCAAACATAACATCAGATAGCAGCTGGTTCTGGTATAACAAACTAAGGATGATGGATGCTTCTCATATAGTTGTAAAGTAAAAATGCAAAACAGAGTAGTGTAAACTAATAATGGGATTATTGACCATCCTTTTATTCTTCCTCCCAATGGAAATTCTACATGTTTTTAGGAACATGTAAGAGTGTGGTAAATAACATAGGGATCACTTTACCTTTGTACTCCTACCTTCAGTTTAAGATCATAATAAAGAATACTGCTAATGTATGTTTATGTAAACTAACTTTTTCAGGCACTTACATCACCAATGCTTTGGTCAGGTGGCCTTCTTCAGGGTGTTTTGAAAGGCTATTTGGCAAGAATGTCAGATCTAAGTATGGGAGGAAAATCAACTGAAACACTACTGCCAACAAACTTACAAGTTTAAAACTCTTTAATTGAAACTAAGAACAGAGCTTTGCTGTGCAAACAGAGCTAAAAGAAACTCTTGATTACACCAAGACACTGTACGCATTCCAGTTTGCAACCAATGTACAAAAGTCTTTCTCTGACCAGGTTGAGTGCACCTGTTTGTTAGAACTGTGAAACATTAACTAGCTCAAGGCTTTAAAGGGATTTTGGGATTATCCTTTCCTCATCATTTACCCAGTGGCATTAGTTGAGAGAAAGTGGCACAAATACTATAATCTTAATCTGTAACTCTGTTTAGGTAGAGCATTAGAAGAATTATCAACAGATGTGGAGATGTAATGCAAAAATATCCTCAACTTCTGCAGTAGGAGAGAAGCTGGTTGGGACCTACAGTGATTGTAGGGTGCATATGACTGCCTAGGTCAGGGGTTCTCAAACTGGTGGTTGGGACCGCTCAGGGGTCACAAGGTTATTACATGGGGGCGGGGGGAACGGTCACAAGCTGTGAGCCTCCACCACAAACCCTGCTTTGCCTCCAGCATTTATAATAGTGTTAAATTAAAAATGCTTTTTTATATATTTATAAGGGGGCTCACACTCAGGCTTGCTATTTGAAAGGGGTCACTAATACAAAAGTTTGAGAACCACTGTACTAGGTAAATCAGAAGGAGGGGGAAAGAGGAGATATAATTTAACATTGCTGCTTCTGACATCTGTGGAAGATTGCACCTGCACTTTCTGCCTATATAGTGAATAGGGAGATCTCCCGGCCCCTCCAAATATATATATGAAACTGGATGAAGGTTCAGTTTTGATGCTATTTTTGCTATGGACACCTGTCTTGCAGGAACTGAACTAATACCAACCTGTTGAAGGTCTGGATAAGTAAATAGAAAATTTGTCATAGGCTTTCGTGATCCATGCTGAAGATGTGTTAGACTATATCTAATACTGCAGCAAATCCAGTGGTTTGGACTGACTAACTTAAAAATAGACTCTGAAAATCCTCTTGTTTCCCCCCATCCCTTCTCCCCAATTTTGGGGCTAATACTACTTCTTTTAACCTGCTGTTTTTGGAATGTTTCTTGCAGTTACCAAAGAGGAAGTAGATCAGTGATTAGCATATTAGCATGGGACTTGAGAGACTGAGGTTCAAATCCCTGCTCCGCTATAAACTTATGCATGACATAGGGCAAAGAGGTAGGACTAGCACTTCAAAGAGCTTTCAGCACTGCAGTGCTGAGTCTTGCAATGCTTGACTTTGGGTGTGTTGCTACCAGGTGGAATCCACAGCCCCAAGGTAGGCACCTAGGATGTTTTATAATGCATGAAAAGAGTTAAATGCCTAAGAATGAGACCTAGAAAAACCAGCATGCTGTGTGAGGAGCTGCTGAAGGTACCCAAACGAAAATGCTGAGGAGACCTAAACCCCGTTCCTCAAAGACAGGTGACTAGGTCTGGTTTGGAGAGAGGCTCTTCTCTCCATTTGCATTCACAGCCATGAATGAACCCTCCCTGGAAGTTAGGTGTGTAATCTTTCTTGCCGCCTCCTGTGTGTCCTCCTTTCCCCCCGTGCCCCCTCCTCCCCCCAAAAATAGTGTCTGCAGTGGAGCCACTCTTACCCAGGCTGTTGCAGATCTGGGTTCAATTCCCCTGTCTGCCTGATTTGGAGAAGGGAGGTTTGAATTCTGGTCTTTGTCATCTCTGGAGAGTGCCCTAACCACCGTGCCGTGGGGTATTCTGGGGCAGGTCTCTGAATCTCTGCCTTTGCTCAGCTCATATTTAAGTATTTATACACAGTGGAACAGCTTCTACAAGAGAGATTGAGACCTGCTGCCGAATACCCCAACCCAGTGGTTAGGGCACTCTCCTGGGGATACCAGAGTTCAAATCCCTTTCCCCCCTGGGGCTAGGGTGGCAAATGAGCCGGGTGTCCTACAGCTTGTGTGAGTGCCCTAATCGAAAGACTAAAAGTTATAAGTGGGAACGGTGGCTCCTCCAGCTATTTTGGGTGGGTTTAGTCTGAGTGCCTATTGGATAGGGCCCTGCATGTAAGAGAGCTAGTTTGAGGATTCTGCTGGGGTTTAGGCATATGCTAGGCATCTAGACCTAGGCAGCTGTGTGAATGCTCACTGGCAGATTTTTAGGTACCATGGGGACCTACAGAGTTAGGTGGTAACTGAGCGGGGATATTGAGGAATTTAAATGCCTCAGTCCAACATTTAGGCACCACCAAGTTGTTTTGTGGATCAAGCCCATAGTACTTCCATTCTCCATCTGTAAAATGGGGATAATAGTCCTTCTTCACAGGCGTGTTAAGGATAAACACACACAGGTGCTCAGATACTGTGGTAATGGGGACATACAATATAGATGTTCTGGTGCTACGGTCTTGCATGACTCTTGTCATAGAGCGCAGCTGTGAAGGATTGAGATTGAGGGTGTTTAGTTTAATACAGAGAAGTAATTTAACAAACACGGATTTCTTCCTTTCCAGGTAATCCACCTGCATTCATTTGTTTCCTCTGTTGCATTCCTTTCTTTTTTAGGCTTCTTGCTACAGTACTTAGTAAGATGTCTTATTTTTTCTATCATACACTTGTGCATTTATCAATGCTGTGTACATAATGAATCTTGAAGGCTGTTCCAGATCTTATTTTGTAGCTCTTGATTTGTTCCATGTTTCAGTTTTATTTACCACATGCAGTGTCTTAATAAGCCATGAGGAAATCGTAGTGGGAAATTTCTCTAGACTAAACTACTGGCATAAACACTTTTCCTCTCTGTTTGAATTCATACATCCTAATGTTTTTACTTCTGAGAGCTAGGATTGTCCAAATATATTAACTCGTGTTTTTCTTATTTTGCAGATCATCTTCAAGGAGACTTGACAGCTTAAACTTGTTTCTTCAGTCAACTGTAAAATGTGTAATACACTTCAGTGGCGGGCATGTTATAGTGTAATTCAATAAACTAAATACTTAATGAAGCTTATTTATCTTAACTGTTGACCATGACTGTTTAGATGCTGAGGGAAGGGGTGGAAATTCAGGTGGTACTGTTCATATAATGCTAAAGACAAGTTGAGAGATAAAATAGAGACCCTGAACCCTTGTGGTTACTAAAACTAGTTTTTTTCCCAAGAGTAGGAGTGTTATCTCCATTATTCTGGCCAAAATCAGCTGAGCCAACAAATTTGCAGGTAGGCAATACAGACAGCATTGTTTGCTTCCTGGCCTAAAGTGTTCAATAGGCAACAGCTGCTTGGACAGCACTTTCAGAGGATTCCTATAAATAGTATTTACAAAAAATTGAAAGGTTTTTTTGCTTAGGTTACAAAGTTTAAAATGTACCAGAGTTAAGGTTTCCAGGGCCACATAATTTCCCCCCTCCCCCTTCAAAATTCAACCTGTACTACTGAATGAGGCAAGGATCCTCTTGAGAATATGTGGTCATGTAATTAAAGACAGCATCCTAATGCGTACACAAAAGGGGTTGCAAATTAATATTGCCCATGCAACCTTAACCTGGCAGTTCCAAACTTTTGACTGATAGAACTCTTAAATAAAATGACCTTTAAGGGTTGTGGGTTGACTGGGAGGTGTGCATGGGAGAGTTTTGAGTCATTAGCACTTCCTTCCCTATCACACTCACATTCATTGGAGGAAAGGGGGAAGAACAGTGTGAGATCTTCCCTCCCCTCCCCCAATGTATTTTTATACTTTCTCCCATCAAGTTGCCTGTTTGCTTGCTGTCTGGTCTTCTCCTTTCTGTTCCTAGACTCACTACTCTTGAGTTCTCTGCTGGTTTTCCTCTCTCCTCCATTTTAGTCTTTGGCTCACCTCCCTTTTCTTTCTTAGGAGTACTCTTTTTTTCTTCCCCTCTGTCCTGCAATGCTCTGTATCTCCAACACATTCCAGAAGCTTAAACTCTCACGGTTCCTGCTACAAGCTGAAGGCCCCTACTTATTCCCCTTTCTGCTGAAAATGCCTTCTTACTTTTTTTCTCCCCTGTGTGCCCCCCCTTAACACCCTTCCCCAATAGTGCTGGAATGTGACTCCTAGGGCTGGCACCAGCCCGCTACCTTTGGGTATAGGCAGCAGTGCATGACAATTGGAAGATCGTTTAACTACTTAAGGCCCCAGATCCTAGATATATGCCTGTACCTCAGGCACTGTATGGTCAAGGAGAGGGGCTAGAGAAGACAAGGGCAAGTGCACCTAGTGGCAGCCAAAGGCACTCAGATGCAAACATATTGAAGTAAGAAAATGCATGATTAAAGTACCTAAACAAACTTTCCTTTGTGCTGCGGTGATTTGAGAGGAAAATGTTCTGTAAAAGTCAGTTTAATTTACTCTGGGACTGCGAACACTAAAATGTCCATTGTGATTACTGCATGACATCAATACAGAGCCATTAAAGGTGAGTTCGCAAAAAGAAAAGGAGTACTTGTGGCACCATAGAGACTAACCAATATATTTGAGCATAAGCTATCGTGAGCTACAGCTCACTTCATCGGATACATACTGTGGAAAATACAGAAGATGTTTTTATCTTCACACAGACCATGAAAAAATGGGTGTTTATCACTACAAAAGGTTTTCTCCCCCCCACCCCACTCTCCTGCTGGTAATAGCTTATCTAAAGTGATCACTCGCCTTATGATGTGTATGATAATCAAGGTGGGCCATTTCCAGCACAAATCCAGGGTTTAACAAGAACATCTGAGGAACAGTGGGGTGGGGAGGAATAAACAAGGGGAAATAGGTTACTTTTTATAATGAATCAACCATTCCCAGTCTTTATTCAAGCCTAAGTTAATTGTATCCAATTTGCAAATTAATTCCAATTCAGCAGTCTCTCGTTGGAGTCTGTTTTCAAAGTTTTTTTGTTGAAGGATAGTCACTTTGAGATCAGAAATCGAGTGACCAGAGAGATTGAAGTGTTCTCCGACTGGTTTATGAATGTTATAATTCTTGACATCTGATTTGTGTCCATTTATTCTTTTACGTAGAGACTGTCCAGTTTGCCCAGTGTACATGGCAGAGGGGCATTGCTGGCACATGATGGCATATATCACATTGGTAGATGTGCAGGTGAACGAGCCTCTGATAGTGTGGCTGATGTTATTAGGCCCTGTGATGGTGTCTCTTGAATAGGTATGTGGGCACAGTTGGCAATGGGCTTTGTTGCAAGGATAGGTTCCTGGGTTAGTGGTTCTGTTGTGTGGTATGTGGTTGCTGGTGAGTATTTGCTTCAGGTTGGGGGGCTGTCTGTAGGCAAGGACTGGCCTGTCTCCCAAGATTTGTGAGAGTGTCGGGTCGTCCTTCAGGATAGGTTGTAGATCCTTGATAATGCGTTGGAGGGGTTTTAGTTAGGGGCTGAAGGTGATGGCTAGTGGCGTTCTGTTATTTTCTTTGTTAGGCCTGTCTTTTAGTAGGTGACTTCTGGGAACTCTTCTGGCTCTATCAATCTGTTTCTTCACTTCCGCAGGTGAGTATTGTAGTTGTAAGAATGCTTGATAGAGATCTTGTAGGTGTTTGTCTCTGTCTGAGGGGTTGGAGCAAATGCGGTTGGATAGCTTACTTGCCTTTCTTACGTTTACACTTTAAAAAGAATCCAAACATGTTATCTTGGCTTTGAATTTCCTGGGTTTATGTTTGGTTCTGGGATAACTAAAGCAGCTGTGCAATGTGTTTTAAGGTAATGATGCATGCTGTTAACTGTAATTCCATTTTATCATAGATAAGGTCTAGGAATATAGAGTGAGGCTTAGCTTCAGTCACTGTGGTGTTTCAACCAACCCTCCATACTGAATTTAGGTCAAGCTATCCTGTACAGTCTCAAACTTGGACAAGATGGCCTGTTACAAGAAGTAATTAAAACACTCTTGTTCTTACATTAAACAGAACACACTAACCTCAAATAATGTGAATCAGTGTCACATTTATAGCTAGAATGTAGGAAACTGCTTCAGAGTGTTTTTGGCTTGACAATAGATTCTAGAGTTGCTCAATAATGTCTTTAAAGTAATTTTCCTTGTAATACCTACTGTTCAGAGAACATAGACTCCATCTCTCCCATAAGCAGACAATAAAGTCTTCCCATGAAGAAGCACAGCAAATTAAGCCATTTGTATTATATTTGGAAGGTCTTAAGTTCAAATAGAGTTGGCATAGCATTTATATTTCAAATAGACCATTAACTTTTCAACATTCAGTATGGACCATGCAGAAACAGTAATGAAACTCCTTGTGTAACTTTTAGTTTATTCAAATCTTCTGTGTTACTTCATATTAGTGTTTTGAAGAAAATCCCATCCATAAAGGTTTTGCTGTGAAGTAGGGAATACACTTTTATTTGATGTCAAGTATCAGAGGGGTAGCTGTGTTAGTCTGTATCCACAAAAACAACAAGGAGTCCGGTAGCACCTTAAAGACTAACAAATTTATTTGGGCATATGTTTTTTTTACCACAAAAGCTTTTCTTCAGATGCATGGAGTGAAAATTACAGATGCAGGCATAATATAATGACACATGAAGAGAAGGAAGTTATGTCACAAGTGGAGAACCAGTGTTGACAGGGCCAATTCGATCAGGGTGGATGTAGTCTGCTCCCAATGAGGAGGTGTCAATTCCAGGAGAGGCAAAGCTGTGACACCATCAGAGGCTCATTCACCTTCACATCTACTAATGTTATGTGTGCCAGCAATGCCCCTCTGCCATGTACATTGGCCATACCGGACAATCCCTATGTAAAAGAATAAATCGGACATCAGGAACGGTAACATACAAAAGCCAGTAGGAGAACACTTCAATCTTCCTGGACATTCTTTCTTCAAGTATAGCTACTTTTAAAGCTGTTACAGAAACTTCAGAAACAGACTTCAAAGAGAAACTTCAGAACTAAAATTCATTTGCAAGTTTAACACCATTAATTTGGGCTTGAATAGGGACTGGGAGTGGCTAGCTCATTACAAAAGCAGCTTTGCCTGTCCTGGAATTGACACCTCCTCATCAATTATTGGAAGTGGACTACATCCACCCTGATCGAATTGGCCCTGTCAACACTGGTTCTCCACTTGTGAGGTAATTCTATTCTCTTCATGTGTCATTATATAATGACTGCCTCTGTAATTTTCACTCCATGCATCCGAAGCAGTGGTTTTTTACCCACACAAGCTTATGCCTAAATAAATTTGTGCCACCGGACTCCTTGTTACTTTTATTTGAGCTTCATATAGATAGTATTAGCAGTGGTAGGGAAACACTCTCTCCCACAAATGTAAACTGAATATTATAGCATGATAGAAAAAGACAATCCTTGCTCTCTCAAAGCTGTAACTATCCCAGCCTGTTAAGCATGTGCAGCAAACATTTCTACTGCCTAGTGCTGTCTCAAGCACATCTATAGGTTCTAATATTTTAGTTCCACAGAGCTTTGGTGACACTAATTTGTTAATGGCAGATGCAGGCTAGTGGAGTCAATTTCTTGCGCAGGCCACTATCTAAACAGACCTTATTTTTCTCATTCCTTTCTGCAAATTTAGCTTTTAAATCATTTTGCTTTTGAAGTCTGACTTCTGTTTTACCAAGTTGATTGCTGTAGTAAAGATTGCTTCAAAAAGGCAGATTACATAGAGACAAAAAATCCCTCTCTGTCCTGTGTCCTCTTCCCGCAGCTGGAAAAGAAATGTGCCTTTCTTAAAGAAATATAGGGCTGGAAGGGAGCTGGAGACACCAACTTGTCCAGCCGTCTGTGCTGAGGCAGGACTAAGTAAATCTAAAGCATTTGTGACAGGTGTATGTCCAACCTGTACTTACTAACCTCCAGTGAGGAGGATTCCACAACCTCTTTAGTTAAATTCTGGAATAATTTCTATCTTTAGAGTTGAAAAGTTTTTCCTAATACCTAGCCTTCTTGATTACTTCTTGTTCAACCTCCAGTGGACATGGAGAACAATAGAGCAACCCCTTAAGCCTCAAATGGTATCAGTTTCTCTGCCTTGATCATCTTTCATTAGACTAAACATAGCCCTAGGTCAAGTTTTCTAAACCTTTTATCACTTTTGTTGCTCTCTTGTGAGCTTGCTACAATTTGTCCCCATCATTCCTAAAGGGTGGCACCCAAATTGGAACCAGTACTCTACCTGAGGCCTCACCAAGGCTGAGTCGCATGGGACACTTGCTGCCTATCCCTCCTTCTGCCTTCCATATAAGACTCCTGTCAATGCATCCCAGAAGATTAGCCTTTTTCATAACTGCATCTGTTGACTAATAGTCAATTCATGATCCACTATAATCCCCAGAGCCTTTTCAGCAGTATTACTGCCTCACCAGTGTGACAGGGTCAGGCCAGATGGCTGCAAGAGAGTGATAAAAGGCAGATATATTAGCCCCAGGTTAAGTAGGTCCCTTTTCCCTGGGTAAGGTAACAGGGAAGGTTCCGGAACACTCAAACTTTCTGGGAACAAGGCAGCCAGGCTGATTAGAACACCTGCAGCCAATCAAGAAGCTGCTAGAATCAATTAAGGCAGGCTACTAAGGGCACCTGGGTTAAAAAGGAGCTCACTTCAGTTTGTGGTGCACATGCAAGGAGCTGGGAGCAAGAGGCTGAGAGTGAGAAGGCGGAAGACTGAGAAGTACAAGCATTATCAGACATCAGGAGGAAGGTCCTGCGGTGAGAATAAAGAAGGTGTTGGGAGGCGGCCACCGGGAAGTAGCCCAGGGAATTGTAGCTGTCATGCGCTGTTACAGGAGCCACTGTAGACAGCTGCAATCCACAGGGCCTTGGGCTGGAACCCAGAGTAGAGGGCGGGCCTGGCTTCCCTCCTTCCCCCCAACTCCCTACTTGATACCGGAGGAGTTGAACTGGACTGTGGGTTCCACCAGAGGGGAAGGTCTCTGGCCTGTTCCCCGATCCACTAGGTGGATCACCAGAGACTGCGGGGATTGTTCTTCTTCCTTTCCCCGTGCTGGCCAGGGATGAGGCTAACTGAGTGAACGGTAGATTTGAGTCACGAAAGTGGCCAAACTGAGGGCTGCCGTGAACCTCTGAGGCAAGAAAATCCACCAATAAGCGCAGGATCCACCAAGGCAGAGGAGGAGCTTTGTCACACCAGCTATTCCCCATTTTGTAGTTGTGCATTTGATTTGATTTTCCTTCCAACATACTTTACTTTCCATTTGAATTTCATCTTGATTTCAGACCAATTCTCAGGGCTTTTTGAATTCTAAGCAGCGCTTCGAAAGTGCTTGTTACTCCTTCCAAGTGTGTTGTCATCTGCAAATTTGATCAGCAGAGGTGCCATCCATTTATTGAAGTCATTAGTGAAAATAGTGAATTGTACTGAACCCAGAACACACACTCACACACCTCCGAGTCGGACAGCAAACCATTGAGAACTACGCTATGGACTTTTGACGAGCTGAGCATCCACCAGACAGTATTTTCACCTAGACGACTAGGTTCCTAGGCCGCGTATGAAACAGCCTTACTAAACTCAAGCCATAGCTCTCTGCCCTCCTACCTGCCCCCCTCCCAACCATAGCCTAGCCAAATAAGCCTGTTAAAGAAGGAAAAATAGGTTGGTTTGGCATGATTTGTTCTTGACAAAGCCATGCTGGCTATTACTTATAACTAAGGCTGCGATTTAGTCACGGAAGTCATGGAATCTGTGACCTCCAAAGTCCTCTGTGACTTCATCCAGTGCTGGCTGGGAGCTGCAGGGTACCCCCAGCACTCCAGGCAGTGAGAGCTGCCCCCCCAGCTCCCTGGCAGCAGGGGGGACCCCCCCCGCAGAGCTTGCCACCTCTGCAGGAAGCTGGGCGAGGGGGGAATGACCCACCACAGCTCCTGGCTGCCACTGCCACGGGAGGACCGTTGCGGCACGGAGCTGCCAGTGGAGGGAGACCCTGGAGCTCCCCACCCCACTGCAGCTGCCCAGGCTTCCCATTTTGTCATGGATATTTTTGGTAGAAGTCAGGGACAGGTCATGGGCAATAATGAAAAATTCACAGAAGCCCATGACCTGTCCCTGACTTCTACCAAAAATATCCATGACAAAAAATCTTAGCCTTACTTATAACCCTATTCCTAGTCTCCTCCAGGTGCTTACAAATTTAATAAGTTGTATCTTTCCAGATAGGGAGGGGCTGACTGGTCTATCAGGCCCTCAGGACTCTTTTTTCAAGATATGGTTGCCCTTTCCTAGTCCTTGCAGCTCTCACCCAGCCAGCATGCGTTCTCTAATTGCTAACGGTTCCTTAAGTATCCTAGGCCAGAGGTTCTCAAGCTGTAGTCTTCAAGTTCTGTTCAGGTGGTCCACACACAAGAATGAAGATGCACATTGAGGTGGTGGCCTTGGGGAGAATGGGGGCGGGAGGTAGGTGGAAGGGGGCAGTGGGGTGAGAAGAGCGGGGTGTGGGGTGGAATTTGGGAAGTGCAGGGCTGCGGTGGCCAGAGAAAGAGGTGCCTTTCCCCAGCTCCAGGGCTGCAGCTCCCGGGGAGAGACCCTCTTTCTTCCCAGCTCCACCTGTGTGGCTGCTGTATTGGGGGAGAGACACCCCCCAGCCTTCCCAGCCCCAGCTGCTGTGACAGGGGAGAGGGGGCACATCCATCGCAGTAGAAAGGTAAGACTATGGATATTAAAATATGAGTTGTGTGCTTTTATTTGAAGAACAAAAAAACATTTATTATTAGTTTTTTTTAATATAGTGCTTTTATCCAAAGCGTTTCACAATAGCTAGCTAATGGTACACACAACATTTGGAAAGATCGTTAAGTGGTCCACCGAGACCCTCAGCAACTTTCAAGTGGTCCACGGAAAAAAAAGTTTGAGAACCACTAACTTGGGCTGTTCATTAGGCCCTGGCAACTTGAAGACCACTAACTTAATTAAATATACTTTAGCCTGGTCTCGCCCTATTGGGGCTTGCAGTTCATCTCCCTTCTTAAGTAGCTGGCCACCATTAAGCCCGAAGCCAAATCAGCATTAACCATCTCTGTCTTGGTGTCACCAGTTATTAGTTCAGCGTTCCTGCTAAGTCAGAGGTGGGCAAACTACGGCCCGTGGGCCCCTCCTGCCCAGCCCCTCCCTTGCTGGTCCCCCTCCCCCACAGCCTCAGCTCACTGCGCCGCTGCCGCAATGCTCTGGGAGGCGGGGCTGCGAGCTCTTGCCGGGCAGCGCAGCTGCAGAGCCCGGCCTGACGTGGTGCCGCCAGCTACCAGTGCTCCAGGCGGCGCGGTAAGGGGGCAGTCGGACAGAGGGGAGGGGAGTTCGGGACGGGGGTCAGAGTGCAGGGTGTGGATAGGGGTCAGGGCGGTCAGAGGGTGGGGAACAGGAAGGTTTGAAGGGGGGCAGGGGTCCTAAGGGGGGCAGTTAGGCAGGAGTGGGGGGTTGGATGGGGCGGCAGCAGGCAGTCAGGGGCAGGGGTTCCGGGGACAGAAAGCGGGAGGGGATGGATGGGCCAGGAGTCCCGGGGGGAGGTCAGGGGGCGAGAAGCAAGAGGGGGGCAGATAGGGGGCGGAGGCACAGCCTGGCACAGCCTCCCCTAACCAGCCCTCCATAGAATTTCTGAAACCCGATGCGGCCCTCAGGCCAAAAAGTTTGCCCGCCCATGTGGTAAGTAGACAACCTGCCCTTTCCTTCGCTTGTTCCTAACGGCGTTAAAGAAACACTTTATGTCCCTTATGTGGTGTAACCCATTTTGATTTTATGCCTACAAACTTGTGCTATTCTTCTATACGGCTCCTTAGCAATTTGTCTATGTTGCCACCATTTGCTTTATCAGCTCAGTAACAAGCTTGGCACCATAGTAGCCTCTTACTATGCTGCCTTGTGGTCGTTTGCAGTTGTGCCTTTAATATTAGCTCTTGCAGCTCTGCTGAATGCCTTGCTCTCTTAGTTTCTTCCCATGGGGCCATATCTACCAGTGCTGTATCTGTTCAAAAAAAAAAAAAAAAGGCATATTTTTAAGGCCAGCATCCATGTGCTGCTGCTCTCACGCCTTTCTAGCCTAAGAGTCAGGAAAGCTATAGCTTAAATGATCACCTTCACTCATATTCCTTTCCCTCTTCCGTGTTGCAACCAATGCCTTGCTCTTGGGCAGAAGCAAATCTAAAAAAATGGCTGTCTGCCTGGTTATTTCCTCCACCTTCTGAAACAAAAAGTTGTCTCCAAATCACCCTATTTTGTGATTTGCTGTATTACTTTGCCAATGGAGGCCCTCATTACCACCATCCAATAGGCAAATAAGCCTGTCAAAGAAGGAAAAATAGGTTGGTTCGGCATGATTGGTCCTTAACAAAGCCATGCTGGCTATTACTTATAACCCTATTCCTAATCTCCAAGTGCTTAGAAATCGATTGTTTAATAAATTGTTCCTGTAGCTTTTCAGCTAGAGAGGGGGGTGTTTGTTTCAGAACTGCTTCAGCCACCTCCTGCTCCTGATGTGCTAGTTTATTATAGATTCCCCAATACTTCTAGTTGTCCCCCCTTTATCTTTACTCAGAGACTTACAGTTGGGCTGTCTCTCACCGCCTTCTAGATCTCAGAACACATGTCTATAGTCTTGATGGATAATGCAATATCTTCTCCCCTTTTTCACCTTGCCTGTCTTTCCTGAACATTCATTATACTACTAGGCCAGTCATGACATTTATCCCAGCAAATCTTTGTGATGCCAACTAAGTCTAGGGTGACCAGATTCAGAGGCGCTGACTCCATGGGTGCTCCAGCGCTGGAGCACCCACGGGGAAAAATTGGTGGGTGCACTGCACCCACCAGCAGCTCCTCTCCAAGTGCACCGCTGTGTCCTGCTTCGCCCCCTTCCCTGCCAGCGTTTGCACCATGAAAAAGCTGTTTCGCGCGGCAAGCACTGGGAGGAAGTGGGGAGGAGGAGGAACACAGTGCACTTGGGGAAGAGGCAGGACTGGGGAGGGGCTTTGGAGAGGGGTCCACTAGGGACAGGAAGGGGGGGCAGAGTCGGGGCAGGGTCGCGGGCGCACGAGCACCCACCACCAAGGAACGTTGGTGCCTGTGATCAGATTGCAAATGTGAAAAATTGGGACGGGGGTTGAGGGTAATCAGTGCCTATATAAGAAAAAGCCCCAAATATCAGGACTGTCCCTATAAATTGGGACAGCTGGTCACCCTAACTAAGGCATAGTTTAGCTTATTTACTAAAGCTTCCAGTTTAGCCACCCCCAAACCAAGCTCAAGATTTAGCCCTTCCTTAAGGTCGCCTTTTCTAATGCTTAATGATGGGCTTTTGTCACCGCTTGAGCGGAGAATGTCTTCTAACATAAGGCACAGCAGTGTCTCAAAGAAGCTCAGCCTAACAGCCCTTGCATGTGACATCAAAAAGAAAAGCCAAACTAGAATCAGCGTGTCAAAGCAGGAGCAACCAAAATTAGGGTAATGAAAGTTTCCAAAAAAGTGCCTTTGAAACTGGCTGCTAGTTGTTAGTTGATGCTTTCCTTGTACCTTGCACATGTGTTAGCGCTCTGTATGTGAAGCGGAGGTGACGCATGGGAGAGGCAAGAAAGGTTAGGTGCCCCTCCATCAGCCTGCCTAGGCAGGGAGAGGAACGGGTCGGGCCAGAGCCTCTTCTACCATGCTGCCTGGGATGACGCCTAATGCAGCACAGTGGTTGGCTGGGAGAGCATGTGGCTGTGGCAGAGGCTGCCTCCGCCCAGGCTCAGCTTCTGGGGACAGGAGCTGATGCTGAGCATGCGAGGGGGGCTCTGACTCACTCAGCTGCTGTCCCGGAAGCCGAGCCTGGGCGGGAGGCAGCCAGGCGCTCTCCCAGGTAGCATCTGGGAGTGGCTCTGTGGCCTGGCTGCTAGATAGAGCAGCCGAACATGCCAGAGGGAGCCAGCACAACAGGAGGCCAGAGCTCCCCCACAGTTTCTGTCCTTGGTCAGTGAAGCCCCCCAGAGTTCAGAAGTTCATCTGCAGAGTTTACTTCCCCCCTGCCAGGGTGGAAGTGGGGGGCAGCTTACATGCTCTGCTGTTTGGGTTGACAGCCAAGTGCCACGCCTCTCCATGGGGCTCTGCTGCAGTCTTCACTGCCAGCTGTGCCTCTCTGCCAGCCATCCTGCTATCCACTCTGCTCTCCACGCTCGCCATCCTGCTGTCTGCTCACCCACTGGTCTTCAGGGGCCCCCCACCCTACCTAACACAGCTCTCAGTAACTTCAGCTCTTTAGTGATTTCAGCTGGTAGTAGGGGACCCTCAGTGCTAGTACACCACTAGCCCAAAGTAGGTCTAATACTTAGACCTAGGTATCAGTGATTTCAACTCTGCAGCACCCTAACAAGACTCCTAATGGAACCAAAATTAGCTCTGTTATTACACAGTAGAGAGAGGAGAGGTCAAAGTAGTGTTTAGGGCCCCCACATACACGTCTCTGTCCCCAGCCTCTTTCAATTCATCAGGTTTTGGAACCAATGTCCCTTGCCTAGCGAGTGCTACTTAGTTGAGGGCGAGTCCCTCTGTCATAAAATGCCAAGTACAGTTCTACTGTCCTTGATTCACATAACCAGGATAACAACGGTTTATTACTCCTGCCCCAATAACAAAGAGACTGGGGATCCCACAGCAGCCAAAGTAACCATTTGGGCAAGCAGTTCCATCATGCTAGGCGGGATGGGTGTGCCCATGCAAATGAGATCAGCTCCAAAGTCCTTTTCCACAGCTCACCACGAGATGTCAGGGTAGAGCGCATTCTGTCTCTGCTTACAAATAGATATTAACTTATGATTTTTGTTGGCCTTTACAAAATGGAGCGGTGAGCTCATGCTGTGCTAGTTAAAAGATTCAAAACTCAATTGTCAAGGAGGAAATAAAGACTCGGGCCTATGCCATTGGGCAGTTTCAGTCAGTGAGTATGCACTTTTGCTGTATAGTGAACTAAGCTCCTGAAGATGCTAAATGGACATTGTCCTAACGTCTGGCTCCAAGTCCTTTTGAGCTGTCTTCTTTCTGCTAGAAAAATAAGCTGAGCCACACACCTCCTGAATTTGTTTTTCTCCTCTTGCCAGCCATTGTGTTATAAATAAATATAAAGGGAAGGGTAAACCACTTTAAATTCCCTCCTGGCCAGAGGAAAAATCCTCTCACCTGTAAAGGGTTAAGAAGCTAGGATAACCTCGCTGGCACCTGACCAAAATGACCAATGAGGAGACAAGATACTTTCAAAAGCTGGGGGGAGAGAAAAACAAAGGGTCTATCTGTGTGATGCTTTTGCCGGGGACAGAACAGGAATGGAGTCTTAGAACTTAGTAAGTAATCTAGCTAGATATGCATTAGATTATGATTTCTTTAAATGGCTGAGAAATTAAGCTGTGCTGAGTAGAATGGATATTCCTGTCTGTGCATCTTTTTGTAACTTAAGGTTTTGCCTAGAGGGATTCTCTATGTTTTGAATCGGATTACCCTGTAAGGTATTTACCATCCTGATTTTACAGAGGTGATTCTTTTTATTGTTACTTTTTTTACTGTTATTTCTATTAAAATTCTTCTTTTCAAGAGCTGAATGCTTTTACCAGCTTAGGTTAAAACTTCCCCAAGGTACAAACTATTTTACCCTTTGCCCTTGGACTTCCACTGCCACCACCATGTTTATCTGGCTTTATTTTATTAGGAAAGCATTGTTTGGAAACGTCTTTCCCCCAAAAATCCTCCCAACCCTTGCACCCCACTTCCTGGGGAAGGTTTGATAAAAATCCTCACCAATTTGCATAGGTGACCACAGACCCAAACCCTTGGATCTTAAAAAAAGCATTCAGTTCTTGAAAAGAAGAATTTTAATAGAAATAACAGTAAAAAAGAAGTAACAATAAAAAGAATCACCTCTCTCAAATCCAGTAACACAGAAGGTTTATATACCCTTCCCTTTATATTTATGACACCATGGCTGGCAAGAGGAGAAAAACAAATTCAGGAGGTGTGTGGCTCAGCTTATTTTTCTAGCAGAAAGAAGACAGCTCAAAAGGACTCGGAGCCAGACGTTAGGACAATGTCCATTTAGCATCAGGAGCTTGGTCAAACAGATCCCTAGAACGTTCCGTTTCAGAAGTATAACATATGCCCCAAACGCATATATTTGATCTCCCATGCCCCTTGCCTGCTGAGATGTACCTTAAACAGCTCCTCACCGCCTCTGGATTGCTGTTTCTAGCATTATTGCCCCAGAAACCAGCTAATGGTTAAGGTGATTTTATGAGACTGTCCCCACTGGCTGATCATGCTTTTCAGTGATGGCCAGGTGAAATAAGATGTAGAAGGGAACCATACACATTCTTTCCTGAGAAGATTGTACCACACTGTGTTAACTGCTGGAAATGGCCCACCTTGATGATCACTACAAAAGGTTTTCTCCCCTCCCTCCCCCGCTCTCCTGCTGGTAATAGCGCATCTTAAGTGATCACTCTCCTTACAGTGTGTATGGTAACACCCATTTTTTTCATGTTCTGTGTGTATATAAATTTCCTCACTGTATTTTCCAGTGAATGCATCCGATGAAGTGAGCTGTAGCTTACGAAAGCTTATGCTCAAATAAATTGGTTAGTCTCTAAGGTGCCACAAGTCCTCCTTTTCTTTTTGCGAATACAGACTAACACGGCTGCTACTCTGAAAACTGTGCTCCCAGAGCAAACAAGCATTCCTTAAACACCCCAGAATAAATCTAGCAAGTCAAAATCTTGAACAAGGCACAAACTAAAAAAGAGATGGATTGGAGATTGTGGTCCCTCCAGCCCCAAAGAATGAGACCATGTATATTTTTAAAAGCACAAGAAGCACGAGCTTCAGTCAGCCAAGCACAGTTGTCAGGCATCTGCTCTGTGGACAGTTTTGTTTTTGCCATTCACACATCATATGTAGGAGAGGCTGATTTATGTGAAGTTACCACATGTATTTCCGTACCTGCATTCACAGAAGGGGGAAGAGACAACCTTCGGCCTAATGCAATACATACACTAGCTTGTTTTATTGTAGATGAGTGTGCAATATAAATATTTTTGCCACAGGATGAGCATAATTCAGGAAGAAAATGTCAGCATAATCCCACCAATATTGGTTTGACACTTCAGAAAAAACTGCTGTCTCCTCCCATATGTTTTACAGGTGTGTTTTGCATGTTTTTGACATTCAGCCAATGTTCTACTAGGTGAACAGCTTATTCTAGTTTGGGTTGTGACTATGAAGCAGTTTTGACTCTGTACATAGAGTCGTAAAACTCTTTAGCACCTGTTTTGGCCAGCTCTAGTCATCAGTCTTTACTTAAAAAAAAATTAATGTGAATTTCAAACTGTGTTTCATGGTTGGCTGCGTTTTCTGGGGTATAGCAAAGCCCATTAACTTGCTGGGGGTTGATCTCGCAGAGATTCAGTGTCACTATTATAGTCAATGTTCTGTTCATTAGATTGTAACCACATGACTTGTGTAGCACACAGAAACCAAGCATTGTAGGAATAGCTTTATTAACTTTAAACAATCATGTTATATTACAATTTATGCATCAGTATGTAAAATTAGCAGTAGTAAACTATTTACCATAAAAGATTCAGGAATGAACAATCTATATATTTACATTTTTAAATAGTGTCATTTTAATCTGAACAATGACCAAGTAGCTAGATGACTGTATGAAATGTTAATAATGGATGGGTTCATTTCACATTCAGCAAAGGGCTATTCAAATCCTTTGCTTCTTCCTTATTGTACACAAGAGACATGAATTCCAGGAGTAGCTTCAACACAGCAGAACTCATGAGAAACACAGAGCAATTACTACATTCTTATTTTATGTCCATTTGGTCATACCAGCTACGTGTAGGAGAAGCTAACATAAGTAAATGGCATTTACTGAACACTATGATTGGACTTGACCCCTGTTCCTAACTTAGTTGCTGGTTGTATTCAGGCATCTCCACACAATAAGTTAGTTCATGTGCTGAAATTCATGGCCCGTAGAAGAAAAGTCCTGGGCAGAGTTTGCAGTAGAAGCTAACAAAAACCAAGAAACTGAGTCAAGTCAGCTTTTACCATTTAAAATTAAAATTGCTGTAGGTGTGTTTGCTCTGCAAAGCAATCTAACTGTGCCTGAGGTGACAGCAGTACAAACCAGAACACAGATTTGAAAATAAAGGCTAAAGAACAAGTTGAAAAGCACATTTCTGTCTAAAAGCTTTTTACCTAATATTGTTACAATTGCCACCTCACACTGATGTAACTGATATTGCAATTGCCATTTGTAAGCCAATTGCTGGTAGTAGCCATCTTGCTGACAGATGGTGGTTTTCACTGGGCTCCAATATTGCAGTTTTCATTCAACTCTGTCTTCCGACCTATTTCACAGTTGTTACATGTAGTGAGAAATTAATCTAAGTCCAAGAATTTTCCAATTGCTCTGCTGTGCAAAATAGGGTATAATTCCTAGGCACAAGTATTTCTGTATGATCGGATGTAATACGTGACTTCTTGGTCCTGATTCTGAATTTCCTGCTTTCTGACATTTTTAGGGTGATAAGCATAAAATGAATTACAGCTGGCCTAAGTAAGGAAGCGCTGTGTGTACTGTTTGGAGAGTCCAGAAATAGCAGAGCCTAACAAGGGGACTGAGGATGAAGTTTAGCACTTGGGTTTAAAAGGAGCAAGATGTTTACAATTTTTGGTACATATTACTGAGTATAAACACAGCTCCTAAAGCTTTTTAAAATGCACATTACTGGCCCCAAAATTATCACTGTGCCTGTCTCCCTGATATAATTACATATTACCAACTGATCCCCAAGGTATATCGAAAATTCTTATGAAATTTTGATTGGTGGATAAAATAAAGTTTCTGTATACAGACAGTTCTAAAAGTAAATTAATGTTGTAGTTTCCATTTTGTTCTTCAAACCATACAAAGGCACTACTTTACATTAAGGACTAATGTCCTGCAAAATTTCAGGCAAATAAAGGAAGCTATTTTAAGGTTAGGGTGGTGCTAAAACCCAGCTGTCTCTAGTAACTTAAAACGACCACACCAGGTCTATCAGATTTAGTGGGGTAATATGTTTTGCTTCAGGATGTAGACATTGGGGTGGAAAAAGTTTCAACTTTGAGCAATTTTTTACAGCTGAGTTATAAGCCTTGCTTATACCAGAGACTGGCAGACCCTAAAATGTGATATGGTGGGCATGGATATCTATTTTTGGTGTGCGGCAAAAATGTCTCAGTGAATAGGATTTCCCTTGTTTTCTTTCCTCTTTCTGCTAAGAGAAAGAACAAAGGATTTTCATTCAGTTATTACCTTTCCCTTTGGTTCAACATCTGTCTGTTAGGGTGGTTATTTTGCTTTCCTTCTAGTGCTAACATCTTGCGTAGAGACCAGGAATCCCAAAGCTGTCCTTAGAGTCAGATCAGAAAAGCTAGCTTTTAATTTTCCTATCCCCACCACCCCACAAAACTGACATTAGAAAAGTTCACATTAGGTGACTGCATAGAAAGTGTGACTTCAAAAATGGTAATGCGTAATCATACTTGCCATAATTTGTTCCTAATTAAATCCCTTCCTCAAGGCTTTATTTTTTACCATAGTGAATTTACTAATGAATACCTGAGCAAAATTTGGATCAACTAGGTACTGATATGTCTTAATTGTACTTGGAAGGGGCTCTGCAGCTACAACTTGTGATGCTGTTTGTACAGAAGAGTGGCTTGGAGCAAGGTGGTAGGATGTTTTTGTGACGAAATCCACGAGCCGGTTGTATTGTTGTTCAGAGAGTCTCTCTCTAACTCCGTCCACCTAAAATCAGATAAAACAGCTTTATTATTGGAATGTAAAGTATCTGCAGTTACTGTTCATAGCCAGCAAAGATACTTCTGCATTAGTTTGTTATCAAGCAAAGGCTTCCTATCATAGATCTGTAATGTTGGTGAGGTTTCATCCTTTCTGCAGCTCAGTGTCTCCCACACTTCTGTGACGCGTGAGCTGCTTTCCTCTTTTACAATTCTGGTGGCAGTTCAATGTCCCCTTTCTCCAGCTTCCCACCAGAACTTCTGCCTCTGTGGCAGCAGTTAGGTTTGCTCCCAAATACTTCCGTTGCCAATTTCCCTTTTAATTCATTTTCTGGGTGGTAATGAACAATTTATCATCTTTCCTCTTCTGCTACCCCACGCAGATCAGGTATCTGGCAGCACGGTGGTCTTAGCCACCCAGATCAGTTGTTGCAGTGTCCCCCAGGCAGCGGCAGAGCTGTCCAATAAACACCGGACTAAATCCAAGTGGGGTTCTATATATGAGGCAGCATTCACAGACTTTTCAGAGGGTGAATTATGTCCTGCCTGTTCCCAGCCAGCCGACCATCACATAACCAGGGCATGGGACTCAGGACATGCCCTCTCCAAAGAGCTGTGAGTCCAATCAGGAGCTTCTGAGCATTTCAGGGAAGAAGGATGCAGACAAAGCTATCCGGCCAACTCAAGGGGTAAGTCCCACATAAGACCCAGCCAGAAGGAAAAACCCCTTAAAAGATCTAAACTCATCCCCTACATAAAGATACTGAAATGGGTTCTCAGGTCCTGGGCTGGCCAGAAAACAATTCCATTTTGCAAAAAATTTCAAGGTTTCAAAATTAGTTTTTGTTCCAATGCAGAACGAAAATGAGAACTTTTGAAAAATGAGAGAGACAGACAAACACACAAACAGCTAACAATGCAGTGGTTATGTATGTACCTGGGATGTGTGTGATGGTTCAAGTCCCTACTCTGCCTGATTCAGAGCATCCCGAGTGAGTGCCCTAACCACCGGGTAGTCTCTCGCTGACTCCCCCCACCCAGCTGGAGTGGTTCCTCTTCATGTAACTAATTTATTCATTGATTTACTCTGTAGCACAGTGGTTAGGGCACTCGCCTGGGATGCAGAAGACCCAGGTTTCAAGTCTCTGTGCTGCCTGATTCTGAAGCAGGGACTTGAAGCTGGGTCTCCTACATCCCAAGTGAGTGCCCCCTAACCGCTGGAGTGTCTCCCTCTCTCTGGTCATGACCAGAAATTCCATCCTGGACATAAGAAACCTTTATGATGAAATTGTCATCAAAACGGATACGTTCCATGATCCCAAAGCAGATGCACATTCTAAACAAATCTTGTGCTCATCCAAATTCATAGGCTGTCTCCTGGTTGGCGAAAACTGGGTAAGATAGTAGCAGAGAGCACATCCATGCCAAAGCAGTCACTTCTGTTTCCACAGAGTACCTTGAGAAGGGACTACAAGCCCAACAACAGGCAGAAATGCAGACAGAAGTAAGATGGCACATATTTCAGGCAAAAACCTTGGAACTGCAGATCCGGTAGCAAAATTGGAGGTGGCAGCAATGCCTCTGCAAACTCACTATGACCACAAAGACTGTGCCTCCATCCTGATTTAAATGTAGGAAGCAAACTATCCCCCTTCTCAGAAGTTCTGGTAGGAAGCTGGAGAAGAGGGACACTGAACTGCGGAGGAGCGGCACAGACTGTACATCACAGAATTGTTGGAGACACTGAGCTGCAGAATGGGTGAAACATCAGCAAGAGAAGGTGAAATGGATGAAATTGGACTAGCTGGTGAAAGCAGTAGTGAGTTTCAGTTGCCCCCCTCAAACTAAGGGCATCATCTCATACCTTCTTCATCCAATCACCCATCTCCAGCAGTCCCTTCACACACGAGTTGATACTGAACGGGCTCTCACCCCAGGATATGGGAGCAATACAACCAGTACTCCTGAGGGAACTCAGTGCCAAAAAATTCTGCACCAAAAAAAAAAAAAAAATTCTGCACACAGTATTTTAAAATTCTGCACAATTCTGTGTATTTTGTCAATAAATAGATGTGGAGGCTCCAGCATGGCAGAGGGGAGCACAGACCACTGGTTGCACAGATGTGGGAGATCATCCTGCAGCCCTTCCCCAGGACATGCACTCAGTGGTGAGCCTGCACCTGATCCTGACACAGCACAAGGGCTTACCCCAGAAAAACCCCAGGGCCCTGCCCCTCCATGCAGGTGGACCAAGATAGTGAGCAAGAGGGACAGAGTCTCGCATGCACACCCAGGGGGAATGGGACTCTGCAAGAGGGGTGAGGATGTGGGTGGCAGGGGGGTCTGGGTGTGAGGGACTCATCAGGGGAGTCTTGGTGTGAGAGGCTTGGTGGGATGGGGGTCCAGGTGTAGGTGGTTGGGCCTCAGTGGGGTGGGGGGTCCAGGTCCGGGAAGCTCATGGGGGTAGTCCAGGTTCAGGGGGCACTTGTTGGGGTGGGAGTTTCAGTGCAGGGTACTCAGGGGTGGTCTGGGTGCAGGAGAGAGGGGTGTAGCAGGAGCCTGGATGCAGAGGGGTGGGGCTTGTTGGGAGCTTCTGGATGTGGGGGGGTCGGGGCTCTGGGTGCAGGCGGGTGAGATTCAACAGGGGATCTAGGTATGCAGGGGGTCCGGATGCATGGGGACTGGGCGGACGAGGAAGCAGCTCGCTGTACAATGACCCCTCTCCCCGTGGCTGATGAGTTATGGGGGCAGGAAGCAGGAGGGAGTGTGCAGGTTTCTGGGGATGGGTCAGGCCCCAGCCCAGGCTGCTCCTTGCAGAGGATCAGGAAGTCCTGTCTTCCCCCCACCCACAGACAAGCTGGGACTAGCAGCTGAGCCTGGCGCAGGGTCAGAGTCACTGTCTGGGGATTCTCCAGCCCCATCTCCTATGCTGATTTACCTCTCCACGGCTGTTCTGGGTGCCTGAAACAATGCACCTGCGCTGCTGGGGAGGGGTGCATGACTACTCTTGCGGTTTCCCTTTGCTTTCCCATCAGAAAGTCATTTTTCTGCAGTGAAGCAAAGAAATCTGCAGGGGACACAGTGGTGCAGAATTCCCCCAGGAGTAAACTGGCTCCCTCAGAAGAAATATTCTTAGCACTATATTCCATATTCTTCATCATTCTGAAGCACTTAGGGGGTCAAAGCCAACCTGGATCTCAAACAGCTCAACAAATGGATGACGAAAATGAGATTCTGGATGGAGACCCTAGCTTTGGTAAGTAGCATTTCTATCCCAAGGAGATTTCCTTGCCTCAGTGGACCTGGCAGGGCTTATCTGCATATCCCCATACATCCATGTCACCATCATGTACTGATATTTGTGTATGGCACAGCCCACTACCAGCACAAAACATTGCCATGTGACTTTTCATCGGCTCTCAGAGTCTTTCCCAAGATGCTGGTGTGGTCATAGCCACACTCAAGACACTCAGTTGTTTCCCTTCTTGGACAATATTTTGATCAGAGCCTTGACTAAAACAGCAGCTCACAGCACCACAACTTGGAGACTGGAGTTGCTTTAAGAAAAGCTCCCTGACCCCTTCCACAAATATAGCTCATTTGGGAGTGGATATAGATACATCTGAGGCCAAGTCTACCCTTCACTGAACAGGTTTGAGAACATTTGGAAACTGATTTGAAACTAAAGACTGTCTGTAGACAAGTATCTCCAGCTTCTAGGCCTTCTGGTTGCATGTATAGGAAATATACCACATATCTCCAGAAGTTTCTGCTGAAGGTGAGCAACTATGTTGCTTCTTAGTTCTCAGAGCAGTCAAATTGTCGAAACCTGAAGCAGACCAATGTCTCCTAAACTACTTGTACTAGGACCCCTAACCACTCACTCCTTTGAACCATTTACAATGGTCATGCCTTGTGACGTTATTGACATGAACTGTGACCATATAGATCATTATTGCAACCAGGGTCCTATGTTGCACCAGGTTTTGTACAGAGGAGGCCAAATGGGGTGTCTATGGAAAGGTTGTAGTTTGCTGGTTATGATTTTGCTGTCTGTGTGTGTGTATCATTTTTGTATTTGAAGTTATGAATATTGGGTATTTACTTGTATCTCAATGTGTTTGATTCTAACTAGCCTCAATGAAGCATTTGGTCAGCTTCTTGAGAAAGGACTATTCTCAGTAAGTGTCCAATCAAGAAACACTTAACTGACAATGGACTTTGGGAGACGTCAATCCACATCTGAGCTTTTCTGGGAACGTTCAAACTAACATGTAAACAATGGCGTCAGCCTGCAAAAAGCTGAATCATTCATAGGTATGTGACTTGCCCACGTGGCTACAAACTCCATCTTGTTGCTGTGACTTTGCACAGAAGAACAAAGGGGTTTCCGCCCACAAGAGAGAGAATATAAAAGGCCCTGGAAGCCTATCCATTTTGTTGTCAGCTGGCTTAAGAAATGGCCTCTCTACCCCCAAAGAGATGCCTGAAAGAAACCCGAACAAAGGACAGTAATTATGGGGGTGTGAGTGATTGCCTGACTCAGACTAGGAAGGCACCCAGACTGTGAAAGAAGCTCATTGGAACATCTCTGAGGGTGACTTTTACCTGCATTCAGTTTCCTGCTGTATTACGCTTAGACTTGCGTGTTTTTGTTTTATTTTGCTTGGCAATTTACTTTGTTCTCTCTGTTATTACTTGAAATTACGGAAATCCTACTTTTTATATTTAATAAAATCACTTTTGCTTATAAATTAATCCAGAGTAAGTAATTAATTCCTGAGGGAGCGAACAGCTGTGCGTATCTCTCTATCAGTGTTATAGAGGGTGGACTATTTATGAGTTTGTCCTGTATATACAGAGTAAAACGGATTCATTTGGGGTTTGGATCCCATTGGGAGCTGGGTGTCTGGGTGCTGGAGACAGGAACACTTCTTAAGCTGTTTTCAGTTAAGTCTGCAGCTTTGGGGTGTGTGGTTCAGACCATGGGTCTGTGTTGGAGCAGATTGGTATGTCTGTCTCAACACGGCAGGATTCTGGAGGCCCAAATTGGCAGAGAAAATGGGCAACAGGTAGACTCAGCACATCAGGTGACAGTCCCAAGGGGGTTTCTGTGATCGAACCCGTCACATGGCTTTCTTTTTACCTGCCTATCCGCCTGCACTTGCATCTTAGTTGCTATGATACCTGCTAGCTGAGTCTCATAGTCACTGGAACACATGCAAGCTCAAGTGCTGGTCCTAAAGTAGGTACTGAGTCCTTCAGACGGTGGACAATTCCAAGAAATGTCCACATGGGTCTTCCTGTCTGCTCCACAGAGCTTCAAGTACTCAAGACAGATGCCAGCCTACTGAGGTGGGGAGCACACATCGGACAAAGAACAATGCAGGGAATGTGGCACTCCATAGATAGAAACCTCTTGGAGGTCAGAGCAGTGAAGTTAGCCCTATGAATGTTCCAGAGCCCGCTCATGGGCGATCATATCCCAGTCCAATTGGACAACAACCACCACCACCACAGGGGAGTACATCAACAACCAGTGGGGAGCTCAAAGCTTGATCCTACTCTCAGAAGGGATGGAAATAATGGAATGAGCCTGGGGAAAATCTGGCTTCCATAAGAGCAATATGCAAAGGGAGAACTAAACTAGATGGCAGACTGGCTCCACAGACACACAGTTGACAACTCAGAAGGGAGGCATTCATTGCACTTGGATTATCCTTCAACGTGATTAGGACTACACTGGCCTCCAGATGGACTTCAACACTAACAGCCTACTCCTCCATTTAGTCATGGTTTACCTCATGGTGTCAAGAAAAAAACAGATATCCCAAGGACCCCGGAATTCCAGCTATTCTGGATTTTCTTCAAGACATTATGGAAAGGGACTACAGCACAACAACAGAGCACATCTGTCATCAGCCATAAGTAGTGTCTTACATGCAAGATCCTTGGGCTCTTTAGCCAAAAATCTTCAAGTCTCAAGAGTTCTCAGAGAGTCAAATTGTCTAAACCTGCAGTAGACCAATGTTTCCTAAGGGGAATCTAACTACTTGTACTAGGACCCCTAACCACTCACCCCTTTGAACCATTTACAATGGTCATGCCTTTCTTTCTACCTACCTATCTGTCTACACCTGCTTCTTAGTTGCTATAATACATGCTAGATGAGTCTCATAGTAGCAGCTCCATCCATACAGAAACCACACTGCCATGATGACAAAGTGGTTCTAAGGACTCTGGAATCTTTCTTACCAAAGGTGAATTCCTCTTCGCATGCTTCACAGGAAGTGATCCTCCCCCCAGTCTGTCCAGAGTCACAGCAGCCTACTGAAAAGCTGTGACATAGTGAAGATATACATAGAGCACTAAAGATCTCCTCATAAGTGATCCCTCAAAGTCAAGGATGATATCTTTCATGAATTATCCATTTCAAGTTATCTATGGGTCCACAGATGGCTGATGAGCCACAGACTCTGCCACATTGTAGACACATATTTCCGAGCAGGGTGGGTGAACCTGAGTTATTGGTTCGAACCATGGTGTGCTCTTTCTGTTGCTCCCGTTTTTCTGTTACATGTAGTCGAATCTGGTTCTCAAAGTGCTGAGTTCCATGCCTCAAGCAATTCCTCCATTGTTGTCAGTTTTGGGATATACATTCCTACAAGTTAATGTCAATGTTGCATTTTCTCATATTAGCCTTCAAGACACCTCTATAGCGTGTTTTCTTTCCTCCTCTACCATGTTTGCCTTGGCTGAGTTGAGAAGAGAAAACTTGTTTTGGCAGTCTAGAATTGGGCAGCCAAACTACATGCCCTGCCCAGTGAAGTTGATGATAATCATCACCTCGATACTCGTGATATTGGCTTACGAGAGGACGCTGATGTTAGTGCATCTATCAGCTCATTTAATTCCAAGAATCTTACGCATATGGCATTGATGATACTTCTCCAGTGCCATATCTCCTATACCAGAAGTGGAGAAACTACAGCCCGCAGGCCACATCCAGCCCGCGGAACCCTCCTGCCCAGCTCCTGGCCCAGGAGGCTAACCCCCAGCCCCTCCCATGCTGTTCCCCCTCCCCCGCAGCCTCAGCTCACTGTGCCACAAGCACAATGCTCTGGGTGGCAGGGCTGCGAGCTCCTGGGGCAGCGCAGCTGCAGAGCCTGGCCTGACCCGCTACTTTGTGCTGCACGGTGGTGTGGCTGGCTCCAGCTGGGCGGCACGGCTGTAGCACCGTCAGCCACCAGTAGTCCAGGTAATGCGGTAAGGGGGCAGGGAGGTTGGATAGAGGGCGGTCAGGGGGCTGGGCTGTGGATAGGGGGCGGGGCGGTCAGAGGGCAGGGAACGGGGGGCGTTGAATGGGGGCAGGGGTCCTGGGGCAGGCAGTCAGGAGAGGGGGAGTTGGATGGGGCAGCGGGGGGTAGGGATTCCGGGGGCAGTCAGGGAGAAGGGGTGGTTGGATGGGGCAGGGGTCGGGGGCGGGGGGAGTCAGGAATGAGAGGAGGGGTTGGATGGGGTGGCGGGGGGCAGTCAGGGGTGGGGGTTCCGGGGGCGGTCAGGGGACAGGAAATGGTGGTGGATGGGGCAGGGGGGGTTGGATGCGGCAGGAGTCCTGTGGGGGGGCCGTCAGGGGGAGAGAAGCGGGGGGGGGGGATAGGGAATGGGGACTGGGCCACACCTGGCTGTTTGGGGAGGCACAGCCTCCCCTAACCAGCCCTCCATACAATTTCCAAAACCCGATGCAGCCCTCGGGCCAAAGTTTGTCCACCCCTGTCCTATATGTAGTCCACATTTCAGCCCCTTAGAATAGGGTGGGGATCACAACAGCTTTATAAACCATAAGTTTGGTTTTAATTCTGATGTTGCAATCTTGAAAACACCCTCTTTCTCATATGACCAAAAGCTTGGCTAGCACATTTGAGACGATCCTGGATACTTCTGCCTCCTATAGCACTGCCGGTTGTACCACTGTTCTATGCAGTTGGGCTTTCAGTCCCAGTGGCATACGTTTGTCATACACAACACCTGAGAAGTTATTCCACACTCTTCCAGAACTCCCCATTCTGGACCGTACCTCACATTCAAGCTTGCCGTCTTCTGTAACCCACCCACCCAGGTACTGGAACTGGTCAATACTGTTGAATTTTACTCCATTAATTTCTATATCCAGTTTTCCTGCAGCACCTCTACTGACCCATATGACCTCAGTCACAGTGATTTTCATCTCAAGCCTACTTAGCTGATCCTACCACTGATTTCACTATTTCCTTTAGGTCTTCTTTTAAAGGATGCCCTTATTGCTATGGTACCAAGTATCAGAGGGGTAGCCATGTTAGTCTGTATCCACAAAAGCAGCGAGGAGTCTGGTGGCACCTTAAAGACTACAGATTTATTTGGGCATAAGCTATCATGGGTAAAAAACCCACTTCTTCAGATCAAGAAGTGGGTTTTTTACCCATGAAAGCTTATGCCCAAATAAATCTGTTAGTCTCTAGGGTGCCACAGGACTCCTTGTTGTTCTTATTGCTATGTCATTTGCATACAGCAGCTTCTCACCTTTCCCCATTGGGATCTTCCTGCAGATGTAGTCAATCAATACTAAACAGCAGCAGACTGAGGGCCAATCCCTGATGCAGTCCAACTTTCATTTCAAAGGGGCTTGTTCCAAAATACGTTCACGTGGAGTACATAGTGTACTCTATATAGTGCATTCACCATAGTTTTTATATCCTCAGACACTCCATATTTCCTCAGCACGATTGTAAGCATCCTTCTGTCCACATTATCGTACACCTTTTTTAATGTGTCTATAAAAGCCAAGAAGCTATCCTATTGGTAGTCTAGCTGCTTCTCTGTTCTTTGCTGAATTATAAACACAGCATCTGTGGTTCCTCGTCCTTTCTTAAAGCGAAACTGTTCTTGTTTGAGGTGGGATTCCACCATTCGTCTAATCCTGGCGTCCAAGATGTGTTCCAGTATTTTCAATCCATGCAACAGTAACTTTATCCTTTTATAGTTTCCACAGTCATGGATGCTGCCCTTCTTATGTATTGGGACCAAGATAGACTTGCACCAACCTTTGGGGATTCTCTTGCCTGCCATACAGCTTTAATCACTCTGCTCATCCATTTTATGCCTTTCTTACCCAAGACTTTGACCAGGTCCACTGTCACTTCATCAGGTAAAAAAGTGTCTTACAAAAACCATGGAACTAACAAGAATGAAATCCCAGCCCAACTGAAATCACTCCCCAAACTCCCATTGACTTCATTTGGGTCAGGTTGTCACCCATGGTGCTTAACTTCACTATTGTCTGCTTTTTCAGTATATTCAGTTTCCCTTTTCTTTGTATATACACTCTGTTGGGATTGTGAGCTCCTTGAGGCAGGGAGCTTGTCTTTATATGGGCCTATGAATTACTTGTTGGCGCAATATAAATAACAATACTGATATCCATGTTTGATTCTGACAATGCCTCTCATACAGTTCCATTCAAGAATTGGATGATGAGACTTGATGGTCAGGGAGAACTTGCTCAGTTTAAGTGATGATTTGCAGGAAAAAGAGAAGGGAGTTGCAAAATTGAGTACAAAAGGATAAAAGCAACTGAATAAAACCATGCTGCTCAAATATTCTTAAGTGAAAGTGGCTGGTTAGGGTTAGGATTAACAGACAAACCATGCCTAACAATGTGCATTTAACTGCTGAACTGCTAGGTTAAGCATCTAATAGAATTTGGTTTAATTATTTTCCATGTAAACTTGCAGGCAAATTGAGCAGCCCTAATGTTCTGAGCAATAAATACACATACACAGCTTCAGACATTAGAACCTCTTATTCAGAGAGCTAATGGTGGGCAAGTTACCAAGTTTAATCCAGAAAAGCACTGTGGTGGATGTTGAAATTTAATCTGGACAATGACTGAAGAAGGCAGAAGGGAATGATAGCACCTTTACTACTGAGTAGAGTAAAAATACCAGTGGCTGGTTTGGGACCTTAATCTCTGACCTCCTGACCCAGAGAGGAGCATGCCACCAACTGATTCCTACTGCTACAAACTCACCAGTGCAACTTTATCTTTAAATGAAGATACCACTGAATGTCTTTACCTCCAAATCACAAGGCACTCTTTGTTGTTTGAGCTGCACCTTCAGCAAGGTTTTTTGTTGATGGTCTTCTACACACTCAATTTCAGTCACAGGGAATGCCTGCTGCTGTGTGTCTTCACTGACACTGACCACAAATAGCACCTCTGACGTAAGTAGCAAGCATCCTTCATGCTCTTGGCCTGATCCACTCACAATAACCACGTCCAGTGCCATGTGGACCTCTGGCCTTCCCAGAGATTGAAGCATTTTCCTGTTTAAAAATAAGTCAGTATTAGAAATTGGATGTGTAAGGTAGTAACTCGCTTTTGTTCTTCCAGGTTTTCACTTAAGATTATAGCTGCCTGCCACCTAAAAATACAAGATAAGCAGGAGTTTGTTTTTGTTAAAATAACTAATACCACATTTCTTGCAATACTCATGTGTAAGATTTAAATAACAAGGTTTCACATTTATTCTGTAAAGTTTATCATAACTCCTTAATGATTTGCTGCAAAACTGACGTAATAACTTTATGGCTATTCATAATTACGTTCACCTAGGTCAACCAATTTCTCATCCCAACAGAGAAATCACCGTGAGAAGCTGGATCCAAATCCACTGCAGAAAGTAAACCTATCTTCAGTGACAGCTATTTCTGGAGATGTGCAGTATTTTTCTTGGGCTCAGTGCAATGATAAATAAGTAAAAACTTACTGAATGTCATTAAATAAAGATTAGCTCTGCAGTTGTAAAGCTGGAAGCAGATCAGCAGTCCATCATTTGCAGATTGGGTTTCTACGCAGTACCTTTGTGTTTAACATTCCTAAATAAACTGCTATAACTCAGCCTTTCCTAGGGAAGAAGCCTGTTAACTTGACCAAGAGCCAGAACCTATTAATAAACAATGTGGATGTAAAAATGAGCAAGTGTCTAAATAATTTTACCAGACATATTTGACGTGGCTGTTTGGAGTCTGCTCAACATGTTGATCACTTGGATGATAGCGCTGTTTGGGAAGCTGAGAAAGTCCAGCTCCATGCAAAATACCTGTGGTAAGAGAATTTAAGATTTTTACTAGATGTTTTCTGGAAAACAGTTACATGTTACAATGATGTCATCTGTTTAGAGCGGTTCATAAAATAGTGCAGATACAAACTGATGTCACATCTTTGGAAGCTGTAATAAAGATAATTCATTAACATTACAATGCAATAGCTGTGCATTTAACCCTTAGCAAGAAACAACAACAAATGCACTAAAAGTCAGTCACATACTAGCAATAAGGATAAAAATAATGCCCCAGATCCATCGTTCCAAAATGGGATAAGACACATCATTTACAATTTACATACAAAAAGTCAAGACCACCGTTAACTTTCTTGTTTAGTATTAAAATACTTCCACATATGTGCCATGATTGGTAAAAATTAGAAGAAAAGTTTGCCCAGGTACTGCATTTAAATGTTAAGTTACTTAATCCAGCTGTTAAACATGGATCTATATACATTTATGAGATCTCCTGGGGCATCTGGTTTATTATAAGTTCTTCTTAGTGCCAGCACAGAATGAAGACTACAAGAAGTAGTTAAACAGGTCTCCAAGTAGACTATCCAGCGTAGAAGATGATACAGCATGTGTGCTTTCTGATGGCTTGTAAATTTTTATAAATGAGGTATGGTCATTAGATCAAGAATTACTTGTTTGTAAAAACTTCATTGATATAATAAATTCTTTAACAAGAGTGACAGAAACTAGGTTAAGAGTTGAGAAGCAGTGTAACAAGGTATAGTGCTGAGCCCTTCATAAGTAAACAAAGGAAAATGATTTTGTTAAATTAAGCACTCCAGTGAAGCAATAGGCATTTTTACATAGGGTTGTCAGTAACTTATATTCCTTTTTATAAAATGGATAATAATTTAAACAAAACATCAGTATTTGAAAAAATACTTTAATTTTTTACACACATGTTGATGCTAATACTTAAAAGAAGCTTCCCACTTGTAACAATTGGCTTACCCAAGTTCTCAGCATTATGCAAGCGAAAATGTCATTTACAGATGGAGAGAGAACATGTGTTTATTTCTGTGTGGTCCCCCACCCCAGGGTCCCTCCCAAGAGGCACAGACCCAACTTCCAATCCAGTTGTGGCTGAGAGTTATTCTAACTGTTGTGTGTTTCTCTCTCACGCATTGCCATTTATTATTGATATAGTTTTTATGTCTTTCCCTGGCTAACTCTTCCTGTCATATGTTCATGGAAAACATGATGTGTTGTATATAATATCTGCAGCGAAAACTGTCCCTCTGCGGTTATGGATTTCTTGTAGTTTGATAATGATTGTGCTCTGGGCTTAAACCTAGAAACAATGATTCTACAGTTAACAAAAAGAACATTGTTCCCACAATTTAGGGCCAGATTCTGATTTCACTGACATCAGTTTTACACTTGTGGAATGCAGATTTCAGAGGAAATACTCCAGAGCCAAACTAGTGTAAGAGAGAAAAAGCAGGCCCACAGTATTGTAAAACCATTGAAGAAGAGACTGAGCTGTTCACAAGCCTTTTTACCAAAAGGATATAAAAAAGATTACCAAGCATGTTTGCTTGTCATTTAATTATTTACTATCTCCCAGATTAGGTCGGGGGGTGTTCTGTGTGTAAAGGGAAGTGTGGAGATAATTTTTCAAAATTTCAACGCTAAGGCAGCTCCTCATATTCCACTCACAAATAACTTTGGCTTAGTGCAGGGTTTCTCAGACTTCATTGCATTGCGACCCTCTTCTGACAACAAAAATTACTACACGACCCCAGGATGGGGGGAACCTTAGCCTGAGCCTACCTGAGCCCCACCGCCCTGGCCGGGGTGTGTGCATGTGTGTGTGTGGGGGGGTGGCAGCAAAGCCAAAGCCTGCACCCCACCACCCCTGGTGGGGAGACCGAAGCTCAAGGGCTTCAGCCCCAGATGGGACGCCTGTAACCTGAGCCCTGCCACCCAGGGCTCAAGTCCTTAGGCTTTGGCCTTGGGTGGTGGGGCTTGGGTTTGGGCCCTGGGTGGGGAAGCTCAGGCTTCGGCTTCCGCCCCAAGCCCCAGCAAGTCTAATGCCAGCCCTGGCGACCCCATTAAAAAAGGTTTACGACACACTTTGGGGTCCCGACCCACAGTTTGAGAACCACTGGCTTAATGAATCAATATATCAAGAAAAAGAGGAGAATGCTCTCAGATTAAAAGCACCACTCCAAGATTCAAAAAAACCCATTTAAAAATTGGTTGAAGTTAACTTAATGACTGATTTGTCATCAATGTGTATCTTGTTCCCTTTTTTTAACCCTTTAGTCTTGGAGTTGAGGATTCATGACACCAGAAGCAAATGCTATTAGCAAGTTTAGATCATGTCTGGTACTCTTTCACATATTTTACTGGCCCAAAGTGCATTTACCTAGATCTGAAAGGATTTGCCATAACTACTGTTAGTGCTTAATCTACTTGGCATGCCCATCCCTATATCATAAAGCTGGGGTTACCAGCATATTCAGACCCAGAATTCAATTCCCTATCCGAAAGCACTACAATTTAAATGGGATATTCCTACCACATAATCCTTTCTTTTTCCTCACAGATTCTTTATTTAAAGAAAACACAACTCTTTCTTTTCTGTAACAGATCAAGCACCCTCAAAATAATGTTCTAATTGGATATATTATTGCTGCATTACATTTACTGTTGAAAACTCTTTTGCAGCACATATGTTTCTGTAACTAATTCCCCTGGCTTCCAAAAATTACTTCATAGTACATTCTATGTTTCTGGTGCTGCACAAGACTGTCATCTCAATGCAAGAGAGCACGACAGGATGACTTTTAAGGGAGAAAGATGACATTTATAACAATTTAACTGTAGTATTTTTAATCTTTTTGCAAGGAAAATAGCTACTGATTCATATAAACAGACACGGCAGGCTGTATTTCATGACCAGATCTTAAGAATACTCTTTAAAGTTAATACTGAGGTCTCAAAATCATTGAAACTCACCATAGCCTGTCTGGGAGACAAGTTCAGCTGCTCCTCCAATTGGCTTAGTAAACACTCCCATAATTCCTTTTCCTACACCAGAGATAACACCTTTGGCCTTGTGGCCTGCTGAAGCTTGCGCCTCAGATATTTTCTGAAAATTCTGCATTGGCTGATCTACAATACCAGCAATTGCACCTGAAAAAATAAGAGTCGCCAATAATTAATGAAGATTAAAATCCCAGAACAAGATAAAATCTTAACATTGGAAGAGAGCTTTGTTTGGATTGAACATTGCACTCCACCCTCTTCTACAGCTATTTAGCGTACATTTACCAATGATCTAAACAGTATCTTCGCTTCGTTTAGACTAAACCTCCACTTCCCTTTCACATGTCTCACTCTTTAAACCTTCAAATCACTTAACTTCATAATATTTTTTTGTCTTTCAACTACTTTTTATTAAATGCCCTTGCTGACTTGATATAATGTAGTTCACACTATGTGTGGCTTCTGGAAATGTTGGGAGTGGGATAAATATCCACTAGTTTTGGAAGACTTTTAGCAGTTATGGAAATGAGATTTTCATGTAAACCTAAGATTGACTTCCCGAGAATAAAAACTGCTTGCATTCAATAGATCATTTTTATATTCTCTTCCATTGCCAGAAATGTTCATAAGCTAATGCAACTTTTGATATACTACTAAGATTAGTAGAATTAGACTTTTGGACTTTTTGTTACTCTTTTGTTAAAACGACCATATTTTACTTTAATGTGCATAGTTCAAACTTTTACAAGTGACACAATGACCTCTCCAGCTTTTAGTATCAACAGAGGACTCCAACTTAAATCTTCCTAAATGTAAACAGGTATGTGAGGTGGTACATTTCTTTGATCTTGAGTTTACTCAAGCCACTTACCACAGACATGTCTCTAGTTATTGTAATTTTGATAGATAAGCTATTTGGAAATCACTAAGAGTACAATGATTGGACAAAATGACAAGGTGCTAGTTAGATAACATCAATTAGAGAATGGGCTGCCTGATCTAAAGTCCTTTGCTCACTGCAAAGCAATTTACAGGGTGCAAGTTTGCAGACCCCTCAGCTAACTCTCAGTTTGCAGTTCCTGCTGCAAATATCAAGATAAAACAGCCACTTAAGGACTAAGAAATTGCCAGGAAGTGTTACCTTTATAGCCATGCATTTCTCCCAGAGCACGGAAAACTCTGAAGATCTCACTTTGTATCTGGCACTAAGCATGCACGTGGGGGCAAATGCACCCAGGAATAATTCCACTGATTTCAATGGAGTTACACCAGGGGTGCATGTTTACCAGACTGACATATACTAGTTAGCCCCTAACTGGTTTTAAAATGATCTTAAGAAATGGCCACTGGATTAATGAAGGAGCTGCTGATTTTGAATGATGAGAACTGGTGTATTTTCCAAACAACAAATGAGATTGGGGAAAAAGAACGTTTACTTTTCCCCCATTCTTGTCCTCTAAAATATTGCATGTAATATGAAAGCACCGTAAACCTTCCTCCAGTTAACACACTTCTTCCACCTTTTATGCGTATATCATTTCCCAGAAAAGCATGTTTGTATTGCTGCTTCCTTGTTTGTAAAAGACCTGCCCACCACTGTGAATATTCATCATATCTTTCATTTCAGTCACATTTTTAACTTTGTATTATAATGCCAGGCTATGAAGCTTCCTTAACTATATTCTGTGAAAGAGATGTAATTTTCAATTCAGTTCCATTTCATTAATCGTTAACAGCTGCTCATGCTTGTTGACTTCAAAATACAACAACACCCCATTACATAAACTGGAGCTGTTCATCCATTCTTTGCTCTTGTACAACTGTTAACACATCTGAAGAAACAAAATAATACTTTGTGTTGTACTAAGTTCCAGTATTATGTGACTCCTTGACCTCTTTCACCCAACCTACAGAGGTCATACACTGCAACTGCACTCTCAGAACAGAAGTTATTGCCTTATTAAATGTAATCCACCTAAATCCTTACACTAGTAAATTACTTACTATAATACACTTGAGCAATGTTATAAGGTAATAATGAATAAGAGCTTACTCCAAAGAACCTGTGGTGTGCTGAACACACTTCTCAGATGGAATCAGGCCCAAAGGACAAGACAGCAGAATGGAAACAGCTGTGACTATGATGCATAAGATTATTATTTATATCGTGCCCAGGACAATACATAGCTTAATTAACCAGTTATTTAGTACTTCCACACTTTCTTCCATGCTGACACTTACAGATGCAATTTTCCTCTTAGCTTGTCTTTTAAGCCACTCCTCTCTCCTCCTTCAAAACCCTTCTCAAGACACAATTCCACCATGATGCCTTCAAGAAATTGCCAACAGGCAAGGCAGACACTTAAAAAAACTAACCAATTGCACGCGTCCTCTCTCTCCGCACCATTTGCAGTTACATGACTGTAAAGATTGTGCAGTCTCTGGAGTGGTGTCGTTAATATTCTGGAACTGTCTAGCATGCTGTAAGTTCTACCACAATCCATATAATAAACAACAGTACTCACATCTAACTGACCTTTTGGTACCTGTGGTTGGGTCTCATCAAGCTTCCCCAGAGAAATGCAGGGGAGATTTCCTTTTTGGGAAAGATTTCCTTGCCATGGGGCAAGCTGGACCCATGCAGTTCCCATCCTCCCTCAATCATGTGGGCTCAAGAGAGGAAAAAGTTCCCAGGGCAGAGCAAGCCCAGGAGCAGAGACTTGCCCCAAGCAGAAGCCAGAATCAGCAACATGGATAGAGATGCAGACGTGAAGCCTGGCTAGGTCTCTCCAAATCTCCTAGTACCTGGAACTGTGCAGGGAAGACTATCCTCTGAGGGCAGCTGGCCCTATGTGGCTCTATTCCTCCCCACTCATATGTGGTTGGCAGAAGAAGCAGCTCCCAGGGTGGAACCAGCCCAGGAGCACAGATTTGTTACCAGCAGGACCATGGGGGAAGCAGAGAATGAGGCTCAGTGAGGGTTACTTTTACAGCTCCTGGACAATGGCGAGGTCATCAGAACTATGCCCTCTGTAGTTTGTTCCTTGGACATACCTCCACTCTCCAATTTATTGTCTGTTCACTCCAACTGCCTCCTGTTCTTCTCTTTCACAGGCCCTTCACTGCCAGGCTCACTCCCCTGTCCTCCCAATATAATAAAAGCAAAACCCATTTCCCTTCTTCACCACACCAAAAAAAAAATTGCACAACCACTAGGACATCTGCCAACCATCAACCTGATTACTCTGCTTTTATACTGTATCCCTGCTGACTAAAAAAAAGTGGTATTTTTATAACTACAAAATGTGTGTTCAGGGCAAGTTGAAGTTCCTTGCCAGGAACAAACAGAATACTCCAGTGGAACAAATGCTCAGAGTGATGAACAGTGTTTGGAGTGAAGAGAAAAGTCAAATGGCTTTTAGAATTTATGTAAGCTGTTCTTTTGCTCACAGTGAATGTTAATGCCACTTGTTCTGTGTTTCATTCAAGATACATTCATTTAGACCAATATGTGACAGGAAAAAATCCTCCACTATGAAAACAATGGAGGTGTTGCTGTTGAGTGAAAAGCTGGCAGTAGAGACATAAGCACACAGAATACTTTTGTCAGTTGTGTGACAAGTGTTCTAGTTTCTGAAAATATTGTCAGAAAGTGGTTGCCTTACTGCAAACAACATGTGCTTTTTACTTTTAAGCACTGGGTAGTACTACTGAAATGAACATGCCCACTTGTGAATACGGTTAAGCATGTGCATAAATATTTGCTGGATTAGGGGCTTAGATTGCAAGATCTTCAGGACAGGTACTGTCTCTTACTATCTTGTATGTACAAAGCCAAGCATAATGGAGCCCTGATCCCAATGGATGCAACTGTAATACAACCGCTATTACAGTGAATAATAAAGTTTAGAGAGACAAGGTGGGTGAGGTAACACCGTTTATTAGATGAACTTCTTTTTGTGAAAGAGACGAGCTTTTGAGCTTACACAGAGCTCTTCTTCAGATCTGGGTTGTCTGTAATGGAAATCACAGCTTCCAAAAGCCAGGCTTTACGTTGTCTAACTACAAAATTACTAGTTTGTTCATGCTACATTCTACTAATACTACTAAACAAAATAGCTTGCTAGCATGAAGTAGAGTGTGAGTGGAGCGTACAGTCCTCCTTCAGTTTTTCTGAAACGTCTGTTTCGCTAGGGTTAGACAGCTGTTCAATTACTCAAAAATGTTCCATTTCATAAAAAGGAGCTGATTCAATGTGGTGTCTTTCACCAGAGCCAACATTTTTGAAACTGATCCCATAGCATCAATATTCTCTCTCACATAATTATTAGTTTTTATTTAAGGCATGATAGTGTGATTAATGCTATACAAGATGCAAAAGATGACATGGCCCCCTGCATTGAGGAGTTTATAATCTAAATACCACAATCTACACTTTTATATACTTTTATATTTAGATCTATAACAGAAAAAATGCCTCAACTCCTTTGATATCAAAAATATGACAGAAAACACCCAGCAGTCTCCTCGTAACTAGAAAATAAGAAAATAGCGAGCCAGAGATAACAATCAAATCAAACAACACCCTGACAGTGCTTGAGTCATTTAAAACTAGACAGAACGAAGCACTTAAGAATGCACTGTGGGGAACAACTTGCACTGAGAAGGAGACAGAGTACATGATTTTGGCCCTGATTCAGCAAAGCACTTAAGCACGTGCTTAAGTGCTTTGCTGAATTGGGGCCATAATGGGCTAGATTGTCAAGCAACTTAGGTGTGTAAATGTGCACTCATTTTTTTCTATGCAATTACCACAAATACATACGTAAATCAGATAATTGTGCACTCATATGACTAAAACTGTCCATTTGCATATGCAATTACCCAAACTGTTTGCACATTTGGGGTGACCGGAACACAAATTATGCTGCTTTGACCATCTGATCCTATAGGTCTTTTCCATGTTTTTTTCATTTCCATTAATCTATGCAATCATAGAAATTATTTCTACAAAGGACCTAGAAATCCCTATCTTTAGATTCATTCTGAATGCTTTCTGCTTGTGAGAGAAAAGAACACAGCAGCACCACTTCATTTCACTTCATTGTACAAGAAAGTCACTGGAGGTATTTTTTTAAGCGTTCTGTAAATGTGCTGGTAAAGCAAACCAGCACTGCAGCACTTTACTCCAACCAAATCTGTTTTGGATGGATTTCTAAAATCCCTAAAACTGAATGGTCGGGGGAGAAATGTCATTATGATGTATCTGTAACAGCTGGAATGTATGTGTATTATGTACATAACTTAGATGCCTAGTGTTTGTATACTTAATAAGAGAATCAGTCTTTTTGATGTTATCGAGAAGAAATCAAGATTTGTGTCTGATACAATTGTGAAGTCTGCTGATTCCTCACAGATACTGACAGGCTCCATACTTGTCAATTCCCCTAGAGTAACCACAGGTATTTATTTGGGAGGTTAATTATTTCTATTGCTAAGAATAGTACATATTACTTTAGCGGTGAAGAATTTGTAAACAGAACCATGGAGACAGAGAGTACAAGTTCCTTATTCCTGGGACTGTTGAAATTTTAAAATAAAACAGCGCTGCAACTGCATTCTAAGCCAACATGTAAACTATTGCTCTTCTTTCGTGTTTTGGGGAACAGCAGCAATTAAAAGCAAGACGTTATTTGGTATTTAGATGAGTACTGTTTAAGTGCAACATTAATAACCTCATATTTCCAGCATAATGTTTGAGTTCTTGGGTAATCAAGGAGGCTCCAGCATTCTAATTCCTGCTATTTTCATAAACCCAGAAGTATCCACATAACCACTGTAGCCTTTCAAAAAGATATTAGGAAACTTAGTGCACTGTGCCTGGGTGTATGTGACAAGTGTGGTGTAATCCACTGGTAAGTGTGTGTTACAAGTCGCCTGTATGTGCCAATCCACAGAGGATATTAGTTGTTACAGCCCCCAAGAACAGAGCGTTGGCTCTTTAGCTCAAGTTGTAGCAGCTCATGCTTTTAGCTCTGCAGTTCCCCAGTTCAGTCGCCTCTGTGTTGGCCAAAAGGGTGGTCATCACATTGGCCTGTGGTCTTATTTGTGACTGAGGTAAGATCACAAAACTATTTCTCACCAGCATCCAATACAGGACTGATGCAATGCTTCCCAAAGTGAAATCTTTATCCAGTTACTCAGCTTGACTGCCCCCAGCCCAATAAAACAAAACAAAAAAAACCTTCTGTAAACTGCCTATGATTTGCAATATCTGTACCAGTTTACTATTGGGTTAGTGGCTACTAATATATGCAATTGCTGCTTCATACACATTTTCTCTCAGGACACTAGCTTGCCAGGTTACAGCATTATCAAATGACAGGGCTTCATATCATCTAATATTTTCGCTTAAAATAATTTTCAGTAACTTAACCTGAACTTGTAACATTTTACCACTTCCTCTTTGGGGCTTTCAGGGTTGCGGTTGTAAATTTAGGAGTTGTGTATAATACTGAAGATTAGGAACAAGGACAAATCCTGTCAAGCTCATCTCTTTTAACCTTTTGCTCTGGACTGTTTTTTGGTCACTTTGATCTCTGAGGGATTCATACTCCTTCATATGCACTAAGGCACCTTGCCAAAGAATACAATTTGGCATTCCTTTGCTAGTGTGACAAATAGAAGTACCCTAGAAAATCCAGTTCCTGAATGCTTTAACTAGAAAACTTCCTTTCAGAGATTTTCCAGAGTGGTTTAGTTTTCAAACTTTTATGTAATATTTTGAAATATCCATAGTGATCTTCACCTCTGACCAAACCATTTGGCTGCTTGACTAATATAATTATACTGAGTCAGGCCAATCTGGCTTTCTTTGCAAAAGTAGAATTCTTCATCAAAGTTTACTTGACATTTGCACTATGCTCAAGTGGTTTTCAAACAAAAACAAGCATCACTGATATCTATTGTGCAGTAGAAAACACAATCAGTTTTAGAAAGTTTTCCTATAACTCACTGGAAAGTAAACATCAGAATGATGATGTCTTTGTGCTGACTTGCCTACAAGCCAGCATATGCCCAATACAGAATTATTCTTTCGTTTTGAGCGATACATCATGTATCAATAAAAGTGTTTCATGAGAACAGTATGAGAATATGAAGTTATTCTATATTTGCAATTATTATTAACAAGAAAAATAACATTTAAACTCACCATAATCCTGGATGAACAGAAACAATATCTCGTATAAGTAACTCTGTGTCAATTTAAGAAAGTTTTGATCTTTGTATCTCTAACTTGCATACAACTGTACGAAAGACTAATGAGTAGTTCATAAATATCCAGTACAACTATGATTAATATGGTAACAATACGTTACCTAAAAGGCTGATGCCTAAGCGGGAAAGCCCCTGTCTTAGTCCTTCTCCCAAATTCTCTGGAAGCTGCCTTCTCCATTCTTCTTGTCTGTTATAATGCTCCTCATCCAGTGACAGACGATCCATATTCCGAGCAAGACTTGTTGCAAGATTGGTAATTGATGTCAGTGTACCTAAATACATGTAGTTATATGTTTGAATCTGGATCAAACTGTTTTATTCTAAGTCTCATTGAAATATGCTTACCAACAGAACAGCAATTCAACTGAATAAATTGCTCATGTGTAACATAAATTTATTATTATTTGTTAAGCAACATCAATGTACTTCATTAGTGCATATCATGCCTTTTACATTGCCCTTTACCAGGCCTGCCTTACTAGTGACAAGCGCAGCTCATCCACATATCCTTCCTTGGTTCCCAAACTATTACAAATCTGACATGAGCATAATGGGGATGGATAGAAAGGTAAACCAAGATTCATAAAATGATCCTACAAGGGCTTCTCGTCTTTGAATCTGAATTGCTAGCAAACAGCTAATGCTCCATTTTCTGTTGCTGACCTTGTTAAGCCACAAGATGGCACTGTTTATGTATCCTTGTAAAAGAAAAGCTGGCTATGTTTTAAATTCAGATCTGCCTTCCCGTCAAAATGTACTTACAAAAGTTATGACAACTGCATCTACATTTTTTTTTAGAAATAATAAATATGATGAGGCAACGTAGTGTAGAATTTCTTATGTTTAGCAGAAGTACTGAACACCTTTAATATTTCTGTAGTTATCACACGGAATAATGGCCAAGCCAATCTTGGTTTCCCCAATGGGAGGTTTAAAATTCTGAAGTTTCTGAAACATTCTAGCATACTGTAGTCAAGAAGAGATCTGTTTAATACATAAGACATTATATATGAGCTTTGTTATCCTCCCTGCATTTCTTTGCAATCTAACAAGGCAAACAAAGCTGCAGGCAATTTCATTTTAAACTTTAACACATTCTTTAACAATGCATGACAACACGGCAGAGGTAGGAGCAATGAAGTGAAAGATCTACCTTTGGAAATGTGTTTAACAAACGATGTTGTTCCTCTGGAAACTCCACTGACAAATGCTCCTGGGCCTCTGGTCAACCCCTCATATGGGAGCCTAAAGAAGTCAGCTATGCCATTCCCTATACTTCGCACCAAGCTAGCTGGGCTTCCTAGAATTTCCAAAGATCCAACAACCCAGCCTATGTGGAGAAACAGGACAAGTGTTACATTCACTAAAATTGTGGAAGCAGCAGTTGTGAAAAAGTTATTCCTTAATTCCTTTTTTTTTTACACTAGAATTCACCACATTATGAACTTCCTCTAAGCAAACACGGGAAATAACTCATCCACTATGAATTCAGAAATGGCAATCTTTCATACTTTGTAAATCAAAGAAATCCCTTTGGCAAACTCACAAATAGCTTTGGAATGACTTCCTTCCACGAGCCTCCCGTATTTCTGCTAAATGTGTGCGTGGAGAGATGGAGGCTAGATTCTAACAACTAGGAGCAACAGTACTGGAGGCTTAGCTTCTTTTGTAGGCAACATAGTGATTTCTCATCCTTACGTGAGAGAATCATGACAGCCAGTTTACAGCAATTCAATGTACAGACTTATGGGAGCATGGAGGTCAATTGCTTGATGGGGTGTTGGAAAAGGGGATGCAGATTTTTGACAAGTGCATGAGAAGTTATTTTTCATCCACCCCAACCCTCCTGAGCTGATCACTTTCTTCTTGAGCCTAGTTCTAGCCAGACAAATGTCTTTTTCTCAGTACAGTTGTGTAAACAGCAATGACATATACATGCTGATTAGATTACTCATAAGGGAGTATTCCCTATGAATATCCCAGGAGAGGTATCTGGAGATCTGGTTTCCTATATAAATACAGGGTTGCCAGAGGCCAGCCTGATGGCCACTGTATAGTGCTCTGTTGTGAGTCTTACTGTAAATCTGCTTTGCAGATCTCTTCTTTTTCAGGCTGGTGGATTGGCAGGAGGTTATTAAAGAGATGGTGCTGCCATAACTGTTGTTTTCAGCAGCCCATTGAGACTGATTCAGAAACAACAATAAAGACTCATTAGAAACTGCCTGCTCTGCCAGCCTCACAATCACAGATTTCAGTTAGGGCTGCCAGAGTCACATGATACATAATAGTGACAGAATAGTAAAAGAGAGACTGAACTGCCTCTTGTCTTCCTACTGAGGACTGTCAAACTGCTTTGCCCTCCTTATTCCCATCCCATCATTTTGGGCTCCTGTTCTCCAGATTCTTTCCTCGTGACCCCTCACAGCCACTCCTAAGGCTGAATCATGAAACTGAGCAGAGAGAAAATGTTACTCATGTGAAAGAAATTAATCTTGTGCTATCATTTTAAGCTTCTGGAAAATCTATTATTCTTGTAGAATCTGTCCCCCATTTTCAGCTTTGTCAGTTGAGAGGTACAGTACACTAAAGATAAAAAGCAGGAATCATAGTGGACATGAGGGAGAGGCTCGGATGGGTACAAACACCAAAAAAAACCACCCAAGTACAGTTAAGTGGCAACTCCAGGAGAAGATCTGGAATGAAAGCCTTCGGACATTGGCAAAAGTCCTGCAGTTGCTGCCCTGCAGAGGTGTTTGCCATTGGCAGCCCTCTCTTGCTGGGAGCCCAGGGGAACCCTGTGCTCCCACATGGGCCTGCTACCTCGCTTCAATGTAATATTTCCATAAAAAAGTATTTGCCACTGTATAAAGTGACGGAAAACAGGATGAGGCTGGCAGTGGTGTACAGATGGAACGTATGCTCCATCTGCTCAGGATCGTTTCTGATCAATAATGGTGCAATGATCATTTATATCTACCATTTTTGTACATTTCAGGCTTTTTCAAATGTTTTAGGTAATGGAGTCCTTCCAGGAGCTGCTTCCCCCTCAGAGACCCCATCATCAAAACAATGGTTATCCAGGTGAGGAAGAATGGATGCAGATGCCCAAGAAATCATCCGTGCTGATCTGATCACCGATTGCTCATGAATGACGTAAAATGGTCCATGCCACAGAGGGCTGAACATGTAGCCTCTCCACAAAACCGACAGACCCTGCCAGTCTGAGGTGTGGGGTACTGAGCTTGCCTGAACTCTGCTCACACACTGCCAATCAGCTTGTTCAACTATTATGGATAGGCAGGGCTGAAACTGTTTAAATACAAAGTTCTGGGACAACCTGGCATTCCTGTGACTGCACTACAGTTTGGCTTTGAATAATGAGCTGTTGGTTCTGGCAAGGCTGGGGAGGCAGCAAAGCTCATCTTCAAGGTGTGTGTGTGTGCGCGAGAGAGAGAGAGAGAGAGAGTGCGCGAGCGACCATTTCTGGCCCACACTCAGGAGTGAAGCTGATGGGCTCTCAATGGAACTTTGTCCAGAATCTTGCCTGGAGGTCAGATCACCATGATTCAAGCCCTTTTAATGAAGGAGGTAAATGTGGGAGGAAGTGTGTGTATATGGGGAGAAATGAGGAACTGAGCAGAATCCACCAAAATTCACAAATTCTGTATTAAAATTGTACAATGTTTCATAACCCTTATTCTACTACACATCAGAAGGCACTTAGTATTTATATCTGCTAACAAGAAATAACCATTACTACAATGTCTTAGCAAAGATCCACCATGTTCTCCTAATTGATAACCTATTGGGATTAATTTTGGCTAATAAAATTCAAAATTTCCATATGACTTTTGCTAATTTAATGTGACAGTGTTAACCAACATTTTTAAACAGCGTTCCCTTTAAACACAGCCCAAGCCACCAAAGTTGTCATTTTCTGCTAATTACTGGAGGATGTGGAATGGCTAACTCCAAATCCAAAAGATGAACGTTCCTGCTACCTGTGATATGGATAGCTGGTGCATGGAGGTAATGGGCATCTTGTGCCACTGCATTAGTTGGACTGCAATTTGGCTCTTAATTAGCAGGAAGTTAAATCTCTCCTTTAGTACTATAGGGGCCTGATTTTAAAAAATGTTTGCACGCAAGTGCATGTGAAAATATCTATCTAACTGGTGTGTACCATTATGGCATGCTCAGCTCTGCAAATCAGATATCTGCACATGGGAAAGGCCAGTTAGGCTTCTCACTGGCCATATTCATCTATAAATACCTGATACACATGCACAGTCATGGTAATTATGCATGAAAATGTGGTACATAATTGTGTACACACTTTGTGCGTGTAGCAAAAAAGGAAAAAATAAGATTTTGGAAAATCTGACTCTACATACTTAGGAAAATATATATGATGTTGCAATAAGTTCTACATTAACTGTGTGTGATCATTTACAAATTCCCGTGCCTATTAAGGTGTAGAAGAGACTGAATCACTTTATTATGAATTTATGGGAGTCAGAATTTCAAGAATGCATCCATTAATCTACGAGTCTAACTGCTCACTATTGATCCTGTATGGGAAAAAGTTAGTACAGCAAACTACATACTTCATGGATCAAAGGACAATAAACATCTGTGTGCCAGTTTAGCATGAAGGCTCTATGAAGAAAGACAGATTCCTAATCATAAAGTGCAGCCGTAAGATTTAACAAGAAAACAACATTCAGTGGTATAATTTGCTTTGAATGCATAGCAACTTATTGAATAATTTGATTAAATAAACTCTTTTTTGTGAGTTCATGTTAGGAATTTGTGTTTTGATTCTGATTGTATTTATAATCTGAGATGACAAAAACCAAAACAGATAGAACACATTACAATAGTTTTTACAGGACTTTGGAAAAGTCTTCAGGTGGTCAACTAACATTCACCACAGCTTTAAACGTACATCAACTTCAGCCCCACCATTTTATTTGACCCCTCATATTGCAGAATATCAAATGTTTCTTAGACTATGATCGTCATTTTGCAAGACCATCTAAAGCACAAAACAACAGATCTGACTCCAGTAGGTAGCTTGTGAGAGAATAACTGGATACTGGTACATAATGAAAATGTTACAATTCTAACCATAAGGAAAAAACACTGACCTGCTCTGAACAGTGCCCCCGCCGCATAATGCATGGCCAAGGCATGGATGAGCTGTCTGGCAGTGGTGTAGATGGGTCCTCGTTCAAACACAGAAAAGGAGAGAGGGGTGTGATCTGAAGCTATATACAGCTTTAGTGAAGCATGGATACTGACCAAGAGGTTAACTGGTTGTATTGCTAACTTCCTTAACTTCACTGGGTCGACTAGAGCTTTAGCATGCTGTCTCACTTGTTCAGGCAGTATCTGGGTAATAGCTGAGGTTTTCATGCAATGATCAATCACTTTGCTGTCTGGAAGATATGTATCAAATAAGGTCTTAATGTAATAAACAAATGTGTCTTCCACATACAGCCTGGCTGGTTTCAGTTCGAAGTTGAGGTCATTAACGCAAAACAAGAAATTCTGTTCCTCTGATAAAGTGATGCAGAGTTTTATGAAACAGTTTTCCTTATATTCTTCCAAATCTTTGTTGGATAAAATGAGATTGTTCACTTTGGACCACTGCATGGTTTCATTTTTCTCTCCCTGGCACAGCAGGACTGCAAAATGGAAACTGGATTTATTATACAGCTGGTTGTCCAGTTGCAAGTCTCCACAATATATTTGGAGACTATAAAACTGAAGATGACCTTCGGAGGTCTCTCCCTGGAATTCATGAGACAGGGATCTCAAGTAGCTGGCTACTGGTGCCATGTTAAGGAAAATGTTGTCCACTGTAAGCCGCAGAAGTTCAGATGACATTTTATGATTTGTGATTTCATCAAACACTGCAAGGCTTGCCTGGCTGATGAACATTTTAAATATAATGGTCTTCTCCTGAGTTCTAGATAGGAGGAAAGGAAAACATGAGTTTGCAATTTTACTTGATTTGACCTGGCATCTTGTTTTTCCAAAAAAGCTATTAGGAGGCACAAGTGCTGCTGGATGATCACTTTCTCAGGGATTAATCCTTAATTATAGCTCAAATAAAAACTCTGCAAATATACATTCCTCTCTCAATGTATCATCATCTCTGGAAGCTGAGCATTTTGTTATAAATAGGTGATGTTATAATTAAGAGTTGAACAGATTTGAGAGCCAAGTTTTAGCAATGCTATGACAGTGGGAGAGAGTCTTCTAAGGAAGAGTGTTATAAAGATGATGGAGTGCATAGTTAACTACTGTGTATAGGGCCATTCCTGCAGCCCTTACTGAAGAAAACTCCCACCAATTTCAGTGGGAATTTTGCATGAGTAAGAACCGCAGGAACTGGCCACATAAACTTTAAACTTGTGAATAAACTCAAAATTACAATGGAAACTATTTTTAATTCTTTAAAATGAATAGCTCAGTACTGTTTATTATACCAGACATTGAGTGTTTATCCTAGAGTGACATGACCTCACATGTTAGATTGTCATGTTTTACTGTGATATACAAAACATAATATGTGGTCTAAACTTATGCCACTGCGTATGCAGTGGTATTAGACAAAGCAAACAGTTATGCCAGATTTCATAAGTCACTTCACACTTAGAGGGCTTAATGACTTCCTAGGATAAGTTTTTAAATTTACCAATGTTTTTTATGATCTTCCATGAGCTTTATATACCTGTTCAGGTTGCTCTGGACAGGTCCTGGTCTTCCTTCTGGTGCCAAAGTTATTATTATTGTACCACAGCTATGAGCAATGTCCACATAAACATAGCCAAAACCAGTTAAGAACACAATCTAGAAGAGAACATTTAAAAAACTAATTAGAAATATATAAAATGCTACTGAAATTGCTGATTTTACTCTAGTACAATTTGATTCAATGCTATTACCACTTTCTACTTGCAATTTTTCACTTCAAATTATACATTCTGTTAAGAGGCAGAAACAGTTTGCGTTCAGAAGAAAAAAAAAAGATTAAATCCAGATTCCTAAATATTCCATCTGTAAGGTTAATAGAGAAGAATATAATAAATGAGAGAGAAAATTAGCTCCTCATCCTTTACTTCCAAGAACTGATAAATACATTTTAACAGGGTGGAGCTTCCTAGAGTCTAACCTGGATGTGGGAGGGAGAAGCCAGTTTAAATGCTAAAAAAATAACGAATGACTTTCAAACTCTTTGATTTCAGACCACTGAGCAAAGAATCTCCCCGGAGCTCTTCAAAACACCCCCCAAAAATCAAAACTAAGCTGCATCAACAAGACTCTTTGCAACTAAGAACCCCTTTGAGGCAATGAGAGAAACTATGCTGTGCCTCACTGGAGGTGTCTCCAATTCATTCAAAAACAAGCCAGTGGGGTGTAAGTACGCTTTTACAAACACACATGTTATATTTGAACAGAATCCCAAATTCAGTCCAGTTTTCAAGCATTTAAAATTGAAGATCCTGCTTTCTACCCAAATCTATGGGTATGACAGAGGGCTACGTCAGTTGTATCAAAATGGTGGGAAACGTGAAAGTAAACTCACAGAAGACTAAATACTGTCAACTTTTCGAAGATGCACATGTCTAACCAGCCAGGTCAGTATCAACTGAGCTTGTTGTTAACACGTTCAAATTGGTTCGGTTAAAACGTTATAATAGGCAAGGGTGCTGGAACACATTCCCCGCCCTCAATAGCTTTTTTTGTTTGCCTTCCTTGCAGCAATGTGGAGGCAAAGTTGGGGTAACCAATACTCGGATTTAGAAACACAATTTTAAAAGAAAATATAGGAATGTACAGTTGTCAAAACTTGCAGATTGTCCAGTGTGTAAAAAGGCTAAAAGGGCCAGCTCCTTCTAGAGATAAATGAGACCTAGGATTTTAGCTGGTGGATGTTGTGCCTGTATGGGTGCCTGAAGTCTTCACATACTGAGGTCTCCCTTGGTACTCTCAACTCCTCCCAGCAAGGGAAGGCTAAAGGATTCAGAAGTGAGCTGCATCCTAGGGAGTAAGGGCAAGGGGGTCTACCCTGAGTTATTAGTTATATGATGGCAGCCATGTAACCCTGCACCAGACCCAGTTAAATTCCTGGTATGTGAGATGGGTGGCCATGGTGTTAAGTTAATAAGGTTGCAGCTTGCCCCCTTAAAAACATTCCAGTGTCTGCCTTTCATTTACTTAAATGTCCTAAGCAATAAAGAAGTGGTAAAAGCATATCAGTATCTAAGGACAGCTACAAAAGTATGGAAGGCCTAACAAGTCAGTAGCCTGAGAATTTGATGATTGTGTTGCTGTGTTTTGCTTACAGATTTGCAATGTGTGCTTGAGAAGTAAATGTGCTCATGAAGTGACTCATATATAGCATGTGTTTTGTACTTCATTTCATGAAACCTTCACAGATTTTCATGTTGTTCCATGAAAAAAAGAGAATATGTTTTTCAGGTTTGGAAAAAACACAACAAATGTGGTTAGCCCTGCAGAACAGACAGCAAGCTGCATTCTGTACCGTATTGTACATCACCAACAGAATTGTTTACTAAATTTTAATTCCATGGCCTATCATTTACACCTGTTTCAGATTGAAAGCCTAATTTGAAGATAATGGCTACCCACTGAAAGTCAATAAACATGGGGGAATCCCACAATGCCATATTAAAAGAATTACTTCTAAGAGACAGAGGAAAAATTGTGTTGGTAGCTTGAAATAAGAGAGATATATAACACATGGAGAAACAAGCCTCCAGACTTGAGATCTGTAGGGTAAGCCAAATGCAGAAAGCTGCTCTGCATAAACAAGGACATTTACTGGTGGGAACACAGAAGAGATTCTTCTGTTCTTCAAAACTCTAGGTAAGGTACAAAGGAAAGAAATACAAATACAGAAAATTGGCTAGGAAAAACTAAGAAAGAAACAAACACAGGAAACTCAGTATCCAGCTCTGATGAAGAGATGACTTGATTGTTGACAAATCAACTGTGAGAACATTAAATAAAATCCAGTAGTTCATAAGGAATCCAATTTTATGTGTGATTGTTGGATTCAAGGTAAGAATGATAATAGTTTTATGTTATTATAGCTGTAATTTGTTTTATGTTTTCCACATTACAAGTACAAAATTTGTTTTTTATGGAACAAAAAATTGAACGATAGCAGAACTATAATGAATGGACATTATTTGCAGCCATACAGCCTCAGACTGTGATCTCAACTTACCACATGAGCTATGGTTGGCTGTTGGATGAGAGAGCTCTAAGGTGAAAGTAAGTGCTGAAGGGAGTAACGCTGTGTTGGTGATTCAATAGGTGGTGCTCTTCATTCTGAGTTCTGAACCAATGCCCAGCTACTGTATCATGGTTCTGCTATCCATCTATCTGAATGCATCACAGTGGTATCTGAACAGAGTACCTATGCTAGAGGTCGTGTTTTTTAAAATGGGATGTAAAACTGAAGTCTTGACCATTTATAAACATAAAAATCCTATGGCACATTTTGCAAGATTAGGAGTGTTAGTTCGCTTTGTGTCAGAGTCTAATTTTAACTCAGAGATCACTGTACATGCTACTCACCTAAAATTCCCCCATCCTTTCAGATGGACACAGTATTCTTAGCCTCCTATCCTAAACTCTTGTGTAGTGTTGTGTTCTGTGCCCCCTTTTTTTTTTGGCCACATTTCTGTTGCGACTGCATCTCTTTTTTGGGTGAAATTATTCCCACATGTAAGGACAGATTCTGGCCATTCTTCATGGCTGTGAAAGAGTGCAGGAAGAGAATAATAAAGACTCTTTACCAGTCCCTTGTGCACAAGTCCATGATGCCCTACAACTTGAAAAGGGTGGTGCTCTACCCACCGCATCAGCTGATGGACCTAAACTGGTGGGAGGCGGAAAGAGAGTGTACACTGCATTCTCTTATAGAAGTGGCTTCTCCTTAGTACATTTGCCCCTACTGACATTCTCTCTGCCCCTGTACTGCCTCTTAAGCATCCTTTGGCTTTAAAATCCACAATCTAGCCCAGAGTTTGTAACATTTATAGAGCCCTTCTGGATTCTTCTGGATGAAAGGTATTATGTATACATTTAAATCATTGTCATGGTATTCTCATCATTATTAGTTGCCCCTGGAATAAGTTTAGGTCCCACAGTTAGGAGTTACTGTGCCAAATCAGATCATACCATTGGTCTATCTACTCCAGTATTGTGCCTCTAGCAGTAACCAATTCTTGTTGTGTCCGAGGAAAGTGCATAACCCTAGAATGTCCCTAGTTCACTAACTGTGAGGGATAGGCTCCTTTTCAAGCCCCAAACATGACCAGTTTATGCCTGGAAGCATGAATATTAATTTCTTCTACCATTATCTTAGCTTACAAATGTTATTTATGATCATACAATTGTCAAATGCATTAAAATACCTTGCTAAATTATTTGTTTTAAAGATTTTCTGAAGCAATGAATTCACAGGTTTACTGTATACTACATTAAAAAGTATTTCCATTTAGCAGCTTTAAATGTACAGCTTTAAATGTACAGCCTTTCACTTTCAACCAAGGTCCTCTTGCATAATGGAATAGAAGAAACAGGAGTGTCTGGTGAGTTTTCACTATACCTTCATTATTCTATACATCTCAATCAAGTGTCCTTTTAAATCCAATCTCAGCTGGCTCTGACAATGGATACTAGATGGGACTAATTCTTTTAGTAAATTAGTAAAGCACTTTCTTTCTAGAGGAATAAAATGTGCCTGTTTGTACTTTGTACTTGACTGGACAAAAAGAAAGGAAATGATCCGTGACTCTGTAAATCTCAGAAATTTCAGGGTCCAAACTTGGGTTATACACAAAAGGAACGTGCCTAGTTGTTGAATAGCATACTCATCACTTATTTCAGGTACTAGTATTTTTCTAGTAGAAAGTGGTGTCTTTGAAGAGAACTGCAAGGCCTCTTGAAAGAAAAATCACTATTTGTATACCCTAGAATTTCAATATCTAGGCCACTGATACAATATCCAGATCACCTGTCAGTATACCTACTTGATCCTATTTGTGAGACAGAGTTAAGTGATGATGGAAAGGTTCTAAGCAGGGCTATAGATAATCAATGAGGTTTTCAGATTTCTTGCTGCCTTAACATGAACCTTCCTAATGATGCTGGAAGGGATAGACAAGAAGTCTTAATTAGAATTTTTTAAAAGCACCTGCCACTTAGAATTTCTGCATCTTTGCAGTGAAATAACTTTCCAGCTAGATTCAGGAAGTGCCTACGTGTCAAAAGCAGGACAAATGTTCTTCATACAACAGATTATTTGTGGGGATTGTAAATGAAACTGTTCAAGCTACTCTGCAGATCATGTCCTTCAGATTAATAGCTGATGGAAAGATTCTCCAGTAAAAACTTCCTCCCAGTCTCCCACGTAAATTGCTTCTTTTAATCAGAGAATGCAGACTCCTTTCCTGATAATTTATATAGCATATCACTGACGTGTTATCTGTAAGAATTTTGAATGATCGTTCTTTCAAAACAGGATGTAAAGCAGGACTTCTTTGGGCTCCAAATAGAGATAGTAAGGGAGTTTGAATAAGGTTCTTTCCTTCAGCTTTGGAGCATCCATATCTATAAAGGCTGTATGATGGTCGAAACAATCAATGTAATCCTCCCTTTAGGACTTTGACACACTTTTAAAAAGTTTAAAACCTGATGCAACCAAGCTTTTAAATGACTGTTGAAGGTCTAGCATGTTCTGGTGGGTCAGAGGAACAGTATTGCCAACCCAAAATGTTCAAAAATCTTGAGTCAGACCCGCACAAAATAATGAAATGGGATTAAAAATCATGAGATTTTTAAAAGCATCATATATTTTTGGAATGCATTTTGTTTGCTTTCTGGATTTTGAACCTTTAGAGTTTGCTCTGGTCATGTTTTTATGCTTTCCCCCATAACCATGAGGTCTAGAAATGTATTTTTTTTAATGAAAGCTGTGATTTTCACATAATCACTTGATCCTTAATAAGAACACCAAATATCACAAGACTCATGGTAAAACTGTGAGAGCTATGGCTTTTCTACATGGCAATTTAGGGTGCGGAAAGCCTGTGTGCGATTCTGCAGCTTCACAGTAACACCCTGTGTGGGCACTGCTTCAGTGCAGTGCAAGCTCAGTGTCTGGCTTTCCAAGCTACACTTTCAAGTAGTAGTATGCCAAATTGCACTCCAGGACTTTCAGAGCACTGTAACAGTGTGCACATGGGACATTTCTGCATGGCAGGATGTTGAGTTGTAGATTCATACCCTGACTTGCCATGCAGTGACTTGCTGTTTAGATAAGCCATTAGATATTCTGAAGGAATCACTGTACCCCACAGAGCTAGTTTAAAGGTATTTTATATAACAGTAATGAAAGAAACCTACAGGCTTACACCCTGTAATATATTTATCTTAAGGCTTTGAAGCCTATGAACCTTGGCATAAGTGAGTTACTCAACAGTGACTCTGAGTTATTGGGGAACAGGGAATATCGTGTTTAGAAGATTTTTTTTGTGCCAGGCAACCACAGGAATAAGAACTTATATCAGCTTTGGATATTTTAGGATAGGAACATCTGCAGAAGTACAAACACAAACTTGCCTTCCCAATGAATTGATGTATATGCTAAGTTGAGATCATTATATACTAACCTATAGGATAAGGACACCTCAACATTATTATGGTGAGGAGGTCAGTTATGGACAAAGAAAGCTGGGCATCTACATGAATATTCATAGCAGTCACCAAGACATATAATAGGCCCAATCACCATGTAGGCCTCGAAATCGTGACCATCAGACTTGAATGGCATGCCAGTGGCAGGGTAGGACCTTCATGGATGACTGCCTGTCTCTTACCACTAAGTTTCCACAAGAAGGGGTAACTATGTGTAAGGTATGGTGCAGAACACCACCTTAATTTTACAAAACAGCTACATTCTCATTTGGTTTGGAACATATGTGTTTTTACTAATTATACTAATAAAAGTATTTAAAGCTTTGCCCTCAACATGAGTGTTGTCATTGCACACGTGTGGGGTTCCCAACCAGACACTAAACTTAATTCTGTTGTGCCTGATTCAGGGACCAGAACCTTTCAAACCTAGAGATTCAATCATCAATTAAATGGAAGTCCTTAACTATCAATATAAGCAATAACCAATAAGCAATAACCACTCAGTGAATCAGGTAACAACATCGATGTACAAACTATCATTGGACCAAACAACCAACAAATATCTTTGCATATAATGTAAAGTACATGCAGATTTGTGCTAGGTGCTGTTATGTTTGAAACTTAAATTACCACATAGTTTAAGAACACACCTGCAACAACATTTAGTATTTTCCTAAAGAGAGACGAATTAAGATAGCTGCTGCCATCTCTTTATTTTTAAGGTAGATCGTTAAGGTGGAGTAGTTATATTATGCACACAAAATAGCAACATAGTACATAAACAATTGCAAAGTGTAATCTTGGATTGATTTTTTTTTAAATTCTGCTTACTCAAGTAACACTTCATCATTGAGCAAAGAAAGTTTTATTATTAGCCTCAATGCCTTGGGTTCAGAGAATCCAAGAAATTGAGATGTTTCATACAAATAAGTCAAAGGGACATTTAAAGATTGAGTTAAGCAAGCTGAGGGTCTGAAGTATCAGCATTTTTAATTGGAGAGAATTCCTCCACTAGGATAGGATCCCCAAATACTTTCAAATAATCTAATTCCTTCTTTGAGCCTGATTTCCATAAAGAACACTGGACTGGCATAATATCAATGACTGGAATTTGAAACCCTACATTGCTTGACTGGCTTGCTGAACTCAACTGAACTACTTGCTAATTAACATACTAGTCAATAATCAAGAACATTTTGTGAGTGGTCCCAAAGGAAAACATCTGAAACTACTATGTTTTTTTAAGTGGCCAAGCTGTTTGTGTTGATTCCATGTATGCAAATTACTTAAAAGATGGACAAATTCCTATTTAAAAAACAAAATAAAACACTATCCCAGGCAAGACAGTTTTCATTTACCTCAAAACAGAAGAAAAAACAATTGAAGAATAAAATAACTCCCCTTTCATATAAATATAAACTTCATTCCCATGAAGAAGCAGAGGGAGAATGACAATAATGGGTCCTGTGGGATTTGGAAGGATAAGGAAGCTGGAATAGTGAAGTTACTAAATGAGAGGAATTTACTCTGTGGGATCTTGCATATATTTGCTTCAAGAGGCCAGAGTTTCTCAAGATTGATGTGTCTAGCCCAAGTAATTTTCACAACAAGGCATCTGGGAATATGAAAAAGGAGCAACATAATTTAAAACTGGAAAATTTGTATTTTTTATCATAAAAATAACCATGCATGAATAACAGAATCATAGAAATGTAGGGCTGGAATGTCCGTCAAGAGGTCATCTAATTCATTCCCCCCATGGTGACACAGGACCAAATAAACCCAGACCATCCCTGAGTGGTATTTATCTAACATGTTCTTTAAAACTTCCAATGACAGGGATTCCACAATCTTCCTTGATAACCTTTTCCAGTTCTTAAGTTAGAAAGCTTTCCCTAATATCTAACCTATCTTTCTCTTGCTGCAGATTAAGCTCATTCTCTTGTCCTAACGTATGTGGACCTGGAGAACAACTGATCATTGTCCTCTTTATAACAGCCCTTAACATATTAGAAGACTTCCCATCTCAGTCTTCTCTTCTCTAGACTAAACATGCCCAGTTTTTAAAACCATTCCTCTTAGGTCAGGTTTCAGAGTGGTAGCCGTGTTAGTCTGTATCAGCAAAAAGAACGAGGAGTACTTGTGGCACCTTAGAGACTAACACATTTATTTGAGCATAAGCTTTCGTGGGCTAAAACCCACTTTATCGGATACATGCAGTGGAAAATACAGTAGGAAGATACGATGAAGTGGGTTTTAGCCCACAAAAGCTTATGCTCAAATAAATTTGTTAGTCTCTAAGGTGCCACAAGTACTCCTCATTCTTTTTCCTCTTAGGTCAGATTTTCTAAACCTTTTATTATTTTTGTTGCTCTCCTCTAGACTCTCTCCAGTTTGTTCACATCTTTGTTAAAATGAGGCACCCAAAACTGGACACAGCACTTCAGCTGAGGTCTCTCCAGTGCCAAGAGGAATAATCAAATCCTGCATCTTGCATACAACACTTCTGTTAATACACCCCAGATGTATATTGGCTTTTTTCACAACTTCATCATATTGGTGGTTCGTGTTCAATTCATGATCCACTATAACTCCCAGATCCTTTCTGCAGTACTACTGCTTAACCAGTTACTGCCCATTTTGTATATGTACATTTGATTTTTTCTTCCTAAATGCAGTACTTTGCACTTGTCTTTATTGAATTTGATCTTGTTGATTTCAGACCAATTCTCCAATTTGACAAAGGTAATTTTTAATTCTAATACTCTTTTTCAAAGTTCTTGCAACCCCTCCCAGCTTGCTGTCATCCACGAATTTTGTAAGCATAATCTCCACTCCATTATTAAAGTCACTAGGGAAAATGTTGAATAGTGCTAGACCCAGGACAGACCCCGACGGGATTCCACTAGATACATCCTCCCAATTTGACAGCGAACCAGTGGTAAGTTCTCTCTGAATATGGTTATCCAACTGATGTACATCCACTTCTACCAATATCATATTGTTCATATTTCCCTAGTTTGCTGATGAGTAGGTAAACAATAATCATAAAATCGCAGAAATGTAAGACTGGATAGGACCTTGATAGGCAATCTAGTCCAGTCCCCTGAGATAAGGCAGGATCTAAAATTTCAACAAATACAGGGTTGGGGGGAGCTCCTAGGACTTAAACAGAAAACACAAGTAACAGGGCCATGCACCAAAAAGGTAGTTACATATTTAGCATGTAGCTTGCTCCTGTGCAGATGCAGAGTATAGTTCTACCATTGTAAATTTCAAAAGCAAAATGACTATACTCCTCTGGGCAGTGTTCTGTGCAAAGTGCCTAGAAGTATTGATCTTTGAAGGTCTGACATGATGGAAAATAATATATTTCCATGTGAATGTGCCTTTGCATGTGGAGATGCCTACTTACTACTGTGCGTCTGGTTCAGGCCATTTATCCCACATTTTAAAGCCATTTACCCACTAAGTTGAAAATATATTTTTAATGATTTACCTGTGTTCCTTGATTATTAATGTCCACAAAATCACTCCATTCATTCGTTAGTTCATCTGATGACATCACTTTCAGAAGAATGCTGGGCAGCAAGTCTTTGGTTTTGCAATCTGGGTAACTGGAGATTTGATGATAAAGCTCATGATGAATAGAACATTCAGCTGGAATCTTCTTGCAATAAACTTCAAACTTTGGCGTGTCTGAAATTTTACAAAATGTCTAGATTAGGCTCTTCAACTGTTGGTACTTACAGCAGAATCACATGTTTACATGTACAAAAGATTTTTCTACTACCAAAAAAGCTCAGCTTTGTCTTTTATGTTTGGTTTCTGATTTTAAAATTTTTCCCCCCAACAACGTCTATTATTCAGTAATTTGTCATAGCTAGTGCTGATTGAAAATTATTCAATAAATTTTTTTTGTCAGAATTTGTCAATTGGTCAAAATCCAAATGTTCTGTGGGGACATGTCAATTTCAATAAATTCCTTTGAAACCTGCCCAGTTTCCTGCCACTTTGCTTGCCTGGTTCATCAGGTGAGCTACTGGGGAACCTGGGCTTCCATGCTCCTGGCTCCTCTGAAGCTGAAAGCCTTGGCTACTGGGCTTGCAGCTCCTTGAACGCCCAGACTCCTGACTTCTTGACTGCTCAGGCTCCCGAGGCTTGTAGGCTCCCCGGCTCCAGGACACCCCGCCAGGTGGACTGCCCCAAAGCTGGGACTCCCTGTAGAGCAGGGCAGAGAATGGTAATTCTATTTTGTAGAGAATTTCAAATTTTAGGTTCTCATTCTGAATCAAAATAAACCAGGACTTTGAAATTGCTAAGGCTCAAATTTGTAAAGGTATTTAGGTGTTGCATCACTCAGCATTGCCTAACTGATTTAGGAGTCTATGGGAATTAGGTTCCCAAGCACCTAATTCAGTTTTGAAAATGAGATGGAAGCTCCTAAATCAGTTAGGCATTGCAATGCTGAGTATCATAATGCCTAAATAGCTTTAAAAATCTGGGCATTGATCCTCAGCAAAACGGAATTACCATTCCCCACCCAGTGCTCGTCATAACTATAGGACCTACAGACTTAAAACTTACAGTAGAGATAAAGAGCATAATGGTTTTATTATGATAATGCTTTGTTTCTGATTACTGTTTTGTAACATAAATTCCATACCTTTGATGTTCTCCTTTACAAGTAATGAGACAGAACACCTGTTGTGGATAATTATGCGAGGACTAGGGTCTTCCGTAAGGGTTAAGTATGTCACCCCAAGATGCTCTTGATAAGTCAGTGCTATGGCTCTAAAACAGAAAAAGATTATACATGTGATTATATAATTCTTTGCATGAACTTCAAATTTACTATTATTAACACCCCTTCTGCAAGATTTTTCACTCTTAGGCCCAATTCAGCAGACACTTATACATTGGTCCTACAGGGATTAGTTCTGGGTCCAGTTCTGTTCAATATCTTCATCAATGATTTAGATAATGGCATAGAGACTACACTTATAAAGTTTGCGGACAATACCAAGCTGGGAAGGGTTGCAAGTGCTTTGGAGGATAGGATTAAAATTCAAAATCGTCTGGACAAACTGGAGAAATGGTTTGAAGTAAATAGGATGAAATTCAATAAGGACAAAGGCAAAGTACTCTACTTAGGAGGGAACAATCAGTTGCACACATACAAAATAGGAAATGACTGCCTAGGAAGGAGTACTGCAGAAAGGGAACTGTGGGTCATAGTGGACCACAAGCTAAATATGAGTCAACAGTGTAACACTGTTGCAAAAAAAAGCAAACATCATTCTTGGATATATTAGCAGAAGTGTTGTAAGCAAGACACAAGAAGTAATTCTTCTGCTCTACTGCAAGCTGATTAGACCTCAACTGAAGTATTGTTTCCAGTTCTGGGTGCCACATTTCAGTAAAGATATGGACAAATTGGAGAAAGTCCAGAGAAGAGCAACAAAAATGATTAAACGTCTAGAAAACATGACCTATGAGGAAAGATTGAAAAAATTGGGTTTGTTTAGTCTGGAGAAGAGAAGACTGAGACGGGACATGATAACAGTTTTCAAGTATGTAAAAGGTTGTTACAAGGAGGAGGGAGAAGAATTGTTCTTCTTAACCTCTGATGATAGACAAGAAGCAATGGGCTGAAACTGCAGCAAGGGAGGTTTAGGTTGGACATTAGGAAAAAATTCCTAACTGTCAGGGTGGTTAAGTATTGGAATAAATTGCCCAGGGAGATTGTGGAATCTCCATCATTGGAGATTTTTAAGAGCAGGTTAGACAAATACCTGTCAGGAATGGTCTAGATAATACTTAGTCTTGCCATGAGTGCAGGGGACTGGAATAAATGATCTCTCAAGGTCCCTTCCATTCCAATGATTAAGCATGTGAGAAGTCCGACTGACAATACGTTTTAAAAGAAAGGCAAGAGAAAAATAGGACAACATTAGAGAATAAACTGACTTTAATGGGACTACTCATGTGTTCAAAATTAAGTACCTGCTGTTAGGATATAGATATTCAGGCCTGTCTGTAAAGGCCTATACTCTAAGAATTTAGATGTATTCTTATCACTTAGCTATTTATAGAGGTATAAAAGAAAGAATCAAAATCACTGTCTGCCGGTGGTAAGGGCTTTCTCTTACTGTACAATCTGAGGCCCTGTTCTTAGGCTAAGGCCTTTGGCTAAGCAGCAGAGGCAGCCATAAACTGGGAAGTGAACGGTCAAATCCTTACATTCCTAACTAGTCACATTGAAATAAGGTGCTATTGGGCTGTTAGGCATACAGTCCTGTCCTGATAATGTCTATCACCTCCAGAGAAAGGGAAGTGCCTAGAAGATGTAAAAGGAAACTTAGTTTGATAGCATCCTGTCTGGCAAGAACTCACTTATCAATAGCTGGGATATGAAATCCTCATTTCTGTGTTGTTCTATCACTCTAGTCCCTGTTTCCCTATTGTTTGTCTGTATAATCTCTGTCTGGTTCTGTGATTGTTTCTGTCTGCTGTATAATTAATTTTGCTGGGTGTAAACTAATTAAGGTGGTGGGATATAATTGGTTAAATAATCATGTTACAATATGTTAGGATTGGTTAGGGTATAGCTAAGCAGAACTCAAGTTTTACTGTATAGTCTGCAGTCAGACAGGAAGTAAGGAGGGGAATGGGAACAGAGAATGGGGGTGGAGGAATCGGAATCATGTTTTGCTAAGGGGGGGAATGGGAACAGGGACACAGGTAAGGCTCTGTGGTGTCAGAGCTGGGAAGGGGGACACTAAGGAAGGAAACTGGAATCATGCTTGCTGGAAGTTCTCCTCAATAAACATCAAATTGTTTGCGCTTTTGGACTTCGGGTATTGTTACTCTCGGTTCATGCGAGAAGGACCAGGGAAGTAAGTGGGTGAAGGAATAAGCCCCCTAACACCCGAATGCTTGCAGGGTCAGAGCCTTAAACTGAAGACATATAGGAACTGAAAACAATGAGAACTTCAGGGCCAAATTTTGAAAATTGACTTCTGAAACAGTCCAGGAAAATGTGCATTTACATGTAAATGCTATATTAAAAAAATGTTTTTGTACATGTAAATGTGATTTGAAAAATACAACAACACAATACTCTGCAGTAATGATCCATAACAGTATCAGTATTTTCAAGTCTAGCATTTTGGATCACTACTATTGCAATTTAATAAAGAAAATGAATTAATTGTGCACTATCATTAACGAATAAGAGGTACCATTTCCAGATTTGCACACACAACTGCTTGCTTGCATGTGCAATTTTAATGGCCACTTCTGAAAATCTGCTTCTTTAAAGTGATTTTTATGAAATAACATGTTTAAAATATGACTATGCCAGTTTTTGAAAGGGAGTGGTATGGATCCTTCATCCCCATCAGAATCCTGAGGAACCCCACATTATTCTTCCCCCGCTCTTAGGAACCCTATTTTTGCTAGCATCATTCCATCTGAAGTCTGCATAGGTATCTCTGGAATCCACCAATACCACTTCTAAATTATCTAGAGGAATTGCTGTTGAGTAATTGAATAATATGAGGTATTCCCACCTTACTCCACATAGACTGAGCATGTTGCCTCCAAAGCATCTCCCACCTCTGCTGGCCAAGTGAAAGAAAGACTATATGACTCCTTACATTGATGTAGCGTCACGGATTTTAGTAAACTTTTTCTAATTTACACCCGCATAAGTGAGAGCAGAATCAGAGCTCAGGTCTGGAAATTAAAGTCAGGTCTCCTACATGGCAGTAATTTTATTTTTAACTTGCTGGATGCATTTCTTGTTTTGAAAGGAGAACACATATTTGGATATAGGAAGCTTTACAACTTGGAGATCTTTTCTTGCTACATTCTCAAAACAGCTTATTCTCAATGTTGCTTTTCCTGCTCTTTTCTCTTACTCTTCTTATTAAATGTTATTGTGTATTTTTGCATAGCTTTCAAAGATACTTACCCAAATTGCTAGATTAAAAATTAAAATGGTTAAACAAATAAAAATTACATGGTTAAAATATAGTGGATCACAAAATCTCTGAACAAAGAAAACATCTTCTCAAGTTCTCTCTTAGGATTTCTAGAAATATTTGGAGAGAGAAAAAGTACAAAAAATGTTTCCAGTTCTATTTCTTTATTTATTTTTCAGCATCTTTCTCAAAGAGCTACCACGAAGTTAAAAATCATATATTAAAAATAAAAAACAATTTTTATTTCCTGTGCTACTAACAGCTTAGATTAATAAAACTGAAATGATTTTTAAACCAATTTTATTTTTCACCATTTACTCTACTTACTTACTTTTTGCATTTCATTCAACCTGGACAATAAACTCCCTCTCAGTCAGTTTCATTTCCTGGCTCTTAATGCTGCAATATTTGGGTTGCAAACACTGCACAGAATTGTTTAAATCCAAACTAAAAATTGTTTTCATTGACAGAAGATAATCCTGAAAGCATTTCTATAATATTTGGTTTTGTCAACTCTTTTAAAAACAAAATCTATCGTTTGGAATTACATTACTTAATATTGTACCTCCAACTCTTAATTTGTATTATTTAATGCAAATTTTCAAAAATCTTGAAAAGACTTCTTTTCATTCTCTCTTATTCTGCATGGTATTATACATGTAAAAGGAGGAGCCATGTAAATAGTAAAATAGTACAACTTGTACATGATCAGAACATTCAACCATTTATTAAAAGTGTCTAAAACATCAAACAGTAACAGTTTTTTTAAATTAAAGTGAGATCTGACTTTACATATGGTGGACATATGTTGTTATTTTAACTTTTCTATTAATCTCTTATGCTTTGTTTCAAGATAAAGCTTTATACTGACACTCAAAGAATGACGTCATTCACATTTTTTCAATTTACCTGGTACAAAATCCACTTTCATTACAAACTCCAGTGGGTACGGACACACTCTGTCTAGGAAACTCTTGTCTAATCACAGCTGGCAGGCTCCAGCACCGTGAGCTGTCAGCACACACAACTGGACTGAAACTTAGCAATATGTGCTTTTGAAAAAGGGACACTTCTGAAGTTGACTGACTGATGTCTGACATCACGTCCCAGCAAGGAACAGAGCTCAATTTTTCAGTAGGTGGCTCCCCAGCTGGGCAGATGCTGAATGCAGTACTGTCTGGTATGTGTAAATACTGGAAAGAAAAAGAACATAATGCAAAGACATATTGGGTCATAACAACAGTCCATTCATATTTAACTTTTACCCTGAACAGTTATAAGCTACCAATTAGAAAACTGTAACTAAAAGTTCAGCATCAGTGGGGCTGCAGGATTCAACAGATATTCAGCCATATTCTGTCCCATTACAGCCATGCTATCAAATTTAAGTCAGTGAGTTAAATTCTGTTCTGCCTGGTATGTGAGAGCAGGGGGTCGGCATGTAGTGCCCCTCCCCAGTGTTAAATTAATAAAGTTGCAGCCCGGCCCATAAATACCTCCCAGGTATCTGTTGTTCATTTACATGCATGCCCTAATCAATACATAAATGACCGATTAAAAATACATTTGTGCCTGCATGCATTCTGCTTACTGTAAGCGTATTTCCTAAACATACAGTGCTGTCACAGAAAACTTATATTAATGAATGAATATTTCACTCCTTGAAATACATAAACTTGGAGAATATCTACAGATCCATGACTTATGATCAGGTACTGGAGTCTTCTCAAAAGGGTACCTCAAATATTTGATCCCGCAAAGCAGATGTACCTCTTCTACATGTGAACTTAGTACAAATTCTCAGAAGTGCTTCACCAGCTATTATGGATTATACTGCCTATATTACTGCAATGGTCTTCATTCTCTGAACAGATGGAAACCAGGCAGAACTAATCATGCAATGTGTAGGGATCTGCCACTTTGCACAGATATCTATCACAGTTAATTACCGTAGCTGAAGTTACCATAGCTTCCCCGTTTTTAATTAAAACAATATGAAATTACTTATCTTTATTAACTCTTAACTTTTTACTTTTTTCTGTTCAATTTTTGCAAGACAAATTTGAGACTTCAAATAAATATCAAGGTCTACCTATTGCAGAAGCCAAACATAAATAATATCCAAAATACTCTACCTCCTCTCCTGACCAAGGGCTTGAAACAGACAGCTGTGGTATACAATAGATATGGTATGATGTATTGTTGATTACTGTTGTCTTATCTTCAATCTGTAGAATTTGAATACCATGCTGAACCATAGAGGAAATGCAGAACTGACACAACTGCAGGATAATTTAAAAGAATATGTTAACGGACATAAAAACAACAAAGTTTTTGTAATAAAGTAAGAAAACAATATTTTAGCCTGGAGACCCTGTCTTAACTCATCTACATTATAACCTGATCTACATCAGATTTCTAAGCAGAATTCCTGTTAGTTGTATCAGTCAATATTTTTCAAATAAGACTGAGAATTCATAATTTTAATTTGCTTAAAGTGATGTTGTGCATTTCACAGATGATCTAAGTTTTTATATTACATTTGATCCATTATTTATCTTTGCATTGTGCTTTTGAATCTATTAACATATTTTTGAGCAAAATTTGTGCATTATTTTGTTTTTGAAAGCTTTCATCTGCTCTTTGATTATTCTCTGTTTGAGATGATAAAGTTATAAATTGTCAAAATATCTTCCTAACCTTTTTATGACCTGGGAAGGCACCAAGTTTTATTTCAGCTTCAACAAACCCTTCTTCATCCAGTGTTACCACTTCCCCATTGTCTGCATCCTTCCATTTTGGAGATGTTAGGTTATGAACTAGTTTGATTGCCACTGATTTGTGCACAGTGTTAGTGTTTGCCCAGTATATTCCAATTTGAAAAGCTTCCTGTAAATGGAAAATAACCATATTTAGAACTTTCTGCTAACTTTTACACTCATACTACAGTTAACAGTAATTTTCAACTATGCATATATCTACAACCAACTTCCTTTATTGCTTTTCTGCAGACCTGTATTTTTCCCCTGTAATTCTCTCTATACAGTATACATTTTATAAGAGACATGCTGATGCTATTGTATAAATATCTTAAAAATTATTGGCAAAATTTAGTGGCAAATACAAGGTGGTGTAGCTAGTCATCCAAAGTGATGTATCCAGAAAACAGCTATATGCCACAAAGTTGTATAACTTGCACTAATGAGGCACTGAGTAGACATGCAAATTAAGTTTAATTCTGCTTAAACTCAGATAACAGGTTGGAACTTGTGATAAGAAAAGTGTATGGGTGGCCAAAAAGAAGGCACATGAAAGGGAAAATCCAACTAAATCTATTTTGTGAACCAAATTCAAGTTGGAGGATGTATACTCAAGCAGTCCTCCCATCTCCCCCATTTGAAATCCACCTTTATCACAACAGACATCATCAACATTCTTGGAAGCACATAAACTACATACACAGCACAAGTCATGAAAAAAATTACTCTCAAGACCAACATTCTTCCCAGGCCATCAGCTGTGACACCTAAGCCAATGTATATCCATAAGGGACAAAGTAGCCTTTGCACCTGGCATTGTGCAAATAGGCAGATAGCTGCGTAACTGGCTCCTGTGATAGTGGGAAGATAGTGGTGAAATCTTCCATTGTGGTCAACACCCACCACTGGTTACCTGGATGGCAGAGCCAGGTTCTCCCAAGTATTGATGACACATAATTAGAATCAAGTAGGCACTACAGATGCCCAGAAGGAAACAGTGAAGAATGCAGTCTGTCTGTGCATAGGTCAGGAGACTAGCTCACCTCGCATGCAAGATCTGCTCTATACTGTCTCTCAAAGCAGATTTTTTTCATGGGCACCTGTCATAGAATCATAGAATATCAAGGTTGGAAGGGACCTCAGGAGGTCATCTAGTCGAACCCCCTGCTCAAAGCAGGACCGATCCCCAATTAAATCATCCCAGCCAGGGCTTTGTCAAGCCTGACCGTAAAAACTTCTAAGGAAGGAGATTCCACCACTTCCCTGGGTAACGCATTCCAATGTTTCACCACCCTCCTAGTGAAAAAAGTTTTTCCTAATATCCAACCTAAATCTCCCCCACTGCAACTTGAGACCATTACTCCTTGTTCTGTCAGAACTGCTGCCGAGCCATTCGGTCCCTAGTCTGTAACAGTGCATTGGATTCTTCCGTCCTAAGTGCAGGACTCTGCACTTGTCCTTGTTGAACCTCATCAGGTTTCTTTTGGCCCAATCCTCCAATTTGTCTAGGTCCCTCTGTATCCTATCCCTACCCTCCAGCGTATCTACCTCTACTCTTAGTTTAGTGTCAAGCCATATTGTGCAGCAACCCTAACTTGTCAATCACTGTATTGCACCATATCTTGCCAAAGTGCCTTGGACTACATCTGCTTATTTTGTACAATCAGCATGACAGATTCCAGCTCATATTTATACCCTGACCATAACTATATTACTGGTACACATATGGACTAGAATGCAGCAAGAACGTGTGGACCATATGGATTGAAATATTGGTTTGAATGTTTAGAAAACTTGTGCATGTTAACTTGACCAGTATGGCTACCTGGAAATTTGGAGGTATAATTGTTTTCCCAGCAGGTATCTGCAGAACTATCCTCTCTCCTTCAAATAGCCAGAGATCCCATTTGGACTGATTGATAAGCAGAGCCCAGGGCAGGAGTTCTATCAGCAGAGTTTTAACACATGGCTTCCACACTGACAGCTTCACCCGCATTGGGCTATCCCACTGAGTGAGCTGTTCATTACTGTTCCAAATAATATATCAAAAGAAAAAGAAAAGAAAATTATTAATTCAATGTTAAAATTGCATTTAATCATTCTTGCGATTCAGAAAACTATTTTTATAATACCTCATCATGACATATCATTCTGAAATGCATAGAGGTACTGTCAGGAAAAAGCTGGCCCTAAGTGTAGGTTGTAAAAGCAGGAATTTATTAAAGGGACAATCAATTTGAAATCTGACCAGTTTTTTTAAAAAAAGCATTAAAAGTAGTTTCCTGACTACACCTGCTCTGACTACTTCCTGGCAATTTTAGTGGTTATAAAATCACATTTGCATAAACAACAGCCTCTGCTGATCACAGTAGAGGTGTTGGAACCACAAAAAATGGTTGAGACTCCTCAATTTTGGGGGCAAACAAGGCTGATATGGCCCCTACAGTGTAATTTTGAGCAGTCTCTGAGCTGATCTAAATTCTTTGGGGGCAAAGGACTCTGTTATTAGTTTAAAAAAATCAGTACAATGTCATATATGGTATTCAAACACAGGTAAAGATACGTCTGAATATGACCTATGACTTAAACTAGATATAGTCCTTACAACTTGGTTTCACAAATCTGGTGAAAAATATACAAAAAAAGGAAACTGATCCTCGCTAACTTTCTCTAGTAAATAAAGTACTGTAAAGATAGCTGCTTCTATGTTTTTTAGTTACTTTCAAACGAATAGCTTAATAGTAAAGATTCAAAGCTGGACAAAACTTTAGCTAGTTATAACAGAAGTCAGAACAGATTAAAAATGAGTTTTTAGGGTAACCACTGAAAAACCCTACTTATCTATTCTCAAGACATTTCAGCAGGATTTTAGGCTTTAACAAGCCACAGGCAACAATATTTAGATGACTAAAATTAGTTCTTAGCAAACTGAGGGCCTTTGTTATGAAGTGATGTATTCAATCAGGCCCTGATTCTACAAAGAACATGAACAGTTAGTAACTTTAAGCATGTGATTAGTCCTATGGATTTCAAACAGACTATTTAAGTCCTTAAAGTTAAGCACATAAGTTTTTGCAGGATCAGGGCCTGAGCCATATATCAGTTGTGGTTATTGTGTAGGACAAGTCGCATAACTACATTTCAGTGTCCTGACTGTTAGACCATTTACATGTTTTTGTTGTTGTACTACCAGTCCCTCAGCACCAAGTTAAGAGTAGTTATTCTAGGCTCATAATAACTGAAAGAAAATTTTCTCTTGGCTTGCACAACCACAGGAAGAAGGAAATTAAATAAAGGAAATCAGTAAAATGATCCACTGGCAAAATACCACTTGCATTTGAGGAAAGCTAGGCTAATGAACAAATTGCCTTTCTGGTCATAAATCCACATGTGCCAGTTGTGCTGTTTGCTCACTGGCTGGTCAGCTCAAAAAAACCAAAGCTACTTTTGCTAACTACTCTAATCTATGTACTTTTTAATGGTGTATAGCACACCCAGACAGGCTCATTGAGAAAAGATATTCTGGTGAAAAATTGGTAAACATTTAATCATTAGGTTATTTGCAATGATTTATGAAGCTCCTTACTACAGAAAATATTTATAAAATTATCAGCTAGTTACAAAGCATGAACAAAATTAAAGGCTTTTAGATCCTTTTATTACAATTGACATATGTAGGGTCTTTTTACATATTGCTTTATTTGCATATGTATTTCTTTAATTTCATGACAATGCAACCTCAGTGGGCAACACTTAGCAAAGCCTATATTACCTCTCTGAATCCTTCCTATTATATGGCCACACAGGCTGGGGAGAGCTATTAATCCCATAGAACTCAGAGAGTATCTGATTCACAGTGCCACCTGTATGGGATTTAGTAGCTATCTGTTTAATAAGTGCTGTTGAAATAGGAACTGCACACTCTGATGGATCATCTTCTTCCCTGTCAAATGAAAACAGAAACAGAAATCAATTACAGCACTACGTTGTCCAAACTATGGCTAACATTTTCTTTAGTGCAGCATTATGAGCGCGCTCTGAAACCTGGATGAGCTCATATGAAACCAGGATTAAATTAACCAGACATATAAGAGAAAATGGACTTCCAAAAACTTGGTAGACTATGGCATCACAGGAGATGGTAGGAATTTCTTTTTTTTTCAAAATGCCAAAACTTGTGCACTTAATTTGTATGCTCAACATAAACAGATATGGGTGAACTAAGAGGAACTGCACAGTTTACAATTTTCCAACATATCATTTTCAGCAGCCCATTCAATTATCTGTTCTATATGTGCAATGCAAGGGAATAGTCTTGGAAGTAGTGCACTGAAAGTTAAATGACAAATGATGACTCCTTTTTTATTGTAGGCATTTTCAGGAAAATGCACAAGTTATACCTGGCTTGAAATGTCAAGTGATGAGTAAGATCAGGTTCTATATTTCGCAATGATTTCTCCTGCCCTTTTCCTGGAATCATTTGTGTTTCACTCAATCCCAGACTTCTTTTCTCCAAATGTATGATAATTGGATCTGGAAGATGACTCCTCATGATAAAAAGAGGGCTGAAAACAATCTACAAGGAAAAACAAAAGAAAAACAGAAAACAAACAAAAAACAACACACCAACTTAATGTTAATTCTCTTCCAGCTGCTGAAACAAGCTGTTAATAAATCTTGGCTCTGGGTCACTCTGACCTTAATTTATTTCAGAACATGAAAGGTCACAAAGCCAAACAGATTTCTGAGAATGGTGAATGCACTCACTAGTCGTTGTTGTACTTGAATGTTGGGTTCTAATGTCAAAACTGTACACCACACATAAATAATTGAACTGTTTGAAGATGGCACCTGCACACAGAGAGATGAAAAGACAGCATTAAGTAAGATTATTTTTAGCTTATAAAGCTGAACATTTGATCACATCAGGTAGAACTCTGAGTTACTGTAAATCAGAAAGTAGAGAACACTTCACCACTTAGAGTACCATTGCTTGCTCTCTCTTTTTAAAAATTTACATAAGATCCTGAACATGTGACATATTTAAAGTATGTAATACCATTTATTTTTACTCTAATGGAGTCTAATAGAACTAATATAATTAAGGATGCAATCAGAAGTTCCCCTATCAGCTATCTGCTACTGATGAGAGGAGGGAAGGTAGTTTGGACCAGAAGAAAGTGCCATTCCAATTAATGTACGTGGATAATCAGGCTGTGAGGTTTCCACCAGGTACTCTAAGCTGGAATTTGCAAAGGAGCTTGGGAGTCTTAGGTGCCCAACTCTGATGGAAATGTTTAAATGCCATACTCAAATATCTATTTATCTTCATACCTGAATGACTGTGCTATATTCTGTGTGTTTGGAACTGAGACATACATCTCTTGACCAGTCTTCATCTCCTTTAGCTTTCACACTCAACTCCGTCAGCTCATCATTTTCTAGAACATAGGAAGGCAGCTTTTGTGTGGCTGCAAGGCAGTCAAAATGTTCTTTAACAACTGCCTGCCCATCTTGACCAATGTAGTGCTGAACCAGTTTCAATTCGATGCTGTCAGCCAAATAACTACAGACCACCTGTCTTCCACAGATTATGATCTAAAACATAAAAACAGACAACCGCTGCATTACCAATTTCAGAAAAGAAAACTCAAAGGGTATCACTGTGGAATTAAATTGAAGAGACAAGATTCTTCAAATACTTTAGAACTGTATTGTTCTTAAATTGCTCGAGTAATTTTACAAGAACAATCTACAGTGAAAAAAATCAAGCAATGTTTTGTTTCTGAGAGTTGCTGAAAATGATGGAGAGTGAGCTCTTTAGATACTCCGCAGTGCATTGATTTATAAAGAAAAATATTCTTACGAATGGCCAAATGCATTGATAATTCCAGAGAAACATAATTATTAAGATACCCCAAAGTATGCTAAAATAATGTATGGATTGATGTAAATGGATATTATGCAAAAAATTCAGGTAAGGGCCTGTATGGTGTTAGTGTCCTCAACTGCTATTGAACACTTTGTAGGATTGCACTCTGTGGCTGTAGCTATGTCTTTGCCTTCCCCTGATGTCCCTACTATATATTTCAGTTCTCTTAGCATATAGTGTCATCGCTATGGATATTTTGAGTTGTAGCCACAAGGGCTTTTGAAGGGTTCCACTGAAATCTCAAATCTTAGTCACTATCTAGGGTTCACTTCCTCAAAGGAGCAAGTCTCTGCAGTATGTTTACAGATTTAAAGCTTACCTTTCAATTAAACACCCACTTAAACATTACAATAAAAAACAAAGCTTCAACCAGCTCTGAGGCCCTCCACACTATGTGTTATTAAACATGTCTACCTAAAAATTAGCCAAACAGGTTCAGAGTTACTACTGTCCAAATCAGATGGATCACTATTGAGCAACACAAGGTGCTCTCCTATGTCTATGGACTGAATGTGTTATGTCCACCATATGCCCTGGCTTCTGCCAATTGAGGCAGAACTATTACAATATTATTACAGATATATTAACATGTTATAGGAAAACATCTGCACAGGAGCCCATTGTGTGGCTATGCCAGAAGGAGAACAGGAGTAAGTGGATGTGGTTTAATTAGGCTGCAACTTTATTCCTAAACATTCGGGAGTACCCAGCAGATAAAATTGTAGAGTGCAGGTAATTCTATAATCATTTATATATTCCTGGGTGGGGGGGGGTGGTCTGCTGTTAGCCTTCCCCCTTTACCCATCCTGGTCCCCAGCCAGCCCGCTGCTGGGACCTAGCTGCCTCCCCCCTTGAATGAGGGTTAAGGGGGCCATAAAGGAGAAGGGGTTGTTTCCCTGCTGTCCAAGTCATAGGAACCCTGAATCCTTCCTCTTTCTGTTCCTTCAAAGAACACCTTCTCTGTATCCTTTACCAATCCATTTTATCTGATCACCATATCGCTCCCCCACAGAGTACCTGCACTGGACATCCACGCTACGCTTACCTAAAGAGCTGTGTCATCATAGCTTAACCCCCATTTTATTTTTTGCCCCAATTAATCTTTAGGTGAGGAAGGCAAAAAAAACCAAACCCACCTCACCTTGGCCAATTTGGTGGTGAGGGAAAAAATTTGTTCCCAGCCCGCTGAGAAAGGAGTGACTAGTGTAATGCCCACCGTAGATCATGACTAAATCTGGTATTTTAACTACTTTTTTGGGTGAGAGGGTAGGTGCTGCTCTGCCTGGTCAAGAAGGTAAACAGTCCCCCATCTCTTTCAGTCACCAGGGTGGGGGAAGAGGGGAAAATGGGTCAGTATCCCCAGGCTGACCTGGTATGAAGCTGCCATAGCAAGTAACTCTCTGGCCCTTAAAGGGACAACACACCTTCTGAAATTTTAATTTGGTCATTTCTTTTCCCCCTCTTTTTCAATAACCTAAGGGCCTGAGGCACACTACTCAATAAAAACATAAATAACGTCTTTTTAAAAAACAAAACACATGCCTACTTTTCAAGAGTACAAAACTGTGCCAGGAACTGTATAACTAAGCACTGTTAGAAATTATAACCCAGGCAAAAGGGTGTTTTACAAAATGCGTAAAAAATGTGCTGAGGACTAAGATTGTGTGTGCCAAGATTCATACCAGAGAGAATTCTTACAGCAGAGTAGTATTAACTCCTGAAAGAGTCTCTCTACTGTAAGTCCTGTTAGTCTCATGAAATATTATGGCATTAGTGAGCACCACTCCAATTACAGGGAAATATTATAATTTAAAAATGGATGATTATTTATGTAAAAAGCATAATCTAATTTACTCAGATTAAAAATGATTCCCCTATACTGTACATAAGGGCACTTACTTGTTTTTGCACTCCACTGAGCTGTTGAATCTTGATGATAAGTGATGCTGTCCTGCCTTTGTACTGAATGGTTCTGATAAAGGTCCCTGCATTGTCCACGCTGAATGGCTCAGACCAGCGCCAGTTTCCCCAACCTTCAATGCAGATGTGTAACAGCTGGAGAGGAAACAATAATTCCTTCAATGCAGAACTGCAAAAAAAGGCTTTCACCAGAATAGGAGTTCCAATGTTGGGAAATGTTTCTATCCATAAAACTTAAAAATGCCAAGCAGACCTTTTCATTGAAATCTGTATAACACCCATTTTCCAGAATTCCTGACTGAACAAAGAATAATGTAATACTCTGCATGGTCATATTACAGTATTACCAAAATAAATTTCCATACTGTATACTGCAAATAATTTACGCTCCTGAATGGTAAAGATCTAACACAACACTTGTTAAGACGAGGCCCTGCACACTATAGGGCAGGGCAAAAAAAATAAGAAAGTTCCTTTACTGCTCTGGAAATCCACTCTCTTTATAGTTAGCAGGTAATTAAGATACAGGCCATTTAAAAAAAATCTTTAAGCTGTCATTCATGAATACAAAACCCTTACCCCCACCCAAAAACCCTCCAAACCAATCCATTTGGGGTAGCAGGGTGGCTCACTTGTGCTCATAAGAATATCAAATGTATCAGCATTTAAATATGTTGCTTAGAAATGGGGAACATCTCATTTGAATCAAAGTGGTGACAAGGGGCTTTTGCAGGCATAATTATACCATTATAATTATATAGTTATACCAGTATCAGTCCCTGTGTAGACACTCTTATTCTGGAATAGGAATGCCTTTTTCTGGTTAGCTTAAACCGTTTCTAAAGCAACATAGGGCTTATCTACCTGGTGCATCACTATGCACTATAGGGGTGTAAATTCTAGTGCACACAAGCGTGTTGTGTACTAACTCTCTATGTGGACCTTGCTGGAACATACTCAAAGTTCCCTAGAGCACACTGACATAGTATTATTTGAAGCAGGATTACATGAATGTACACTAAGGAACCTTTAGTGTGCACAAGCAGGGTCCACACAGAGAGTTAGTACAAGACATGCATGTGTACACTAGAATTTATACCTCAGCTGGTGCCCACTAATGTATGCTATAGACAAGCCCTCAGTCTTTCACCATTCAAAAAGTCTTTAAACACAGTATGTACCTACCCCTATTCCATGGAGACTCTATGAGCCAAAGTCCTCAGCTAATGAAAATTGATACAGTTCTTTTCAAGTCAATAAAGTTACATCAATTTACTCCAGCTGAGGAGCTGGCCATTTAGCTTTATATAGATGATTCATGGTTGTGCAAAGTTAAGAATGTGAGTTTACATATACACAATCAAAAGAATAAGGATTTCTTTGCAGAGAGCCAGCACACAGTCTAAGCACCCACTTAAGTTCTTAAAATAGTTGTGCAAAGGCTTTATGAAAACTGTCTGTGCAAAGTTGAATTGCATTCTGTATTTGGGCATCTGGAGCCTGAAGTCAATGAGAGTTCTGTCATTAATTAATTGGAAGCAGGAGCAGGCCCATAGTGTAATTACTTGCACCAATGAAAAATAAAAGCTGTAAATATTACGTCCTGCTATGTTTAAAAAACAATTGAAAAAGGGAGATTGTGAAATCCATAGGTCAGGATTGTTGGCTGAGTGACTGTCCAGATATATTCTTTTGCAATGTCTTAGGACCGCTTTCTACTTTGACCTTTAGGAAGCAGTCACAATAACCGCCTTCTAATAGTTTACAACTCAGTAGCCTGTTCATAATTTGTGGTGTTCTCAGCACAAGATTACATACAAAACAAAAACATCCATACAGTGGGTGGCTTCTGAATCACTCAAGTAATGACTGCTGCATTCTCATTCAAATTACTTCACCATAGAAGAAGGCTTAATGGCTTTAAAAAAATAGTACCTTGAGGCAAAGTGTACTCTATGACATAAAAGGTCCTAGTAGCTTTGATATTTAAATATTAGTTACAGAAAAAGAAAAACAATTGTAGTGGCTGGAACCATTTCAGTTTCTTACAGCAGCAGCTGGGCATTTAAAAACTAAAAGAAACAAGTAAGCTGTTTATTTTGGAGAGACTAGTAGCTGGAAATAACAACAAAATAATGAAAAAAGGTACTACAAAGTCAGTCCCAGTTAGAATATACTCAAAATACATGCCAAATACAGATGCCATACATAAAGATGTAATTAATAATCAGCATTTGCTTGTAACCCCAACTTTAAGATGACTCCTGTCCTGAATAAGCAACTTGTTCACTAACTGAACAGCACCAAGGAATATGCTGTCAGTTGTCATTTTGCAGCCATTAGTTCACAGAATGTTGATTTAGTAATTTTCTGTGTATCACCAAGATTTATGTCCATTTGATTCTATGGTTCAGGAAAAAAAGGTTAAGAAAAGTGAGGAACAGCCTGGTGTATTATCCTTGTAATTACATAGCAACTTTTTCCTCTCAAGCCATATCACTCAAATATTTGTGAATCCTACCATGTGTCATGGAATAACCCAGGCATCTTATTTTAATTTTTACCTAATATACCTGTCTTCATGACTTATTAATACTAGCAGTCTGTATTATACTTCTGTCTATTTTTAAAACCATGTTCATGAGGATCTTTGGAAAGCAAGACCTGGAATCATTTTCAAAACACGAAGGCCTCTAGTGCTATGTATGTAAAAAGATGGAAATGGAGACTGACGTAATTTTGGAAAATTAAGTAATCAGGAATAAACATTATTTTAGCACAAGCTAATATCTGGAAGGATGTTTAATTAGACACTGGATACATGCTCTGTCCTAATCTTATTAAACTGACCTAAAGGTGTATATGCAGAATAATTGCCAGACAACTCCCTTCACCCACCAAGATATAACCAAACGCTAAGCGTACTTTGGCAACCCTGTTTAAGAATTGAGGGGTTTATAAAAGCAGGTAGCTAAGCAGTAGAGAGACATTCTGAGAAAAGAGGTGTTGTGGCTAAAAGAGAAAAGAGGTGTCGGTAGGAACATGATGACCAGAGTTCAAAGATGTTCTGACCAAAGTAATTCTGTAATTCAAAGTTTAGAGCCAATCTAAAATACTTTGCTATATTTATTCAGATGTGGATGAACTTATCATTCTTTTGACTTCTGTGCTCTTTCTCTAGTATCTAATATGTTGATAAATACTGTTTTTTGTTTAGACTGACCTGTACTGGGTATTGGACTATTAATTCTGTAGCCATTACTGGCTGCTGCATCAAAAACAAATGAAACTGATATTGGGGAGGCAGAGTAAGCTGTTTGTGCTAGGTAAGTGGCATAGAGCAGGCTGCATTCGCCCTCCAAATAAGTCCCACAGAAGTGCAAATGAGAGCTGTTGTGAGCATAAAGAAAGCCAAATAACGTAAGGCACAATATGGACATGCTGTTTGAACTGAACTCTTAATTGTGATGGTAAAATTTCTAAAGAGAGAGAATGATCACATAAAATACACTAAACAAGAGTTGGACAATATCACTTGACAAGAGTAGAAATGCCATTGTCCTCGTTTTCGCTCTGGTCTTTCTAATGAAAATTAGAAAATGGTCTTAAAATATTGTATATTATTGGCTAAAACAGTCATATGTCAGTAGGTTGATCAGCACTACTGCAGAGTTCAGAAATCTTTTTGAGATTGTTGCAGTTATCTCAGCATTACACTTCTATCCATCTTGGGGAAGGTTTTTGCTTCTGCCTTGTTGGCCAAAGCCACTGACATCTTAAGGAGCAAAAGAAGACCACAACAAGCTGGCTTCACTTCCGGCTGTTCAACGATGGAGCTAATTTTCAGAGTGTGCCAGCTTATTGAGAATTCACAAGAATTCAAGTGCTTCATTCACATTACATTTGTGGTTATCAAGGCCACATCTGACTCTTGACAGGGAGTCATTTTGTCTGATCCTGAAACTCGGCCTTCCCAACAAGCTCTTTAGAAAGTTCTTTCTTTTATATGATGATTCCTCAAGCAACTTTCTTGTAAATGGGAAAATAACTGCCTTTGTTCAAATCAGATTAGGCATTAACAAGTATGTGCTGCTGCCCCCAAACTCCTCAGTGTTGTCAGAGACACTAATAAACACATTTTAGGCATTAATTTTGATAAGAACCTTACCAATGTCAATTTTACTGACAACATAGAGCTAGTCATTGAATCAATGGACCAGCTGGTTGTGGCTTTTAAAGCCCTGCATAGCTCAGCTGCAGAAGTTGGCCTGAACATTAATTAGGGTAAAAGTGCAATTCTTCTTGTTGTCAATTTCAAACATGTTGCAGGCTCTGGCATCTTAGTGGGTGACCACCCAATCAAGCTTGTCAGTTATTTCACCTACCTCAGTTCTTTTGTCAAGAAAGAACCTGAAGCTCACATGGCAAAAATATCACCAGTAATAGGGTGCCTCATCAAGAAAATGTTAAATAGATAAATAGAGAGATGAAGCTAAGGATACATAATGCTTCAGTGGTCAATATCTGACCTCTGGAATTGAAACATGGCCTCTTACTCTCAAGATTGAAAAGAAATTGAACACCGTTCAGATGAAGTATTTCTGAGTAATCAAAAACATCAAATGTTACAAATTCAAGTCAAATGAAGAGATCAGTTTCCTAACTGAACAGGTCCCACCCTCTCAAATGGTCACCCTCAAACGGTCTGGTCATCTGCTCTGAACGCCTACCAACTTCCCTACAAGAATCATCTTTGGCTTTGACTCAATGACAGCAGGACGGAAAAGACCACATGGAAGACACAAAACAAGATGGTTTCATGGTATCAATGGACACCTGCCCCTCAAAAACATCCTATCCTGTAACATGCCAGATTTGTCTCAAGACAGAAAATCAAGGAGGCACATAATGTGTTCAGTGGCATCTATGCAGTCCAAGCAACAATGTGAGAACTACTCCTATTTACTTCCCCTTTGTCTTCTCTGGACTTCCTATCTTTACCACTTTTCTTCTCAGAGGTTTCTTACAACCCACCTTCCTCCGTTTTCCCTCCACTGCCTCTTCTGTCTCAATTGCTAAGGGTTTTCAGCCAGTAATGAGGGAGATGGGTGAGATTTAGATAAATAAAGCAGTCACATGACAAGGTGTAGAGACCAAGGAAAGGGATGAAAAACATGGCTAAGGAAGGGATATTACCAAAGCAGCTTTGCCCAGCCAGCATGTTCCAGATTGCAAATAGGTACAATTTAATGCTTGTAACAGAGATTGTTAGGCCTGGTCTACACTGGGGGGTGTGTGTGTGGGAGGGGACTGATCTAAGATATGCAACTTCAGCTATGAGAATAGCGTACCTGAAGTCGACGTATCTTAGATTGATTTAGAATCACTTACTTTGCATCCTCGCGGCGTGGGATCGACGGCCACCGCTCCCCTGTCGACTCTGCTTCTGCCTCTTGCCATGGTGGAGTTCCGGAGTCGATGGCAGAGCGATCGGGGATCAATTTATCGCGTCTACACTAGACATGATAAATCGATCCCAGACAGATCGATCACTACAGGGTAGTGTAGACGTGGCTGATGTATCACAAACCAGATTTTTGCATAACTTGTAGATGCGGTCAAGTTTATTTTGTTTCAGTTTATTTAAATTATTTCCCTATTTTCTAGCTTAAGTAACTAAACTTGCTTTTGAAAGATAATTTGACTTATGAGCCATTAGCTGGGATACTTATTGTGAGTCAATCCCAACGGGTAGTAAATGAATTTTTGACCTCTTGTGAGCTGCAGAAGGGAGGTAATGACTTGGTCAGTGGCCTGGGAAAAGGTGTAAATTCCAAGAGGTGTTGCTGATAAAATAAAAGTTGTGGTCCCACAGAAATAGGTGAAAAGTGTAAAGACCAAGAGGAGAGCTGGGTTATAGGGATCTGAAGTAAAAGTAATATTTCTCATTGAAGAACTAAAGCTGAAGAGAAGTAAAATGTAAGGAGTGAATCAAATGCTGCAGCAACAGTCGAACTTCTAACGTAAGAACATAAGTACTACCATACTGATACCAATGAATGGTCCACCTAGCCCAGTATTCTGTCTTCTGATAGAGACCAGTGCCAGGTGCTTCAGAGGAAATGAACAGAACAGATAATCATCAAGTGATCCATCCTGTGGCCCATTCCCAGCTTCTGGCAAACAGAGGCTAGGGACACTTCAGAGAATGGTTTTGCATCCCTGCCCATCCTGGCTAATAGCCATTAATGGACCTATCCTCCATGAACTTATCTAGTTCTTTTTTGAACCATGGTAATAGACTTGGCCTTCACAACATCCTCTGGTAAAGAATTCCACAGGTTGGCTGTGTTTTGTGTGAAGAAATACTTCCTTTTGTTTCTTTCAAACCTGCTGCCTATTAATTTCATTTGGTGACCCCCTAGTTCTTGTGTTATGAGAAGGAGTAAATGACACCTCCTTATTTACTTTCTCCACATCAGTCACGATTTTATAGACCTCTATCATATCCCCCTTAGTCGTCTCTTTTCCAAGTTGAAAAGTCCCAATCTTATTAATCTCTCCTCATATGGAAGCTGGTCCATACCCCTAATCATTTTTGTTGCCCTTTTCTATATATTTTTCAATTCCAATGTATCTTTTTTGAGATGGGGCAACCAGATCTGCATGCAGTATTCAAGATGTGGGTGTACCACAGATTTACAGAGAGGGAATATGATATTTTCTGTTTTATCTATCCCTTTCCTAGTGGTTCATAACATTCTGTCAAGATTTTTGACTGCCACTGCACATTGAGTAGATATTTTAAAGGAACTATCTACAATGACTCTTTCTTGAGTGGTATCACCTAATTTAGAGCCCATCATTTTGTATGTATAGTTAGGATTATTTTTTCCAATGTGCATTACATCGGAAATGCAGATTGACTGTTTTTTCTTTCTTTACGGATCCCACAATACAGCAATAGTTTCTTGTTAGCATCACTGGTGGTGCAAATTACCCAGATAGAGGTGAGGAGAATGGGACCATGGACCCATTAAAGCTGGCCATTGGAGTATAGGCTGAATGTCCCTTAGTGTTGGCTCAGCAGGCACACTCCTCCTGTACACTAAAGAGCTCCAGGAGGCATTGTTTGGCTCCATACAGAATCATAGAATATCAGGGTTGGAAGGGACCTCAGGAGGTCATCTAGTCCAACCCCCTGCTCAAAGAAGGACCAATCCCCAACTAAATCATCCCAATAGAAAGCTTGTAAGGTAGGCTTGGGCCTAGCAGGCTCAATCTAGCCCCACATTTCTAGATTAGAAGAGTGTTAAGAACAAGAAACATTAACAAAATTATGATGATCCATATGTTTCTTGGGTAATAAAAATCCTTATATGTCCAAGATATTATCTGGAAAGTAAATTAAATATAATCTAGTTAAATCATTAATTTGGAATGTGGAATCCCAAGTGGAATTGACAATACACTTCACACTACTTAAATAGTGTAAAAATAAAATAAAGCTTGATTTTGCCTGCTGTTGTTCTGTAAATGGCCTGGGGAGAATTAAATTAAGTACCAAAGGGTTGTTCAGAGAATCTGTAACATCCCTAAGCAATTAAACAGGAAAATTTCCAGATAGTGACTGATGTTTGAAGTCACAGTTTCTATATGTTTGAACCCACAGAGTACTGTATATCCTCTTACACTTTATGGAACATAACCTAGTACCTGAAAAAATGGCAACTTGGAAATAAGTAATGATGAATTATTATTTTGCTGGATAAGAGGCATAAGTTACATTTTGGCTTCATTTTTTTTTCTTTAGGGAAAGAGGAGGAGGTTCTTAATAGAAGTCTTTCCAAATCTACAAATACCTTTTTTAAAAAGTCATTTATAAAGTTACAGCAGAAGGTCTGTTTTGTGAACACACTATCTAAAGAAGAAAGAAGAAAAGAAACTTTACATTTATTCCAGAATTTAACTGAAAGCGTTACTAAAATTTGTGTAGATAGGTACAATACTTTATATGGTATATTCACTAAAGCATCATGCAAACCATGTGAATGCCAAACCAAAATTATATAGTAACAGTCATTTAAATTATATGTAGCTCACTGAGGAATATTAAACTATTTTAATGAAAAATATACACATATTACCAATAATCAATGGCCCGACTGTTCTCTCCTTGAAGTCAATGCAAAATATGCACAGATTTCAGTGATCATGTGATCAAGTCCTTACATGCAGACTGCATCAATGCAACCTTATGGTTGATATTATAAATGCATAACGGAAAAGAAATTCAAAGTTGTAGTTCTTATTTATCAACATTTGAAAGTATTCTAGAACTACATAAACTGCTAACCTGCCTAACAATTCAGGTTCAAGACATTATGTTGCCATACAGATCAACAGAATATGAGATCCATCCCTACCTATCCATGCCCAGTGCTAAACACAGGTTCATATCACAGTGCTTGATTGCCTGGTTTACTGTAACCTCCTTGTTTTTCATAGGTCTTAAGGGCAGAAGGGAACATTATGACCATTTAGTCTGACCGGTTGCATAACATAGACCATAGAACTTCAACCCTGTGATTCCTGCATCAGTCCCATAACTTCTGGATTACTAGACCATGTAATCTTTTAGAACAACATTCAATGTTGATTTAAAAACATCAAAATGAGAGCCAACCCATCACTTCTCAAGGTAAGCTGCTCCAACAGTTAATCACACTCACTGTTACAAATATGTGCCTTGTTTCCAGTTTAGAATTTATCTAGCTTCAAGTTTTAGTCACTGGACCTTGGTATGCCTTTGTCTGCTAACTTGCAGAACTCCTACTATCAGAAATCTCCCCATGTAGGTACTTACAGATTCTTTATCCATCCTGATTCTCAGCTCATCCTTTCTTTAACATGTGCAACATGTTGCAGCTAAAAACAAAACAAAAAAACCCCTTCCTTTCCTACAGCTTTTACCAGTCACCCCCTCCTAGAATCCCTCTCACTTATTCCCCATCTCTTCCACATCAAACTCTTCATTCTCACTTTCAGGGTGCTGCAAAATTACACCTACACTCAGGCTATTTCTGTCTACTCCTAGTCTCATACCCTATTCTCTGCACCCTCTTCTTGCCTTTTTGTTCCTCCTTGTCTTGTTCCATCACTCAAACCTTCATACCCTTTTTTATGCTGCTCCCGATGCTTGGAAAAACCTTCTGCTTTTAGCACACCAAGTGTCCCCCTTCTCTAATTCAAAGCCTTTCTCAAAACCCACTTTTTTTTAGCTAGCTTTACACGCTGCCCTCTTCTCTTGTGCTAGCTATTCCCTAGCTTACTCTATGCCCAACCTTATTATCAAATTTAAATAACAATAATACATCAAAAAGAAAAGGAGTACTTGTGGCACCTTAGAGACTAACAAATTTATTTGAGCATAAGCTTTCGTGAGCTACAGCTCACTTCATTGGATGTATTCAGTGGAAAATACAGTTGAGAGATTTATATACACAGAGAACATGAAACAAAGGGTGTTACCATACACACTGTAACGAGAGTGATCAGGTAAGGTGAGCTATTACCAGCAGGAGAGGAGGGGGGAAAAAACCTTTTGTAGTGATAATCAAGGTGGAGCATTTCCAGCAGTTGACAAGAACATCTGAGGAACGGGGGGGGGGGGGGGGGGGGGTGGACAGGGATTAAACATGTGGAAATAGTTTTACTTTGTGTAATGACCCATCCACTCCCAGTCTTTATTCAAGCCTAATGTAATGGTGTCCAGTTTGCAAATTAATTCCAATTCAGCAGTCTCTCGTTGGAGTCTGTTTTTGAAGTTTTTTTGTTCAAGAACAAACTTAGAACAATGCTTCCTCAGCTCTCGTCCCCTAATGCCCCTACTCTACTTGTGCTACACTGATGACATCTTCATCATCTGGAAAAGAAGCCCTTGAGAAATTCCAACATGATTTCAACAAATTCCATCCCACCATCAACCTCAGCCTGGACCAGTCCACACAAGAGATCCACTTCCTGGACACTATGTTGCTAATAAGCGATGGTCACATAAACACCACCCTATACCGGAAACCTACTGACCGCTATGCCTACCTACATGCCTTCAGCTTTCATCCAGACCACACCACACGATCCATTGTCTACAGCCAAGCTCTATGATACAACCGCATTTGCTCCAACCCCTCAGACAGAGACAAACACCTACAAGATCTCTATCAAGCATTCTTACAACTACAATACCCACGTGCTGAAGTGAAGAAACAGACTGACAGAGCCAGAAGAGTACCCAGAAGTCACCTACTACAGGACAGGCCCAACAAAGAAAATAACAGAACGTCACTAGACATCACCTTCAGCCATCAACTAAAACCTCTCCAACGCATCATCAAGGATCTACAACCTATCCTGAAGGACGACCCACCACTCTCACAGATCTAGGGAGACAGGCCAGTCCTTGCTTACAGACAGCCCCCGAACCTGAAGCAATTACTCACCTCCAACCACACACCACACAACAGAACCACTAACCCAGGAACCTATCCTTGCAACAAAGCCCGTTCCAACTGTGTCCACATATCTATTCAGGGGACACCATCATAGGGCCTAATAACATCAGCCATACTATCAGAGGCTTGTTCACCTGCACATCTACCAATGTGATATATGCCATCATGTGCCAGCAATGCCCCTCTGCCACGTACATTGGTCAAACTGGACAGTCTCTACGTAAAAGAATAAATGGACACAAATCAGACGTCAAGAACTGTAACATTCAAAAACCAGTCGGAGAACACTTCAATCTCTTTGGTCACTCGATTACAGACCTAAAAGTTGCAATTCTTCAACAAAAAAAATTCAAAAACAGACTCCAACGAGAGACTGCTGAATTGGAATTAATTTGCAAACTGGAGACCATTACATTAGGTTTGAATAGAGACTGGGAGTGGATGGGTCATTACACAAAGTAAAACTATTTCCTCATGTTTATTCCCCCCCTCCACCCCCCCTCTGTTCCTCAGATATTCTTGTCAACTGCTGGAAATGGCCCACCTTGATTATCACTAAAAAAGGTTTTTTCTCCCCCGCTCTCCTGCTGGTAATAGCTCACCTTAACTGATCACTCTCTTGTTACAGTGTGTATGGTAACACCCATTGTTTCATGTTCTCTGTGTATATAAATCTCCCCACTGTATTTTCCACTGAATGCATCCGATGAAGTGAGCTGTAGCTCACGAAAGCTTATGCTCAAATAAATTTGTTAGTCTCTAAGGTGCCACAAGTACTCCTTTTCTTTTTGCGGATACAGACTAACACGGCTGCTACTCTGAAACCTGAAATAAAACATCAGTAATTACAGCTTCAGATGCAACATAATATTAATCTACATTTTCATTTTTATAAAACTTGCCTCATCCTTCTCTGTCCAATCCTATGTCTGGTGTCATCATTTCCTTTGTTTGTCTAACTTGAATGTGCAAACATTTATGCATAACGAGCATTCCTAATGAACTGAATAGGACTGCTCACATGTGTAACTACTTATGTAAATTAGTGCTTGTAGAATCAGGGCTTCAGATGGTAAACTCTTTCTGATAGAGATTGTCTCCCCCTCCCCCATTCCAATGCCATATAAACTTACTGATCTCTCTCAAATAACAACCACCATTAATAATATGGGCAGGGGAGGCATGTGTCCGTCTCAGGACTGCTAAAGCCTAACACTGTAGCTTTACAGACAAACATCAAGAGGGACTGAGTGTGCTGTGTTTGGAATCGGCTCCATTTTGAAGTGAGGAAGAAAAGAAAAACAGAGATATACTTAGCTAAACCGAACTATGGCTTACGAAAGGTGAAGAACATATGGGGCATGTTCTGATCTCTGTCACACTAACAAAACACTGGATTAATTCTACTGAATTCAATAGAGTTTCATTAGATTTGAACCAGTGTAACTAACATTAAAATCCAGTCCATTGTCTTTAGCAGTAGATTCATAATATGGAAAGAAAGTGAGAGGAGTGTTAAGTATTAAAAATAAATGGTTAAGCTAAGTTGATAATAAGCAATTGATACTAGGGATAGGCAACCTGGCCCAAACTTCAAATTATACCAGAAATTTGGAAAAAATCCCTTTCTTCACATTAATTTATCATGGGCCCCCACTGAAGTTTGCTTTTTTAATTTGGTTGCACTCAAACAGCCAGTATCCCCTTGCCTTGTGCAGTGCTGAGAAAGAGTATGTTATAGACAGTTTTGGGTGGTTACTGGCAAACAAATAGTTTTCAGGGAAGCAATTCAGGGAATCTAATATAACCACATGGGTTTTACACTTGTGAAAGCAGTGAGTTCCTTGGTCAGTCTACTGTCTTGCAATACAGAATTCCATAACTATGAGCCAGCTGCTGAGAAGAACCTATCCTCTGTGCTTATGATAAATACCATATGCTCCAGTATTCCTAAGGAACACGGCTGTCTTGGCTGTCTTGGAGACAAATGGGGCTTCTGAGATAACTGGGGCCTATCCCAGTAATGGGCTTGAAGATCAAGATAAGGACCTTGAAGTAGATCCAGTGTAGTATGTAGAGCCACTGCAGAAATGTAGTGGCCCATCCCTTTTCCTGACCCCTAACAGACCTCTTACTTTCACTAACATCCACATCGGATCTAACAAGGTTTGGCAATCTTTGCTAGGATTTCTGACAGCTTCATAATACACAGCTTTTGTAAATGGAAATGCCTCATCAATCTATTAAATTCTCTGTCAACAAGCATGTGGACAAGTGTAGTACAGTCTATATAGTGTACTTGGACTTTCAGAAAGCCTTAGACTAGGTCCATCACCAAAGGCTCTTAAGCAAATTAAGCAATCATATGATTGGAGGGAAGGTCGTTTCATGGATCAGTAACTGGATAGGGAATAAATGGTCAGTTTTCACAATGTTGAGGCATAAATAGCAGGGTCCCCCAAAGATCTGTGCTAGAACCTGTGCTGTTCAACATATTCATTCATAAACAATCTAGAAAAAGAGGTGAACAGTAAGGTGGCAAAATTTATAGTCGATACAAAATTACTCAAGACAATTAAGTCCAAAGCTGACTGCGAAGAGTTACAAAGGGATCTCACTAAAGTGGGTGACTGTAATGGGGTTCTCAGTTGGCCGAGGGGCCAAGCGGTTAGCATCCATTCAGTTATAGCAACCACCCACTCCACCAGGCTCTGATCCAGGGCCCTAGGAAGGTTAGCAGCGTTCAGCCTCCAGGAGGGGCCCTCTGACCTACCTTTAGGGTGACCAGGTGTCCAGTTTTTGACTGGAACACCTGGTCAAAAAGGGACCCTGGTGGCTCTGGTCAGCACCGCCGACTGGCCTGTTAAAAGTCCGGTCAGCGGTGCTGCGCTGCTGAGGCAGGCTAGTCCCTACCTGTCCAGGGTGGCACCATGCTGCACCCTAGAAGTGGCCAGCAGGTCCGGCTCCTAGGTGGTGGGGCCACGGGGCTCCAAGTGCTGCTCCCACCCCGAGAACTGGCCCCACATTCCCATTGGGTGGTTCCCAGCCAGTGGGAGTGAGGGTGGGGGGTTTGGTATTGCCTCCAAGCTAGAGCAGTGCATGGAGCCTCCTGGCCCACCCTGCCTAGGAGCTGAACCTGCTGGTTGTTCACTGTTTCCGGGCATGTGCAGCGCAGTGACAGCGCAGGTGCCTGAAGTAGGGGTGCAGGGGGTGCTTCCTGCGCCTATGCCCTGCTCCTGGCCCTCCGCCCCCAACCCCTCCCCTCACCTCACCTGGGGGTGGGGTTTGGGTCCTGGCTGCTGGCCCCCAAGCCCTGCACCGGTCCCACCCCCACACCCAGGCCTCTGCTCCTGGGTCCATGGCTGCTGCCCCCATGCCCGGGGCCCTGCGCCTGGCCCCATGGCCTGGGCTCTGCTCCTGGCCCCGCACTAGGTGCCAGGACAGGCAGGCAGCCTGCCTTAGCCTCCCCGTTGTGCCGCTGACCGGGAGCCCCCCAAGGTAAGTCCATGCCCCAACTTCAAGCCCCAACCCCCTGCACCAGCCCTCTCCAACCCAGAGCCCCCTCTTGCACCCCAAAACCCTCATCCCCAGCCCAACCCCAGAGCCAGCACCTCCAGCCCAGAGCCATCATCCTCTCCCACACCCCAGTATCCTGCCTGAACCTGCAGCCCCCTCCCACATTCCAAATCCCTTGACCCCACTCCCCAGCTGGAAGCCCCCTCCAAAACCCAAATCCCTCATTCCCCAGCCCCACCCCAGAGTCTGCACCCTCAGCAGGAATCCTCACTCCCTCCCACACCCCAACTCCCTGCCCCAGCCCAGAGCCCGCTCCCGCACCCTGAACCCCTCATTTCTGGCCCCACCCAAGTGAAAGTGAGTGAGGGTGGGGGAAAGCGAGCCACTGCGGGAGGGGGAATGTAGTGAGCAGGAGGCAGGGCCTTGGGGAAGGGGCGGGACTAAGGTGTTTGGTTTTGTGCAACAAGAAAGTTGGCAACCCTAGCTACCTTCCCTGTGTCGCTTCCTTCTCTCAGCTTCTGGTCCCAGATAAGAAGAAAGGAAAAAGGAAAACAACCTGCCACCCCAGCTGAACTCTACATATAGTCCTGTTCCTTCAGGGAGACTTCTCCAGCCCCTTTTGCAGGAGCCTTCACGGTACATCTGCATTCCTCCCAACCCACCCCCTTCTGCACTGGGTTACTTTCTTTTCCACTCTGTCTCCAGCTGGAGCATTTTCTGCCAGGTTGGAGGGGTGGAGCTAGCTGGGCCTGGAATAGTCCTTTAACCCCTTCCATCCCAGTGTGGGGTTTCTATAGAATGACAAAATGGCAGATGAAATTCAGTGTTGATAAGTGCAAAGCAATGCACATTAGAAAAAATAATCCCAACTTTACATTCAAAATGATGGGGTTTAAATTAGCTAATACCACTCAAGGAAGAAATTTTGGAGTCATTGTGGGTAGTTCCCTGAAAACATACACTCAACATGCAGCAGCAGTCAAAAAGCTAACAGAATGTTAGAAACCATTAGGAAAGGGATACAAAATAGGACAGAAAATATCATAATGCTACTATATAAATTCATAGTATGCCCACACCTTGAATACTGTGTGCAGTTCTGGTTATCCGATCTCAAAAAAAAAGATATTTTAGAATTGGACAAAGTACAGAGAAGGGCAACAACAATGATTAGTTATATGGAAAAGCTTCCATATGAGGAGAAATTAAAAAGACTGGGACTGTTCAGGTTACAAAAAACGATGACTAGGGAGGACATGATAGAGGTCTATAAAAGCATGACTGGTGTGGAGAAAGTGAGTAAGGAAGCGTTATTTACCCCTTCACATAACACAAAAACCAGGATCACCCAATGAAAGTAACAGTCAACAGGTTTAAAACAAACAAAAGGAAGTGCTTCTTCACACAACACAAAGTCATGGGAAGGTCAAAAGTATAACTGGATTCAAAAAGGATTTGGCTAAGTTCATGGAGGATAGGTCCATCAATAGCTGTTAGCCAATATGGTCAGAGACACAACCCCATGCTCCAAGTTCCATAAATCTCCAACTGCCAGAAGTGGGACTGGACGACAGCGGTTGGACCACTCAAAATTGCACTGTTCTGTTCTTTCTCTGTGAAGCATTTGGCACTGGCCACTACCAGAAGACAGATTACTGGGCTAGACTGGTCTGACCCAGTATGGCCATTTTTATGAGTTCTGAACTTCCCCAAAGTCAGAGAGGGACAATACATTTGGGAATGCCTTGGACCCAAGAAAGGTCAAGAACTCATGAAATTTGAAGAAAATGACTGGCTGGAGCCCAGCAGAAACAGTGTCAGACATAAGACTTTCCAATGAAATATTTATTAACCAAGTTAGAAAGGCTTGTAGGAATCAGAGAGTAAACTGAAGGGCAGAGGAAGAGAAGTGTTAGGTTGACTGAAATGTAGAGGGGTTGGACTAGGAGAAGAAATGGAGAGGAGGAAGGATTTCTCAGAATGTTTGGATAGATTAAGATAAGCTTGCTTACTTATCAAGGCCAAACCTTTTGAGAGTAATCACCAATAACTGATAATCTGAAATGCCATACCAATGCATTTTTATATTAAAAGGTTAAATAATTTTTAACTATAATCCACTGTAGCACCCTTAATCCAGTAACATTCATTCAGAACTAAAATGAAACACTTGCAATGTTTTATCTATATGCCTCTATATTAAACAACATGTATTACACACTTATTTCGTTTATTTTTGTTCAATATTTTGACTAGCCAATTACAATATCTCTTCCTAGTTTTAATTAGCAAAAGAAAAATGGGGAATTTTATTGGTATGAATGTAAAAGAAATACAATCCTTTTAAAACTATTTATTTTCATTTAACTGAACTGCCTTGCCATACTAAAAAAACATTTTTATAAAGGTTAAATAAAGTATTTCATGGCAACCGCTGCTGCTTAGTGCCTGTGTAACAAGAAACATGAGCCAGCCAAAGTTGTGCAAGTTGGTTTTCTTTCCCAGTAAGAGAATGTGGTATCTAAGACCTTGTCCTAACTCATTTTATCCCCAAGTGTAAGTCAAGTATGAACTAATGCCTGGAGGGAAGTCCCTGACTCCAAAAGTATGGATTATTTCATATTTATCTTACAATCTGCTCTCAGAGTTCTTAAAATTCACTAACTTGGCAAGTCAGGAATTATCATGAGAAATGAAATAATTTCATAACTATGAAGTCATCTAGCATTCCATGAATCTGACACTCACAGGGCTTGTCCAGGCTTGGGCATTATTCTGATCTTTAAATAATAGGTTGTTCAATATCCAATTCAGCCTCGAACAGTTAGAAAAGTGCCACAACATTCTGGGCGCAACATGAAGCCTTAATCAAGTTGCTGTTTTCAGTACAAACAGACTTGAGTTAATATCTCACTTAAAAAAAACATTTTACACATGACGACATTTGCAATATTCCTAATAAACATGGTTTGCGTGACCTAAAATGTCAAAATATTATTATGTTGACAGTTAAGATGAACCATCTTTCTAATGCAAATGGCATTTACAATGATTGCTGTCTAAAATTAATCACATGAACTAAACTTACATTTGGATGCAAAGGTTCTGAACATTTTTTGAAGAAAATTAGCTTATAATTGAATAGTGTATGGAAAACCTGTGCTTCCATGCATCATCAGTGAAGCTGCCTCAGTCCCCAGTTTCAATCCCTAAATTTGCTGTCATGGGAAAGGCAGTGAAAATGTTAACAGAACAATAACATTCCAGAGACTATTGCAGCGGGTTGATATAGGTTCAGCATAACAATCTAGTGTCAGCCCAGGAAATGCTAAAAGCCTCTAAAATTTGGTGCCACCCTTGTATTGTTGATCTTTTTGTTCTGGTGGACACTAGCTCAAAGAACTAGGGATTGCTGTCCTGTTCTTACATTAACCCTGCTCTCCTCAGTGAGATCTCTAGCTCCGTCTTGGTCCGCTTTTCCTTGTCCCTCTTCTTCAAGACCTGCCTTTTCTTTCCATTCTCCTTCCTTCTGCCAGCTGTGCATTGTTTCTTACTCACATGTAGCTGGTGCACAATGCAGTGCCTCACCTAAGGTGGCTGGCAGAACTATAGAAGATAAATGTTAAGCCCTGCCTGGCTTTCTCTCCAAAATGTTGCCTCTCAAACTGCAGATTTTGGGTGTCTGTTGGTTAATAATTTAATGTACATTAATTAAATCTTGAAGTAATCTAATTTCTTAGGATCCAGTTCTGCCATCTGCACTCAGGTTGCGTAGTACCTTACTCCACAAGTAGACTAATTGAAAACTATGGGATTACCCACAAAACAAGCTACTACTCAGTGTGAGGGTAGAAGAATTTGACCCTTAGATTGTAAACTCTCTGGGGAAAGGACCATGCCAACCTATGTGTTTGTAAATATCCTAGCATAACACAGCCCTGATCTTGATTATTACTGTGTAGACCTTCAGAATTTTGAAGATGTTGGCTTTATGGTTGGCTTTACAGCCACACACTGTAATAGAAAATTCCCCACTCTGTGCCTATTCCTGTTCTCAATGAAGTCAATGGCAAAACTCCCATTGTCTTCACTGATGAAGGGTTGGGGCTTTAATGTTGCCATTATTTACCAAACATCATTCTGTTAACCCCAAAAGGATTTGCGTATGGGCACCAGCTAGGAAAACTATTTTTCACAATGTCCGCCCTTTCTCTTGATATTTACATCCACCCCTCAAAATAAATAAACCAAACCAAACCTCTGGCCTCTGCCAGAGGAGTTGAAAGAAGGAAACTGTATAGCAGCAGCAGCTAATAGGAGGATGAGAGACAAAGTAGATCCTGTTGTACATAGTCCTGTATTGCAAGTTGTCCAAGGTAACAAAGGTGCTGCGCTGTTCATTATATATAATTGTTTATAAAAATAAGCATAAGTTAAAGACAGAAAGACTAGTACAAACTGGATTGTTCAGGTTAAAAAAAATGCAATGAGGGGGTCTTCAAGGTTCCTGATAATGTCATAGATTGGCATGCCAATGATCTGAAAGATTCTAGAAATGGGAGGAAATGTTCATAATTGAAATAATCAAAATGTGTTTTATCTGTTGATTTTAATGGCCAATTAGAAAAACGAAACAGAATTTGTAGTGCACGGTGGCAGGGTTCGCATAGCCACTTCGTGCATGGCAGGCTAGAGCACTAGATTTATATCCGGCTTGCTGCACATTACCAGACCAGATAGAAAAGCTCTAACATTATCTTATCCCTTCTTGGGCCCAAGATGTCCCCTTATTAGCACAACAGGCCTCTCCCCCACGTTAATGTATGCCTACACAATCTCCAACTTCTTTGAAGGTTAATTCAGCCTTGAAATCAATAGCTGTTAGCCAATATTCCGCTGATTGGAGTGGCATCTGCAACAACTTACTCTAGGGCTGAGTTTGGTCCACAAAAGTTACAAAGTCAACATAAGGTATGCTTGTGTTGCACACCCACTGACTGCCACTTCAGCAAAAGTTACAGTCAGTTTGCCACTTACATCTGTTTCCTAATCAACATAAACCTTATCACCTCTGAATTTGACTTATAGATCTCAGCCACATCTATTATAATTGCCCCCCTAAACATTACCTTCTCTTACACATCAGGATTGAAATTTTCAAGGTGCCCAAGGGAATTAGGCACCCAGTTTCCACTGAATTTCTCTTTGGTTTCTTTAAAAATCTGAGCCCAGATGTTTGGCTCCAGAAATACAGATTGACAAACAGGGTGGAAATAGGCTTTTTAATGGTATATGGCCTCCTCTCAGGAAGAGTTGTGTGAACACCACAGGAAGAACAGATCCCAAAAAACTATGCACTGAGAAAATCAATTTTAAGAACCTGGCAAATTAATTTTTTTGCTTTGGTTCAGAAGCTTGAATTTTTATAAACATGATTTTTCTTTGGGAAGGGTGTGTGCATGTCCAGTTCCAAATCTGAATCACGTGTAAACACTTCTGGATTTCCTCATCCCTTTATTTATCTCTTATGTCTGATGTAGCTTCAGCATGAGGCTCCTGATGGAATTGGAAAGCTAAAGATAGCTGAGCACATGAATAAAAACATAGAATCAATGAATAAAACCCCCAGCCAATTTTAACAATTGCTGCATTTGTAATGCTGTTTCTGACATACCTGTGGGGACTTGTGAGAGCGCCAGCTGTACTGGTGACTGTGGAGGCTAGCCAGCAAAACATTTTCGTCAGTATCCACCTGGCCAAACCGCAGTGTCTCCTGTGTGTCATTACAGATCACAAAATGGCTAAAGACCAACTCCTCTGCCTCCGGGCATTGGTTCTGAAAGAAAAAGAATATGAAAGCCAACAAGCATCAGCTTAATTGCAAGATGTTTGGCAGCTGTCTGCCCAGTGGCGATAGTTACAACACAGAAATGCTGTAAGATCTGTTGTCATTAGCTTTGGTTACAAAGTATTCTATATTGCCAGCGTAAGCACAAACAAGTGCCGGGGTCTAAAATGTGTGTCCCAAGAATGTATTTTGATTTTTGCTCTTCTACTGTAAATCATAACCATTCAAAGCTAGAAGGAAAATGAAATCTCCCAACTTTTAGAAATGACTAGTGCAAAATTAACATATGTTGGAAATAATGCGCTCTGTGGTGCAGATATGCATTAGAGGCTGAATACAAAGCAATGCTATTGTTCTTCCAAGCTTGATAAAGATCTGCAAGGCCATCAGGGCACATGTCCTGCTCCTCAGGTTCTTCTTTTACTTTGAAATGCTGCTGCGGAACTTTCTGGAGCAAATCTTTCCTCCCAGAAGTCTTTCTCTTGTGATGCTGCAACACTTCAAAGTAGCAGGACAGCTAGGGCTGCAACTTGGGGACTAGTTCCACAAATCCACAGGGATTTTTTGAAAATACATCATGCAATTTAATGGCTCAACATGCAAAATATTAAACTGCCTAATGCATTTTCATAACTTCATTTTAACTTGGTAGAAATACTCCCTGCTCAATGTAGCAGTCCCTCCCTCACTCTTTGTATCTGGCTCCTTTTCAGTTCTGAGGTATCACAGCAGAGCAAAGAGCATTCTGGGCATCTTTCCACCACTTATTCTATTTGCATGATGGGACTCCATGACAGTTAATATAAATTATCAGGCCACAGGGCTTTACTCACGCCTACAGGCACAAACTGCAATCTCCTGCACCAGGAGAGGCATTCACTGCCGCAGGAGAATTGGAGGCAATACTGCAGCCCTCCCACAGGGAGGGTTTTGTCAGGATGGAGCCGCTGAAAAGTATGCTCAAGGGTTGCATAGCAACTCTGCCAATGGAAACTGCCTGGGGGATGTGATGAGTACCATAGCCTTCCCACTCCCTCCTATACCCTCACCCACTTTCTGCGTGGCTCTCACAATTATGCCAAATTGGTCCCTTGTACAGGTTGCAAGTGGCTAGTGCCACTGTCTTTTTGCAGGCAAACTTTCTGCAACTGGGATCCTGGAGCTTGAGACTGATCAGGGCGCATTGTTTAGCTCAGCTGAAACAAGGTGTAACTTAACTAAGTAATCCTTTCAGCCCTTAAATGGCAGGTTTCTGTAACGCAGTGCTCTCAGACATTTTCACAGAGAAATCATCTCACAAATTCCTCTCCTGCAACCCCATCACCATTGTGCCAACTCTCTCCTTTTCCACTTGCTATCACATAACACCCTTGTGGCAAATGGAGCAGTTGCTTACATGAGGAAGTAATACTAGAATACTATTTATGCAATTTTATATAGATAGCATATATAAATTATCACATTATTTACTTTTGGTTTTCATTTATTTTCCACCCATCTTTCCCTGCACATGCGTCTCTATCATTGCTCTCTTCTTCTCTCTCTCTCTGTTGCTTGGTTGCCTTTTCCCCTCAACATATTGTCCAGTTGCTCCATTCCCATCTCTCCTTCCTAGGATATTTTTCTCCTGCTGGCAGGCAGCTCCAGGCTCACAGGTAGCTTCAGTCTTTGAGAGCTACTTCTATTTCCTCTACTCCCCGTCTTATGTAGCGGAGTTCCCTCCCTAGTAGAAAAAGTGAGGTTGGCTCCTACTATAGCTACTTTCACAAGCTTCCCAAGATCTCTGACAACGACGTGTCTGGAAACCTGAAAAAGCATCTGGAAGCAAGGAAGAAAGCCAGGAACATATGACCAGACAGCTCTCTACAGACCGCTAATGATCCATGAACACAGTTTGGTACCTTCTATTGTCACAATAGTAAGAAAAACAGTGTGGGACAGATTTTCAGAAAGTTAGGTGTGCAAGATGTGTGCCAAATTTAAACCTAAATTATGCCAAATTGTGCCCTTGGATGTGAGTGCCTGGCTATTATTGAATTCAGTGTGAGCTTTGTGTGCAAATCAAAAGGTAAAATTTAGACCCTGTGGTGACTGCATGTACAATTTAGGTAACTTAGCATGAAAATGACTAATTAAGTGCATTTGTGTACTACATTATCTGGTTTGTGAGAGCAATTAAGTGTATAACTGGACACCTAACTTCTGAAAATCTGGCCCTTTGTCATGAATTTCTCTTCATTATGCTGCATATCTTCCATGAATAGTCAGTCAACTAAGCTAACATTAGTCAAAGTCTCCCTTTTTGTAAGGAGTAAAACTCATTATAGAGCATCTGTATTCATTGTATTCAGCAGCTGATCTGGGTATATTAGATACTGACATATACAGTGCCACTTCAGAGAGCACAGTTTATTTTGGCATTCTCTAGTGATGGATCTATGACTTCTCACTCTCAAACTGCCATACCCATATATCTACCACAAACAGCTTTATGAAACGTTCTTTTTTAAAGAGAGGATTTAAAATCTAAGGAACTCAGCAGGTTATTTGAGTCAAACTTAGCTCAGACCTTAGTGAATTTAATACAACACTTTCCCCCCCAAGGAAACAGCCACTGGATTTGTCTTCTTGGTTCTGCAGCCAGAAAGCCTGAAACAATAGCACCACAAGGAGTTTGAGCTTCATTCTTCTTAATGGAGTATTAATATGAAGCTCAATTACCATGAAGAGTAACTTCATGCATTTACTGATGTGCAAAAATAATTCAATAGGCCAAGCCTAATTTTAATTTTGCACCAGTGCATATGTACAATTAATGATTGGCACCTGGGGCAACAAGGTCGCATTTAAGATGCCAGAATAAATGCTTCACAGGCTATGGGATTGCACACCATGGGTGTGTGACCCTGATCTAACACTGTGTATATGTATCTAAAGTCCACATATGGCTTCCATCCATGTAGTATCTGAGTCCACTGTTCCATCAGAGTATACTAACAGCACTAACCACATTAAAGTCAAATACTGATAGCAGTTACTAGCATTATATGCTTGAAGTGCTATCAGGATCTATTGTCTTTAGCAGCAGTGTTTCTAAGACTTAGATACAAGGTCATAGGTCATACTGGACTCTATTCACATAACTCAGATCACAGGGCCCCCAAAAGAGGAAAGTTTACCTGAAGGGGAGTTGCAGTGGCACAAGATACCAGTCACCTGCTGGAGGAGTGGGGCTTAGAGGTGGCCGCTGATGCCCCAAAGGAAAACAAAACCAGTCAGAGAAAAGGGGATGTCAAGAGTGACTTGTGGATGTGCTAATTCAGCACATCACTCTTGGAGCCTCTGCTGGTGGGGTTCCTCCATATCTCACATTATTGAGGAAAGATATCTTTCTCCAGCAGAACACTGCCTGCTCTCCCTTGATGTTAGCACCCTCTAAGGCACAGTGGGTGAATTTAGCCCCAAAGCTGCTGCTAATGTCTAGTAGTAGAAATGTCTGGGGTGGGAGGGTTCTGAAAGGGAGAAAAGAGGCAAAAGCAGGAGAGAAAGAAGTGTAGACTGGCAAAGGGGAGGATTGAATCACCAGACACAAAGAAAGAAAAACAAAAATTGGGGCATTGTGCAAGAATCATGTCAGCAGAGGACTGGCTGGCCACTAAAGGAGCTGCAAACAAAAAACATGCCTAAGACTGGGTTAGGGAAAAATGCTCTCTTGAATCAAAATAACAATCAAAGGAATTGACAAAAGATCAACACCCTGAACTGGGTATGGACAAAGGTCAGTTCCTGCGGGACAACTCCCTGCCCTCTCTAGTCTGTTCCTAGGCCTTTCTTTTCCTTCAGGGAGGCCTGGAAAGTCTCTCTTGTTCACAGGCTTTCAAATAATTTGTCAACTCAATTCAGAGAGGAAACCCCCTTCTCTATATACTGCTGGTCCTCAAGCTTTCCCTGGTCTCAGGACTACGTGCTCATTTGAATGACCACAGTCAGAAAGATCTTCCAGCTCACAGTTATTTCAAAGCAGTATTGGGTTTGGGAATGAATCATAAACGTGTCGGCCCTGTACATGGGGTTATCTTCTGAAGTTTTTGCAAGCTACTGTACAGTGTGGAAGAGTTTTGCATATATTACTTAATGTGGCTGTTCCGATAAAAGGACTTCAGTAATTTCACATATCCTTTCCCAACTGTTTCTCTAAGACAAAACAGCAACCTTTGATGACTGTTACAGTCAAAACCTAAGGTATGAGGTGCCTGCTGCATTTTAACATTATCAACTGGAATTTAAATAGCAGCTATATGCATGTTTTCCATACACCATTCCTTCTTCCAATCCTTGTAGCAGAGATACAAGTATATCACAGATACAAGGAAGCTGCTGTGATCACTGATATCTGCCTGACTGGAAGATATCTTGGAAATCAGACTGAGTTTTCTTAATGAACTGGGATCAATCTGCTAGTAACAGAAAGGTTAAGCACCATATAGCCTAAAGGGAAAAAATGAATTGGTTTCCTGATCTTTAAAAAGTGATGTTTAATAAATTCTAAGGGGTTCAGAAAAACATTTCGGTCACAAAGGGGATGTTTACATTTTTCTAAAATATACTCCCATAGTACGTACTTGGGGAGCTATTTTATCAACTGACCCTTTGCCTATGGAATTCAGTGAAATGCTAATGATTTAAAACAATTTGGAATAGTTTAAATGTTCAAATACAGTAAAAAAACATTGCATCATTATTCAAGTGAAGCATGCATTTTCTGTTTCAGCATATACTCTATTATTAAATAATAACCCCTTAATGTTCCCTATACATTAATTTTAAATTTAAAACCTTATTTACTTTAGCTTTGTATTCAGTTGTGCATTAGATTGTTACAGCTTGTATTTGAACAGGCATTTCATATTATAAAAGATTAGACAATGAAACACAAAGTTAATAAGGGAAATTGTTTTTTAAAAAAGAGCTAATCCCCCTCCGGTTTTCAGCACGTGACCTAGAAGCATAAAGCAAAATATGTGCTTGGTGTTTTTTAGGCCTAATCTACTTTTAAAACTTTCATCATTACTAAATCAATCCACATCTAGGAAACAAAGACATTGACGAAGGCTTCTGTAAAACTTGAACTCTTAACCTAAAGGTGCAAGGCCAAATTGCTTCATGCTTCATCTGTCTGTCCCATCCACACGGAATATAAAATTACTTGTGCCATATATTAATCCAGTAAAAAAAATATGTGGAGAATTATTTTTCCTGCTTATTAAATACATGTTTCTTGTTGGCAGCATTTACTCTGTACTCGATGTGAACACTGTACATCAAACAATACGTACAACTGGGAAATTCATTTTTCCCCCTTGTGGAGGTAAAACCACATACATAACAGCTTGGTAGCAATTTATTTAATAAGCAGTTTTCAACCCACTTCTGTGTCAAATGTCCCCTAATTTCAAAGTAGTGCAAGTTTTTAATCTAGAATACTAAGGGCTAGATACCCACCACATCAGAACATGGTGGCAAGTACCCTTGACATGAGAGGAAACGAGAAAATTACAGCAACAATTACAGAAGTATATCCTCCTGTGGATCATGTTAACATTGCCAAAGCCATGTATAAATCAGAACCAACTATTCATAGAATGTACCTGTCAGCAATATACTATGCGACATATGGCTCTACTTAATCAAATATACAAGTCCATTTTTTCAACTCAGAATATTCCTTCAAGGCACTGTGTAGTCAGTCAGCCATTTACATTCTGATGTGGTTTAAAACATTTAAATATTTATACACCATATTTTATTTAGATGTATAACTGTGTTTGAGAGACTTTTTTATCCTAAGAGGAAACTAATCTTTCTGAAGGCCATGTTGCAGTAGTAGCCACACATATCTTAGATGAGGCTCTGGTTCTAAGAGAGAAATATTCTGGGCTTAGCTGGGCTAACAAGGACTCTTGTATTTTTTCTATGTTTGTTTTTTATTAAATGCATTGTTCAAAATATGACAAAAGACAGAAATTGGAGCTACAAAGATCTTTGTTCGCAGTGATATTTGAACCAGCTGTAAAGATTTAAATCACACTAGCTCTTGTTTTATGAATGTCCTTTTGCAACAAGCAAACCATGGAGTGCCCTTAAAAAAGAATTTTTTGATATAAAACAGATGTTTTATCTTTTTTTTTACTTTGCTGTTGTAGTGCCATTACAGGTAATTAATTCATAAGGAACATATTGGTCTTTAGGCAGATAAAGAAAATTATTTGCATTCAGGGCTGTACTGAGGTGAGAGCATTATAGACCTTTGAAAGGTCACTGCAGAAGCAATGTTCTTTGCACCAGAACTGGTCTTCCCGATTAATGCTGCATATACAGAATGTAATGTGACACTACTACTGAACTTCAATAAGAATAAAAGCAGTAGCTGTTGGAAACAAAATGTCATACTACTAAGAATGAACTAGTCTTGCATATCATACATCATTCACTTTTTAATATATTAACTGAATATTTTGTATTTCAGAGACCCACTGGGTTAGATTCTGATCACAGTTATACCAGTATAAATCACTGTCACTCCACTGAAGTTCAAGCAGTTAGTCTGGATTTACTCAAGTGTAACAGAGCAGAATGTGGTCCATTATCTCCTAATTTTCACGGCTGTGTTTGAATTAATGTTCAATACTAGAAAGACTTCTACTGTAAGTGTTTTACATCTTTGTCTATTGTTAATAAATTTAGTTAGCAACAACTTTGATTTAAGTGACTCCAAATAGCCAGAATGTAACCTCTTTCATGCTACCATATTTGCATACCTGTTGCCACGCTTGAAATGCTGTATTCAGAGAATGAACTGCATGCTGCCCAAAGTTTACGAATATAGGGTCCACCATCACAGTGCAGTCCAGCAACTTTTCTGTTGCACTGCTAGAAATGGCAATCTGCCCACAGATTTTGAAAGGCTTCATGATATTCTGCATAGTAACATTTCGGCACTCCAAAAGTTTACAGTCAGCCCATGTAGAAAACTGGATCTCCTTGAAGACTGATTCATCACTCCACTGCCGAAGATATGTGTGGGGCTCTTTGAAGGAAACGATCATGTATTCCAGTTCAGATGGAACATTTTTATCAGATGTAAATGGTTGAAGGAACCTTGGTGGTGCTGTTAAATTAAAAAATGGATAAAATTAAAATAGCTCTGTCTTCCACTTTTTGCCTGTTAAATCCAATGTTAGGCACCATTCTTGCAGTTTTGTGGAGTGCAGGAAGATTCCTGTACCAGCACACTACACAATGCAGAATTGGGGCCTTACATTGTAAACTAATTTGGAGTAGGGACCATATTGTTGTCAGTTCTGTGTGTGTAGGGGGAGTATGCATGTAACATGCCATACACATTTATGAGCCAGTATAAATAATGAATATCAGTAACAGTCATACTTGTTGAACTGCCATTCTGCAGATTAACAGGTTTTATAATGAAATTTCTATCCTTACTCTGATTAGCAGAGTATTCAAAAACCACAAGTGTACCCTCCCTTTCATATGCAACATAATCACTCAAAAACTTAAAACAAACCAAAACATAATCTTGAAACTCCAAGATTGAGAAATATATAACAAGGGTTTCATGTGGTTCATTAAAGGCTTGATCCTGGCCCAGATTCAGCGAAGCACCTAAACACTTGTCTAATATTAAGCATGTGAGTAGACATGTTGAATTTGTTATGACTTATGTCACCAGCACTATTCACATACTCAAAATTCGCATATGCTTAATTGCTTTGCTGCACCTGAACCAAAATGCCCAGCCTTTTGCACAATCAAGCCCTATTATCTTTCAAAAATATTCAAAAATGTAATAGATTCAGCAAGTTTTGTACTCTATTTGTACAGCACCTAGCACAATAGACCCGAATACTGACTGGGACTTTTAGGTGCAATAAAGATAACAGCATCAGCATAAACTCAATTGTTGCTGAAAAATGAAACAGCTGTGTTTGATTTTAATCTGATTGTTGCTTTTTCCATTATGTGTAATTCCACAGCTCCAGCAACTGGAATTGGAGTATAATAGCTCAAAAGTTTAAGTACTGTACAGGGCTAGCTGGTGTACAATTAACTTACTAGATTATACTAGCATTAATGTTAGTAAAATTTGATAATGGATATATTTTAGTTTTGCAGAAAAATCCAGAACTACTAATGAAAAAAGCTGTTCTTTTAAAAGGTATCTTAGGTATTTGTTCATATTCCAAGGAAAGCATTGTTAGCATTTGAAATCAGACACTCTAAAGATCTCTTGGAATGTATTTGACTTTAATGCAATGATAGAGAGCACTGAACAAAAACAGATTCATCTTTCTAAAAATGATCATAATTAGAATAACAATTATATCTGCAGTTCCTTTACCAAGGAATCCTTACTAAAGAGGTTGCACCATTGTCAAATATGTCAACAATAATGTAAATATGTTGGAAAGTTTAAAAGTTGAATTGGTTCTATAAGTTGGCTCGAGAGTGAACTGGCACCTGCTATCACTAGTCAGGGCTAAGAAAACTGAACTGCTTCTACATACAATCACTCAATCCCAAGGGACAAAGTGAAGCTGATCAGTCAGTCACACTACTTTTGGAATGTACTCTATCAATCGACACAGAACAGAAGTTGTGAATTTGCACTGAAGTGTTTACCAATGGCCTTTCCTAGTAGTGATTTTTCATACTGTTTGCTGCCTGAATAAGAAACTGGGAATATAGATGGCAAAACGATAGTAAATCATAATTAAATATTTTCATTATTATGAGTTAAGAGGTACGAACCTGTGCCCAGCTGATCAAGATGATGGCAGAGATGGAGTTCCAAATGAGCAAAATGGACTGAAACACCAAGTGAAGGCACAAACCAAGGAGTAAAACAGGAGTCAACCCTGGTACAGGCTGCTAATGCTGTAGGAGTCACAAGCTGATCGCATGCACTTTGTGAGCCAGCTTCACTTTCAGAGCTGTGGAAAATATATAATGAAGCAGTAGTTCAGAAATTCCAGGTCTTTATCACTTTATAACAGGATTTGAGCATTTGCTATGCTGTTTTTCTGACATAACCATTTTATTTTATGTTTAACTGTTAATACTGGCCCAGGAGGGACAAGCAAGAACTCTGTGTAAGCTCGAAAGCTTGTCTCTCTCACCTACAGAAGTTGGTTCAACAAAAGATATTACCTCACTCCCCTTGTCTCTCTAGTATCCTGGGACTGACATGGCTAAAACAACACTGCATACAATACTGGCATACAATTTGTTTTCAAGCTGAATTCGGTAGGCAATATTTCAATCAACGAACTTTGTTATTACAATAGAGTGCATTAAATTTACTTACTGAAATATGTGAACAAAAAATGAAGAAATTAAACTTTTAGAAATTAGCGAAAAATGGCGATTATGTTTTAATGTTCGTTAAAATGTAGTGATCAACTGTGTTGACATTGCAAATGCCATAAGAAAGATTTGAAAACTTACTTTACCAAGACAAAAAAGGATTTTTTAAAAGAAAGTACTCCATAACGTATATACTGTAGCTATGTTTTCCACATTTGAATCCCTCCCTGCAAGCCTCTTTCTTATTATCCTCTGCCACTGTATAGTCAGCATTTTAGAAAAATATGTCTTAGACAAACCTCTGTACTGTTATAAGCTCAGCATGGAGCCGTATAACATCTATTATGAAACAGTAACTGAACAATTTAAAAATGCCATCACAATTGAATTTTCTCTTGCTAATGACAATTCCTGATGCTGTGAATATTTCCAAGACTTACCCTGAAGTTCTCTTGAGAACAGCTAAAACTCCCTCACAATCCTATAGGTTGCTAAGACATCATAGCAGTACAAATAAACTTTCTAATTTAAGCCAAATACATCATTAATGCGCCTCACTCCCACTATCTTAGCTATTTTGCAATTTTAGAGTTCTGGGGTTAAAAATCCCAAGTTTTGTTTGAGTTTTTGTCCACAGTTAAATATTAGTTTTGTGTTCAATTTTAACCAAATATTAAATATATTATGCGAGCCTAAATTTAGTAAATAATGAAGACCTATAAAATTTGGAGCAGATTTGGATTAAAAATTCCAAAAATGTAACCAACATGCTTTGTACATTGAAGGCGAAATTTTCACCCTTCAATTTATCTTCAGTTTCCACATGTGAATCTGCAAAATTATGCATAAATATATATGTGCCCATAATTTTCAGGTGCAAACACCTGTGCATCCACTTTAATTTCCTAATGTTTATGTCACACACACAGTAAATAACTAGCATGATATTTATCTTCAAAGAGCTTAAAGTAAACTTTAAGCTTGTGGACATGATGAACTTTTGGGATTCTGGGATTCATGAAAATGTTAGACTAACAGGTGCCATATATGTTTAACAATAAACAATTCAAGATGTGTTCATTATCAAAGGAAAAATACAGGATGTGATGCACAGAGATAGTGAGGGAGGAGAGAGAGAGATCTCCTACTGGATTTATAGAGAGACAAGGTGGATAAGGTAACATCTTTTATTGGACCAACTTCTGTTGGTGAGAGAGACAAGCTTTCGAGCTACACAGAGCTCTGCCTCAGGTTTGGAAGCCCAGCTCTCTGTAACTCAAAAGCCAGTCTCTCTCACCTACAGAAGTTGGTCCAATAAAAGATATTACCTCAGCCACCTTGTCTTTCTAATATCCTGGAACTGACACAGCTACAACATCACTGCATACTAGATTTATAGTTGATTTCCTATGCTTCCTTTTCCCTCTTCCACTTGTCCCTTATTACTTTGAAAATGGCCAAAGTCATAGGCCATCCATCATTGCCACTTCCATTGCCTATATTTATAATTCTCTCTACAGTGCAGCTGATCTCTGCCATGCCAAATGGTATCTCTGGAAATAAATAATTCTTTGAGATAGCTTGGGCTAATGGATAGGGAATTGGACTGGGAGATCTATGTTCTAATCTTGGGTCTGCCATGCAAACACAATGCCTCCATATCCGCATATGTAAAACAGAAACAATTAGACTTTACTCTCCTTTGTAAAGTATTTGGAGATATACAGATGAAAAACATTATGCAAGAACTAATTATAAGAACTAGTTAATACTTAGTACTACCATGAGTGCAGGGGACTGAACTAGATGACCTCTCAATGTCCCTTCCAGTCCTGTGTTTATTATAGTAGTCTCAAGGAGGGATTGGCAAAGCTTAAAAAATAACCAATCCCGATAACCACCTGAAATTCAAAGGGTTATCTGGATCATCGAGTGCTTTTCAGTATGCAAAATCGGTTAGTAATCTCAGAAGAACTGGCAATACTGTAAGAGCAACCTTTCCCATGATATTTCAGCACTTCCTGTTCTGTCTAGAGACAGAGACACAAAAAAAATGAAAAAGAGAAGTCAGGGGAAAGAAAGGTTAATCTAACTTTTTAGAACATTAACAAAGATTTAATTTTAGTTTTTTCTTTGAGTCATCTTTTAATTTATCCAAATCGATTAATTTATCCCTGTTCACAGTAACCTCCCAGAAATGCACTCTCCAAAGTAATTACTCACTGTCATAAAAACCAGAGCAAAGTAATATGAAGCCGTTAAGAGTATCTCAGATTTTTTTTAAACTCAAACATTTTTCTTTTCAGAAACCATTGTACCAGACTCTCAGTTTTTCTTTTCTCATTTATTATTACTAGGATATTTTCATAAAAACCAAACTCCTTGTTTCTTCAGACTTAATATAACCTGCTTCTTACCTATTTTTATTTACAGAGTCCTAGTGTGCTAGGGCCTTTATTTCCCACCCCTAATCATAATAATGATTGTGGGGCAGCATGACATGGTTGATGTAGGAGGACATGTGTCAGAAGCTTCACACCTAGAAAGTAATTTAAGGCATTTATCCATACTTTACTGTGATCTCCTTGCTCTACAAACAATATACCAGGTAGGTATAATAGCTGGGCACTCAAAATGTCAGGCACTCAAAAAGATCTTTAAAGACTCTAAACTACTTTCATTTATTCATGTGGCGAAACCTTAGTATGAAAAAGGACCACCATATCACTGGTTCCTGAACCAACTGCTGAGACCAACTCCAAGAGAAACTTGAAATAGCAAACCGCACCACTTACAAAATGCTTGATGCAATTAAATCCAGTAATCTAGAGTTAAATAGAAAGCTTGAGTAGAACTACGCTTTTTCTGCAACAAAATGAGCATAAAATTGTTGCACATGTTAGTGAAGCTGAGTATCTTTCCTGGTAGGGGAGAAAGGGGAGAAACGGGAGAACAGAGGTAACATAGAACGTAAGAACGGCCATACTGGGTCAGACCAAAGGTCCATCCAGCCCAGTATCCTGTCTTCCCACAATGGCCAATGCCAGTGCTTCAGAGGGCATGAACAGACCAGGTAATCATCAAGTGATCTGTCCCATGTCACCCATTCCCAGCTTCTGGCAAACAGAAGCTAGGGACACCATCCCTGCTCATTCTGGCTAATAGCCATTACTGGACCTATTCTCCATGAATTTATTTAGGGCTTTTTTTTAACACTGTTAATGTCTTGGCCTTCACAACACAAAGGTTAATTTTAAGCTCCTGAAGGGGTTCTCATGCTATTCAGAGAAAATCAGTGTCCCCTGAAAATCATTTGAGGCAAAAGAAAATTAGGATTCTTTATTTCTTTCACATATAAAGAGTTTCTGGGGTTCTTCATTTTCATAACTGTTTGGCCATGGCTGGGGAAATGATACTATTATGAATGAGAGAGTCCATTGTTCTTATTCCCAGAAACCACTTCCAAGGTCACTACTTCCCATATTTGCAAAAAGAACAGGAGTACTTGTGGCACCTCAGAGACTAACCAATTTATTTGAGCATAAGCTTTCAAGCTTTCAAGGTCACTACTTCCCATATTCGCAAAAAGAAAAGGAGTACTTGTGGCACCTCAGAGATTAACCAATTTATTTGAGCATAAGCGTAGTTCTACTCAAGCTCTTTCTTGAAGCTTATGCTCAAATAAATTGGTTAGTCTCTGAGGTGCCACAAGTACTCCTTTTCTTTTTGCGAATACAGACTAACACGGCTGTTACTCTGAAACCTGTCTACTTCCCATATTGGTATTCAAAATAATAAGTACAATAAAGGAGTCAGCATTAAACAAATATCAATATTTGCTAACAGTTACTTCAGTGGCATCTGGGATACCACAATATCACCCCATTCAGAAAACAAAAAAACTGCAGTATTTCAGATACCATTTTGTGGTAACGACACCAGTAAACATTTATTTTTAAAAGAAGACCACAGTACTTAGAACTAATTTAGAGCTATTTCCTATTCAAATAGCTTGATATACTGTGATTGCAATCAGATTCTTTGTCTGACCAGACTTCAGATTGACCTTCAACATTGCTTTAGTCTTAAGTGCAAGCAACGAGAATTTGAGCCCTGAATTTTCATTCTACTGCCCAATATATGTCATATACAGTCTGGAAATAAAACAGAATTATTTGATAGTCCAGAAAGACTCCTTCTGTTGAGTCCTGTTGAAGCAAAAGCAGGTGTTTTAACTTTGCAGAAGTATATTAAATAAGCCCCTGATTGTAATAACAAACTATTTGGATTCACAAACATATGATAGTGGGCAAGATTCTCTGGCTTGCTCCAAAGGCACAAAGGTAGCAGAGACTGTCTGCAACTTCCCTGCTAGTAATAAAAAACACAGTTAGCTTATACAGCTCCCAGTATGGCATGGTATATTGAGGTGTGATTGTACTGGAAAACAGAGCAACAGAAACAGAGAAACTATAAGTACAAACAAAATTGAATCTAATATTGTAGAATGATTTCCAAAGATTCACATGAAGTGCCAGAGTCTATAAAACGGACAACTTCTAAAATACAGATAAGATATATTCAAAACTTATAATTTCACATTTTACAAACCCAGAAATGCTCTGGCTAAATGTGTGATGACTGGGAACAATGACTAATCATGACCTGCATTATTCCTACTATTCCAACAGTGGAATTCTTTAAAGCAAAACTGCCATTTGTGACAAATTATGATAAGGAAAAATATCCACCAGGAGAAGAAAGAGACCACTTAATTAATTTCATTTATGATCGAGCTAATGGTTTGAACACAGGTCTCAGTCCACTACATCAAACTAGTTTGAATCTAACCCAAAACAATTAACTAGAAACACAATTGTGATTTCCCATATGAATTTTTTAAAAAGTAGATGTCAAAGGCATATTGCAATTTGTTTGCACTTGTTTTGTGATATCTTAGATATGAAGATGTTTCTGCTAAGGCATTTTCCATTTTTAAGAATACGATTTGTAATATGTCAATAATTATAGAAATGCTGTTATTCAGTGCATAAAATATATACAACAGCCTTTAAAGCCTTTACTATGATAACCAGTATGAATAGAAATTCATGGAGCCCCCTGCCCCCCAGTCTTTTTCTACTTAGGCCTAGTACAATATCTTGAAGTTTCTGTAATGAGAGCTTTCCATCCCTGGCCCATGAAACCTTCACCTACAAAGGTAATTTATTCTTGGGTAAGAACATAATTCTGCTCCTATACCCTCTTACTTTAGGATTGTTCATGAATTGCAATTGACAATTATCCCATATTACGTGGGGGTGTTTCTGCTGTGGACTATCTACTAAAGACTTTAAAGACCACTACAATTATTTCACACAGGACTTCAAACTGGATTTGAACAATGAACGGCCCTACAAGTGAAATAAGAGTTATTTATAAATTAAGCCACCGAGCCCCTAGATTATCCATTTCTGTATTATTAATCACTCCCTAACCAATTTTGCAAATAGTGAGTATGCCATGGATTTTGGACAATACCATCTTTGGATAACATAATAGCCATCACGGCCAACATTACCACAGCCTGTCATCTACTGCTCAGCATGTCAGCTGAATCCATACCTTCCCACAAAATCTGCAGTTTTCTTGTCACCAAATAAGATGAGACACATAAGTTTCACCCTTCATTTCCATGTTAGGAATCAATAATAAAGTACTTAAAACACAAGGGATTGGCCCTCTAGTACTAGTTATTAGCATATCAGAGAGGTCACAACAAAAACCTGTAGTTTTTTTTGGGTATTTTTTGGTTTGGTTTTTTTAAAGAAAGTTATTGGTAGTGAGCGCTAGCTGCCTGTACCTGGCACCAATGTGGGAGGCTGATCCAAAATATAAAAATCAAATACAGAAAATAAACTCCAGCCAAGTTAAGGATTTTATAGGACTAATTCCTTTTTGTAGGACAATTCTATATTAGATGTTTTAAAAATTAATCAACTGATTAATCATGTGTTATATCACTTTAAAAATATCAAATGCTATGTAAATATGAAGTAATAATACTAAACAACATCTGCACACAGATGTGATTTTTGGTACTTATATCTATTTTTCTTTTTTAATTATGGAGTTGAGAGTCGAGGTACAGATACAGGTATCTAGGTGTAGATTCTCTCACTTTTCACCCCATCAGTTGTGATTGGGATGTATAATAAAGAAGGCCAGTGAAGCAGTTCCAGATACTATTTGCTCTAAATGGAGATCTTAGAGTGTCCACCATCAGGCATTCATTTTGATTCTCTTTACTTTCCACATTACTTTGTCCCTGCTTCCTCATAAGAGCTAGAAATGAATCTAAGGAAGACTATAATTTGCACTGGTTTACACTTCCTTCTGGTCCCTTTAGAGTCTCAAACATGCTCCTGAATCTAGATCTCCTGGTGTGAGCTAATATCTAAAAAAGGCTTTTTTTGCTTTTTCTATGCCCACAAAATTATGGAAAGTAGCTGGATGAGTGCAATGAAAGTTATCATGGTAGATTAAAAGTTTCATGTCACTGTACCACTAATTTTTCTACAGTTATATTTATTTAATACAGTGGTTCTTGACATTTTCCATATTATGACCCCATGTTATAACAGAAAAACTTGTCCCAGTCTAGCTATAGAGAAAGAGAAGCTGGTCATCACTCCATGTTGGACTTATGACCATCCCCACAGGTGCTGCAACCAGAGGTTGAAAACCACAGATTAATATATTTTGCATGTGTGAATTTGTGTTGTGCTATGAAATGTTTCTTATGCTCATCACCGTTTGCTGGGTTAAGTTGGTTTACTCTATTAGCTTTTAAAGTTATTTGCATTTCATTTAAACACTAGTGTTGTTCCTAATGGTCGTTGCTTACAAAACTTTTTGATAGAACTCTCTGTGTGAAATATTAGATACAACAATAAATTCCATTTGAGTAGAAAACAATAGCTGTGACTGCAATGTCAAATGCTTTGATGAAAAAAATCTACTGAACTTCACTAGTTTTATTTCCAATTCCCACAGAGTTCACATTTCTATGGTGCTAAGTTGACCACAAAGGTAATTTTGCAAAGGTCCCACATTCAGAGGAATTAACCTTGTCTAAAACACTTAACTTCTCAATGATGAAAATGCATTCCTTCACAATTAACATCAAGAAATCATTTCCAACCTGATATTATTAATGGAAACCAGATGTTTAATTTTTTATTGATTTTGTTCCTGACTCCCCCTGAATTCTATGGGTTCACACACACACACGGCAGTAACAACCAACACACAGTTGCAGTAGGCAATCTCCCAATCCATCCAGTAGAATTTACTAAAAGAACAGGAAGGAGAGCAGTTTGACATCACTTGCATTGTTATTTCTGAATATCAGATACAATAGTGCATCCCTAATAGTTTTTTCAAACTCTGTAAGGTAATCAAAAACTCAGCAAAATCCAAACTTTGACTCTCAGTGCACTTCTTTCACAGTTAACCACTTACGAAGATTCCAGATGTGAAGAAATGAAAACATTTACCTTCTGAAATAATAATGTTTCTGAAATCTCCTGATGGTAAATTTCCATTTGTTAGCATAGTAAGAACACAATGTGATTGATATATAATGAAGCATCACTAGGATTATAATTAACATTATTGAAATATGCACTCACAACTGAATTGTGCCTTTCAGGTTCTGCCTCACACAGGGCCGGATTAAGGCAGGGGCTTTAGGGGCTGCAGTCCAGGGCCCCAGCTCAAGGGGGGCCCCGCAAAAATAAATCATAGGCAGGGATCAACTCCAGGCCGCGAAAAGTTCCACGGTGGAGCAGGGCGCTCAGGCAGGCTGCCTGCATGCCGTGGCCCCACGCCACTCCCGGAAGCACCAGCTGCTAGCACGTCTCTGCAGCACCTGGCAGGAGCGGGGAGGTGGCTCCGTGTGCTGCCCCCGCCTCCAGCACTGTCCTTGTAGCTCCCATTGGACTGTTCCCAGCCAATGGGAGCTACAGGGGTGCCACTTGCGGGCACGGGCAGCTCATGGAGTCACGCTATCCCCCCACCTCTCAGGGGCTGCAGAGATGTGCTAGCAGCCAGCCGCTTCCGGGAGCAGTGTGGGGTCATGGCATGCAGCGGCCAAGAGCTGCCTGTGGTAAGTGCCTCCCAGAACCTGCACCTCGCACGCCCTCCTCCACCTCAACCCTCTGCCCCAGATCAGAATCCCCCTCTTGTACCCAAACTCCCTCCCAGACCCTGCACCCCCTCCTGCACCCAATCCCCTGCCCCAGCCCCCTCCTGGAAAAAGACTTGTGTACAGGGGCCCCACAAAATCTAAAAGCCCCGGGCCCACAGGAGAGTTAAGCTAGCCCTGGGCTCACACCAAGGGCAGTGCAAAGATGCACAACTCTGGTGGTAGCTCCCAGGTGCACAGGGGAAGCATGTCTCCTACTACACCACTCATTGAGTTGTGGCACATCATCCCCTCCTTAACGAGTCAGTTTTGCTGCCTGGTGCAGGTGGGTGGGGACTGGCCCTGGCCTGACAGCCCCCTTCCCCTTTTTAATGATCCTTGTGTTCAGAAAGTCCAAGGCTTGCAAGACCGACAGTTAACTCATGAATCTGCAGGAAGAGAAGGTTTCTTCTTTCCCTACTCCATGGACTTGTGTGAGGGTCAATCACAATCTGAAGATCAGCTAGAAACAATTACTCCTAGTATAGATGAAAGAACATCAGTTTCACCAAGTTTCTTGAACCAGCTTTCTCCAAGGAATAGTATAGCTTTCCCTTGTTTTAAGATTACCTTTGGTCATCAGCTCCATTCTGACTGCTGTTCAGGACAATCCTCCAAAGGTCTGAGGCTACAAGCTCTTTCTGATCATTCACAAAGCTGATACTGGGCAGCTGTAGCTCACAGACTTTGCTTTCTGATAGACTGAATTCCCGGAATGCAATGAATGATTTCTGGAGCTCATCCCAGTACTCCAAGCTACAAGGAACCTGTGATATTAAAGAATCTCAGTTACTCCGTACTTCTATACAAGTACACAAAACAAGTACCTACAGTACACTTTATAATGACAAAATTAAACTAAAATAATTGCCAAATGACCAAGAGAATTTTAAATTCTTATTATGTATCCTTTTCTATCTCCATATAGTTATTAGACCTTTCTATGAAGATGTTACTTAAAACATCCTCTTACGTACTGGGAAAAGAAACAGTTATTTACACTGTAATGCATATGCATGACAAAGACAATACAAAAAATCCCATATTCATATTAGGTAGTCAAAAGATCCATTGGATGTGACGATAGCATAGAGTACTCTACTCCTCCATCAGTCTATCTGTATACATCTGTTGTCTCTTGTCTTATGCTTATATTGTAAGCTCCATGGGACAGGGCCAACTTTTCGTTCTGTGTTTGTATGGTGTCTAGCACACTGGGGTCCTTGTCCATAATTAGAGTGCTACAACAGTACAAATGATTAATAAATAATAATCCCCACAAAACTCTGACTAATTGTATTTGAATTAGCATCTTTAAAGCATTTAATATAGTGTTAAAATATACACATTAAATTAGTGAAGCTATAAAGGGGAAAGTACTTTGGGCATCTGCTACAGATCACTATGACTAGAGGAGAGAGACAATTTTAAAAAATCCTGAACCAACTCTGAAAGTACTTGAAAAAACAGAACAGCTTCTCTCATGGAATGTGCTAACTGTCCAGATATCTTTGTGGTCACAAAGAAAGCCATACAGTGGACCTGATTCAGCAAGTTACTTAAACATGTACCTAATTTTAAGTATATGATTAGACCAATCATTGTGAATGGAATGACTCATATGCTTAATGTTAGGCATGTGGTTAAGTACCTTGCTGAATTGGGGAGAATGTCATCAAAGACATTTCTCAAGTATGTAGAAAACAAATTTATAATATCGAAAGCAAGAGATCCTAACGAAAGCTCATGCTCAAATAAATTGGTTAGTCTCTAAGGTGCCACAAGGACTCCTTTTCTTTTTAAGAAACTAATCGTCTTCTTTTAGGTTATTCTTCATAATTGAAAGTTTCTTCTTCAATAGGGGCTGAAAAACAGTGTGTGTGTGGGGGAAATAAACATGGGGAAATAGTTTTGCTTTGTGTAATGACGCATCCAATCCCAGTCTTTATTCAAGCCTAATGTAATGGTGTCCAGTTTGCAAATTAATTCCAATTCAGCAGTCTCTTGTTGGAGTCTGTTTTTGAAGTTTTTTTCTATAACTGCTGAATTGGAATTAATTTGCAAACTGGACACCATTACATTAGGCTTGAATAAAGACTGGGAGTGGATGTGTCTTTACACAAAGTAAAACTATTTCCCCATGTTTATTCCCCCCCACACCCCCCACTGTTCCTCACATGTTCTTGTCAACTGCTAGAAATGGTCCACCTTGATTATCACTACAAAAGGTCCCGTCCCCCCATCCCCCCCGCTGGTAATAGCTCACCTTACCTGATCACTCTTGTTACAGTGTGTATGGTAACACTCATTGTTCCATGTTCTCTGTGTATATAAAATCTCCCCCCTGTATTTTTCACTGCATGCATCCGATGAAGTGAGCTGTAGCTCACGAAAGCTTATGCTAAAATAAATTTGTTAGTCTCTAAGGTGCCACAAGTACTCCAGTTCCTTTTTAGGTCGATTGTGATCTGAAATAGTGTGCTTATTTTTCGGTCCCCATTAACAGAAACATATAGAAACTGGAGAGAATTCAGGAGAAGCCACAAAAATGACCAAAGGAATAGGATATCTGAATAATGAGGAAAAACATACTGTATACTGATTAAAATGAGAAAAATAACAGTTTTAACATTTGAAAAGCGACTCATTTGTATGCACAGTATTTTTTCCCTAACTTTATTTAATATGTACCGTACATAAGAAATGTAGTGTAGACAAATATATTAGGTTTCAAGATATCATTTATAGGTTATAAACTAAAAGGTCAAATATGCAGTTTGTGTGATCTCCCTAAACTAACTACAGCTCATATGCTTTGGGACTGTCCCAAACTCTAAGCATATTGGGCTGAAGAATGCAAAAGACTTACTTGATTTAGAATCCTCTATTCCTAAACATCTAGATTTATTCATTCTAGGGGGCTTATTGCTAATGCCTGATCTGGATAAATGTAAGGGATGATGGGTGCTCTGGGCAGCATTAGCTGCCAAAAACAATAGTTGTGAAAGACTGAAAATAGGCTATATCCCCAAAACTGAGTCATTGGCAGTGGGAATGAGTGAATTAGATGCACTAGAAAATACCCCATGTGTAAAATTAAATATGGTTCTTTTATCTTGAAATGTTTGAGTAACACTCTAGTTACAATTCAAATAACTGTTACCTCTTAGAATGTGGCCACTGTGATTTCCTCTAGAAAACTAAGGTAAACACCACAGCTACAAGGTTAGCCACCAGACTCCATTATTAAACAACAAACACACACAAGAACCCGCAATTCTTTATCTAGGACCCCTGCTGACAAAACTTTCCTTTTTTTCCCTAGTTATCAAAAAGGTCCATGGCTGTGATCATGCTCATCATCAAAACTGAAAAAGAACACTGTGAGTATAGCTTACATCTCCCAATCTCACTTGTTACCTGGAGTGAAAAGATACTATTTGAGCACCCCTAGACTCAGAATCCCTAAACTCAACTTTGCAAGATGGCTGCTGCATATTTCGGTACACAAATACCTTACACAGAAGAGGCAGCAGCCTCCCTCTATGTAGGGATACTGCAGTGCAGAGAAATACATGCACTGAAAGCTTCAATCTCTCTTTTGGTGACCTTTGAGAAAGAGTTAAAGAAGGGAACAGCTGGGTTACAGACTAATGTGTTCATGTGTTGCCCTCAGAGATGCAATTATGTCCTTTTATTTATGTACTGTTTCATTATTTTGTTTGAAAAAACGCTTCTAAAGATTAAATGTTCACTTCTTGAAGTGCTATCCCTCACATGGTGGGTGCTTCCCCTTGGAGATGAAATCACTCTTGTTCCAGAAACAACTACTGTACAACAAAATGCACACAGAAGACAGGAAGCATGTGTGTGTTTTATTATCTCCTAACAGGGCCACCTAAGTGAAAGAGAGGCGGAATACAAAACAATCTTGCACTTTGTGTCAGACGCCAACCCATGCTGCGATTTGAACCCAAGCTTCCTGCATGAATAACTGATTGCTCCATAATACGGCTATCCTGGTATTAGGATATTTTTCTGTTCTACAGCCAAGTGCCTTGAAAATACAACTTTCCCTTTAGGTGAACTGAAGAAGTAGCAGAAGAAAAATAAAAACTGTTGTCCACAATACTATAGGAAGAACATTCTTGGCAATGTTACCCAGCAGTCTGTATTTTTAATTTTATTGTTAACAGTGATTTGCATCAAAATTGCAAAAGCAATGTTAGTTGAAAAGTGTATTACAGAGAAAGTGAATTCAAAAGAAAATTAAGGATAAACAGATATAAAAAAACCAAACGTGCCTATGTACATTGTTAATAAATAATCTAAACTGACCTCTAGAACAACTTTACAATTTCAGAACATTTCAATACACACCTGCCAGACTAGCTTCCTATGCAACTGAGTGTTGTGAACTCATAGTACAGAGCAAATTGCCTTCTAGGAGTTGGATAACATTTCTGACCTCCTTCTCAGGGGACTAAGATTATATCTCATCACTGTGGAAAATAACCTTTTCTGGCATTTCCATGTTCTGGAAATTCACTCCATTAGACTTTTGATGTGGATCCAAATAAAAAATGGAGGTGATTCAAAGTCAGATACAGCATAACAATGTTTCAGCTGTTACATAATCCAATAAATTATAGCTGCACGAAGGAAATTATGTTATGCCTTTTTCAAATTTCTTCTGCATCTTTGTTATGTTGATTTTGTTACATTCACACTATTATGCAATATCCTTAGACTTGGGGCACTGAAAATTCTTCCTCAACAGCACATGCTCAGTGCTTAACATATAGTGATAAGCATATACTGCAATTGGAAAAACTTTAAGAAACTATACACTACCTTTTCTCAGAGAGCTTTTGGATCCTGATTTGGATTGGGTTTAATAATGCCTGTTTTAAAGTTATTTCACAGTTATTTAGTACAATTGTAAATATGCCCGTATGTGTGTGTTTTAATTTCAGGTTTTTCATTTGTAAAATGAGGATAATAATATTTACTCAGCTTTCCAAAGTACATAGAAATCTTTGGCTAAAAGGGGAATATACTTTTTTTTTTTTTTAATAAAGAATAGCATCTAGGACCTTCTATTTATGTTAAATCAAATATATTTACGGTAGTCTGCCACCGCTGTCAGTTATGTGGTATTTATTCTACTTACACATAAATCAGTACTACAGAATATAAAATAAACACCTAACTCTCAATTATAATGCAGAGATATCAAAGAAAAATATCTTTTCTGGAAAAAAAAGTCTGTTTTTAAAAAAATACCTAAATGCCTTTTAGCTGAGTTTGGAAAAAAGCTTCTATACATCTTCAACTAATAGAAGCCATAAAAAACCCTTTGTAATATTGGAACCAGTTGAGAAACCACAAGTATTCAAATGCAGGAAATCATGATTTTATAACATTTTAATGTGATCTACTCTTGGGAAACAAAGTTAACCAAGCCCTATTTCTGTACAGGAAATATTCCACTGTACAGTTGTAATACATTGTGGTGAGGGGTACAGCTGCAAATTTTTCACCTGTAATGCCCCACTGGTATTGTGGCTTACTGCATTGCATCAAGATTGCCTTCCTGTCCGGAAAGCCCTCTAAGTACAAACAAGACTCTAAGCCCAGGTTTTATTTTCCCTTGATATCAGAATATGGTAATTTAAGAGCCCTGAGAAATACTTTTTACCTTTTTAGAAGAAATATGTAGCATTCTCTTATTAAGGCCTATGTTTTGTGTTTTTTAAAAACACATGTGACCAACTTATCTTATCAATTTATCAAGCTACCAAGTTCAGAGCAAATGCAGGTGTGCATGATAGAAAGCAATCTGTCATAGACTGAGTTTTTTCTCATTAAAGAGAAATTAATCTAAACATACAAAATAGCTTTTGTTTAAACAGAGACAGCAGAGCAGTACCAAGCTGTGAGAGGACTTCGGTAGGATCTTTAATATATATATATTTTATATATATTTATATATATACACTCTTAAGTAGAGAAACAGTTTCATATGTCATTCATCTTTACACTGAGTACACATGGGGTCACTTACACTTCCTACTGAAAAAGTAGCAAGAAACAGTACAATGCTGTAGAATGTATTGGATTCTTTTTGTCTAGTTTCTCTATTGAACCTTGCAAATACTCAGAAACAAGTTATCAAAAAAAGCTCTTGGTATATAACTACATCTACCCATTACAGTGTTTTTCAAATTGTTCTATTTTTTCTGCTACAGTAAAAATAGTTCATATTTATATAGTGATTTTCATCTTGAAGGATCCAAAGCACTTCACAAATAATATGTACATCGCACCACTGAAATGCAGCCACCTCTGGGAGTGCAGCCAGCAGCTTACTAGTGCATAGTATATATTGCACAATAGTGGACCGATGAGATATTTGACCAAGGATACATGAACAAACCCCTACTCTAACAAAAAGTGGCATGTCTTCAGCACCCAGTTGCAGTAGAGAAAACTTCAGTTTCTAAAGTTTCATAAATCAGAGATATGAAGTCTGAAAAGGACAGAACTCAACCAGAGTATAAATCTGTCATTAAAATACTCCAATGGTTTTGTCAGTCTTCTGGCATCAGGCAGTCTTCACTGGCTCAAGGGATAAAAGTGTGAGGCACTGGCAAATTGTGCACAATGACAAGTTAACATTCCCAAGGAGTTGCACCTAACTCCATGCAGAGTTTACTGAAAATGTACCCCTAAAGGATACAGTCTCTCATCTTGATACACAGAAAGTTTTGCATATAACATGCAGAACACACAACAAGAAATTAAGATTATAATAACTCACAAATACATTAACAGGATAGTAAAGTCCCTCAAAGCAAGATAATTCACAAATGTTTAAATCTACAATACCTAAAAAAATTGGCTCTGTTTCTTCACCTGCCTCAGACTCATTGTGCAACCGAAGGCAATAAATTTCTCTGCCTCTGTTTCCCCTCCATGAAGCAGAATAAAGATAATACTCAATATTTATCTCTGTCTTAAAATGAGTTTTAAATAATTAAGTTCTAATGTTCAGAAATAGCTTTGCAAAATTGTACATGTCATTATGCCTGTGCACACCAATGATCAGTTAGATCATTTGAAGTCTAATTAGTTACATTTGAAGTCTAATTAGTTACATGAAAGTCTCCAATCCTTGGCAACACTACAATTGTACACATACGCTATGTGTGTTCATTTTTGCACATGTACATTTCTGAAAATGTGGGTCTAGGAAAGAAATTTGAGACACTAGGATGAAGGGAATTTTTGGAAGGATGAAGTATTATAAAATCAAACATGATTTTCAAAATAAAAGACTAATCTTTCATTTTATGCTTGTTTAATCTGTACAAATAGCAGATAGATGAATAAAAAAGAAATAATATATAATTTAATTCAAAAGGATTACTTAAAACAACAAATGACTGCTTTAAAAGGCAAGATCCCTGACAATACAACAAATTCGGCTTGCTCTCTGCACTAACTAAAATAATTGGACAACATATTTTATCACACATTAGAAAAGTCTGACCTATTAAAGCACAAGCATTGAGTATAATTACAGACTTTAAAATATTCAAAATTTCAATCCATGCTGTTGATAAGTGTGGCTGTGCTTTACAGCATGCTTAACTAATAATACCACAAACCTAAATCACTAACCTGCCAAACACAAATTACTGGATTTCCAAAATACTTGCTTCTGAAATGTGAGAAATGAACCAAACATGAGTAAAATTTGTGGTTTCCCCAAAACCTCTTTTCCCAGCTCTTTCAAATGCCCAGCTCAACACTATAGCCCCAATGGGGAATACAAAACAAAAAGGAAACAGAGTCAGCCAAAAATGAGGTATTCTTCATTAAAGGGAAAAATGAATGCCTTTGACATTGATCATAATTCTTTTCTTGTTGACTGTCATGTCAAATTTTTCCTGGAGTTATGACTTACAGTAGGTGTAATGCCAATCATTCTTAAGCTCATTCTTCCTTGGGCCACCGTTTAAGCAGCCACTAGGTGTTAGCAAATGTGTCTGTTTCTACGTTAGCATAGTGTTGAAAACATCAAGCCCAAGGTTTTGTAGTTTACAAATGTTTTATTTAAAGTGTGTAGGCGATCAATGGGATGTAACAGATAATTCTCTTAAATCCCCAACTTTCCCAGATGTTGCAGACATTTATATTCTCTTAAAGGAGCTTTCTTCACCTCAGAGGATTTAAAAAGGAAACCTTCCAGAGCTGGGTTACTTACCTGGTCTTTTCCCTATTTAAATCTAAGCTAAGCCCATGGAATCTCAAAACTATTTACTCCTCTGCTTTTTTCTGCCGTCTGAAGTAACCACGACTCTCTAGACCAAGAGAGTTGTTACCCTGTTTACAAAGAGACTGTGTGAAGGTAAACAGGCAAAAAAAGATGCCCCAGCACACAATAATATTTTCATCAATTCTTATAAAACTGAATACACTTGCATGCAATTGGAATACCAGCTGGTACACAAGGGAAACACACATACACAAAATTGTTTCTGTGTTACAGCTTGATAGATGTTTTACTTTAACTTCATATGCAGAAATGAATAAGAGCCATAGGTTATGCTCCTTTTGTCTCAGCTCCTCTATACAGCCTGTAATATTCTCTCAACAGAGTTCATGATTTGCCTGGACTATCTCCCTGGTTAGCAATTCAGGAGACAACTGCATTAAGGTCTTTGTTGTGAAAGTGGCCTGCGTAGATCTTAGGGATCAGAATTTAGAGTATCACTTGATATAATCACAAGCGGCAAAAATATATACAGTTTATATTTGATTATACAATCTGTTATTCCATCACCACTTGTGTAAACAGTTCAGTGACAATGAGTAGGTTTTAGGAAGTACAGGGTAGTGCTAGTGATATTCTTTGCTGGAGAGATAGGATATAGAAAGGAACAGCAGAGATCAAACACCTTTGAAGAGACTCCCCAAGTAAACAACTGTGCAAGAAATTTCTTGATGCAATCCTGTTCACAAGCTTGCACACACACACATGTGCAAGCAATGGGTGCCGGTCAAAAGGAAGACACACCTTATTTTTGACAATGGACAGTTCTGAAGCACTTGCTGTGTTTAACAGTTTTCAGTTAACTCACATAGAAGAACCTAACTCAGTGATACCAATTAATTGTATCATGTGTTTCATGGCATTTGGTGATTTTCTTAAAGTTCCAGCTCCTGGCAGCGTGTGTGTTTAGGTAAATATGTCAACTTTCATTTAAAAAAAGAATATGTTTCTATCCCTCATGGTTGAGGAGTAAAGATTGAAAACATAACACGAGTCTCACTTAAAGACTCAAAACCCAAAAGGTAAATTAAAAAAACATAAAATTGATCATGCTTTAAAGATCTCATGATTTTTAAAGACAGTCTCATGATTTTTGTGCCTGACTCATATAATTTTTGAACACTTGATCTTTGGAATGCTGCCATGAAATTGTAGTTTGGAAATTTGAAGAATACTGCACACATGTAAAAATGAAAGACATGAATGATATGTTTTAATCTGAGGTTACAAATGTTGATTGATGTGAGGCTGAAGAGCCAATCTTGCAATTCTGGGGAGTTAAATGAGTCCCTGATAAAAAGACTGGATTGTGATTAGAATCTGGAACAAAAAAACTCTTAAGAATGACTAGTATAAAATTAACCCTTTCACAAAGCATGTAGAATTTCCTGAGCAACAGAAGTTACCCAATCCAGACTGAAATTTATGGAGAGTGAACAGTGGTCTGACACAGTAGACATGATTGAGAATCCAAAATACTACAAGTAGAGAGATCTGCAAATCCAAGTGACAGTGCAAGGTACCTCAGAAATTAACTGAACATGGTTAGTAAGTTTAGTTAGTAGGCAGGGTATAAATATTTCAAATTGTGTGTTATATAAATGTTGATTGTGGTTGTTAAGTTTGGGTAGGAAAAGGAAGATGTAGGGAATGGACCTTTAAAAGGTTCATGTTATGTAACACAGAGGTGACTGGAATTGAGATACTGAATGAAGCAGAGCGCTGCCAAGCAAAGCACCTTCATTACTAAACACCATACTATGCAAAAGCTAATCAGGGATTCCCTAGACTTCAGAAGAACATAAGAGGACCTTGTGGGCGGAGAAGTGGAAATATAGCATAAAGCTCCCCAGAGTTAATTTTCCCCCTATTTTCCTTAAGGTTGGACCTATAAGGTATATCAAGTTCTGAGTTTGTACAATTTTAGGGTCACTACTGAAAGAATTAAAAACAAAATTTGACCAGTTTTTGTGCCCCTCCACTCTCTCTCCCAACCCTCAAACCTTAACAACAACAACGAGGAAAAGTAACAGTTCTCATCCCTTCTACAGTGCTGTCCAACTGAGGATCTCATGAAACTTTAGAAACCTTAATGGATTTAGCATTGCAAAATACCTCTGAGAGATATATAAAAATAGTATCATCCCTATTTGTTCCGTAGCCCTTTCAATTGTGTAGAAGGCATTTTTTTGCATTAGGATAGTGATATTATGTGCACCAGCACAAAGCGTTCTCTAAAAATGGAAACAAGTTGCTTTTGTAGCCTGCGCACCTTTTTCCCTAGCTAAAGCAATACAAAGTGTATGTGTGTGTGGGGGTGGGGTGGGGGAAGAAGTGAGAGGGAACTAATGAAAAGGGAACTAGAAGAGGCAGATGATAGAGAGAGAGAGCTCTCAACATCCACTCACCCACATTGTGTTGTTCTCCCTGCCAGCTTCAGTCAACACTCTCTACTCTCTTCTCTGGGAGAGAAGAAAAGGCACAGCCCTGGAAGTCTTTGCTCTACACCTCAGACTGCCTGCTTGTGGACAGCCTAGCATGTTCCTGAGATGCGGCTGTTGTGAATACCCCAGGGGGATGCCCTTACATCCATTGTCTATTTAGTTAAATAGGTTCAGAGAAACCTTAAGGGAAGAATCATAGAATCATAGAATATCAGGGTTGGAAGGGACCCCTGAAGGTCATCTAGTCCAACCCCCTGCTCGAAGCAGGACCAATTCCCAGTTAAATCATCCCAGCCAGGGCTTTGTCAAGCCTGACCTTAAAAACTTCCAAGGAAGGAGATTCCACCACCTCCCTAGGTAACGCATTCCAGTGTTTCACCACCCTCTTAGTGAAAAAGTTTTTCCTAATATCCAATCTAAACCTCCCCCACTGCAACTTGAGACCATTACTCCTCGTTCTGTCATCTGCTACCATTGAGAACAGTCTAGAGCCATCCTCTTTGGAACCCCCTTTCAGGTAGTTGAAAGCAGCTATCAAATCCCCCCTCATTCTTCTCTTCTGCAGGCTAAACAATCCCAGCTCCCTCAGCCTCTCCTCATAAGTCATGTGTTCTAGACCCCTAATCATTTTTGTTGCCCTTTGCTGGACTCTCTCCAATTTCTCCACATCCTTCTTGTAGTGTGGGGCCCAAAACTGGACACAGTATTCCAGATGAGGCCTCACCAATGTCGAATAGAGGGGGACGATCACGTCCCTCGATCTGCTCGCTATACCCCTACTTATACATCCCAAAATGCCATTGGCCTTCTTGGCAACAAGGGCACACTGCTGACTCATATCCAGCTTCTCGTCCACTGTCACCCCTAGGTCCTTTTCCGCAGAACTGCTGCCTAGCCATTCGGTCCCTAGTCTGTAGCGGTGCATTGGATTCTTCCATCCTAAGTGCAGGACCCTGCACTTATCCTTATTGAACCTCATCAGATTTCTTTTGGCCAAATCCTCCAATTTGTCTAGGTCCTTCTGTATCCTATCCCTCCCCTCCAGCGTATCTACTACTCCTCCCAGTTTAGTATCGTCCGCAAATTTGCTGAGAGTGCAATCCAGACCATCCTCCAGATCATTTATGAAGATATTGAACAAAACCGGCCCCAGGACCGACCCCTGGGGCACTCCACTTGACACCGGCTGCCAACTAGACATGGAGCCATTGATCACTACCCGTTGAGCCCGACAATCTAGCCAGCTTTCTACCCACCTTATAGTGCATTCATCCAGCCCATACTTCCTTAACTTGCTGACAAGAATACTGTGGGAGACCGTGTCAAAAGCTTTGCTAAAGTCAAGAAACAATACATCCACTGCTTTCCCTTCATCCACAGAACCAGTAATCTCATCATAAAAGGCGATTAGATTAGTCAGGCATGACCTTCCCTTGGTGAATCCATGCTGGCTGTTCCTGATCACTTTCCTCTCATGCAAGTACTTCAAGATTGATTCTTTGAGGACCTGCTCCATGATTTTTCCAGGGACTGAGGTGAGGCTGACTGGCCTGTAGTTCCCAGGATCCTCCTTCTTCCCTTTTTTAAAGATTGGCACTACATTAGCCTTTTTCCAGTCATCCGGGACTTCCCCGGTTCGCCACGAGTTTTCAAAGATAATGGCCAATGGCTCTGCAATCACAGCCGCCAATTCCTTCAGCACTCTCGGATGCAACTCATCCGGCCCCATGGACTTGTGCACGTCCAGCTTTTCTAAATAGTCCCTAACCACCTCTATCTCCACAGAGGGCTGGCCATCTCTTCCCCATTTTGTGATGCCCAGCGCAGCAGTCTGGGAGCTGACCTTGTTAGTGAAAACAGAGGCAAAAAAAGCATTGAGTACATTAGCTTTTTCCACATCCTCTGTCACTAGGTTGCCTCCCTCATTCAGTAAGGGGCCCACACTTTCCTTGGCTTTCTTCTTGTTGCCAACATACCTGAAGAAACCCTTCTTGTTACTCTTGACATCTCTCGCTAGCTGCAGCTCCAGGTGCGATTTGGCCCTCCTGATTTCATTCCTACATGCCCGAGCAATATTTTTATACTCTTCCCTGGTCATATGTCCAACCTTCCACTTCTTGTAAGCTTCTTTTTTATGTTTAAGATCCGCTAGGATTTCACCGTTAAGCCAAGCTGGTCGCCTGCCATATTTACTATTCTTTCGACTCATTGGGATGGTTTGTCCCTGTAACCTCAACAGGGATTCCTTGAAATACAGCCAGCTCTCCTGGACTCCTTTCCCCTTCAAGTTAGTCCCCCAGGGGATCCTGGCCATCCGTTCCCTGAGGGAGTCGAAGTCTGCTTTCCTGAAGTCCAGGGTCCGTATCCTGCTGCTTACCTTTCTTCCCTGCGTCAGGATCCTGAACTCAACCAACTCATGGTCACTGCCTCCCAGATTCCCATCCACTTTTGCTTCCCCCACTAATTCTACCCGGTTTGTGAGCAGCAGGTCAAGAAAAGCGCCCCCCCTAGTTGGCTCCTCTAGCACTTGCGCCAGGAAATTGTCCCCTGCGCTTTCCAAAAACTTCCTGGATTGAACAGCCTGGTCATTGGATTTTGTTTTGTATTAAACTGAAATAGTTTGAAATTTCAGCACAGGATTCTTGTGATGCACTCAGCTTATTTTGTTACAATTTATCTAGGATTCTTGAAAAAAATTAAAGCTGCTCCTGATCCACTGTATGCTATTTCCAGTCCTTCCCATCTGCCAGCACTGGGCCCAAAGAACAGGGGAATGTATCATGATCAGTGGAACTGGACTCAGAGGGTCCATGTTCCCTGAGGTATTGTTATTGAGAGGACACCAGAGGAACAGGGAATGGGAGGAGTTAGGTTGGAAGCAACTCAGCCACATGAACAAAGCGGAGCACAGCATTTAGTAAATAGTTCCACTTGTTCAACTTAACCTGCATTCAGCTTTATTCTTTGTTAATGAAACATGATGGCGGCATTCTCTGAAGTGCATCAGCTGGCAGAGCGAGTCATGGAACTCAGTCTGAAGCTCCCAGAGTCCTGGATTTTGCAGACACAAACCTAGCCCAGCAATGAACCAAGTGGAAGGAGGAGTTCCATCTGTACACAGATCTGGCCACACAAGAGGACAACAGCAGGAAAATAAAACCCTTCTTTTGCCATATTGGGGAACCAAGCAGAGGGGCCCACTCTGCCGTAAGCCTGGTTGCACCGAGATCATGCAAGGTAACTACAGAAGAGGGACAATTGATCCAAAGGCAAAGGAGACACGTACAAGCCAAAGACACAAGACCCAGAGAGCCTATGGAGATACACGGATCATCACAGAACAGAGAGACCAAGAACTATCCAGAGGCCAGCCCCACAGGGAGGGAGGAGACTCCATAGAGACACCGTTTGCTAGACTTGAAGATAGGTGAAAGGAAGACCCAGAGACATTAGTCCCAGTGTGGTTGCTGTTGAGGATATTAAACTATATCAAAGACTACTTAATCAGCTGAATCTTATAAGGACAAGACTCCAACTCAGCTATGTGCTAGCAACCTCTGGCTGAAGGGACAGGTTGTTGAGGGCTTGGCTTTAATTATTTGTTTTTAATGTTTGTAGTAAAATGTTTGTAAAATACAGAAGATGTATCATAATCCGTGGAACTGGAGTCAGAGGAACCATGTTCCTCAGAGGGACTGTTATTGAAGGACACCAAGGGTACAGGTGGAGTTAGGCTGGAAACAGTACACAGGATTCAATGAAGTTCCACTTGTTCAACTTAACATATATTAAGCTACTTTCTTTGCTAATAGAGCAGGGACCACCCTGAAATGAGGGCTGAGCATGAATGTTTTAGCAGGACCAGTAGGATCTATTGACCAGGGGGTAAGGCTGCCCAAGGATGTGCTAATTGGTAAATGAATTGATTTTTGTTTTGTTTTATAGAACATCTTTTTTCTTTTTTGTCCTTTCACCGGTAAACATCTTCCCATTAGTGCCTTGCACTAGGAAGCATAGTTTTGTATTTTTGACTGGGTTTTGTTTTTGTTTTCTTCATAGTGAACTGTGTATTATTTGCACTGAAACTGTTCTCAGAAACAGGGCAACACTTCTTGGGTTAGGTCCTCAACTGAGGACCTGACACATTGTGTATATGTAGTCACAAGAGCTGAATGCACTGCTCTACATCACTAGCTGATTACTCAGATTTATCTACTACTAAACAGATGATGTCACAGGCCAGATCAAAACCATGCTGACCTACAAATCCAGGTTGGCCCCTACAGTTGCCTTACAGAGAACAATTTACAGTTAGATGGAGAAACTGAGGCACAGAAAGGGTAAGTGACTTTACCAAAATCGTAATGCTAGCTTCTGGTAGTGCTCGGATAGAACCCCAATTTTCTGACTCCCAGTCTTGCCTTTTAACCATTACACTATTCTTTAAAATGGCAAAATTTCACCATTTTTGCAAATCTTGGTTTTCACATGTGAATAATTGGTAAGTAAAAACGGACACTTCTTTTCCCTAGTCTTTTAATTTCAGAAATTGCCAGCACAAGGCATGTCCTAAATGTAATATGAACCTCTCACAACTCAGACCACTAATAGCTGGTTTTTCATTTGTACATAATAAAGAAGGATCTTTTAAAAAACCTATCCATGTATCTTCAACCACCATAAAATTTTCTTCTACCTTCTCTCTAGTGACTTTTTTGACATGCTGGTGTAAATGTTTCATCTGAGATTTAAAACTTGGAAAAGTCTCAAGGAATAATTTCTGGCTAGCACCAATCTTTAACATATCAAAAAGTGATATTTTTACTCTGTCTTGGTCTTTATTTTTATCCTTTGGATCAATTCCCTAAAAGATTTCCATACTTTGGCCTTTTCCCTTCTTTCAAGCTGTAAGTATGATCCTCACTACATCATTGACTTCCTGACTTTTTTGCCCTCACCAATTTGAGCAATAATAGATTGCCCTTGCCTAAAATCACTCTAGACAGAGACAGCTCGGGGATTAACTCCACTTTCAGGAAATATATGTTGTCTTCCACTAAGTCAAATTGTCAGTGGGATATGCTTTTTCTTCTCCGTGTATGTTTTATCATATTAGCTGTAGTCTAGATTGAACTTCTATGCATTTAGTAACATTTGAATTTCCTACTGTCTAATAGGATCTTTAGTGGTTTCCCCTTTACATAAAGGGTATACTAGCTGTGGTTTAGAGTCAGTATGTACTATATCACACGGACAAGGAATAATATATGTGCTGTTAGATTTATTTCTCTGAGCACATCAAACTGCCATTCCAGTGTGTGTCCCTTCCCTTCCTCCCACAATGACTTTTATTAAAATATCTAGCTCATATGTAGGGCTTTTAATCTTCAAAGCACTTTATAGATACTAATCAAGGAAATCTCACACCAGAGATGTGGATAGGCAAGCACTATTATCACCATTTTAAGGATACAGAAACAGAAGCAGAGAGACTGAAAATGTCAAGTCTTGCGAACCCTCTCCTAAAAATGAATATTTCCAGGGATTTTCTCCTTTACCTGAATATAAATTATAAAAGCAGTGATCTTGAAAATATAAAATTTGTTTTTATGACATGCTTATTACACACTATTTATTATTAATTATTATTTATCATTACAGTATTTTTATTACATTATGAAAACGGCAACATTCTTCCAAGATCTCACTTTCGTAGCTTGAATCACTTTGAATAAGCCTGTTATAAGACAAGGCTCCTATGTTTCATCAAGGAGTATCAGATGTGTAACAGCATGAAGGTATTTAAGAAGCCAACTCAAAGAGTTCCTCCTACACACGGTATTGAGCAGTCCAGGCAAACAATGCACATTACAACAAAGCTTAAACTTGTTCTTCATAATAATTTTAAAAACAACACTAGCTGCCTATTTAATTTTAAAAACAGCAAAAAATATCCGTAAAAAGAAAAGGAGTACTTGTGGCACCTTAGAGACCAACAAATTTGTTAGAGCATAAGCTTTTGTGAGCTACAGCTCACTTCATCGGATGAGCTGTAGCTCAAGAAAGCTTATGCTCTAATAAATTTGTTAGTCTCTAAGGTGCCACAAGTACTCCTTTTCTTTTTACGGATACAGACTAACGCGGCTGCTACTCTGAAACCTGTCAAAAAATATCCACCTCCCTTTCCATTTCTTATAAGGAGTCTTGAAGTTTAAATTTCCTGAGTTGTGACAGATGGGCTTGCTTTGATCTGCTTAGCTCTTGGAAGTCCAGGGGCCCCGTGCTGCCCGGGGTCCCTAGGGACAGCTCTGTCTACCATTAGGGAATTTTTTCCCCAAGAACCCGCTGTAACATTCCATGAACCCCCTGGGGTTCACGGACCCCAATTTGGGAACCACTGGTATAGAGGATTCACTCAGGAGTTTCTGGACTCTTTGCTGTACTCAGACCACACCTCTTTCTTGATATAGAGTCAAATTTTCTAATGACCACTCAAAGTTGCATCCACAACAATTTGCATGAGCGAACCATGGGCATTTACACTTCCAAATTGTTTTTCGTTTCTTGAATTTATACAAATTAGCACTCTTGGAACCTTTGAGTCCCTCTTTTAACTGTTGTCATCACAGATTTGGACTGATTGCAAAATGTAAATAACAGTGCTTAGCCACTCTTGTAAAGTGCTTTGATATATTTGGATGAAAAGTGCTATAAAAGTGAAAAGTATATACTATATATACTGATATATATTTTATATTATTTTTATAGTAAAAGAATCAGGGCTTTATAAATTAATATGATAGGAGATATATTAGCAAACAGCTTTTAATAGCCCCTCCTTAAAGTACTGAACCAAGATGTGAGTTGCTCCACAACCCATTAGTGTCTATAAAATGTGCATTTGGGGACACACCCATATACTGGAACACACACATTCAAATACCTGGTGGCTATGCCTAAAACCACTTAGGATTGTTCAATTTTTCTTCAATAAAACACACACACACACACACACACACACATATATTTTGAGGAATTTGTAACAAATTTATCACTTTCACTTTTATTTTCAAAATGAACTTGTACCCAAGCAAAAATTTGTAGGTTATGCTGGATTATAAATTTGCTGTCTGATGGGGATCAGTATCATTCATTCTGAGTAATAAGAATAGTTCTTTGTAGTGGAGGAAAAACAGATCTCAAAATTTTCTTGTGATTTTGAATATTAAGATGACACTGATCATTAACAGACAATAGCTACACAGTAGTGAGCTTGCAGTGGCTCTATATTCTGTCTCCACTTCAAGAGTTGTAGAAGAAAGGAAGGGTTAGATAAAACATATGTTGGAACTCATTACCTCCACCAAGATACCAAGAAAAAACAAAAGGCTTCATTGCTCAGAGATCAATACTATTTAATGGCTGAGCATAGTGGAGAAACAGAGATAGTTTCCAGAATAAAATTAAGTAGATTTGTATGGAAAAAAGAAACAAACTAATAACTATCTGTTCGTAAATGACGTGATGGTTTAAGATGGTTAGTATTTTTCCAGTTGGCAAGTGTTTTTAATTTGTTAAACATGTACATTATTATAAAATAGATTTCCCACATATTTAAAGGATATGGAATGTTAGCATTTCAAATGATTTTCTGGTTTTTGATTCAACAACCTCATTTACTATCCAAGCTTTCTAATGTCTAGACTGCAATATATCTTTATCCAACACAATATAAAGCTAAAATATGGTTATTAAACTGATTGCAGGCTAGACTGTAACAGATAGACACAAGAGCCCTATAGAAAGCTGTGATGCTATGGTGCCATTTCAGAAAAAGCTGGGTGAGCATGGGAGAGGGGCAGGATGACACTGGAAGTGGGGACTTTGCAAACCCCTCTTTCCTAAGGCACTGTGTTTGTGTTTCCAAAGTATTCTATCACACATCCTTTTTCATTAATAAGGCCCCAAACCTGAAAATATATATGGGTTAACTTTAATGCTTAACTTTAATTTAACGGGCCATATGAGTACTTAAAGTTAAGCACATGTGAAAGTGTGAGCAGGAAATGCACCTGAATTAGTATATAAGCCCTGAAAATAGGGGAAGGTAGCTCTAGAGAAGATCTCAGTGATGATTCAGGATTACAGGTAGTGGTAAGTAACCAAAGCTGAATAATACAAAAAATACTTACCATTGCTCATTTAAATTTTTGCAAAAGTCAAGTCTGGAGGGGACAAGTGTCTCCTGTATATGATATGCAACATCTTTGTGTGCTAATTAAGATGCCAGAACTTTTCTTTAAGATGACCTAGTTTCTAATGATATAAGGCATATATTTTTAGCCATGATGGTCTAGATGTTGAGCTTTAAAATGATCATTCCTTGGGTCTAACAATGCTTTTTTTGGCATAGAACAAATCTTACACTGAAACCAGTATAATGTTGTCACCATCTACATTTTGAGCTCTAACTTCAAGAATGGAGTATATGAAGCTTAAAAGTTTTCTTATGTGCTATGCAAGGAAAGTGTAGATCTCTGTTACCAATAACAGATGCTATGCAGAGCCAGGGAAACAATTTGGAGAGTGGTGGGGATAAGTTAGGACCTGACCTGCCAGAAAACCACTATGTAGAAGAGCCAGAAAAATAACATTTCTGGTCCTGGTTTCTTGCTGTCTGAGTCAACAGGGATAGGTATGCTGCAGAGGTATTGGTTTTAGCATGTGGGAATAGGAAATACCTTATGTCACTGAACAGTGGCTCTTCTAACAAATTAAGAAGAGATATTGGCAAGATCCAAATGAGTACAATGAAGTCCTTTTTGTCTGGAAAGATGAGGAGTCAGGAGCGTTTGTAGGATGTAAAAAAGGCAGAATGGGGATTCTCATGGCTGTAACCAAGCTGGGGATGGTTTCCCCTCTCTTCCCCCAAAACACAAAGACCAAACATTTTTAACAAAATCACAGATGAAAAGCTTTCTTTCCTCCAATAGAAAAAAGAAGCAAAGTAAGAAATATATATATAAAAAAATCAACCTAAGTAACTTGACTAAGACAAATATTTACACGCAGTGGTGTAGCCCATAGGGCTAGCTTTCCTTTACTATATTCACTGCCTTGCTGCTATCATATTCAGCAGCAATGCAAGGAACCTACAGGCTAGTCTCTACGTAAAAGAATAAATGGACACAAATCAGACGTCAGGAATTATAACATTCAAAAACCAGTTGGAGAACACTTCAGTCTCTCTGGTCATTCGATTACAGACCTAAAAGTGGTTACACTTCAACAAAAAAACTTCAAAAACAGACTCCAACGAGAGACTGCTGAATTGGAATTAATTTGTAAACTGGATACAATTAACTTAGGCTTGAGTAGAGACTGGGAGTGGATGGGTCATTACACAAAGTAAAACTATTTCCCCATGTTTATCCCCCCCCACTGTTCCTCAGACGTTCTTGTCAGCTGCTGGAAATGGCCCACCTTGATTACCACTACAAAAGGTGTCCCCCCCCCCCCGGCTCTCCTGCTGGTAATAGCTCACCTTAAGTGATCACTCTGGTTACAGTGTGTATGGTAACACCCATTGTTTCATGTTCTCTATGTATATAAATCTCCCTAGTGTATTTTCCACTGAATGCATCTGATGAAGTGAGCTGTAGCTCACGAAAGCTTATGCTCAAATAATTTTGTTAATCTCTAAGGTGCCACAAGTATTCCTTTTCTTTTTGCGAATACAGACTATCACAGCTGCTACTTTGAAACCTGTAAGACATTGGTTTCAGCAGTTATCATGAGTCTTGAGGCCTATGAACTTTGGCATAGATAAATGGCCCAACGGTAACCCCTAAGCTTTGGGGAACTGGACTTAGAGTGTAAGGGGGAATTTTGTCCATAATGACATCAACCAACCACAGAAATATGAGCTAACACCAGCTTGTTGAAAGTTTTGGGAAAAAACATCCAACCACAAGAGTGCCATGACAACTAATTGACATATATGATGGGCTGAAATCATTAATATACTAACCTATAGAAGAAGGACACCTCAACATTAATAAGGAAAGGAAATACAAATAAGGAAGAGGGGAGAAAACCCTACTGAATATGAATTAGGCATGGTAGCATCAGTGTAACATATTATAAAAGTGGTATCCCAGGCTGTGGACAGGAGGAGAGAGAGAGAGATGTAGCCCTTGGGAAGTGCCAGAATGATGGCCACTGGTGAGGATGAGGAAGATGATGGTGGTGATGAGGAAGATAATGGCTAACATTTCAGGTTGTTCTTCAAGGAATGGTGTGAGTACGGATGTTCAGATGTACTTTCTGTATTCTCTCTACCTACTTTACTGAGTTAGAGTGTTTGTGACTGTGCTAGGTGTATTAATAAATTATTTGTAAATATAGGAAAGTTCCTATAGTATGAGTGTTGCAACTCTGCAAATTGGGGTTCCCAACTACGCAGTGATTTTAATAATACTGAGCCTGATCTTTGGACAAGAACCTGTCAAACCTCAAAGTGATAACTGAGGGTTCTTGTACATCATCTATAGATCAGGCGACAATGGAGTAAAAGTGAGAAAACAAGCTATTGGAACATTTTTGAACCTACATTAAAATTTGATTTGAGAGAGACATGATGATTCAGATCAGTTCTTATTTATCTGAAGCAGTTAGGCTATCCTAAGATTACAGTAAAATTGCAGCCAGCATGTAATGAATTCTGATATCTAACGAAGTTCTGTTTACAGTGAAGTTTTCATAAATTCTAATAATCTGAAGATGTTATAGAAACAAAGAGGCTTCCAACATTTATTCATGATGATTAAAAAGATGTGCCATAAAAGAGTTTAGTAAAGCCAGAAAGCCAGATGAAATGTCACAATGATTTACTTTAAAAGATGAACATACAACTGGCAACATTTTAAATGTTAAATATAAGTGAAATTACACAGGTGCACCTTAGACTGAATTTATCTGACAGTATAGAACTGAGGCCTTATTGAGATCACAGCTGGTTACAGTATGGGACCCCATAGTATTTCAAGATATGCTCCCTACTGGGAAAGCTGTTTTAAATGTGATTTCTATGCACTTTTGTATCATTACTGTTTTAAAAACTTATTTGGTTCCCTTTTTAAATGTGCTGATTGTAATTTCCTTGTTCACAAATATGCTGAAGCCTTTGTACTGTTTCACCACAAGTGAATTCATATAAAAATGATTTTTTTTTCTTTTCTTTTCCCTTTATCTTGTGAATTGTCTTTTTAGGGACAACATTTCCTATTTCTGTACTTAGTAGATATATTGAAAATGAAGAAACAAAGGAATTTACACAGAGAAGACAAGCAGAACAAGAACATCTTGTAGACATCATAGGTTTTTTTTAAACAAAGTCTAGAATAAAATTTTGTATGCATGCTGAAAGGCCCTCTGTTCCATCCAGGCTTATACTAAAGTTAAGACCAATCACGTTTAAGAAACATTCATCTAGAGGATCTTGAAAATCCACTAAATGTTACCTCTTCTACCTAAATAGCCACATTATTCTAATCAAAAAGAAAACACTTGCCATGTTCAGAATGTTACTTACTGTACGGTAAATGTGGTTCTTTGAGATGTTAGTGTAGATCTTATTGTAGGCGTGTATGTGCCTCTTGCACTTGCGACTAGAATTTTGGACATATGACACTGTGCCTCCTTGTACTCCCATAAAGGGCAAAGAGGCTGTGATCCTCCCTCAGTTGCCTTGGAATTCAAAGCCATGTTGCTAAGGACTTTGAAAAACAGGGATGGAGGGCAGGTCGTGGGATCCACAGTGACACCATCTAGAAGAACCACAGTTACTGTAGGATAAGTAAGAGGTCATTTACCTATAACTGGAGGTTCTTCAGGATGTGTGGTCCATATCTGTATTCCACTGTGGCTTATGCAGTGCCTGAAGTCGAAGAATTTGAAAGTAGTGTCCATTGGTCTAGGATGCACCCTGGCTTGCCTCATGCCTCCAACCAAGGTGATAAAGGGCAGGGTGGACCAACTGCCTCTTCAGTTACTTTTCCACTGTGAATTAGAGCAGATCCACAGCAGAGAAGAAGGAGAGCAGGTAATGGAATACTGACAGAGACCACACATCTTGAAGAATCTCCAGTGACTGGTAAGTAACCTCCTCTTCTTCTGCAAGTAACCTCCTTCTTCTGCACCAAAAAAATCAAAAATTTTGCAACAAAAAAAATTCTGTGCACAGTATATTCAAATTCTGCGTATTTTATTTGTCAAAATTATGCAATATAATCACACCAGTTTCAATTATTTTTGGTAATTTATTTCAAAATACCTGTGGACAAGTATGTCTGTAACAATACAGACAACAAAAAGTTTCAGGAAATGTTTTTTGACAAATAGATTCCTTACTAGGCATATTAATACAGAACTTTGATTAATAATTATTTAAATGACAGTACAGAATCATATTTCCCACACCCGTCACAAGCAGTGCAAAGGCTTGGGGAAGTCAGGGATAACAAAGGAGCTGAGGGAGAGGGAAGTAATTGCTGGGAAGGAGTCAGGGTGTGAACTTGGAGGGTTGTTGGGCATGAGTGGGAAAAGTATGGGACAGGTTTTTTGGGGGGTTAGGGAGAGACTGGGGAGCTTCCCCCATGGAGACCCTGGCTGATCCCTAGCCTCTCCCATTCAGTCAGGCACATATGCCCCTGTCCACATGTCCCTCCACCCCCACTCAGACACCCCCCTGTTTCTGTGTGGTCCTGCACACTCTCCTCTGTCTCCAAGTGACCCTGCACTTCCCTCCCCCGTGACTCTGTGCCGCCACTCCCATTCAGCCCCTGCCCCAGTCTGTCCTCCCCCACTAGCCCTTATGAGTCCCTGTCTCACAGCAACCCCACGCTGTCTGTCGCCCCATAGCCCCCATCTCCTGACTTGGCCCAACAGGCGCTGTGAAGAAGGCAGGCTCTTTCTCTTCCTTAGCTGGCCGGGAGCTGCTGCTCTGTTCTATCACCACACTGCCCTCTGGTGGGCAAAAGGCAGGACCGCAGCAACTTTCCAGCCAAAGTTATTTTCTGCTGAGGCTACTCTGTTCTAGCGCTGTAGCACCCTCTAGTGGGCAAATGGTGGAACTTCAGCATTTTTCTGAGCAAAAAATTAAAAATATGCATGGCTTATTAATTATGCACGGAATGGTGCAGAATTCCCCCAGGAGTATATTGTATTCCACTGTGGATGGTTGACAGGCAGTACCTAAGTAGGAGGAGGATGCTAGGAGGATGCTGGTAGGGCTCAGCAGAGAACCTCTGTCCCAAAGGAGGCATTGGCAGCCCAGTCCTGCACCAGGGCATAATGCCCTGCAAACATGTGAGTGGAACTCCACGTGGCCGTTTTACAGATGTCCAGGAAGGGTATGTCCTGAAGACACACTATGGTCATTGCTCAGGCTCTAGTGGAGTGAGCTCTTACGCCTGTAGTGGGAGGGAGGTTCGAGAGCTGACAGCAGAGTAGAATGCTGCCAGATATCCATTTGGAAATTCTCTGAGTGGTGATGGCATGCCCTCTTACTCTTTCTGCTATAGCAACAAACAGTCTCGGAGACTTCCTGATTGGTTTTGTTCTCCGAAGGTAAAAGGCCAAAGCTTGTTGAACATCGAGGGAGTGGAGCCTATGTTCTTCTGCAGATGCATGCAGTTTTGGGAAGAATATAGGTAAGTGAACGGATTGGTTAAGGTGAAATTCCAAAACTATTTTATGGACAAATTTGGGGAATAGGTGTAAAGAAGCTTTATCTTTATGGAACACCATATATGGAGGGTCTGCCATCATTGCTTCCAGCTCACTGACCCTTGTTGCTGATGTGATAGCTACAAGAATGGCGATTTTCATGGAGAGGAGGGACATGGAGCAAGTAGCTAAAGGGGGAGCCTGATTAGTACCAAAAGAACAAGATTCAGGTCCCAGTGGGGCACAATCTTCTGAGGAGGCAGGAAAGTTCTTATCAAGCCTTTCCAGAATCTGTTCAATAGTGGGCGTGTGAAAATGGAGTAGCCCTGATCAGGTAGATGATGTGCACTGACCACCATTCAGTGGACTCATAATGAGCTTAGGGATAGACCCAATGTCTTCAAAGATAGGATACAGTCTAGGATGAGGGGAATATCTGTAGCTTCTGACAGAATGCCTCTTTGCTGTGACCAGGACAAGAAGCATTGCCATTTAGCTAGGTAACATTTTCTAGTAGAGTTCTTTCTTTTATTAGAGAGGATGTTTCATTTGTCTGAGGAGCATGCATGTTCTAGGAACGATGCCATCCAAATACCACACCGTGAGGTGGAGTGGTCGTGTATTTGGGTTTTTGATCTTGCCATTGCACTGGGTCAGGAGGGTAATCGGCAGGAGAGATGATATGTGCAGGAGGTTGGGGAACCAGAACTGTCTGGGCCAGAAAGGGGCAATGAGGATGACTGTTGCACTATACTTTTGGATCTTGTGTAGTACTTGCGGTAGAAGTGGCAGTGGAGGAAAGGCATAGTTGAACTGGTCTGACCAAGTAAGGAGGAGAATATCGCCCTAGGATTGGTAGCGTAAGGCTCCTCTGGAGCAATACATGACATATTTGCTGTTTTCTTGGACGTATCCCATCCTGAAAAAAACAGAGACCACGATCAAGGGCTCAGAGTTGTTCAGCCAGAGGACAGACTGTGCTCTGTACTCACTGAAGGATTCAAAAGCCACCTTTTGCTCTCTGGGGATATACACTCCATTACCGGGACCACCTCAAGAAGTGTGGACATCTCGAGAGTCCAGAATGCACATCAATGCCCTGGAACTATGGACAATACAGAAGGCATGCAAGTCCTTTCTTCTGTTCAACCACTTTCACCATGTCCTGATAATATTTGGCCAGGAAGGACTGGCCATTAGTCCCTGCAGGGAAGCAATGGAGTGTGACTTTCTCACACAAGGTCAAGCCTTTTGGGGTCCTTGTGGCTACTCTTACTCAACTTTAACTTTTATTGTACCATTGACACAATTAAGGAACCCCGGGCTGAGGTGGGTGTAGAAGTACTCAAATCCTGTGGCAGGTGCCTGGTACCACTTCTCCACCCATTTTGCAGCAGGACCAGAAGCTCACAGACATCATATAGCTTATGGATTTCTTCAATATGACTGATTTTTCAATCACCAATGTCTCAACAATTATCACAAGTAGCTCCTGGAACACTTTGAAGTCATCGTGTGCCAATGATATCGTTTCATCAAGTAACAAAGATGAAAGGCCCCATGGCGGTAATACAGGGGGCTGGTGCTGCTCTGTCCCTGGAACTCTGGCATCGGTGGTCAAGCCAGGAGTGCTGACTGGGAGGGTAACCTCTTCCTCTTCTTTGAATGTGGTGGAAATCAGCTTCCTGATGCCTGAGTTAGCGGGACCAGGTAATCTAGTAGGGCCATGGTGTCATGCTGTAGGAATAAGGCTGGCTTGTTGGTAATTGTCAGTCCAGGGTTATTCCTGATGGACAGGTGGTGGCTGAGTCCTGTAGGATAAGGTGTTAGTTATCTCTATGGTATTGATCACTGACCTCAGAGAAGGCGGCTCTCTACTGGATGTTGGGAAAATGTATGCCACAGTGATGGTGAGGAGAAGTAGACCTCCTCCAGGGTAGTGCCAAAATATAAAGTGTTCTCCGTATCAGAGTCTTTACTGGTGCAGGTAGGTGTTTTGGTACCAACGGTGATCTTCGTCCTCTGGGGTCATCCTCCTCTGTGGGCATGAACACTGATGGGTGCATCATCAGAGCAGGGGTTCATGCTGGAGGAGTCTGCTGCACTGTAAGCTACTCCTTTTCCCCAACCCTCGATGCTATGAGGTACATGGTGGATTTATCTTCAGCGACCATACAGTATCTGTCCTTATGGGAGGACACTGAGTTCCATCTGGAATCTCTGCTTCTGTTTGGAGCGGACCTTTTTGGAGCCAGATGTAGACGCTAGAGGAGGTGCACCATTTTCAACTGCTGAGGACAGTTCTGGTGCCAGTGGTATCAATATGAGTACTAGTGCTGGGTAGCAGTGCCATCTTCTCTGTACTGGTCTTTGGTGTTGCTTTTCTGCTAGATGGGGTGCTAAATGAAGCTGGCTTGTCTGAAAGCACAACTCGAGAACTGATCTCAGGGTCTGATGACACCTTCATGGAGTGTCCCAGAAGATGGAGGTTTAGCTTTGCATCTTGCAACTTACACATTCTCATGGAGAATGACAAGCTGACAGAGAATCTGCTCAGTATAGGAGATGTCCCCACACAGGAGAGAAACCTGCTGTTTCCTTCTTTCAGAGGGATTAGTCCATCACAGGATGAACAGGGCTTAAATCTTGCCATGTTAAAGGATGCTGTACAAGGGTGTATGAGGGGTTCTAACCAGTTCAGTTCTAATGGATGGAAACAGTTCATGGCAGTCAATACAAAAGATGAGAAGTAGTTCTGAAGATTTTCCCAAAGATTTGTAGAAGTTTAGCTAAAGCTAAGAACTAGTGGGTTGAACAATTGCCAGGTTCCATCTCACTGCCACCCGGTAAGAGGGAACTGAGGGAGGGTTGCAGACACCTTGCCCTTATGCCCTTGTATGGGAACACGAGAAGGCACAAAGTATATACATGTAACCCTGGTTGTCAGCGGGTGGGATCAAACCGGGGACCTCAGTGCATGAGCCTCTACCGCGTGAGCTAAAAGCCATCTGGCCGTTAGCTAAGGCTGTAGCTTTTTTTAATCTCTTTTTTTAATCTCTCTTTTTAAGTGGTCTCAGTGCCTCTAGATGGAACAGAACATCACATCCAATTTAAAAATGTGTGTGGGTTACATACACACCCCCACAGACACTGGTACTCAAAAACCCTCCAGTCTTACATGCATGAGGGAGGTGCACAACTACAGTGGGAACACACTGGCGTACTCAATGGAGAACCTATGTTACTATATATGGCTAAATTTTTTAAGTGGTACACGTGGAATTTTGCCCACAAAACCTACTAACTATAATGGGATTTATGCAGCAGACTTCTTGCACATTGCTTTGAAAATATAGTCTTTAAGGTCTGCAATTTGAAGGTTTTCACATGGACTGAATGGAGTCCTCAAGAAAGTGCATGATAACACCATTTTGATCTTTGATGAGACCTCAGGCCAAGCTTAGTTGATTTCTTCAATTTAGTTCTTAATCTTCATACAATTTAAGGATATTGAAACTTGCCTCTCTAGAGGGCAAAGAAATTGGCAGGACACCTAAATGATCTCACTAACACTTTGTGCAGTATAATGATATTATATCATATTTCTGTGGGAGATTAACCTGATCCATAAGTTAATGCATACTGGTGCATAATTCAATTCTTAAAACAGAAACTCTTCCATTACAGTTATAACAATAACAAAATAAAATGTAATACCTCTCACTGACTTGGAAAGGAGGAGGACATTATATTTAATATAATTTGCAATACTATTTCAAAACTGAACAATAAGCAGATCTAAATAAGACAGAAGATGGCCTGCAGAAAGAGGTGAAAAGTAAGAATTAAAAATATTAATGAATTCACAGTTGAATAGATATCTATACAGAAATGCAGGGAATAAGGGAAATAATTAAGATGGATTACAGTAGAGAGTACAGAATTCCTAATAATGTATTTTGGGGAACAACAGGCCTACTAAATAATGAAAGAGCAATGCAGTTGGCAGTTGCAGGAACACTACTAGGGTATACAGCCACACTCCATCTGAACAGAAGGAGGCAGACAGTGCTCCTGAAGAGGAGATCCATGGATTGGGGCAATAGGATTGGATTGCTCTAATCAACCTCCCACAGCAAGAAGATAGAAAACCAGAACTGCTGAGGTTTGCTGTAGTTTATGATGCTATGGAAAAGCCTTCACAGGTAAATGGTAGGTTTGATTCATTTTAAATTAGTAATGTGTTTAAGCTGCAAAATTCACCTCCCATTGACTTCATTAGACCCCTATTGTTTGTTTTATGCACAATTTTTACGAACAGCAATTTGTAAAACACTGAATAAACTTTATAACAACAACATTCTCTTTTGTTAATGACAGTAGGAATTCCCAATTACCAACCTGAAGAACATCTCCAAGGTCTGCAGTGCTAATATCCGGATCTTCAGTTGTATTAAAAGGAACAGGAGTTATTCTTACAAGGGTAAGCACTCTGGGTTCTGGATATCTCCATAACATTATTCCTGGACTATCCTCAGTTTCATTGTAAAACACAACTTCATAGGCACTCGGTAGTTTCTGCGCTTCTGTCAAATGAAAGAAAGCTATAATTGGTTATGTAATTTCTAAAAAGGAACAGGCTGGTTTATGAGACAAAAGTATTTAAAAACAAATCTCTTACGATCAAAAGGAGAGAAAATAAAAAAGCAATTTCCCTGACTTTTAAAAGATTGCAGCTAAATGGAAAAAAATCAAAAAGACGTTGATGCAACAGATGTTATTTTCAATTGCTTTACCAAAAAAGGTAAAGAACTTCGTAATAGATAAGTGATCTTTAAAAGTTTACTATTGTACTTACTTTGTAATTTAAAATAATAATAATATTCTTCCTACCTGCATCTTGTATGTACTGGAACAGGCCTGTTCTCAGATCATCTGACGTATGCTCAGTTTTTGAGGTTTGATTCCTTTCCATAGGAGACCGAGTCTGGTATGTTTGATCAGAGATCAGCGTTTCCATCTTGCCTTGTTCAGTAAAATACCCTTGCAGAAGTTCATGGAGAAGAACTAAACAATTCAAATGTTCTTGACCCCAGAAGACCTTATTAAAAAAATAACGAAAAGAAAAAAACAGAACAGATGACAAAAATGTTGCTTTAAAATATGTAATTATTTTAAACAAATTAACAAAATAAGTAAATAAAATCAATAAAAATAAAAACCTATATAGAATATCAGGGTTGGAAGGGACCACAGGAGGTCATCTAGTCCAACCCCCTGCTCAAAGCAGGACCAATCCCCAATTTTTTCCCCAGATCCCTAAATGGCCCCCTCAAGGATTGAACTCACAACCCTGGGTTTAGCAGGCCAATGCTCAAACCCCTGAGCTATCCCTCCCCGCAATATCTTTTTTTGCTGCATATGCTTCATATACTGTAACTTTCTGCAAACCTGCTAAATGGCAAAAAGATTCTAGCATGCCATTTGATAAATTTATCTTTTACTCCAGTCTAAGGTATTCATTTATTTTTATTATTTATTGAGTACCCTAAGCATACTATGCATCTCACATATATATAAAATAGACAGGAACTGAGCTCAAGTGTTTAGAATCTAAAGGCCTGCTCTGCACTTACTGTTGGGCATATTGCTTAGTGCTGGGAGTAGTCCTCCTAAGTCAGGTTTTAGGATAAGCTTATGGGGAAAGTAATTTTAACGTTTCAATTGTTCAGAGCACAGTGTTATAAAATGGGGCACTTAGGAATGTAATTCTTTGGAGAACATTAGGTCTGGTTCATTGAAATTGTCTTTGAGTGATATATATGTTTGGCAATAAGTTTCCATGGTAGATCTTTTAGTTACTGTTTTTATGGATTTTCTTCCTTTCATTTATACTTTTTCATTACACTTAAAATTGGTGGACAAGAGAAGGAAATTAAGAAGGAACAATGCAGAGAATAAGATGAAACCCCATGATATATATTTAGTGTTCCATGTTTTCAGTTTTTATTTGTAAAAAAAAAAAAAAAAATCTGGGAATTTTTCAGTGTTTATTTTCCAAACATTAAAACTGGTATGAAATATTGTTATTAAAAAAAAACCCCTTGGAAAAAAGAAAAAACAAAACTTTCATAATATACATTTTACTGAAGTATAATTTAAAGTTGTTTTTTATCTACAAAGCTATTTTTTGTCTTTCAGAGTTAGTAGGTTTTCCAGAGATCCTGGTTAGCGTACACTCGCATAATTTTCTTCAAAGTATCCTCACTCATGTTGAGCCTCTTGCTGTCTTAGAGGTAGTCCAACTTTGAAAATAAGCAATCTGCATCAATGGATTCGGGGGTACACTCAAAGTTTGCCGTGCCACTTTGCTGAATTTGGGAAGTGCATTTTGATGACTGGTCTAAAAAGCCAGCACATCCAGTTTCACATTGTCAGGATTAGGTGTGTTCATGTAAGTGGTAAGTTCCCCTTTCAGATTTGAAGTTTCATCTTTAGTGGCAAATGGTTGAAATACTCTGGCATAATGGTCGTAGTTTGCTGCAAAATTCACTTTGAGGAAGGGGTGAACACCTGGATGACATTGCAAACAGAATCTTTGGCACCAAACACTTTGGGCTTCAGATTACAGGCCACGGTCATTATTGAGCATTGTGTTGAGGTTTTGAATGCTTTTCTGATTTTCTCGTGTTCTGGAGTTGGAAGGATATTCAGAAACAGCTGGGTTTTCTCACTGTATGTTTCTCCTGCAGCTTTTGTGCTATACTCAGCTGACATTTTGGTTGTCAGGATCCGGTAAATGTCTGTATTGGCAAATGTGCTGGCACTTGCTGGAGAAAACTCCAGTGCTTTCTGTGTGTCACACAGTGTTCCCAAGTTTTCAGCAATGAACATTACAGTGGTGCACAGAATCAGCAGTCATTTTGGTTATTTGCCAGTCTCTTCAGAGTTTTTTCTTTAGAACCAAACAACTCAAGGTGATCTAGGAGATGCATTAGCACAGTCCACGCATTATTTACATGACAGGCAGCAAAGTATAAGCTCATCCACCGATGTGGCACAACAGGGGTAAGAAACAGAGGCAGTCGGCTCTGCACTTGTCTTGCACTGGGTAAAACAAAGCTTTCAACTTGTTCACATGCTTGAAAACAGCCCCAAATCCAATGATGCAAGATTTCATGTGTTGCATTTCTTCTGTAACAGTAGCTGACAGTGCAACATTAATCAGATGAGCAGGACAGGTAATACGTAGCAGCTCTGGTTTCTGATTGAGTTTAATCTCCCGTGCAAACTTAGCCATGTAGGAAGCAGAATCTGTGTTAGTTGTGGCCACATTTTTCCAAAGTAGTTTGTACATCTCAACCATGTCGGTTATTGCTGCCTCAACAAAACAGCTGTCAGCAGAGCAGATGAATGTCACATCAGCACAAAACAATGCAGGTTTATTCACTTTGAAATAACAATATGAAAACAAAAGGCCAAGCATCGGATGGTCCAAAACATCAAGAGACTCATCAAAAATCAGACTAGATACATTTCCATCAATTTGTTCCACCAGTTTAGATACTAAAGCATCATCATTTTCTTTCAGATACTTACAAGTGAGGTTATCTGCATTAGGAAGGGTTTTTGCTGCTGGACAGTATTGTTGCACAAAGTCACCAATACTTCCCTCTGCAATTAACAGCGGCTGCCCGGCAAAACAAAGAGCACCCACAGATTCATTGACACAATCGTGCTGTGTCCTCTACTTCATTAAAGCCCTGGTGAAAATGCCTGATATTGATTGTTTATCCCAAAACTCATTATCTTCCTTAAACTTCTTGTGTTGCTTACTTTTGACATGCTCCTTTATTCAATCAGCACAAGCACTGACTTCAATGCTGCGGTACTTGCAACGCAATGAATCCTCTTCACTTCTGTATTTACTTTTCTTGAAAATTTCTAAGCACTGATTTTCTTGTTGGTATTCTGGCCAACAAGATTTGCATTTTTGCCCCAAGTTTACCTTTTTCTTATCTTATCTATCTTTATCTGTGGAGGATTGATTGTTTAAATTGAGCGCCGCAATAAACGGATGCAAAGAAATAGGTGGGCAGCATTTCCTTGTGAGCTAGTCATAGCATGATATTAATGTTGTTTGATTTTCCAACCTCCACTGTGTGTATTCTGTGTTTTAGTCTGCAGAACTGCTTCAGTCTTAGAGCTGCAGGACTCAACAATCACATAAAGCGTTAGTGTTTAACAAAAATATGTATTTGAAAAAAATATTGAGTGGATTGATAAATGGGTGTAAGTCCATAAAAACAGAACTCCTTTAATTACAAAAACTGGTAATTTATTGGTGAAAATTGGTAAAAACTGAAAATGCAGAACAGCCTTAAAGAGTTGCCAGTGAACAGAAGTTAATAAATAGATAAACATGAATTATTTTATTTATTTAGATTTATTCAAACACACAAGAGATGCCTTTCCATAGTCTGCAGCCATCCTTGACATATCTTAAAAACATATCACAAATATTACTCTAAAAGTTCAGCAGTAAAATTCAGTATAACTCACTGCCAGCAAACCAGGCAACTTTAAAACTCAAATCCCCTTCACTCTCCAACAATTCTCCAGCAAGTCTGGAAGACAATCAGATTCAGGCTATTTTGGACATGGGGAGGTGCAGGTTCTGAATCATGCAGTTATTGACACAGTAGTCCCTCACTATCCTACAATTCATGAGCATGTGCTGATTAAAAAAGGTCTAATAAACCTAACACAGAGGATAAAGAATAGCAGCATGAAGTAAATTTCACAATATTTCTTGGGAGAGAAAGACCTGGATATGTTGCCCAAGCAAGAAACCACATAACAGTTATGAGTATCTTATTCCTGGTATTTGGTTTCTTTGGAAGGTAATCCAGTTCTCTTCTCACCCATAAAACCATCAAAAGAGAGAGCAGTGTGGTAGAACAGTAATGGAAAAAAAAAAAAACAGAATAAGAAGGTGGGAGTGACATCATGAGAAAAGGAAAGAAGAGAAGTTTAGAGAAAACAGGGAGGATTAGTGAAAGTGAGAGAACATGGGGAAAGCAGAGACACAGTATAGCAAAAATAGGTGGTGAAATAAAAGACAAAACCCCAGACCCAAATTCTTGTCCTCCCATTTCCTTGCTTTTTCTCTCATCCTCTCCCCAGGGAGGAAACTGTGTATATGTAGTGCAGTTTTATTTTGGTAGGGGTTTTTGTTTGTTTGTTTTTAATGTACATGCTACCATGTGTTTTAATTGAGATTCAGATTTAAATCCAATCTTTGCAGCTCAGGACTCTCTTTATAATGGACTCATAAGGATAAATATACTTTACATTTATTTTAAATATAAAAATGTTGAGATGCTCAGATACTGTGGTATCAGTACCTTAGAAAGACAGACATACCATAACCCTGAATCCCAACAATTTTCAGTTTGGGGAAAGGATAGATTAGGATCTAGAGCCACACTTCCATGGGGGAGGGCCCATCTTCAGAACACATTGCTGTTGATTTGAGCAAAGTTTGAATTTGGATGAGATCTCAGTTAGATGTTCCCAAATTTTAGGGAGTTGCATGTTTAGGGTTCTAGTTCAGGCCATCCTTAATCAAAACATTCAGGTGTGTAGAAAAAAAATGAGGAAAATACACTTAAAAATTCTGAAAAAAGAAAAGGAGTACTTGTGGCACCTTAGAGACTAACCAATTTATTTGAGCATAAGCTTTCGTGAGCTACAGCTCACTTCATGCTGCATCCGATGAAGTGAGCTGTAGCTCACGAAAGCTTATGCTCAAATAAACTGGTTAGTCTCTAAGGTGCCACAAGTACTCCTTTTCTTTTTGCGAATACAGACTAACACGGCTCTTACGCTGAAACCTGTTAAAAATTCTGAAGATACATAAACCTTTTCAGAAGAAGGCAAGAGAAAGACAGAGAAGTGAAAAAAAGTGAATTGACAAGGTTTAAAAAAATGTTGAAAAGATTTCTGCAATGTTTGTTACATGTTAACTGGTTCTGCATGGTGAATCATATAACCGTGAATGATATGTAATCCCAGGTATTTGAACACTAATACGTCTAATCCTATCTGGGTGCTTTCGGCAGGCAGCAAGTGCACTGGGGAACGAATGGATCTGTCTTTCCTGGCTGAGAGAGAAATTAAAGAACTGTTCCCTTTCGCCTTGTCAAGCAGTGCTGCATTTCTTCATTCACACTGCTGTCTGCAGCAATCCTGCAGGCTTGGACAAACCAGTGACAAATTGATGACAAAGTAATTTTTCAACAATTGCCCTGACATATTCCCAGAACCCCCTCTGCATCTAATTTAAAGAGATAGCTGGTCTAATCCGTGCCACATCACTCAGAATTTAATTGAGCCCTGGTCCTTGGAATTCCAGTGTTGGACCCAGTGGAATATCAAGACACCAAAAACTAGTAGGCTATCTAGAATGCAGTATCTCAAGTATTTGTCTGACACTATGTGATGACCACCAATGATTCAGGATTCTAAGTGCAGAAGTGTACCCATAGAGAGAGAGAGAAAAACAGAAGCAACCTTATCTATTGATTTCATCACAGGATGAAACCACCAGATGGTAGGTCAAAAGTCTGCAGTTGGTGGGTGGAAGAACAGAGACAAAAGATCTTTTTACTATGAGTACAGAAGCAGGAAGCCCGAGGAGACCGAAAAAGACTTGCAATAAAGCTGGCTGAAAATCACATTTTCCCTTCCTCTGCAGCCACACATAAATTGTGGGAGAAAGTATGGCCTTGTGGAAGTAGAAAGGCAAATGGTCCTGAATTGGAAGTAACCTACAACTATGAATTGTAAGTGTACAGGAGAGGAAAACAAAGACTAAAAACAGAGACACCTGACGGAATGGTCTGGAGGATTCAGTAGTAACATTTAATACTCATACTGCAAGGAGGAGGAGAGCGCCTTACAGTCAAAGGTGACGACAGAGTTTTTTGCCTCACCATGGTGTGGTAGTGAGGAAGGATGGTCTTGTGGTTAAGGCACTGGACTGGGACACAAAAGACATAGTTTAATTCTTGGCTCTGCCCCAAATTAAGTGATTTTCTCAAGGCTGCACAGATAATCTCACTGTGCCTAAATTCTTCATCTGTGAAGTGGGGATAAACAATTCCTTTCTCCCACTCTTTATCTGTCTTGTCTATTTAGATTGAAAGATCTTCAGGGCAGGGACTCTCTTTCTATATGTGATACAGAATCTAGCACAAAGAGACACCAATATAATTTGGGACGTTTAGGTACTACCGTAGTACACATTAATGATGGTGATACATGAAGTCATATTTAGAGCTTGTCAAATTATTTGTTGTGAATGATTAATTGTAAATATAGTCCTTTTTCATTTTGCCAACATTTACAAACTGATCCAGATTTCTGCAAACATTTTGTTTATAAGTATTTATTGAACAGTTTATGTGCTGGAGTTTATTTATTTTTAACATTTGGTGCTTGTAAATCTTACTGTAAATATGTGTGTATCTTGTCCTAATTATATTACAACCCTCTTGCTTATGTTATACAGAATCAGAATTCTTCATTTCAAAAACTCCTCTGTTTCTTGGACTGTTTCTTGTAATTCTTCAAGTTACGGACACATTTAACTGAAGTGGCGGATAGCATGTAAAACTGAGTGTTAATTGCTACAAACAACAATTATCAATTACTCCCCTGAGAATTTTTTGTATGTTTTAAAAAATTGAAGTGCATTTGTTAGAGCTGTCCCAAGGCATTACGCATGCATACACATATGCACGCACACAGAAAACAGAACAGGCTCCCAAATATTAAGTGTTAGTAACCTGATGCAATACTTTTAAGGGAACACACACATACAGCTACACTGCAATAAAATGGCCTGAACAGTTCTTGTCAATACTCTATGCAGTTTTGTTTAATCAGTAGTTTCACATAAACACACACGTCTTTCAAAATGTAAAAATTTTCAAATGTGGTGAACTGTCTCATGATGCAAAGCTTTACAAGTTTTCTGTGCAGTTTAGACAGGAGAATCAGAATTCAAGGCAAACTCGGTTACATATCAGAACCATAAGAAAGGCCACACTGGGTCAGACCAAAGGTCCATCTAGCCCAGGATTCTGTCTTCCAACAGTGGCCAATGCCAGGTGCCCCAGAGGAAATGAACAAAACAGATAATCACCAAGTGATCCATCCCCTGTCGCCCATTCCCAGCTTCTGGCAAACAGAGGCTAGAGGCACCATCCCTGCCCATCCTGGTTAATAGCCACAGATGGACCTATCCTCCATGAATTTATCTAGTTCTTTTTTGAACCCTGTTATAGTCCTGGCCTTCACAACATCAAAAACATATATATCAAAAACATATACAGACCTGTATCAGCCCTCCTCTGAAGTCAATATGTATTTTTGGAACGGATTGCTCTGGACCAGGATTACCACTGTGCTTACACCACTTAGCTTCCACATTGACAGAACAACAGAAGGGGCCTATCAGAGCTCTGCTTCTTTCTTTGAAACTTGTTTTAAGGAGAAAATCATTTATGTCAAGAACAAATGATGATCCATGAATTACACCTGAAGAAAAAGGAAAAATATATCATTTAGCTTAGGGGGGTGTGTGTTTTCCCAAGATATATATTGTCTAGAAATCTATATTGTCTCTTGAGGCTAGATTGTTAATCCTTTACTCTTATTGGTGAGCAATTATTCACACATGTAGTCCCATTAACTTGAGTAGAACTTCTTCTGTGAGTAAATGCCTCATCAATGTAACTAAGGCATTCACAATCTGGCCACACTGCTTTTGGTTTGTTTTCAGTTTGCTTTTCCAACATATTTGAGTACACTTTATATTGAATTCTAGTTATGGAGCAGGTATGTTTCATGCACATTCCTTACAAAGTACTATTTGCCAAAACATTATGACTTTTTACATGTGTGAGTATTTTAAGTTTTATGAATAGAGACATTTTTCATTAAACTATGCAATTTTTTCAAGAGTATATTAAGAATAAGAACAGCTGCTACACTTATTATATTCTAAACTGATAGGAAATAACCATTTTGAATTATTCTCTCTGCTTTCATTCTGATTTCTCACTATAATATATTGCCTGGATAGAGTCTAGAGTTCTTAACATGAATAAGGTTTTTGCTTGAATTCAACAACTCGAAACAATCACAGTAACTCAAAATACATAACATGTGTTTACTAAAAAAATCAATTAAACCAATCTTTTCACATCATAACCATTCATAGTGGACAGAGTATTATAAAACCTTTAGAATCATGGAATCATAGAATATTAGGGTTAGAAGAGACCTCAGGTCGTCATATAGTCCAATACCCTGCTCAAAGCAGGACCAATACCACCTAAATCATCCTAGCCAAGGCTTTGTCAAGCTGGGCCTTAAAAACCTCTAGGGATGGAGATTCCACCACCCATTCCAATGCTTCACCACCCTCCTAGTGAAACAGTGTTTCCTAATATCTAACCTAGACCTCCCCCACTGCAACTTGAGACCATTGCTTCTTGTTCTGTCATCTGCCACCACTGAGAACAGCATAGCTCCATCCTCTTTGGAACCCCCCTTCAGGTAGTTGAAGGCTGCTATCCTCCATACAGTTTCACAACCCTGAAGTGGCCCTTGGGCCAAAAAGTTTGCCCACCCCTGAGCTAGGCTGTTCTCAGTGGTGGCAGATGACAGAACAAGGAGCAATGGTCTCAAGTTGCAATGGGGGAGCTCTAGGTTGGATATTAGGAAAAAATATTTCACTAGGAGGGTGGTGAAGCACTGGAATGGGTTACCTAGGGAGGTGGTGGAATCTCCATACTTAGAGGTTTTTAAAGCCAGGCTTGACAAAGCCCTGGCTGGGATGATTTATTTGGGGTTGGTCCTGCTATGAGCAGGGGACTGGACTAGATGACCTCCTGAGGTCTCTTCTAACCCTAATCTTCTATGATTCTATGAAAATGATTTAATAAAACAAACTGTACCTAAAATCTCTCTACTCTTTAGGATATTTAGATGCAAAGCACTACACTAGAGGCTAGGCTACATTTTTCTCTTTTGCTGCTCATTTTTGGAATTGTCATTGAGAATATTGAATTTCACCATTCTTAGTTCACAATGCCTATAGCTTATTTTTCTAATGAAATTTGATACTTACAAAAGATGAAAGATTAAAGAGGCCTACAGCGTACAGATGTTTCAAAGGACTGTACTATTTTGAATTTTCAAACCTTTGCTAGAAGAAATATCCCACTAAAATGGAATTCTATTCTGTGTACAATGTAAACATGCCTGGTTTAAATATGTGGGGAGGTTTAAACTTCTCTGATGAACCTCTTTCAAAATCCAGGAAAAATCTGTCTATGTCCTGAGACTTTAAAGTATAATGCCAAGAATAATTTTACAATGTAATGATCTATAGTTTCTTAAGAATGTGATTTGTGTTATGGAAGAAAACACATAATGGACCCAATTCTTTTCTCAGATGCATTTTCACAGCTTCTGTCAATTCCAATAGAAATACTAGAAAAATCCAATCTCACCTACATAGCTACAGAGGTGCCATTGTAGTGTGGTGTGTTTTGAACAGAGGGAGAGTGGGTCACACACTAGAGGTATGCATCCTCTGGGCAGCATGGAGCTCACCTCTGCAGAGTTCCATATGGTGCAGAGTGCAGGAGGCATGCAAGATAGGGTAGGACTGGAGGGGACCCTACTGTGGCAGAGGGTCTAGAGAGCTACTTCAGCAATTGGGCTGAAGTACCCTCCATGGAGCTACTTTGCAGTCTAGGGAATTATTACTTAAAGTTCTGAGATGGAATCCTAGCCCCATGGCAGTGAACAGGAGACATGCCAATGACTACAACAAGGCTAGAATATCAGATTTTGTCTCTGGATAACTCAGTCTTGGTGCTGGATCCTGGATTTGGCCCTGTGTGTGAACATCCAAGACAAGAATTTGGCCCCATTTGATGAGGCTCTTTCGAGATTAAAAAAATAATTAACAGGAGTATGTTTATAGTATCAGTAAGACTACATCTTCTTCTTTTGTTACTGTTTTTGATGATAAACACAGCATATTCAGTAGAACAGTGAACTGACAGCAACATACAGTATACAATACAAAAGCTCTTAGCCCAAGAAAATAGTTTCTTTGGTTCTTTTGTTAATTTAGTTATTTTAAGGAGCACCAAAATCAAAATATTTCATGTTTTCAATTTTTTTTTGCACTTGTCTGATGACATTTGGTTCTAAAATGCAGAAATATACTTTTGTGTAGATTATTCTCACAATTTGTAATACGGCAGAAGTGACCTGCAAGTTCAAGGATTTTTTTGTTTTTGTTCTTAATATGAATTATATGTAGGGTTACGTGCTGAGTGTTCCACACAGCAAAGGGAAGAAAGACTTTCAGTACGGAAGATATTTTAGCCACACTTTTTACCCCATTGGTCATCTGGAATTACCTATTGTCAGACATTGTAGTGTGACGCATTGCAACATGCACTATGCTGGCGATTATCATTAACCAGGGCCCACAGCAGATCCAGTCTCCAGGTAAGTGCAGCTGGCCTGTAGTAGACTGCCTGATGGGCTACGCCACCTGTTTGGTTGGAAGAATCAGCACTAGCAGATCAGCTCCTAAGTCCAGCAGCAGCAGCAATTCAGTGGCTGCTCAAAGGATTTACACACAGCTATGACAGCTCCTGTGCCTGCCTGTAGCCTTGCTCCCAGCCCTGCTTCTGCATTGGCCCCAGCCTTGCCTCACTCCAGGGAACTCAGCTCTGTCCCCACAGCTCCAATTCCTGGCCTATGATTCTGGCTGTGACCCTTGCCTCTGGCACCTGGCCTCTGACTCCAGCTCTGAGCCTGGGCTCCGATTCTTGGCTACCAACTCCTATTCTAACCACTAGGTCTGATTCCCACTCTGACCATTAGACCTGCCTGCTGCTCTGGCACCTAGACAAGAATGCCCAAGTCATGTGACAGTGATGTAAAAGCCATTACAAAACCTGGCTGTAACGTAGAGTCGATTTACAAGGATTATGCAGATTGTTTTTTAAATTACACAACAGTTTCACAAAATATAAAATGTAAATGATACTAACCACTCAACACATACCCAATGTTTACTGGTCCAGATTCACTGGTATGCTCTGGCTGCTTTGTGTTTCCAGTTCACCTGGATTTATGACTGCTTGTGTAGCTGGACTTGCACTTTGCAACCAAAGTGTAGCAGTGAATCCAGCTCAGCGATTTTAAAATAATTGCAAGTCAGTTGTAAAATAGAAACACCATCCTTAACTCACTCCATTGGGCCTAAGTATTGCAGTTGATATGTGAGATCACACAGCACTGTTAGGTTCCTCTGATAGATGACTATATCATAGACAAAATGTATGCACAATAGAATGAACTAAACATGAAACTTCAAGGTTGATACCGAATTCATGAGTTGAAGGCAGATGTGAAATATTTTTAGACCCTTTAACACTTTTAAAACAGTCACGTAAAAGAGTTACTTCATTTGGTTCAGTGCCTACATAATATTGTAATCATCTGTATGATAATTGATTGATTGATTCCTCTTTCCAACTGCTATATATCCTAGTGAGAACCTGAGACACAATCATTAATAAAGAAAAAGACATGTTGATGAATTTCAAACAAGGTAATTTATGTTGTGCAAAACAACTGCATGGGTTACGTACTACAAATACTAGAGGAATTTCAGGGACTTGGGCCACAGTTTTATTTATTTTTTCTTATAAGGAACCAGAATTTCTCTCTTTATAGGCAGGACATTATATCCTATTTCACAGCAATTATAAATGACATTTTTTGGGGTGAAATGAATCTTACTATATAAATCAATATGTATGTAATGAAAAAAAAAATTCAAAGAATAGTCAGATAAACTTGCACAAAGGGTAGTCTTGAGAGAGCTAAGAGAATAAGTACTTAAAGAAAACAGATGAAGATTGGCAGACAGGTAGAAACTGCAAAAATAAGTGAGTGAAGAGATGTATGGGCTTTAGGGAAGCTTCTTTCACTGGAATATCACTGCAGTAGAAAACCCAGTAGGCTGCCATTAGGGGAGAAGTATACTCACATTCTAAGGGAAAGGGAGTGAAGAAATACCACTGTAACATCAGTATGCACAGGGGGCTTATTTTAGGATTTTTAAGCACCATATTGAAATACAGAGCATGAACTGAGCTCATGAAGCTCCTTTCCTCTTACTGAATAAGTCATCTTGGAAAAGCAAAAAACTAATTCTCCTCTTCTGTGCTCCCCTCCCACACACTGCTTTCAGCCAGCTCTTTCATGGATCTCTCTCAAACATCTTGTGTAGAATTCTGCCTTCAGTTTAAACAGATTAAATCATGGTCACGATTTCAAGTGAACTTGATATGGCAACATACAGAAGTAATATATCTTCATAAACGATTGTTGTGAAATGCAGAAGTTAACTTGCTCTGTTTGGATTATTGCTTGCTGAACAGTGACATACTTTTCAGTGAGTGCAATAATTTAGCTCTAGGAACAATTAGTTTCATGACTTTTAAAATACATCTTCAGGAGACTAATAAATGTGAACCACTTGCTGTAGACAATGTTTACCAAATGCTGCCAACCCTCCATTGTCAGGCTCCACTCAGATCCTTAATAGTACTGCAAAGCACTGCCATACTGACTGAGCAAAATGAAATTTAAATCAGGCTTCTGTATGTCATTATAAAAATTATACTATGATGACACATGCTAGAAGGGCATATCCAGGTATTTTTTTATACAGCTGGAAGTAATCTATGACTACTTGAAAAACTGCAAGCCTGTGTTAGATACTCTCCAGAAACTGATTTGCATAACTGTTAAGGCTATTAAAAAGTATGAATACTATTCAAAAAGAACGCTGTGTACAAGAAAACTTCCTATAAAGACAGAGAAAGCTTTTGATGTTCAATCATATCATCTTTAAATATTTAATGTCACTGACTTGATTTATACTAACACAGACGCTACAAGGACACTTGACAGGGTCATATATAGAGAGCCAAATATGCTAAAATAAAGATGTGAGGATTTACTATTATCAGTATTAGAAGATTCTGCAGCGGTCAGGTTGTGCACAGGTGAGAGAAAGGGCCCAGATAAGGAACCTGACCTTATCTATTATCATTGCAATGGATGTAAAAAGGCAGAGACAAATTCGAACAAATGCAACAGAAAAACAAAAACAAATAGCCTCCCTTTTCATTAATGATCACTTTAGATATTAGAATATACATAACAAGTGACAAGAGGATAGTTCCTTTAGTCCTACTCGGTCACAAATGAAGGAAGGAACTATAACTCAAACAAATTGCTTAGTCATTGTATTCCAAGTATTTTAAAATATTGATAATTTGGTAACAGTTTTAATAATTACCAAGTACTGAAAGAAGTGAAAATGCCACAGGATGTTTTTTCCCTTCTACTGCGCGCACTGGATTTCTGCATGTCATTAGTTTCCCAGGAAATAGCTGAAAGATGATATTTGATCTGGCTGCCCAGCCACATTGATAGAGTTCAAAGCAGAGTTTTGATTGGTAGATGTGTATATGGGAAGCATTTTTTTAAAAAAAGCAAACAGGTGACAATTTATTTGTACAATACAATAAACAGCACTGAACATTAGACAGACTATATTTGGGAAAAATTTCTTTAGGTCAGTCATGACTTTGCTACATACGGGGCACTGCATTGTTGTGCTACCCTAGGAGGCACTGGGGAAGGAGATTGTGTCACAGAATCATAATCTGCTTCTGTTTCCACTTGTTTAGGGTGTGCTTGTGCATGTGTGCAGGGGAGAGTAGTACGTGGTGTGCCAATGCTTTGGGGGTGGAGAAAGCTCCTAACTGCCCCCTCAAAACAGGAGGGGAGTAGCAGTTTTGTGAAGACAGCTTCCTCTACTGTTGACATTCAGGACGATCTGGCCCTTAGAAGATTAATTACCATACACATTTCTTTATTAATCTACCTGAAGGAGGAAATATTTCTCACCCTTTGAGGAGGTGGGGATTTTATGTCTTTTTTTAGGTGATACAGATGGAATTGTTGGTATAAAGTTACTTGTCGGGCTTCTGTATGTCATTACTTATTTATACCAACAAAGCTGACCCCCTCCCCAAAGACGAATTATTTATTAAGTATTTTCTAACTACTTTCATATCCATATTTTGATATGTTATAAAGGTGATGATGAACAGTGAAATCTATCTTCAGAATCTGTTTTGCATTTGCCAGAGAAATTGGAAGGTATTTTTTAATATGCACATCGGTTATGTCTAGAATGAATAGTAAATTTCTCTCTCCTCCTTTGTTAAACTTCAGATGTGTTATGTCATAAATGGATCAAGCAGTTTTGCTGTATTCTCTATTGGCATTCGTAACAAACAGCTGCAAAGAAAATGGGGGTAGTTCTGGACCAAACAACTATTGGGGAAAAGCTCTAGTTAATGTAAAAGTCACCAGACTGAATAGTGACTAACCACAGCAACTAGAAAATGGTGAGACATCTAATTAGGGACAATTTTACAGGCAAGATTAAGTTAACAATCTATGGACTGCTCTGGATTTCCCATTAGTATGGAACAGAATCTTATGATGGTTCCTTCTCCCCAGGAGAACAATATTTGCACATTACTGATTAACAATTCTTTACTGAAAGAGAGCTTTTCAGCATTGCATAGGGACACACGTGGGTTCTGTAAAAACATGAGACGTGTAACACTCGGTAAACAGAAAGTAATGATCTTAAACAGGCCAAATCCTTGAACTCGTCATTAATAAATGTCCCCCTGCATTCAGCAGCCCTGGCTGCTGGGAGCCTGTTTTCTTCAAGTACTTCAAACACTAAAATCCAGGAACATTTATTATTTTAATCCATTACAGGCAGTGCTTGATTTAACTTTATTGGTTGTGGTGGTGGTAGCGGTTATAGTGGGGGTAGAGCAATGTTCTTTTACACATCATTTCAAAAGGGCTTAATTATATTTTATAGCTTGGGCCAGGAATCCTGCTTGTTTTGTGTCTAACAAGGTTCAAATGAAGTTCAGGTCAGTGATGAATCAGAAGAAAAGTCAGAGATGGTTATCTATCTAAAATGAGCTCATCTCCCTTAAAGAAAGGCTAGGCAGGTACATCGCATTCCTAACACTACTGAATGCTAAATAGAATGGAAATCACAAGTCGATTGCTGATTTGATAATTTCTCAAAAAGAAAAGGAGCACTTGTGGCACCTTACAGACTAACCAATTTATTTGAGCATAAGCTTTCTGAATTTGCGGTGCCTGGTTACAGCACCAATTTAGGTCTAGACAGAATCTCTTTCATTTTTGGTCAATTATTGTCATATGTATAGAATGATTTACAGTCTATTTGTAAATCATTATGCTACCATGTTACACTAACTAAAGAAAAATTAATTCTAATGGAGAAAAATATGTAGTAGAATAATAACAAAAAATGTAGAGCTTGTATTCATCCATGTTGTAATAGATATTGAGTGAAATCCTGGCCCCCGTGAAGTCAATGGCAAAACTCCCATCACGTCAATGGGTTTCATCCACCGTGACTGACAATGAACTGGTAATATCATGAAGGTCATAATAATATGTAGGCTTTCATATAATAGCACTTTTCATCTTTAGATGTCAAAACTTTTTAGAAAGGTGGCTAAACATTCTTATCCCCATGTTACAGATGAAGTAATTGAGCTCACACTTTTGAAAGCATCTACTAACTTGTGGCAGTTTCCACGGTATGTATCTGATGAAGTGAGCTGTAGCTCACGAAAGCTCATGCTCAAATAAATTGGTTAGTCTCTAAGGTGCCACAAGTACTCCTTTTCTTTTTGCGAATACAGACTAACACGGCTGTTACTCTGAAACCTCTACTAACTTTGGGTGCCTCCATTTTTGGGTGCTCAACTTGAGAAATTTAGGGTATGTCTACACAGCATTTCGGTGCCTGCAAGAGCAAGCATCTCAGCGCAGGTTGATAGACTCAGGTTAGCACTCTAAAAATAGCTGTGTAAACAGTGCTTTGAAGTTGCAGCTCAGGCTGGAGCTCAGGCTCTGAAGCCTGGAGGGGGCTCAGCGGCAGCCCCCCTTCTCCTCCCCGCAGTCTGTTATCCCAGCTGGGGTACTTGCTCCTCTGGGCTCCAAAACGGCTCAACACTGGAGCGGGAGGTGTAATTTCTAGCTTGGGTAGACATGCCCACATTAGCTGTCATTGACCAAACATGCTAAAAATACCAGTGTACCCACGGCTGCATGGGTGGCAGGACAGGCTAGCTGCCCTGAGTATAATCCCATCTAAAACCTTAGGTACATACTTGGATCAGCTAGCCCATCCCACTGCTTGCCCTGCTGCAGCTATTTAACGACAGCTCCATTAAAAGCTAGCATGGGTAGGACTACCTGAGCTGTAAATTACATCTCCAGCTCTGGTGTAGGCATTCTCTTTGGGGTTGATTTTCAGAGGTGCTTAGAACTGCTGCTCCATTAATTTCAGAAATAGTTGTGGGTATTCAGAACTACTGAAAATCAGGCTATGGTCATCTTAAATTTGGCACTCAACAATGGAGGTATCCCAAACCATTGGGCAGCCCTGAAATTGTAGGCCTAAGTAATTAGCCCAAGGAAGAGTTGGGATTAGAGTTTAGGTCTCCTGACTCCCCACTACATGCTTGATTCACCTAGATCCCAGCTGCTCTACTGAAACAAATGATCCATGTATTAGATGAAAACATGTTTATAGTGTAGCCATTATACAGAAAAATACGGAATGTTTAAAAAAATATCAAAGCACAACCCTTCAGCTATTATACATTTGCTGGTTAATGCAAGTTTTCTGTAGACTCACCATGAAAAGCTGGAGTATGAGAATAACAGAGCTTCCACTATTGTTATACATAGCATAAGCAGCTATATAATAAAATACAAAACAAGACCAAAAATCCCCAAACCATAAACCCAGAAATGAAATTCCCATCTCATACATTAAGTATATGTGATTGCTTTCATTATGAAGGTAGTAACAGAGCTTGAGAAAACAATGCTATTTGTTCTGAACGAACATAAAATAGTTTGATTCAGTTCCATTTGGAATTCATCCATTCTTTGGAGGTTTAGCTATGTTAATTAGTGGTCCCGCACAATTAGAACATATTTTCTTTCTTAAATCAGCAACCTGCAGTTAGTTTGCAATTTTTAAAAAAAACAGACATGCCAGTTCATCAGTAGCAACTCAGAACCCTGTTATAAAGTAGCAGTAGGGAATCTGACCAGGATTAATAGTGGTACTCAGTCCTGGGATTAGGTGGTGTCTTGTTTCATGGATTTTAGGCCATCTGTTCTTCCCTCCTACATTTTACTTCTGCAGAACGATAAACGCACCTCCACCTCAGGGACTATAGAAAAGAATTAGAATTCTTCTGCTTTTCATTATCACAAGATTCAATAACTCATTTCATTGTCAGGATAATCCCCTTTTACTCTTTCTTTTGCGCTTGCAGGGTATGCCATAATGACAAATAAAATCCCAGATGTTAGAGACCTGCTGAGGTCTCCACCTTTTCTTGAGTGTTGGGTTTAAGCTACTTGGGACATAGTGTCAAAACTGACAGGACCCTGATGCCCACACCCAATATTCATTAAGGTTTGTTAGTGATTTGTATAGCTGTCTACAAGCTGCACTTCCACTTCAATCCTCAGTGGCCATTTAAATATTTAGTTTGTCCTCTGGCTTTTACTGACAAAGAATTCATTTCCTATTGTTCAAATGTTGGAAAAAGTTTATATTTCTTTCTAAAAGTAACAAAGGTCTTCTGGGTGTTGTAAATGGCTTGTTACTGCTGCATATTATTTTAGGTAGTCATATCTAATTTAATGTTTTATTTCCCCTTAGGCTAACTTGCATATCTGCAGCATCCAAAGGCTATGACAACGCCTTAGCAAAGTTTTCTCAAGAGGCCCAGTTAACTGTGAAATGAAAAGTTTTGTATCTGCTTTATACCAATTAATATCTACATTTTATTTTTTATATTTATAAAAAAATCTTAAATCCATTACATTTTTAATCTGTAACTAGTGGAAATACATGCAATTTTCACATGAGAAATTGAATGGGTTTTTTTGCCTTTTATTTGCATGCTAAGATAATTATATCTGCAAAATAGAGGAAGGGCAGTGAAAATTATTTAAACTGTTACTCTTTTACCAAGAAAACAATTCACTGGATTTTTTATGGCGTGAAATCCCAACATCCCAGGCATCGAGCAGAGAGTCTTCTCTCTTGTGCCCTCCTGGAACAGGAAACTGGTCCAGAGAGAGTCTACAGTTTTCTTCTTTTTCACTCTGGAGACAGTATGTTCCCAACCTCTCTTCCAGGAGGTTAGCTCCAATTTCAAAATCAATCTAAATTAGCTAATGGGGCACATGTGTAGGATATTTGCACCCTGCTTTCTAGAATTCATTGGTGAACCTCTGTGAATTATCCAGGTTTTAATGACATGAGGCACTACACAACAATAAGCTCTGTACTTTGTGTGAGGTGCTGAGCACCGTCAAGTGCTACTGACTACAGTGAGACATGAAGGGCGCAAGACACCATGTAAGAGATGGCCAGCACCTCACAGGCTCAGGTCCATTTAATTCCTCAGATTGCTTGTGAATTTGGGCTTCCTGGTCAACAATACAAATACAGTACCTGAAAGTTACCTAAGCAAACTCACAGCATTCACTATTTCAAGATGTGGCTCCAAATTTACCCAGCTAAAACTGGAACCAAATGTTAACCTCTGTCTTTAAACGACATACATTGGTTACAATTAAATTATTAATTTACCTTCACATTTAAACTACTGTCCTTGAATATGTCACAAAGTTATAACTGTTGTCTTTACGAAACTAAAATTAAAACTACTGTTAACGATAACCTTAGTCACAGAGTTTTCTGCAATACAGTACATCACATTCTATTATAATATTACATTACTAAAACCACTCAGGACTTTGCTATAAGTACAGAGGAGAGTATAAGTATTCCAGCAGAAATTGGAATCATGTGATTATAAGTCACTGTTGTATTAGAACCTGCAGAGTGTCCATAAAAATGAAGTCCCTTGAAACACTAATGGGGTTTGGGGTTGTATAATATTGCAACAGGCTAAGTGGAATGGAGGTTTTATAATTAGGCCTAAAATATCCACAGTTGTGATGTGTACAATCACTACTGCAATTTATCCCGTCAAAAAGTGAAAAAAATAATTCAACCGATTAGCCATAGTATTTTTCAATTTTCTTCTTCAATAAGAGGAGGAAAAAAGAACAAAAATTAGAAGGTTTTGAGTTTGCATGGTTAAAGTGGTACAAACTTTAAATGTCCGGGAAGGAGGGTGGAATAGTTTTCACAAATTACATATGGCAAGTTTCTTTGTTAATTTAAAAACAAAATAAAACAAAATAAAAACAACTTCAGTCATTATACAAGGTCATAAGCTTTTGTTCCCTCCCTCCCCTCATAAGGGAGGAAACAAGCTGACAACGCATTCCCGTGTGTGTTTTTCTAAATAATTTTTAGCATTACAAACCAACTTCATCTCTTAAATTAAAACTCATCTGGAAATGGGGCCATTTACACTGTTTATAAAACACTGTCACATAAAATGTGTAAAAAACATTTTTCACTAAAAATAGCTTGCGTAAGTAAGGGATTAGAGTAGTTTCTACTGAAATAATTGTTCCTTTGTAGTTTTTTCCATGATGTTTTTGAACAGTTTTTTTAACTATGTTTATTAAAGTCAGCACATCAAAAAGGATCAAAGAGAAAGCTAGTGAGAACCAAAGAAACACCAAGTGTGTTGTGTTGTCTCACTGCAGAGTTATGCAGATTCAAGTAAACAAGTGCAAATTGTTGAGGTTTTAATGAAAATTTTCTACAATTATTGAATCTGAAGTCATTCTATATAATAACATCTGTACAACAGATGGCCATACTGTATAAAAGGCAAGCAATGCTCCTTTTTCTTTCCCTGTTTTAACAGTACATCTGAGATGACTACTTTTGTCACTGTGCTCAGTTTGGTTCAGTAAATAATTCGTAAAATGCAGCTGCTACAGATGGTCACAATACTTATATGACTATAAAATCAAAGACACAGTAAAGTATTTGCGTATTAGTTTCATACTATAAAATATCTGACATTAACCCTGTTCAACTCAAAAGGTAAATCTATAAAACTTTTTAAAAAGAAAATTCAAGAACTGACATATTTTAAATAGTCCTCGTTCTCAAAAATCTGATAGACACAGCTACTGCACTTTTCCATTCAGCTAACTTGCATGGTATTTTTTACACTTAATAAAACAATTCTTGCTAGTAACTGCAGTATTCTTGTGTCTTGTGAAGATCTTTGAGACAAAAATATAATTCAAGCCCCATCACAATATTTTATCTTATTTCATAAAGTTACCTTTAAATGTTTTAAATAAGGCGGTTTTGAATACAGTTCTTTGGAAATGTGTTTTTCAGTTACTGAAACTTAAAAACAATTTCCCACATTGCTGTGTTGGAATTCAAAAGCTCATGTGAACGTGATGTGTTTTTCTTCTTATAAAACAGAAAGATACGCTAACTTTAATAGGAGAAATGTGAAGAGAGTCTGTTGATCTCTCTTTATTGTCTAGCTAGGGAAGTTATTCATAGTAAATGATTAGCTTCCATTTTGATTAGATTTGGCACTGCTGTCGCTTTATTTAAAAGTGCTTGCCAGAATAAAAACATACTAGAGACTTGAGTGTAGTTTATAGCATTCAAAAAAACCCAAACGTAATCTGTCTCCTGGAACTGCCTGAAAGATTAAGAAATACAACTTTGTAGCAGAACGTTTCTGAGGCTTAATGTGCAAGTCAAGGTAAGTCCTTCTGGGAGGATGAAAACTCAGGGGGAAGTGATATACACTGCTGAGTTTGCCAAATTGCTTTAAAGTACAGTGACAGTCCAGGCTTGGCTTTGATATATAGAAGCTTATGTGAACACCATAATGTACCATCGGAGGGATAAAGTATGAGTATGAAAGAAGGGAAGTGATGGAAAGAAAGAGGATTAGAACACACAAAAGGCTAAAACTATGTAAAGGATATTAAAAATGCCCTTTACTCTACTCAGTTGCTGCTCTTTCCATGCGAGGATTGAGATACAATTGGAAAAGCGTGGGAATACATTTACTCTTTCTGTCTGTACTGCAATTTATTTGTGGATAAATCAAGAATTTCAGCCTCTAGCACTTTCATAGCCTTTCATGTTCTATGAACCTTGAATTTTTCATTTTTAACTTTTAAAACAATAAAAAAGCACTGAAGTTTATTGGCCTGAGCGGGAATATTTCTGATGAAAAAGAAATAAATCACCTAGTTTGGCCTAGAACTCATACTTCTCAGCTACAAACCATTTTCTTTATCTCTTAAGCTACACTGCCAGCTGGCTAGGTCTGGCTAACTTCCAGATCATGTAAATGCACCATCTTATTAGTTTTACTAATAGACTAACCAATACAGTTTATAAAGTGGTGCAAAAATCCTTAAACGTAAAGGGGAATCTATTTATGCTTTGCATTCTGCTAATTCTACTTAGGGTGTGAAATTCCTTACATTTTTGGGCCAGTCTACACTAGAAGTGCTACATCGGAGCAGCTGTGCTGCTGTAGAGCGTCTGATGCAGACACTCTCTGCCAATGGAAGAGAGCTCACCTGTCAGCATAATTACTCCACCTCTTTGAGAGGCGGAAGCTATGTTGGCGGGAGAGTGTCTCCCACTGACATAGTGCCAGTGTGGCCAGCACTTAGGTTGCTGTAACTTGTGTCACTCAGTGGGGTGGTTTTTCCACACCCCTGAGTGACATAAGCAGTAGTGTAGACGTACCCTAAGTCTCACAGCAGTAGTCACAACTGGACATTTCATTTTCTGACTGAGAGTGTCTGTGTGCCTAATTCCCATTGATTCTATTGATTTCAGTGAGAGTTAGGTGCCTAGGCACTTTTGAAAATCCTACCACAAGTCTATCTGCATCTTTAGGTACCTAAATACCTTTAAAAATCTGGTCTCTAGTATCTACTGTGTGGAAGTTCTAATTTGTCTCTCTTGTATGCATACACATTAGCAGCATTTCTTACAGTATCCATGTAGTCAGAATTCAACCCAGAATTATGAAAAATTAATAATAAAACAGTAGCAATTAATATTTACAGTACTTTGTAATTTATCCCAGGCCCTCAAACATTTTACAAATACCATTAAACCATATAACATCCCTGACAAGTACAGGAAGTACTGAAACTATTCCCTACACTTACTAATGGAGAAACTGAGGCAGAGATAGGTTAGCTTATTGGTTCAAGGCCACACAGTAAGTCCAAGGCAAAGCCAGAAATAGTACTCAGTAATCCTGAATTCCAGTCCCCAGTTCTAATTACTACACAATATGAAAAAGAATATAGGAGAGGGCAGGCTTGGTTTCTCTAATACTGGTGAACTACTTTATAAAATCGTAGTTCTAAAATTTACAGAGTTTGAGTGGGTTTGGGGAGGGTTTTGGGGGGAAGGCTGACTTTTTTTGGTGGTCTACTGGTTACAGTAAAAGATTGGAAATCAGGATTCCTGGAAAGCTAGATTCTCCAATCCACTAAAGCCACTTTGTGCTGTGTAAGCTGTGCAAAGTGGCCTTAAAGCGATGGGAGAAAGCTAATGGAGAATTCCAGGAGAACACTCTGCCAGCAGAAAGCTGGTGGAGATGGCACTGCTAACTCCTGTGTCAGCCTTCCCCACACCCTGGGCTAAAGGGACCAGAGGAGAGGTGCGGAGGACGGGACAGAGAGGGAGGGAGATGGGCAGAGTGGAGCTCTACTATCATGGGGAACCTTATGCTAGCAGCACAAATTAGGGATGCCCCTGTGTAGCCATAACTTGTTCCAGGTCAGACAGCCCCGAATCAGGGAACTGCAGCCAGTTAACTGAGCTCCACATCAAACCCCAACTCCTACCTCAGAGTAGAGAATTATGGTAATTGATTCTGCTTCTAACCACTGTGTTACCTGGAGCAACAACACAAATCTCTGTATCTCACTTTACCAAGCTGTAAAATGGGGAATATAATGACACTTATACAAATAAGTAGCATCTTTCATTTTTAAAAGCTCTTACCTGTAGTTTTATGTCCAGCTTTGACATGCAGACTTCCACTGAGGGTTGATAAAGATACTAACAGGCAAGGTTTATTTGGGTGTGGCGTGGTTTCCATAGAAACAACCATTTGAGCAGTCTGAATGGAAATCTTTTGAAAACAGGAAACAACTCTCCACAAGTTTTCTTGGACTGAAGTCATTTTCTCTCCATTAGCACTTACTGCAGGTTGAGAATCCTTTCTACTGGAACATTCGGGTGCTGATATGTCATCCTTGATTGGAATGCTATTGGCTGAAGAATCAGCCTCTTTGCTAGTCTCATAGTCATTCGTCCTTATGATTTTCTTCAGGAAATGATTTATTTGATCAAGTTTGACAAAGCTCAAGTTTGCTTTCAAAGGCTTTGATATAGCCACATTTATGTCAGCTGCAGAAAAGATTTGAGAGAGACAAAAACATTATCAATTACTCATTTAATGGAAAAAATAATTACCATTTATTTGAAATATGGAGGGAGAATTCTATTTCTCTGGCTGATTTTGACATTTCAATAAAATTACTAAAAACAGTGATCACTGTTTGAATGGAAGAAATCTAACTCAATCTTATTTTCTTGTTTCTGTTCAGGGATCATCACAGCCTTATGAAAAGACATAGACAAACTCCAGTGTGTAGGAGGGTAAATACATAAATCTGTGTGCATCATACTGAAAATATATATTCCTCGTTCCCTTGAGTTTTTGTCAAGCAACTCTAGTGGTACTGTATATAAACTCTAAAGCTGACAGTGGAAATTTTCACCACACTTAAATTGATGGATAATGTGTATACTTTTTTGGTTTTCTACTCAGTGGTTATATCATACTGTTTTAAATGTATTTTGTGCTTAAATGTGAACAGTAAAGCAAACCTAAAAAATTAGTTATGCTCAATCTCTGCTTTGGGGAAACAGTCAGGACAGAAATAATGTAACCTTTTATAAATATTTCCCCGCTCTGTGAAATCTTCTTGGTACTTCCTGTGAAATTATATTGATACTTCCTGGTTTAATTAAAATATCTCAAAACGCATTATTTTGAGAAATCACAATAAAATGAATTTCATGGGTTGCAATGACATTTCTAATAGTTGTGATGTTATATTCCCGCAAAGTACCAAGACGATTGTGTAGGTGGGCAGCAGAGTTTTTTGTTTAGTTAAATCTTATTTTTATGCTGCTGAACACTTCTCAGAGCCAGTGAGTTGGGGCTTTCAGCACAGAAATCCAGGTTTAACTCAGTTTTTATTGTCCCGGCCACACTATAAGAAAGACAGGGGGCAATGGATGTGGTATAATTAAAACAGAACTTTACCCACTTAAAATATGTGGGAATACCCAACAGCAAATCACACAGTGCAGGCCATCAATATTTCCTTAATTGTTTCCCCTTACTTTCAGCCCTCCCCCTACCCAACCTGATTCCATGTAATCTATTGCTGGGACCCTGCTGCCCTCCCCTCATATAAGGATTAAGGGGGCTAGAAAAAAGGAGGGAGTTGGCTTCCCACTGTACCAGACATTAGGAGCCCTGAACCCACTTCCCCACCTCCTTTAAGAGATACTTTCCTCTAAATCCCCTTCCAATCCATTCCACCTCCCCCAGATAACTATATCCCTTCCATAATGAGGACCTGCACTGAGCATCTGCCAAATTTTTTAGTTATTACATTGTGACATCATAACCTATTTCCTCTGTGCCACCCCACCATGTCCCAGACCAGCTGTGGGGAAAGCAAAAAAACCCACCCCATCTTGGGCAGTCTGGCAGTGAGGGAAAAATTCCTTTCCAGCCCCCAAGTAAAAAGGCGACTAGCATAATGCCCACAGCAGATCATGAGAAAACCCAGTTCTACTCCTAATCAGTCTGCGGGAGGGTGGGTGTTGCCAGCCTGATCACAGTGACAGAGGGCTTCTCCTCAACTGCCTGGGGTATAAGTAGCCCTCTCCCCCAGGTCATCTGGAAGGGCAGTGTCTCCACACACATACCTGGTCCAGCTACTTCCTGTTCCTCCCTGCCCATCCAGGTAATTTCCCCCCTTCCTCATCTTTTGTACTAATTGAAGAGTGAGCCCCTTGTAGGGGCAACAACCCCTTTTCATCCAGTCAGCCAGACAAGAAGCCACTGCACACAGTCTCTGTGAGTACATTTTTGCTTTGGGGTTCAGCTTTCATTCGGTAATGAAGAATGAAAAATTGTAGTTGCCTTTTTAAGGAAAAAAGGGTTTCCCCCCCCCTTCTGTACAGTTCTTTTCAGTTACAGAGCACAATTTGTGATCACTTTCATTCATACAACTCAGCTGTCTGAAATGTTCACAACAAAATACAAAACTGCCTAATTTTAGGTTTTGTTACAAGTTCATGTTGCAGACAGTTTGTTGAAAGGTTCACATAGGTTGATAAACCTTTAAATCAAAGTTGGGCCAAGTTTCAAGTTTGAAATGACCAGCTTGTTCTTTTAAGGCAAAATCATTTGAGATTTGTGGTTTATCCAGATGAACTCAGCTCTTCTGCTTCTCAAGCAATATGAAACTTTTTACCTCAAGGGTTAAGGGCAGCAAGATTAGATCCTTACACCACAATTCAGAAAATCACACAAGCACACACTTAAGTTTACCATTGATTTCAACAGGCTTAAGTACAAGCTTAAAAGTTTTCCTGAATCAGGACCTTAGTCTCTAAAAGTAAAATTAGGGTTATTTTCCTACAATGACAGGACATAAACTTGCTAATGGGAAGGTCAGACTTCCATTATATCTTTAAGGAAACAAATGTGGAATTTGGAATAAAGGCTTCCTGGAAAAATGTTATTAATGCTTCATTGGCAGCAGTTAGCTGTAAGTTACAGTTGAAAAACTATTTTAATCATAAAACTTACCATTTTAATTAATACCTTTCTGAAAAATTTTCCTTTTGTGGTGAAACTTTCCATGTTGAATTGAAAAGTGTTACACTAGCTAAGACAGGTAAATAACAGAAAGGCCCATATATAGGCTAAAAGGATGGGCAGAAAATAACAAAATAAGTAACAACTTGAAATAAACTGAGAAAGAAGGGCATGGAAAGTCACGGAGGTCCAGATTTTAAAAAGTATTTAGGTGTACTGCACTCAGCGTTGCAATGCCTAACTGACTTAGGAGCCTAAATCCCAATTTTAAAAGGGATTTAGGCATTAGAATCCTAAATCCCCTTTAAAATTGAGATGTAGGCTCCTAAATCAGTTGGGCATTGCAACGATGAGTACAGCAGCACCTAAAAGCAATACCTTTAAAAGTCTGGGCCTAAGACTAAATCTCTCTGATTTTTTCCAGGACTCACCATCCCAAATAAACAAGGAAACATTTAAAAAAGTAAAAAATCTATTAGTAAAATTTTCAAAAGCGCCCAAATTCCCAAGTCCTACTGGGATTTGGCTTCCTAAATCACCTAGATGTTTTGGAAAACCATACCTGTTAGACTATCTTTATACATCAATGAAGTTGCGCTGAAGGACCAGATTCAAAATATTGGTTGGTGTTGCTTCACAGTTAAGCATGAGAGAAACTAACCTGGAGGCGAGACACCTTATTTTTCAAGAGCATATTTGACTACTGATGCTTTCCTGCAGCAATATATTCTACTTCTGCAGACAGCAAGAATAAATACATCCTAATATACATGTTCCACAGGAGAGGTGACAAGATAAAATCCTAGAGTATTCTGCATGAGAGAGCCTTAAAGGACAGATGAGTAATTGCCCAGTAGTACTCTCTTGGGATCTCTCAGACAGAGAAAGATATAGGGATAGATTAGTCAGAGAGATTGGACTGAGGTGCACTTGCAGAGCTGAGCAGGGAAACTTGCACAGCACCTGTCTCATTATGCCTGTATTTAATTAGTGCTATTAGTCACTTGCTTTCATAAACCTTGAATTCATCCAAAAAGCAATTAAAAAAAAAAAGTTAGCACTAAAACACAGGAGCAACACAAGCCAGGGTAAGTGGATGGCTTCCCTGTTTTCCACACTGAAACTGTGTGTGTCACACAGTAAAAAATGTTGTCATGCCTGATAACTTGGCAAATTTTATATCAGGTTATTATTATACATTGAATCAGACTTAACAGAAATTGGTGGGTCAGCCGAAAGCATAACTGCAGAAAATTTAACGTTGCAGCCTTTATTGCAAATATTTTAACAATCTCATAATGACAAAATTATGCAACAAGATTCTTTGGCATTTTAAGTAAAACATAAAAAATAAAAATAAAACTGAGCAATCCACATTATTTTATTGTTTGCCGGGTTTTATACTTTCTCCTTAACACTGTGAAAGGAACATTAACCTTCACTCTGAGGAAAATTTGTTTAAGTGATGGACAGAATATATATCAGTGGAGATTGGTGACATTTTACAGCAGCAGATAAAGATCATAATGGGTGAAATTTTCAACCCCTTACTTGGCCCCTTCATACCAGGTAAAAGGGCCTCTAAAAACCATGGATACAGGTGGGAAAGAATTCCCCAGGTTCAAGAACTAAGACAGACAGCTACAGACTATCTTTTGAGGACACCTTCACAAGCCATGGAATACAGGTGGGAAGGGCATGGCGGGGGTAGGGCCACAGCATGTAGCACAGAAGAGATTCTGGGCAGTGTTGCTGTCCACAGGCAGGCGGACACATGGGTTGCAGTAATTTAGGCAGTCCTTCAGAGTTATCTAAATTACACTAGAATCAGGATGGAGCGAAGGTGGCTTATAGCTACGTTAGCTGTCTCCTGAAGGGCAAATTCTCTGCCCTGCAGCATGGAATGAGATTCAAAACAGGATAGGCAATTCCCACCCCATCCTCATCTGAGGAGCTTCCACTGCAAATAAACAATAAAGGGATCCTTAACAAACTGGGATAAAGTGGACTATTCCAAATTACATAACTACATATGAATAAACTGTATTAGAGGATCTCATGGAAAAATATTTTCTTCCAGTGAAAAGTGCATGTAATTAATCTGCTTTCCTGTTTGCTGTAATTCTCTCTCCATTCCCTTGCCACATATCTTTAGATTACCAAGTGAATCCAGTTCTGTCAGTTATTAGTTTCTAATTACCCTTCACAACTTTCTGAACAGCTACTAGGAAACAGAATGATGAAATGACTATTGAGTTAAAAGGAGATTAGACAAACATAAATAAATTACACTTATTATATGCTCCCACCACACCAGGAGATGACTTAACAGTGAAAGGAAAAGAATCACATTGCAATAATGAAATCAGAGAGGGAATTCGGATCCCAGAGGCGATTCTATGGAGTTTATGTTAACGTATACCTTGTGGGGGACCAAAAATCAACTGGAATAGTTTCCTGAAAATTATTTCCAGCTATTTTCTCATTTAAAATGTTCCAACTTCACTTGACCCATTAGTCATCATATTACTTACATTTATTATGTATTTTGAAATATATTACAAAAAACCCAATGGATTCAATATGGCCTGTTTTAACAAAATCATAACGTCTATAAAAGAAAATGTATAACCAGCACTCTGAAAATTCTGTCTGAAACAATTTCTTCCTTTGTCATTTCATTATTAAAGGTGTACCAAAAATAGGTACAGACTTACAGCACTGTGACTATTTTTTCTCTCTATGAAATATTTGCGGATGCTCTGTTGATGTCTTTTTATACCATGAATTAGGGGTGACTGTGTAATTCAAAAGTGGCAGAGCCATGATTGAGTTGTGTTGGTCAACCCCAGTGAGTGGAATGAAAAATTCTACACATACATGGATCAGTCTGTTAAAATAATACCAGGCAATATTGTATTTCTTCTTCTGCTTAGGTTTCAGAGTAACAGCCATGTTAATCTGTATTCACAAAAAGAAAAGGAGTACTTGTGGCACCTTAGAGACTAACCAGTTTATTTGAGCATCTTTTTTCTCCTGCTTAGCATTTCAAAGTTTGATTTTTTTGGTCAGTTTTCTCAGCAGTAGGTTGTGCCATTTCCAATAGAGCCTAACCTAGAATCCATGGCTAAGTTAGTTACTGGATGACTGTTTGAAATGCTGAGAAAGTGACAGAACCATGACTATTTGCTTTTGGTAGATATGAAATATAAATATATCTTAAAATTGAAAATATATGACTTACATACTTCAGTTCTGAAAATATTAATATTTATACATGTTGTATTATCCTTACCAATTACTGTGGAGATGACGGCAATATACTTTAACTTGTAATGCCTAGGTATCTGACAGATAGGTTTCGCCATTACGAAGTCTACATTTGCCACAGTTATATCTGATGTACTACATTGTTTCCCTATACTTCGAATAGGAAAGAAGTGCCTCATCTTGCAAGGTGCTAAGTACCCTAAGCTCCTGTTGAAGTCAATGGGCTTGATCCTGAGAAGTGCCAGAATTGAAAATATAATAGTTCATTCTTTCTATTAATTTATATAGGGCCTACAGTGTGCTCGGCTCTATATATTTAATTTGGTGAATCAGAAAAGAAACCTCATGAGAAGGCAAAATGAAAAATATGGGTGTAAAAAAGTTATAGATCTCATAAGTATAGGATCTTTTCAAAGAGCAGAAGTGAGAGGGAAGGAGAAAGGAAAATGTGTTCTTTGCTGGGAATTTATTTTCTTAGACTCAGAGTATCCCATGATTTTAAATGGATATTTCCCTCTCTCCCAGAGGATTGGTGGAAGACCAGCCCTTTTACCCAGCTGGGACACAGGACTATCTCTTCTGAGTATTTTGCAGAACACCACCTTTCAGAGCTGTAAAATACTAAACTTCTTCATAACCACAAGATTTAATCCTACTATAAAGAAAACGGATGTCTGTCTGGAATAGAGCTTTCAACTATTAGGACTGGAGAAGCACCTTAACTCTTCTAAGAAATAGTTATCTGATGGAGGGTTAGATTGTGGGAAGTGTTTGGTTCCACATGATACCAGCATAACTTCTAGCTAGCTGCATTAGAAATCTTAGTGGGGTTTCTAACATTAGATGAATTGTTTTGTAATCTTCCTCAGTTTCTCTTTCAAAATGAAGACACTTTCCTCAATTGTGTCTAACGTGACCCACCAGAAGTTGTAGTCTTTGTATTTGAAAAATGTGTCTTTTTCTTTGTTTTCCATAAAGCCATATTTCTACAGCTGCTGCCATAACTGGGCCCCTTTTCTTTCTTGAGGGTGATCTGATGAGCAATGGGTAGAGGTTGGTTCCCATTCTAGGAAGCCTATTGTTAAAGACACTCTGTGAGGGTGATGGACTGAAAGGCAGGGTCCTGTACTGAAAGCGTCTCCTGTAGTTTCAGAAGCATATATACTTATGGTGACATACCATAATAACAGGGGGTCATGCATCTATCAATGACAGAAAATTCAGAAGGAGTAGGGATTCTATTTAAAGTCTACATAATGCATTTAGATTTCCAGGTGAACACATTGAGCAATTCAAGATCCAAGATGGCTTGCACATCTTGGTTCCTTTCAAGAACCATAAAGAATATTGAGTAGATTCCACAGGATCGGTCATTTGATAGGAGAGGTTTTATGGCCAAATGTGAAGTAGATACGAGATGAGTTGTTTGTCCTTCCTGAATTCTTTAATTTTGGAGATGTCAAACATCTTTCTTTCAGGGTACTGGATCAGTTCTATAAAATCGCACATCTCTGCAGAAGCCCTCTCATGTGGACTGCCTCCTTTGGATGGGGTTCCCCCAAATCATGCTGTGGATTTGGGGATGCTAGATATTGCAGAACTGTAGTCTGGGCACGGGAGGAAAATCCAGATCAATCTATTACATATCCTCTTCCTGATTAATAGTCTTCTTCAGAACTTAGAAGACTGGTGGGCACAAACTGTCTGTTTCTAGACAACTGCTTTAGAACATGCCTACACGAGCACTTATGCTGGCAAAACTTTTGTTGCTCAGGGGTGTTCCCCACCACGAGACCTAAGTTGTACCGGCATAAGCGCTCATGTACACATCGCTATTTCGGTGGGAGATGTTCTCCCACTGACATGGCTACTGCCAGTCACTGAGCTGCTTTTATTATGTTGACAGGAGAGCTCTCTCCCATCGCATAATGAGGCTACATGAGCACTCTTACACCAGCACAGCTGTATTGATACAGTTGTGCCGCTGTAAGCTTGTTAGTGTAGACATGGCCTTAGTCTCTTATAAAATCAAAGCAATGTAGAGCTGGAAGAGACCTTGATAGGTCATCTAGTCCAGCCCCTGTGTTGAGGCAGGACCAAATATACCTACACCATTCCTGAAAGGTGCGTTTGTCTAACCTGTCCTTAAAAACCTCCAGTGACAGGGATTCCACAACCTCCCTTGGAGGCCCAGTCCAATACTTCACTATCTTATAGTTAGAAAGCTTTTCCTAATATTGAACTTAAATCTCCCTTGCTGCAGATTAAGCAGATGACTTGTTATCCTACCTTCAGTAAGCACAATTGATCACCATCCTCTTAATAACAGCCTTTTACATATTTGAATACTGCTATCAGATCCCCCTTCAGTTGTCTCTTCTCATTTTAACCTTTCCTCATAGGTGAGGTTTTCTAAACCTTTCATCGCTTTTGTTGCTCTCCACAGGACTCTCTCCAATTTGTCCATATTTTCCTAAAGTGAGGCATCAGGAACTGGACACAGTACTATAGCTGAGGCCTCTCTAGTACCAAGAAGAGTGAGACAATTAACTCCTATGTCTTACATACAACACTTGTGTTAATACACCGCACAATGATATTAGCCTTTTTTGCAACTGCATCACATTGTTCATTCATATGCAATTTGTAATCCACTATAATCCTCAAATCTTTTTCGGCAGTATTATTGTCCATCCAGTTATATTTTGTATCTCTGCATTTGATTTTTCCTTTGTAAGTGTAGGATTTGGCACTTGTCTTTATTGAACATCATTATTTTGATTTCAGACTAATCCTCCAATTTATCAAAGTCATTTTGAATTCTAATTCAGTCCTCCAAAGTCCTAGCAACCCCTCCCATATTGGTGTCACCCACACATTTTATAAGCATACTCTTCACTCCAATATTCAAGTCATTAATGAAAATATTGAACAGTACCAAACCCAGGACAGACCCCTGCACGACCCCACTAGATACATCCTCCCAGTTTGACAGCGAACCGTTGATAACTACTCTTTGAATATAGTTTTAGAACCAGTTTTGCCGATTTATCATAATTTCATAGAGCACGTATCCCTAGTTTGGTTTATGACAATGTCAGGTGGGATTGTGTCAAAAGCCTTACTAAAATCAAGATATAGTACACCTCCATTTCCCATACTATTCAATAGGGTAGTAAACCTGTCAAAGAAGGAAATTAGGTTGATTTAGCATGATTTGTTCTTGTGAAATCCATGTTGATGATTACTTATAACTCTATTTTCCTCTAGGTGCTAACAAACTGACTGTTTAATAATTTGTTCCAATATCTTTCCAGGTGTATAATTTCCTGGGTCCTCTTTGTTCTTTCCTTTAAAGATAGACATTCTGTTTTCCCTTCTCCAGGTCTCTGAGATCTCACTTACCTTCTCTGAGTTCTCAAAGATAATTGCTAATGGTTCTGAGATTGTTTCAGCTAGTTCCTTAAGTACCCTAGTGTGAACTCCATCGGGCCCCGCTCACTTGAATAGATCTAACTTATCTAAATATTTTAAATAACCTATTCTTTCCCTATTTTGTCTTGAATTCTCCCCCTCCTCCTTTGTGTTAAGTATCTGGTCACAATTTACCTTCTAAATGAAGACTGAAGCAAAACAGGCATTAAACACATCAGCCTTCTAGATGTTATCCCTTATTAGCTCTCCTTTCACGCTAAGTAGAGCCCCCTGCACTTTCCTTCATCTTTCTCCTACTCCTAATGTATTCCCAGAACCTCTTCACCTTGTCTTTTATGTTCCTTGCTAGTAACTCATTTTGTGCCTTACCTTTCGGATGTTGGCTTACATGTTTGTCTAGTCTTTTGAATTCAACCGTAGCAATTTGTCCATGTTTCCAATTTTTTAATAGGATTCTTTTTTGATTTTCAGGTCATTAAAGAGCTCCTAATGCAGCCAAATTGGCCTCTTACTATTTTTCCTATCTTTCCTTTGCATCAGGACAGTTTGCTGTTGTGCCTGAGCAATCTTTCCCTTAGATTTTCTGTCCATGGGACCTTACCTACCTGTTCTCTGAGTTTGTTAAAATCTGCTTTTTTGAAGTCCATTGTCTTTATTCTGCTGCTTTCACTCCTTCCTTTTAATAGAATCATGAAATTTATCATTTCACAATCACTTTCACACAGATTGTCCTCAACCTTCAGATTTGCAACCAATTCCTCCCTGTTGATCAGAATAAAGTCTAATATGGCTGTCCTCCTGGTTATTTCCCAAAACAAAAAGTTGTTACCAATACATACCAAGAACTTACTGGATATTTTGTGTTTTGCCATATTACTTTTCCAACAGATATCTGGGCAGTTAAAATCCCCAGGTGTTGGCCTGTCACTTGAAAGAACTGCCCACGGACAGAGAGAGTTCACAGGTGCAGTTCACACCTGAACCATACGTAACACTTTCCTTAACATAATCTTAAAAGAAGCAGGAGGGGGAAATATTTGCCTTGGGTTTCTTTGTCTTTCTTACCTTGATCCAAATTGGGAATGGGGAGCTAACGACAATTTATGAAGCCTCTTCTAGCTTTTGGATTTCTTTTATTAGAGACTCTTATGATGCTGGACCAGTGACAAATGTGAGCAGTGCAATGACTAGTCTTTTCTTCACCTTTATTTTGAGAAGATTCAAGGCTTGCAATTCAGACATTTCCTCATTACTAAAGAGCCACTCTGAATACAAATCAGAATTGTCTTTACCATCCTCAGATTTCCCTTGTTAACACTTTTTATGTTGGGAAGGGATAAGCTCTGGGGAGCAGAATGAGACTCCTGGGCAGGATTTTTTTCCCTATTGTTTGTCCTATTGACAGACTAAGGCTCCTGTTTATTGAGGATGGTGGAACTGGATCCTGGTCACTTTAACAGTCCATCCTGACTACTGTCAAGGGAAGCCTAGCCAGGACAGGAGGCACAGGAGGAGCATGGTTTCCCCAGACAGTAGGGGTAGGATAGTCCCTTGTTTGTGGAGACATAAGCTGCTTGCTTCCCCAGGGAGACAAGCAGTCATGGCACTACTTCTGGTGGCACTCCTATTAACTGGTTAGTGGGCATTTGGGGGAGTGGTGAGAACACACATAGTCACTTCCTGTTGCAGCTGTACTGGAATCTGGGGCAGGGCTGGTTTTAGAGGCGAAATGGCAGCATGACTGAGGTTGTCCGAGAAGCTACTATAGTTAGAAACAACTGCATAGGAGGTGTTGCTAAGACTCTGAACTAATACAGATATTTTCTCCACAGTCTGCTTTCAAGTTGCCTCTGCTGCTCCCTCCTGCTTTGGATCCTGCTTGAAAAGGGATGGGAAAGCAGTACTGGTGCCTGCTCAGCCATCTCAGCATGGCCTTTGCCCCATGCACTGGCTGCAATGTGGAATCTTCCCCATAGTCATTATGGGGGGCACCAGCACTCCATACATGTCTGGAATCTTACTGTCACTGGGTATTCCGACAGGACTGTGATGGGGTGTTCACCCCACACTTGCCCTGAAGGGGTTAATGTAGACTAAGAAGGGGGCCACAGACAGTCCACAACTAAGGGGAATCGGGTGGCTTAAGTAACCCCCTGACTGGGATTGGGGCAAATAATGAGGGAGCCCAATTGAGGAGGAACGAGCTGGACTGGGTTTATAAAATGGGAAGTTGGCCGTAGAGAAGAGTCTGCAAGGTAGCAGTCTGCGATCATTCTCTGAGACAAGGGAGGTGTGTTTGAAGCTGTAGAAGCAAGTAACCTACAATTGCTTCCTGGGAGAAGGGAGCTATGGGGCTGGCAAGCGAAGGAGGGAGAGCCAGAAGGTAAGGACAGGCTCAGGGAACAGGCAGTAAAGATCAAGGATGGAACAGATTTGGGCTGCTGACTACAAGGTCCCTGAGCTGGAACCCAGAGTAAGGGGTGGGCCCGAGTTCCTCTACCAGACACTGAGGAAGTGGCACCATAGGGACAGTGAGTGAGAAGACTTTGATACCCTGGAAAGGGAAATATGTATCGTGACCTGGCAGAAGGGCCAAGTCACAAAGAAGGAGCACCTAGAGTCACAGAGACCGAGAGAGAGAGTGCCAGCAGGGCGTGCAGCGAGCAGCAGAAAAGGGCCTCAGACCTGGAAAGAGGTAATCCCCAGAGAGGCCAGGAGGAGCCACCACCTGCAGTGAGTGGACCACATGATAAGAATAAACAAGCCAGGCCCTCTGTGTCAGGATATACATGAGCACACAATGCATCTCTTGGCCTTTGTTTTCCTTTCTTCTCCTTGTCTGCCATCCTGATGATGGGACAGGAAAATACATCAGAAAACCTCAATCCCAAAGTTCCAAACATTTGCAGATTTTCTTTAACAAATCCAATATTCAAAAAAAAAAACTGGGTAAGGAAAATGTTTTAGTTAAGATGCCTGAAAAAGCTCGGTCATAAACAGATATCTGTAGCTATTGCTTTGGGTGGGGGGAAATATGGGTGGTCTATACTCCAGCCAGAACAAAAGGTTTACTCTGCCTCCAATCACCAACGGAGAAGCCCCACTATGAAGATAAAGGAACATGAGGGGAAAATGTAAGAAGATGAGAGAGAATGGAAAGAAGAACGGAGAAAAGAGGGGAAGAAGTGAGGAATTCTCCATGGAGAGCCACTGAAATAAACATGAAGGGAGAGGAGACAAGCAAACAACGAAACAGAAAAAAAAATAATGCTTAGGTTTAGGATTTTATTTCAGATTTCACCAGAGCCTTCAAAGGGCATTTTGGCTCCCTGATGCTCTGGCTATATATATTTCATATGAGCCCTGATATACCTGATCAGCCTGGATCCCAGGAAGTCCTCCCTTTCTAGGGGCTCCTAAGATCTAGAAAAGCCAATCACACGGGGTCTGGTCAAATCTGGCATCTGGAGCACTACATTTTGTTTAATCATGTGTCACCCTTGAACATGCCTCCGCCACATAGAACTCAGATCTTTAGCCAGTCAAAATGTTTAGATGGTTCATCAGCGGATGCCTTTACAAGAGAATGACTCCTCTTTTAATCTCCAATTTTGATTCAGGCTTTGGCACCTATGGAAGACTTGGAAGCCAAACACCTAAGGAGTTTTTTCATGCTTCGCAGGAGTTCTTTAGGAAAAGGTCTCCCAGGACTTAATGCAGGAGCATGCTGTGAAGCAGTGTCTTATGGTCATTTTGGGCCCTTTCTGAGAGGACCTTGTAGCCGTCATAGGCATTAAGAGCCTTTTCCTGAGGCTCAAAAAGCATTTTTATGCCTATCTGAAACAAGGATATTCCAAGGCAAGAGAAATGCATCGTCAGCCTAATTATTTTAAGATGGATCAGCCTAATGGCAGTGTGGTGTTCAAAATAATGGATGGGGCTGTAGGGCGTAAGTACCTTCCCCCCATCCTCCGCTTCTCTGCAAGTCAATCATATTTACAAAGTGGAAAACTGTGTTCAGGAGGGTCACAGGAAAGCCTTTTGGGGAGAGATTTGTGAGGAGAAGGGGACACCCTTTTCTCTCTTCCCCCTTTTAGAGAAATAACTTAAAAATTGGGACACATGACAGAAAAGATGAAGGTAGGAGAAAACAGTATTTATTCTCCCTGTCGTCCATTCACTGCTCCTTCCCAGCCCCAATACCTCACTCCCTCCGGTCTAGCTCTATCCTAACATCTGCTTCTTATCACCGTGACAAAACCAATTTATTCCCTCCTGCGTTAACCCTGCAACTCAACCCATTCCACTCCCGGTTCAGAATTTCCCCACTTCCTTCCAACCCAACCGCACAGAAACACCCTCCCACACACACCTGTCCCCAAAGCGGAAAACCCCTTCTCTTCTTACCTAGCCTTGGTAGCTCAGAACCATCCCCCTTAATTATGAACACCTACTGTGCGTGCACACACACCGCTCTAAACTTAGAAAATCCATCCCCAGGCTCAGAATCCTTCCTTCTCCAACCTGACACTAGCCAGTACTAGCACCAGTATCAGAAAACACCCCCTTACTTGTTGCTGGGACTGAAGAATCAAGAGCAGAACCAATAATGTGGATTGTGACTTCAGGGAACCATATACTCTTAAGTAGCACTCCAAAAGCCTACATTCCTGGTCTCTCTCTCCTCTCTCTTCTGCCTGTAGTTCATGTGTTGCAGGGACTCCAGGGGCTGCATAGATGATCTATGGAATATTGATACTGAATTGTACATGCCTCTAGCTGCCAACTACTTTTCAAAAATGTTTCAGGTGCTATGTGACTAGGCAAATAACTACAGTTGATGTCTGTGGAGGCATCATCATGAAGGCGAACAGTAATTAAGTATTAATATTCCCTTTTTACAGATGCGGAAATTGAGGCACAAAGAGGTTTAGTAATTTGCTTAAGGTTACCCAGCAAATCTGGGGAAGAGCCTGGAAAGGATCCTAGAGCCTGTAATTCAGAGGCCTGGTCTACACTGTGAAAAATCCACATCCCTGAGTGATGCAGTTAAACTGACCTAACCCCTGGTGTAGACAGCACTAGGTCAATAGCAGAATTCTCCCATTGACCTACCTACCACTTCTCGGGCAGGTGGCGAACCTACGCCAATAGGAGACCTTCCCGTTGGCATAGGCCGTGTCTTCACTGAAGCACTACAGCAGCGCAGCTGCAGAGGTGCAGCTGCACCGCTGTAGCATTTTAAGAAATAAAAGAATCCTAAGAAAAGAAATAAAGAATCAGCAAAAGGTAAAAGTAGACTTTAAAAGCACGGAAGACACGTCAAAATGATGGAAAAGATATAGAGTAACATTTTCAAAACCATCTACCTGACTTAAGAGCCTGAGTCCCATTTTCAATAGTGACATAGGCATCTAGAAAGCTATGTTTCATTTAAAGTCAGTGGGTCTTAGGCTGCTAAGTACCTAAGCCACTTTTGAACATTTTATCTGCATTATCTTCACACCTCACTGAATCCTTGAATTGTGATTTTTAATAAAAATAACTCTGTCAATAAAAAATAACATGCGCACACTACTATATTTGGCATATTTCTGTTTGTCCTCTTAATCAAATAAATGTCATTTCATGACTACAGTGTCAGTGGTTCAAAACTTGTTTGTAAAAGAACAATGAAAAAAATACCAGAGAGCTCAAATGTTTTTGCAAATGACCCTGAGTTAATTAGAAAAGTCTGCACCCTGGCCAGTTCCCCTTCTCACGTGTCTGCTCTCATTAAATCAAAAAATTCTCATTTCAAAGTTAACAAACACCATGGTTAACAAAACTGTTAAAATGGGATCAAGTGGGCACATTCCTAAGTTTATATATGATGTCATGTTAAGCATCCCACAGCTGAACTTGCAAGAAGTATGAATGATTTTTCAATATATTAAGTATCTGATCTAATGCTAATTTTCTCTCTATAGGCTAACTGTGCTGGGAACAGGTGGCCCTGCTTTCAATTACAGAGGGCTAACATGCCAGTGTGAGGCCTGGATTAGTTCACCTTCTCACAGGGAATTTGCTTCGGTTGGGAATGGATTTATTATGGCTTCACACATGGAACGGAGCTCATGTCAGTTGAGGGCAGTGACACATCATACGATTCAAATTAACCTGCTGTGGACTGTTCTACAGGGTTGAGATTGTGTATTAAAATGACGACATTTTAAAAACAGTTTGAAAGAAACCAGGATTGCCGAAGTGCAATGGTTCCAATTTGTTCCAACTAATCTATCACCTGCTAGAGATACTATTCTAGTGGATTTCTGGTAGCTGCTATTTACCAGGTTTCTCCAAATCACTGACCTTGCTAATGGGTACAATTGTTGCCTTTTGAGGTAGAATTTTTTTTTTGAAGTGAGGCTTGGGTTTTTGGTTTTTTTTAATGTATAACTAGAGGCAAAATATTCATCACAACATACAAGCAATGGAACGGAAAGACAAATAGACAGGAAAACTCAAAAGAAAAATCTTGAAGTCTGTTTTATCATTCAGCAGAGGGACTACATCCTATTTCTTAATTTGACTGGATAAAATGTTCTACAGAAAATTATTCCAAATGGCAAAAAATCAAAAAGCTTAATAATTTCATACTTAAACTATCATCTTTCCAAAAAAATGTTAGGGAAAGAGGATTTTGGCACAGAAAAATTTGTGTTTTGCTTACAATTGTACTTTTAAGGCAAATAATAATATAAATTATATTTAATAAATTTTTGAAACCTTTTGTAATATATTACATACAGCAAAATTATGTGGGATTTTTGTTCTAAAGTAAGACTTAAAGTGTAGGGATAGCAAGTAATTTAGTAATAAAACAACATGGTCATCTTTATTCTTTGTCTAAGAAGATAACTGCCCAGAAATAATCATCGGTTCAACTGTATCTAATGTAATCCTACATGTGAAGAATTAAATAGTCCAGTATTAGATTTACTATAATAATGGTTGTGCGTGTTGATCTAGCAGGAATTAAAAAAATTTTTTTTAGATAATTAGTTACTGTAGAAAAGGAAAGAATTATTTTTTGGGGGTAAAGTTGAGTTCTGTTCCCACTGGCTCAGTGATATATGCTTATTTCTCCTAGGATCCTATTACCTAAAATCTGGAAGAAATATCATTTTTCGTTAGTTGCCAAAAATGTACAAAATAATCCACTCATTTGGCAAGAAGTGTATTAATGTATCCTGTTATTCCCATTTAATTGGTGGTTTCCAAGTCTAGCTACTAGCTGTAGTTTTTTTTATCTCTAAGTTAATATAGAGTGACAACCTGGCTTCCTGCATGGTGAAAAAATAAAATTTTTCTATGGAACAACATCTACTTATCTACTTTAGCTGACAAACTGTTTACAATAACTAAAGTTTCATCTAGAGATAGCAAATTTTGGAAACAATTTACAGACTGTTTTCTAACTGCTATACTGCATCATAAGTTATATACGTGTTTGGACTAGTAGAGCTGATGTTTCAAACTCACCTTTCCAAAAATATTTTTCTTAGGAAAAATGTTTTACTTACTCAAAAACATTGAACCTTTGATACATGTACACAAGTATATTCCGTTGTCATTGCAATAGTTATATCCAGGTTTCTGACTGTATTTGCATAACTTTGACAAATGTGCTGAAAAGCAGATCAGCTGTCTTCAATGGCTATCATCTATTGCACTTGTCTATACATCAATTGATTGTAAAATAAATACATAAAATGAACATGAAATCCTTAAAATATTTATAGTAGTAATATAGTAAGAACATGAGTCTTATAGTATTTGACAAATGCTCATAATAAATCACTAAGTCATTGACAGAATGGTGCAATCTACGTACTACTCCTTCTGACTGAATTTTTAGCAGAGTATTTATTCAATTCATTAATGATATATTGGTTTCCCCTGCTGCCACCAACATCATGTGTTCCTAGGTGGCCTTGCTGAGGCTCTCTGAAGATGACTGCTGACGTTCTTGCCCTTGGCAGATAATCACAGGCTAACTGTGTCTGGCCGCCTGACTGCTTACCACAGGACCACTAAGAAGCCATTCTTCTCCCTCCTGGTGGGTTCAGCTACTTCTCAGGTGCCCAATCACCATAGATGCTGAAACTAGGGTGACTGGGGGTGCTATCGCATCCCCTGGCTTGAAGTGGTTTCCATTATATACAGGGTTCACAGTTTGGTCAATGGCTCTTAGCACCCCCACTGTAAAAATTGTTCCAGCACCCCTTCCAACCACGTGTTGGAATGAGTCTTGACTAGGAGGTTTTTATTGTACTGTTGATATTCACATGTTGTTGAATTAAACCACTGCATCTTTTCTTTTCACTAGGTCTGAAACAGCACTTATTGCAGTTGTGTGGTTGTATGCAAGTTTTAAAGGGATCTAGTCAAAGCTCTAACATTGTGGAATGGTAAAGAAGATGAAATTATTTGACCAAGCTCTCAGTTGTAACAGGTTGTAAAAACCTGTACTGGAAGGCAGGGATGTTTTGTTGAACCAACCTAAGCCAAAATTCTATGTTAAGATTCACGGTAATTACTGCTGAGACATGCTTAGAAATGGGTCCAATTGGAACCAGTCAAGTGATAAAAATGTAGCTATGTGTCTTAGGCCAAAAGAGGTCTTGGAGGGAAACAGCCAACATCTAGAAGGAAACATGCAAAGGTTTATACTGCATTATTGTTTTGGAGTTGCCAATAAAGCCAAAGACCAGGAAGGAGTGAATTTGAACACCGACTCAGGATCTGCCTATATTGCTGAGGATAGAGCAGAAAGAGACTCATCCTATTCCCACACATAGGCGAGGGAACTAATGGTGTGGGGGGCAAGCCCAGGTTTTGCACGGGGTTTTGCTCTGTGCCCAGCTGCTGGCCCAACATATGGCCCTGTGCCCTGGGGCCCTGCGCCTGGCTCCGGTCCTGGCTGCCGGCCCCATGCCCAGTCGTGGTCCCGGTTGCTGGCCTCACGCCCTGGGCTCCACACCCACCCCCAGCTGTGGCCCCAGCCTTAGCCCCTTACCCTGTCCGTGTCCTCTCATCCCAGAGCCATGGCCCTGCTCCTGACCCCAGCTCTGCAGGGCAGCAAGGGGCGCGGACAGAGGTAAGAGGGGTTGCAGCACTCCCATTCTAAAAAAGCTTTCCAGTGCCACTGTTCACACAATTATATTTGGAGGTAGGAGATTTATTGTCTACTAGGCACATGGGGGAATCACTTAAATCACAGGAAAGTGAAACCCACCAGTAGAGACTGCCAGGGTTTGCTTAGCAGCAACCTCAACTCCATTCCTAAGGAAAGTCTCTAAATTCGGTGTCCTGGCCCTGGCAGACAGAATAGCTCAGGCCGTCTTAGTATTATTTGCATTAAACTGGGCTTCATGGTTATCTAATTTGGTAAAAAGTCTGGCCATTTGTCAGGTGGCCATCTGAAGGAATCCCTTGGTGCAAAAACTATTTCAAATAATGCCTTTAATGGTTTTCCCCTGTATATTTATTTAAAGTTGCCGCTAGGTAGCCTTCTTACAGAGGGCCTGAAGATGAGAAGCCTGAGGAGTGGAGATTGGAACTGGGCAGGCAAGGACAACAGGACTGGGACAAGGAGCTCGGGCAAGCAAGAGATGGGACTAGTAAAGGGACAGGTTGGAAGGGATGGGGCAGAAGAGGACAAACTTGGGGACAACAGGTAGAAGAGTTCATGCCCTTTAGAGCACAGTCCTTTTCAGAATGGAAGCCAGGATTACTGAGTCTCACCATTCTCTGCTGTCATACACATCTGTGGCAAAATATGTCTCTCTCCCCTATAGTGCTGCTCCACACAGAGGAAGACAGCCTATTATTGCTATCAGTTACTCTGTTAGCTCAAGTGGCAGAGGTCTGTGTGGTGGATCCAGAAGTTCCAACCCTGCTGATAACCCATGGAGATGTGAACAGGATGCCACATGATGGAATTTCCATTTCTTCAGATTGCGTTTTTAAAATCATGGGAAATTACACATACAAAACCCACACTGAACATTATTAAGGTTGCAAAGTCAGGTAGACAAAAATTAACACATGACAAAATTAAGGTTGCCCGTGCATCTGTATACTGTATGATACCGTCTTTAATTACATGATCACATACTATTTCTTCCATAAAACTCTTGTCTCATTCAGTGCACAGGATGGATCTGCTCTGGGGATGAATAAGGGATATGTAATAAAGAAGGCTGCTGTCTGTAGGACCCCTGCCTCATTTGTTTCACAAGTTGAGAAGTGTGTATTGAATGAGACAGAGGATTTCAGAAAGAGAAAGGATGCTGTCCTGGTTCAGGCAGCTGAATGCTGTCCTGGAGAACTAGATTCTATTCCTGCCTCGTCCACAGTTCCTGTGTGATGCCAGGCAAGACATTTAAACCAAGCCTTTTTCCGGGGGGTCACTAATTGTGTGACTCTCACTATCTAGGTGCCTAACTGGATATCCCGGGGTCTGATTTGCAAAAGTACTGAGCTGACTGCAACTGAAATCAATGGGAGATGTCCTTTGAACATATAAAATGTCTATAATGCTAACTAGTCAAAAAAATCAGGTCTTAGATGTCTCAAACAGGGCACCCAAAATTAGTGGAAACTTTTGAACTTAATCTTTCTATGCCTCAGTTTCTCAGTACCTCACAGCGGTGTTGTGAAAGTAAATTCATTAATGTTTGTGAAGTACTTAGCTACTATAGTAATGAGCGCCACAGAAAAGCCCATGAGGACATTAATAATTCTGTCTTCAGAACAGGTTTTAATAATGTGCAGTAAATAAAGCATGGGGGATACACACCGAACAATGATGAGAAAATAAAATATTGAACAGCTGCTCATTAACTGAGCCATGTCCATTCTGTCTGCTGAATGAGGCAGGGATCCAGTGGAAAAAGTAGAATGTGATCACGTAATTAAAGACTGTAATATAATTCATATGCATAAGGGGGATAAATTAAGGTGTCACAATCAATCTTTGCAAACCTTACTAATGTTCTTTTAACATTACTCCTGGAGGGATTCTGTGTGACTGCATGCCCACAGAAAACATCCTCCCTCCCCGCACACAGAATTCTTGTGCTTCTCTGCTGAAAACTATAGGGAAGCTGGAGGGGAGAGGGTGCATGGGTGCAGTTTTTGGGGAGAGATTGCCCCTCCCAAATAGAGGCGAGGCATGAGGGGGCACATGGGGTTACCTGCCATTGCCCTGCCTCATTTCTGCAAGCGCAGAGCTGCCCAGTGAAGGAGGCTGTGTCTTGGCTCTGCTGACTCTGCAGCTGAACTCCACCTCCTGGGTCCTAGTGCCAGCTGTGCTCCCCTTCTGTGTGCTGGGAGCCTTCTTGTTTTCTGTTCAACAGTGAGTGCCCACGGTGGGATTGGGTAAGGGAGGGTGGGGAAATGAGGAAGGGGGGGTGCGGGGAAGAGGCAGTGGGGAAGGAAGGGGGTGGAATAGGGCAGGGGGAACGGGAATGTGGGAGTGAGGGGGGGAATGGAGAAAAAAGGGGTAGGGGAATTGCAGGAGGAAGGAGGAACTTGGCATGCGGCATCCCCTCGGCAGCAGCTGGGGCTCCCCTGTTAAGCAGGCCCATCGAACCCTCACCCTGACAAGCCCTACCCCCCTACACCTGGACCTCTCCGCTGAGCCCCCCCTCACCCAACCCCCACCCCACTGATCCCCAGCCAGCTGCATCTGGACCCCACCCCATCAAGCTCGACTCCCTCATCAACCAGACCCCCCACTAAGCCCCCCACACTCAGACCCCCTCCCCGCCGAGCTCCATCTCTGCAAATCCAGACACACACATCCCCATCTCTGACACCCAACCACCTTCACCTGGATCCCCTGCAGAGTCCCATTGCTCCTGCACCAGGAACCCCTCCCCACAAATGAGCTACTGTGCATCCAGATCTCCAACTGATTGCCCCACACCTGGATCCCTCCCACACTAAACCCCTCCACACTTGGATCCTGCTGTCCTGAGCTTTCCCACCCGCACCTGTTGCAGGGGGGCAGAGCCCCAGGGTGTTTCAGGACAGGCATAGCCCTTGCTCTGTGTGCAGCCTCACTGTTGAGTCCCTGTACCAGAGGAGGTGGGGGCTTCAGGGTGATCTCCTACCTAAATGCAGCCAGTGGCCTGTGCTCCCCACTGCCATGCTGGAGCCACATTTATTTACTGACAAAATCTGCAGAATTTTAAAATACTGTGCACATATTTTTTATTTTTTTGGCACAGAATTTTAAATTTTGCAGATATAAATTTTGTATCCACATAGGGCTCTAAACCATTCCTTCCTGGGGTCCAATTTATTGAGTTCCCAGGTGCATGCTAGCCCTCTTGGACCCAAGCCCCAGTTCAGTGTCTTTCTCTCCCAGTAATACAAAGTAATTCAAATCTTCCAAAAATAGAACACAAATGCACACAGCTGAAACTTCAGCCCAGCTGCAGCTAGGCACAGCCCCACCTCCCTGAAAGGACTGTCTTTCTGCTTCCAAGCACCTCCTGCCTGCAGTTTGTCTTCTTCACAGGCCTTTCCAACTGAGCCTTTGCAGTATTTTCCCTACTTGGTCAGGGTCTCTCCAAGGCCTCCCTGCTTGAAGAGCTTTCCTCATTCTTCTACTTCTTGAGCTTTTCCCTAACTGACTCTGAGCCCTGCAGTATCTGCAGACATAAATGTAGATTCCTGGGCTTCCCCCTTCACTGCAATTTCCTGCTCCTTTTGTAGTGGAATCACTGATTCCTCTCAGCGTGGGCTCATCCTGTAATCAGGGTTGATGGGGAAAGACACTCTGTTAAGTAGGGTTTTTCTTCATGTGTAATTCATATATAAAGAATACATGATGTTGTCTGGTATAAAGCTTTTATTGACATGAGTTTGGGATTGTTCATGAGGGGCAAAGACACAAATTATGCATGTTGTCTCAAATAAGTGCCAGTAAAACCTTTATACCATGCTACCACATATTCTAAATATGCTATATTAGTTATAGAAATAGTTTTATAATAGCTATTTTATTTTGTAAAGCTATTTTAGAAGATTAAAATTTTATTAAGAATATTTTTGTTTTGTATCTCTACACCTGTAATACCAAGTGTAAGGGACTGTGGAAGACTTTGTTACGGCCTAGCTAGGGAAAGTCTGCTTTCTCGGAGCCGACGGGTCACTGTAGGACATGGAAAACCAGCTATAACCAGCTTTAGGCCAGTTCTGTCTGCCCTGCATGGCCCTTTGCCAGGTAGCGGAAAGCCCTTTAAAAAAGTACCTAATTATATATTCATAAGCTGTTTCTGGGTAGTGCTTATTTTGGCTCGCTGTTTACCCCTTCGTCGGACTCCGTCCCAGGCAGAGCTCCGGTGCGCTGGGTTCCCCGCCTCTGGACAGCAACGCTTGGAGTCCCCATTGCGGGTGTGTCACTTACCTTCAATAAAGCCAATAACTCGCTGCTTTGCTGCGTGTAGGCCTCGTTCTTTCAGAGCACTCATAATAGGCCTGCGGCCTAGCATAGAACACCAAGTGTCTAGATTACCATGAATCCAACTGAACAGAGTTCAGAGGGAACAGTATAAACGTCTAAAAATGACTTTAAACAGGTCTTTTTACACGTGCCATACATTTTAGTCTCACAGCTTTCCAAAGGCTAGAAGCAGGTATTTTGGGTTCTACTAGAAATCTACAAATTTGAAATTTCTAGGGGTTTAAGGCTCCAGTGTCTAGTCCTCAAAGATAAGACGTTTACCCAGCCCTAAATCTGTCACTTTAATTCTGTTCAACCTGGACCTCTCTCCAGTGTAGTTTGTGGCAAAAATAAATAAATAAATAAAATAATTTTTTTTAAAAAATCCACATTTATGGAGAAAGAAGGAAACATTTTTCTGGCATGTTCATTTACAAAGAAATGATGACTCTATATGCACACACTGATTACATTACAAAATTCATTTTGATCAAAAGTGCACCACTTACCTGGCCCATTGAGAAAGTCTTTAATTTGCAGTGTGATGAGAGGAGGTGGAATACCACTTTTAGCATCTATCTCTCCTGCTACTGTCTGTAGCCAAACCTTGCAGTAATCAAGAGCTTCTGGAAGTGTCTTTCCAGGATCTGCAGATGATAAGATAATCATCATGTTTATTAATGATATGCTAGTAGTGTGATTAAATAGAACAGGGGAAGCAAAACAAAACAAGGTTAAGCATATACACATGACTATAGCATTTATATACTATTTTATATGCAGTATTTGTAGTCATATACATAAAGCTGGTATACCTGCATGTACATTAGTGTGTGTATATGTATATATAACAGAGTACATTACAATAATTATACTTAATTTGTAATGTGTGTAATAAAAGCCAAATACTATATTAGTAAATATAAAAAGATTTGACATGGCTGTTCTTAGCATCTGTTCAGTTTAGCTTAACTGCTAGGAACATTTTCCTTATTCTTCCTAAAACGTATGAGCTAAAAGTTGCTATTAGTGAAAATTAAACCTTTACTAGTTACTACTTCTAGATTTTCTTTGCATCATAGTAAACACAAACAACAGAAAGCACAAATTATACAGAAGTCTAAAAGATCAGAACATTACATGCTCAAGTATGCAATGTAGTTATTCAGAGTTTCACTGACATTGCAGTCACTTTTTACTGCTAGGCTTTTGAAGTTTACTTCAGTAGCGCCTGCTGCAGGTATCCTTTAATGGTATTCCTTTTGTCAATCCTTAATATTCACAATTGTGAATAAAAGGTCAAATTAACTTTTGCTCAGTGCTGTGTATTTCTTCACTTTCTGGCTCCCACAGATGACAAAAAAACATGACCAGATTATTTTTAGTCTTTGGCAATCCACAGAATTTTTTTGTAATAACTCTATTAAAAAAGTAACTGCTGAATTCTGGCATTTCATGATTTTTTAAAAAGTCTAAATATTCACAGTTTTTCTTTAGTTCCAAGAAGTTTCTCTCTCTGATTTTATGATCACAGAATGCCCTGCTGGCCTTTGCCCCTTTCTATTTCGTAATATTTTTTTTGCCATCGAGTTCCTCTCATTTTTAGTTAATTTGAAAAGTGTTACTATAATTTTATTTATCTTGAGTTTTACTGATGGGATTCCTTTTAAGATCAGCATTTACATACCCACCATTATAGTCAACATATGGTAATACAGTATCACAGTCATATGTGATCTGGGTATATAAAGTCAGCCTTGGAATTTGTATTACTTGACCTTATCATGTGATTCATATAAAACTTGGCACATATGAACCTTATGTGATTTCAAAGAACAGACGGAAACCGATTGATCGTGACTTTAGATCTATATAGAAAAGATCAAAAGTTAGCACATTCTTCTGCTTTTATTTGATCAATTTTCGGGCAAGCAATGACTTTAGAGCAGTGTATGTACTGTGTGGTATTTACATTACAGACAAAATACTTTTTTTCCTTTACTTTATTCCCACTATCCATTTATAAAGTCACTTCTCAACAGTTATTTTAAGAGCTCTTCATTCCTGATCACTCCATACAGTATACATGTACTTTGTCCATTTGGATTTCTGCATTTTCTATGGTTATTATACTTCCTCTTTAATTTTGCTGAACAGTATGGTATGTGTATTCCTTCATATATTATTAGCTCTTCAGGGAAAGAGTGTGTCTTTCTCTGTGTCTAAACAGTGCCTAGCATAGTACAAATAATATGCAAATGAGTAAATAATAAATAACAATAGATTTTTTTATTACTATCTAGGTTGGTATGTCACAGTTTATAAATTATCTACATTCTTGTATTCTCATTTCCTTATTCTAAATGCACAGCTTCAGAACAACTCACAACAATATGGTTTCTGCAGAAACTACTTCCAAATACTCTTGTTGTTCTAAACATTGCGGTATAGAACCAAAACAATAATGACAAAGTCTTATTTTTTGTACTAACTGTCCATTATATGGTTACTAACATCATACAAATGTCAGTTATCACATAATGAAAACCTTGTAAAAATTACAGTATATAACGCAATGAATGTCACTGATCTATATAAACTGACAGGTATGTATTGTTGCTAAAATAAATCTGCAAATTTTGTCCACCTTTTCTGTTGCTTAATACTTATATGCATTTTTCTATGATCCACCTAAAGAAATATTTATACTATAAAATGCCTAACTCTTTACATATGAAGATATCCAACAAAATAGATGAAAAGTGTTAACATATGGGAAAGCTCTTTGATTACATACTAGATATACAAATGCAGCTCAAGGTGCTTGAAACTGCGGGATACTATTCATGTTCATCAGGGATTTTTAATTCTCCCAATAGCCTAAAAGATCCATATGATGCCAAACCAGGATCATTAATGAAGTTCTTAAGTACTGTAATGAGAAGAAAACTAGGACTGAAAGACTGCAAAGTTAAGATTGGGTGGTGACATAAGTGGGTTATTCAGATGCTCTTTGGTTATTAGGTTACAGACCTAAAAGTGGCAATTCTTCAACAAAAAAACTTCAAAACCAGACTCCAACGAGAGACTGCTGAATTGGAATTAATTTGCAAACTGGATACAATTAACTTAGGCTTGAATAAAGACTGGGAGTGGATGTGTCATAACACAAAGTAAAACTATTTCCCCATGTTTATTCCCCCCCGCACCCCCCCGTTCCTCAGACGTTCTTGTCAACTGCTGGAAATGGCCCACCTTGATTGTCACTACAAAAGGCTTTTTCCCCCCAGCTCTCATGCTGGTAATAGCTCACCTTGCCTGATCACTCTTGTTAGAGTGTGCATGGTAACACCCATTGTTTCATGTTCTCTGTGTATATAAATCTCCCCACTGTATTTTCCACTGCATGCATCCGATGAAGTGAGCTGTAGCTCACGAAAGCTTATGTTCAAATAAATTTGTTAGTCTTTAAGGTGCCACAAGTACTCCTTTTATTTTTTCAGATGCTAATATTGAGTAACTGGAGTGAGCAACAAAAATTACCAGGAAGCTGGACAGATTAATTTATGAGGAAAGGTAAAAGGAGTAAAATATGAGTTGCTTGACTGAGGTACAATCTAAGGAGGAAAACAGTGTACAAATATCTGTAGGGTTAAACACCAAGGAAGGAATAAATCATTCAGCATGCCACAGAGGGTATAAATTATCACAGAAATAATGGAATGAAATTTAGAAGAGAGAAATTTTAGGCTGAATATTAAAGAACTTCCTGATGGTGAGATCTATTAGAATATAGAACAATCTCTTCAGGGAACTGGTGGAAACACTATAGTTTAGAATGTTTAAAAATAGAAGAAAACACTATAAAATGTACACTGGGGAACAACTATGGGAACACTAGGGAACAACTATGCATTGGCAGGGAACTAGGCTAGATGAAGTACTATAATAGGTCATTGCCACCTCCATTTCCTATGATACCCTCAAAAATCAACACTCTGATTTGGATTTAATAAAAGCCTTTGGAAGTCAGAGGGATGGAGATGTGAGTAAAAAGGAGAGGGCAGGATGACTACTGAGGAACCAGCGGGGGCAGGAAGGAAGGGGAAAGCGAAAGGGCTGAAAAGTGGACAGGAGAAGATGAAATACAAAAAGAGGGAAAAGAGAGTCAGAAATATTATCTGCTGCATGATATGATAGATTACTCTGTGGCATTAAAGATAAAAAGCATATGAATAACTATTATGCATTGACAGCCAAGATGGTAATTTTGAGACACTGAGAATCAGAGGCTCTGTCAACTGAAAATGAAGGGATTATGTCTTTGACAGAAGCTGCCTCCTATAGAAAAAGTCTGATATAGGATTCACCATGATGAGAGTGAAACAAAGGTACGTAAGAATTGCCATAGTAGATCAGACCCAGTATGGAAATAGTCCAGGATCCTGTCTGATGGGGGTCAGTACCAGATGTGTCAGAGGAAGAAACCCTGAAGTAAACAAATGTGGTTATCCTGTTCCCAATGAAAAACTCGTTCTGATCCCTAATAGGTAGAAATGGGCTTAAACTCTGATACATGAGGTTTTATATCCTTTCCAAAACTCTTATTTTAGAATTAACTAATGATAGATAACATTACTGTTATCAATAAATCCAAACCCTCTTTGAATCTCATTAAGTTCTTGGCAATGATACCATGTGCTATCTAATACGCTGTTGTGCTTTTTTCACTTTTGAATTTTTAGACTTTTGATTTCACAGAATGCCCCCTCAATTCTTGTGTTATGAGACAGGTAAAAAACAGGAACTCCTGATTAGAGGTGGGCGGGAAAAGGTAATTCTATTTTATGGAGGATTTAACTATTTCTAAAACTGGTTTCATTTGTGGGACAAAACCCAAATATTTCAAAATTATTTGGGAAAGGGAAAGGAACCTGGGCTCTCAGAGCGTGAACTGCCAAGGAGCCCTGAGCCTGGGAGTTTGGCAGCTGGGACTCTCAGGACCTCCAGGCTCACCATCAGCTTGCCAGGCAGGCTGCCAAGAAGCTGGGTCGCAAGCTGGCAGGAAATCAGGCAGATTTTTGTTTTAACTTTGGTAAAATAGAACTATCGCCACAAAATGTTTTGATTTTGATGAATCCGCAAATTCCCAAGGAAAAAAACATTTTGTCAGTATTTCTCCAGCTAGCTCTATTCTTGGTCTATCTTCTCTATAAAATTCATTATTTTGTATTCTTTTATTGTATCCCTTCTTATTCATCTCCTTTCAGTCTCTCTCTGGCTAACAGATAGGTCTCAATCTTTAACTGTAAATGAGGAATCGTCACTGAGTGGGTCTGTTTCGCGTCAGGTCCTACCTGGGTCAGTTCTTGGCCCTATTTAACATCTTTATCAATGACCTGGAAGAAAACGTAAAATCATCACCGATAAAGTTTGCAGATGACACAAAAATTGGGGGAGTGGTAAATAATGAAAAGTACAGATTACTGATGCAAAGTGATCTAGACTGCTTGGTAAACTGGGGGCAAGCAAACAATATGCATTTTATTACAGCTAAATGTAAATGTATACATCTGTGAACAATGGAAGTAAACCATACTGGCAGGATGGGAAGCAGTGTTTCTGAAAAAAAATCTGGGGGCTGTGGTGGATAAACAGGTGAAGTTGAGCTCCCAGTGTGATGTTGTGGCCAAATGTGCTAATGGAATTCTGGGATGCATAAACAGGGGAATCTTGTGTAGGTGCAGAGAGGTTATTTTAGTTCTGTATTTGGCACTGGTACAACCACTACCAGAATATTGTGTCCAGTTCTGGTGTCCACAATTCAAGAAGGACGTTGACGAATTAGAGAGGAGCCACAAGAATGATTAAAGGATTAGAAAACATGCCTTACAAAGACAGACTCAAGGAACTTTATCTATTTAGTTTACCAAAGAGAAGGTTCATGCGTAACTTGACTACAGTCTATAAAAGTACATACATAGGAAACAAAAATTTAATAATAGGCTCTTCAACCTAGTGGAGAAAGGTGTGTAACACAATCCAATGGCTGTAAGTTGAAGCTATACAAATTCAGACTGGAAATAAGGCGTAAATTTTTAACAGTGAGAATAATTAACCATTGGAACAATTTATCGAGAGTCATGGTGGATTTGCCATCACTGACAATTTTTAAATCAAGATGGGGTGTTTTTCTAAAAGATATGCTGTAGATATTATTTTGTGGAAGTTCTATGGCATGTGCTATACAGGAAGTCAGACTAAATGATCACAATGGTCTGTTCTTGCCTTAGAATCAATGAATCTATGAATGAGAGAGTTGTCCATGCCCCTAATCATTCTCACTGTCTATTTGTGAGCTTTCTCTACTGCTGCAACATCCTTTTTGAAATGTGGTGACCAGTACTGCACACAGTATTCCAGATTAGGGAAAGCTGTTGATTTGTATAATAGCATTATAGTGTTTTCTGTGTTACTCTCAATCCCATTGTTTATACCTTCTAATATTTTGTTTGCTTTTTGGACTGCAGTTGCACATTGTGCAGAGGTCTTCACCGAGTTGTCTGCACTGATGCCCAAGTCCTTTTCCTAAATTGATACTGTTAAGCTGTGTACAACGTATGAGTAATTCAGATTTGAATTTCATCTGCCATTAATCTTACACAGAAACATGGGTTGGAATATTTTAAATTGTAAAGGACCTGTCATACTTTCCAGCACAAACACCTGTTTAAGGGGAAAAAACACTATAAAACTGACCTCACAGACTGTCCATGGTATTCTCCTTTCAAGTGTGTATGGGAAATGAATGGCTATGCACACAGTGGAAAAGCCTGGAGAAGGAAATACATCTTGCAATGCATTCTAAGGCCCTTCCTCTGCACATGGGCCCACCTGTGTGGAGCTCTTTACAGTACAAAGGTCTAAATGTGACCAGAAGTAGGTTTAAAAGTGTTTCTACTAGGAGAGAAATCCTGCCTTTATTAGTACCTTTCAGTGGGATTTTGGGTAAGTCTTTTAACCTCTCTGGGAATTGTTTTCCTCATCTATAAAACAAGAATAATTAGGGCTGTCAAGCAATTAAAAAAATTAATCGCGATTAATCGTGCTGTTAAACAATCAGAGAATACCATTTATTTAAATTTTTTTGGATGTTTCCTACGTTTTCAAATATATTAATTTTAATTACTACACAGAATACAAAGTGGACAGTGCTCACATATTTATTTTTTATTACAAATATTTGCACTGTAAAAAACAAAAAAAAATAGTATTTTTCAATTCACTTAATACAAGTACTGTAATCCATTCGCTTTATCATTGACCTTACAAGTGTAGAATTATGTAAAAAAAAACCCAACCTGCATTCAAAAATAAAATAATGTAAAACTTTAGAGGCTACAAGTCCACTCAGTCCTACTTCTTGTTCAGTCAATCACTCTGACAAACAAGTTTGATAACAATTTGCAGGAGATAATGCGGAAAATACAGAACCCAAACTACCACAAAAGAAAATCAACCTTCTGCTGGTGGCATCTGACTCAGATGATGAAAATGAACACGCGCCGGTCCGCTCTGCTTTGGACCATTATTGAGCAGAACCTGCTATCAGCATGGACGCATGTCCCATGGAATGGTGGTTGAAGCATGAAGGGACATATGAATCTTCAGAGCATCTGGCATGTATATATCTTGCGACGTCGGCTAAAACAGTGCCATGCAAATGCCTGTTCTCACTTTCAGGTGACATTGTAAATAAGAAGCAGGCAGCAGTATCTCCCATAAATGTAAACAAACTTGTTTGTCTTAGCGATTGGCTGAACAAGAAATAGGACTGAGTGGACTTGTAGGCTCTAAAGTTTTACATTGTTTTGTTTTTGAGTTTTGCAGTTATGTAACAAAAAATATCAATATTTGTAAGTTACACTTTCACGATAAAGAGATTGCACTGCAGTCCTTGTAATGAGCTGAATTGAAAAATACTATTTCTTTTGTTTATCATTTTTACAGTGCAAATATATGTAATCAAAAATACTAATATAAAATCAGCTCTGTACACTTTGTATTCTGTGTTGTAATAGAAATCAATATATTTGAAAATGTAGAAAAAAACCCAAAATATTTAATAAATTTCAATTAGTATTCTATTATTTAACAGTAAGAGTAATCACAATTTTTTTGAGTTAATCGTATAAGTTAACTGCAATTAATCGACAGCCCTAAGAATACCTCACAGATGTTGTGAGCCTAAATGTATTAGTGTTTGCAATGTACTTTGAGATACTGGGGTAGAAGGCTGTTCAGAAGGTCAAAGTATTATTTTCATGTTTTATAAACCAATTACATTGTGTACTTAAAAAAGGGAGAATGAAAGACAAAAGACAAATGATTATAAACTAGTGTAGCTAACCAAACAAGGAAAAGGGATTTTATTCAGTATAAATAAGTTAAATGTTAGAAAATAATTAATTCTATTACTTGATTTATCATTGTAAATTAATTCAGTTATAACAAATCTACATACAATTTATTCCTATAATTGTCTGTATATTATTTTATGGAGATCATTAAAACGGACAGAGGGTCAGGTTCAATATTAACATTTCAAACCCAAACAATAACATCAGTGTTAAATTTTTTTGCTACCACCACTTTAGGTGAAATTTTTAGAAGTGCCACGGTCATGGAAGACCCTAAGTCCAACTGATTTTCAATGGACATTTCAGCAGGCATTTTTGAAAACTTTACCCTGTATATTAATACATTTAAAGAAAACCACTTTTCACTTTTTAGGATATTAGTTTACTTTCTGTATCTCTCACACCTTGGACTATGAAAGTTTAACAGGTTCACTTTGGTTTATAGTTAGCATTTAGTTAATTTCACATGCAGTTTCTCATGCACTAGCATAATGTGGCAACCTGTTTTGCTTGTAAATGCTAAAGCAGAATGTTTGGTTATTTTATTTGTTTCACTGGCTCCCTCTTCTCTATTATATCAAACAAACTATCTGTCTTCACTTTCAAGGGCCTCCACAACCTGGCCCCACCCAACTGTGATCTCTGATTCAGTACTGAAAGGTCGCCCCCACTTCTGATCAGCCCACGGTGTCAGCTGCCATCTTATTAAATTTTCAAACAAGCAGCTCTGTGCTTTCTCTCATGCTGACTCTCACACTGGGAGAAGTTCCCCATAAACATCTGCAAAACTACCTCATTATCCTCCTTCAAAACCCTCCATAGACCTCTTTGCCATGATGCCTACTAAAAACTTGACAGTGGTTTGGCTGCTGGTGTGCTGAGACGACTGCCTATTGTGCTGATCAATATACCCTCACTGTTTTCCTGAACTCTCCTGTTGGTCTGTCTGTATCAGTCTGTTGTCTTGTACTTAGACTGTAAACTCTGTGGGGCAGGGATTGCCTTTTTGTTCTGGGTTTATAAAGCACATAGCATAATGGGGTCCTAGTCCATGACTGGGGCTTCTATGGTAATACAAAATAAATAATAAAAATAAAAAATTGTTTTCATTGCAATTTACAGAACAGAAATATGGAAACATTTATAGCAGCTTAAGGCTAAATTCTGGGACATATTTTTCCAAAGCATCCATTGAATACTTTTTGATAGGAAGTTCACAGACTTTTTGAAAAACTAAGGAATGCAGATACCTATGGGAAACTTTAATCCATCTGTTCCAGGTAGTCCAATTTGTGCTTCCCTATAGCACTAGATGTGGCTGTGCTGGGAAGTGAATTTACTCTAAGGGGAACAGGTGGCACTGCAATGGATTTCTTTAAGGATTCTGCCAGCGCCTGGAACTTTAAAATCTTAGTGGCATACCACAGGAGTCTACCAGCAGAGGCTGCCTGACCTGATCTCAGCCCCGCCCTATTTTGCTTGAGCACCCACTAAAGCAGGGATCAGAGTAACAGCCGTGTTAGTCTGTATTCGCAAAAAGAACAGGAGTACTTGTGGCACCTTAGAGACTAACCAATTTATTTGAGCGTAAGCTTTCGTGAGCTACAGCTTATGCTCAGATAAATTGGTTAGTCTCTAAGGTGCCACAAGTCCTCCTTTTCTTAAAGCAGGGATGAGCCTCTATGTCCACTCTTAGTGGACCCTCGTGCCATCACAGGCCTGGACTGAAATAAACAATGCATTCACTATGATCAAGATTGCTCTTTAGGTGGCCTTATAATGGCTGTTTTTGAAATGGTTCTTTGGAGGAAGTTGGAGACATTCTGTGCGTAACAAATATTTCTTGGGAAATTTCTTTACTTACAAATTACCAGGCTGCACATTCATCTCTCTAAAAACAAAGAGAAACACACAAACAAACACACAAACAAACACAAAAAGAAAACATATTTTTCAAAAATGTCCTGGGAATCATGCTTAAGAAATGAGGCTACTAAATCTGGACTGCATTACACAAAATAAAACAAATATGGATTTAAAAATATTTATAAATATATCTAATACTGTTATGTTAAAAACAACTGCAGACATTTCTACTTAAATGGGATTGGCCAATAAGCAGTTGTGAGAAATAACAGTGCTGGCAGAAGATGTCACTTTTGTTAGATTTTGTTCCAAGCAGGGTGAGTATGGAATGAAAATGTTGCTTTTACTTTTAAAATAGGAACCTGCTCACAGGTCAGCTCACAAAGCAGCCATTCCCTTTAACAGGAGGTATTAAGAAATCAGTATTATTTATTTTATTAGGATATTTATTTTGATATGAAACTCCTATCCCTGGCTCTCAGAACCACCATAGTAATTAAGATTTACAATTACAAAAATAAAACTCGGACTAAGCACAAGTGTTTATTGGAACATCCATACACAACCACAATTCTACTTGCCCACAGTTATGACACTGTAACAAGCATCCCCTCCCCCACTAGCTGTGTTGCAGAGGGGTGTGATTTCAGAGAGAGGCTTGGGGGAATGGGAAGTGTTCTTTTGGGGAATGGGACCACCTGTTGCTAGCTCTAGGAGAGGCAGGCACTGCTGTGGGTGGGCTCTGGATGCATTAACATATGTTGGATATATTTCATTATGTGGTCTCACCACGTTCCTTTGGATACCCATGGTGCTACAAAATCAATAGTAACCCTTTCAGACAAACAAGGACATATTGTTTTCCTAGTTGTTTTTCTTTAGCATCAAAGACATTTATAAATAAAAAATGAGAAAGAAAAACATATATCCTGCTGAAGAAGATTTTGCGACGAATATCAGACATGCCAACACTAAATTTCACTCACTTTTCCCTATCCATACACGTTTCTTACTTTTTTCTCCCACTATAAATTGCCTGTGAGAAATATCTGCACTTTCACTTTTAAAAATTAGCTGTCTGCAAAAAGGACAGGATAGACTTTTCTGGCCTTACTGCATTCTAATGTTTTTCAAGACCTCTCACAAATTTAAGACATATACAAGGTTTACTGTGTCAGTTTGGATTTCTTTGGACTAATAATGACTCAAGATGTCTATTTTGCTTACAAACTGAAGGTGAAAACATTTAATGTCTACAACATTTTATGTCTACAACGTCACATAGTTCCACTTGCTACATGACAGAGCTGCCACTATAAAAATAAATGAATAACTGTGTCATAAATGTTTCCTTCTTTCTCCAAAACTATATAATGACTCCCCTATGCCTCTCCTCCCCTACCCAAAATTTACACTGGTGTTAGTAATTCGGTGACAGGTTTAAGGTACGACATCACAAACAATAATGGCTAGAAACAGGTGCTTTATCCCATTTCAGAACTGAGAATCTCTCTTTCCCAGTTCTATAAGTTTTTTGCTCTTAGCTCTGGCTTATATGATATTGGACTTTCAAATCATTATATTATGATGTAAAGAAAAGTTATTTTAGATTAATTTTGGAGGTTTTTAAAAATTACTGCATAACCTTTACACATGGAACAGGCTGCAGTTGGAATCTAGATTTAGTCAGTTTCGCACTGCACCTGCTCAGATTAGAATCCACTCAACCTTAGACCCATATTAATTAGCCAATCGGGTACATGTAAGCACTAGGCAAACCAGAAAATAGGACAGATATATTGTCCTGACATATGGATAGAATTGTACTGAATGGCCTACTTTCATTCTGCCTCAAAGTTAAATGATAACATAAATAAAAATAGTAACAACAACATTTAGTTTTTCTATACTGTCTTTCTTCCTCTTCTTCCATATTATAAATGGAGAAACTGAGATGGGAAGATCACAGAGCCAGTCAGGACAGAACCAGGAACAGAGCTCAGTTCTCTGGACTCAGTCTCCGATGCCCTATGCACTGGGCCAAAGTACCTTTCAAATGAGTTGGTTATCTCTTAATGAATAAGGATGATTTAACATAGCATTTAAGCATAAGTTTAAGTGCTTTGCGGGGTGACATGATGAAAGTCCACATAACACTGCACTAATTAGCATATTTGGCAGCATTCATAACAGAGAAGCCAAGAGTTGAAGAGGCATGACACCAGAATTACCCTCTACACGGTAGATTTGCTCCATCAAGAGCAGGATTAATTCACCCTGGAAATGAAATACTGGAAAGTCTGCACTAGTGATGTCTGTGCCATACCTATTCTGTGCATGGATTGTAGGTGTCACAAAAATCTATTAGCTGTACTTATTCTCTTACTTTGCAACCTGGGTATTTTGATATATGGTTCCAAATTCACCATGGGCAAAATAGAGTTTGTTTGTTTATTTCACACAATACTCCAGTTGAGGCCTTATCATCATGGCAAATTTTGTCAGAAAATGTTTACATTTTGGGGAAGCTGTTCAAAAGTCTGATATCTGAGAAATTGTTTTGGGGTGCTTGATTAATGGGCAGAGGACAGGTGTGGTGGTCAACAGTTCCTGGTAAATGCAATCGTTATGGCTTTCCAGTTTATCATGTGGACAGAGCTTGACAAATATTGAAAAATACTTTTGCTAACATTTTGTTTAATGAATCACTTGATGATTAATTGTTCTGTTCATTCCCTCTGGGACACCTGGCATTGGCCACTCTCAGAAGACAGGATACTGGGCTAGATGGATCTTTGGTCTGATCCAGTTTGGCCATTCTTATGTTCTTATAGTTTTTAAAGTTGAGAATATTCACTAATTATTCATACCATTCCATAAACAGTATGACTAATGAAAAATAGATGTATTAAATACATTATTGGAACAGCACCACAAAATTAATCAAATAAATTATTCAATGAGTATGACTTGACTGTGTGTTTATACCATACCACATACACCACAGGTAATATCCATGTGATGTATTGTGGAACCATATTATAAATGAATTTATCATGCATGTATAATCACCTCACTGTTGTCTGGCAACTATTAGTCTTAATTTATTTCCCTGGGGATTTACAACATTCTGAACCCCTGAGTCATCATTGTTATCTAAATCAATCTGCACAAGAAACATTTCTGTGTTGTTTTACAAATGCAGATATCCCACAAAATTACACCCACGTGAGGATGGACAAAATTCAGGTTTGGAGCTTTTCTACACATGAACATGTCTCAGGAGCTATACTGCATGAGAAATGAGAGATTTCTAGCTTCATAATAGAATCCTACTCTTGCTTACTCTCCTACAAGGTTCTGAAATGATGGACTTTAACTGTATTCTTTTTTTTCCTGTAGAAGGCCTATAAATTATTTTATAGGTTTTTACAAACCCTGAGCCCAGTACAGTTGGATTAATAGTAACTATGGGGCCTGCCTGTACAGGGATACAAAAATATACTCAATCCAATCTTTCAAAACATTCCTAAAATAGTTTTCTGTAACATAGATGGTATATATGAAATGCACAATGGGTTTGGGGGGTGCATAATGTTTTTACTGGCATTTATTTGGGGTGCCTGCATAGCTCACTCATAGTTCTGCCAGTTGTGAGTAATGGGGACATTGCAAATGAATGCCAAGAAAAAATTTATAGCACACCATCACGCATGTCTCTTTCTTTCTTTCTGTATATATATTATACACACACACACAAATATAAACTGTACCTCTACTAGAAAGATTTAATGAAAACAGCACTCATTTGTAAGATGTAATTTAAACACTTTTCCAACAATCCCTGATATAGGAAGGAATACAGTAAATGGCTGTACAGAGAAAACAGAAGCTAATTGGCTTCCTTCAATAAACTTTATATTGTTCTTTTATTTTGAAGATACATGCATGTCTTTCAGTCAAAACTATTAGCAGGTGGTCAGAATATGTCAAAGAAATTCGCCTGAATATCAATCATACCAACTGACTGCAGTAGTTTAACAAATGTGGTGCAAAGCTCCCGATGCTATATTTTATGGCAGTAAATAATGTAGTTCATGGCAAATTGCCCTCAAAAAACGTGTGGTAGATCCCAGAAATAAAAATAATTTGAAAAACCACCATGTTACCACATTGGGATGATGGTGTTAATCATGAGTGATGGAACCATGAGTTATAAATATGGTAGGTCTTCCCAAAGAAGAGGCACTACAAACTTTATATCACAGCACTATCACCTATTTTATTTAAGCCATATACTGGTTTTATTTTGGTATCTTTTTATGCTTTTATGCTGGGATTTTCAAGAGAATTTATGGCCATTAGGCACTGGGAGTTGGGTGCCTAACTCTTTTATACGCCTTTGGAAATCCCACCCTTTACTTTCAGACACTAAGGACTAGAGCTGTTTGAATAACTGATTTTTCAGTTAGCTCGTAGTTCTAAAAAATGGAAAAAACTTTTCCTTCTGGGTCGACTTGCAACTGAAACATATTGGAATTTTTGGCAAATTGAAAAGTCAGAAAAAATTCATTTTGGGTTGATTGAAATGTTTTCTTCCAATTTCAGACATTTTTAAACTTTTTATTTGTTTTTAAATAAAAGCAAAGGAAACTTGGAAATGAAGGATTAGAGTCACAAAACTCAAGAAAAGGAGCAAGAAGTGGTGCTGATACTGCTCCCTTACGCCTAATAGTCCAGTGGATAGGGCATTCACTAAGGACATGGGAGAGACTGGTTTGAATCCCTGTCTGGAACAAGAACTTGAACATAGGTCTTCTACATCCAGGTGAGTGCCCAAATCACAAAATTATTGACTATTCTGGAGTGTGTTTTTCTCAATTACTCCTCTTCAAACTGTTCCACTTTGTAATTGTAAATAATTAAATATTATTTGGGCCTGTCAAGGTTCCTTCCCCACTCTGAACGCTAGGGTACAGATGTGGGGACCTGCATGAAAAACCTCCTAAGCTTATCTTTACCAGCTTAGGTCAAAACTTCCCCAAGGTACAAAATATTCCACCCTTTGTCCTTGGATTGGCCGCTACCACCACCAAACAAATACTGGTTACTGGGGAAGAGCTGTTTGGAAACGTCTTTCCCCCCAAAATACTTCCCAAAACCTTGCACCCCATTTCCTGGACAAGATTTGGTAAAAAGCCTCACCAATTTGCCTAGGTGACTACAGACCCAGACCCTTGGATCTTAAGAACAATGAACAATCCTCCCAACACTTGCACCCCCCCTTTCCTGGGAAATGTTGGATAAAAAGCCTCACCAATTTGCATAGGTGACCACAGACCCAAACCCTTGGATCTGAGAACAATGAAAAAGCATTCAATTTTCTTACAAGAAGACTTTTAATAGAAATAGAAGTAAATAGAAGTAAAGAAATCACCTCTGTAAAATCAGGATGGTAGATACCTTATAGGGTAATTAGATTCAAAACATAGAGAATCCTTCTAGGCAAAAACTTAAGTTACAAAAAAGATACACAGACAGAAATAGTTATTCTATTCAGCACAATACTTTCCTCAGCCATTTAAATAAATCATAATCTAACACGTACCTAGCTAGATTACTTACTAAAAGTTCTAAGACTCCATTCCTGGTCTATCCCCGGCAGAAACAGCATATAGACAGACTGAGACCCTTTGTTTCTCTCCCTCCTCCCAGCTGTTGAAAGTATCTTGTCTCCTCATTGGTCATTTTGGTCAGGTGCCAGCGAGGTTACCCTTAGCTTCTTAACCCTTCACAGGTGAGAGGAGCTTTCCCCTGGCCAGGGGGATTTCAAAGGGGTTTACGCTTCCCTTTATATTTATGACAGGGCCAGAGACAGAGAATGACTTGCTGGTGGTTGTGGCACTCCCTTGAGAAGGGGGATACCAGAGTTCCAGTCCCTGCTCCAAGCAATACTTAATTATTTATACAAAGTGGAACCACTCAAACAGCAGAGATTGAGAAAGACCCACCCCAGAACACCTACAGCCTCATGATCAGGCCAATTACCTGGGATGCAGGAGACCTGTGTGCAAGTCCTTGCTCCAGAGCAGGGAATAAAACCTCTATCTCCCAGTGATCTAACCACTAGGCTGTTAGGGGTGTGTGTGTGTGTGTGCGTGTAAGTGCGCGCACACTGTCAGAGTTTTGTGATCGGTGCCTAATGGTATGTCTACACTGCAATTAGACACCTGCGGCTGGCGTGTGCCAGCTGACTCAGGCTCACGGGGCTTGGGCTAAGGGGCTATTTAATTGCAGTGTAGACATTCGGTCTGGGACCCTCCAACCTCATAGGCTCCTGGAGCCTGGGCTCCAACCCAAGCCCATACATTTACAGTGTAATTAAACAGCCCCTTAGCCCCATCCCTGCAATGCTGAGTCAGCTGGCATGCGCCAGCTGTGGTTTTTTAACTGCACTATAGACATACACAATCTCCTTGTGAATCTAGCCTGACAATGTTGAAACAGCTCACTTCGATGTTTCAGAAATTTTCTTTTTCTTCCACCAAAATAATTAGCCAAAATCAGCATAAATTTGTTTTGATCAACCTGAATCTGCATTTTCGGTGAAAAAAAGATATTGTCTGAAATATTTTTCCCAGCTCTATGAAGCACCTGATTCTTCTTCATTAAAGTTAATGAAACTTTTAATATTGACTTTAGTGGAGGAGAATCAGGTCCTATGTTCTGCCCTGACACAATCTCCCCCTCTCCCTACTGGGTAAGAAGATTGATGGCACCAGCAGTGGAAAAGACAGCTCAGAAAGAAGTGGGAGAGTGCATTCCTGGGAATGTACATCTGGGTTCCTCCTCCTCCAAGGGCTCCCTGCCTCCCATTCTCCTGCAAGGAGGAAGCTGGGAACTCGTGGCCCCATTGGCTCCCCAATACTTCATAAGCTTAAACCTCTTCCCAGGGCGTGTGGGGGGGCGGGGGGCTCTTGTTCCCTTTAGCTGCCCTCCCTGTATTCATAGTATAGGGACAGTGTTTTTAGGATGCCGACGATCTGATCCATCACGTGTTTGGGGATCAGTAGGAATTTTTGCCATTGGGCCAAACTGGCAGAGACTAGGTAGATTTTTTCACCTTCTTCACAGCATCATGGAGAAACAGTTTTGTTGAAGCTAGTAGGACTTAGAAATTAGTATTAGGAATTTGTAATGTTAGGAATCACAACAGGTGGCCAGTGTCCTATACAGATAAAGGCCAAAAGGGTAGATCTCAAGTCTTTGCAGACCGAGGTCCCCACTTGGTAATCTCTACCCCCCACTTGTGGATGGAGGGAGAGAGAATTCAGAACTGAGCTATGTTCTAGGAGTAGGCTGGAGAGGGTCTACCCTGAGTTATTGGTTATAAGGTGGGAGCCCTGTATTCCCAAACTCAACCCACCAAAGTGCCTGGTATATGAGAGACAGGGCAGGTGGGCATATAACATCCTTCCATAGTGGTAATTAATAAAGTTGTGGCCTTCCTCTTAATTCCATCTAGGTCTATCTTCATTCACCTGAATGTCCTGATCAAAAATGCACAGTTCTCATTAAGTCAACGTTAGTGGTACATGAGTATCTGAGGGTCTGTTTTAGATCTAAATAATGCATTGATATAATTTGATATGAAGAGATGAAGAATAATATCAGTTTATAAAGGGCTTGAATTTGATCACTTCATCCCATTTGGCCTATCTTTCCTCAAACAGTTCAGCCATTAATCTGACACAGGCAGGAAGATATTACAGTTCTCTTCATTGCTTTCCTCTGGTCAACCACATCTCTATAGATGGTATTTGGTTTTAAAACTATATTGATGAACTATCATTTAGTGGCAGAAGTCACCAAAAATTCTAAAATAATTTTTTAATTATTATGGTTTTTAAAATGCAGACTTTAAAAAAAGCCAAATAAGGCAGCAAAATTACCCTGTTTATTGATTGCTCTATGTTTGCAGTAACTACTACAATGTGCTCACCACACATTGGGAGGGAGGGGTCTTGTCTGCCCAGAAGAAAATGGATGTTGCCCCTTTAAGGGCCCCCTTACAACAGGGATCGAGTGGGAGGGGAGGGAAATCTACAGGAATGGACAGGAAGGGCACGAAGCAGCTGAGTCCAGACCTTCCTGCTGACTGGAAGAACTTGGGGGTATTTATACTCTATGCAGCCCCGGATAAACCCTCTTTTACTGGGATTGGGCAGGCAGCACCACCCTGAAATCTGCAAAAGGACTGGGTTTCCTCATGGCCTGCTGCAGGCATTACGCCAGTCACCCTTTTCAATGGGGTCTGGGAAGGAATTTTTCCCTCACTGCCAGTTTGGGCAAGATGGGATAGTTTATTTGCCCTCCCCAAAGAAGGTCTAGACCCAGAGGAATGAAGTTGGGGAGTTAGATTATAATACAACAACTTAGTGTCTAAAACTTGTGGCAGATGTCCAGTGCAGGTGTTCATTATGGAAAGGATATGGATAGCAGATAAAATGGACTGGAAAAGGATTTGAAGGAAAGTATCCCTTAAGGAAGATGAGGAAGGAGGGTTTGGGGCTACTAAGCATCTGGTACAGTTTGGAGCCAACTCTCCTCTTTTTTTTAGCCCCCTTTAAGAGAGCTGAGGAAGGAAGGCTCAGGGTTCCTACACCTGGAACATTGGGAAGCTGACTTCGCTCTCCTTTTATAGCCCCCTTTCGTCCCACACAAGGAGGGGGGGCAGCAAGGTGTCAACAGAAGTGGATGTAGAACAAATGGATAAATTAAACAGTAATAAGTCACCAGTACCAGATGGTATTCACTGAAGAGTTCTGAAGGAACTCAAATATGAAACTGAAGAACTACTAACTGTGATACGTAACCTATCGCTTAAATCTGCCTCTGTGGTATATGACTGGTGGACAGCTAATGTGATTGCCAATTTTAAAAAGAGTTCCAGAGGCAATCCTGGCACTATAGGCCGGTAAGATTAATTGCAATACCAGACAAATTGGTTGAAACTACAGTAAAGAACAGAATTATCAAACACATAGATGAACAAAATATGTTGGGGAAGAGTTAACATGGCTTTTGTAAAGGGAAATCATGACTCAGTGATCTAATAGAATTCTTTGAGCGGGTCAACAAGCCTTAGACAAGGGTGATCCAGTTAACATAGTGTACTTGGACTTTCAGAATCCCCTTGACAAGGTCCCTCACCAAAGGCTCTTAAGCAAACCAAATAGTCATGGGATAAGAGGGAAGGTCCTCTGATGGATCAGTATCTGGTTTAAAAGATAGAAAACAAAGGGTAGGAATAAATGGTCTGTTTTCACAGTGGCAGGGTCTCCCAAGGATCTGTACTGGGACCAGTGCTGTTCAACATATTCATAAATGATCTGGAAAAAGGGGGAAACAGAGACATGGCAACGTTTGCCAATGATACAAGATTACGAAAGATAGTTAAGTCCAAAGGTGATTGTGAAGCATTACAAAGGGCTAGTCTACACTGGCAGTGCTTTAACGTGCCTTGTGTGGTTGCAGTGCAGCTCTAAAAATACCCTGCGCTCTCCCAGCACTCTCAAAAAACCACCTCAACGAGGGGGGTAGCTACCAGCTTTTACACCCCTGTTTTTTCACACTCCTGAGCGAGAAAGTTGCAGCGCTGTTAATTGCCAGTGTAGACAAGCCCAAAGTGATCTCACAAAACAGGGTCAATTGGAGACAAAATGGCAGATGAAATTCAATGTTGAATAAATACAAAGTAAGGCACCTTGGAAAACATAATTCCAGCCACACATACAAAATGATGGGTTCTAAATTAACTGTTATCACTCAAGAAAGATCTCGGAGTAATCCTGGATAGTTCTCTGAAAACATCTGCTCAATGTGCAGCAGCAGTCAAAAAAGAATGTTAGGAACCACTAGGAAGGGGACAGAAAATATCACAATGCAGCTATATGAATCCACGGTATGCCTGCACATTGAATACTATGTGCAGTTCTGGTCGCTGCATCTCAAAAAAGATATATTAGAATTGGAAAAAGTACAGAGAAGGACAACACAAATGATTAGGGATATGGAACAGTTTTCATATGAGGAGAGATCAAAAAGACTGGGACTGTTCAGCTTAGAAAAGAGATGACTCGGGGGGGGGATAAGATAGAGGTCTATAAAATCATGAATGGTGTAGAGACAGTGAATAAAGACATGTTATTTACCCCTTCACATAACACAAGAACCAGGGGTCACCCAATGAAATGAATAGGCAGCAAGTTTAAAACAAACGTAAGAAAGTACTTCTTCACACAATGCACAGAGGAACTTATTCCCTGGGGATGTTTTGAAGGCCAAAAATACAACTGGGTTTAAAAAAAATTAGATAAATTCATGGAGGATAGGTCCATCAATGGCTGTTAGCCCAGATGATCAGGGGAGCAACCCCCTGCTCTGGATATCCCTAAACCACTGACTGCCAGAAGCTGAAACTGGACAACAGGAGATTTATCACTCAATAATTGTCCTGTTCTGTTCATTCCATGTGAAGCATCTGGCACCAGCCACTGCTAATAGACAGGATACTGGGCTAGATGGTCCATTAGTCTGACCCAGTATGGCCATTCTTATGTTCTTATCATGTAAATGGTTCCAGCAACCAGGCATGGCTGGGACCAACTTGGGCATCATAAGTAGTATATCAAGTAGTATACAATAAATATACAGGGAGATCGTCATCACTCTGCCAGCAAAAGTTCTGAGGAATCAAGTGTTTCTTGCAAAGAGATAAGGATAGCAACAGATGGGAAGAGGAGAGGAGAGGAAAAGGTAATTGAAATTAGAAAAACAAAAAAGAGAAGAGAAAAAAAGGTTGGAGATACAGAGCCAGGGAACCTTCTACCTCTTTATGTTCTCACTCTACCGTATTCTCTTAGCCATCCAATCTTCCTTTCTTTTCTTTACTGTTTCTTCCTTGAGTTAATCTCTTCCACAGACAACCATTTAAATGCTAGTTAGGTGTTATTTTGCACAGTAACTATTCATTACAGCTGAGTAAAAATGTATTTTTTCTTTATGAAACTATTTGAAAATGAAATGTGTTGTATGAAATTTGGTGAGAGAAAAAATAGTGATGTCACCCAGAGCCCTCATCGGATCAATAATCTCCCCAAGGTCGAGGTCTGGAAACAATTTCTTTGGGTAGTCTTGGGTAGTCTTCACCTATATGGGTCCTGATTTGCCCACATTTTGGTCCCTAATATCCTAGTGGGCTAATGGAATGTCTCTTGGCATTCTTGCCCCACTGGCGGTTGGTAGAGGGCAGAATTGTAATGCCATTCACGGTAAAAACGTAAGATTGACCACAGTGGGTCAGACCAATGGTCCATTTATCCCAATATCCTGTCTTCTGTCAGTGGCTGGTACCAGATGCTTCAGAGGGAATGAACAGAACAAGCAATTTATCAAGTGGTCCAGTCCCAGCATTTGGCAGTTAGAGGTTTAGAGATATCCAGAGCATGGGGTTGCATCCCTGACCATCTTTACTAATAGCCATTAATAGCCCTATCCTCCATGAACTTATCTAATTTTTTTTTTTAACTCAGTTATATTTTTAGCCTTCACAACATCCCTGGCAATGAGCTCCACAGGTTGACTGTGCATAAAGAAGAACTTCCTTACGTTTGTTTTAAACCAGATGCCTATTAACTTCATTGGGTAACCCCTGGTTCTTGTGTTATGTGAAGAGGTGAATAACACTTCCTTATTCACCTTCTCCACATCATTCATGATTTTATAGACCTTTGTCATATCTCCTCTTAGTCATCTCTTTTCCAAGCTGAAAAGTCCCAGCCTTATTAATCTTTCCTCATATGGAAGCTGTTCCATACTCAATCATTTTTGTTGCCCTTCTCTGTACTTTTTCCCAATTCTAACGTATCTTTTTTGGGGGATGTGGCAACCAGAACTGTATTCAGTATTCAATGTGTGGGCATACCATGGATTTACATAGTGGCTATACGATATTTTCTGTCTTATTTTCTCTCCCTTCCCTAATGGTTCATAGGCAGACAAATAAATTTTCAATCAAAAAAGTGACTTTTCATTGTTATAAATACTTCACATGAAATACAGCAAATATTACATCTACAGAAAAGCCAACAATTGGCTGCCTTCATCTAGGGAAAGGAAACTCTCATAATACCTTACTGCTTAGTTGAGGGAGAGCCTAAAATATATTATTTCCTAAGTAGCATTTATTAGAGTTATACAAAAAATTCTGATACAAATAGGAATTTGGTGAATTCTGTCTGAAATTCTGCTATTTAGCTTAGGGGAAATAATTTTTCAAATACCTGTGTGAAGTTGAATACTTAAGAGGAAGCATCGTACCCACCCTATGCCATGACTGGATTAGTCACTTCTACTCCATTTTTGGTGATTATGTCTGACAGTGGTCCATCATCGATTCAGGAGGAGAAGAAATTATAAGAACGGTCTGCTCCTTCTTCATCCCTCCCCCATGGCAGTTGCTACTTCTTTCCTTTTCCTTATAGTGAGTTGAAGTCAAACCTTCCCACTACCACCATCCAGAGTTTTAAAGACCCTACTGGGGAAGTGGTATGTAGTAGATAGGTATGTCATGAAATTGCTGATTTGCAATTTAAATAGTTCTTTATAAAAGGTTTGCTAAAAGTTTTCTCAATTTAATGATTTTACACATCTTGCTCTCTGTTTTATTTGACACTATTAAGATCATTTAGAAGACTACTGTAATTTTTGTACAGTTTATGATCAAAATACTATGTGTTCTGAAAGTATTGCTTCTAATTTTAGCAGAGGAGTAATATGGGAAAATATAAAAATATTTTCAGCCATAAAAATACCCTTTATGAAAGAAACTTGACTTACAACTCATTGCTTATCAGATAGGTTCAGAAACTCCTGATACATTAAAGTACTATGACAGCCCCTATTATTTTTCTGGGGCTGAGAAAACTGGGTTATTGAAGTTTAAACCTTAATTCATTTCAATCATCTTCTATTCTTAAATTCGGTTCAAGTATGAACAAGTAAAGTTTACATTCTTTTTTTTAATTAATATGTCTTGTCTAGTCTACCAGCGCCTTTCTGTTTGATCATCCCTGAAACTTTGAGGAAGCCTGATTGTTATGGCAGTTGTTAACACCCTCTTGACTTTAAATGGTCTTACCTGTACACATGTAGTCTGAGGTTACTCCTTTAAGCACAGCATCAAACACTGATATTTCCACCCTCTGCTTTCTGTGGTGACAGCTCAAGAGTACAGAAGGCTGGGATACAACAAGATGCAGAAAAGGGTCTAACCGGAGGTCACCAGTTCCTCTTCGACCAGGCTGTCGAACAATAGTTATACCAAGGGCTTGTCGAGCAGATGACCTTGTAGAAGCATGAAGACTTTCTAGTGACAGTAGACCTGTTTTTCTCCCAATGGGCAAAGAACTGTTACTGTTCAAGAGATCATCTGCTGTTACTGATGAAATACATGCCTGACTGAGCTTTTTGGTGTCTTGGCTACCACGTGAATCTGTTTCTGGAAGGTTTAACGAACTTTTGCTTATTTTCTCACCATCTTTCTGATCTTGCAATGATTTAGATTTAGGTAAAGGAGTACATGAGTAAGACATCAAGGAGACCCGGCTTGCTGTAATAAAAATGTCAAAGGGAATGAAGTTCAGGTTCTTCACAATGGAAGACTGTCGGGAAGGACGTGCAATGCGGTGTTGGCTGGTGCCACTATGTTGTTCTATTTGAACTATTCTGATTTTAATGCTGTCACTGCCAATGCCACTGTCTTGTGCACCACTATAACGTGAAGACGTGTCAACTGTTCCTCCATCAGATATATCCATTTTTTTCTGTTCTTGTCTGGAAACCTGTGAAGGAAAATATTATATTATATTATTATATCCATATCCCAAGTATTTCCATTTCAGTGGCAGCAAACAATTGCTATTTAAACATGATTTCAAAAAACGGAATTATAAAAAACCTGCCAAGTTAACTTTTAACAAAGTAATCACTCATGAAAGCACAGCAGGTGTCCGTTCTGAAGAAATGATGACTCACATCTGATGAAGTGCCAAAGGAATATGTGAAGGGAAAAAAATTGAATAACGATTTCTAGGCTCAAACTACATTTTTTCAACTAATTCTTTATATTCTAAAGAATCTAAAAGAAATACATGGGTTAAAACAAAATTGTGCCTCCATGAAACAATATTATATTTGACAATTAGAAAAAGGTTGACCATCAGAATTTCTTCCACGTTTTGTGTGTTAAAACTTAAAAAAAAAAAACAACCCCATTACCATTAAAAATGCTTTAGCATGTTTACACAAAATAAAAAAGTACTAATTAATTTAAAATTCATAAAAAAGATTAAATGGAAATTGTAACTTATAAATATTGTGTTGTAGGACTGGAAAGACTGTTTTCTTAGTCACGCAAGTACCAGCTGCATTATATAAAACAACATGGCTTACTGCTCAGGTAAATAGCAGCTACTTATAAAGTTTGCCACTATAATGGTATAAGTAGTATATTTACTCACTACAGTTTTATGCATTTGGCTATGACTTCACAGGATCTCATCAAATAGAAATGTTTAGATAGACATCACTGCTTAGAGCAACACTTAAAAAAGACAGATTTTAGCTCTTGTCACAGTGAATACTACTAATCAAGAGTTAGATTGTGCCTTTAAGGCATACCCTTCAGCAGGGGGCACTGCACAGCAGAAGCCCCAAAGAGCCATTGTTTCTGAGGCAAAGTTTAAATCCTCCAAGAAGGGTGGGGGGACCAACCATGGCTGCAGATATACTCTTTTATAAGGTGTAGCGTGTACTCCATAACAACAACAATAATAATGACGATGCAGAGCCAACTCCACTGACTGGCTGGAAGTGAAGTAGTGACATGAGCTCACCCTGTCCTGCTTCTTTGAGGAGCCTAGAGTCACTGCCTACACTAGTCACAAGCACCTCTGGGTGCAGTGAGTGAAATGTCTCTGGCCCCTGCCCTAGAACCTGTTGCAAGGTGATGCCTCCTTGTTACACCTTATCCTTACACCTTCTGTACCCATGAAGGGAGAGAGACAACCTGATCCAAAATATACAATATCTTCCATTAGAAAAAATATAATTGCAAATTACATGTACTTACAATATTATCCACAATACAACATAATGGGAGTGAAGGGCATTGAAGTATTGGATTTCTTTCTCCTTAGTCTTTCTACTGTATAACATACTAAGATATTGGTTTCTTTTGTTTTGTTTTGGATTTTTAAGAAAAGCTGAGGGGTTTTATTGGAATTCCTTTATATCATGCAGTTGTGGCACCTTAGAGACTAACAAATTTATTTGAGCATAAGCTTTCGTGAGCTACTCTGAAACCTTTATATTGTGCTTTTTTTTTAATCAAAGGGAACAAAAGCAAAGATTTCCTTAAAAATGTAAATATACTAGAAAAAAGTATTACCAGGGAAATCCTAAACAGAACCATTAACTAGCTGAGATTTTCTTTGAAAAAGTTTTTGTCAGCTCTGGTTACAAACTTTTCAGCTTCACTCGTACATATTATTCAAATCACCAATAAAAATCCTTGTGGCTGATTTCTATGACAGACTAATATCATTGGCTCATAAATATGATACCACTTTTAAGGTAGTCTTTACAAAAATAACTTACTAGAAGCAGCCTTAATGAATCATTGGACTATGAGCAAGGAACTCCTCAGCCAGTGACTCAATCTGATATTCATCTTTCTACCTCAGTCTCCTCATCTGTAAAGTGGCAATAATATTGAACTATCCTAGATCCTGTGATGATGGGTGCTTCAGAAATGCCAGGTGAAGTTCCATGATGTGGATGTGCTTGTCTCTCTCACCAACAGAAGTTGGTCCAATAAAAGATATTACCTCTCCTACCTTTTCTCTCTAATACCCTGGAACCAACACTGCTGCAACATCTCTGCATGGACAGAAGGGCAGTTGTGGAGAAATCCTGCAATGGCACTTCATGGTTGGCACTCTCCACAGCACAGTGGAGGGGCCTTTGGGCCACCACCAACTGTATGGATGCAATGGTCAAAATAGGAGCATAGCAGCTCCAAACAGGTCCATAGCCACCTGCTTAGCCCTGTGAAGAGAGGCATCAGGTAACAGTGGATGGAGGCTGCAGACTCCTCTTGTGCACCCACTGTAGTCTGCCATTCTTCTGCTACTTGCAGCAGAATCATGACAGTTTCCCTATGTTTAGGGTGAGCTGGATTTGGCCATAAGAAATGAAAATTTCAGTTAGTGAAGGATAATCTATTTTACAAATGAAAAAACTTTTTACAAGTACTTCCAGTCTGCAAATTAATACATTTTCTTAGGTTTTTATGGGTTTCGTTTGATTTAGAAACCTACTTTTTTCTTCTTCTTCTTCTTTTCATTTTTCAAAAGTAAATTTAAAATTTGTTAAATGTACTGACCTGGATAAAACACCTGCAGGAGGGGAAGAGGGTAGCTCTTCCTCTACTCCCAGTTGGTCCGTGGCCTTTTTGCTAAGACTACCAATATGGGTGCTAATTAGTCCCAACTGTGGAGTTTCCTGTGATGTGGAATCTGACTAATAGAAACATTACTGAGACTACCAAATCAATTCACATATGTCACCGAACAGCAGTCAGATGGTAACTTCTTCTGATCCGTACCAAGCAATGAGGAACACGAACTAGTGACCCAAAGGTGAAAGGTACTGTATTGAATTACCTATCAGCCACACCACCTAGCTCCATACTGAAATTTTGATATTCACATTTTCTTATGTTCCTATTATAAAGATTGGAACAAACAAGTAATAATTTGCAACACAGTTCCTCAGTTTTATTATAAAATTTTTGAGTACAAAACAAAAGTAGCAGGAATATCACAGGAACTTTGCATATCAATCTCTTATGGAACTCTTGGCAAGTTACTCAGTTAAGTTTTGCCGTTAACTTTAAAGTATGCCTGGTAATAAAACTGGGCATCAATTAAATACTCCTTTAAATGGGTGGCGGTGGAGGACTCCCAATGGAAAAACTGAAAAGAGATGTTTTGATTTGTTATGGAATAAATGGGCCAATACTTTAAAGATGTCAAAAACAGCAAAATCAGCTTGCTGTTAGCAAATATAATGGTAACATTTATCATTGGGCTGTATTATATCAGTTCTCTTACTCTTTACATAACCCATTTAAGATGAACAATAAAAGTTTTCTTTAATTAGCTACTGGTGTGCATTAACATGATCATGATTAAACCATAAAAACCAACTGTACATTACTCTCGTCCCCTGTCCCATATGTTTTAAATTATTTCGTTGAAAATGTACTTTGAGTCCCTTTTAAAAGTTCGACCTTCTGCTTTCAGAGAATTAAATGCATATTACTGTAGTGGAGAAGATAATGTTTCAGACCTCCAGGCATATATTAAACACACTGGCAGCACATTAGACAAAATGCTTTACTTATTAGATACTTCCTATTCTAAACAGTGTCATCAAAGGCTAAAAACAAAATCCATATAAAAGCTGCACAATGCTTCCACACAGAACCTGTGCCAAAATCCCTGTACTTTCCAACTAATGAGGAAAGGATGTGTACTCTTAACATATGAATGTAAGATTTTCCAAGCATTCACTTTAGGAAACAGGACTATTGATTCCACATGGCTTATGTTAAATGAAACTGTATTGGTACAATAACCTTTAAGATATCTGGCATGATAACTGTAATTAAACAGTATTCAAAGGAATAAAACAAAAGGGAATTTGGTTCCACAATGGCTAATTAAAATAAAATGAAAAAACACAGCATGTCATCTATCAAGATAAATTGTTATTGTTTAAGAACTATTTAAATACTGTTAAAATATACTTTTAGATAAAATCTGAAAGGACTGGAAAAATATTTGTGGCTTAAAAATGGATAGTTTGGCGAAGAAAAAAGTTTAGGACTCTGAAATTTTATGTTGAGAAAATAGCTTTAAAGCTTTGAGCATAACCAGATGGTACTTAAATCAGAGGAATTCTACAGTCTCACTGTCAGAATGAGTTGCAATATGAAAAAGTTTTCAATAGCTAGAAAAACATGTCAACTTGACAGTTTACTTCTTAGATAACTTCAATGCATTTTCCCATCCTTTCACAGTTACAGAGCTTATCAATACTAGCCACCAAGGAAAAGGTGTTGAAAGCTACACTAGTAGCTAGGGAACTGTGGCTAATTCTGCCTTTTCATGTGTTGAGATAGGTAACTTTACTAGCTTAACCCCTTAAGTTCAATAGGGCATACAGTGAGTGAGTGAGTGAGTGTGTGTGTGTGTGTATATATATACAGTGTGTATATAGTGAAGAGGTATGATATTAGCATGTACTCATGAACACGCACTGTGCAGTGCATCACAAAATCCAATGTAAATAAATGGAATTGCCTTTCCAAATTACAATATTGAATAAGCAGTTTTGTTTATGGTCTAGGACAGACTAAATCCGGTAACTTTTCTTATTTATTTATTTATGGCCAATTTTGATATGTTTATTTATGAGAGATTTTTGCTAAAAGACAGATTCTTCAGAACTCAACTTTTTAAAGAGGAGCAAAGTAAACTACCCTGATACATTTTGAAGATGGTAGTTTAGATCTATAATTAATATATTTTTCAAACAAAGGGGAAATATTTTAAAACAAGTGACGACTTCATTGTTATATTGACTGTGTTTTCATTTTCTTGATTCTTCAATCATTTTGATCAGCAACATGTGTCTATATATACAATGGTCGCACTTAAAAAGTTCCTACCTGTTTGAGAGATATGACTGGTTCTACTAGTAGTCCCTACTTTAACTACAGAGAATAACAGTCCAAATGATAGAATAATTGTAAGCAAAAGAATCTTTTGAAATGCTCTAATGTACATCTGCATACTTTTTCCAGTTTCTAATATTAACTATGGTTACGTAACGGCCCTATTGAAGTAATATTTCCAGCTTGCAACAGTCATTCCCTAACTCTGATCAAAATAGTTTCAGCCAATCATGAGATCATTCTTCACATCATATAAATTATGGAAAAAGTCACAAGTGTGAAACCACAGAATCAAAGTGCCAATCACATCTGGTACATCATTGTGACATGTGACCTAATTTTATTGCTCTTGCTAAAAAGTAGTAGTATTTTCATGGAAATAAACATCTTGTCTATCCTATAAAAGCAAATACAGAAAGAGAATTAGTTCCAGTTTTTTTTTAATATTGTCCTTAAACTAGAATTATAGAGAAAAAATATTGTGGTTTTATTTCAACTTTTTTTTTTTTTAAAAAGTCCTTCATCTATCAAAGCATCTTAAACCAAACAGATGCAAATCTATTTGACTACTATCATTGTAGTTTAAAGATCCTTTTCTTTGTTAACTACAGTTTTCCACATTGTTTTTATGAACATAACAATTAAAACTAATGACTTGTTTTGCTTTAAAAACTATTTATACAAATGAACACAGATTATAATTCTGACAATTATGAAAATTTTTTTCCAATCTGACATATAATGTGAAATGTTAAGAAATACACATTTTTGAACTATCATTTTAAAATTATGTCACTGTTATAGTTCATAATTTTGTATTTTCAGTTTGTTGAATTTTAAACTAAAACGTCAATTCTGCAATTGATCTTGGCAGGCAGACTGTGCCCGCATGGATCCAACCGCAAGATGAGGATCTAGTCATTTGACTACAGACGTAGAGTCAAAAATCCAATTTGTCTCTCATTTGAAGAAGCTGTTTTCACAAGAGCTTGCTGCACAGCAAAGGCTATTTTAAAGTTAATTTCACTGAGCATAATATTCTACATGATTTCATATATCTACTCCCAATTGGAATGCAACTGAAGTTTTCACAATACTATAGTAATTATGCAAAAGAGCAGAACTAATAGGATGGTAAGAAGTACTATAGTTTCAGCTTCCTCCTTCATGAAGTAATTTTTCCAGGTCTTTGAAGTTTGAATAAGAGGCTACTGTCTGTTAAATATCAGTTCAAATATTCATATATGAAAGCTGTGCTAAATGTTCCAGCTGCAATGTGGTTATAGCCAAATATGGAAATTCCTACTAACCCAGGTAGAATGAATAGTTTTCTTCTTAATATAGGCAGCATGTTTACTATACTATATTAAGAGTCTACTGAGACTTGCACAAGCCTGTTTTCAGAGATAAAAGAACAGGAGTACTTGTGGCACCTTAGAGACGAACAAATTTGTTAGAGCATAAGCTTTCGCGGGCTACAGCCCACTTCATCGGATGCATAGAATGGAACATATAGTAAGAAGATATATATATATACATACAGAGAAGGTAGAAGTTGGCATACAAACTGTAAGTGGCTAATTAATTAATTAGAGAGATATATACTTTCAATTAAAGAAAAAGTAATTCCAGGATGAAACTTGGTATACAGGTCTTAGTCCAAGAGCAATGTATATTTAAAATTCTAAGTAAAAAGTTTGACCGCTATTTCCTGAAATTAATTTGTTTTATTTTTGCTTCTTTGCTTTTTGTAAGAAAAGCATGTCTTAGGTTAAAACAATTACATATACTTGAACCTTAATCAAAATTGTTGTTTGTTTATGTGTTGTCAAAAGACTGAGGTTTAACTTTTTGTTTTTAAAATGGCTGCTGTACATTCAACTTTACTACTTTTCAGAATGATGCAATCAAAGCTTTAACTCTGTTTTGCATCATGGTTTCTGACGGACTTTCAGAGCGATCCTCTTGGTTTTAACAACTCATATAAATTTTGCAATTGCATCAGTCTTAGTTTCAAGCCTCTTTCACATATATTCCTATTAAGATGGAATTGAATAGTCGGTTAGAGTTGAACTGATCTTACTGGAACCAACTCTGTCCCATCAAACTATCTGAAAGTGATATTAAGGCTGGATCAACTGCGAACCCAACACCATATTTGATGATGTAACTGACCTGTGTAATTTAAAGTAATTTCTGTCCTGTAAGTGTTGCAATACTGATCTGAGTTTTGCTATTTAAAAATCTGTTTTCTCTTGACCAACAGCACAACTACTATACCAAAAAACTTCTCATTTGATCATGAACTTGGGAAAAGAAAAACATTTTTGATAAGGAAATACCAAATATATCTCTTTAATGACATCCACAGATAAAAAGCATGAAAAGTAACTATCTGTTAATACTTCCAATTAATAAACATTGAATGCACTGTGAGAAAAATAAAAAGATGTAGAACTAACTAAATAAATTCAGACGTCCATTACCAGGACTATGACTGAGAGCAGGACTCATTGGATCAAATTAATCAAATTACATAATGCATTAAATAAAAGTAACCTTCAAGATGATTTTCACAAGACAAAAGTCTACTGACAGCCCCTTAACTGAAACTATGTGTACTGTTAGTACAGTATCCCAAATATCACATTACATATCAATGTCTCAAATGTATAAAAGTGCCTGTCCTAGGTTTTGGGCATCAGGCAATCAATTAAGAATATGACCAGAAACTTATTAGATGAAAGATGTCAATAAAGGCCTCCTGGCCCAAGCAAATAAACTCCACCTACCTCCTCCCATCCCCCGACCCACAAAGCCTGGACAAATAAATTAGCCTTATAGAATGCCTTGAAGACCAGAAAATCTGCACTAAGTCAGACCAAGGAATGGGTAAAAATAACTCCAAAGTTGAGGACTCCTCAACTAGAAATGCTATGCAATCAACCCTGTCTCATTGAAATCAAAGAGCTGTTAGTTTTAACACTTCAGCTTTCATATATTCTTTGTGTTTAAGAAGGAATCACTAGATCATCTATTCTGATCGCCTGTATATCACAGGCCATTCAATCTTACCTAATTACCCCTGTACTAAGCCCAATAAATTGTGTTGATTAAGGGTAACTTATGTTTAGCTACAGCATATCTTCCAGAAAGGTATCCTGGGTAACTAAACCATACAAAGCGGTACTTGAACCCACAACCCTGAGATTAGAAGCCTTATGCTTTACCAACTGAACTAGTCACCCAGGGTTCCAGCTGCTGTAGCATCCTAAAAAGGAGAGTGACTGTTTCCAAAGTAGCCAGAACCCAAACCAGATAGAATTTTTACATGATAAAAATAAACACCTTATACTTTTCAGGAAAATCAGTTGGCAGCCATTACAAAATATAGATGAGAGTTGACATGCACTCCTGCATGAAACGTAAGTTAATAAGCAACTCGCCACATTCTGCACTAGCTGACATTTCCAAATAGTCTGAAGTTGTAGCCCCAAAGAGTGCATTGCAGCAATCCTACCTTGGGCTGACAAGGGCATGGATAACTGTGGAGAAGTCTGTATCCAAAAGAAAAGGTCCCATCTTATTGCCAAGCCCCTTTGGTAAAAAGCACTCTTAGCAATTGCTATTACATGAGTACATGGAAGCAGCAAGGACTCCACAGACAGGTTTCAGAACCTGAATAACAAATAACTCGCTCAGTCAGAAGAACTGCTATAATCTCAGCCACTTCTCTGAGTTCATAGAATCACAGAATATCAGGGTTGGAAGGGACCTCAGGAGGTCATCTAGTCCAACCCCCTGCTCAAAGCAGGACCGATCCCCAATTAAATCATCCCAGCCAGGGCTTTGTCAAGCCTGACCTTAAAAACTTCTAAGGAAGGAGATTCCACCACCTCCCTAGGTAACGCATTCCAGTGTTTCACCACCCTCCTAGTGAAAATGTTTTTCCTAATATCCAACCTAAATCTCCCCCACTGCAACTTGAGACCATTACTCCTTGTTCTGTCATCTGCTACCACTGAGAACAGCCTAGAGCTATCCTCTTTGGAACCCCCTTTCAGGTAGTTGAAAGCAGCTATCAAATCCCCCCTCATTCTTCTCTTCCATAGACTAAACATCCCCATTTCCCTCAGCCTCTCCTCATAAGTCATGTGTTCCAGTCCCCTAATCATTTTTGTTGCCCTCCGCTGGACTCTTTCCAATTTTTCCACATCCTTCTTGTAGTGTGGGGCCCAAAACTGGACACAATACTCCAGATGAGGCCTCACCAGTGTCGAAGAGGGGGACGATCACGTCCCTCGATCTGCTGGCAATGCCCCTACTTATACATCCCAAAATGCCATTGGCCTTCTTGGCAATGCTTCAAAGGACTATAAGCATTACCTCACTGCCTTTCAAAAGTGAGTCCTCAGGGCCAAGGCACAATTTCCCCAAAACTACTGTCTGTATTCTCCCTGAAAAAATGAAGTAGAGCCATTCAAGAGAAACTCTGAAAAAAATCTGAATGGAAGTATTCACCTTTTGGGCTGAGTTTCATTGGTCTCTGTCCAAAGGCAAAGTGTGTATGCATAAAGACTGAGCAAAATCTCTTCTGCCTTTCTGAGTTACAGAAGAGTAAGTGTCCCACTAATATATAAAATATATATCTCACCAATTATCAAAGTCTAGCTGGATTTTTTTAGTGCGGTCCACATTATCAAAAGGTTTATGAAGCCCTGCCTTAAAGCCAGGGTTCCACCTATTTTGTAAGTCTGCTGCCATGGAATTTGCCCCTATAATATACTCCTTTCTGAAGAACAGTGGTCCAGAATCTAAATTTGTATTTTGTAAAACAGTTATGATTTTAGCCCATATGGTTTCTGAAATAATCTTTAAAATGTGAAGCAAGAGTATGCAGTGTTGTCTCCTGGAATCTGCAGAAAGCCCCAATATTGTAGCAGTATCTCAAAATCCCTACCTGCCTCCAAAGCCTCTTTAAATGAGAAAAGCCATGATAGAGCACTCTACTCAGTTGCCAAAACCTTCAGCTTTCCCTCTGACAATTTCTATGATGCAGCTATCAGTTGTCAGTACAAACATCTTTGGCCTGAAGAAAACTGAAAATGTGGGAATAGCATAAAATGAATTAATGTAATAACAAAATAAACAACATAGGGATTACTGTACTGATTGAATTATTTTTAGCTTTCACTCTTTAAAAATCTATTTTTTTTTTTAAGTTTTAAAGAAACCGCTACAAAATTTCCAGTCTGCTGCACCAGAGTGCAGAAAAATCCAGGAACTTTGCTGGAGATTTAAGAGCAACTTGCTGAGGAATACATGGAGTCTTGCTTACGCAGGAAGTGCAACACATACAGGTTAACTTTCTGCATTTTATTATTATAGTAGTTGGGCCAAATTGATCCTTGGTGCAACTCCATTGATTTTGATGAACTTCCATCAGGGATGAATCTGGGCACTCAGTCAAGGAGGCGCCCAACCCAGGCCAGCACTCAGATCCCTTTGGAGAAAATTTTACACAAACACCAGGGATCTAATAAATAGAAGGGCTAAAAAACAAATATTCAGTGTGTGATGTGCATTTACATGAGTGGAAATGGCTGATTAACTAGACAGGATGCATATTAATAAGACAGCAGGAGATTTTCAAAGGCACAAAAGGCAGTTATGTGCCCATCTCTCATTGAAAGTCAGTGGGAGCTAGGCACATAACTCTCAGGTGTGCTTTTGAATCTTTCCTATACAGTATCTATGTATTTTGCGAATGTTATATCCCATCGTCTGAGAAGCTGACTGGGAGACTGAGTTATGTCAGTTAGGTCCCAGAGACTGGAAGGGACATGTTTCCAGTTGGCGTAGAGGAAAATGGCACACTTCATGTGAAAACACATGCTCACTGAGAAAGAGACCCAACCACGGGAAATAAGATTTTTGACTGCCTTAAACATCTATTTTCCTTTTTATTTCTGAGGTAGATGAACTTTATGAGACTTTTAGATGGGACACATAAAGGGGAAGTTAAATATTTAACATCTTTTCAGTTTTATAGGTACTCTCTTTCACAACTCACATGCTATGAAATATCTTGTTTTTAAATACATTGAAAAATGACTGCTTCAGTTTATTTCTGGAAAAGGTATGAACTTTTACGGTATGAACTTTATCACTGTCTCTTTGACAGAGGCAGGTGAAATTAGTGGGAGAGCAAATCATGAATCAAGGTTAAGGCTTCCATCTTGATTCATACAAGTTGTCAAAGAGTAACCTCGGACTCTAGTAGGAGCAGAATGAAACAATTTGAAAGTAATAGATAACATCACATCAACACATGAGAAAGAGTTGCTAATGTGAAAGGAACAGGAGTACTTGTGGCACATTAGAGACTAACAAATTTATTAGAGCATAAGCTTTCGTGGGCTATAGCCCACTTCATCCAATGCATAGAATGGAACATATAAGTAAGATATATATATATACACATACATACAGATAAGTTGGAAGTTACCATACAAACTGTGAGAGGCTAATTAGTTAAGATGAGCTATTATCAGCAGGAGAAAAAAACTTTTGCAGTGATAATCCAGATGGCCTATTTAGACAGTTGACAAGAAGGTGTGAGGATACTTAACGTAAGAAAATAGATTCGATACTTAACTTAAGGAAATAGATTCAATATGTGTAATGACCCAGCCACTCCCACTCACATTCGCCATGCCATCAGGGGCTCATTCACCTGCACATCTACCAATGTGATATATGCAATCATGTGCCAGCAATGCCCCTCTGCCATGCACATTGGCCAAACCGGACAGTCTCTACGCAAAAGAATAAATGGACACAAATCTGACATCAGGAATCATAACATTCAAAAACCAGTAGGAGAACACTTCAACCTCTCTGGCCACTCAGTAAATGATTTAAGGGTAGCAATTTTGCAACAGAAAAATTTCAAAAACAGACTCCAACGAGAAACTGCTGAGCTTGAATTGATATGCAAACTAGATACAATTAACTTGGGTTTGAATAGAGACTGGGAGTGGCTGGGTCATTACACATATTGAATCTATTTCCTTAAGTTAAGTATCCTCACACGTTCTTGTCAAATGTCTAAAAGGGCCATCTTGACTATCACTGCAAAAGTTTTTTTCTTCTGCTGATAATAGCTCATCTTAACTAATTAGCCTCTCACAGTTTGTAACTTATGGTAACTTCCAACTTATCTGTATGTGTATTGTGGCAAAATACCTTGTTCGCCTCAGTAGGCTCAGTCCTTTTTAGCCTTGGAGACTCAGGTTTGGGGCAAGGCGAATCCTTATAGGTAGCACAGGGTCCTGCTACTCCTCTCCTCAGTCAGTCCCTTGTGCTTATTTTCCTTCCCTTCTGGGGAGTGAGTGCAGCCTCCCTACTGGGAAGGTCTGGTGTCTTGCTGCAAACAGCCTACTGGCAACTTCCCTGCTCCCCTCACTCTCCCCCTCCTACCACCCAGGGGAGGGTTTAAAAAGGTCCCAAATAGTTGGAGTCAGCTGAACCTAATTGGTTCCCTAGCAACCCCTTTTCCAGCTGAACCTTATTGCCCCCTGGTTCTCTCTCCTCAGTGGATAGGGAGGGGCCTTTTAATCCCCTGGGACTAATTACTACCCCACTTTTGTAGCTGTTTGTCCTGGATTTACCACTATATCTATCTATCTATCTGTATCTATCTATCTTACTACATGTTCCATTCTATGCATCCGATGAAGTGAGCTGTAGCCCACGAAAGCTTATGCTCTAATAAATTTGTTAGTCTCTAAGGTGCCACACGTACTCCTGTTGTTTTTGCAGATACAGACTAATACGGCTGCTACTCTGAAACCTGTCATAATGTGAAAGGGTTATTAAGCAAATATACTAATAGGGGAGAAACATCCAAATCAAAGATTAGAGTGATATACTAAACATAATTTATGGAAGAACAGGACCACAATACCTTATAGAAGACTCATCATCAGATAGAGAAGCCCTCCAATAAACAATGATGTGGGAAGAGGAAAAATAAGGAAGAGGGAAGAAGGACAATACCGCTTGAGCTATAATAAAAATATTAGAGATGCACAAGTGGCCAATTATCCATAGACTTGAGATCATGATCTGAATTGGATTCACTTTATGTTATTAATATCATATGTAAGACTCAGATCACACCAGTATCACATTTATAATCTATGATTTCACCATATGATATAGTGTAGCATAACTGCACCAGAGCAGGACTAATCATACAGATGTACAAATGGCAATATTTTGCTGCTTCCTAATCCTCCCCACACTCATTAGAAAAACTTTGTAATGCCACTCCTGATCAATATGACAACTACCTCTATCATTTAAAGAGAAATCACAAACTACATTGGATTTGACCACGCTCTCTCATGGAAAAACCCACAAGAGCAGTGTTAAAGCTCCCTATAAAGCTTTTTTCCTGAGGAATTGTCCCAGATTGCATCATCATAGTGAGGCCTGCCCAATTATGGAACAAGTCATGGGGCACACTCACATACCTTGTGGATCCTAGAGGAGGAAAAGTGGGCCGCAGCCCTATGCCTGGAGGTTCCGCACTGGTTCTGTACCTCCCATTACAGCACAGTTCCACTGGAATTGTGCCTCAAGGGCTTCTGCAGTCAATGGAAACCTTAGAAACCCAGTGGAAATGAATGGAATACAGTTTGGGGCTGTATTATCTTTTTAGTCTAATACAAGGGTGGGAAAACTATGGCCCGGGGACAAACTATGGCCCAGGTGGGCATCCGGCCCTTCAGACAATTTAATCCGGCCATTGAGCTCCTGCTGGGGAGCAGGGTCGGGGGCTTGCTCCACTTTGCGTGTGCCGTGGCTCCCAGAAGCAGTGGCATGTCCCCCCTCCAGCTTCTACGAGTAGGGGCAGCCAGGGGGCTCCACACGTTGCTCCTGTCCCAAGCGCCACTCCCGCAGCTCCCATTGGCTGGGAATCACAGCCAATGGGAGCTGCAGGGGTGGCGCCTGCAGACAGGGCACAGCGCAGAGCCACCTGGCCATGTCTCCATGTAGGAGCCGGAGGGAGGACATGCCACTGCTTCTGGGAGCTACTTGAGGTAAGCACCACCCAGAGCCTGCATCCCTGACCCCCTCCGATGCCCCAACCCCCTGACCCAGCCCGGAGCACTTTCCTGCACCCCCAAACCCTCCTCCTCAGCCCCATCGCAGAGCCCACATCCCCAGCTGGAGCCTTCACCTCCCTCCCTGCCCCCCAGCACTCCAACCTCCTGCCCAAGCCCGGAGCCCCCTCCTGCACCCTGAACTAATCCTGGCCCCACCCCAGAGCCCGCACCCCCAGCTGGAGCCCTCACCCTCACCCTCTCCCGCACCCCAACCACCAATTTTATGAGCATTCATCGCCCGCCAATACAATTTCCATACCCAGATGTGGCCGTCGGGCCAAAAGGTTTGCCCACCCCTGGTCTAATACGTTCAGGTGTTTTGGAGGACAATGTTAACCTCCTCTGGCTCGTACCCACACTTACTCCAGGCTCCTTACAGATCTTGCAACTGCATGCAATATCTTTGGGGACCATACTGTATTAAGTGTCTGTATTATGTTTCATTGTGGGCTAGGGATTGTAAGCAACTCCGGGGAGGTGAGATGGGATGTTGCCACTGCTCCACCAGGAACTAATAATAGTGAGGGGTGATTAAGGTGAATTACTCAGGTTGTAACCACCTCCAAAGAGATACCATCTCCAGGGAAGGCTTACATGTACTGGTTCAAACTGGATTCTATAGAGACCAGTTGACAAAGAAAAGGCTTTTGGCAAAGGCTAGTTTTAAATGGACTCAAGGCCTTCATTCTGGTCCAGCAAGAAGCTCTGGACAGGACATTTTATCCAAGAGAGGCCCCAACCCTTATGGAAGGGTTGGAAAGACTTTGGCCTATTAGAGATCTGTAAGACTGATGGGTGACCTCTGGTAAGTTTAGCATGTGTTTAAACCTGTTTATTGTTTTTATTGTGTTTTCTCTGTAATGCTTTTATCCTGAGCACAGGCCTTTAGGCAGACTTGCTTGCTGGGGATATCACAGTGTAAGGTAAGGGGCTGTGCAGCCTTAAAACTTCCTGCTCCAAAGGGAGTGGGACAAGGATCCCTACCTAGAGAGAGAGGTGTTAGTTGGAGATACAGGTGCTCTTGGAGCGGACCATGAAGGGGGCATGGTATAGGTGCAGTTACTCTGAAACTGTGACATCCAGTATCAGAGAATGTGAGGAATATGGTCCCCAGGGCAGGAGACGTCCAGTACCTAAATATGGATTTAGATGCCTGCCCTTAGTCAACTGAGTTTGGAAATTTTAGCTCTAATAAAAATGAACTGGTACATTGTACAAACTGAAATAAATATATTCAAATAAATATATTTCCAGATAATCACAAGACTGTAGTGTCACAGTAATGGAGCAAAAGTAATGAAGCAGTGGTTTGAGTACCTTTTTGCCCAGGGTAACCTCAACAACCCCATGCTGTGCCTAGGATCCCAGAGCTGGCCAGCAAACCCCAAAAGTGTATGTTGCTGGTCAGGGAGAGAACACTGTCAAGATCACTGAATCAGCACATCTTGCATGGACTCCATCTCCAATTTAAAGTTCAAACTTATCTCTCCTGTTAGAACTGCTGATTAGGGTGGAATTGCAAAATGTCTGCCTTCTCCCAGTGTCTGGAAATCCCCTTGCTACGTATGCTGATACAATTTTTGCCCTGTGACTAATCTGGGGGTGGACAAAGGCCAAGAAATGCAATAAAAACTATGAGATCCCTACCTTTTCCAATATCTAAACAATGTTAATTATACCAGGACTGCAACTTTGTCTACATTTTGGAATTTTAATCCTAAACTGTGCACTTCCATTCACTGTTTAATTTACAATGCCAACAGCCTTTTCATTTTGTTTTTTTATGTCTACTTTTGTGCACATGCACATTTGAATGAATTGCGGTATTCATATACAATTTGTAGCTTTCTATCTGTGAAATGTGCTCTTCCCATTAAAGTGGCTATTTGGGGGTTATATTACAGAGTTTTGAAGGGTTGGGGTTTTTTTTGCGCTATGTTGAAAAATAAAATGTCTGCTTAAAATAGTCTCACTTAGTAACAAAGTAAATGCTCAGCCTCTTTCCCAACACAAGAGTTGTATCTAGGTTTCCACTCGAATTAAAATATTTGCTTATAGGAAATATCTTAAAAGTACAGTCTAACAGAGAGATATATTACTGATGTTTTTGGAAATAAAATGAAATGATGAAGCAAAGCTTCCTAACAATGGAAAGATGTTAAGATAATGACTCAAGGCACTGGCAAGCAATTTATTTTGATAGTTAGTGTATCTCAAATAATCAACTTTATTTCACTTTATTTTCAGGAAACAAATTTACAAATTGGATGCCAAGTACTGGTAAAACCTACCAGGAAAATGATGAGAGTATTGTTCAAGTATTCCAGCTCAGGGGTTTCATTGGCATTCTCTAGATGTTACATTTTGGCACTCTCTTCAATACTATCAAGCTACAAGTTTGCTCTAATTCTGAAATTTAATTAACAAAACAGCCCAGTGGTAAAAATTATGCAAAAGATGAGTATCTAATGTCATTTATGTTCCAAAAGAGTGAGCCATTCAAAAACTTAAAATTATTGCATTAAAAGCAGAACTGGACAGAAACTGACCATAACAACAGTCATGTATACATGAGCCAGCAAAACTTTATTTGCCTTCACCCAATTTCCTGATAAGTCAATGTATCGAAGTAATGATGAAGACTTTATTCAGCACAAAGATTAAAGCAGAACTCTAAAATGAAAAAGTCACAGATCTATGTTGCCCACTGAGCTGGGGATTTATATATATATAATTATTATTATTATTATTGCCAACTACTGTATATCATATGAAAAAGAGAAAAGAAGGCAGGAAACTTCACCATATTTTTCTCATCTGATGTGAAACACTAATCCAGACTCACTAACATCAGAAACTCTCTTTATACAGCAATGAACATTATTTATGTATTTTCAAAATTAATTCTGCTCTGGTACATACTTTTTACCTCAGGTGTGAAAACTTTGCACGTGGTACAAGCTTAGCACTGCTAGAATAGAATTCTGCCTATAATTTCAAACAGGATTTTGCTGTATTGCATACTACTGGAGTTCCCAGGCCTCCCCAAACGTAAAGCCATATTGTGTTAAACCCTACATTCACAATGTATGTTTGAGTATCAACTTGACAAAGTATTCTGTGGGGAGAGAGAAGGAAGAGTCCCCTCCAAGGCCTCAAATAAACTGTAGAGCCATTCCATACTGGCTGGAATGAATACTGGAATACTGGACTGGGACTCAGGAGATCTGAGTCTTTTCCTGGATCTTCCAGGCCACATTTGAGCTTGTGCAAACTATTTAATGTCTCTGTGTCTTGGTTCCGCATCTGTAAAATGGGATTAGTTATACTGTACTTCCTTACTTCACAAGGTGTTGTAGGGATCAATTAATTAATGTGTCATGTGTTCAAATACTGTGGTGATGAGCATGACCAAAATGCACACAAACAAATGCCCCTCACACTCTTATGAGCTTGCTCTCTGTGGGAATGTCTACACAGCAACTAGACACCCGTGGCTAGCTCTTGCTAGCCTACTCAGGCTTGTGGGGCTTGGGCTGCAGGGCTGGTTCACTGTTGTGTAAACTTCTGAGCTCGGGCATGGAGCCTGAGCTCTGGGACCCTCCTACTTTGCAGGGTCCAAGAGCAGGGGTGGGCTGGGTGTGCAGGCTCTGGAGTGGGGCTAGAAATGAGGAGCTCAGGGTGTGGGAGGGGGCTTCGGGCTGGGGTAGGTGTTGGGGTGGGGTCAAGGTTCCGGCTGGGGATGCAGGCTCTGGGGTGGGGCTCGGTATGAGGAGTTTGGGGTGCAGGAGGGTGCTCTGGGCTGGAATTGAGGGGTTCAGAGGGCGTGAGGGGGATCTGGGCTGGGGCAAGGAGTTGGGATGTGTGTGTGGGTGGGGCTCAGGGGTGCAGGCTCCGGGCGGCACTTACCTCAAGCAGCTCCCAGAAGCAGCAGCATGTCCCCCCTCTGGGTGCTACATGGAGGTGTGGCCAGGTGGCTCTGGGTGCTTCCCCAACTGCAGGCCCTGCCCCTGCAGCTCCCATTGGCCACAGTTCCCAGCCAGTAGGAGCTTCAGGGGCGGTGCTTGGGGCGGGGGCAGCACGCGGATCTCCCTGGCTGCCCCAAACATAGGAGCCAGAGAGGGGACATGCTGCTGCTTCCACGAGCTCTGTGGAGACGTGGCAGGTGCGCGCAGAGTGACCGCTGACCCCACTCCTTGGCTGGAGCACGGGAAGCCACAGACCCTTCTCCTCAGCAGGAGCTCAAGGGCTGGATTAAATTGGCTGGTGGGCCAGTTGTGGCCCACAGGCCATAGTTTGCCCACCCCTGTCCTAGAGCCTGGGCCTGAGCCTGGAAGCCTACACAGCAATGAAAATGATTGCCCCATAAGCCCAAATTGGCCAGCATGGACCAGCTTGGAGTGTCTAGTTGTGTAGACATACCCTTAGGGTCAACAACTGATGCTAACTTCATCCCTACTCTTTCCCCACCATCCACATCCTGCTCCATAAGAATCTACAGGGAGCTTAAGTAAAGCTAGGCTCTATGATGTGCAGGATTGGGTGAACACATCCTAGGCTAGTTCCTCACCTTGTTTATGGTTGCTTTGCACTGTCTAATGACACAAATCAGAATTAAAACTAACTTCAGTGGCAAGTCGAGAATTGCCCCATACTAAGGGAATTATCTGGTGGTAGAAGGCTGGCATAGTGACTCCTTACATCATCCCCTGGCTTCTAATGCATGGCAGGTGTCCAGCACATCTCTATGTCCTGCCATCAACAAAAAGCTGTTGGAAAGGCTGGAAGGGTCCATTATTAGTTGTGTGTGAAGTATAGCAGCCCCAAGGCTTTACACTGGAGCTAGCCCTATGGGTAGATCTGTGAGGACTTAACACGGTCTAAAACCTTTATTCACACCCTGCAATACTGTATCCTTGCAGTGGAACTGCAGAAGTTCCATTGCTTCTGTGGCCATACAAAAGATGTGGAGGTATCAGGGCTTTACTCATTTGTAATGGTAAAACAAAGAAAATGTAAAGTTGCCTTTCTATACTAAAAGGAACTTCCTTTCTGTAGCAGACAAATAGTAATTTGAATTTGTAGTACAACACAGCAAACTGCTGAGAACCACATGGAGAAAAACACATGGGCAACAGTTTTTCCACCTAAAAGGACAGCGATCCTATATTATTTAGACATCAAAAGTGTTTTGATTTTTAGTCTATTAGATTCAGACTATCCCGTAATAAAAAATACCAATACAATTTCAGGGCACTGTTACAATGGGTCGGATTCATTCCTGGTTCATAACAACTGAAACAAATCACATTATACAAGGGATAAATTTGGCTCATTGGCTTTGTGCACATGTTTACCTAAGATTAGCTCATGTAATGGACTCAATTTCAGTATATTACTCAGACCTATTTGGAAAAGATGCTTAGTCATAAATTTCCCTCTTAAATTATCTTATATCCTTTCCATATTTTACAGTTTACTTTTGCCTGTATTTAAGCCATGGTCACATAGATCACTTTACAAAGGTATTAGAGGGTGCAGGTCTTTGTGGTTTTTTGGAAGGAGAGGCTGACTCATCTGGGATTTCAAAAATGTTTTTTAAAGTTTTAATGAATAAAAAATCTGAACACAGTTTGGAGTTTCTCAGTGAAAAAAGTCATATCTAATTAGTAAAAACGTAAAATTGAAACTAAAAAAATAGTATGATTATAACATAACTATACTGTACAACACAAAAGTTATGATGCAGAAAGATCCTGGGACACTAATAATGTGTTGAAATTCACTTGAAAATAAATGGGAAATATAAATTCTTTGAAAATAAACATCATGGATTTATGCCTTCTGAATGGCTTTGTATCCCTTTGATATTATTACACAGATACAGTGTCACCATCACTTCAATGTAAATGTTATTGAAAAAGAGGAAAAACTATGCGTACACATATCCTTGGCATACTTTAAATAAGTGTGAAATTCACTCCAAATTGTGCTATAACTATGCCAGACTAATCAGATTTTGAAGAAATGCTTGTATTTTCTCCTGCCAAGATCTCTACTATAAATGGCTGTTCTTAGCCTCTTATCAGACACATTAAAAATGTTCTAAGATGATGAAGCATTACTTGATTTTGAAAACAGGCTGCAATTGGGTAGAAAAATATAGAAAAGGAAATAGTAAATATGGTAGTTATTATGCAGTCCGTAAAAATGTAACATCTACTGCAAGAGACAATGCAGTATTATGGTGAAATCCTGACCTTATGGAAGTCCATGAGAGTTTTTCCATTGACTTCAATGGGTCATGATTTCACTCATCATCTGCCTTTCAAGTAATACTCTACTGGGCAGAAGTTTTGTTGCAACTGCATGATTTTGAAATTCATGAACTGCAACAGCTCATTTACTTTTAATATTTAACCAAGTGGTTCCTAATGAGATTTGATATACTGTCACAAGGCTGATTTAGGAAAGATAAGAGGCTTCCAGCTGATGAGTCAACTCTAAAGATGACAACCAAAGTATCAACATCACGCTACTCATTTTAGTAAAAATATCCAGGAAATGAACTCTTACTGGGAAGATCTTTTCTGCTGAGGATTCCCTTGATGGTCTAAAACTGACAAGATTTGGTTCTATGACACCTCCTGGCCCCAGACACATGGTGGGGAACAGGTATGGCTGGAGAACACTGCACTCCAGCTGATGAAATTTTGATCAGGTCCTATTTGTGCAAGAATCTGTCCAGAGAATTGGGGCACAGTAATCAGAACCTTGACAGTCCCCTTCCAGCTGTGCGAAGCAAATTTTTGATGAAGCAGAGAATCTGGGCCATAGAATGTGTCAAAAGAACACTACACAAGCACATTATCACAAAGAACACTACACAAGCACACTATCACAAAAGGTATATTTGGCGAAGCATCACCAACAGTATATTTTTTCTATAAAAGACATTTAAGTTGAGTTAAAGGTACTAACATCTGAAAAGCAACATCTAAAAAGTTATTTTGCTGTGGCTCTGATATATTTAAAAAAAAAAACCAAACCCTAGTGCTTGCTTTGATATCACATACATTAAAAATACAGAAAAGACTGGGATGGCTCCTGCACAAGGATGCCACAGAAATGTCAGAATCCTTCCCACAAAGAAAATGAACATAAGAACGGCTATACTGGGTCAGACCATAGGGCCATCTAGCCCTTCTTTTACATTATCAAACACAGTACTACTGTGCACCTGAACGATGCAGAATTTTCACTAGTTTCGTACAATTTGAAAAGAAAGCAGCACTTGTTTTTTAGAAGTAGCTGAGGGCTAATATTGTTCATTTTCTTTTCAATGTAGATATGAAAACTATAAGATATTCTTAATTTCTATATGAAGTTACTGGAAACTTTAAATGAACAACATTCCATTTAGTTATCAACATAATGCTAATGGTGGTGAGAGTGTGCAGTAACATTTATTTAAAGTATTGATCAGAGAAACAACAGCCACAAAATATTGTCCAAATGTTGAAAGTAATACTGTTTTATAGAGAGATTGGCTAGAACATTCATCTTCTTTAGACCATTACACAAAGGTTAGTATGAAACAAAAGAAATGTAATCCAAACAACGGAGGCAAGAAGGTCTGTTTTAGATAATCAAGTAAAGTAGACCTTAAAAAAATAAAAAAGCTGGATTGAGCCCAAACTCGCACTTAACACTCAGGTTAAAATTGCTGTGGCCCATGAGGCTCCACTCTCAAACACTTGAAAAAATAAATAAAAATAATTATCAAATAAGATAAAGGTTTTATTGAAAAAAGCCCTTGAAAATCCTCTTTGTCTCCACTAGTAGTTATTAAACCCTTAGATTTTTACAACATATTTTTTTAGGTGCTTTTCTAGGGGAAAACAATTATTGCTTTGTGGGTACTTTTCTACTGGTCATGTGCCAACATGCTAGTTTCATTAGGGTTAAAGAAAATATGAAGACTTTAAACCTTATCAATATGAAATTGCACAGAACATGGAACAGATCTTTAACATTTAACCTTTTCCTTTCCAAATATTACAAAATACATTTGGAAGATGTAGAGGTGAACTCTGCAGGGTTCATGCAAAAGCTATTTGGAGTCATATCTATCAGTCCATTTTTATTTCCAAACTATCATTTGTGAAAAGAAAAGAAATAAAAAAATATCCAAATTAAATCCATGACAAATCACACTATGACTGAAATTGTTACAACCTTAATTCAAGGCAGATATTTCATCTAGTTTATTTCAGTACTGGCAAAATAGTAAGAAAAATATGGCCCCAAAACAGGCCCTACTCCCATCATGTTTAAAGCATTTTGGTAACAATTCCACCATGCATTTATACATTTTTTGCTGTAAACAGAACAAACAAAAACAAACAAACAAAAAACCATAACTGCCACCACCACCACCACCAGCAGAACCCTTCCACAGTCATATCCCATTTTGTTAAAAATGAATGATACCCAACTAACTAACTAAATAAATAAAAATTCCCAGCTCTCAAAACTATTGTCATTACTCCCTACTAGGAAACAAATATCTCTTGGATTTATATTATTACATACAGTCATTTAATTTTTGCATGACTATATTAATACTACTTAACGTCATCAGCTTCATTGTGAACCCATATTGCTTGTTTACAATTTTTTTTAAGAAAGCCATTCCTAATTCTTTTTAAATATTCCCTCCTTATTTAACTTAATTCTCAGTTTTTGAATCTCTCATACAGTAGATCATAAAGCTTACATTTGTTTATTTATTTCACCATTTTATTCATATTTTTAGAGTTTGTGCAGATACTAGGAAAAATGATTGTTATATAGTTATTTTTGGTGTAAGAGCTGATACAAATGCAAATATTTAACATTCATCATTTCTGTTCCTTCTCTACATTATTCGAATAGATGCTACAGACAGAAAATATTTTACAGCAAAACAAAATTTTGTATATTTCTCAGTTCTCAGTTTATTTTGCCTTATTTTTTCACACTAGACATGGTAAGCCAGATCTGTAAGAAACTACTATTCCTCTGTCTTAGATCTTCTATGACCTTTTACATTGTGGGTCAGATTCTCTAATCCTCTAAGTCCACTTTGTGCTGTGTAAGTGGCACAAAATGGATGTAGGACACATGGAATTGCCAGCAGAGAATTCCCCTTGTACAGACTCTCTACCAGTGTAAATGTCTCCTTCACCAGCTGCCTCTCACCCCTGAGTAGTGGGAGGAAGTAGGCATGCCAGAGGCATTCTGTGGGGGTGGAATGAAGTGAGCCTGATTGTCCACTGGCAAAGGTCTTGACTGAGAGAACTTACACCAGTAGCGTAAGTTAGAACTGCTCCCTTGCAGGTGTAACTGATGCCAAAGCTGGGTGTCATGGATCTGAGAGCTCTAAACAGCACCCTGCAACCCTCCTCCACAGCTGAGAATCTATCCATGTGAGAATATCCCATTCTCTCCTAAAGCACAAGATATTATCAGGGATATCAAGTTGAATTTTATGCTACCTCTTAGCTAGTTTAAGCACTTCCATCAAATTACTTCTTAATAATCTCAAAGTTAAATACACCAAATTTTGTTAATCTCCCTCTATACCATTTTTAGGCCCTGCATTCCTTTTATCATTGTTGTTACCCTATGTTTTACTTTCTCTGACTGAACTGGAACTTCTTGAATGATCATATTTTTAAGCCACTTTGTTTCTATTCATTCAGAAAAGAAACATAGTCTTTATTAAGCACCATTTTTTTTGGAACCTTTTGCAAATAAAGTCCTAGCCCACATGTCTCAGAAGATAAACCATTTGATGGCAACTTTATTAATAAATTCAACCTATTAACTAGTGGCAATAAGTCCCTGGTCCATCAATCAATGTAGATTTAAACCACGAATAGACACCTCAGAACTCCAGTTAATGAAAGATCCCAAACCACCACTCTTCAGAGCTCCCATTTCTCTAACATGAGAATCCAGTACTTCAAAGAGCATTTTGCCTGAGTAAAACTGTGTAGGGGTTTCAGGATTTGGCTCATGCTGTACGCAAACCTCTGAATGTATATTAGTGACTGTTATTCTAATGTCCACTGCTTCTGGGACATTATTGTTGCCATTTACTATATTTGCTCAATTTCCAGTCACTGCAGTAAATTCCACATGGATAACGAAAAGAGTGTATTTAGCCCCTCTTCTGAATCCCTCCCCTCCAAAAGCTGTTCTTTACCCAACTAGGATTGCCAACTTTCTGCTTGCACAAAATCAAACACCCTTTCCCAGCCCCTCCTCCGAGGCCCTGCCTGTGCCCCACACCTTAGCTGAGGCCCCGCCCCTTTTCACTCCATCCCCCCTTCTTCTGTCGCTCGTTCTCCCCACTCTCACCCAGTCGCTCATTTTCACTGGGCTGGCTCAGGGGGCTGGGGTCAGAAATGAGGAGTTCAGAGTGTGGGAGGAGGCTCCAGCCTGAGGCAGTGGGTTAGGATGTGAAAGGAAGTTAGGGCTCTGGCTGGGGAAATGGGCTCCGGGGTGGGGCCAGGATGAGGCGTTTGAGGTGCAGGAGGGGGCTCCAGGCTGGGGAGTGGAGCCAAGAGGTTTGGAATATGGGAGAGGGCTCTGGGTTGAGGCAGGGGGTTGGGATGGGGGAGGAGGTACAGGCTCTGGGCTGGGGATGCAGGTTCCGGGGTGGGGCCAAAAATAAGGGGTTCAGGGTGTGAGAGGAAGATCAGGGCTGGGGCAGGAGGTTGGGGTGTGGGGGCGGGGCGCTCCGGGGTGCAGGCTCTGGGCAGCACTTAGCTCAAGCAGCTCCTGGAAGCAGTGGTATGTCTCTCCTCCACCCCCTATGCATAGGGGTAGCCAAGGGGTCTGCATGCTGCCCCAGCCCAAGCACTGCCCCCGCAGCTCCCATTGGCTGGGAACCATAGCCAATGGGAGCTGCGGGGGCAGCGCCTGTGGACGGGGCAGCGCGCAGACCCCCTGGCTGCCCCTATGCATAGGACCCAGAACAGGGACATGCCGTTGCTTCTGGGAGCCATGCGGTCCAGAGGCTAGCAGGGAGCCTGACAACCCCACTGTGTGGCGCTGCCAACCAGACAGTCAACAACCTGGTCAGTGGTGCTGACTAGAGCCACCAGGATCCCTTTTTGACCGGACACCTGGTCACTCTATACCCAACATTATCTTCTTCTGTGCCAACACACACCACTACAGCAGACACCTAAATTATCTGACTTGTACAAACTATAGCAATTGAGACAATTTTAGTTCTAATCCTGATTATTTTTGACTTCAGGAATCAAAAGCACAAAAGATAATCAGCTCTCTCTAAAGAAACCTGGTAATTAGAATGCCAACTTCTCAGAATTTACATATACTAAAAATACTTACAATTACACCACTTTTCCATAGGATACTAACTAGTCAACACAACATCTGCACAATATGTGCATCTGCCACTTCACACTTAGGCTGCCAGGCTTCTTGAGACATATTCCCTGGAACTCGTGTTACCGGTTTTATGATTTTTAAAGAAATACAAATTGGAAAAGGCATTATGTTTATCTTAAACAATAAGTATGTTGCCTGATTTATTTTTGTTCTCTACTAGGTGACTATGTAACTGTAACTAAAGTTTCAGTTAAATCTGCATTTAACTCAAGATACGTAAAGATTTACTCTTATTGCAAGTAAATGCCAAGAATTCTGGAAATTTAGCTCTTCTCGATCCTTCAGGATTAGATTGGAGAAGAAACTGAAAGCAGAAGGAATAAAGAGATCTAAGGGAGATCCAAAGTGGAAGAGATTTTTGATCTCTGCTTTAACTGTATTCAACTATTTCAGCATTTGCAACTACTTACTGTAAAGTGCTGCATTTATCACTACGAGTAAAAGAAGTTGTGAATGAAACAAACAGCACAATGGATTAAAATGAAGGTTCTTAAGTTATTTTTCACCAATTATTACTAATACAGTAGCTACCATACTGAATTTAAAATCTATGGGCTAGATTGTGATTTGGACTTGTGGGTACTGAGAGTGTCAGACCAGGCATTCAGGAGTAAACAGGGCTTGCAACTTTCCTGAAGCAGGTGGATGGAGAGCAGGAGAGGAATGGGCAAAAACTAGGTTCCACCTCTCTCATAAATATAAAGGGAAGGGTAAACCTCTTTAAAATTCCTCCTGGCCAGAGGAAAAATCCTCTCACCTGTAAAGGGTTAAGAAGCTAAAGGTAACCTCGCTGGCACCTGATCAAAATGACCAATGAGGAGACAAGGTACTTTCAAAAGCTGGGAGGAGGGAGAAAAACAAAGGGTCTGTGTCGGTCTGTGTGATGCTTTTGCCAGGGACAGAACAGGAATGGAGTCTTAGAACTTAGTAAGTAATCTACCTAGATACGCGTTAGATTATGATTTCTTTAAATGGCTGAGAAAATAGCTTTGCTGAATAGAATGAATATTCCTGTCTGTGTTTCTTTTTTGTAACTTAAGGTTTTGCCTAGAGGGATTCTCTATGTTTTGAATCTAATTACCCTGTAAAGTATCTACCATCCTGATTTTACAGAGGTGATTCCTTTTTACTTCTATTAAAAGTCTTCTTGTAAGGAAACTGAATGCTTTTTCATTGTTCTAAGATCCAAGGGCTTGGGTCTGTGGTCACCTATGCAAATTGGTGAGGATTTTTACCAAACCTTCCCCAGGAAGTGGGGTGCAAGGGTTGGGAGGATTTTGGTGGGAAAGACATGTCCAAACTACGTTTTCTCAGGAACCCAGATAAAGTTTGGTGGTCGCAGTGGAAGTCCAAGGGCAAAGGGTAAAATAGTTTGTACCTTGGGGAAGTTTTAACCTAACCTGGTAAAAGTAAGCTTAGGAGGTTTTCATGCAGGTCCCCACATCTGTACCCTAGAGTTCAGAGTGGGGAAGGAACCTTGACAACCTCTGACTTGCCGGCCACTGCAAATGCTATGTGGAACCTGACTAAATGTTTATATTTAAAATAAATAGAACTAAAAATTAACTGTCAATGCACAGAGATATATATGGGCACAGTTTTAAAAAAACACTGGGTATGGTAATTTATTGTTATGTTTAACAAGCAGGAAATTACTACTGCCATCCCTGGAGCAAGCAGGAAACATGGGAGGAATTTAAACTCAGAGGTGTGTCTAAGTCACAGTGCTTCCTAGAGCTACTGTTGGTATGAATACACCATCAAACTTATGAGTTACTGAACCTAATATCACAATATAGTCCTATAATACAAGCAAAATAGTATTTTTATTGTGAAAAGAAATCTGCTGAAATTCTCCGCTTTTATGAATTAATGTATGAATAAAATAGAAGAGATTTAACCAAGGAAATTTGAGAACTTAATAAATTGCATGTAATATAAGCAGTTGAAAATTAGTATTAGATGATGCTAAAAAGATTGAGGGGTTCAATCTGGATAATCACTCAAAAGTTTTGGATAGTTATTTGAATCTTATCCAAACCTCTTTGAACAGAAAATCTGAAATAAAAATCTTGCAAGAAAAGGTTTATTGCAAGACTTCTGGTACCTCCTCCTTCTGGTTGGATCAGAAATACTCTATTTCTAAAGGGGAGCTTATATATCATCTGTGGTGGGGATAAACTGCTAAGCAAGTCCAAATGGTAAAACAAAGTGACTTATTTGTCAGTTATTATAAAAAAGAAAATTACTTATCTTTCTCATTCTCGGATGCTAAAAACTGCTGTCAGAAATGGATCTATGCTCTTTGGCTCTAATGTCACTGGCAGCAGTTCAGAATGGATGAGGTCTGAATTACTGGAATGTCAAGTCTGATTACTGCGACTTCTGGATATCTTAAGTGTCCTCTTTTTAGAATTCTTCGTTTCCAGGGGCCAAATTCAGAGGGGAATCTAAAGTTACCTTCTTCTAGCCTCTCCTTTGGGCAAGTTACACCAAATTACCCTCAGAACTGCTGTGCAGTTGGTTAGTTACCTTATACCCTAATGCTAAAATGGGCTAACTTCAGAAGTTCTTACCAGTCTTGTGCTGGGAGTTCTACTAGGAGCACAGGCCCAGAAATATGACTTGGTTTTCAACTACATGCCAAACTTACCAGGAACTTCAAGACCCTCGTATACAATACTCTACAACACTGCAAAACAGAAAGATCTCGTGGAAGTTTTTCTCTAAGTAACTCTTAGAAAAATTGTCCCCAGCTACAAAAGGTAACTTGTAAAGCGAGGCAATAATATATCTGACCTTTCTGATTTTCTATTTACATAAAGTTCCTAAAGTTGAATTCAGATTTCCATAAACATCTGATGAATAACCTCCTGCATTTCTGAAAGCCCTCTCCTTAATACTGCTTACCCACTGGTTAGGGCCTGCATCCTGTCACAGCAAAGGCTGTGACCCCTGAAGAGTAGACTGGGAGTCAGAAATCCTAGCGTCTACGCCAACTGTCCCACTGACATACTGTGTTACAATGGGTAAATCACTGAATCTCTCTGCAAAATGGAGTTAACGCCACATATTTACGTCACACAGACATTGTCAGGATAAATTAAATGTTTATAAAGCTATTTTAGATTATTGGCTGGCAGGTGCTATCTGAATGCAAAGCATGTTTATTATTGACATCAACGTAGAATCTGATTAGATATTAATATTGGGGCAAATATAACTAAAAAGTGACTTGGTCTAGAAATTTATATTAGGGCACTGTTTTCCTGGGCTCATCTTGAAGCTTGAAGAACAGTAAAATGACATTTGTAGAATAGTTTATGATGACCTATGGTAAAATTTTCAAAAGTACCTAAGTGACTTTCAATGAGACATAGGCTTCTAAGACACTTTTGAAAATGGGACTTAGGTGCCTAAGTCATTTTAGGGTACATTTACACTGCACAGGGATGTGTAATTTACAGTTTAGGTAGATGTACATGTTTGATTGAGCCTCCACCCTTGCAGGGTCCCAGAGCTCGGTCTCCAGCCTGAACCTGAATGTCTTCACAGCAATTTTTAGCCCAGCTGAGTCAGCTGATCTGGACCAGTGGCAGCTGTGCCATTGGTCTTGAATCCCTGGGTAGATGTACCCTGGGTGGTAATGCTAGGGACATCAAGAACCTATTTGAAAACCTGAGAAAGACGTTCCTCTAAGGCTCACTTGTTGTATGGTGGAAAACAACAGTACTGCATACCATTTATATTTTAAAGGTTTTCACTCTAACAACATTTCAAAAATCTTAAGGCCGAGGAAGTGAAGTCCCTCTAATTATGTAGCTATCCTCTTAGCTTAATTACTAAAGAAATAAAGCATTTTAACTGCCCTTCATCCTTTCACTCCCTGTTCCTTCTGCCACTACCTCTATTTCTGTTCTCCATGTGCACATATTATTTTTCTTTTTGCAGGATTTTGGCATGTATTAATTTTAAAAAGTGAATAATTATGAAAAGGCAGCAAAATTCCTTGTCCTTCAGGTAATTTATCAAACAACACATGTGTCCACACTCTAAGACTGCCAAGCAGATCAAAGCAATCTTCTTCGTGATAACAGAGTACACTTTATGAAGAAGCCAGTACAATGGGTCTACTGTACATCAAAGATGGTTTTATAAAAAGAGAACATACAGCAAAGGCTTACAATAATTAAAAACACAACATTGCAGACCTGGCACTACATTCTCTATAATATATTAAAATACTAATTTTTTTAACAAACCTGATTTAAACATACATTCATTGCTCTTTATTATTGTGTCTACACCAATCTTTACTACATTATCCTATAAATCAAAGATAATGGATTTGGAAATTGCCCCTTTACAGTTTAAAATAGGTGATTACTGTTCTGTTGACTGTCTAAAATTATGTAAATAAAAAGAAGTACATGGAACCACAATGTGTGTTATTTTTAAATAGTGGCACAAATCCTTAATCCTTCTAACCATCTGCAACTTTGATTGAAATGAAGCTTCTAACCGGAATTAATGGCAGTTGCCAGTGCTCAGCAAGTGTCAGGATTTGGCCCACTGAGACATTTGGAAAGAGTAAAGTTTCTTCAGTGCTCAAAATGCTCCTTTCTCAAAAATGTACAAACAAAAAATATTTTTTTTCCAGCACATATCCAAGCCAGAGTAGTTAAGTTAAGAGGAAGTACGGCACAGAAGTTTGTGCAAGCAGTACAGGATAAGATCTGGAAACAGATTTGGCATCAGCTGAAGAGGCATAGAACCAATGCAAAAGAATGTGGATTGTAGTGGCAAAAGAAGTTTGTGGATAATGAAAATGGGAAAAACTAACAGAAAAAGAGGAGTAGTGTTAGACCGATGAAGTGCAAATAGCAATCCAAAACAAGAAAATGGCACATAAAGAAAAAGAAATGAACCCATCAAATACAAATGAACCCACAGAGTGCAAACTCTTCTACCTGTGTGACAAAAAGGGGTGGGGTGTGGTTGTTTGAGGAGAGCTGAGAAAGCTGGTGATTGAAGGTTTTAGAGTGAGATTGGCAGATATATGGCTTTTCGAATCCAAGGTAAAGAGTGCACTCTGTTTGTGATATCAGCATATGCACCTTAACCAGGATGATACAAAGAAGAGAAAGAGAATTTCTGCCACGACTTGGTGATCAATGTGAGTGTGATAACTGAGTAGCATTCATGTTGAAAGAAACAGGGTGATAGAGAAATGTCAATAAAATATAAGCTTGTGATGTGTTTTTTGAGTTGCATTTGCAAAGGCATATCAAAGTACAGGGACTATTTTTTTCAGCATTAATGCTATTTAATTATCTCACTTCTACTGATCAGCAGGTTTTGCATTATTTTCCTGCAGATGTTTTGTTTACATTTTCCCAAATTGATTTTTTTAAATTTCCTATTCATACTTTTAACCTCTCTTGGTGTTTCTCTGATATTTGCAATACCTGCCTTACTATAATTTACAAATATGTTTTAACTATGGTGTTTACCACATTTAGATCACTGTTACAGAAACTGAATAATCCATTCCTAATACCAGTTCCTAATGGCTCACTTGACACCACCCTACAACAAGGCACACTGCATTGATGTAGTTGCATTTTATTAATGGGTAAAGGGATCCTCAAATATACTCTGCTTGTTGCCTGTAATCACATTTTCAAGCATTTTGAGATGTCTGAATTAAAATGATTACGCATATATCAGTTATTAATGACATTGGATGATCATTTAGGTGATTTATTAATCATAATAAAAACTGATATGTATATTGACTTTCATCAAATAAAAAGAAATAAAAAGATTCCAAAGCACCCAACAAAATGATTACTGAGAGTATATTATGTACAGAGATCACATCACCCATTACTAAAATGTAGATACTTCACAACCAGAGTGAAAAGAAGAAAGAAATCTTTAAACATATTCCGTGCTGAAAATATATCCTATGTAGGTCCTGAGGACTCCTACTCATTTAGAATGGGTCAACTAAAAGCCTGTAAAATAAATTCCACAGTATTATTAAAATACATATCAAAATATTCCTCCTCATCTCCATCTTAAAAAAGTGGTATGGCTTATAGTCTGGGGCAACACTTTTTTCACCCTGTCTTAATACAACTTTCTTGAGTAACAAGATTTTCAGCAGCGAAATTTCCCTTCCTTAATTGGCTAAATCTCAGAAGATATAGGTAGTCATTCATCTCAGAAATTTGTATCCACAAACAGATCAGAAGCAGATAGACTCATTAAAAGTCAATGTGCCAGAACTTCAGCTGGTGTAAATTGGCCCAGCATCACTGACTTCAATGGAGCTATGCCAGTCTTCACAATCTGATGATATAGCCCAATATCTTCAGCTCCACAGATGCACCGAATGATCAGCAAATGTTTTAAGACTTACATAACAATTTTTAGAACCTCTGTTTTTTCTTTTAATTACTGCAACTGTTTTTGGCTTTCAGTATGTGAAGCAGCTAAAAGGCTTCAGATTTATATACTGCAGTACTCAACAGACTGCCATTTCAACAGGCATATCAAAAATTCTTTATAAATGCTTGCACTTTAGAGACAAATATATTATTGATCTACGATTCCATTGATTTATATGATTGATTTGCTGCTACAGACCATGTTCCAGGAAACTCTATTTCTTTTATAATAAAATATGTACTAAGTTTCTGTGAGAGCGCTTTCTCACCTGCTGGACGCCCACTTGTCTCTGGTCACAGTGTTGCATCGGGTCCTTGACTTAGCACCCCCTGCGGGACTCTCCCTTGGAGTTGCAATGGCCTTTCTCCACCTGCATCTTTTCCCTTTCCTCCGGTCAAGTGACATAAAAGTCTAACTCCCTTCTGGAGTAGCACAAACAAGTCCAAATAAAGATTCAAACAAGTCTTCAATCTAATAACCTTCCCCTACTCTCAGGCTTCACTATAATTCCCTTAATGTATCCTGCCTGTTAAACCCTAGTTCAGGACTTCTCTCTGTCAGAGAGACCTGTCTTTTCAGCAGTCTATCCTCAACTGAGTTCCCTCAGTTTGCTTATACAGATTAACTCCACATCCTTTATCCAGGGTGGCATTTTGTTACACCCCACATCCAGGTGCAGAGCATGACTATCTGGGTTCTTTCCCTTGCCTTGTATGTTGGGGGGGGGGGGGTATATCAATATGAAAACAGCCCCTGTATCAAGACAGAAAGACTGCAAACAAAGTCCACTTGTAGTCTTAATTATCTGACCCTTTAAGTAACCCACTTACAAGGACGGTCCACTAAGTAAGCAGGCCAATAAATAAAATATAGTTATGAGGTACATGTGTACAGAAAGGAAACTCCCAAATAACTACAGCTCAAATGCTGTAACTCGGAGTGGTACACAACCAACCTGCCAGGACATTTTGTAAACATCTAAATCCCAGGACACTTTAAACAAACCCAGTGTGTAAAAAGACAAGGAACAATACTAGTGTCTAAACTGAGGGAAACTCATCACAACTCAAGTCTTCTCTATTATTTATAGGAGTTCTTTTAAATCAATCACAGACATGTATTCATTCATAGATTCCAAAGCCAGCAGGGACCACTGTGATCATTTTGTCTGATCTCTGGTGTAATACGGACCTTAGAACTTCCTCAAAATAATTCCTTTTGAACTAGAACATATTGTTAAAAAAAGCCGCACCCATTCTTGATTTAAATATTTACAATTAATTACTCATGGGGGAATTCTGCACATGCACAGAATTCATGTCTGGCACAGAATTTTTTTTTCTGCACATAAAATTCATTCTGCCTGAGAAGTGCTGCAGTTCTGCCTTTCACCCACGAGAGGACGCTGTGGTGCCAGAACAGACAGCAGCAGCTGACTGGACATGGGGACAGGAGGGTGTAAGGACAGAGGTGGATGAGGTAAAAACACATGGGGATGGGGCAGATGTGCCTGACTGAATGGGAGAGGCTAGGGGTCAATCAGGGTCTGCATGGGGGAGGCTCCCCAACGCCCTAACAATTTCCCCCTCCCCCCAACAACCTGTTCCATATTTCTCCAACCTACACCCAACAACCCTCCAAGTTCATCCCTAGTTCCTTTCCTCTCCCTCAGCTCCTCTGTTACCCCAATCCCCCAAGCCTTCGCACGGCTTCCCAGGGGTGCAGGAAATACGTTTCTGTATTGTAGTTTAAATGAATTACTAAAAGTTCTGTATTAATTTGCCTAGTAAGGAATCTATTTGTCAAAAAAACATTTCCTAAATATTTTTTTTGTCTGCGTTATTCCAGACATACTTGCTGACAGGTATTTTGAAATAAATGACCAAAACAATTGAAACTGGCATGATTATATTGTGTTATTTTGACAAACAATATATGCAGAATTTTAAAATATTGTGCATAGAATTTTTAATGGTTTGGCGCAGAATTCCCTTAGGAGTAAATTAATGCCATCATTTATTGTTTGAATTTCTGCTCTTAATATGTAGAGACCCGGTCACAGTTAAGGGCTAGATGCAGAGACAAAATAGACTTTTCCTACAAACCTGATGAAAGAAAGAAAGAAAGAAAGAAAGAAAGAAAGAAAGAGTTACAAGTACTGCATCAGTTTACTGCTGTACTTGGGTTACCACTGCACCCAGCTGAGATTTAATTCTTGGTGTGGGATTTTCAAAAATCACCTAAATGATTTAGGAGCACAAGTGTCATTGTCTTTCAATGGGACTTGTGCTCCTAAATCATTCAAATAGTTTCGTCTAATCCCACTATTAGTCTTTAAAATAGTTATTATATAGGCAGAGTCGTACAGATGAATGTGCATTTATGTATAAAACTTGTAGAAGCCTAAGAACTTCTGTTGTCAACATGTGAGACACATGTGCAATATCTACAGAACCTAATTCAAAACATCAAAAGAAATGTATTTTCTTTCCAGTGATTGGTGTCAGGCAGGTCACATCCCTTCATGATAGTGTACATCTGTTAGGTGTGAATTAATTTCAGTAGCATAAGTCCTCTTAATGAATGATTTGCCAAAATTGTGACAGAATCTGGATGATCACCTGCTTCCAATCTAGCCTAGCTCAAATGCAATCTCTAGAAAGACTTTTTCCACCTCTTCCCAAAAGGCACCCTAATTTACATGGCAAACAAAAGTAAATGAAAACATTAACTAGACTACAATTATAGTGAGAATTCAGAGATTACCTTGTTATCTTTGATATATTACAACTGTGCTAACCTTTCACAGCAAATACCTACAGCATCAAGCACCAACTGGGTAATGTCAATTTCTCCTCCCACAATTTTCAATTACATTTGATGTTATTGGCACAACACACTGGATGCGTGTTGTCAAAGTGTAAAATGTATTTCTTAGAGATAATATCCATCCACGATAGAGTTACGTATTGTAGATGTTACTTAAAATAATATGAGAAACTATCCTAATGCACCAAATTAAAATGCACTGTTTTTTTCAAAATGGAAAAGAAACAGGAAAAAAGATGCGAGAACTTCAGGAGAGAGTCCATAACTCAACTTGACCCACTACTGACTCTGGCCCCTGAACAGGTGGATCCAAAAATCCAAACGCAACAGTAAATAGCCAAGTACTATACATAATTAACAAAACTCCCTCAAGAAGATGGTAGAACCTAGTTTTTCATAAGAACGGCCATACTGGGCCAGATCAAAGGTCCATCCAGCCCAGTATCCTGTCTGCTGACACTGGGCAATACCAGGTGCCCCAGAAGGGAGTGAACCTAACAGGTAACGATCAAGTGATCTCTCTCCTGCCATCCATCTCCACCCTCTGACAAACAGAGGCTAGGGACTTCATTCCTTACCCATCCCGGCTAATAGCCATTAATGGACTTAACCTCCATGAATTTATCTAGTTCTCTTTTAAACCCTGTTATAGTCCTAGCCTTCACAACCTCCTCAGGCAAGGAGTTCCACAGGTTGACTGTGCACTGTGTGAAGAACTTCCTTTTATTTGTTTTAAACCTGCTGCCCATTTCAATCCATGCAAGTATCCAGCATAAATTATTTCATAGGCAACATCTTGATCCATCTCTCCCTTCACTTCTCCTGCCATACCCAAACATGTCCCTTTCCTCTACTTATATTGGGAGGGTGGGTTTCTGGCAAAGGAGATGATGGAGCTGCCTATGCCAACTTAAATTTCCTCTAGATAGGAGGAACTCTCAAGTGGTAATCTGTGGCTGCTTTATGAGACACAAGAGAACTTGGTGAATGGGAGGATCCCATCCCAAATTCCCACTTGCAGTGGCTACCTTACCTACATAGTGCACAAACTGCAATATGTGTAATTACTAATACAGATGGAGAGTTTATATCAACAGAATGTTCCCAATATTGAACAAAAGATACAAGATCTCCCAGAACATTTGATGCAGTAATTAAATAGGAAAGGACACATCACCACCACATGGATATTAGGACTAATACATATACCGGCAAATGATTGATCTAAACTTTTTAATAAAACCAGATGATATAATAGCTATTTGCTTCAAATCCTGTAGTTGAATGTTCTGACTCTCTGCTGCTGAAAAATGTAACAGACAAAAGTAGATGAAATTGAAGAAATGAGCAAATCATTTAAAAAAAAAGATTTCAGGACCATATCCTGCAATGAGCTCATGATGGGTAAACAGATCCTGCACCCAAGCTGAGCCCTCCTTACTTAAATGTGGTTCTTTCTGGACCCAGAGGGACCCTCTTGGGTATTACACTGTTGAAACAAGAGTAAATTCTCAGGATAAGTTTGCCAAAGTTGCCAAGCAGTGTGCTATTCACGTCAGCGGTCAATGACACTTACCTAGGGATGGAGTGGATTCTCCATTACTTGAAGTCTTTAAATCAAGACTGGATGTCTTTCTAAAAGATGTGCTCTAGCATAATCAGAAGTTATGGTCTTGTGATAGGAATCACTGGGCTTGTCTACACAGTGCTTTAGTCTGTCCTACAGGATTGTAGATAAGCCCACTATGTGAAATTCTGTGGCTGGTTTTATGCAGGAAATTAGACTAGATGATCACAATGGTCCCTTTTGGCTATGAATAATACAGGAGCATTCAAGTGGCATGGTAACGGAAGTGAGATTTATGGTCATAAATAGAACCTTTCTAGCTCTGTTTCAAAAGATTATCAAAGATAATTAAAAAGAGAAGAGAAAAGTTCCGCTCCATCTAAACTAATTAATACCAAAGAACACCTTCAGGCTTGATAAAAAAGATCAATTTCCTTCACTGTATTTTGTTATTTGAGCAGAAAGCTGAAGAATGTACACGATGATTAACATCCTTGGGGAACAAACAGGATAAGTCCTCTAATAATTTCACAGAACTAGTGCAATTCCACAAAATCAGAATTTCTCTAGTTTTTTATTTTTTAATTTCTGTTATAGAACAAATGTGCAAAATGAAAACATTGGGGAACTGTGTATGCATGTCAAGACTAAAGTAAGCCTACTGAAAGGCAAGATAGGCACATATGGATTAGGCAATGAGAAGAAGACTGCAGAAGAATAGAAATTAGTGAGGGAAAAAATGGATTAGTAGATAGGGAGAAGGAAGAATGTTAAATTAGTTTTATGATTTAAAGTTTTTTGTCCAGGATGCTGTCTAGAGTACATAGATCAAAGAGCACTGCCATCTTTGATTTCCTTAATGATGTGGTTCTTCCCTGCCCCCTTAAAATATGTTTTTTATTTCATTAAAAAGTATAAACATTTAACTTGCTCTTAAACACTGCTTTAAAAAAATAGACATATGTTATTCCTTACATATGGTACTTTTGTAAGTGGGTTTACTCTGATGATTACTTGATATTCATGAATAACGAACTAATTACTGCTGCTAAATCCACAGGCACCAGGCAGTCTTAATACACTCAAGCCCTATTTTATTCATTTAAAAAAAAAGATTTAGATGTTTAATAATTATTATCCTTCAGAGAATGAACATCACTAATTTTCACCTTACTTTGTCTTTGAAGGTAATATCTCACCTGTCCTGCAAATGGTTGCTTGAAATGCAGGTGAAGTGGATGGAATTTCTTGAACATTGAACACAGAAATTAGAGATCAAAAAGTTCTATTAGGATCATCTAATCAATTTCCTTGCAAGGGCAGGACCATCTCCTATAGTTTATTTTCAAGTGTTTGCTTCAGTCAAGTTTTAGATATCCTAAGTTATGATGTCTTCCATCACTTCCCTTTGGAGAAGTTTTCACAGCTTAATACATTGATTTCATAAATTTTACTCCTGATAGTCATCCTAAACAATCCCTTTCTTTTATTTCATGATATAACTCCTACTTCAAATCCATTCTACAACCCTAAATAATTCTCTTCTTTCCTTGGTGTTTACACCCTTCAAATATTTGCAGATTTATAGCCCCACTCTTCCCCCTTGTCACCTCTCAGCCAAACTATGCATGTTTGACTCTAACATCTTTCCTCATAAATCAATTCCCAAATCCCCTAAACATTTATTTTTCTTTGAAATTCCAGTTTGTAAGATGCTTCAAAGGGCTCCCTGCTGGAGGAGGTTCCTTCATCCCCAGATAACAGGAGCAGATAGATGAGGCCCCCTTGCAGGTGAAAGAAACACAGGGGAGCTTCTAAATGGGGCAAGACAGGAGCAGAGCAAGAGAAGCATTTTTTGGAGTCATGTTTCTCACTATTCTGGCATGTACCTCAGGCAGAGAAAAGCTGTGGCTCTGAAGGGGAGCAATGCATGAACAAGGAACAAAAAAGGTGGACAGAAGAATGTCCTACTAGCTGTGATTGACAGGTGTGGCCCTGCCTCTAAAGCTACAGAGCAAGAGATTAACCCTTTGTGGGAATGGGTCTTGGGTGTAAGAAGAGACTAAAAGCAATATTCCAGATACAGCTACAGGAGAGTCCTACAGAGAGGAGCCATTATCCCCCACTTCCAGAGTGTGATTTTTACATTTGCAGCACTAAACCGAATAGTCCTTTTTTGCTTCTACAGTTCATTGCAAACTCATGTCTGATTTATTGTTTGCTATTACCCTAGGACTCTTTTAGTATTATTGCTTTCCAAGTATCTCCCACTCACTGAATCTCTGCTTTGGATTATTTCATCTTGGAATTATTAGCATGCATTTAAACAAATTGACTACCATTGTTTTGTTTTCTGTCCATATTTTGAAACTCTCTAGATCCTTTAGTATTACTCCTAATCATCACCGGTGCTTACAACCATCCCAATACAGTATCACCCACAGTGTTCACTAACATGCTGTTAGCCCCCTTTTCTGAATAATTTATTAAGATAACATGTTAAATAAGATTAACTCTGGGAGCAGTATCTAATAGTTCAAGAGCCACCTGTTTCTCTAAATGCTTCTCCCTACCATAAGCATCACTTCCTGTTTTTAGTTACAGCCAGCTTGTGCTCATCCACATCCTTATCTTGGCAAGTTATTGGGAAATTAAAGAAACTGTAGGACAGAGGTTTGATGAAAATGAAACCCAATTTTCACTGCTGGTATGTACTAGCTCACCTCCACTAAAGTCAATCAGGTAGCATCAATAGTGTATTTGTCCTTTGTGAATAAGTATCAGCACTATACTTATACTGCAGCTCAAAACGTCTCTCAGTCTCCCCAAGTAGCTTACATACACATTGAACAGGAGGGATGACAAGATGGAATCCTGCTAATCTCAATGTTAGGGCTCTTAGGGAAGATAAACAATTGCCCGTTTCTACCTCTGGAATCTCTTGAGGCGGAAGGAGCTGAAGTGGAACTCTATTCATTCAAACAAGATCATCCAGATGCGACAACACCTCAATAGTATCAAAAGATAATGATAAATTTAATTGAATCAGGTTGGCCACCTTAAGGTTTGTGTGATCATAGAAAGAAATCAGCAATCGATATAATCACTAAGGTCTCTATCCCATAATCATAGTTGAACCCAGACTAAAATACAATACACATATGTGGAATTGAGGTGTATCTGGAGATGGCCCATCACAACCTTCTTGATAACTTTTCCTAAAAAAGGAAGATGTTAAAATGTTTCTTGAAGAGGAATCTAAACACCATTCTTTAAGTGTGGCTGACCTGAACAATCCAGATGATCATCTTATTGTTACTGAGTACTCATATTGCAATAGTGCCAGAAGTAAGCAAAGAAACTTAAAAGAGAATGAGATGGAAACTCTGGGAATGCTTACTCAGAGTTGTTCCCATGCATAGGAGGCAGCATGGGAGAAAGCACAAAAATGTTTGTGGGAAAAGCAGACAAGCAAGCAATCCTTGCTGGTGTTATTGGCACAACAAAGCCATCGGTTAGCCTCCCAATAATAAATTAGATTTGACAGATAGGGTGGACATAAATGGTGGAAAGCCATAAAGGTGAAGACATTAAGCTTATATACAATGTGTGGAGAAAGGTGAGCCAGTGGAGTGAGACAATTCAAGGATGGTGGTATCAGAATAATGGACCGTCAAGATGAGCAGCTTTTCTACCGATGTGAGGAGGGAAAGGTTGGTGGCCCAAGGCCAGAGAGGAGATTTCAATTGTCAAGCTTGAATAAGAGCTGTGGCAATCTTCATCAATAATGAGATCAATGTTTATATCCTAGCTTTAATCAGTCCATCTCACAGGCCATAATATCTCAAGAACACCCAAAACTGTATGAAAGCCAACTAGCAAAGTAGGAGTTTCTCATTTGTAGTGGTGAAGCAGTGTTACTCCAGATAGATGAGATATGTTAAAAATCCTACCGAAATTAAGGTTTCTGCTAACCAAAACTTATTTACAACCAGCGCATAAAGAGACTTGATCAAGATGATGAAAAAGGGGTCTGAATTGAATAAAGGTTTAAACATGGAAACCAAAGAAAGGAGGGAAGCCTGGGAATGAACATGTGAAGTCAATGTCATTGTCTAATAGCTGCCATATGAACAGGCTTGGCAGATTTCAATTTAAAAAAATAATTTTGACAGACAATATTGATCTCTATTTTAAAACTTTTTCAATTTTTATCTATTTAAATGTTCATAATTGTAGGAAAATTTGGAGGGGTGATAGAAAATAGACAGGTTCAGACAGGTTTAATGACAGCAGATGCTGAGATGCAAAAAATGAAAGCTTTACAACCATTAAAACACAAATTGTCAACATCACATGTCAAAATATACTACGTTTATATCCTTAACTCAAACTCTACTAAGTTCTCTAGCAGCATTTTTCTTCATTTGCCTACCTGTACATTTTGATTATCATTGACAGAAATATTTTTTGTCAGTTTGTGTATGTATGGAGATATTCACTTATACTGACATTTACTGATAAAAATCTAATCTTTCCATGCCTACCCATGAATTAATTTAATTGCCAACACAAGACATTTTTCAGTCCAAAAGTTTAAATAAGCTTGCCTTATTCAAAACACCCTTGTGCCCTCAGTGTGAAGTGGAAGTTGAATGCCTCTGGCACTGTATGGATGTGTCCAGATAAACACATTTCTGGGAGATCTTAAGCATAACAGGGGAAGTAATAAGCCTGACTTACTTTTGAATTTAGAAAAATATTTGTTACTTAATACATCTGACAGTGCTGAAAAAAACATATTAAGAAATAAAGGGAGTTGCTAGTAGCTATTAAACACTGCTCTGCAAGAATGGATTGATGTTAATCTTTCTCTTGTCTTTCCATTATACTTGCAGGGTTCCTTTTTCCATTTCCTGCTTCCAGGCCGACCAGTTCTTTCAACATACAGTAGACAAGAGACAGGCTCCAGGCTATCCATACAAAGTTTACGGTCAACTGGACATTGCATACTACAGGGAATCTCATTCCCACCAAGCCTCAAAGTTCCATGATCTGCCCCTAAACAATTCCATTATGCAATATTTCTAGAAAGACCTTTAAGTATTCAAATCTTCACCTGGAGACCCTTGAAGAATTCACCACCCACAAGAAAAGCACCACTATACAGAGAAATCTGAAGTATTAAAACGTTTTATTACTATAGACTATGTTCTCGTATTCTTAGAAAATTTCAGTGTTCTAAGCCCTCAGTTGCAGGCTAATTTGTCAGCATAAATGTAAACTATCTTTGACAGGTTCTTAACAAAAACTCTGTCAGATGTGTTTCAAGCCAAGTCTTCCCATTGTGTTTAGCAGGGGATGAACAGGAGGTGAAACACTTACATTTCTTTTACAGGCCATAACCTCAAGAAATTCAAGGTATTCCCTCATCTCCTCCATTTTAGAGAATGCACAAATGCATATTTTATTAGTGACCTCCGTTTATTACTTGGTTACATGTGACCTATCCAGGTGTCTCTGAAGAGAAACAAAATATGCTAAACAAGGAACATGAACTAAAAGTTTCCCAATTCCCTCATGCTGTGTATCATTAAAATGTGTGAAATGACAGACTTTCACCTGGTCCATTTCAACATTATATGCCTGCGGAGCTCTGAGTATTTCTTAAAGCAGCAGCATGAGGGCTTATCTTTGGTGTTGGAAATTTATCTGTGGACTCTCTCCAGAATAAAAATTACAACCAGAATGAATCATAATGTCTGTTATACAATCAAATACTTCTGTTTCTTTAAAAACCTGGGAGCTCACTGCCACGTTATCTTGTCTCAGATTTGAACGAGAGGCCTTATACATTGTCTATTGGAAGCAAAGCCAGGCTCACTATGAGGATCTCATACGTGGGCCCTTCCTCTGGGTCTCCCAGTGCATTATACACTATCTGCCTATTTAGCAGGTAAGCTCCTGAGGGCAGATACTGTCTCTTTTTCTGTGTTCTGTACAGTATCAAACACAGTCAGCACTTATATAAAGATAGGGTGAAATCTTCACTCCTGCTCTGCCCCTGTTATACCAGGTAAAAGGACTGAAGTGGCTTAAAGAGACTGTAAAAGCTTTGAAACTGGCTGGGAGAGAATTCCCTGGTTCACGAACTGTGTGAAACAACTGTAGAGTTGCCCTCTGAGGACTGTCAGGGAAGCTCTGGTATAAGGGGTGTGCAGGAGGCAGGACTGGGGGCTAAGCTGCAGCACAGATTCCAGGCAGCACTGTAGCTCATAGGGCAGTCCAGGGAGGCTGCTACAACTTAGATGGGCCCTCTGGGGAATGTGGGATAATTATAGCTGGATGCTTCTGCTAAAATGGTTAGCTGTCGAATCGTTAACAGTGTTGACATCTGAATTGTCATTTCTAGATTTCAGACTTAACTCATTGATATGAGCAGGGCAGTTCACATCCATCAACTATTACTTCACCCTCCGAAAACTCAAGAAGGCAACATGAGGTGAAAGGCATCTGGAGAAAAGGATTGAGGCACTGGTGTGAAGCTGGCTTTACTTTGTTATTTTAGAGAAAATAACTGGAGAAAAGAGTAATGGAAATAAAACATATCATTACCCTTCACTGTACTTATTCCAGATATAGTTTTACTATTTATGACATAACTAAGAATAATAACTTGAACTAGAAATGTTTTCCTTTATTAATTATCTACAGTGTATATGGAAGGAACTGATGAAGGACAAATGGGCACTTCTGGATATAGTGAAGAAAAAGCACTCTGAAATGATCTAGTAAGTGGCTTTTATTGCAGCAAGTTTGCGTACTAAGCACTAATAGTGCAGGACTTCTGCACAGCACCAGCTCAAAATTCAAGTTCTGGGCATCCGTTCAATGTTTATGATTCTGTGCATTCCACAGGGGATGGGAAAACAGTGCCCTGTAAGTTATTTATTGAAGATATTCCCATAGTATACCTACTTACAATTCTCATTTCCAAAAGAGGCTGTGGATCTGCAAAGTATCCAAAGAAGAGAAAGATACACTCTATTTCTTTTATTACATTGTTAATGTTTCAAAAGTGTAATGAAATAATGCCCCACCCCTTCCCCCATCTCGGTGAGGGAGAGGGGACAGAGACTTAAGCTGGGATAGCCCCTAGGGTCCTGAGAGCAGGGGGGAAGGGAGGTGCAGGATCAGCTGCTTCAGAGCACTTCCTCTTCCCCCCAGCTCAGAATGCATGTGGAGATTGTGCCTGGGCAGGGAGGGTAAGTACATGGAGGGCAGGAGAGATTTCTCCACCTCTCCCTACCACCCAATTGCTAGACTTTGAGAGGGAAACGGAGAATTGATTGTCTCATGCGTTCCCCTGCTACCGATGAAGCTCTTAGGACATGTAGCAGTCATTCTACTGGAGTTGCTGCGGCTGCCCGGCCTCATGCCGCCCTATAACTGAGGTATAATATGAGCTGTGTTACCAAGATGCTGTGGGTCTGATCAGATCTCCAATTTTGTGGATCGGGATTTTTTTCCAGGGGGCAAGGTGACTTGTTGGTCGGAGGCCTAGTTTTAATGAATAAGGACAGAATTTAAAAGTTCAAAATTTAGTAAGTGGGAAGTTTGTAATTTTGTTGCAACTTGTGACTGGTGTTCATTGCCAGTGTCAGGCTGATAGGGGCTGGCACCTGGAAGTAAACATGAATGAGAGACCCAAGTGATGGCTGGTGGACCCTATTAGTTGCAAAGAAGAAGGGGGGATGTTAAGTGTTCATAGACTGAGGTACCTTTTATGTGTATTCTCCTTTCTACTCGGAGGGGGAGTGCAAGATGATTCAAAGGTGGGCTGAATCCTAGAGGTTAGAGTGAAGGGGATCAACCCTGAATATTGGTTTGGCATGGAGGTTATTTAACACTGTATTGGATTAAAGTAAATGAGTGGTATATCTTGGGGGCAGGGGGGACGTAGGTTGTTGAGTCTTCCATAAAAGTTAAACATTAATAACCTTAAAGCCTTCTGCCTTAAAATCCATCTTAAAATCCATGTGCCTTTCATCCTCCCATGTCTCCTGATCAATGTCCTCTCATGAGGAAGCTTTTACAAAGCCAGCCCACAGTGACTTCCTAAAGAGTATCTGTAATTAACAAAGCAGTAGGCACAGCTTAATTTTCAAAATAACAGTGGAGTACAGTATAAGTAAAGCTCGATAAACAATAACGTGTGTAATTCATTTACTTACACATTTTTTCTACCACCACACATAATGTAAATGTCTGATGTGAGCCACAGTAATTCTAAAAGAAAACAGGTTATATAACCTACCTCAGTAATCTTGTCGGAAGGCTCCAGTCCAACCAAATTGGCTTGTACTAGCTGCTGTAGAAGTTGTACTTGAGCTACGCTGAGGAAGAAGTCCAGGTTTGTGGTCAAATTCACCTCCAAAGAATGACCGCACACTAAAATCTCCTGTGGAGGAAAAAACATGTCAGATACTAGCTACAAGGCAGATAATTTACATTTTAAAGGTAACTATATCACAATTCTCTGTCATACCCAATTTAAGCCATTTATACAATGTTAACTGGGATGTTAAATCTATTTATCTCTTTTAGTAGCAAAGAATGGTGTGCCAGTAATAAGACTTTTAATGAAGGTGTGTTTGATACCTTGATTTGCTTTCAACAGCATAAGTAACCATTAACACAAATCTTGTATGTAAAGTGTTTCATGTGTGAGGTTTTTTTTTCATTTCTTTGTAATATCAAACACTAAATTGTCAGATTTTTGGTTTTCATTTGCTTGGCAATGAACTACATTTCTTCTTCGCCTTGTCCTTCCAAGAAGATATACTTTTTTGGAATATAAGCTCAGCTCCATTTATAATGAAATCATATGTTGGAACTCAAAGATAACCAGCCTAATTGATTTCTCTTTGCCTGTAAACCACTGTTAATATCTTGGCAGAGTTAGCTGGATGACCACTATTTTACTGGTGTTATAACAAAACTAAAGCTCTTGACCATTGTTGGCAAATGATTCAGAGATGAACAACAGAACCAATCCAGGAGGTTTGCTTAATAAGCAGAAGCATTGCCCCTTCTCATGAAGGACATGTGAATAATGTTCAAATTCTTGGTAATCTATAGTAGACCCCACCCTTCATCCTTAAGCGTCCCCTAAAGAATAGATTCAAAGAGAATCTGACTAGCCAAAACATTTAAATTCCTGAATGTGAGCAATAGTAATGTTCAAATGTTTCTTTTTGCTGAATCCTTTCCATGCATCTCAGCTATCTCCTGAATTTTCTTTTAATTTAAAACTCTCTCCTTCCCACACTTGTGATGGCACTCTACACGAAACACAAACTCACTGCAATCTTTCCCTCATGTAATTAATATCTGTTCCTTCTCCATCAACTTGCACCTGTTACAAATGTGCAAATATGATTTTCATTCCTAGGTTTTGTCCCTCCCAGGAGGTAGCTATTATGAAAAATCACTCCTGCTAGCTGGCAAACAATGACTGGCACCTCCCTCCAAATAATGTGTTTTAAATTCCCTACCCGTGTGCTAATGCCAAGAAATGAACCACAGTCTCTTGTGTGTAACAAGCTCCTCTAATGAGCTGACCCACAGACTGGTAAAAGTTACTGTTAAATCTTTCCAGTCAATTTGGAATATCCTGAGGTATCCCTATGACTCCTACTATGAAAAGTAGTATGCCTTTGGAAATCTGACTGTAGCACCCTGTTTGTTTGATATTTGTAGAGATAATGTAGTTTTCCGGTTTGCTTTTATGGGGCCCATGAAAATAGTGTTTCTTAAATATTGCATTGGATCATGTCTTCTCAACTCTTTTAGTTATAAATCCTTTAAGAATTCTGCAGTGTGCCTACCATAAATCTGACCACTTCATATGTCTGATGTATCATGTTTCCCCTCCTTTTATCTGGTTTTTGACAAGAGATTGTAAGCTCTTAGGGACACAAACTATTTCTGGGTGTTTGTACAGCACCTAGCACAATGAGATCATAGTCATGATGAGGCCTTTGAGTGCTATCATAATGTAATTAAATAAAAATAACTGTTCAAACAATGCAAATAATAAACTATAACTGTGCCATAGTTAATTACCAAAATTACAGAAGCCATATGAACAGTTTAAAAAATCTATTCCTTTTTCCATAAACACACTATTTTAATATTGTTTAATATAATATTTTCTATGAAGATTAAAATTTTCTAAGGGAACAATAATGTACATGTTAAAAACTCAGTTATTTTTGTTTAAAATTTGTACTAACCTCTGTGTGCAAGTTTTCTGGTGAAATTACTTTTGTGAAAATGATTGCAGGAGCTGCAGTTATTCGCACTGTGAAATCTGTTAAAATTGGAGTTAAAATTGCTCTCCGTTCTTGATGCCGCCTTATGCTAAAAGAAAAAAAATGGAATATTATTAAAATAGATTGTAAGCTGCTTAGGACCACATCTTCCTGTGTTCTTCCTGTGTACAGGGCCTACCAAAATGGGGCCTCAATCCTGATTGGGGCCTTTGGTTGCTACCACAATACAAATAATAAATAATTATTAACAACAATGGTCTCAATCTGGCTGTCAGGCCATTAGCCCCATGGAAAGGACCATGGAAATCACTGGAGCTCAATGCAGTGTAAGAACCAGATGGCTCCAACTGCAGGATCAGGGCCAATAATTTATTTTAATTACCTCACAATTAAGACAAAATTGCACATTTTTCTAATGTTAACTATTAATATAGGGCACAAACCTATTGTGACCTCAATGTGTTTGAAACCAAAATATATCTAAACCTTTTACTCTGCAAGCAATCCACCAGTATACACACCATACAAAGATATGTATTATTGTTTTTTCCTTTTACTGAATTAATATGTTTAAAAATAAATCACTGTGAAGCAGTATAAGCCACACACATTTGACCTACAAAACACATAAAAATAATTTTCAAAATGTGTTAATGAATTTTATATTTAAATAGGTGTTCTTGTATATCCAACAAGACATTTACTTCATGCACAAAATACTTTATAATGAAACAGTTAAAGTTGCCACACACACAAGTGGCACAAAAATCACAAAATCAAGCCCATGAAAAGTTAAGCCATCTAACAATACAGAACCTCTACTCCACCATTCACACCTTACCATTACCATAAGTACTTTACACCATAGACCACACATAGATACCTAAATTCTGCCCCCATAGTAAAGCAGTGCCAGCCTTCTAGCACCTCTTTCCATGATTGGATAAACATGCTGTACATTAGCTCCTTCTAAACAGAATACTGACCTTCACTTTCCATGAATATTTGTGTCAGCAAACCGGACACTTAAGTTATCTTCTGGTTATTTTTCACTGCTACCAAAATGCAAGTTGAAGGCATTTCCCTGTTTTGGAAGCATCTATCAATAGCCCTTGTTGACACAACATACCAAACTGGGATCTGTGTGCCAATTCAAATAAATTTGCCACAGACTGTTGTCTATAAGCACCACCTCTGCCATCCTTCCAATGAGGAAAGTTGAATGAGAAAAGCCCACAATGAAATCAGATGGCCCTCAGTCTCAATAAGATCATGGATAATGTGAGTCCTCTGGGTAGTATCTGGTTGAACCATTGCCTTGAGATCTGGTCATTGAGAGCATCAGCTAGAAGACAATCTACCTTTCTTACAAAGACAAGCTAATCACTGGGTTCCATAGAGGCAAACCCTGACAACTCTTAGAACATGACTTTCATTAGACCAATTTCTGCATATTCATAAAATGATAAACAGCTAACTACGAACAAAGTATTAAACTAATAATTTAAGTTCAAACAATACACTAATTATTCTAACACATATCCCAAGAAAATGCCCAGGCTATGCATTTTCTCTGTCTCATGTAAAAAAGAGAAACTAAGAGACAATTGTGGCATTGGGGCTTTTAAACCCTTGGCTCTAGATTTCTAGAAGAGAGACTCACATACACATCCTACCATGGCAAACTGCCTTGAAACTGGTTTTGTTGCAGGTCACACAATCTCTCACAATGGAGATCTGCAGAGCCATGAAGGATAAAAGTAAGTGGATCTCACAGTGATTCTTGAATGTGGCTAGGCTCGGGTTTAGATATATTTCTAGCAGAAGCAAACTCCAGAGATGAGGGTGGGACTCAGAGCCCTACTGGTGGCTTACTATTCTGTGTCAGCAACTCATCAGGCCTGACATACTCACTACACCCTGTTGTCATGACATTTGCCCCAAAGATGGCATGTCATAATATATCACTGGAAAACTAGTAAGTCACTGATCATTAATATTCTTGTGCAATGTATGTATGGTAAACACACAAAATACTTTATAGATATATGGTGGAAATACATGACTAAACTGTATTTAAACAGGCATGTCCAGGGGACTTGATCAACAGGTTTTCTTCAGACAAAGGAAAGAGGCTAACACCTCAAATCAAGTGAGGACAAATTCAGTGGGCTATTCATTTGTATCGGAAGTTGCAAGAAGGGATAATTTGCATTGTAAGAATCACCAGCAGGAGAGAAGACAGTATGGAGTTTACACCAACAGCATGGCATCCACACCCAGCAAGGAAAAGGCACTTTATCTGGGCTTACTTTTCAAAGAATATATTTCCAAGGTTTATTGGACTATAAAAAGAAAGGGGAAAGAACCCCATAGTTGTCTACCACTTGGGGGATTCTATGCTGCAGCTCTTGAAATCATAGAACATTGGGTCCCTTCAGCCAAGGGGGCTGAAATCTCTGGGAACTAAATTTAGATTGTAACTTGATGAAATTAAGTTTTAGTCTTATAAACTTGTAACGCTTTCTATCTTTATTCCTTATATTTGAACTCACTTAAAACCTCTCTGTGATTAAATAAACTTGTTTTACTTTTATCATAAACCAGGTCAGTGCTGTAATTGAAATAATAATATTTGTCAAAAACTAGTTAAATTAATGAGCTGCAGTGTATTGACTCTTTAAAGGAGCAACAAACTTAACTTCTGTGCGTATTCCAGGAGAGGGCAGGACACTAGAGATGCAGATAATTTTGGGAAAATTCAGGAGTAGGAGGTTCACTCTGCAAAAAGCAACTGGGTGGTAGAAGCCAGGGTGTATGTGGGCTGTTGACGTCAGGGTTGTAAGCCACAGCAGCATAGCATTTAAGGCATCCAGAGTTGCAGGCCGGGCAATGACATAACCCCTTACTGGTCTGGGTTGAACCCCAAAACATTATAGAGGACCTGCTCTTTCGAATTCCCTGTTCCTTGCTTCCTTGAATTTTACTCTGCTGGCAACTAGCGTAAGTGCTCAAGATGTGATGTATTACTCCTGAGAGAATTCTGCACCAAAAAAGTAAAAATTGTACACCAAAAAAATAAAAATTCTGTGCACAATATTTTAAAATTCTGCAAATTTTGTCAGTAAATAAATGCTGATGCTCCAGTATGGCAGTGGGGAGCACAGGTCACTGGATGCATGAAGGGGAGAGATCACCCTGGAACCCCCCGTCCACAGGGACATGGACTCGGCTGTGAGGCTGCACCCAACCCTGATGCCGCGCAAGGGCCGGGCCTGCCCTAGAAACACCACGGGGCCCTGCCCCTCAGTGCCAGGTGTACCAGGTGTGGGAAGGCAGGGTCAGCCCGGCAGGATCCAAGTGTGGAGGGGCTTATTGTGCAGGGATCCAGATGTGGGGTGAGAAGGTTCTCTGAGTATGGGGGGGGGTCCAGATGCATGGGGGTTGTGCAGACAGGGGTGCAGCTTCCTGTACAATTACCCCTCCCCTCCTAGCTGAGGCGCAATGGGGGCAAGAAGCGGTGGGGGGGGGGAGGGGAGTTTCAGGGCTTCCTGCAGCTGGAGGAGGGTCTGACTTGGCCGCTCCATGCAGGGAAAGAGCAAGTCCTGTCCTCCCCTGCCCCCCAGCCCAGCTGGTACTAGCAGCTGAGCACAGTGCACGATAGGAGCCACCGGCCAGGGCATCCCTCCCCATCTGCCATACACACACACACCAATGATTTACCTCTTTGCCAGCTGCTCCGGGCACCCAAACCAACATTTTTCTGCAGGGAAGCAAAAGAATCTGCGGGGGACATGAATTGTGCATGTGCAGTGGCACAGAATTCCGCAGGAGTAATGTGTGCAGAAAGCATGGTAAATTATAGAGGAATATGCTGTCTCCAAGGTAGCTATGACCTAGGCTATTTAAGATTATTTAGGGCAACTTCAGTTTTACACACAAATTGATTGGCAGCCAGTACAGAATACAGGTTTAATATTTGTTGAGCACAGTTATAATATGCCCTTGCTCAGAATGTGGGCGTCTGCATTAATGGAGGCTTCTGAATGCCGGTCCCACAGGGATAACTATGACAAGATCAGCATCTGAGGGAAAAGCAAGGAATTCAAAGATGAAAGAAGACCCATCTGGCCTGTGATGTTAACTGGTAGTCCATGAGCAATGATGAATCTAGTCAGACCACAGGATCACAAAGCACATTGACAGTCAATTGGCAGACATCCTCAATTGAGAAAGTGGTCATCGATTTTGCCAGTTCCATAAATGCTTCTCCCTGCCAATCAGCATCTCGTCAGTCTTATCTAGATTAAGTTTAAATCAAATGGCTTTCATCCAGGTCCCTATTTCCACAGCACAATGGGAAAATAAGGAAGTATGTGTTTTTGCCTTTGGTGAAAAGGAAATAAGAATAGAGTGGCAGAGGCATACTGCTGACACTGAAAGAGCATACTGCTACATGTTAGATAATTTTCTGCCCTAATGTATATAAAATTGCTGGCAATTATGACTTAAGTACATGAAAGACAAAAGAAAGATAAACGTGCATTATTACATGGACACAAAAACACCAACCTGATCTTGTTTAAATAAATATTCTCATTTCTTAAATGTGATATGCTGATTTAATGGTTGGACACTGTGCTGTATTTTAAAGGATTTTTTTAAAAGTAACACAGGTTTAAGACTGCTTACTGTTTTCTTTGCATGCCCTATACCATCTGCCCGCACTACTTTACTTGTAGTGATTTACCTATCAAATAATATTAGTTTCTTTGCTTATCAATTAATATTAGTTGGTAAATCTGAAAAGGCGCCAAACCAAGTATTAGCAAAACAACTGTAAGTGTAAACAGAAGCCAAACACAATATACTTGGAGAGAAGGGACGGGGAGATCACAAAGTGAACAAAGAAGCAAGTTCCACCTTGAATTACTAAGTCTTCCACACTGAACCTAAGAGCACTGCTAACTGCACACATGTGTACACCACATGAGCTCATGAAAAAACTTGATTGTGAAGGATGTAATGATGGTTCTATGTCCAGAGTACATTTATTCCAAGGTCCATTTATGCATCTGTTATATATTTATGTCTTTTTTTTTAACCAGTACTTTCAGAGACTTAAAGTAGTCCATCATCTACACTTAAAAGTACAGTACACTTAAAAGACCATATGCTACCATAAGGCTGTGAGGCAATAAAACTGTTGTAGTAAGGTACACTAGTGCCCTATACTGATTGCTGGCCACCAATTGCTGAACTAAGGCTATACCTGAGTATACCTAGAAGCCCTAATCATGGTAGGAGGGAGAACAGCAAAATAAAGACACTGGATTTCAAGAAGGCAGACTTTAGCAAACTCAGGGAGTTGGTAGGTAAGGTCCCATGAGAAACAAGTCTAAGGGGAAAAACAATAGAAGACAGGCAGCAGTTTTTCAAAGAGACATTTCGGTCAACCTGAAACTATTTGTGAATTCGCATCGAGTTCACCAAATAGTTTTGTCTGAATTGAACAATCAAAATGTTTTCATTTGTTTAGACTTTGTCATTCATAGTGGCAATTCACAGTAATTCAGAATGACAATGAATAGTCCAGAGAAAAAGAGTGAAAATGCCTCTATAAGGGTAGTGGTAGGGCACTAACCTACGATGTGGGAAACCCAAGGTCAAGTCCCTACTCCAATGACTATCTATCTATCTATCTATCAAGTGGAACAGCTTCACCCCAGGAGATTTCCACACCAAAATAACCCACAGCCCAGTGGTTAGGGCACTCTCCTGCAATGTGGGAGATCTAACTTCAAATCCCTTCTCCACATCCAGCACAGGCAGGAATTGAACCCCAGCCTCCCCCCACATTCCAGATGAATGCCCTAACTACTAGGCTAAACGTTATAAGGAGGGCACTACCACTTCCTGCTGTTTTGTGAATTTAGTCCTCTTTTGCTTTCGTTAAAATGCCTGAAATCAAAACAAAAATTTTTGAGTTGGGTTGAATGAAATCTTTCATTTGATCTGACCCAAAATGTTTTCCAACTTTTTGATTTGCCAAAAATTCTGAAAAAATTTGTTTTTGGTTTGACCCAAAACATTTTTTTGCTAAATTTTCAGAATTGCCAGTGAACCAAAAAAATCCATCGTTTGCCCAGCTCTAGGTGCTGCACTGTCTTCATGGCTTTCCCATGAGTCCGCGTAGCACAAGGTTGAGTTCCCACATAGGTATAGGGTTGCTTATTGTGGGATAAGTGTCTTCAATGCCTTTAAGGAAGCATTTAATCGTTGGGTGAGCAAACATAGTGACCCCGTCCACCTTGTTGTGGAAGGAGGTAATAGCAGCCAAATGTACTCTTGGAACTTGTGGATAGCCCTGATTTTTTAAGTTCTAGCGTTGCCTGATTTAGGGTGCTAATAATATTAATTTGGATAGTATGGGTTTTAGGTTCGCCAATCTGTTTGATCAGAAGATAAAAGTTCTTGTCCCAAATCAGGCTCCCCAGAATTTACAAAGGACCCTCAGGGGCATGACAGGAAGCTCATACTGAGACAGATGTAGCCTTAAAGACTTTTTATTAAAATAAATTAAGTAGTCAGGTTTCTCAATTCTTGAGTGAGAGGTGCAGCACTTATAAGAAGCTAATGCTAAGAGCTATCAAAGCTAACTTAGAGTTTACTTAACTAACTTAAACTTAAAATCACAACCTAATAAACAAAACTAAGAACAAAAGCTTAGGGAAACCAAGCTTATTCTAGTCCCCTTGGAACTTAGAAAGTTAAGAAAAACAAGTACAGCCTACCAAGAGTAGTAGTTGTCGTAGATAGATCGATTTCTAGCAAGGTGGGTCATCTCTTTTATAGGGTACAAGTGCCTGAAATCCTTCCTCCTATGTTCTAATTTCATTCCTCACCCACAAAAATGTTAGGGTACACTTACTCCATAGGCTAGTATGTTTGTACGTATTAATGACATGTACATATGCACATATGTTATTTTTGTTCTCCGGTTATTTTGATTCTTTCCTTGTGGTGTACCTGTTAAGTTTGTGGGTACAGACTTGGAAACCCCCTATGCCATTCTTCCATTATCTATCTATCTAGGTGAAAGGTCTTAGACATATGAGTGGGTGTTAACTTGCTATCTAGGTGAAAGGTCTCAGACATATGTAAGCCAACTTTGCTATCTGGGTGAAAGGTCTCAGACATAGATATGCTAACTTTGCCTTAGCTCAGCATACAGGATATGGCCTGTAGGTCCCTAGCATTACAGCTGGACTTACTTTAATGTAAACCAGGTTAATCCTATAGGCTACACTAGAATGTAGTCCAGAATCCTCAGTGGGGGGACGGGGACAATTGTGGTAAGATCTGATTATCTTGGCACCAGGTGCAGACTCATTTCCACTTATGGATATACATCTTTCTTGTGCTTAGTCTCCAACCGTTCAGTAATATATCTTTTACTTCCTGAGAACAGGCTTCCTTGACCCCAGTCAGCCATGGAGTAATCAGGCCTTGAGGTGGAGGACTGCGAGGTTGGGATGGCAGACACATCCCGCTTCTTGTTCTAGAAGGTGAGGTACTAGGGGAATGGTTTGAGGAGGCTTCACTGCCATTAGACACAGATATGGGAACCAAGTTTTTCTGGGCCATGTAGGTGCTATGAGAATAACCCTGGATTTATCCTGCTTGATCTTGTGAATGACTCGGCTTAGGAGTGTAGTTGGAGGAAATGCGTACATCAGTGGTGCCTCCCATTTTATGAGGAGAGCGTTGCCTAGGGTTTGGTCTCCCAATCCCGCCCTGGAACAATATTGTGGGCACTTGGTGTTCTGAGCTGTTGAAAATAGATCTATGGTGGGGAACCCTTATAGTTTGAATATGGGTTTGAGAATTTCAGGATCCATCTCCCATTTGTGGGTTTGTGAGAAGTCCCTGGTTAGTATATCTGCTGCTGTATTCTGATATCCCAGCAGATAGGATGCCAATATCTCTATGTTGTTGGTGATGCAACAATTCCAAAGTCGTATTGCCTCTGTACATAGAGAGTATGATCGTAATTCCCCTTGGCGGTTTATCTAAAACATACATGCAGTATTGTCCATAAGGATCTTGATGGCATAGTTCTTGATTAGAGGGGGAAAATGGTCGCATGCATTTCGGACAGCCCTTAGCTCTGGTAAGTTTATGTGCAGGTTGGACTCCGCTGGGGATCAGTGGCCTTGGACCGTATTGTTGAGTATGTGTGCCCCCCAACCTATTAGGGAAGTGTCTGTCGTCATTGTCATGGTTGGAGTTCTTTGTTGAAAAGGGACTCCTGAGAAGACATTGTTTGATTGTGTCCACCATGTTAACGAGTATTTTAATTTCTGCGTAGCATTGTGAGGCATCTGTTGAGAGTGTGTCTGTGCAGTATATTCACTCTTCAAAGCCAGGCCTGCAAGCATCACATGTGGAGTCTGGCATGTTTGACAACAAACGTTGTTGCCAGCATGTGCCCCAAGAGTTTTAAACACGTTCTGAAGGATGTTTGTGGGCTTCCCCTCACTGCTGAAATTAGATTGACTGGAGTGAGGAAGCATTGTTGGGGTAGCATTGCTGTTAGAGAGTGAGACAGGCTCCTATGAATTCCAACTTTTGGACAGGAACCAGGGGGGACTTTTGCACATTTATTTGCAATCCTAGGTTCATGAAAAGGGTTATTGTGCTCTGCGTGGCATTTATTGCTCCTTGCTGTGTTCATGCTCATATGAGGCTGTTATCCAAATATGGAAATATTACTCTGTGTCTGCAGAAATGAGCTGCAATGACAGCGAGAACCTTGGAAAAAATCCTTGGGGCAGTGCATAGGCCAAAGGGTACTACTCTGTATTGGAAATGCTGTTTCCCTATGGTGAATCTCAGGAATCTTATGTGTGATGGTGGATGGTAATATGAAAATAAGCATTCTGCAGGTCGAGGGCTGAGAGCCAATCTCCCTTTTCTAATGCCAGAATTATTGTGGTTAGAGTCACCATTTTGAAATGTTGTGTTCTCATGAATTTGACGAGTTTGCATAAATCCAGGATGGGTCTCCACTCACCGGTCTTTTTCTGAGTTAGAAAGTAGTGTGAATAAAAATATCTCCCCTTGTATTGCAATGGTACAGGTTCCATGGTACCTAATTGTACGAGGTGATTTATTTCCTGTTGTAACAGGTGCTCGTGAAAGGGATCCCTGAAGAGGGACAGGGAAGAGGGGTGGGTAGATGGGCTAGAAATAAAGGGGATGGAGTAGCCCTTCTGGATAATTTCTAAAATCCATTTGTATGTCATAATGGTGTTCCAGACTGGGTACCATGGTGACAGATGGTTTCAGAATGGACAGGGGACCATTTCTGGTTTCGGAGTCAGAAAGTGTAGAGGTCTCGTGCACTTGACCACACCTTCAAAATAATTGTCTAGAGATGGACTGTTGAGACATCAAAGGCTGATCTTGGTTCTGCCGAAGTCTGTTCTATCTTTGTTTAAGCCGTTGCTTGTACTGTCTTTGGGGCTGAGAGTATGACGTAGACCGGAATCTCTGGTTGTAAAACCTCCCTTGTTTCTTTTTGTTTGCAGGTACATAGATGTCCAGTTTTGGGCCTCACACTACAAGAAGGATGTGGAAAAATTGGAAAACGTCCAGAGGAGGGCAACAAAAATGATTAGGGGACTGGAACACATGAGTTATGAGGAGAGGCTGAGGGAACTGGGATTGTTTAGTCTGCGGAAGAGAAGAATGAAGGGGGATTTGATAGCTGCTTTCAACTACCTGAAAGGGGGTTCCAAAGAGGATGGATCTAGGCTGTTCTCAGTGATAGCAGATGACAGAACAAGGAGTAATGGTCTCAAGTTGCAGTGGGGGAGGTTTAGGTTTGATATTAGGAAAAATGTTTTCACTAGGAGAGTGGTGAAACACTGGAATGGGTTACCTAGGGAGGTGGTGGAACCTCCTTCCTTAGAAGTTTTTAAGGTCAGGCTTGACAAAGCCCTGGCTGGGATGATTTAGTCGGGGATTGGTCCTGCTTTGAGCAGGGGGTTGGACTAGATGACCTCCGGAGGTCCCTTCCAACCCCGATATTCTATGATTCTATGTCCATGGTTTTTAAGGTTGCCCTTGAGTCCTCAGGGTGTGTAAAGATATATCGGTTTTGTCTGCGAATTGTTTTTGACCTTCGAAGAGGAGGTCCTCAACCATTGCCTGGATCTCCCTTGGGAATCCGGAGAGATGGAGCCAGGATGCATGGCACATGACCATGGATGTTGCGATGGATCGTGCTGCCGTGTCTGCGGAGTCAAGAGAGGCCTGTAGGGCCATCCTGACGATGAGACCCCCTTTGGAAATGTTCTCCTTATATTCTTCTTTTTTTGTCATCTGGTAAATTTTCAATAAATTATGACATTTTGGAGAACAGATTGTGTGTATATTTAGCCAGCAGGGCTGCATACTTGGCTATGTGGAACTGAAGTGTAGCTGAGGAATAGGCTTCCACCCGAAAAGGTCTAGCCTTTTCCACTCCTTATCATATGGGGTCATTTGGGACTGGTGTTGTTTCCCCCTTTGATTGACCACCTCCACCACTAAGGAGTTTGGTGCAAGGTATGTGAATAAATATTCAGCCTCTTTTGCTGTCACATAATATTTTTTTGTCAGACCTCTTACATGAAGGTGGTGCTGTAGCAGGTGTTTGCCAGATTATTTTTGCAGGCTCCATGATAGCATTGTTAATTGGCAAGGTTATCTTTGCTGCTGGGGATGTGTCACGGGTTGCCCCCCTTTGGATGCCACTTGATGTGCTGAGATACCACCGAGCCTGCCTGTTATGCCAACCTAGGCACCCTTTTTACCTGTCTTGCTGACCAAGCTATTAAGCTTCCTCCAGCACACACACAGACAGGGCCACACCAAATTGCAGAACGAAACAGACACTGAGATCAGTTCTGGGAAGGCTCAGTTTAAGGGACTTGCCCAAGCACTCAGGTGTCCACCTCCCTTGGAATGCAGATCCAAAGATATATTATGAAATCTGCCTCCTCCCTCAGTGTGGAGGAAGGTATGCACAGCCTCTTACCCCGCACCTTCAATTATGAATTGTACACATGGGGTTATATTATAAACAAGAAATAAGTTTATTAACTACAAAAGGTAATTTTAAGTGAATATAAGAGATAACAGACAGAACAAAATAGATTACTGAGCAAACACCTAAGTACGAAAACTAAGCTCAATATACTTAAGAAACAGGTTACAAAATGTAATTTCTTACCCATAATGTTATTTTAGGCAGGTTGCAAAGTTTCCGTGGTTCAGACTTGCACTTATAGTTCTTTTCAGACTGGACCCGTGTCTCAGTTTGGACACACCCCCACCTTCCCTTCAGGTGGCTTTAGCAGTCTTTCTTCTTGGGCAGACAGGCTATGGGGAGGAGGAGTCCCGTTTGCCTTCCTCTCCACTCTTAAATAGGATTTATATAAGGCAGGAATCCTTTGTTTTCCAAGCTTAACCCCCCCCCCATCCCTCTCAGTGGGAAGTTACAAAAAGTCCCAGATAATGTTTAGTGTCAGATGACAAGACCACCTGACCTAGTAGTGTCACAGTTACATCCCTGGACGCCTCCCAGGCAGGAGAGAGATTAATATCTTCATGGTTTTGTTGTCCCTTCCTGATGGCTCATCAAATCTGACAGCCTGTTGTCTGGTGGGTGTCTTCCCAATACACACCCAGTTGTGATGATTACATAGTCCATATTCCCAACTTTAGATACAGAAATGATATATGCACAAAAATTGGATAATCACATCCAATAAATTATAACCTTTCCAGTGATACCTTACAAGACCAATCTTGCATAAAGTACATCTCAGTTATGTCATATCCATAACATAAGCATATTTCCATAAAGAATAAGGAGTGCAATGTGACAGGATGCATGGAATATGTTATGATGGGCTTCTGGGTTGTGCCAATGAAACACAACCCTTTTGAAGAGGTCCTGAAAGGATTTGAAATCATCCCCCATAGTGTGTGTTTGGGTGGCATTATGGTTTCGTCCGGTAATAAAGATGAGAGCTGAGTAGGCAGCGAAGTATCATGTTTGGCTGTGTCCTCAGGTTCCTTGGTCTCTTCCTCTTGTGTTTCTGAGAGTGCTAGGGCAGTTGGTGAAGAGGACCTGGCTGTTCTGGACTTAGGCGGGCCAGGGGGCCTGTGGTTTTGGGCCCTATACATTGCCCAGGGATCCCAGAATTACCAGTTAGGTGGGAATGATATGGGAGAGGTGCCCATGGGTCACCATACCATCCTCATATATCCACAGGTGCTTGGTGATGAAATGGTCCTGGCTTGGGTTAGGAGTGTCATGGAGTGTATATTGCTGCGTTATCCTCTTTTTCCTCATCACTGGAGATAAGAGGGGCTGATCTGCAGGGAGTAGTCAGCTGGCTTGGTACTGATCTGGATGGGTACCCTCTGTACTAAGTAAAGAAAATTCAGGTGTTGAGACCACTATCAGGTCCGCATGCCTCATGAATTGCTGCAGAACTGTGAGGCTCAGTGCTGGAGATGGCATGGTGGAAGCTACTGGTGCTGACAATTTAGAGCCGTGTGGCATAGGTACAGCAGGTGGCGCCATTGTACAGCTTGGTGCCGAGAGCTTCTTCACTGGGTGCTGAGCTGGTAGGTTTTACTTTAGTGTGTGAACTTCCTATAGAGCTTGCCTGAATAGGGTCTTTAACTCTTCAGGAACCTTTGGTGCCAGATGTTCCTGGTGTCTCGTGGTCCAGTGCTCTCTGTGCTGTTGGCACTGGGGCAGATTTTTCAGTTGGAGATCACTTTCTTTTAGGCGATCCTCAGTGCGGGGATGTCTGTGATCACTTTTTGGTAGTCTTTCTAGGCTCCTTGGCAGCCGTTGTTGAAGTGGAGCCCCTGTCAGAGGCTGCCTCTGGCGAACGCTGGCCAGGCCAGTCTCGGGGTCGGAGACTGGCCTGAGGGATTTCTCCATCATGAGGAGCTTCAGTTGGAGATCTCTGGCTTTTTTTTGTCTTGGCTGTCAGTTTTCTGCAGTGTGGGCACTTTTGAGTAACGTGTGTCACACCAAGGAAGTGGACACACTGAGCATGGGTGTCAGAGACTGGTATGGAAAGTCTGCAAGTCAGGCAGCATTTAAAGCTAGGTGAGCCGGGCATGCCTGAGGGAATCGGTCTCTTGTTTGAGGCTAAAGCTGTATGCCTGCTGGAGAGACATGAGAAGACAGGGAAGGTGAATGGAATTTTGTTTTAAATGAAAATTAAAGTAGGGTAAAGGGATAGGGAAGCTAACCACAACTAATCTAACGCTATCATTATAAACTATCTACCATTAATCTTATCTGAGGTCAGGGAGGGCACTGCTGATCACTCAGACTCAAGCCAAAGGCAGTAGAGAAGGGGGATAGTTGGCTGCACACCGCTATGTAACCACTCTGAGAGGCTCAAGATGGCTACGGTGCATGTGCTGCCCAGCCGGGCTCTGCTACCACAAATCTCCGATTACAAGTGCAGGGCGACAAGACACCTAAAGTGAAGCACCCACAGGGGCACTCTTCGAAAAACAATAGCACTTCCCTACCTCTCAGGGGTATTGTGAGGATAAATAAATTACAAGATTGCTAAGTGCTCAGATACTACAGGCATGAGGGCTATATAAATACCTAAGATAGCTGACCAAGTACCAGCCACCTGGCTGTATAAAGGTACTCCTGTCAAATAACTATGACTGAGCAAAAAGAATATTTCACCCATCTTCATGACAGCAACTGACAGCATTTTTTTTGTAGTGGGGTACTGAATAAAATAATGCACTTGCATGTAATTGGTATAAGGCTTCGTACTGTATGATGATGTGCACGTGAAATTTAAGCTAATGTAAATATTACAAATGAAATAAAGGAGGTAGTTGAAAAAAGTCTTGCATTTTGTCCCTAAAATTTTCACAAGTGTAAGTAGGGTCTGAATAAGCTCTCCACTGACAACTAGCTGGGAGGGGGTGAGACTTCAGGAGCAAACTGTATTTACATGAACACACCTACTTTGCCTACATATCCAGCAGACAGAACTGCATTGCTCAAAGTGATCAACTTTGGCTAATGTTGGGTTACAAATCACTTTAGTACTGAATGCAGGGGAAGTGAAATGTTATCAATGTTGCTATCTTTATTGAGTAAAGGGGAGCAGAACTATGCTTAACTTGTCCCAAATGAGGGGGTCACCCTCAGCTGAAAGGATCTTGCTAAGCCAGGGGCTCGAATGCCAGACCCCTATGAAAGCAAGAGGGGTGGGGACAAGTGTCCCAGCCAGGCAGTGTGGATTCTCCTTAAGGGTCCCTGGTCTGGTTTAACCTGTTCCTCCTCACTGTTCAAAGATAGAGCTAAACAGGCTCCATTAGGAGTCTTTTGTTATTTTAACTGCTCAATAGAGCTGAAATCACTTGTGGATTTCCTTTCAGTGTGCTTCAGGTTCCCCCCCTAAGAGCTGACAATCAGTAAGAGCTGAAAATCACTGAGATCTGACAATCACTCAGAGTTGGGTGGAACTGCAAGAGACTGACCTGCAGAGTTCACAAAGAGAGGAAGGTGGAAGCGGTGAGCAGGTGGCCAGCGGGAGCGGAAAGGAACGAGTGGGGTAGCAAGCGGAACTGCGGCTGGCAGCGCAGCCAGCCAGAGCAAGTGCTCAAATGGTGGATCAAGCAAAGTGCCTTCTTCCCCGCACCCCTGCAGGAGGTGAGCTCACACAGATGCACCTCTGAACCCTTGGTCCTCACTGACCAAGGACAGACACTGCCCCACGCACTCTGGGGTGGGTGTCCTGCTCACAGTTTTATGTTTATGAATCCTGCTTGTGCTTTTCCCTAATTAATGTCAGGTGACTTCCCTCCTTTCATTAAAGTTTCTTCTCTACACTTGGACCCTATGTTTGTGAGTGGGGAAGTATTGCCTCTCAGAGGCACCCCGGGGTGGTGTGTAATTTTCCCAGGTTACTGGGTGTGGGCTCTTGGCAGTTCTATGCTAGATATTGAACCCGGCCCTGGTTGCTGCCGGCTCCACCTGGCAGAAGGATTACACAAGTAATCTCTAAAACACATACCATTCGTGTACTGATCATGTTTTTTTCTTTTATTTATTATTGAAGCATCATCCATTATGAGGATTGCGTAAAACTTTATATATTTGCTTTTCAAAATTACATAAAAGTAAGGCCTAAAGAAAAAATGCAAAAACCTTCTCAGAGGGTTCTTACAAACTACAAGTGACATTTTGTTCTATTTGGTACCATAGATCCTTGGCTCCCTGACATACTAGTGGAGAGTCCCAGGAAGTCATTCCAGATGGTGGTCTGCCAAGGACAAAACTGAAATGCAGTACATTGCCACACTCAGTTCATTACCCCACACATCAGTAATGCCTTTAACCTCAATTGTTTTTCAAACAGAGTTTATTCAAGCTGCAGGAAGCACAAGTTGCTGCTGGTTGTTGTAGAAGGATTGCATGAGGATGGGGGCGAGGCCTCAAGAGAAGATATATTTCTTTATATCCTTCAGGGCTGTTATTTTTTCCACTGAGAGGAGGCAGAGAGAGAAGGGCTACAACCTGAAAAGCAGTTTTCAATCAAGAAAACTTCTTTTTGGTTAAACATTCCCAGTTCCCTATGTGCTATTAGGCAAAGGGTATAAATGCGAACAGGTTTCATTTGTAGATAAACTTATTAGAACTGACTGTTTCCAGGAATCTTTTTATATATTGCCCCATTAGGGAACTTTTTATAACATGTATAATGAAGTATAAACATTTCACATTTGGACGTGTTGTGATCCCTGATCCCCACTACACCATAGTATTTAGATAGCTATTTCTGAGTGAGACTACCTCAATTCGGGGCAGTTCCTCAAATTTGTTACCTAAGAAGAATGATTCATGTGTGGGAACCTCCCTCACATCCTCTGCAGTATAGAGCGATATAAAAACAAAAATTAAAAGATCATTTAGCTTCTGTGCAATGGCCTTGTCTTCCTTGAGTGCTTCTTTAGCACCTTGATCATCCAGCGGCCCCACTAATTGTTTGGGAGGTTTCCTGGTCCTGATATACTTTTAAAAATTTGCTGTTAGGTTTTATGCTTTTTGCTAGTTGCTCTTCAAATTATTTTTGGACTGTCTAATTATACTTTTCCAGTTTACTTGCTGGAGGTTCCTTTCTATTTTCCTCAGTAGGGTTTGACTTACAATTTTTAAAAGATATATTTTTTGTCTCTAACTTCCTCTTTTACTCTGGTTAGCCATGGTGGCATTTTATTTTGCTCTGCTGACTGTTTTTCTTTATTTGGGGTATACATATAGGTTAAGCCTCTATTATGGTGTTTTAAAAAAGTTTCCATGCAGCTTGCAAGCACTTCACTCTTGTGACAGTTCCTTTTAATTTCCATTTAACTACCCTTCTCATATTTTTCTATAATTATCCTTTTTGAGGTTACATGCTACCATTGAGGGTTTCTTTGGTATTTTCTCCTCCTACAAGAATGTTAAATTTCATTACATTATGATCGCTATTACTGAGTGGTTCAGCTACATTCTCTTTTTGGACCATATCCTGTGCACCTCTTAGGACAGAGGTGGGCAAACTATGGCCTGTGGGCCACATCCGGCCTGCGGAACCATCTTGCCCAGCCCTTGAGCTCCTGGGCAGGGAGGCTAGCCCCCGGCCCCTCCCCCGCATCCTCAGCTCACTGCGCTGCCGGTGCGATGCTCTGGGTGGTGGGGCTGTGAGCTCTTGCTGGGCAGCGCAGCTGCAGAGTCCAGCCTGACCTGGTGCTCTGTGCTGCGTGGTGGCGTGGCTGGCTCCAGCTGGGCAGCATGGCTGCCTGTCCTGGTGCTCTGAGCGGTGCGGCTGGAGCGCCGCCAGCCACCGGTGCTCCAGGTAGAGTGGTAAGGGGGGTAGGGAACAGGGAGGGTTGGATAGAGGGCAGGGAAGTTTGGGGTTGTGGTTAGGGGTATGGATAGGGGGTGGGGTGGTCAGAGGGTGGAGAAAAGGGGAGTTGAATGGGGGCAGGAGTCCCTGGGGGCCAGTCAGGAAGGAGAGGGGGGGTTGGATCGGGTGGCAGGGGGCAGTCAGGGGACAGGGAGGGATGGATGGGGCAGGGGTCCTGGTGGGGCCTGTCAGGGGGCAAGAAGCAGGGGGGGTCAGATGGGGGCGGGGGCCGGGCTGCGACTGGCTGTTTGGGGAGGCACAGCTCCTCTAACTGGCCCTCTGTACAATTTCGGAAACCCGATGTGGCTTTCAGTCCAAAAAGTTTGCCCACCCCTGACTTAGGACTGTAACAAGAATTAAACTCCATGCAGCCACGGAGACACCCTCTTTACCAGGATCAGGCTGGCAACACTCATCCACCCACCTACCCTTGAACTTGGCAAAAGTATCAGTTCCCTTTTGACACAGTGAGGGCGTTATGCTAGTTGCCCCTTTTCCTTGGTTGGCTGGGAAGAAATTTTTCCGGCATAGTCACTGGCAGGGGCAAGGTGGGTTTTTTTCACCATCCCCACAGCTGGTCTGGGATCTTGTGGGGTGGAGTTGAGGAGTTAGATTACAGTGTTACAACTTTATGCATAAAACTTGTGGTGGATGTGTAGTGTAGGTATTCAGTGTGGAAGGGATGCGGTTATTGGATAAAATGGTTTGGAAAAGGATTTGAAGGAAAGCATCCCTTATGGGAGCTGAGTAAGGCGGGTTTGAGGCTCTGATGTCTCATCAGTGTGGAGTAGACCCCCCCTCCTTTTCCTGGCCCCCTTTAAGAGACCTGAGGAAATGCATTTGGGGGTCCTATGTCTCGATCAGCAGGGAGCTGACATCTTCCTCTCTATACTGTAAAATTTGTTGCCAGGTACTGCCAGATATTATAAGTGATAAAGCTCCAGCCCAATTAAACCACATCCATGGTGTCCTATCGTTCTTCCAGTGTGGATGGGCAGTGTTGGCAGCTTCTGTTTTAGGATTTTGTTAAAAATTACCAAGGTCAATATATTTATAATAATATACTTGGAATGTTGGAAACTGGAACATACACTTGGAAAATGAAAGTGCAGTAGATTTTCTGGAATTCTTTTCTACAAGTTAACCTAGTAATCAAACAATGCTACACAGAGGAAAAGACATAGGTCTGAATCTATACTTTAACATACATGTACCAGCTAAACATCAAAAATAATTAAACGAGTAAGATACACTGCTACAGACACACATCTAACAAGAGGAACCTTAAAAAAAAAACTGACCTACTAAACCAGAGTATGGGACTAGCTAAGTGAAATCAAACAAATGTATTAAAACCGAAACAATAAAACTAACCCAAAGGTTCCTCAGAAAGAGCCATTCCCTATGTTCCATGCTAAACATATCAACGTAACTTACAAAGAATTAAGAAAGAAAATAGTATCACTACTAACGCAAAGAATAAAGTCTCTGTGACATTCTCAGGAAATCTCAAGATAAACTTCATCCTGGAAGCACTAAGCACCATGTAAAACACCATGCAGTCATTCTCTTGGTGCATGCTGGAAATATCCTAGCACATGGCAGACATCAGTACAAGTTCTTCCAGTTCTCAGCACATCACTTCCACAGATCATAAAATAAACCCAGATGCAGCAACACTGATTGCCAAGTAAAAAGCAAAAATGTGAACATCCTGAAAATGAACTGCGGTACATGTATATAAGATTAAACCAAACTGACAAGCAAACACACATAAAGTACCAGCTACTCTCTGCATTAAACAAATGCAGAATAAAATTAAAATAGTACTGCATATCACAAAGAACAAGTCAAGCCAGCTAATTAAAATGTTGCATTAAATATTCGTTAAAAACTCTTTCAAAGCTAAAACACACACTGTTATTGAAAGCAAGCTCAAATGAAAACACTCAGAGTTTTGTTCAAGATGGAAGAAAGTTCTAGCAGTTATGAAAGGAGAATACGCAGCTTGCCTGTAATAGCTGATTCCCTTATCCTGTAATCTTAATACTGTTTTAGGAATTCCTATCATAGTCAAAAAATGTACCCAGAAGGCTCAAATCAAAACCTGCTGATTATACTGATGCCAGTTAGTTGTGGGAAAGGACTAAGGCAATTTCCTCATGTGGCTCACTTTGAAAAAGCCAGTGTGCCCATTGGGCTGACCATTAGAAGGTCTGTTGGGGTCAGTACCATCTTGCCCTTCAAGAAGTGCCACTGGACAGCACCATTTTGTGAGAAGGGCAAGTTATCCATGCAGCTCTCACATCACAACGCCAACCAGGTCTGGGCAAATTATTTCAAGCTAAGGATCTAAAATAAGAAATCACTGTGGTATTTTACTAGTAAAATTAATGTTTCAAATGACAGGAAACCAACTACGATGACTTATAAATGAATAATCAGCAGACGTTATTACTGCTCCTCCCCCATTCTGTCCCTGCCCCTTCATCTTTACTGTCAGTGGACCTTCTTCTTTCTCCTCCCTCTATCTTTTTGGTGTTCCCCAGGGATCTGGCCATGATTATCCCCTACACTCACGCAGAGTGGCCTCATCTACTTCCATAGTCTTTCATCACTTCACTGCTGATAACACTCAGATATGCCTGCCCATTCCTGACCCCTCTCCATTTGCTACGGCTTGTATATCATCTTTCTGGACATCCTCTTGGCAAAAACTGAACTGCTATCTTTTCTCCTGTCCCTCTTCACTGTGTTTGAGAAACCACCCTCTCCACTAGGGAAGAACTTCCATTCTGGAACCCACAAAGCCATGCATGCACTGAATATGGATTGAACAAGTTCCAGAGAAGTTTGAAAAACTTTGTGGTTTTGCTTGAAAAAATTGTCTTTGAGCTTGGACAAACAGGTCTTTTCAAGCACAAACACTTCAAAATGAGCTGTGAGCACTTGCTCCTGGCCACCTTAGCATCTTCCTTCACTCTGAAGCATAAACCTTTGGCTGTTTTAAAACATATGAAAGCTTTGTTTTACTTTTAAAATGCCTATTTTGTCATCTGAAAAGCAGAATGATGATTTTAGAACTTTGAAATTAACGACAGGAGTTCCAGAATCCTATATGCAGCTGGGGTGTAATTGGTCCTGTGGGGCAGAGTAAAATCCTAAGGTGCTTTCCCCACCAGCCTTTCACAGCACTCTCAGATCCATGCAAAACTTGATAAGAGTGAAGGTAGAGCTTGAACTATGCTGTGCTTTTGTCACTTTGTCTCTCCTCTTCTCCCTATCTAGTATTCTAATGCCCTATTCATCTATCTCTGGTATATCTAATCATTTTCATGTATACAGTTATTACAGTGGTGTTGTAGCTGTGTTGGTCCCAAGATATTAGAGAGACAAGTGGGTGAGGTAATATCTTTTATTGGACCAACTTCTGTTCAGGAGAGAGACAAGTTTTCGAAAGATATTACCTCACCCATCTTGTCTCTTTAATCATTTTCATGTTGTTTTCAAAAGGATTTAATCCTGATCTCAATTACAGTTTAGAAATAAAAGCATAAAAAGTCCAAGTAAACAAACAAACAAACAAAACCTTTCACTATAAATACCAACCATTTCATCTCTTCACTTTCTCTGCTGTACCTCTTTTCAATATGTTTTCAGGTATTTCCAAACTTTAGATTCCAAAAAAACCATATTCACATTCTACCCTCAGATACACATATACAACACAATGGAAGTCAATAGATACAAGAGTGACACCTGAGAGTAGATTCTGCTTGAATCATAGAATAATGAAAGTACAAATTATAACATGCTCATTCATGAGAAAATAAATTCATCTCAGTATGAATTTCAAAAGCATTGTATATTAGCCATTATAATGCAAATACATGGAATGCAACAAAACTGTGATGACTAATTAATTCATAGTAATTGAGGTAACTCTTTTTAAATTTTAAATATCAAGCAAATGTATTTATGCTGTGTCTACTATGTGTAGCTACATTATATCCTGAATTTAACCCACAGCAAAGTCCCCCATCTCATACTGGACTCATTATGATCCAGAATTGAACAAGATCCTTAAAGTCCACTGGAAGAAATTTTAGCAGGTGAGCTAAACGGAATTCTCCCAGTGGGCAATCCAGGAGTAACTGTGCTAAACCTTTTTCAGCTGGAAGTCTCTTTTGCATATCGTACAGTCCACATTATGGACAAATCAGCTGAAATGTGTCATTCCACAAATGCAGCTGTTTCCCCTTACAGAAGCAAAAAAAAAACCATTTATGAGCCAATAGAAAAAAATTCTACTTTGTCCTTCCCTAACTTAGAAATGTCTAAACTGCTTTATTCAAATTTTGTAAAAATACAAACAAAGGAAACAAAAAAACCCCAAACTGTTGTTCCTAGCCTAAGAACTTGAATGCCAAGTCTCCTCGTGGAGTTATTTTCTATGGCCATATAATAAGCCATTCAAAAAAGGAATTTCTAACTAAATAAACAGAAGACGTGTGTAATAATTACAGCGTAACAATGATACAAATAACAGTTTCAAATGTACAATCAAAACTCTATTTCATAGAAAATATTTGCAATGCAAAGTAAAAACAGTGAAAAAATACTTTGTTCAGACATACTGCAGATTATATCCCCAATGTTTTTTGTCCAAAAGACACAACATTTTGAATTATTTCCTTACCTACTGGCCATATTCCATTCAAGTGCTGGGTTTTGAGAATTTCTTTCACTCTCTGTCAGCACACCTCCTTTACTATTGTCCTTCTCTGGTTTCAGCTGATCCCACTGTGCAGTACCAATGTTGATAGACTGCAGATCTATTTGGTATTGTCTGTCTTCAACCTCTGATCCAGGGTCTCGAAGAATTCCCAAATTCAGTGCTTTCCTATCATGATAGAAAGATTTTTGCGAGTTAAAGAGAGAAAGTTGCCACTCTGTACAGTGCTATAAACTATGGTCTAAATACTGACGATCATGATCAGCAAAATTCCTATTAACCTCAATGGGAATTTTCTCACAGTAAGTTAGGAGGGCTCAATTCTGCCACCCTTATGTTGAGTAGTACCATATCATAGGCTGAGCCATTAAAGTGAATGGGAGGTCATTCCACTCACTTCGGATTTGGGCCTTCGGGTATGAGAAGCCCCACTGAAAATAATGGAAATAATGAACCATTAAATGTGAGTAAGGATGGCAGAATCAAGCTCTCAGTAAGGGCTTCAGGGTATGACCCTATAGCAAGAAGATATATTAAGTGTATACTTAATTACTTAAACTTTTAGAAGACTATACAGAACTAGAAGGTTATAAAAAAGGGAAGCTGGGATTTTCCAAGGAGTCCAAAGTAGTAAGGTACCCAAATCCCATGGAAAGTGTTAGGTGCTTAACTTCCTTAGGTCCCTCTGAAAATTCCAGCCAGAGTGTTTTGCAAATATACTATCAAAGTCACCAAAAGTGTTCTGCAACCAGAATGCAGTAGAGTACTATAAGAAACTCCACTATGAGCTAATGTGTTCAAATTTAGCACCTCCATGAAAAAATAAAAGTAGTAAGGACATTTCAAAATGTATTTTGTTAATTTATTTTGACACATTTCATTTTTACCATTCACAGCACTCACCTTAAGTATCTAAAGGTACAAGTAAAATTTCCACAATATGCCTTATTGTGTAAAAATAATTTAATCATAGTAATATAAGATTTCATTAAAACATTTTGTTATTAAATGTTTGCTGACAAATGAGGAAACAAAGAGCAACATTTTGAGCAAATTATTTAATGTGTGGCTAATGCAAGGTTCTGCTGCATTGTATTTTTCAGTTTATTATTCAGTACTTTAAAGACACATAAAAGAATGTGTTCAGCAACATATTCAAGAGTTTTCTGGACCAGAGGAGGCAGCTGAGACAATTATGAAGGCAATACAATTGTTATCAGCGGATTACTGTACCACCATTTGTCTTCAGACTTCTGCTAAAGATCAGTGGAGAATCTTTGGATGAATCAGCTTGCCCACTCTATCTTGAAACTATACAGAGTAATGCAAGCTGTTCATTTAATAATGTAATAAAAAGGTATAACTGAATTTAATACTAGTTTTAAAATACATCAAAAAATAAGGTGAATCGGATATTCCTACAATTTTCCCTTAAAAGGCACGATGCCAATTTATAATCTCTTCCTCATGAATTTACACATTACATATTTTAAGCTGAAGCTTCCCATTCACATATACTTTCTGATCTTCGCATAAAACTTATCAATTTTACAAAAATATTTAATCTTTGGTGTTAAGAAACTAAAGTTTTACACACACACACACACGACAAAACATATGTGTCTAGATGCAGAGTCATATGAATGGTCATAGGGCCTATTGTTTTGAACAAATCATTCATGTCTATGCAATGTAGTGGCACTGTGCAGTAGTCCTATATTTTTCTTGAAAACTTAAGCAAAAGTATACTACATACAACCTATGTCACTAGAGATATTTCAAAATATGCTGTGATCTTTAAAACTCAGAGTGCTCTTGTCAACCCTCTCTCCTGAGAAGTCTAATCCATAACAACTATGATGTAATTTATTTCCCTTGCAAGACAGTTTCATGAATACATGTACAGTTATTCATATTACAAATTACCAAGTGACCTTGGGTCATATGATAACTTGATTATTTGCTTTGTTTAATCCAAATAAAGACCGGAGCATGTATTTTGGGAAATATTAGCCAAAATAAAAGCATCAAGAGACACATCCTGTGAAGTCCATGTGTTTAGATTTCTCTAAAAATATAAATACAACATATAGTAATTTAGTGTACTGGCATAGTGAAATCCTTCTTCTCCTCTCCTCCGCAATCAAATTCCATAAAGCACATTTTTCAATCATTATTTTTACCACTGGAGACACCAGATAAAATACATTTGCGCTCTATATTTCCAACCAAGAAATTAAAAGAAATTAAAAATGCAAGTGAGCAAAAAGGAAGTATAATAGAATATGTTGTTTTAATTATATTTCATTTATACACATTTATAGACAGATTTAAACAAAAATAAATTATTTCATACACATTTTTCTGCTGTTGCTACTACTGTCTATTTTTAGAGGACTATTAAGCAACACACTTGTACTTTAGCTAAAGTTTATCTTTATTACATCACATCTGAAAGATACTATGCAGCTGTAAGTATAAGATCTAAAAATTTAATGAAGATTTGACATGCTTGGACTAAAGGCCATTTTTATTTTGATTGTCCTTCACTCCAAAACACTGACTAGATAAATTAGATGCATAAATGAGAAAACAGAGTAGAAAGAACACAAGGCAACATTTGAAGGAAGTTGGATACTAAAAGGGTTCTCCACAAAAATCATGTCCCCTGTACACCTCATATATGATCAGAATATATTTATTTTCTTGCTTTCCAAATTGCTCCCTTAACTTATCATAAAGTGAGAAAACCTTAGGATTAGACCATGTCTGTGCTGCAGAAGGGAAAACAGGAAGGAGGTTGTAGAAAACTTTCTCCCTTTTGCAGTGCAAGCAGGAGGACAGGATCTTTTCCCAACTGTTAAGAGAGCAGAAGGAAAGGGAATTCAAGATGTGGTCTGTCAATTAGGTGGCATGTTCAGCCCTTCAATCAGAGGCAGTTGGTATCATACAACAGCTAAGATTGCAGTTACTTCTTTTCAGAGAAGGAGTAAACTAAACTCAGCATTTCTTCTTCAAGTTTCTTCTGCACAATCATATCCTGGCCAACAGGATTATTGGAGCAATAGATGCATTCTGAAAGTGTCCCTGCAACTCCTCATTGTGCTGCCCAGGGTGAATTTGGCCCTTATTTTGTGTTATGACTAGATTTGCTTATCTCAATATAAATAAAAATTAACTAACTTCCTGGCATTTATCTTCTGGTGCAATTAACAAGCATGACTACTATACACAAAGTCAAACAAGCTAGAGATAGAAAAGACCCATTGGACAACCAGTCCATTCCACTGTCAATACAATGATGAAGTGAGGTGTAGCTCACGAAAACTTATGCTCAAATAAATTTGTTAGTCTCTAAGGTGCCACAAGTACTCCATTTCTTTTTGTGAATACAGACTAACACGGCTGCTACCCTGAAAACTGTAAGGAGAGTGATCACTTAAGGTGAACTATTTCCAGCAGGAGAACGGTGGGGAGGGGGGGAACCTTTTGTAGTGATAATCAAGGTGGGCCATTTCCAGCAGTTGACAAGACATCTGAGGAACAGTGGGGAGGTGAGGGGGGGAATAAACATGGGGAAATAGTTTTACTTTGTGTAATGACACATCCACTCCCAGTCTCTATTCAAGCCTAAGTTAATTGTATCCAGTTTGCAAATTAATTCCAATTCAGCAGTCTCTTGTTGGAGTCTGTTTTTGAAGTTTTTTTATTGAAGAATTGCAACTTTTAGGTCTGTAATCGAGTGACCAAAGAGATTGAAGTGTTCTCCAACTGGTTTTGGAGACGTCTTGAAATCTGATTTGTGTCCATTTATTCTTTTACGTAGAGACTGTCCGGTTTGACCAATGTACATGGCAGAGGGGCATTGCTGGCACATATCACATTGGTGGATGTGCAGGTGAACGAGCCTCTGATAGTGTGGCTGATGTGATTAGGCCCTGTGATGGTGTCCCCTGAATAGATATGTGGACACAGTTGGCAATGGGCTTTGTTGCAAGGATAGGTTCCTGGGTTAGTGGTTCTGCTGTGTGGTTGCTGGTGAGTATTTGCTTCAGGTTGGGGGGCTATCTCACTATCATGCTGATAACTCAAGCTACATTTTCAGTGTCTTAATTGCATCCTATTACTCCTAGTAATATCCCATGTAACAACCTAAATAATTCCTTTCCATCCCTCATGTGTGCACCTTTGAAATATTAGTAGATGCTTATGTTTCTGCAACCCTCCCAATTTTTCCACCTCTTAACCATTCCATACAAATGCTGTTCTTTTAAAACTCAGTTCTCACACTGTAAATCAATCCTTCCAGCCTCTACTTTTGTTACTTTTCTCTGAACCCCTCCAGATGATTAATAACTTTCTGTTAAGGTGGGGCCCAGAGGCATATATAATATCCCAGATGTGTTCAGACCAGAACTACAATATAAAACACTGCATGCTCACCCTATTTCATGGCATATTGCCTTTATGTATGCAGCCCTAATTTTGTTAGCTTTTTTGCTGCCATATCACACTGTAAAATGATGTGTAACTTTCTGTCCACTATCATCATCTTGAGAGATGTCTCAGGATTTCAGCTTTCTAGGCACTTCCTTCTCAATGAGTATGTATGCTTGGGGTTATTTTTTCCCAGGGTTGCTAGCTTGTATTGCTTTGCATTATGGGTTATTTAAGGTCTCTTTTCAAAACATACATGAACAATACTCCATTATTGTAGCTGAGAAAGCCTAATCTGCCTATGCAAAGAATGAGTCCAAAAGCAGGTTTGCAATTGCTTTTGCAAACCAGTTACAAAAGTAAGTCATGCAAGTGATGTGAGTTGAGATACCCAATCCTTGCTACAAATAAAACAGTACAACCATACGAGGTGTCCTTTCAAGGGCTTTTATAAAAGAATCAGAAGAATTAACACATTAATGGCTGGTTACGTTTTGCTAATGACTGATTACCAGTCTGAAATTGAATTGTGTCAGTTTATACTAAGAGAAAAAAATAGCTTCTAATTTTTCTGACTAATTGTATACATACCTACACACATACATATTTATAAATAAAAAATCATGCATTTCTCTGTCAATTACTTACATGAATAACACCCTGATTTTATTCAGTATACTTCCTGAATGGACCAGAATAAGTTAAAATGTATTACAATTGACCTTGTCTTGAATATACATGGTTCCAAATTCTATGAACTTTACACCTTTTTTCATTTTGCTGCTTTTGAAACCCTTCTAGCAACTGAAATCTGGAAAAAGGGTAAGCCAAGATTCACATCACTTCCGTACCCCTAGCATAAAAGCTGCTTCACCAGCTGAAATGCAATGTAGGAGTTATAATTGTCATTGTTTTGCCCTTCTGAAAATAACTCCACCATCCCATTTGAACTGTTCAGCAGGTGGTGTAGGAGGATAAACTAAAGCCTATGATAGTTGGTCAATAATACAGTAAAATCATAAGGAACCAAAGAAGACCTTAAGCATGTAACAGGAAACATAGGCTTAATGTTTTTCTTTTTAAATTGATTTAGTCTGGGTCAAGCCTTTTGTATGTTTATACAAGAAACAGCTCATGTTGAACCAGTTACTACTTGCTGCTGAATAGGCATAATTCTGAGACCCAGGGTAAAGAAGTTACTTACGGCTCAGCTGAGATCTACAAAATACTAACTAAACCAGAGAAAATGGCATTTTAAAATGAATATAAACCATGTTGTGATTTTCAAATATTTTACAATAATCAAAGTCACTGTCAGTCAACATTTAAATGGATATATCCACATACTTCTTTTCTTTCCCAAATCTATTTGGTTCAAACCACAAACATTGAAGACAGTGTTTTGAAGGTGACAGCGTCTCCCTATCCTCAATCCAAAAGAGACTCCCGGTACATGTAGGTCAAACTGTTCCCTTTGCTTCTATGGGTTGTGGATGGAAACTCCTTTTAGATCTGGGCACAGAAAAGGGGAGTGCTATCCCTACGCTGTTCCATTCCTCACCTTAACCATATAGCCCATCCCAGATGCAGTGTGGAAACACTGATCTATGAGTGGGGAATGGTTGAATCAGGGTGGGGAGCAGCCATGGAGTGGGTCTCTGTGGTACTGTACTCCTTGAACTCCCCATTTTCTCTTTCAACTCCAGGATGATTCCATGGCTATGTTATTGCTTACTGGGTCAGAGATCCTCCTATGTTATGAAACCTCTCCTGGAGGGAGATTCTGAAAGCAACAGTTGATGGGGAAAGCCATGGGACCACAAAGAAGCTGGGGAGGGTAGACAGGCAGTGTGGCAAACACAAGGCATCATCCATCAGGATAGTACTGGTCTTGGAGAATACAAAAGTTCTATGAACAAAACACTATGCCAGAAAACTCCTTACTCAATGGACCATATCAAGGAAACTAAGAATAAAAGCTAACTGTTATTGTTATTATTTATTTGTATTACTGTAGTGCATCAGACCCCACTGTGCTAAGCACTGTACAAACACAGAACAAAAAGACAGTCCGTGTCCCAAAGAGCTTACAATCTAAGTATAAAACAAGAGACACCAGATGGATACAGACAAATGGGGAGAGTACAATGAAATTATGAGACATTTTTGGTCAGCATGAAAGACAGTGCTCTTACTGCACCAGCTGCCTAACTATTGCCAAATTTTTTTCATAGCAAAGGAGATTTTTGAGGAGGGATTTGAAGGAAGATAATGATGTAGATGTTCACGGAGAGCGCCTCCCAAGCATACAGGACAGCACAGGTGAAAACAAGAAGGTGCATGTTGGAAAAATGTAACAAGTGCGTGAAGGAGGCTGGTAACTGAGCTGACATCTCAAAAGTGAATGAGAAATAAAAGGTAGGGTGGGAACAGGTTGTGAAGGGCCAGACTTTTAACTATGTGGATGGACAGGAAAGGCTTAGCAATTTTATGAAGAAGAAATGGCAAGAGTTAGACATAGTCTGGATATCACAAATGGGAAAGAGGTGCGACGTGAAGATGACACTTAAATTATGGGCTTGAGTGACAGGCCGGATGGTGGTGCGGTCCACAGTGATTGGGAAAGTAGGCAGTGGCGGAAGGACTTGGAGCGACTTTGTCTGTACAAAGTGCAAGCTGGTCTCCATATTGGAAGAGAAGATTGAAGGTCTGGAGCAACAGATAATGACCCTGCGTTGCATACGAGAAACGGAGGATTTTCTGGACAAAAGTCAGGATATGCTTCTACGGGCACAAAGCTCTAAAGATTTAGAGCAGGTTGCACAGCAGAGCCAAGAGGCCAGTGAAGAAGCTTGGCAACATGTGACCTCCAGAAGAAGAAGGGGGAATGTCCGGGTTCCATCAACGCAGACACAGGTAACTAACCGCTTTCATGTTCTCTCCACAGGTACCATTGCGGAGAGTGGACCAGATGATATGTCTGGGGGGAGAAAGCAGAAGGAGACTCCGCTGGTTGGAAGGCATGAGATGCATTCTCCTGAGATGGGGGGTTCCACGACCACCACTCCCAAGAGAAGGAGGCGGGTGGTGGTGGTCGGGGACTCTCTCCTCCGGGGGACTGAGTCATCTATCTGCCGCCCTGACCGGGAAAACCGAGAAGTCTGCTGCTTGCCGGGGGCTAAGATTCGCGATGTGACGGAGAGACTGCCGAGACTCATCAAACCCTCGGATCGCTACCCCTTCCTGCTTCTCCACGTGGGCACCAATGATACTGCCAAGAATGACCTTGAGCAGATCACTGTGGACTACATGGCTCTGGGAAGAAGGATAAAGGAGTTTGAGGTGCAAGTGGTGTTCTCGTCCATCCTCCCCATGGAAGGAAAAGGACTGGGTAGGGACCGTTGAATCGTGGAAGTCAACGAATGGCTACGCAGGTGGTGTCGGAGAGAAGGCTTTGGATTCTTTGACCATGGGATGGTGTTCCATGAAGGAGGAGTGCTAGGCAGAGACGGGCTCCACCTTACGAAGAGAGGGAAGAGCATCTTTGCGAGCAGGCTGGCTAACCTAGTGAGGAGGGCTTTAAACTAGGTTCACCGGGGGAAGGAGACCAAAGCCCTGAGGTAAGTGGGAAAGCGGGATACCGGGAGGAAGCACAGGCAGGAATGTCTGTGAGGGGAGGGCTCCTGCCTCATCCTGAGAATGAGGGGCGATCAGCAGGTTATCTCAAGTGCTTATGTACGAATGCACAAAGCCTTGGAAACAAGCAGGGAGAATCGGAGGTCCTGGTGATGTCAAGGAATTATGACGTGATTGGAATAATAGAGACTTGGTGGGATAACTCACATGACTGGAGTACTGTCATGGATGGTTATAAACTGTTCAGGAAGGACAGGCAGGGCAGAAAAGGTGGGGGAGTAGCACTGTATATAAGGGAGCAGTATGACTGCTCAGAGCTCCGGTACGAAACTGCAGAAAAACCTGAGTGTCTCTGGATTAAGTTTAGAAGTGTGAGCAACAAGAGTGATGTAGTGGTGGGAGTCTGCTATAGACCACCGGACCAGGGGGATGAGGCTTTCTTCCGGCAACTCGCAGAAGCTACTAGATCGCACGCCCTGGTTCTCATGGGTGACTTTAATTTTCCTGATATCTGCTGGGAGAGCAATATAGCGGTGCATAGACAATCCAGGAAGTTTTTGGAAAGCGTAGGGGACAATTTCCTGGTGCAAGTGTTAGAGGAGCCAACTAGGGGGGGAGTTTTTCTTGACCTGCTGCTCACAAACTGGGAAGAATTAGTAGGGGAAGCAAAAGTGGATGGGAATCTGGGAGGCAGTAACCATGAGTTGGTTGAGTTCAGGATCCTGACACAGGGAAGAAAGGTAAGCAGCAGGATACGGACCCTGGACTTCAGGAAAGCAGACTTCGACTCCTTCAGGGAACGGATGGGTAGGATCCCCTGGGGGACTAACATGAAGGGGAAAGGAGTCCAGGAGAGCTGGCTATATTTCAAGGAATCCCTGTTGAGGTTACAGGGACAAACCATCCCGATGTGTCGAAAGAATAGTAAATATGGCAGGCGACCAGCTTGGCTTAACGGTGAAATCCTAGCGGATCTTAAACATAAAAAAGAAGCTTACAAGAAGTGGAAGGTTGGACATATGACCAGGGAAGAGTATAAAAATATTGCTCGGGCATGTAGGAATGAAATCAGGAGGGCCAAATCGCACCTGGAGCTGCAGCTAGCGAGAGATGTTAAGAGTAACAAGAAGGGTTTCTTCAGGTATGTTGGCAACAAGAAGAAAGCGAAGGAAAGTGTGGGCCCCTTAATGAATAAGGGAGGCAACCTAGTGACAGAGGATGTGGAAAAAGCTAATGTACTCAATGCTTTTTTTGCCTCTGTCTTCACTAACAAGGTCAGCTCCCAGACTGCTGCGCTGGGCATCACAACATGGGGAATAGATGGCCAGCCCTCTGTGGAGAAAGAGGTGGTTAGGGACTATTTAGAAAAGCTGGACGTGCACAAGTCCATGGGGCCGGACGAGTTGCATCCGAGAGTGCTAAAGGAATTGGCGGCTGTGATTGCAGAGCCATTGGCCATTATCTTTGAAAACTCGCGGCGAACGGGGGAAGTCCCGGATGACTGGAAAAAGGCTAATGTAGTGCCAATCTTTAAAAAAGGGAAGAAGAAGGATCCTGGGAACTACAGGCCAGTCAGCCTCACCTCAGTCCCCGGAAAAATCATGGAGCAGGTCCTCAAAGAATCAATCCTGAAGCACTTACATGACAGGAAAGTGATCAGGAACAGTCAGCATGGATTCACCAAGGGAAGGTCATGCCTGAGTAATCTAATCACCTTCTATGATGAGATTACTGGTTCTGTGGATGAAGGGAAAGCAGTGGATGTATTGTTTCTTGTCTTTAGCAAAGCTTTTGATACGGTCTCCCACAGTATTCTTGTCAGCAAGTTAAAGAAGTATGGGCTGGATGAATGCACTATAAGGTGGGTAAAAAGTTGGCTAGATTGTCGGGCTCAACGGGTAGTGATCAATGGCTCCATGTCTAGTTGGCAGCCGGTGTCAAGTGGAGTGCCCCAGGGGTCGGTCCTGGGGCCGGTTTTGTTCAATATCTTCATAAATGATCTGGAGGATGGTGTGGATTGCACTCTCAGCAAGTTTGCGGATGATACTAAACTGGGAGGAGTGGTAGATACGCTGGAGGGCAGGGATAGGATACAGAGGGACCTAGACAAATTGGAGGATTGGGCCAAAAGAAATCTGATGAGGTTCAATAAGGATAAGTGCAGGGTCCTGCACTTAGGACGGAAGAACCCAATGCACAGCTACAGACTAGGGACCAAATGGCTAAGCAGCAGTTCTGCGGAAAAGGACCTAGGGGTGACAGTGGACGAGAAGCTGGATATGAGTCAGCAGTGTGCCCTTGTTGCCAAGAAGGCCAATGGCATTTTGGGATGTATAAGTAGGGGCATAGCAAGCAGATCGAGGGACGTGATCGTCCCCCTCTATTCGACATTGGTGAGGCCTCATCTGGAGTACTGTGTCCAGTTTTGGGCCCCACACTGTAAGAAGGATGTGGATAAATTGGAAAGAGTCCAGCGAAGGGCAACAAAAATGATTAGGGGCCTGGAACACATGACTTATGAGGAGAGGCTGAGGGAACTGGGATTGTTTAGTCTGCAGAAGAGAAGAATGAGAAGAATGAGGGGGGATTTGATAGCTGCTTTCAACTACCTGAGAGGGGGTTCCAGAGAGGATGGTTCTAGACTATTCTCAGTGGTAGAAGAGGACAGGACAAGGAGTAATGGTCTCAAGTTGCAGTGGGGGAGGTTTAGGTTGGATATTAGGAAAAACTTTTTCACTATGAGGGTGGTGAAACACTGGAATGCGTTACCCTAGGGAGGTGGTAGAATCTCCTTCCTTAGAAGTTTTTAAGGTCAGGCTTGACAAAGCCCTGGCTGGGATGATTTAATTGGGGATTGGTCCTGCTTTTGAGCAGGGGGTTGGACTAGATGACCTCCTGAGGTCCCTTCCAACCCTGATATTCTGTGATTCTATGATTAAGATTGCTTTTATGCTATATGGTTTTTGAGGGCAAGGATAATCTACTACCCTGTGTTTTCCCAGTGGGGCCCTGTTCTTAGCTGGTCCTTAAGCAGTACCAAAATGAATATTAATAAAATAGTAAATAGTAAATAATAATAATAATAATAATTCTGTTTTAGCTGTTTTGTGCTTGAGCTGATGGCTAGACCTCTATGAGGAGGTATCAGAGAGAGAGGCTGAGATTTCAGTTTGGAAAGGAGACAGGTTTGAAGTAGAGACACAGATCTGTGAATCATCCACATACAGAAGGTAGTTCCATTTGCGTTTGTGGGTGAGATTACCCAGAGATAAAATGTCAAGGAAGAAGAGAAGGGGACCAAAGACAGAACTCTGTGGAAAACCCCCTACAAACACATGAAGCGACAAGGGGGATAAGGAGGAACTTCCAAAAGACATGCTGAAGGAGAGATTAGATACATAAGAGGACAACCAGGAGAAGACAGATTCACAGAAGCCAAGGGAAGACAAGATTTCAAGAAGAGCCTGGTTGATGATGTTGAAGGTGGCTGACAGGTCAAAAAAGGATGAGGATGGAGTTCTGCTTCTGTGCTTTCACTAGGAAGAGACTTCTGTGATAGAAATGGAATGCAAGGGGCAGAAGCTGCACTGGAGAGGGTCTAAGATGTAACTGAAGGAGAGTAACTCAAGACAGTGTTTGTGGACAGCACATTTAATGAACTTATAAATGAAAGGGAGATGAACCAGTAGTTGGAGAGACAAGTGGACCAAAAGGTGGGATTTTTAAAAATGGGAGAAAAAGTGAGCCAAGTGCAGGGGGAAAGTCACATCGCATTTTTTCATTTTCTCTTTGAAAAAATAAGTAAGATTCTGTATGAAGAGAGAAGTGGAAGCAGGAGAAGGGAAGATTTTGAGAAGTGAGAAAAAGGTGGCATAAAAACAGCTGGGATTGTGAGTGTGGTACTCAATTAAGTTGGAGAAGTACAGCTGTTTAGTTAGGAAGACGACAGAACTGAAAGTGGTGAGAACAAATCTGTAGTGAAGGAAATCAGCCTGGTCACCAGAGATGCTCTACAGTACAAGAGTGGTGAAGAGGCAGCAGATGCTGGGAAAGAGCCAGGAGTGGGGGTTGGCAGGGCAGACACTGAAATGGGAGAGAGGGGCAAAAAAGTCAAGAGTGGAGAACAGTGAATCATGAAGAGAAACAACAACTTTATCAATGGAAGAAAAGGAAGAGAGAGCAGAAGAAGAGAGTGCTGAGAGCAGACAAGGAGTCATCAATACTGATAGACAGGAAGTTAAGAAAGGCGGAGTGACAGCGTGTCTGAATGGAGTGGGAAGAGGATGACGGCTGATGTTGAAAAAGACCAGGTGACGGTTGGAGTGGGGCAATTTAGCAACAGAGAAATCAGAGAGAGAGAAGTGCTTGGTAAAAACCAAGTTAAGTGACTGTTCCCTTGAACTTGGGCTGCAGGTTGAATGAAAAGGTGAGAGTGAGGAATGTGCAGCTAAGGGGCTAGATGGGTCAACAACATGGAAGCTGGTCACAAGGATGAGATTGTGCAGAGAGGAAGAAGTAGAGCCAGGCATCAAAATCAGAGAGGAATGCTGAAAGGGATGAGTTGGGTGGATGGTAGATGACATAAACATGGAGGAAGAGAGGAGGGAAGAGTCAGATGCAGTGGTGTTCAAAAGAGGAGAAATGATAGGACTGGCAGTGTCAGCAATTGGAAGCAGCAGAAATGGGAGAGGAGAACCCCAACATCCCCACCACAGTCTGATCCAGGGTGGAGAGTGTGAGGGTATGTCTACACTGCAATAAAACAGCTGGGGCTGGCCTGGTGTAGCGTAGGATAGACACACCCTGTGAGCAGAGGGCTCCTTAACGGTAACAGACAAAGGGATCCAAATCTCTGTGAGAACAGGAGCTGGAGGGAGGAAGATAGAAAGAGGTTGTGGATGTATGTGTCCTTCTTAGAGATGGAGTGGTCATCTAGAGATAGCAAAGGAAGTTGAGAGGAATGGCAGCATGAGAGGGGTAGAGGTTGATGGCAAAGAACTTGTACTCTAATATATTCCCCAAGATGCAAGTGTCAGTGGAAACCATTACAGACTGGCACTGATCACCCGCATTTTGCATGATGTCCTAATACATCCTAATCCCATAGTCAATACATCCTTTGATCCAAAAGTATCAAAGGCCATGGTGTCTCCAGTGTCCCTCCACTGGAGTTGTCTAGAGGTCTTTACAACCTTTGTATCATCTGATCCTCTCCATTTTCTTAGAAACCTCCCCACAGAGTCACTTGACTTTCATGGCAACACTACATGTGAACAGAAAGAGGCAAAGGCCACGGGGTTCACAGGAACTGGCATGTCCCTTTCCAGCATTAGTTTAAAAGACAAGAGAATGTTCATGGAGAATGTTTAGATTATAGATTTTTTTTAAAAAAAGTTTTTTTAACTACATCAGTTATTTGAAACAATAAAGAATAACCAGGAATGAATTTTATTTACAACTCATTGGTGTATGTTTCAGTCACTGTTTGCCATTTATTTTCAACATACTAATTGTAAAAGTAATCCATCTCACAGTTGGTTTATATGTCTATTCAAGAAGTTATAAACACCACAAAATGATTATACAATTATAAATGTGACCCTGGATAACTACATAAATTAATCATTGTGAATTCAATTACTAACTTTTATATCAATTTTAGTATCCTAGTGTATCTACTATACTTTATGGAAAAGTTTAGAAATGGTAGATTAAGGATATTTTCATTTTTTATTTGTGTTCACTGAGCTGGCACTGATCACCTTGTGAGAATGAGGTTTTCTTTTACATGGGTCCTGCAAGTCAAAACTGAAATTGAAGCCAGGTGTCTCAACTTGTTGTTTCACTGCTGTTGCTTCTGCTAGAGTGGGTATCTGCTGTGGCAGTAGTTTCCTGTGAAACATCAGGAGACACAGGACATCTCCTGCTATGCCCAGAGAAATTATTTTGCTAAATGTGGCTTACCCTCCTGTCCGCCCCCCCAATTCCCCTGCCCTCTATCCAACCCCCCCGCTCCCTGCCCCCTTACCGTGCCGCCCAGAGCACTCTGCAACTGCGCTGCCCAGCCGCCCAGAGCACTGCGCTGGCGGCACGGCACGCTGAGGCTGTGAGGGAGGGGGACAGCCAGGGAGGGGCCGGGGACTAGCCTCCTGGGCAAGGAGCTCAGGAGCCGGGCAGGAGGGTCCCACGGGCCACAGTTTGCCCACCTCTGAGCTAGAAACTTCATTAAAGAAAAGAAAGTTTAGATTCTGCAGAAATGCAGAAAATAACACTAATTGATTGGATATCCTGGGTGCACTGATCTCCTTCTTCTATTCTCTGAGCTAAAACACTAACTTAACTTTTGCTAAAGGGTCAACATGATATATACCAACATGGTTAAAAACAGCTGGCAATATACTATGTCAAAAAGGATAGGTAGTTGGAAGAATTCTAGTACCTAATGCAATAGTATGTTGGATCAGTATACTACTACTCTATAATATGCTCCACAACTACAGAACAACATTAGCATTGCCATATCTGCTAATGTAATACTTTAAAATCTTGTATTTGAATCATAAAGCTTCACAAATACAGGTCAGGTATTTGTGAGTGCATGTGGCTAACCAGTCATGTGTGCATGTTTGATTTGCAAAAAGACAATGCACACTATCATGATGAGCCTGACAGAAATAGCTAAGATAGCTAGATAAACAGTATAACAGTTTGCAATATATATAACTTTGAATGGTTTTATTTTCATATTACAAATATATGTGTTTCAAGCAAATTATAATATAGGAAAATGTAGAGTTAGGTCTTAAAATCTAAGGTCCTAAATGCCTCTAGGACTATTAAAATGTTTAAATATTAGACAGACACTGTCAACTAAAAATAATATTGTCTGAATTATTTTGGTCTGACTAGTGTGACAAGTAGCACAAGATTACTAACAACTGAAAGAGATTGGAGAAAAAATATTTTCACTACTTTTTCAGTGTGTGTAACTTTGTACATTTGACAACCCTTTAAGAGTCAGTTTTACTGATTTCCCCAAATATTAGCCATCTTCACCTTTTGTTTATGTGGGTCTTTTAATTTGAACAGGATAGATAAATCATTTTTTAAAAAGATGAACATGTGACAAAAATTGGCAAGAGAGACTGCAGGACTAGTGTTGTACTTGAAACAACTTTTAGCTCATTTACAGCCTTAACTTCCCCACCTCCCTTTCCCCGACATTTAGAAACAAAATGTATATACATAAGGATTTGAGACAGTAATGTCTCAAAACAAACATGACAGAGGAACTTCTAAAGAGCATTATCATCAGATAACAAATTTACAGAGTTCAAAATAAGAGTTTCAAAATAAAAGGCAGACCAGAAACTCTAACGATAACCAAATTTCTAATAAAATGACCTGTACAGTATTCAAGTACTGGCATTGGAAGAAATCCTTGACACCTTAACAGCTGTGTATGGGTAACAGCACTAAAAATAAAATTTATGTACTGAGAAATGATGAGATCAAGCAGTTGTTGAAGGGGTGTTTCAAGCACTACCCTTGCCCCAGCTGGTGCAGTCCATTTCCCCCTCCCCCCCCATACAATTGTTCTGAAAGGTGTTTCTTCAGAACAGAAATATTTACAAGACAGGCAAAAATCTCATTTACTGTGAGGGACTGTTTTCAGATGAAAGCTTGCGCATTATAAACTAATTATCTGGTTATACTGAAAGGACAGGAGATACTGATGTCGTTTAATCAGGCCACAACTTTATTATTAGATGCCTGGGACTACCCAGCAAATAAAAGTGTACAGTGCAGGTAACTCCATGATCATTTCAATATCTACCTTTTTTCCATCATGGTCAGCCAACCCATTGCTGGGATCTTACCATCCCAACCCACCCTTGAATGAGGGTTAAAGGTGGGCTATAAAGGAAGGGGGGGTTGGCTCCCTGTCGTGCCAGTCATGGAAGCCCCAAACCCCTTCACTCCCCCATTCTGCTCCTTTAACAAGCATCTCCTTTATGTCCTTTGCCAAGCCATTTAACTGTATACTTCCCCTGTGGAACACTTGCCACACACTTACATAATGATGTGCGACATCATAGTCTAACTCCGTTCCCTACTCACCATAACAAAGCCCCCCTTAAACCTGCTGTTGGGAAGGCAAAAAAAACCCACCCCACTCCACCTTGGCCAATCTGGTGGTGAGGGAAAAATTCCTTCCCAGCCCCCTGAGAAAGGAGCAGCTAGTGCAGTGCCCACAGTGGGTCCTGAGCAAACCTGGTATTTTTTTGCCACTTCCCAGGGGAGGGACTGTAGATACTACTCCATCTGATCCAGGTAGGGTTGCCACCTGACCAGTATTTGACCAGCCTGGATGGGTTGATTTTATGGATTTGCCAGTTGTCAAAAAAATAATTTAATCTGCCATTTTTTTTACGTTGGTCTAAAGATTTGCATCATCATCACAATACACTGGGATATCTAATGTTAAAAGTTTCTGTGTCCAGCTAAAGATGCCGCATGTTCCCTCCTCTGCAGGTTTAAGCAATAACAGATCCAAACTGTTGAAAATAATCCAGCTGTCTGCCCACCAACAAGCAAGTGCACCATGCATATGTGAGAGAGGGTGTGAGTCACACAAGAGTGAGGAAACATGCAAGGCATATTAAATAATGGAAGAACAGGGTGATGGTGTGAGTGATCCTACTATACTCCACCCCAGTAAAAGCTCACATCAGAAACTGTACATTCAATGACAACTGGCTAAACGAAACAGACTACAAAGACTGACTAACTGGCAAAATATGCTGATAAAACAAACGCCTGTTTATTACAGTGATGTTATCAATTTTATCTATATGTGTTATCTCTCAAGATACTATAAGTGGCTGTTGAAGGGGGAGTTGTGGAGGTCTTTTGGTTGGGATTGCAGCAGGCTTGCCTTGTATGTGGGGTGAGGGGATGCTGAGATTTTTGCATTTCAAAGGTAGTAATCCTAGGTCCTGAGAAAAGGGCTTCTTCCGCCATACTTGCCCCTTATCAACTCCCCAGCCTTTCCGGTCCCTGGGGGATGAATCAGCATAACCACACTGACCCACTCTGGGTGTGCAGCAGCTTCTGTGCCTCTCTCTCACCACCATCCCTCTACTCCAGTGTAAAGCGCTATACCCCTACCCTGACAAGCTGGACAGTGCCCCCACCCCTTGCTTAAGGTATGGTGCAGTCACTGGTCCAACAAAAGGTATAATTAACTACTTTGTGACCTTTTCTTGATCAATTCCATCAGCCGTTGCAGCTGAATCATCAGTAACCATTTACCTTTCAATTGCAAATCTTTTTCACAGGAATAATTTTCATAAAAAAGGTAAAAAAGAGAGAGAGAGGAAAGATGGTTTCATGGTGAATGCATAGAAGCAGAAGTCAGGAGATCTGCATTCACTTCTTGAGGTTGTCATAGCATGCATTCTGCTAATAATCCCCCCTATGGAACTGAGTGTGCTGTTCTGGTTACAACATAGAAGTAGAAATCAGGAGACCCATATTTCATTCCTGTTCTCCCAGTGTGAACTAGGGAGGTAATTTAACTTCTTTGTCTGTCAGTTTATTCATATGTATGATGGAGACAATATTTCTCTAACTTAAAGTACTGTTGTGAGACTTCATTCATTAATTCTTTTTAGAGCACTTTAAGATCCTCTGATGGAATGAAAAGGTATTGTATTATATATAAAAGTTAAAGCCCAGCAAACATATTCAATATACTGTTTAATTATTTCAATTACTTTGACTTTGGGACTCACTATGGAACATCTTTAAGGAAATAACAAACAAAATATCAATTACAGTAGTGGTGGCAGTGGGTGCCACTGTAATATTCATATAGGAAGGTCAAATTGAAATGCACTGGACCACACCAAGGTCAGAATTGGTCGCACTGCATTCATCATATAAAAGCTATTGAACACATGAAAAGAATTACAGTAGATCACACATCAAACATTTTGGCCTTGTGCTTACTTCCTCTAATCCTACAGGCAGGAAATGCTCTACATATACTGTGAGGTGACCAGACATTTAAAAGTAGTCCCTTGTTCCAAAAGCTCTGTGTACAATAATTTCCCACAAATAAGCAGAAGAACTTTTGCATTACAGTTGTTTCTACAGCCATATCTGGAACACAGAAATGAATGACCCAATGATGAGAAGGTACAGTGTGGTAACTATACAGTGTAATTGTAGACTAACTGTAAAAAAGTATAAAATAAAACTTAAGACGGCTGATGCTTTCAGATGTCCAGATAGGTGTAATCTGTTTTTAATGATTTTTGTAACTTTATTGTTTAAATTCCTCAACAAAAATTACAGTCTGAGAGTGTCTGAACATTTAGAGATTAGTCTTTCATTTTTACACTGATCAATGTTTAGACAGCTTGAGGAATCTTGATATATTTTTCAAGCGTTCACCAAAATGCGGAGAGCATAGTGTAAATGTACAGTTGGCAGACCATAAAAGTGATAAATATGCATAATTCCAAATGAAGATCTGAGTGATATTTTTGGATGACAAAACATTTTCACAAGAAACAAGTGGAATACAATTTCTGTAAAAAGATTCAGTGAGAAGGAAAAAACTTGAAGGGGTTAGGTGGGGAGATAGGGGAGAACTGGTGAAAAACAAGATGCAAGAACATAAATGAAATTCTTTACTCTTTTGTTTTACAGTGGAAATAATTGTGCCTCAGAATTTAACATTATTTGGCAGTAATAGGAAACAAAGTTTTGACTTTCCCAAACATTTCATAAATACTTGGCTTACCACAAAGCTGAGGCAAATAACCTTGTGATTCTACAGTTGTTTTCATCCGGTGTTTTATTTTGTATTTACTGGTTCTATCGTGTAGTTTAGTGGTACAATACCTCAGGCTTATCAGGTGTTCTGTAAATTCACCTGGAAAAACTGAGGTTGAGTTTCACTGAACACAGGCTTCATGTTTCTTGTATGGAACTTATTTAAATAGCACGGTGAGGAATATAAAAGATATACTGTCCACAGTGTGTTTGATAACCTGATGTGGGACCGGAGTTCTTTTCGCTGTTGTGTCAGTTTCTCAAACCCATACTTGGACATCAGTCAAATTTATACAAAGCACTACAACATGCCTCAAAAAATAATACATTGAAGACATGATATAGACTGCATTTTGTATGCACATGAAATAATTTATATACACACATACTACATCTATATAGCTGTAATAAATAATTTTATAACAATAAGTTGTGTATAGTATATACTGTACAATAGGTACAAATTAGTTTAAAAGGTTTATTATTAAGTATCTAGTTCCTCAGTGGTACATTGCATCTGTCTTTGATAATGAAGAAGTTAACTGAAAACTAAAGAAACCAAAACTCTTACTGTATGAGTTCACATTTTGTTTTTGTGAATCACTGCATTCACAATGTGAAGCTAAAAATAGTCATATTAAAGAATGAAACAATATTAAATTAGATGAAAAAGAGGTTACTAACAAAGTATGAATTTGAGAATGGTTTCAGTTAGCTTTTAGAATTAATTTTATGTTGATAAAGCTACTTCAACATAAATATAAAAGAAGCCTTGGGGATATATAATTGTCCTTTCTTGAAAATGTAATCCTTGAATATGTTTATTCTACTATTGTCCCATTGCTTTTCCTACTTCACCACCATCTGGGAGACTATCCCTTTAAAAGATCCATCCCAGAATCAAAGTCTTCCAAAAGTAAAACACAGTAAAACTTTACATTAACATTAAAAAAAATATTTTTGAACAGAACTTCTTAAGTGGTTTTTAAGAGTATGTCTGAGTTCAAATTAATCTATTTGTAGGGAAAAATTTCCTAAAATGGGTTGGATTTTTAAACTATTCACATAGGATTTAATAAGCAGTAATTACTCCAGAGAATAAATAGTTTTATTTATTGGACATTTTAGGTATCCCCAGACTCTAAGGAATCAATCCTGTGCCTACTGAAGTGAATGGAGGTGTTATTATTGACTTCAGTATAAGCAGAATTGAACCATGAGGAATTAAGACTGGTCTAATGAGACACTATAGTTTTTAACAATTTTCTGCCAAAGGAATCTTTGGAGGATGCTAATTTATGAGCTTGTAGGATCCAAAAAAATGTGTGGACCAAAACCGACATAAACCTATATAGTCACCCTACAAATCTAATCATAAGAAGTATACTTTTCATTACCATAACCTGAAGAAAAAACGTGTGAAGGTTTTTTGAGCTAGCAGCTCCCTCTTGTTTCTATGCTTTCATACATGCTCTGAGCTACTTGGCAATTGATGGTCTGAAAGGCTTACGATCTGACAGTTGTGAGATTTCCTGAGAACTGTTACAAAAAGAGATAGTGATATTGTAACAAAGGATGTGTCTAATCCTAGGAACCTCTCTGTGGATAGCATAATAATGAGCATCTGAAACCCTTCTAGATCACACGTTATGAAACTGTGGTTAGTGGCCCCACTTTTTTTTCTTTTCTTCTTTTTAACTTTAGATAGAAGTGATGCTGGTGTGAAGGCATATAATTGCTATGAATTTGTCTTTTGGAATCTTCCTGAATATCTTGTGAATTTTCCATTGATGGCAAAATTGCTGCAGTCTCCCCTTCATATGTGACACAACCATGAATAAAAAACTGGGTTCCAGCCATGGTTTTTTTTGTGGGTGGAGCTGGGCTTGGTGGAATATTCTCCTCTGAAATTGTCTTTTTTCCATTGGTATCTTAAATCTGCTGTATTCAAAATGGCTGCTTTCTCCTAGAAGTCTGAAATTTTTCCTTTCTAGTTTCATCAGAGCATTTTTTAAAAATCAGCACCTGAACTGTTGCCCATTCACAGGTTCACCAAACAAGTTTCCCCAGTGAGTATTTTCAGTAGCTGTTTGGCCTCTCTCTCCTTTTGAGGAACAAAAACAGGGCTGAAATCCTAACTCCACTGAAGTCCCTAGTAAAACTATCATTGACTTCCATCGGGCCAGGATTTCACCCTAGGCACACCATCGGAAGCCACTGAGAGGACTGAGACACTAAGGGTATTGACTGAAAAAACCTAGTGAGAGCTTAAGAACCACAGCTTTTAGTTATTTTTCTCTGGAAGGAATTGCAGCTTTCAGTCTTCTTCCTCTTCTTCTTCTCTCTCCTTTTGGTTAGGTTTTGGGACTTGGACATTCAAGGTGCTAATTATCCTTTGAACCATTTTTTAATCAAAGTACTAGGTAGGGAGCAATTTTACCTGAGATCCTGCTCTTGTTCTTCATGTCTGAAGTCTGAGACCTCTCCTTTCTCAGGAGAAAACATGCTAGAATACATGCTTATACTCCCTCTTTTTGCATTTTTTCTTACTGGATTTAAATTTTCTTTCTCTGTACTGTTCTAAGGATGAGGTACATGAATAATCCAAAGAACTAGGATTTTCCCTATAGCTTTTCCAGAGAAAAAGTAACTTTTGAGCCTCCACCTTTCTAATTATTATGAAACCAGAATCTCTCCCTTGGAATCAGGAACTATTTTTTTCCATTTTCCAGTTTGCTGTGGCTTTTCTGAGAGGGAAGTGCTACAAAGGAAGGTAAGTGCTCTTCCTTTATGGCCTCTGGTTTGGGAGATGATGGCTCTTTGAAAATACATCAGTGGTTCTTCTGGGATTCCTGCTAGAGCTTCAATGTGTGTTATTACTGGTCCACTGGACTTCTCTTTTCCATATTCTTTCTACTGTTTCGGACAATCACTCACTAAATTCTGACTAAAATTAGAATGTATTCTTTTTGGGGCAGGGACCACTTTTTTTTTAATCTGTAAAGTACCTAGCACACTTTTTAGCACAAGGTACATAATAACAAATAGGATGTAGCTTTGAATGGGATGGAAATGAGTTTGCTTTCCCATAGACAAACCTATCCTTTTTAACAAATCGAAAGAGAAACTGTCATTAGTATTAAATCATTGATTTAAGACTGCTGGAAAAAGTTGTAGAAAGTTAAGGGTTCTAACCCACTTAGAGACCTGGGAAGTATTTTCCCAGTTGGTGGTTTTAGCACCAGCTTCCCTCTGGATCCCTGGACTCAAGGGCTGGGGGTGTGTGTCTGGGCAAGGGCGGGTCCACAGCTGTGCTCTGGGGTGTGGGGGCCCTGGGGCTGGGCTCTGGAAAGGAGGGGGTTCTGGTGTATTGGCTGGGGGAGCCTATAGGTGGGCTCTGCAGGGGAGGGGTTGTGGGTGTCTGGTCCTCCAGCTGGGCTCCGGGCGGGGGGAAGGGGACAGAGAAACAGGACCTGGGTTGTCATAGGTGTTTCTTTAACTCTCTACTCCTGGGGGAGTTTTTGTGCGTGTCTGTATTGTTACAGACATACTCGCTGACTGGTATTTTTAAATAAATTACCAAAATAATTGAAACTGGCATGATTATGTAGCGTTATTTTGACAAATAAAATTTGCAGAATTTTAAAATATTGTGCACAGAATTTTTAAATTTTTTGGCGCAGAATGCCCCCAGGAGTAACTATATACCTGTTGTAGAGCTTGTGGCACCTTAGAGACTAACAAATTTATTTGAAAATAAGCTTTTGTGAGCTTTATTTGAACATAAGCTTTTGTGAGCTACAGGTCACTTCATCGAATGCATCCGATGAAGTGAGCTGTAGCTCACAAAAGCTTATGCTCAGATAAATTTGTTAGTCTTTAAGGTGCCACAAGTACTCCTTTTCTTTTTGTGAATACAGATTAACACGGCTGCTACTCTGAAACCTGTTGTAGAGCTGTAGATATTAGCAGAAGACATACTGACATAGTTACATCTAAAAGGTGGATAGGGTTTTCCGACATATTTAGAAGACATTTTCTAAAGTGAGTATCTAAGCAAATGTGGTCAGTGTGAAGGCTAACCTCAAAAGTTCTTTTTTACAGTAAAAACCAAAAAGGCAAAAAAAGTAAAGCAAAACTACAAGGGAAACTACAAGCAAAACTACAAGGGAAAAAATGTAAAGCAAAACTACAAGGGAAAGAGTTAACAATATCATAAAAGCAGCACAACTCAAAGCAGTAGGACTCACAGACCTTTTGAACACTGTTGTTGAGGTAGTTTTTGGCAGCAAGAGGCAACATATTCTTAGAAACCTACATCCTGCCACAGGAAGCCTCAGAATACACCATTGCTTTTGTGAATGCCAAATTTAAATACAAAGCCTTCACACTAAATCAGTTAAACGCTATTATACAGTATGTATGAAAAGCCTGCCAAAGATGTTTTCAAATACTGGATTTAAGTAAGTTGCAGTTGCACTTATTGCCAGATAAAACCAATCCACACTTGCTAGAATACCCACTTGCATGACAACAGTGACCTTTAGGATTATGGATTATATTTTCATGTGTCTAAACAGGCTCTGTCAAACTCCCAATATATAGAAATTGTGGTGGTTATAAAGGCAGTTGGGTGTCCTGCATTTCTGTCAGAAGTAAAATAGTGCAGGGAGCAATCAAAGAATATATATATTGTGACAAAGCTCTGTCCTTGTCTCTGTGGGTCCCGCGTTTCCTGGCAGATTTAGCTAGCCTCAGAGGCTCACTGTGACCCTCCACATAACCCTTCTCTCTCTAGAGAGACAAGGGTCACAGTCTACTGAGCCATTTTCATCATAAGCCAGCCCAGGAACCCTAATAGTATCAGCTATGGTAGCTGACCTTTTAGAAACATGACACATACAATTCCCTGGGCTACTTCCCCACAGCAGCCCCCACTTCCTCAAGCTCCACTTCACCCTTATCTCAGGGCCTCCTTCTTTGTGCCTGATATGGTGTGTACTGCTCAGTTTCTCCAACAGAACAACTTCCTCCCACAACTCCTGACATCCGCACCCACCTGACTAACTGGGAGGCTTTTAACTAGTTTCAGCCAGCCCCTGATTGGCTTCAGGTGTCCCAATCAACCTAGCATTCTCCCTGTCTTCTGGCAAGTTCTTAATTGGCCCAAGGTGTCTTAATTGACCTGGAGTAGCTGCCATTTAACTTATCCTGGTACCAGGGATTTGTTTAGCCTGGAGCTAATATATCTATCTCCCACTACTTTTCTATAGCCATCTGGCCTTGCCCCATCACAATATATATACACACACAAATACACACACACGAACACTTCACAATTAATTCTGTCTGCTGTATTTATTTAAAGCAGACTCTTCTGAGCACAGTTGAATAAACATAAATCTATAGAATTCTGATCAGTTGCATTTTGAACATGGTATGACCTCTGGATTTTTTAAAAAGTGGTTTTTTTAATGACGCACGTGTTTACATAACATACCAGGTATTAAATAATTAAGCTGAGAGCTCTGAACAATGTCTGTGGAAAATCAAAATTTCTTTTAGGATAGTCAAACCTATAGATAAATGATGACAAAGCTACTTTTGAATTTCTGCTGGATAATCATTATATACTTATACCTACTTACAATGGAAAATTGAAAAATCTTAGCTTTTCCTCTGAGCTGACTCTTCCCTCAGACTTCTAAGCCCTGGGCTTTTCTTTGCCATGTGAAAAATAAAGCCGATAACAAATACATTTAAAAATAATATTAGCCCCTGGTTTAAGAAAATTTGGATATCACTCTCAACCAAGAACTGTCCTCTCTGTAGCCTTCAAGGACTGTTTGCATCTGTACATATCTATATTCCTGCAATGTTCTGTTCAATGTCACCTTCAGAGTTGTAATGCCTTTTGCCATTTAATCCAAGGTGCCATGCCACTGGAAGTCATGAGGACATCAGACTATAGCAAACCAAATAGGTCAATAATGATGCTAGCTACTATCTCAGTATTTTTCCATCCTCTAACAGAAGCTTCCAGTAATTAATAAGAGTATCATCCATTGTACTCTTAACAGAAAACTCACTGACAACTGACAGCCCAGTCAGAAAGTACATGAAATGTTTTTAGAAGTTGTAACTGGGTTAGAGTTCTGCCTGTAAACAAAGTTTAAATAGTCCCTAAAATGCAGCAAAAATACTGCATGTTAACTTAATCAATACCCTAGTACTGTATAATCAACTTGATCAATAGTGCAATGAGATAAGATACCAGTGTGAAGAATAAGACCTGAAACATTAGAAGAATATTAAGTGTAGGATTTTCAAAAGCACTTACAGGAGATAGCAGCCCAACTCCGACTGAAAGTCCGTGCGAGTTAGGTGCCCCAGTCACATAAAAACCCCATGCTAAATTGTTGAGCACTTTTGCTACTACAGCTTTGAATGTTGCTCAAATAATAATAGTAATTTGTTCAAACTCCTTCTCTTGACTAAATCAATATATGGCTGTCTATGCAAGTTTCTCAATAGAATCAAATTCTATATGAACATAGAATTAAATGTGATTATTTTCATTCAGCTGAATGTCCATAAAACTGAAAATAGAAATGCTTACAAAAATGTTGTAGATAGAACAGAAAGATTTTAGCAAACTATTTTATGCAAACCCCTCACCCCCCAAATAAAAAACAAAAATCCAACCATTCACAAATCACTTCAAGAACTGTGGTATAAATTTGTCATAGATAAAACCATGTGAGGGACATCAGAGAACCCACAAATATTTATGGAATGAACCACAGGCTGTATACAGAAGTTAACAAATGTCTCATTACAAATGGGGTATGGGTCTCCCAGAAACAGAAGCATAGCACTCATATTATATTCAACTTAAGATCCTGTTATAATTAAAAATACTACAAAAGAAAAAAACCTGCTTTAAATATTTCTGGAAAATTCTTTTCAGCAAACAAAACATTTGTAGAAACCAAATATGATGTAAATTATATTTACTCACAGTTAATATAAAAAATGTAACAGTAAGCTTTTAAAAACCTTTTCTGAATTATTTTAGAGTAAATTACTTACCACAATCAAGACCTTTGGATGTCAATTTTAACTATATATGACAGCAAAGGATCCTTTAAATAAGTGTTCAAGCACATATCTTTAAAATCAACTATAAGAAACAAGAGGACAGACAAACAGCAAAATATTTTATGGAAAGTAAACTGTTCCCCCAACTGGCATTTATTAAATACAAGGAACTTCCATAATGGTACTGCTCTATTTAAACTCTTAAAAATAAGTTATTTCCTCTAGTCCAACTAATGCAGCCCTCTGTTATCAAGTATTACAGTACTCTACAGTAATGTTCCAAAATACTGCAACTTAACAATAGTGGTAGCAGCAGCTACAGAATTCAGCAAAGCCACGACTTTGGAAGCCATGTAGCCCAGCAAATTCCCTCCTCTGGAGCAACCATCTGGGTTGGTGCTCTTCATGGAATTTATCAGGGGAATAGCCCTTTAAGAAGGTGCTAGTATCCTCCACACAAAGGAGAGTCCTTGCTGCCTCTGCCAGCATACCAAGTCACTGGAGGATGGCCTAGCCAACCTTCCCTTATGTCCACTCCTTCTATTGCTAAGACTTTGAGGCACGTCCCTGCAGCCCTCTTGCAGCAGCAGCAGCGGATTCCTTTAAGCCCCAGGAGCCACATGAAATCAGTAATTCCAGACTCTATGACGTGTATTGTGTGGTTGGGAGAATGGTTGTTTGGTGAGGGAGGTGGGAAAGGACAATAAACTGAGCTAGGGGCTGAGGATGGGATTTTCAAAGAAGCCTAAGGAAAGTTATGTGCCTTTGAAAATCTCAGCTTAAATCAATAGGATTTAAACAACCATGGGGGCCAGGAGAGACCGGGACTTTTCAGCTTGGAATAGAGACAATTAAGGGGGGATATGATAGTCTATAAAATCATGACTGGGGTGGAGAAAGTAAATAAGCAAGTATTATTTACTATTTCTCATAACACAAGAACTAGGAGTCACCAAATGAAATTAATAGGCAGCAGGTTTAAAACAAACAAAAGGAAGTATTTTTTCACACAATGCACAGTCAACCTGTGTAACTCTTTGCCAGAGGATGTTGTGAAGGCTAAGACTATAACAGGGTTCAAAAAAGAACTAGATAAGTTCATGGAGTATAGGTCCATCAATGTCTATTAGCCAGGATGGGCAGGGATGGTGTCCCTAGCCTCTGTTTGCCAGAAGCTGGGAATGGCTGACAGGGGATGGATAACTTGATTACCTATTCTCTTCATTCCCTCTGAAGCACCTGGCATTGGCCACTGTTGGAAGATAGGATACTGGGCTAGATGGACCTTTGGTCAGACCCAGTATGGATGTTCTTATGAGAGAAGGCACCATTAAAGGCAACCTGGAAGCTCTGTGGCCCAGTACCCTCCCTGGACTCATGTGGAGCAGGTCTCGTCCCCCAGTGGCCTGGGAGCCAGGCCATAGGAGCTCAAAGATAGCATACGTTCGCCCAACCACCACCAGATACCACTCAAGTGGGCAGAGGACTGACTTTCAATGGGAGTTGAAAGTCTACTCAGGAGCCCCTCTGATATCTGCAGTGACTCTACTAAACAGCATGTTGAATCAGGAGATAAGCCAAGAAGATATGGCATGGAACACACAGTATATTTTGAGAAGGGAGGTAGGGCTCGCATCAGAGTTAAGGTTTGCAAATAGTTTGATGCACCTGGCTGCTAGGAAGGAGGCATTATTCCTGCTAGTGAGAGGAAGACAAAAAAAGGAATAAATCTGTTGCCTCAGTAAAGTACACTAAGGACAAGTATATTTATTTGTATTTATTGTGCTAAGAGTTAATATATATCAAGGCAAAAGTTTAAAGTACTAAGTATTTCAGTATGTAAAATGATAATGTCAGAACATGAAAATTTTAAATAAATTAAAACTAACCTAATGATTCTTTGATTTTATTTTAATTGGGTTCACTATAATTAGGTTCACTATAATAAAATTGTAGTTTTTTGGTCAGGAAATAGAAATATAATTATGTTAAACTACATCTCAGACACTGTACACAGAAAACAAATCCTGTTTCCCCCTCCCACTGCAGCAACTTATATGAAGTTATATGAAATGCGTGTATCAAGTTTTATATATGCCATATATCAAATACAAAATAACTGCGTTAAAATAGTATTATAAGCATAAATAAAAATCATAAAAGGAAGGAAACTCTAAAGTCAGCCTGCCGATTTTGTGTAGGTTTTAGAGAACACATGGTAGGTAAGAACACTGGCAGGTGTGAGACCTTTTTATAGAATATAATATAAATGGCAGTACATAAGCACTATACAGAAAGGCAAGTATCTTACAGAAACCTTCATTTACAATTGCTGTGCTTTTGGTGATTTATGTCTGACCTTTAATATTACAAACTGTCCATCAAATGGTGGTAACCTTTACTTAACAATAACAGAAATGAGAGTCAGCACTGTAATCAATGTATTATGCTGTAAAATATGATTAAGCAATATCAGACTTTATTATGCCGTTTTACTATAAATTACACTAGAGTATTTTTCAATAATGCTATGACAAAGTTGTCTGAATTGCAGTATAATCAAACTCATCAGTAATTTGCTTTCACTTCAATAGGCAATGTTTCATTCAATGAAAAATTTAATTTTGAAGAATCCAAATAAACCAATTTTTCAGCAACTAAATCTAGAAAAAATAGGTCACCTCAGTAGCCTACAAGGTTTAGAGGAGCAATTTTTAGCCACCTTTAACAACTGCTTCTTTGAATAGCTGGTCCTAGACCATACAAGTTGAGAGACTACTCCTGATTTATTCCTAAATAACTCACAAATGTTAGTTCAAGAAGCTATATCTAGGCCAGCAAATACTCATGACACACTATAATTAAGTCAGTGGAGTCTCGAAGATAGCTGGGAGTGCTGGTAGCGTAGGGCCTGAGGAGGGAGTCTACATAGCTAGACAATCCTGCTGACAGGGTGCCAATGCCTGAGATGATGCCAGATCTTCATCATCTGGACCCATGGAAAAGAAGCCCTTGAGGAATTCCACCATGATTTCAACAATTCCCATCCCACCATCAACCTCAGCCTGGACCAGTCCACACAAGAGACCCATTTCCTGGACACTACGGTGCTAATAAGCGATGATCACATAAACATCACCCTATACGAGAAACCTACTGACCGCTATTCCTACCTACATGCCTCCAGCTTTCACCCAGACCACACCACATGCTCCATTGTCTTCAGCCAAGCTCTGCGATACAACCACATTTGCTCCAACCCCTCAGACAGAGACAAACACCTACAAGATCTCTATCAAGCATTCTTACAACTACAATACCCACCTGCGGAAGTGAAGAAACAGATTGACAGAGCCAGAAGAGTACCCAGAAGTCACCTACTACAGGACAGGCCCAACAAAGAAAATAACAGTACGCCACTAGACATCACCTTCAGCCCCCAACTAAAAGTTCTCCAACGCATCATCAAGGATCTACAACCTATCCTGAAGGACGACCCATCACTCTCACAGATCTTGGGAGACAGGCCAGTCCTTGCTTACAGACAGCCCGCCAACCTGAAGCAATTACACACCACCAACCACACACCAGAACCACTTAACCCAGGAACCTATCCTTGCAACAAAGCCCGTTGCCAACTGTGTCCACATATCTATTCAGGGACACCATCATAGGGCCTAATCACATCAACCACACTATCAGAGGCTCAGAAAAGGCTTATCCTTCAGAAAACAGAAATCCTGCCCAAGTGAAGTCAAAAGACAGGAACAAACTATGGCAAATAAAATGTAAATTGGAAACTAGGAGAGTTTAAAAAAAGCAATTTGAGATTCAAAGACAATAAAGCAACAATACATTATTGAAGCTCTTTTTTTTTTAAAGGGTAAGGTCCTTTTAAATTTTTTCAGTTGTTTTATAAAAAACATTCTTAGATGGAGAGTTACTAGGAGAGCTGAGCAAACAATTTGTAACAAATAACATAACTGACAAATTTAACCTTATCTCTGATTGGAGACTGTCCATTAACTGAAAATTATTTGAAAGAAAGTCATAAGTTTTGTTTAACGTGGCTTCCTTGTGAGCAGCAATGATTACTAAGTCATATAATGTTTTTGTTCCCGGATTGGAATATGCACATGAAGCAAATATAAAATTTACTATACATGAATATTTGCAAGTGAAAATTTAAAATTTGGGTATTCACCTACAAAAGCTTATGTTCCAATACGTCTGTTAGTCTATAAGGTACCACTGGACTCTGCCGTTTTTACAGATGCAGACTATCACAGCTACCTCTCTGATACTTGACACTCAGCAAGTATTTGCAAATAAAATTCAATCCACTCAGAGGAAAAATGATTTGTGGAGAGGGTACTCGCAGTTTTGAAGCAAGTGTTTGGGGTCAAGTAGGAGACAGAAAATGATAGAAGTATTACCCTTTCTGAATTTTTTTTTATTTCTACCAGCCATAATGTGAGGAGGGGAGATTTATTCTATTACATTTAGTTCAATTAAACAAATGGTATTGTATTCTCCAATCAACTTCATAATTAAAAATGCAAAGTCCAAAATAAAAGTGAAATATACAATTTAAGTTTAGTGAAATTCATTCTGTAGGTTTGGATAGCTTTTGGTATTGGAAACTAACAAGCTAGATATCCAAAATAAAATGGGCAGTGTTTAGCTGTAATTTTACAATTAATTTCCACTGATGTTTTCAAATTAATAACTTTTACAATGACCTCAGAAGTGCCAGTGCTAATTAGGAATGGAGTTTTTATGTAATGCTATCAAAATATTTGAATGTTTTACTGGTACAATGGCTGAGACAGACATCTTGAGCCACTCTAATTAGTATAGAAAATGAAGATGGGGTGGGATCTGAGTTACTACAGAGAATTCTTTCTTGGGTATCTGGCTGGTGAGTCTTGCCCATATGCTCAGAGTTCAACTGATTGCCATATTTGGGGTTGGGAAGGAATTTTCCTCCACGGCAGATTGGAAGAGGCCCTGGAGGTTTTTTGCCTTCCTCTGTAGCATGGGGCATGGGTCACTTGCTGGAGGATTCTCTTCTCCTTGAAGTCTTTAAACCATGATTTGAGGACTTCAATAGCTCAGACATAGGTGGGAAGTTTATCGCAGGAGTGGGTGGGTGAGATTCTGTGGCCTGCATTGTGCAGGAAGTCAGATTAGATGATCATAATGGTCCCTTCTGACCTTAATAGCTATGAATCTATGAATCTAAGAGACACTGTAAGACTCTAAAAGAGCAGGGCAACTTTTCTTTACATAACAGCTGTAGAGGGAATAATCATGAATCTTTCTAGAAACTAAGAACAAGAAGGATTTCCATAAAAGATATTTATAAACAAGCATAAATTCAAGTGGTATAACAGAGTGGAATGATTGAAATCAAGATAATTTAAATAACTTACTTGATTTAAATATCTTAAAAATCAATCAAGGCTTTGCAAATCAATTAGAACTTGTGCTATTGCAACTGTGAATTAAAATTTATAGTGAAATTTCTTTAAAATATTTTAAGAGAAAAATTACTGTGTAAAAATCTGAAATTCTACTAACAAAGGATGCTAATTAAAGAGTACAAAACAACCACTTTAGCAATTTAAGACTATAAAATGGGAAGAAAATAAAGAGCAAATCTCTTTCTCTCATGTTTTAATTTCTTGTAAGCTATAAATCAAATATTTCCCAACAAAATATTGAAAATATATTTAATAAGATTAGGTTTTGTACATATCTTTTACCTTTATGATTTTTTAAAAGACACTAACCTAACCTCTGCAGTAGAGAGCTAAACAAAATGACATACCTAGATTTTATTTAAAAACTTCATTTTCCTAGTATCTTGTGGTAAAAGCTGTGAATTTTTTACTGACTTGATATTGTTTCCACCAAGAATCCTTTTTGTATATATTTTTAAATGATTGCATTTCAACGTTCATCCAGCAGTAGTGTAACAGCTTGTTTCTTTATCCTTCTTTAGAGCTTGGTAAATTCTTTGTTCACTTACAAAAACTTTTATTTAAATATTCCAAACTTTAGAGCTCAAAGGAAAATAAGGTGAAAGTTTTTATAAAATAATCAACCACTAAAGCAAGAACTATGTGTCTCAATTGCACTTCTTAAGTTACATTCAGATATTTGGATATCAAACTTTTAAATCAGAAAAATGATTTCAGCTGTGTTACTTGGTCTTACAAAAAAATGATAAATAAAAGGCTACAAGGGTACACTATTGCTCACATTGTGGTCACAAGAGAGAGTGTTCTGCAAATTGCTCATCAACAGGTATGATTTTATGACATAAATGTAGCCCATAGTAGTATCAAAACTGAGCCAGATAATACGGCTGATGACTACATGCTTAGAAAATTGTGTGCTTGTTGGAAAACATTAGAAATGCATTTCGTTTTCCAAACCACATTTGAAAGAGAGAACAGATTTCCATCCAGCGTTTTGGCAACGTATTTACTTTCTGTCAGAAACCCATTTATCTCTCTTTCCCTCCTTTACTACAGTGCTATCGGCGCAAACACATGAAAGTTAAATAGTATTTCTTTTTTTAATTAAAGAATTTTCATTAATCAATTCTGATTACTACATGACTATTGCATATACATTTTAAACAAAGCTCCTTAAAACAAAAGGTATAGGAGATATTTAATCTAACAACTAAGCATTATTGTTTTATTAAATGTTTGATACTTGAAAAAATGGGAAAGAGGGGAGAACAGATAATGAAAAAAATGACAGTGAATGGTGTATTGCATTTACAAAAGAAGACAAACTGTGTTGATGAAAGATTTTCAGCAAAATTATCAAGTAATATGGAGCTATTCCCAACTATTAAAACTTTATATGTAATTTTTTCCTTTAAGAATTCCATATTACATTCACAAATTGAAACTGGCTTAGGATTGCTTTGTTTTGTGAAAGATCTGCATTTGGAAGTGACCACAGAACACATGAATCTGGACCTTTAAGGATTAGCATACGATATGAATGAGAAGCTTAGATCTTGAAAATGATGGGGAATTCCCTATTGACCAACTACGGGCCCAATGATCCCCTAGATGTGATGAGTGCACTAAACTTCCAGTTACTTCATAGTCTCACTGGAGATCTTTGGCACCTTAAATGCCAGGCCTTTTCACAGTTGCCTTCAAAGAGTCTGTACTCTCCATGCTCCTGGTCACTATTTCTTTCCTAGACTTGACAAGACATTTAATGGAGCAATATGAAATATTTACATGCACAACACATTGTTTTAATCTACTCATTCTAGGACTGGGTCACAGTTTCTTAAATTGTAAGGTCTTTGTATGTGTTTGTGCAGCACCTAGTACAGTTCTGATTTAGAACTGGAATGTGCCCTGATCCCATGTGATTGTGCAAAAATAGCAAGCTCATTCCCCAGTACACACTACCTGGAAGTTGGTGCTGGGGGAAGCAGGGCACTGCATATCTGATATTTCTCTACCATAAGCAGATAGAGGCAGGATATGTAGGAGAGGAAGTAGACAGAGCTATGGTTCCCCTCCCCGTACATGCCAGCAGATAAACTGACATGGTACAGTGCATTTTGTAGAGAAGTTCAGTTCTGCCAACATTATAATGAATAATAATAAAAAATAATGGGAGATTCTCAATTGCTGTTCTCTTTTATGCTGGGTTTCAACTGGTGAATGTTACTTATGTTGTGCTAGGTATTGTACATAAACACAGGAAAACAGAATCCCCCTGCCCCAAGAACTTACAATCTAAAAAGATGAAAAGCAGAAAATGAATGTAAGGGGGCAGAAAATTGGTTAAGGTGATAATAGACACATATCTTGTTATTTCTATTTATTTAAAACATTTTTAACATAACGTAAAATACATGCATTGATCATGTGGGAGAGGTGGGGACTGGAGAAATGGCAGGAGGAGAGAAGAGGAGGTTACTCACCCTGTGCAGTAACTGACGTTCTTCAAGATGAGTGTCCCTGTGGGTGCTCCACTTCAGGTCAAGGTGTGTCTCAGCGCCTTTGATTGGAGATTTCTACAGCAGCACCCCATGGGCTGTGCACGCGCTGTGCCTGCCTCTCGAGCTGTCAGTGTTCTAATAACGCGTGCACTGCCCGGGCTCCTGGGTTCCTTCTCTACAACAGAGTGTGTTACAAATTCCGAAGTAGAGGGGAGGAGGGCGGGTAGTGGATCACCCACAGGAACACTCATCTCGAAGAATGCCAGTTACTGCACAGGGTGAGTAACCTCCTCTTCTTCTTTGAGAGATGTCCTTGGGGGTGCTCCACTTCAGGTGACTGAAAAGCAGTATCTCTTAGGATGGTTGGGACTTCAGATGAGGCAAGAAGCCTGTTGACAAGACAGCTCTACCCAATCTGGTGTCAGACGCTGCAGTGTGGATGAGAGCGTAGTGATTAGCGAAGGTAAGGTTCGATGCCCAGGTAGCTGCCTTGCATATGTCAGACAGCGGGACATTACGGAGACAGGCCGTGGAAGTGGAGACAGCTCTGGTAGAGTGTGTTCTAATTAACATAGGAGGTTGTATTTGCCTGAGTTTGTAACAAAGGCGTATGTAGTCAGCAATCCATTTGGAAAAGTCTGTGTGTAGAGACAGCATTTCCTTGTGAGCGCTGAGTAGTAGAGACAAAAAGTCTGGGAGTTTTCCTAAACGGTTTTGTTCTATCCAGGTAAAATATCTGTGAACATCAAGAGTGTGCATTGTCGTTTCAAAGGTGTTAGCGTGAGAAATTTGGGAAAAATGTTGGAAGGTGTATAGGTTCATTGAGGAGAAAGAAAGAGTGTATCTTATGTAAGAACCTTGGATGTGTTCAGAGTGTGAGCTTATCGTGGAAGAACGTGGTATACGGAGGGTCCGCCATAAGCGCTCCCATTTCTCCTACTCGTCTGGCAGACGTGATTGCTATGAGGAAGGCGGTCTTCATGGATAGGTGGAGAAGGGAGCAGGTAGCCATTGGTTCAAAGGGTGTGTCCATCAGGGCTTTGAGGACTATGTGTAAATCCCAAGGTGCAGCAGGCAGTTTCACATCTGGGTATAACGTCTGGATACCCTTCAGGAACCTTTTGGTGATTGGACGGGTAAAGACTGTTACATTGTCAATCTTATGGTGGAAGGTGGTGACTGCCGTGAGGTGGACCTTGAGTGAGCTCGTGGACAGGCCAGATGTTTTGAGGTGTAACAGGTAATCCAGTATCAGTGGGAGTGAAGCAGAAACTGGAGAGGTCTGCTTGTCAGCATTCCAAGATGTGAACCGTTTCCATTTATGCAGATAGGTAGTGCACGTGTTTTGTGTTCTGCTGTGTAGCAAGACAGTGCGTACTTGGTCCGAAAATGTTAACTCCGCATTAGAGAACCACTGATCAGCCACGCCCTCAGGTGGAAATGATGTACATCGGGGTGAAATAGTTGTCCCCTGCGTTGTTATAGGAGATTGCTGAGTAGGGGAAGGGGAATGGGTGGCTTGACCGACATGCACAGGAGGAAGGGGTACCATGGTGGTCTGGGCCACGCTGGGGGTATAAGAATGAAGTTGGTTCCATCTGTTCATATCTTCTGAATTACTCTGTGCAATAGAGGCATTGGTGGGAATGCATACATGAGAGTTTTGGTCCAAGGGAGCATAAAGGCATCCCCCTGTGAGTGTTTTCCCAGGCCTGCTCTGGAGCAGAACGTCGGGCATTTTTTGTTTGTTGCTGTGTCAAATAGATCCAGTTGGGGATAACCCCAGGTCTGGAAAATGTTGGAAAGAATGGTGTTGTTGAGTTCCCACTCGTGCTGTATGGGGAACGATCGGCTGAGCTCATCTGCAGTGGTATTCTGAGAACCTGGCAGGTATGAGGCGGAGATATGGATGTTGTGTTGAAGGCAACAGTTCCAAAGTTTTACCGCCTCTGTGCAGAGGAAGTGTGATCGGGCTCCCCTCTGTCTGTTGACATAAAACATGCATGCGATATTGTCGGTCATGATTCGAATTTGGTGATTTTGGATGATGGGAAGGAAATGGAGGCAGGTATTGCATATGGCGTGGAGCTCTAGCAAATTTATGTGAAGCTTGCTTTATGAAGTGGCCCAGAGACCCTGAGTGGTGAGATGGCTGATGTGTGCTCCCCATCCTGTGAGGGATGCATCTCTGGTGATGGTAATTGAAGATGGATCTTGTCGGAAGGGAATCCTGGTGCAGAGGCTGATGGGAGAGGTCCACCAGAGAAGTGAGTCCATGACTTTCTGGGGCATAGTTTGGAATCTGTTTAGCCTGTGCTTGTTTGGTTTGTATACTGTGGCTAGCCAACCCCGAAGGCATCGCATGTACAGGCGAGCGTTTGCGACCACAAATGTGCAAGCAGCCATACGTCCTAAGAGCTGTAGGGAGTCTTGGACTGTAGTCTGTGGGCTGGCATGTATCTGGGCAATAAGGATGCTCATTGTGTGAAATCTGTCCTGTGGGAGAGATGCAAGACTGGTGGTGGAATCGAGGTGAGTGCCGATGAAGTCGATTTGTTGGGTAGGTTGTAAGGTAGATTTGTTTTTGTTTATTTGAAGGCCCAACATGCGGAAGCAGTGAAGGGTTGCAAGAGTTGCGTGGTTTGCTTTTAACTGAGTGGGAGACTTGAGGAGACAATCATCCATGTAAGGAAATCTGAGGATTCCTTTTTTCCTGAGATGTGCTATTACAACTGCTAGCACCTTGGAGAAGACACGTGGTGCGGTGGAGAGGCCAAATGGGAGGACTTTGTATTGGTAGTGTTGCTCTGCCACAGCAAACCTGAGGAAATGTTGATGGGCAGGGTGGACAGAGACATGGAAATATGCGTCTTGGAGGTTGAGGGTTGAAAACCAATCTCCTTGCTCCAGCATCGGAATTATCGTTGGGAGAATAACCATTCAGAATTGCGGTTTCTTGACAAACTTGTTCAACCGTCGAAGATCGAGGATGGGGCACCAACTGCCATTTTTCTTTTCTGTCAAGAAGTAGTGGGAGTAAAACCCTTTCCCTCTGTCTTGAGGGGGTACCTCCTCTATTGCTCCAAGATGTATGAGATGTTGTACCTCCTGACAGAGAATTGTTCGTGAGAGGGGTCCCTGAAGAGGGATGGGGTGGGAGGGAGATAAGGAGAGGAAGGGGATGGCATAATCCAATCTGATCATTTCCAGGACCCATCTGTCCATAGTGATGGTTTGCCAGTTGGCCAGGAATGGATGCAAACAATGTCCCAAAAATGGTTGGTTGGAGTTGTGCTGGAGAGGGTGAGAGGTTTTCTATACCCTCAACCAAGACTTCAGATTTGTTTATTTGGGTGAGGAGGGTGGGTCGCCATTGCTTGTGGGGGGCAACATCGTTGATTCTTGGACGTATATCATTGTTGTTGTTGTGTATCATATTGTCTTAAAGGTGGATGTTCGCAAAGGTATGGTAACACGGTCGTTGGTATGGCTGATATCGATATTGTCTCTTCTTTGAGTCAGGTGTTTGGATGCCTAAGGATCAGAGTGGGGCCCGGGAGTCCTTCATAGAGTGAAGGACCTCATTGGTCGTAGAGGCAAAGAGCTTGTCTCTATTGAAGGGGAGATCTTCAACCGTGTTCTGTATCTCCTTCAGAAAGGAGGAAGAAGTAATCCATGAGGTCTGTTGCATGACGATGGTCATGGCTGTGGATCTGGCAGCTGCGTCCGCAGCATCAAGGGTGGTTTGAAGAGTGTCCGGGATATGAACTGGCCCTCAGACACCACTGCTTTAAACTGTTGTCGTTTATCCTCCAACACATCACCAATAAATTGCATTACCTTAGCATAATTTTTGTGGTCATATTTTGCTAAGAGCGCATAGTTCACTACTCTAAATTGCAAAGTGGAAGAAGAATCCACTTTGCGGCCAAAAGAGTCCAGTCTCTTGTTATCTTTGTCCGATAGAGTGGACCGGAAGTGTTGGTATTTGTTTTTCTGATTGGCCACGTCGATCACTAGCGAATTAGGTGAGGGGTGCATAAAATAGGAACTCAGAATCCTTAGATGGGACAAAATATTTGCGGTACAGTCTCTTGTTAGTGAGGGTTACTGTGGCAGGGATCTGAAAAATAGTTTTAGCAGGTTCCATAATGTCCCCATTAATTGGTAGGGCTATTTTGGAGGAGGTCGTAGCTTGCAGGATGTCCATAAGCTCATGGTGTGTTTCAGGTACCTCCTCCAGGGTAATCTTGAGCTCCTCTGCTTCTCTTTTAAACAACTCTTGAAAGTGAGTGAGCTCATCGGAAGTGGGAGGTGGTGGGGGGGGCACCGTGGCGTCTTGTGGTGTTATGGCTGTAGGGGAGGTGTGCGGTCCAGTGTCCTCTGCAGGCGTGGCAGCCACTTCAGGTCTTAGATTCATAGATACTAAGGTCAGAAGGGACCATTATGATCATCTAGTCTGACCTCCTGCACAATGCAGGCCACAGAATCTCACCCACCCACTCCTGCGAAAAACCTCTTACCTATGTCTGAGCTATTGAAGTCCTCAAATTGTGGTTTAAAGACTTCAAGGAGCAGAGAATCCTCCAGCAAGTGACCCATGGCCCATGCTACAGAGGAAGGGTTTCTTATCTGAGTTTCAGTGTAAACCATCAGTGGGGAGGGTCTGACAGCTTTCCTCCGGGGAGCCTACGGAACACCCGAGTGTGGTGTGGTGTAGGTCCATGAACCCCAGTGTGGCCATTGCCCCGGGGGAGGCATAGGTGGTCCCTTCCAGGGATTTCCATACCAGTGTGGATAGCCATGAGGATATGGCGATCGTGCTGTAATGTGTCTCCCAGTTGCAGGTAACTGAATCTGGGGAGAGTATTGAGAGGAAATCATCTGTTCATCGTATTCCTCTTCCTCATCCTCCCACACCTTATTGGAGGGTGTCATAAATATAAGGGGAAGGGTAAACCCCTTTGAAATTCCTCCTGGCCAGGGGAAAGCTCCTCTCACCTGTAAAGGGTTAAGAAGCTAAAGGTAACCTCGCTGGCACCTGACCAAAATGACCAATGAGGAGACAAGATACTTTCAAAAGCTGGGAGGAGGGAGAGAAACAAAGGGTCTGTGTCTGTCTGTATGCTGCTTTTGCCAGGGACAGAACAGGAATGGAGTCTTAGAACTTTTAGTAAGTAATCTAGCTAGGTATGTGTTAGATTATGATTTCTTTAAATGGCTGAGAAAAGAATTGTGCTGAATAGAATAACTATTTCTGTCTGTGTATCTTTTTTGTAACTTAAGGTTTTGCCTAGAGGGGTTCTCTATGTTTTTAATCTAATTACCCTGTAAGATATCTACCATCCTGATTTTACAGGGGGGATTTCTTTATTTCTATTTACTTCTATTTTCTATTAAAAGTTTTCTTGTAAAAAAACTGAATGCTTTTTCGTTGTTCTCAGATCCAAGGGTTTGGGTCTGTGGTCACCTATGCAAATTGGTGAGGCTTTTTATCCAACATTTCCCAGGAAAGGGGGGGTGCAAGTGTTGGGAGGATTGTTCATTGTTCTTAAGATCCAAGGGTCTGGGTCTGTAGTCACCTAGGCAAATTGGTGAGGCTTTTTACCAAACCTTGTCCAGGAAGTGGGGTGCAGGGTTTTGGGAAGTATTTTGGGGGGAAAGACGCGTCCAAACAGCTCTTCCCCAGTAACCAGTATTAGTTTGGTGGTGGTAGCGGCCATTCCAAGGACCACGGGTGGAATACTTTGTACCTTGGGGAAGTTTTGACCTAAGCTGGTAAAGATAAGCTTAGGAGGTTTTTCATGCAAGTCCCCACATCTGTACCCTAGAGTTCAGAGTGGGGGAGGAACCTTGACATGGTGGCATAGTGGTGGGATTAACCTGAAATCATTTTGAGATCCAGTTGAGATTTTTTGAACTAGAAATACAGATTTTAAAAAGGAATTTTTTTTTCCTGTGGCTTTGAAGCAGCTTTGAAACTGAAAGCAGCTTCGGTTTTCCCTGCTTTGTGGCCAAGCAGAGACAAAAGGGGATTATCTTGTGAATTGCAGGTTTTCTTTGCCTGGAGGCAGGGTACTTAACTCCTGCAGGGAAATTCACAGTCTTCCAACCCAGAGGTTTTTTTTTCTTTTCTTCCTAAAAGTAAATAAGGGGTGTGTGTTCTACCCATTTGCTTTTTCTTTGGGCTGGGTAAGCAGGTTTCCAAGTAGTTGGAGGTTTTTTGCTTTAAGTTGGGCCCAGAGCAGAGACAAGGGAATTGTCTTTTTCTGTAGGCTGACAATCACTATCAGAGAATAGGTATTCTATTGCAGCACAGCAAAATTTTACAGCCAAGTTTTGTTTGTTTATTTCTAAACCTCGGGTGTAAAGTTAGTTAAAAACAGAGAGGTTAGAATGACCAAATCCTCAGCTCGACTACAGCTGGAATTAGCCAAATTTCAGGCTGAGGAAAGACAAAGGGAACATGAAAGACAGATAGAACTCATGCGGCTGAAGAAGGAACAAGAAAGGGAGGCAGAACAACACCAAGCGGCTGCTCACAGGAGAGCTATGGAAGCGAGGGACAAAGAACTGGAGGAGAAGGAAAAAGAGAGGAAGTATGTGGAGGAGATGGAGAAGATAAAGGCTCAGCAGAATATCCCAACAAACCCTAGTAATCCTTCTCCAAGTACCACTTCCCATCCCAGAAAGTTCCCCACCTACAAGGCAGGCGATGATACTGAGGCCTTCCTAGAAAACTTCGAAAGGGCCTGCCTTGGGTACAACATCTCTACTGACCAATACATGGTAGAGCTGAGGCCGCAGCTCAGTGGACCCTTAGCTGAGGTGGCAGCTGAAATGCCTAAAGAACACATGAACAAGTATGAACTGTTTAAATCCAAGGCGAGAGTCAGAATGGGGATAACACCCGAGCAGTCTCGTCGGAGGTTCAGAGCCCTAAGGTGGAAACCAGACATGTCATTTACCCGACATGCCTACCACATTGTGAAACATTGGGATGCCTGGATATCAGGAGCAAGTGTTGAATCTCCAGTAAATTTGCCCTTCCTAATGCAAATGGAACAATTCTTAGAGGGTGTTCCTGAGGAAATAGAAAGATACATCCTAGATGGGAAACCCAAAACTGTAATCGAGGCAGGAGAGATTGGAGCCAGATGGGTGGAGGTGGCAGAGAAGAAGAAAACTGGTCGCAGTTGGAGCAGAGACCAGAAGGGACCACCCCAGACCACACCCTATTACCGGGGGCCGCCCAAAGCCCCACCTACCTCCCAAAGAACCCTCCAGACCCCTTATCGTCCTGCCACCCCGTTCTCCAGCAACCCTCCTCACCCCAGTGACCCGTCAGCTGGACGATGTTTTAAATGTAACGAGCTGGGGCATGTAAAGGCCAACTGCCCCAAGAACCCCAACAGATTACAGTTCATTGCACCGGAATCACACCAGAGGTCCACAGGCCCAGATACTTCCCAGATACCCTTGGAGCGGAGGGAAACTGTGAGTGTGGGCGGGAAGAAGGTCACCGCGTGGAGGGACACCGGAGCACAAGTGTCAGCTATCCATGCTTCCTTAGTGGACCCCAATTTAATCAACCCAGAGATCCAAGTGATGATTCAACCCTTCAAGTCCAACTCTTTCAATTTGCCTACAGCCAAGTTGCCTGTCCAGTACAAGGGCTGGTCAGGAATGTGGACTTTTGCAGTCTATGATGATTATCCCATCCCCATGCTGTTGGGGGAAGACTTGGCCAATCATGTGAAGCAGGCCAAGAGGGTGGGAACGGTCACCCGCAGCCAGGCTAAACAAGCCGTGAGGCCTAGCTCTGTTCCGGAAACTGCTATCAGGACCCAGTCAGAGGTGATGGACCTGGACCTTAGGCCAATGTCTGCAACAGCAGTAGTGGATCCAGTCCCAGAGACCCAGACGGAACCAGTCCCAGAACCGGAACCAGCCGAACAACCAACACCAGACCCTGTGTCAGCACTGAATCCAGTACTTGCAACCTCAACACCAGAGGGCCCCACTGAACCTGAACTGGCAGCAGCCGATAACCCTACACAAGAGGCTCAGCCGGAGCCTGAATCCCAACATAGTGCACCAGCGGAGAGCGGTTCACAGTCAACAGAAACAGCTCCATCCCCTATATTGCTTCCAGAGGGACCAAGCCTAGGTCCACAATCCAATGAGGGACTGATGTCTCCAGCATCAAGGGAACAGTTCCAGACCGAACAGGAAGCAGATGAAAGCCTCCAGAGAGCTTGGACAGCGGCACGGAGCAACCCACCGCCTCTCAGCTCTTCTAATCGATCCAGGTTTGTTGTAGAAAGAGGACTTTTATACAAGGAAACTCTTTCTGGTGGACACCAGGAAGACTGGCATCCTCAGAGACAGTTGGTAGTTCCAACTAAATACCGGGCCAAGCTCTTGAGCTTAGCCCATGATCACCCTAGTGGCCATGCTGGGGTGAACAGGACCAAAGACCATTTGGGGGGATCATTCCACTGGGAGGGAATGGGCAAGGATGTTTCTACCTATGTCCAGTCTTGTGAGGTGTGCCAAAGAGTGGGAAAACCCCAAGACCAGGTCAAAGCCCCTCTCCAGCCACTCCCCATCATTGAAGTTCCATTTCAGCGAGTAGCTGTGGATATTCTGGGTCCTTTTCCGAAAAAGACACCCAGAGGAAAGCAGTACATACTGACTTTCATGGATTTTGCCACCCGATGGCCGGAAGCAGTAGCTCTAAGCAACACCAGGGCTAAAAGTGTGTGCCAGGCACTAGCAGACATTTTTGCCAGGGTAGGTTGGCCCTCCGACATCCTCACAGATGCAGGGACTAATTTCCTGGCAGGAACTATGAAAAACCTTTGGGAAGCTCATGGGGTAAATCACTTGGTTGCCACTCCTTACCACCATCAAACAAATGGCATGGTGGAGAAGTTTAATGGAACTTTGGGGGCCATGATACGTAAATTCGTAAATGAGCACTCCAATGATTGGGACCTAGTGTTGCAGCAGTTGCTCTTTGCCTACAGAGCTGTACCACATCCCAGTTTAGGGTTTTCCCCATTTGAACTTGTATATGGCCGTGAGGTTAAGGGGCCATTGCAGTTGGTGAAGCAGCAATGGGAGGGATTTACACCTTCTCCAGGAACTAACATTCTGGACTTTGTAACCAACCTACAAAACACCCTCCGAACCTCTTTAGCCCTTGCTAAAGAAAACTTACAGGATGCTCAAAAAGAGCAAAAAGCCTGGTATGATAAACATGCCAGAGAGCGTTCCTTCAAAGTAGGAGACCAGGTCATGGTCTTAAGGGCGCTCCAGGCCCATAAAATGGAAGCATCGTGGGAAGGGCCATTCACAGTCCAGGAGCGCCTGGGAGCTGTTAATTATCTCATAGCGTTCCCCACCTCCAACCGAAAGCCTAAGGTGTACCATATTAATTCTCTAAAGCCCTTTTATTCCAGAGAATTAAAGGTTTGTCAGTTTACAGCCCAGGGAGAAGATGATGCTGAGTGGCCTGAAGGTGTCTACTACGAAGGGAAATGTGCTGGTGGTGTGGAAGAGGTGAACCTCTCCATGACCCTTGGGCGTATGCAGCGACAGCAGATCCAGGAGCTGTGCACTAGCTACGCGCCAACGTTCTCAGCCACCCCAGGACTGACTGAACGGGCATACCACTCCATTGACACAGGTAATGCTCACCCAATTAGGGTCCAACCTTACCGGGTGTCTCCTCAAGCTAAAACTGCTATAGAACGGGAGATCCAGGATATGTTACAGATGGGTGTAATCCGCCCCTCTGAAAGTGCATGGGCATCTCCAGTGGTTCTAGTTCCCAAACCAGATGGGGAAATACGTTTTTGCGTGGACTACCGTAAGCTAAATGCTGTAACTCGCCCAGACAACTATCCAATGCCACGCACAGATGAACTGTTAGAGAAACTGGGACGGGCCCAGTTCATCTCTACCTTGGACTTAACAAAGGGGTACTGGCAGGTACCGCTAGATGAATCTGCCAAGGAAAGGTCAGCCTTCATCACACATCTCGGGCTGTATGAATTTAATGTACTCCCTTTCGGGCTGCGAAATGCACCCGCCACTTTCCAAAGACTTGTAGATGGTCTCCTAGCGGGATTAGGAGAATATGCAGTCGCCTACCTTGATGATGTGGCCATATTTTCGGATTCCTGGGCAGACCACCTGGAACATCTACAAAAAGTCCTTGAGCGCATAAGGGAGGCAGGACTAACTGTTAAGGCTAAGAAGTGTCAAATAGGCCTAAACAGAGTGACTTACCTTGGACACCAGGTGGGTCAAGGAACTATCAGCCCCCTACAGGCCAAAGTGGATGCTATCCAAAAGTGGCCTGTCCCAAAGTCAAAGAAACAGGTTCAATCCTTCTTAGGCTTGGCTGGTTATTACAGACGATTTGTACCGCACTACAGCCAAATCGCTGCCCCACTGACAGACCTAACCAAAAAGAAACAGCCAAATGCTGTTCAGTGGACCGGAAAGTGTCAGAAGGCCTTTAACAAGCTTAAAGCGACACTCATGTCTGACCCTGTACTAAGGGCCCCAGACTTTGACAAACCGTTCCTAGTAACCACAGATGCATCCGAGCGTGGTGTGGGAGCAGTTTTAATGCAGAAAGGACCTGATCAAGAATTCCACCCTGTAGTGTTTCTCAGCAAAAAACTGTCTGAGAGGGAAAGCAACTGGTCAGTCACTGAAAAAGAATGTTATGCCATTGTCTACGCTCTGGAAAAGCTACGCCCATATGTTTGGGGACGGCGTTTCCACCTGCAAACCGACCATGCTGCACTGAAGTGGCTTCACACCGTCAAAGAAACTAACAAAAAACTTCTTCGGTGGAGTTTAGCTCTCCAAGATTTTGATTTCGACATCCAACACATCTCAGGAGCTTCTAACAAAGTGGCTGATGCACTCTCCCGTGAAAGTTTCCCAGAATCAACTGGTTAAAATCGTCCTTAAGATGTGGAAAATATTGTTAGTCTTTATGTACTTGGTAGTATATTTAGAGATGCATGTGTCTTATTAACTCTGTTTTTCCTAGAGCTCCAGGAAGAAATCCCAGCCAGTGTTTCACCCTAGCTGAGATTTGGGGGGCGTGTCATAAATATAAGGGGAAGGGTAAACCCCTTTGAAATTCCTCCTGGCCAGGGGAAAGCTCCTCTCACCTGTAAAGGGTTAAGAAGCTAAAGGTAACCTCGCTGGCACCTGACCAAAATGACCAATGAGGAGACAAGATACTTTCAAAAGCTGGGAGGAGGGAGAGAAACAAAGGGTCTGTGTCTGTCTGTATGCTGCTTTTGCCAGGGACAGAACAGGAATGGAGTCTTAGAACTTTTAGTAAGTAATCTAGCTAGGTATGTGTTAGATTATGATTTCTTTAAATGGCTGAGAAAAGAATTGTGCTGAATAGAATAACTATTTCTGTCTGTGTATCTTTTTTGTAACTTAAGGTTTTGCCTAGAGGGGTTCTCTATGTTTTTAATCTAATTACCCTGTAAGATATCTACCATCCTGATTTTACAGGGGGGATTTCTTTATTTCTATTTACTTCTATTTTCTATTAAAAGTTTTCTTGTAAAAAACTGAATGCTTTTTCGTTGTTCTCAGATCCAAGGGTTTGGGTCTGTGGTCACCTATGCAAATTGGTGAGGCTTTTTATCCAACATTTCCCAGGAAAGGGGGGGTGCAAGTGTTGGGAGGATTGTTCATTGTTCTTAAGATCCAAGGGTCTGGGTCTGTAGTCACCTAGGCAAATTGGTGAGGCTTTTTACCAAACCTTGTCCAGGAAGTGGGGTGCAGGGTTTTGGGAAGTATTTTGGGGGGAAAGACGCGTCCAAACAGCTCTTCCCCAGTAACCAGTATTAGTTTGGTGGTGGTAGCGGCCATTCCAAGGACCACGGGTGGAATACTTTGTACCTTGGGGAAGTTTTGACCTAAGCTGGTAAAGATAAGCTTAGGAGGTTTTTCATGCAAGTCCCCACATCTGTACCCTAGAGTTCAGAGTGGGGGAGGAACCTTGACAGAGGGGCTTGAAGTAGTAGGGGAGTACTGAAGGTAGGGTGCTAAAGGTCTCGGTGAGAGACTGATGCCAAGAAGAGGAGAGTCAGGAGCATGGGACACCTTAATTCCTCTGGCTGTAGAAACTGCGGTGGAGCTAACTGAGCAGGAGTCAGTGCTGGTGTAGCTGGTAGAAGCAGAGGCAGAGTCTGCTGGGGCAGCTGCTGGTGCACTGAAGGGTGTCCCAGGGGCAAAAGCTGGCTCCGCGGAGTAGGAGCCCCTGAGGTAGGCACAGCAAAGGAGGCTGGAGAGCTCAGGGGGGTCGGTGCTGAGAGCGGCAGCTGGAAAAGCGGAGCCGCAAGATCAAAGGACGTTGCCGCAGCTGCCGCTTGTACCGTTGGGACCATGGCAGCTCTTGGCACCGTAGTAACAGAGGTGGCCGAAGGAGAACTGAAAGAGATGGGCAACTGGAAGCCCTGAGCCTCGTTGAAGGTGCTGAGCCATGGAGCTGGAGTTATCAGAGATCGGAGAGCCGGTTTAACTTTTTCCCTGAGAAACGGCTCATGAGGGGAGAGGAAGCTGGTCATTTTTTTGCTTTTGCTTTGCCTCTGGAGGGTGTCACAGAGGTTTGCTGGCCAGGGTCAGACGCAGGTCTGAGGGAGTTTTCTAGGAGCAGCATTTTAAGCCTGAACTCCCTGTCCTTGTGGGTCCACGCTTTCAATTTGTCACAGTGGACGCATTTTTGGGGTACATGAGACTCCCCTAAACAGCGTATGCACTGTGACTGCCCGTCCAAGATGGGGATGGCATCCTTACAGGAGACGCATCTCTTGCAGCCTGGGGAGACAGGCATGTCCGAAACCGCGGAGGTTTTTTTTTTTAAAAGAAATAAATGTAACAGTTAATATAACTTATCTAAGTAATAACTCTAATGACTGAAACTATTTAACTAAACTGAGAAACAAACTAACTAGCTAATGTCAAAGAGCACTGCTGAACTCCGTCTCTAGCCGGGGATGGTAGAGAAGGAACCCAGGAGCCCGGGCAGTGCACGTGCTATTAGAACGCTGACAGCTCGAGAGGCAGGCCCAGCGCGTGCACAGCCCGTAGGGGTAGTGCTGTAGAAACCTCCGATCAAAGGCGCTGGGACGCACCTTGACCTGAAGTGGAGCATCCACAGGGACATCTCTTGAAGAAGAAGGTGAGTAAATAGGAACAAGGGCGTGAGGAAAATTCCTGCTGCTTCTGAGAGCTGGTTTCATCCCAAGAACTCCTTCCCTGCTTCCCCTAGCCTATTTGGCAGAGGAGGGGGATCCTCTAGTACTGGTGCTCTTGGTTGGTCTCAGAGGGGAAGGTCCCAATAAGAAAGGCTCTCTCAATAAATCAGTCTCCATATGACAAGTAATTGTGAAGTAGATCTAAAGCATTTTCCATGTTTGTTTTTGCTTTTTGTAGTAGTCATAATCACCACCCACAATTTTGTATTTAATAAATTCCAACATAAAGTATTACATACTAATATTTTGAAACATATCCTAAACTCACCACAGAGTCTGAGTAACAAGATCAAGTCAGTGTTGCTAATTCCATGAATTTAAAAATTATGAGTCAGACCCCAGTAAATGATGTGGTCTTTAAAAAATAAATAAATCACATTGTTTTTCAACAGTCTTCAGATTCCCTTCATCTTCAGGGAAAAGTCTCCCACTCTAAACTGTGTTATCAGACAGGTCAAAATTAAATCTTTAATACATGCTCAAAAATATGGCCTTCCTGTTCACTGATCGGAGGGATCTCAACTTACCCTGTCCTATTCCCTAAAGGTGTAGGGAGTTGCCATTCTATCTCTGTTTATTGTTCTCTATATATGGGATAGGCAGCGGTTGCACTCACATTCTCACTCCCAGTCCTGTCCCCCCCAATTTATTGCCTATATACATTCTCCCTCATTTCTTCTGACATCTATAAAGGTTATGCCATGCTGTCCAGCTTAGAGCACCCTGTAGCTTCAGTCCCATTGACAGGAATGGGAGATGGTGGCCATTTTCTTAAAGGGCAAAACTTTATGAGCTGGAATGCAGACACCAGAAATTCATAAGAAATCTTAAAAAACAAACAACCCCCCCATCCTCCCACACACATGTATCTCAGAGGAAAAGCAGGCATTGCCCCCTTTTTGGAGGCAGCAAATTGTATAATAATACCTATTTTAAAGAGTCTGCTTTTTGGTGTTATGGTAAATTTATCCTAATTGTTGTATCTCATTAATTGGTTTAAAAGAAATTAAACCCTACATTTATGCAATGTAAGTATATTAAAGATAAAATATTTTGAGAGGAAATCATTAATTTGGGATCTCTGTTTTATATGGTAAAATAAAAATAGAGTCATCTTGTTAATTATGTTGCTTGCTAAATGCCAATATTCACGTGGGGAGATGTTTGCATCCAAACTTTCAGGGTGAGTAGCTTCTCCATGATCGCTTTTTTGAATTTAGTTTTCTCTCCAAGTTAAACAAGAAAGCTCTTTTCCAATAAGGAGAGTTTCTAAATGTGAGGAGAAAATTCTTCTTCATGAGGAACACTACAAAAAATGACACTAATTCCATGTGGTTGCAGCACAGACCTAAACAGAAGACTGTTTAAACCAAAGTGAGACCACAAATTAAAAGGCTGTGTGTCCGCACTCCCATAACACTGTAAAGACAGTGGTTCAGACAATGATTTATTTTCTTACATTCTATTAAAAACAGTAGTAACAAATTGAAGCGGGGGAAGGATGGAAAGAGGGGGAAGAAGCCATGTTGGGATTATTAAGATTCTGCAGCAGATAAATCTCCAGTACTCAACAGACTTTTTATATTTTTAAATGTTCTATAATGGACACTACATTACATATGTTGAAAATGATATTTATTATCCATTTTTAAACAAAACGTGTGTGTTAAGTTTTATGGGGTTGTTGTTTTCATTTGCTTTTTGACAACCCCTGACTAACATTTGGATTCCCCAGTCACACACAGTTGTCATCTAACACTATTCCCCATAGGCTGTGGCCCTTCCAGATTGTGAGAATCCTGGTCAGGTAATGAAATCTAGTCTCTGAGCAGCAGAGGGTTGAAGCTGAACCAACATAATCATAAATGCCTTACTTTTATTCTTTTCTAGCTTCCACCCATGCCCTAATTATACAAAGTCTTTGTATTATCCTCCTTTCTAACAAGAGTTTTGAAATGAGCTCCCTTCTGAATTCTAGCCCCTGCTACTGTTGAATGAAGACTGAGTATATCCTCGCCAAAATGCTCCCAAATCTATGTCATGCATGGGAACACAGACTGAATCCTGAACTTCGAATTAGAAATGCAGAAAATTTACCACTGTGCCACAAAGCTGGCATTCTAAAACTTTTGATGTTAAAAATTACTTCATTTATTTTGATAGCGTGAAATTTGCTATGGCTTGCCTCAACAGTTCAAAACATTTTTGAAAGAAAAGCAGGTTTGGAATCTCATGCTATAATTTTGCCAAGTGTCCTTAAGAATATAAGTACCGCCATACTGGGTCAGATCAAAGGTCCATCTAGGCTACTATCCTGTCTTCCGACAGTGGCCAATGCCAAATGCCCCAGCGGGAATGAACAGAACAGGCAGTCATCAAGTGATTCATCCCTTGTTGCCCGTCATTTCCTTTATGAAAATTATGCCCCAAAAGATTTTTAAAAATTGTTGTCAATAATATAATTGCATAATTAAGAGAGAAAAGATATGCCTTTCACCTATGTTGTGAAATAAGATTGAGAGTGAATGAAGCAGATATGGGAAAACTGCTGGAGACTGCAGATGTTGCTGAGGAGAACATTACTGCACTGAGAAGTGTGACACTGTGTATAGGGTCAATGATTTAATCAGTGACAGTCAGATAGCTAGAGGATGTTTGTGATCCAACACTTCTCTCCGTCCTACCCAATTTTACCTCAAATTCCCTTAGTCTGTTGTGTTGTATCTGGGCTTTTTAATGACTTGCTTGTTAGAAAAAACATATTTAAAAAAATATCTAAAAACTTAGCAGCACAAAACAAAAACAACACTCTAAGTCGTAGAACTGAGAGAACCAAATATATGTTGCCAAAAGCTAGTCTAGTGCAGTGGTTTTCAACCTGTGGTCTTCAAACCTCTGGGGATCTACAGACTATGTCTAAGGAGTATGTGAAAAGTTCCCGTTAACATAGAACAGTGGTTTTCAACCTGTGGTCTGCAGACCCTTGCAGATCTGCAGATTATGTCTAAGATTTTCAAAGTGGTCCGCACCTCATTCAAAATTTTTCAGAGGTCCACAAATGAAAAGGACCATTGGTCTAGTGCATTATAAACCACCAACTTAAAGGAAAGCTTCAGGACCCCTAATCATTGGACTGAACTAGTTCTGGAAATGTGATGTACTGCACCTACAGATGCAAGAGCACTGGACCAGATTCTCAGCTAGTATAAATTGGTATAGCTTCACTGACTTCAGTGGAGTTATGACAATTTACACCAGCTAAAAATCTGGCCCATTTAGTCTTTAATGTCTATGTAAGGAGTGCCACATGCCCACTGTAAGAGACAGCACTGGAGATTACATTATTGAAACTAGATCTTGCAGGTTCAAATTTATGCTAGGGGAATTTTTTAAAATAGTTTTTAGATAGGATAGGACAGGAACAGAGGAAGGGAAGGACAGTAGGATGTAGTTTTGCTTCTGCTCCTCACAAACTAATTTAGTGGGTGGGTGGGGGGGGGATTGTGAGATCGGAGGAACCACGGAGACAGAAGCCAGTACATTTGTGAGAGAGTGGGAACTGGTTCAGACCTCCTCATTGAAAGCAGGCACTGGCAACAGGACACAAAGAACTTTCACAGAAGGGATCTTAATGTGATAATAGTCACAGCCCATTTAATATAAGGAATAAGCTACTAGTGACAAACATATGAGCAAATATAATAATTCAAATATTTTCAAATGGAAATTTGACAAGTATTTGGAGAAAAAAAGACTGCCTTATAATTTCTCGATGAACAGAAGAGACAAGGAGCTGGAGAAATTTCATGGTCTCCTGCCATCCTAAAAGTTCCTACACTTGACAAAGTAAAATTGCTGTCATTTTCTAAGCAGTAAATGTTTTACTGCTGGGAAAGGATTTTCATGTTTGTAACTTATGCTGAAGTGCAGTATGAAGCACTTTTCAAACAAAAATATTGCCACATCTGAGAAACAGACCAACAGGAAGTATAAGACACTTGTTCATCTGTATTTCTGTAACTTTTCTCACCTGGTATTATTTGCAACCATACTTTCATGTCTGGCATCAGAGCCAACTCTACTAAATATCATACATTATTTTTTATCATGTTGATTACATATGTTTGCCAGTTTTGCTGCCTACATATAATTAGTGAGGTTTGCACATACTCAATGACACAATCCAGAGCATGACATTTTTGCAGAAAATGTGTTTACTGTGAAATGTCTCTTTAGAATTTGCTCTCCTTTACAGCTTTGATCCACATGACATCAACAGTCCTGCATTTTGAATGTGTGTTTACCATTTACATTGTGAATATCTATCACTTTCACACTACACTGCTATTAAGAGCTATGCTAGTTACAAACAGTCCCTTTTCTTCTTAGGTGATCTGAGTTTTCGCTACATAAAACCAAGTCTCTTAAAATGCTTTCATCTGTGATCTTTACTTTCATAATGACTTGACATTTAAATTCTGTTATGCATCAACACTTCACAGAAATACTTGATATGTCTGAATTGATTTAAAAGCCTGCAAGTGAAGAAAATAAAAAATACCTGGTTTTGAATATCAAAAGTACTTTTACAGGCTGCATGGACCAAGTTTTATTGATCAATTAACTTCCCCTACAAATGAAATATTTGTGAGTTTAGATATAAGAAAAATGCTTACTGGTAAATATCTTTTCTGAGTACAGCTCTGCTAAGAGGGTTGTCAGCCTGGGGAGCCATAGAGACAGAGCCAATCTTGAGAATCAAAGTGTCTTCTTTTATTGCCTGATTAGCTTCAGCTAAGGAGAGAGAAAACATGCATCTGTTTTATAAGTGGGTGTGTGCACAGAGGTACATGGCAGACATATATAAAATATTGTTTATTAAGAATCTCTGAATCAGAGTACGTACTAAGGATTCAATCCAGCAAAAAATTATGCACAAGAGTTACTACTTGCGCAAATAACCCCATTGCAGTCAATAGCACTACTGTGATGATATACAACAGAGAAGGCTGTTACTTGGTGCCAGGTTTCCCCGTAGAGTTCTGTCTTGCACTTAAATCATAATCTGTGACCTCTTGCTCTACCTTGAGCTATCATATTTTAAAAATACCTTCTCAAAAGGATATTGATTCCAACAGATTTTCGTATTCTACAGCTGCTTCCCCATGTACAGCCTACTGAAGCATATACATATCTAAAATGTTAAAATATTACTCAGCGTTATGTTGTGGGCTCCTTTGGAAGGTATGAATCAAAGAATGCAAGATTTTACAATCTCACCACACAATAGCAGATCTTTCACCAGTTATCCATGGAGCACACCTTACTGATTGCAACAAACATGATAAACACAAAGATAGCAAGATTGGGCTCAGTGGTGTGCAGTATATATTCAGCACAGTATATAATACCCTACACACTGTGAAAAAATAAAAAGATGTGATATGTATCTGTGAAGAAGTCTCTTTTGTGGCATTCTCAACTGCTATAATGAAAAACCTCTACTTTTTACTTTGTCTAAATTAGGTTTTATATTTTAGCCAGATGAAGAAAATGTTTACTTTAAATGAATGCTGAATTAGACATAAAACCAGAGCTCTTCTGAGAAAAAAATTAGATTCTATTGCTCATAGTACACTGAAGTTCCATAGCTCTCTTGCATCGTCACTGAAAAAAAAAAATTGTGTTCTATTTCAACAGCCACAAAGACTTGCATTAGGTATTTTGCAGCACTCCTACTTTGAAGGATTTTATGGCAATTGGGAAACCGCCAGTAATATCTAAAGTATGTGACTGAGCATGCTCATAGAGTTTCCCACTCCATCTTCAGTATTATACATATTACATACATTACACATATCAACTCACTTAATATGGAAGTACTTAAACCCAGCCCATTTCACCATCTGTGGCCACCCAGTAAGATACTTCAGATATCTTGTTCTGTAAGTAAATGTTCAGCCACAGAAGAGAGTTGAAGTACTTTACGAAATAATGCATTGCTTGATGTGGAAAGAACTAGTCAGTCCTCAGCTTTTTTATTTTTGAATAGCTTCTACAGACCAATTCATTTCTTGGTGAATCAGACAGCCACATTCTGAGGCCCTGCTCTGTAGTCTGGAAATATAACTTTTGTGAACGGATCTCAGGGATCATAGAATTCTTGGTAATACAGAAAAAACGACATAATGCAAAATGCTGCAAAGTAAACCACTGAGTGATAGTAAAAATGATTTGCTTGCAGGAAACCTGTCTACCCAAAAATCAGAGCCCAGATCCTTCAGTCCTTAATCTGAGCAAAATGATGCTCAGTTGTTTTGGTTGCAAGCACTGAAGGGGGAATTTTTAAATGCCCGCAAAAAACTTTTTCTGCCAATAACTTTTAACCAAAACCAAATAGTTTTGATTTTTTTTTTACTAAGCCTAAATATTAGACTTAAACTACCTACTGCTGGTGTTGAATTAACATAATGTGCTTTAAAATGTCTGTGGGGGAAAGAGGGAAGGATATTAAATGTGTTTTAATATTATTTTAAAGGTTTTGGGTGGCAGATCCCCATGCTAAGTATTGCATTTTCTCTCTTTCTCACCCAAATCCTTTTTATGCTAAGGATTTTAGAATACCGAACAAAAGTGGTTCTGGGTCTCTTGTTTCCAGTATTTGTCACTTTACTCATTTATTACAGTGCAATAAATAGAACCCTACTCAGTAGTTTCAATATTACTCGGGTCACCACCACACTTATGCTGTAAAACATGACACTATTTGTGAGCAAGGGTAGGCAAAAAAAAGTAGCACTTGAGAAAGTCGTCGTCTTTTTTTTTTTAAACAAGGGTTTGGATTTTGGTAAAAGAAAGTGTGTAAACGTATTCAGTACCATGAGTACATCCAACACTTGCAGCTTAACGAGCACAAAATGTACCAAAGAGTAATGCAATGTCACATGGTTTAACAAATTAAATCTTTAACATATATAGAGGGTAGCATACTAATCAATATTTTGATGCGTCTGTGTTGGGGGTAGAGGTGATTTATGTCCTGATTTACTGATGGAGAATACACCTCTTAACTCATATTCTGCCACACATACTCTCCTCAACTTTTCAGGGGAAAACTTCTATGTGGAAACTATAATAAATAAAACCATGGTTGCCTGTTTATGTATTTCTAAAGTTCTGAGTAAGAATGTATATATTACACAATGAATGCACCCTGGGACAAATTTATTATAGATATATATGTCATAAGGCCCCTCACATTCACTTTTGTTTTCATCTACCCCTAGTGCTGCACACCTGTGGCTCACTGGCAAAGTACTCACTTGACTAATACGTGGGAAAGCTACTTACTTGTACTTTTGTATCCTTCAAATGAGGTTTTTTTAAATAATTAGTTTCATTCTTTACATGGTCTGTTAGATGTATTAAACTATATTTCATGAGTACATAAAAACTCATTTTGCTCTTTTGTTAAATTAGATGACAATAAACATACTGCAAAAGTAGAAAACAGAAGTTACAGTACATAAAGTAAGGTGCCTTACTGCAATTGTTATGTTTTAGGATTTTTTAAACAGATATTTTAGCAGCAATTCTTAAATGTTTATGTAATCCAGCTGTTACACAGCCTCAAGAGCTAAATTCTTTGTTTAGCACCATGCTTGCACTTGGTGAAGCTTTTCATGCTTTTTGGTATTTAATGTTAAAAAAGAGATTTAACCCTCAAGAATAACGACACAATTAAATAAAAATTTTTTATATAATTTATGTAGGCTCCAGAATGCAGAGTCATACACATGTACATTAACTTCATTAATGTAAGTAGTCCTACTGAATTCAGTGGGACTACTATGAGTGTTAAGTTGTGCCATGTTTTCAGGTTCAGGGCCCTAGACAGTAAGTATTTATAATACAGTATACAACATCAACATTCATTTTTGTAACACCTTTAACTTTCCTGGTATTAAAGAGACTGTCTTGTACAATATTTGTTTCAGTGTAACGATGTCCTTAGATATAGAGGAGTGAGAAAAAAATTATGATCAACATGAAAAGTGCAATATTACAGCATGTCATCTTTGGGGATCACCAAGTCCAGCATGAGACTTGCTAGAAAACACCTCTAATCTAGTTGTGCTACTGAAATAACTATCAAAGAAACATGACACTTTGAACATTTTGTGCTGAAGAAAAGAAAAGTTACATTGAATTTTTAAAAAGAAAACAGGCATCAGTGGTTACACAGGCCTGTGACTAATAGATGTCCTAACTGATGGCCAAGGAAAGATCAATCATATTTTAATAGTTAACTTATGAAATATTTAGAGAAAATATGCCCAATATAGTACCATGTAGCATATTAATTTAAACTGTCATATTGAAATAACAACTTTTTTGGTATACTGTAATGATCTCAAACTAATATATGAACACCTCTTGCAGATGGACTATATACTACAGAGGCCTTCAAAAGCAGTTCAAATCCTAATATTTAAAGGGCCATTGTTAATTTAAAAATAACAGCTGGTCATATTCAAGCCTTGGCCTTTGTTACAGTCTCTAGACTTCAGGGGCAAGGAGACCTCAATGTCCTCATTCAGAAGTACCTGAGTTTAGAAAGGGTTGGGGTGAAAGAAGAAAGAGACAGAAAGGGTCTGGCACTGACCTTCACATTTTCATGAAACTCCAGAAATTCTAGTTTTGGGGGTCAGTTTGTTCTGTTTTTATTTTAATAAAGTTTTAACTCTTTCGGCCATTCTTTATACATGCATGTGTGTTTACAACCTCCATTCAAGCTTACCCACAGCAGTTCTGCTATTTGTAATTGCTTGAAAACGTGGATAGCACAAGGTCAGTCTTTCTTTCTTTAAGCCAGCCAGAGCATTTTTTATAAATGTAATTTTAATGAAGTGCAAAGCTACAGATGTTGCAAAAACATATTCTTTAAAAAATTTCCTTGACAGCATGCCTCAGACTCCCTTCCCAGCAGAACGATAACTCTTCCTTGCCAACAAAGCCATTCTAATTTTATCTGACTGTATTTCTGCCATTCCCAGTTGGAAAATTGTAGAGGATGTTGGCAAAAAAATAATCCAACTAAACTCACTCTGTCTGCACCTCTTGTTGTTAGGTTATGCGAAAATTTAAACTCTACCCTCATGGGTTTAGATTGTGTATTATTTGCAGATAATAGCAACAAACCATACCTATATGCCTTATGTAAACATAGCATTATATCAGTAATACATTTTGTTCCTTTCTCAGAATGGTAGTTGACAGTAAGAGTACAGTACTTGTAACTATATAGTCTCTAGCTGTCTGTAGGTGTACTTTTAATGTTAATGTCTTTCTATGTAGATGCAAGAATTAAAAGCCTGAGTATAAACATAATAAATATATTTTGTGGTGGGCATCAACCACTTAATGCAGAGACTTGGAGTAATGGTTTAACTGAGCACAAGGCTTTTACACCCTCCATCTTTCTAAGTACCCATCCATCTGCCCAGCTGTCTGAGGGCTTGTCTAACTTGAACATTTAGTTTGTGGCAAGCTGAGCTGTGAATCTACTTCGCATTAGCCTGCCATAGATTGACTGACTGTGGACCCCGCTCATGTGCATTAACAATTTGTTAATGATTTTTGATCTAGTCCCCTTTGAAATGGGACTAAATCAAGGCACATTAACAAACTATTCATGCTATCAGCAGGGTCCACACAGACAGTTAGTCTGCAACAGGCTAATTCTGGGATAGATTCACACTCTAGCTTGCTACAAACTGAATGTTTGTGTATGTAAGCCCTGAGGGTTTTCAGTAGTTCCCTACCATAAGGTCCTATTCCTGCAAATGGATCCATCTGACCTAGGTGGATACTTTGTACCAGCATGGACATCCATTGGCCTCAAAGGGGGTCTGTGCTGGCACAAGAGTCAACTCTTGCAGATCTAATTGCAGACTCAGGGCTTAAGTTCTCTCCATGCAACTCCTGACCAACTCCTTTAACAATGACATTCACAGCCCAAACGCTATGGACAGACAAAGGTAGACCTCCAAAGTAACTGTTTCTATACTCTTAAGAAATCTAGTGTGTATCATATTAATTTTATTTTCCATCTCTGTGTCTTACAGTATGAGAGCCCCAGGAACATTGCTAAATATGCCATTATCACAAGCAGCAGTGAGATAATTGAGATAAAACCTTTTGGTCAAAGGGACTAGATTTCCCTATAATTCACCTGTCTAGAGTGCAAAGAAACTTGCTTAAAAGATCTGTTTCATCTTGTGACGTTTAACCCTCACCAAAGAGCGTGGAGGAAGTAAATGTTTCACATAATAAATAAATTCATACTGTACATAGTACCTCCTGTATCATGTTGAATTTCCTCAGTTTGGGGAAAGAAGACTCTGATTACACCTGTGTTGATATAAATCAGAGGTAAGTTCCGAGATGTTAGAGTGTGAGTCCTCATAGGTTGGCCAGGTGATTTGCTTTTCTCTTTTTGATTCCTTGGCAGCCTTGCTTGAAATATACTTGCAATTGCATTAAGCAAAGGGAAACATAGGACAACATCAAATGCCTGAGCAGAAAGAAGGATCTCATGAAGAAAATGAGGAGACCCATCATTGAGACCTTCAGATAACTTATGGAAAGTTCTTCGTTCGTTTCTTGATATCAACTTGTGCCGGACATTTTTTGTTACAGCCTTTGTATAAGTGAGAGAGAGAAATCCATGTTGTTGGTGTGAGCCATCTAAAAGTTTTGCAGTTGTCTGTTCCAGGAAAAAGAAATAATAATGAAAACTGCAGTAAAGAGAACAGGTTAAACATCTTAAACAGAGAATAATATTATTTCTTTATTAGCTCATCTTTTCAGGGTTTTTTTTTTTTTGGGGGGGGGGGGGGAACAGGGGCTTCTTACTTTCTCCAAACAACAAAAGAAAAGGCTTATTTAAATTTTTAGAAGGGCCATCTACCTCACAGTATGACCAAACGTTATCACAGCACAGCTCAATGTAAGCTGGAACTGCTGAATATTTTAGTGACACTAAACATTCATTTTTTTCTGTTCATCTGTGCTGTACATAAACCATTGAACACAGCCTGGTAGCTTAATATCCCTCAAATACTACTACCCAAAATATTTCTTGCACTTCAGAAAGTCAAAATTTACCAAAAAATATTTATTAAAAAATTGTGCATAAGATTAGAATTATCGATATTCCATTACCCCTTCTTCATTTTAGAGAGTTTATTATCGCTTTCATTCCCTCTGTGGGCCCAACCATCACTCTGTACCAGCGATGGCAAGATAACTTTATACTTCAAATTTCTTCTGCAGAACACCCGTAATACTAACTACCACACCCTATACACTAAATAATTCATCTCAATACTAAAAAAAACCTTTCAAAACTTATTACATTATTCTTCAGAAATTTGCAAGATTTCTTTACACAGAGGGAAAGATTTTCTAAGGCACATTTGGAAGTTAGATGCCTAACTCCCATTGGCTGTCAGAGTGTATTAGGCTCCTGACATCTGTACCTTTGAAAAATCTCCTCCAGTATCTAGATTAAACATTTATTTCTGACTGAAAATTGACCTTGAGTGAGCTACTGCAAAAGTTGAGAATTTTAAAATAAACTAATAAAACAAATTAAATAATTTTAACAATAAAGGAAAGCAAATAAAATCAAATAGGTTTTGACATAATATTATATATCATTATGATAATAGTGTTTAATCACTCAAGCATAAGTATAGCAACTGCATTTTGTAAACACAGTAGATGCTTCTTTCAACATTTTCAGATTTTATTTATTCAGAATCAATTATTAATGTATTTAAAATTTTTATAAATGTAAGTACTAACTTCTTACATAAATATAATTAGTATTTGTAATGCTGAGAAGCTGAAAGATCATATGATTAAGTGAATTGTAACCAATTAGTAAGTTAGCTTTCACTCTTATTAGAACAAATTTGAACAACTAGAATAAGTAAAAGAATGATGGACATATTCATGACAGAAAATAAATCAAATGGAACAGAACTTCCACTAACACAGAAATATTTCATATAATCTGTCATACCACTAAAGATAAAGGGTCCGTGCTGTAACCTGCTCAGGTGTCTACTCCCATTAACTTCAAAAAATACAATCATACAATGATTGTATTTTTATTAATTTTTAAAATTTTTCATTTCTGTGAATATTAGAGACTGAATACATAAGGCTTGTCTACATCAGGAAAAAGCCCACACTAGCTACTCTGTTCTAACTCCCCTCGTGGACATTTGTACAGCACACTAAGAGTATCTTTGTGCATATTGGCTTAATACACTTCAGAAGCGTACTAAGCAAAACTGCCTGAAAGCACTCTTAGGCTACGATTACACTTATGGCGGCATGCAGAGTACAAATATTGCATGACCTCCCAGCACAGGTATAAATTTCAGTGTGGATGGTGAAGCACTGCTTAGGTGAGTAAGGACACACCAGAACCTTAAGGTATGTACCCTACGTGGCTTTCCACATGCCCAAGCAGTGCCTCCCATCTCTATACTGCTATTTTTAGCAGTGTACTGTCCCACTGCCAGAACCTTTTCCTGCTGCCTCCCTCCTGCCAGAGCCTTTCCCTGCTCTGTGTAGCTACGCACTGCAGTGTGAATGCAACCTGCTTTTTACTGAGAAGTGTCACTACATGTACCCTAAACACCACCAAAAGTGTAGACATGTGTAGTGCGCAGTAAGGCACCCCAATACTTCTGGGTTTTGTGGGTCTGTCCGCTTTAACCCACAAAATCCCTGTCCTGGTTGAAGCAGCTTCTATCCCACAGGGCTCTCCGGGCTCAGCTCCCTGCTCCAGGAGTTACGACTGGGCCCCTGGCATCGCAGTATTGCTCAGGTTTGGCCTGGCCCCCCTCATGGTGGTGAGGCCAGGCCAAATTTGTGTGAGCCTGTGCGACAAGTTACAACATCACTTACTCAAATTTGGCCTGGCCACCTCAGCTTCAGGGGAGTAGGGCCAAACCTGAGCAGCACTGCGACCCCATGTACCAGGAGCCAGGTAGCAATGCTCGAAGTAGGGAGCCTAGCCAAGCCTAACAGGCATCCAGGTTAGCACATTTTGGCCCTTTATGCTTTTTTTGGTATTATTTCTAGGCCACTTTAAGTTTTGTGCTTGCTCATGACTATTAATCCAATAGGAAAAAGGTCATGCAAGAGAAACAGTTAAGTAACTTGTATTACTTGCTGGCTGAGACTACTGTAATGTTCTGAGACTTTCAAGGAATTGTGACCATATGAACGGTTTTCTGTAATTATTGTATATATTGTAAATAATATATGTGAATAAATTAGTTTAAGGCATAGCTCAGTTACATAAAGTAATTAAAGGCACTGAGAATATCATTACAGCCACCACAAACAAGATACAATATACAATAGTGGCTTTTGCGCACACATTTGGGCCTCAATCCAGCAAACACTTCCATACATGCTTATCTTTAAAGTATTTGAGCAGTCCCACTGATTTCAATGGGACTACTCACATGCCTAGGCTTACGCATGTGCTTAAGTACATCGTGCGATCAGGATCTTAGTTACTTTAAATGAGGCATTCTAGCTTTGCCACTTTACCAAATAGCAGTGGTGTAGATTTCAGAGGAAACAAAAGACACTGCTTCCCAGGCCCAAACAAAGGAATTTGACAATTGTTGCCAGAGAACAAAAAGGTAGTAAAACAAGATAATAAATATATTCAGTACAGAGACAATATAAATGACAAATAATGGGAAGAAACTAATGACATTTGAGATATTTTTTCTCCTACTTGTGTTTGTTAATGGAAGTTCTGTACTATAAGTTTTAAAAGGATTTCTTACAGGAGGAAAGAAGCCAGAGAAATTACTGAAAGGGTCCTGCTTGCTGACGGGTCGAACCAACAAGGTACGTCTGTTCAGCTTGTCAGTACAGGAAAGGAATACACCTCCGTATTGCCCCAGAGACCAACAGTCTTCCCCAAGGCTTGAGGTGATGCACAGAGAAGAGGAAAAAGACAAAAACAAAACAAAACAAAACAAAAGCCATAAGCCAAAAAAATGTAGAATTTTAAATTATGCTGAAATTTGCATAGCTCTGCACAGCTGTGAGACATAGCATGTGTCACACACACCTTCTGAAATGCCCAAATTCAAGGAAATCAAAAGAAAAACTGGTGTGAAAAATATAAATTTGAAAAACTGTAATTTATGGGAAAGGACAACCCAATCAAGAGGTCATGGAATTAAAACCTAATAGAATTCTGCACACAAAACAGACTTATCACTTGATTTTCTCGGAATTAAAAATTCAGCAAAAAGCTTTATTAGCATGGAAGAGGATGATTACAAGAACAAAAAAATTGAGAAAGGAAAACAGTATCCAATTACATTTCAAATTTAGAGTACTTGTTCATAAGCACAAAATTGGTTATGAAGTGGGAAAATTATGTTTTGTATTATAATTCTTGCAATCATTCTTCTGAACATGTCTGAGAACAAAGAAAAATTATATTGTTTAAGTTTTAGAACAGAGTTATTTTGTTAAGCATCTTATTCCACTACAAAAATCTCACCACAAGTTTTTCTTTGCATTGTAGAAATATTCCTTCAGAATGTCCTGATTGCCAGCCTTCCCCTGGCCTGGAAAACAGAATGTTCACCTTATCTGTTCTCTGCATTTGGTTTGAGTCCACAAAATTTAGTCATATATAGAGTGTACTTTGAACAGTTTATGAATTGAAACTAGATTTGACAATGCAATTATGTTAAGTGGAGTAACTTAATAACCTGATAAAACTTAAGCAAAGAAAAAAACACTACTAAGTTGGAAGGAAGCTCTGGAGAGTTTGAAGCTTCAGACTATTCAGAACAAAGAACCTCTCAAGCCTTTCACAGAACCTGTGGAAAAAGTAACTTGTTAATAGTATGAGGGCTTGGTGTATGCTGTTATATCTAAAAGCATCATGGTATAAACTGCAACAGAAGTTTCTAGAAATAAAATGTAAGGTTTGATTAATAATTGTTACAATACATTCAAACAAATATATATTTCTAATTCAGAGAAAAGAAAGAAAATTCAGAATGGATCTACTTTTCATACACACTCTGTAGTGTTTGTTCATTGTACTAAGTCTCAAATGAATTGATAACTGAATTAAGGACAGAATGAGAGGTTTACACTGAATTTCCTTCCGATTGTTCTCATGGGAGACTTTCAAAAATGCCTACGGGATTTAGGAGTACAAGTCTCTCTGTAAGTCAGTAGGACTTGTGCTCCTAAATCCCTTAGGCACTTTTGAAACATCTCACCCTAATAACAAATTTTTAAATATTTTAATGGATTATTTGTTGATTCTTCTCCCAGGGAAAGACACTAGAGAATTGTCCCATTTTCTCTTAATTACCATCTCCCACATACCTCCACAGATTCTGCTTCATGACAACTCACCATTCAGCTGATGAAGACTACATGTGTCTCCCTCAGAGCTTGTCAAAGCTACTCTACTTATTAGACTAGCACCTGCTACAATGGTAATGAACTCAGTTCCCTGCATTACAGTGCAGCTACTCCACAACAACAAAAACATCTCTTTTATTAGAAATTTCCTTCTGATGTCTTAAAAATAAACAACTTATCAAGCAGGAGACATAAAAAAACTAGACATTTACTATTTGGTAGAGTAAAACTAATCACAGTACAGTATTTGAGGTATTTTCCATTGTAAGCATTTGGACAACTCATTTAGTTCAACAAATACCAATTTTTAATGGTGCCACCCACACACAAAATGTATTTCTCCCAAAAGACTGAAATGGCTTATGTATACCTTGCTTGCAAGCAAGTCTAATTCTGGGAAATTCTGATTATCGGTGTTTACTGTTTAAAAAAAAGTATAGTTATGGCTTATTTCACTATATTCCACAATGATTTTTTAATTATAAGTCAAATGATAATTCTGTCAATGAAAAAACTGCTTTCTTTTTTCAGAATGGAATTAATCTAGCATGACTTCCAGGAATTACCTGTTTCTGTAGTGGTCAATGTTGAAGCTCTCTATTTTACATTTGACTTTGGTGTATACATCTTGCACATCTACTGAGGCGCTGAGATCTTCTAATTCACTGACAACACAAATTTCTGCAATAACCAGTGATAATTAAAATTAACATCTGTGAATTACAATCTCTAAGCTAGTGTTATAAATAAAACACTGTTCATACACTAGAAACGTGCCTGGGTCACCACAATTTGTATTTGGATCTCTAATTCCCACCCTGCAAAGTTCAGGGCTTTTCACGTAGTGAATTTTTGTTCAAACATCTCATAGACAGAAGCCAGTCACAAAACACAGATCCAGATCCAGAATCCAAATCTCTCTTAAAAATGCTGAGACTGTTTTGGTTTGGGCTCAACTCTGCTGTAAAGCATACAACAGAAAGATAAAATGTCAAAAGAACTCAGAATGGAAAAATACCAATTAATCCGATGCTACAGTGATGAATTCAGTATAAAAACCTGGATAGATTAGATAATTTGAGGCAGACCAGAGTTTAGCAGCTGTCAAAGATGTTTTGCAATCTGAATAGCCACTTCCAATGACTACAAGATGGATAACATCTCTTACCAAATCCTCCACATTTTGCTTAAATAGAAGTCAGCTATGAAATACGAATAGTTTTCTCAGAGCAACATGTCTTTCCTAGTTGTGATAATGGTGCTCCACTTAAACTGTTACAAAGATCAAGTTAATATTTGTCACTTTAGGTGTCCATTAGATATAACAGTTCGGTGGAAAAATAGCATGTGACCATGTAATTAAAGATTATCATAAGACACATGCGCAAAACTGGGTGAATTAAGGCTGCACAGGTAACTTTAATTTTGGGATTTCCTAATTGTTGAGTGCTTGACTTTGTAACCAACTTTAAAGTTCTTTTAACATTGTTTCTGTGTGTAATTATTTATATGCACAATAAATATACATGGCTTTTTACATCTAACATTTGCAGGATAGGAATTTACAATCTAAGATCCACGAGAAGAGAGACAAATATGACTAATAAATACAATAACTCCTCCTCACTTACTGCTAAATAGACTCCTCAGATTATGTAATAAAAATGGGCAAATGACATTAAAAAGGGACAGAAATTAGACTGAGACTCTGATTCTTATTAAAACATAAAAGCAACGTTAATGTTTACAAAGTAGAGTTGAGAAATTAAACCTGAGACAGTTGGTGTCAAATTTTTAAGTCATTTTTGTGCCTTGCTTGCTGTCACTGTATTTTCCAAATGGACAGCATCACAGTAAGTCACTGAAAGTAGTGATGGGTTATTTTACTTCTCAACTTCAGAAAAGAATAGCACATTATTAAGTAAAGAGTGCTTCCAGATTTCAGTATGTTACTGCACAATTATGGTTATTAAATGAATCTAGAAAAATGTACTGTTTTGAACTACTGTATTGAAACAACAGTACATCTTCCCTTCAAAATTTAGGGGAAAAAATGAATACAGGATTTTTGTTCCATACATTTTGACTTGAAAATCAATTAAAAAGAATCAGGGCCATTTACTGCGCTTGATCCATGTGAACTGCTAATATTGACATCAATGGCAATTCTGTGGACACAGAGTAGTATACAGCTTTCTCTATAGCCTAAGCCCTGGTCTACACTGGGGTGGGAGAGTGGTGGCGGGAATTGATCTAAATTATGCAACTTCAGCTACTTGAATAACATAGCTGAAGTCGACGTACTTAGATCGACTTACCGTTGTGTCTTCACCGCGGTGAGTCGACTGCTGCCACTCCCCCGTTAACTCCGCCTGTGCCTCTCGCAGCGGTGGAGTACAAGAGTCGATTTATTGCATCTAGACTAGATGCGATAAATTGATCCCTGCTGGATCAATTGCTGCCCGCCAATCTGGCGGGTAGTGTAGACATACCCTTATATACCATTAAACAGGCTAGATCGGGGTGGGCAAACTTCTTGGTCTAAGGGCCACATGTAGGTATGGAAATTGTATGGTGGGCCATGAATGCTCACGAAATTGGGGGTTGGAGGGCGAGAGGGCTCCAGCTGGAGGTGGGGGCTCTGGGGTGGAGTTGGGGGTGCAGGAGGGTGTTCCAGGCTGGGACAAACGGCGGGAGGGGTATCATGCTGGGGCAGGGGGTTGGCATGGAAGAGGTTCAGGGGGGCAGGCTCTGGGCAGCGCTTACCTCAAGCAGCTCCCAGAAACAGCGGCACGTCCCCCATCCGGCTCCTATACGGAGGTGGGACCAGGTGGCTCTGCGCGCTGCCCTGTCTGCAGGCACCGCCTCTTCAGCTCCCACTGGCTGCAGTTCCCAGCCCATGGGAGTTGCAGGGGCAATGGTTGGGGCGAGGGCAGCATGCGGAGCCCTCTGGCTGCCCCTACATGTAGGAGCCGGAGTGGGGACATGCCCTTGCTTCTGGGAGCTGTGTGGAGTGGGGCAAGACCCCAACCCCACTCCCCGGCTGGAGCACCAGAGCGGGACAAGCCCCAGACCCTGCTTCCTGGCAGGAGCTCGAGGGCCGGATTAAAACGTCTGGATGGCCAGATGTGTCCCCCAGGCCGTAGTCTGCCCACCACTGGGCTTGAGATACTCAAATTAAACAACAGCACAAAAGACACTTGATTTAGAGATGCAAGAGCATGACTGAGAGCTAGGAATTCTTGAGCAATAATCCCAGCTCTGGCAGAAACAATATTTTTAGGGCTTGGACAAGTCAGCTAACCTCTTTGCTCTGGTATCTTCATTTATAAAAAGTGTACATAATAATACTTACCTAACAACCATCAGGGTGATGGGGGTAATTTAGATAATATCAGTTGAAAATGCTTTTCATTTTCGAAGTGTATTACAAGTGCCAAGTTGTTTTTATCATCATCATCATCATGTCTACTGAATTTTCAGATTTGTTTCCTGTTAAGTTTCTGCTGTCAAATGTTCTGCTACATTTCTTTGTAAATTAACTTTAATCAGATAGATTAATTTCTTCATTTTCTAAAACAGGGCGCCAGTACATTTTGTTAACAAGGATGTCAAGTGTGCATCCTAAGAAAAATATGTACTTAAATTCATACAATAACAAGTGATTGACAAAATCTACCTGATGAGTTATTTATAAATCTTATTAGTACAAAAGTTATATTTTCCAAATAAAAAAGTTAGTAAGAAAAGTGAATTGTGTACCACCTACCATTAAATCATATTTCTATTTTCAACATAAAGTAAACTGAAACAAATTAAATTCCTTCTTATTTTTAAAATATTATAGATATTGTGTTAAATTTATGTCTGTGATGCATGGCTAGAAACGGTTAAACATTCTGCAAAATAAATAACCCTCAAAAGACATGTGGGGAGATGATGTTTGTGGTTTTGTGTATTTACATATGAGTGAGTAGGGTGGACAATGTAATCAACAGTCTCTGTCTATGCTGTATTCTTATAGTTCAGAGATCAAAAGAACATTCTAGCATTTAAACGAATTGTAAACACAGGATATCTTGGTATTCATCTCTCCTTGAAATGTACTGTGAATAGTGGAGGAACACGCAAATTGCCTTATGTTAATTCTATAGCTAAGTATCAGTGATGGACCATCTTCAAAGTCATCCTAATTACCTTTTGTTCCCTGAGGAAATCCCAACTTGTCAAAGAGGACATGAAATTGTATAAAAGATCTTTGGGCCCTGATTCTGTCATCTCAGATCTGCTCAGGCTTCATCAAGGTAAGTCTGAGTTGCAAGACTGAGGTCCCAGTTATGCTGATACGCCCTGAATATGATATTTGGACATTGGACTATAACTGATGAACTATTCTGAAAGAACTCTTTGCAGCTACGAAGCTCAGCATCTCTGCTATGAATGTGCACCTAAATGAACTGAACTCATGTCTGTATGTATACTGCTCTTTTAACTATATTCTCTCTCTGTTGTTTTTTAATAAATTTAGTTTAGTTAATAAGAATTGGCTGTAGTGTGTATTTGGGTAAGATCTGAAACATTCACGAACCTGGGAGATAATGTGTCTGATCCTTTGCGATTGGTAGAACCTTTTCTTTTATATGATAAAATAAGATTTACAGAAATGTTCATCATATTTCATGTGGGTTCCCGGATGGAGGCCTGAGGTTGGATCACTTTAAGGGAACTGTGTGGTTTGGACTTCTGAGTAACCAGTAAGGTAACAAAGAAGCTGTTTTACGCTGTCTTGGTAAATCTAAGTGGAATAGCCACCAGTTTTATGGGGATTTGTCTTCCCCATTCTTTGCAGTTCACCATAATTGACTGATCTTAGCTGGCCCTCACTGGGACCCCAGTCACAATGTCATTTAAAAATTGTGTTGATTTTTAAATGTTGATAGAAAAATGCAAAATTGTATTTAGTGGCATACAGTTGGGCACATACCATCACCAGAAAAACTTACTAAAATGTGCACACTGCTGATGCACAAACTTTTGTCCTTTATCATTTAAAATGACTAACAAACTTTTAATTCAGATTTAGTATAGTCCTATTTCTTTTGAGGATGAGCCATGTGCCAAATTAAATTTTAACAGCCACCTGTTTCTGAAGTCTCTGAGTGGGAAAAACAAGAGAATAACTTCATATGAGGAAAAAATATACTGTTTTTCATGCTTGCATAACTCCAAAGAAGTGAACAAATTGTCTTCAAACTTAAAAATCACTTTGTGATCTAAGACTAAGATGCAAAATTGCCTTTGCAATGCTCCTAATCTCTGCCAATCCAGGTGCAAAGGACAATGCTGAAGTCTGATCCCATGCATGACAGCATATTGCAGTATGCTAAAACACTGGACAAACACGTGCATCTTTTTTATAACTATCAGAGTTTTCATTTCATGAATACTTGCTTTAAATAGCAATTGGTTTTATCTTAAAATAACTACACACTTAAAGTACTAAATTAAAATAGATAATTCTATGTACCATACCTGTGCCTTTACTTCCAGGATCTGGTGCAAACAGCTTTATAGTAATTTTTGGCAACATCCATTGCATCCACAAGCTAACACGTCCACTTGATATTCCAATGTTACTTGTTGTTTGTTCCAAGGTAATAGAGTCTGAGAATGGAGAATCATCACCACCTTGTACAGAATCAGCCTAGAAAAAAGAGAAATACTAACTGAAAAGGCGCAGTGACCACCCAGATTATGTAATAATTTAGAAATATCTCACATGACTGTCTTAAAATACTATAACAGGTCATATCCATATACTGTATATAATATGCTTATATACTGATCGTTTCAGTGTGGCACTAAATTAGTATTGCGTCACTCTACTGAGTAGCACAGTTAATAAACAATAACACCTGTGCTCCTAGCGCTTACACAATAAGAATTATCTTCAGAGAAATATATGCTTACTTCATTAACCAGTACTATTCAATTAGTTAGCAACACTATAAGAAACATGGTCAAATCTACACAACTTCATACAATATGATGGATTTTTTTCAAGACAAAATATCAGTTAATTTTTAAAAAAATATTTACTTTTTAAAATGCAAAAGCACCACAGAATATGGAAGCATTGGTAACAACTCCATAATTAAGGGTGCATTGAGATTTGCTCTTAACAGAGAATTGATATTTCTGTCTTTCATCTCTTTGGACTGAAATTAGTCTCTAAATTTGGGTCAATAATTCTCCACAGGACAACTGAATTTTCTATGTATTTTCTGGACGAAGTCTTCGTTAAATTTGCAAGGGGAAAATTATACATAAGACACCCTCTCCTTTTGAATTTTTCTATTTTCATCACCCCTCTGAAGGTTCTTCTAGCTGAACTACTATGGACTGCCAAACTTCACACACACACATTCTGATAATGTCTTGGACATAAGCCATTTTTGAACATTCAAAATTAGACACATAAAAGTTAGTCCCCCTATTCAGGGAAACCTAATGGAGTTTTGCCCAGATTATATGATGAAACTGTTAAGTTCTAGCATTTGCTTCCATTTTACAAACTCTGCTAGCCTGCCTCATTACCTCTTCTCTTCACAAAAACCCTGGTGGATCAGGGCTGGCCAACAGGGAGCTCTGGGGTGGATGTGGAAAAGATAGTGTATTTGTGCATAATAGAGGGTGAAATCTGGTCTTTATGAAGGGAAGAGAGGTTTGATTAGGTCTATGAGGCAGTAGAGGAAGAAGAGATGTGAGAGTGGGGCTGTCCTTTGCAGTGGGGGCTGAAGGAGTGGATCCCAATATGTATGCACATGCAGATGGAGCTCCCCCATTGCATTTCTGTCTGCTGCCATGAGGCAGCCAAGGCAGCATTGCCTTGGGCATCTATGGTTCCTCACACTGCCATAAAAGATGTACTGGGAGACTCACGGAAGCAGAACCATGAGTAACTTGAATATATCAGTATTTTTGCACTGCTGCCATGGGGAAGACCACATAGCTGGTCAGAGTGGCAGACACAGTGACATTTGTGGACAATGTCAGCAAATGTGTCCAACTGACATGACCAATCTATAGATTAAGACCGTTGCACTCTGGACTTTTATCCTGGAACTTTTAGAAAAGCCAAAAATACTTAACTCAAAGTTATGCTAAAGAGAAAACAATTAATGTGGAGAACCTTGTTTTGAGGACTGTTGATAACTTCTGAGACTGTGTTCAAAGATGATTTGTTTACAATAGTGGTTCTCAAACTTTTGTACTGGTGACCCCTTTCACATAGCAAACCTCAGAGTGCAACCCCCCCCTTATAAATTAAAAACACTTTTAAATATATTTAACACCATTATAAATTATGGAGGCAAAGTGGTGTTTGGGGTGGAGGCTGACAGGTCATGACCCCCCATGTAATAACCTCATGACCCCCTGAGGGGTCCCAACCCCGAATTTGAGAACCCCTGGTTTACAAGATAAGATTGTTTGGGTTAAAACACTACTGGAAATAAATGCCATAACAAACTGGGTAGCTTTCCATGGACTATACAGTTATAAAAATTGCATGTATTTCCTCAGCTTGTGGTTGATTTTATTTCACTGGAGTTTCAATGCCTATTCTCTCCTTTGCTTTTCTTAAAATTTTTTTTTTAAGCTGTGGGTTTAATCGGTACAAAACTTATTGGATGTCAGGCCATGTGTTTTTTTAGGTCTAACAACATCCCTTAATGTCTTTGCCTGCTTGGCTGATGCTTTCTTAGCTGGTTCCTGCCAACAAGAAAGAAGAGGAAATTTCAACCAACAAACTAGACCTCACCTCTGATCACCTTCCAGCCTTATCTTCAATGGAGCATGGGACTTTGTCTGCCTAAGGAAATATTCAGCTTCAACTAACATCACAAAAATCCATCCATATCTGACAGTACAAGAGCCTATTCCCCCCCCCCAGCCTTTTCCTTCCTCTTCTCTGGTTGCCGCCCTATTAATATTTCCATCACTCATGAAGAAAACTTGTTACCTGCAATATTCTTGCACATTTAAGTGATTTCATTTGTCTTTTTGTAACATGTATATATAATGTCTGGCACAATATGGGATCCTTGACTGTGGCTTCTAGAATCTACAACAGTACAAACAGATAACACTAACAACCATGTGTGATTATGAAGGAGTTAAAGCCTTAAAGCATTGGACAGACCACTAACAGTTTTATTACTGTGGAAGGGTGCACACACTATCTAATTAACTCATAACCAGCACTACTTTGATGGTTATGGAGGACAGAAGTGTTAAGTAAGAGTTTTCTCCTTTTTCTTCCCCATGGCATGGGTTATATCTCCCTAATATGAAACAAAGGCAGTAAGAATATACTTGTTTTGTTTTGTATTTGCTCCTCAAAATGCTGGCTGAGAGCATAACGAGTTTCTTGTTTGGTCTGTCCTTATGATAAAAGTGCTCACCTCTGGGAAGTATTTATCTTCTGTTGCATCAGCAAACTCTGTTCCTTCCCTAAAACTGTAACGGCTTGACAGACAAGGGCACAAAGATGCGTGCTCTCTGAGAAAGAGCAAAACAAATGAAAGCCACACTGAAAAACCTGTTTGGATGATGGTTGATCAGACAGAGGGGAGCTTCTGTTCTAGACTGACCCATACTATTTCCCCCTTCTATATGGAGCATAGGACATAGGCCAAGAACCTACTCTCTCCCTATGAGATTTTGGAGGAGTATCCTAATATTCACGTGCTCCACTAAAATCAATTCCTAGATTCAGACAGGAGTGTTGCTTCTCCAAACAGCAGTTCTCATGAGCCTCAGACTAATCCCCCTGTTCTTTTCCTTACTTCTATACCCCTCTCCACACGAGGGACCTGCCCCTCTTGATCCACCAGTTTGGAAACCTGACTAAGAGGAAAAGCTTTTTGCAAACTTGCTTGAAAAATCCATTGCCATTAATTTTAACACGTGAAAGTGCAGAGACTTCCATTTCAAAATGCATTGTAAAATCTCAGCTAGATGCAGATGTAACCAGACAGCACAGAAAATAGTGGGACAAATCTTTCTCTTCCCAGTTGTGTGTGTGTCTGCATGTTTGCTGCTGTTGTTTTTTAACAAGCATCAAGTTCTCACTGTGAACAAGAGATAGCTGTCAGTTTTGCCAGTGAATCTGAGACCAAAACAGACACAGTGTTTCCAATTCTTGCAATATTTGGTGCTTTTCTTAAGGCCTCAGCTTCTGAAGTCAACTGATCATATAAGATACTCAGAGCTGTCATTAAAATAAAGTTAGTTTCCAACTTTTATGGTGTCACAGGCTGTCCCTTCACCTACCCTGTGAGTAGCTGCCTAGCCTGTTCTTGTGGTCTCTTAGCCACAAACACATGCAGACTGTTTCCCTTTCACCATATGTGCTTTTTAATTTTCAGTTTCAAAGCATAACAGATGGAATCACAGGTATATAGCAGGACGAATATGTTCACACAGCTTTCTCTCCTAACCACAGTTCACTCTCTGAGCCCTTCTCTTTACTTCTCAATTCTTCACCAATATATCCTCCCAACCACAGAGCCAATTCCTTCATTAATCCAGCAATTGCCACACAAGTCTCTGTAATCCCCAACAGAAACTGGTTAATGGACTTCAATTTAGTCTGCAGTCTTCCCAGTGCTGCAGCAACCTCAGTCACCAGGGTGCTACAAATAGCACCCTGTCTCATATGGTTGTGGAGAAAGGTTTGAAAATGTGACTTACGTGTATTTTAAAGGCAGAAAAACCAAAAGGGAAATTAAAAGAACCACAATTTTTTGACAGGTTTCAGAGTAGCAGCCGTGTTAGTCTGTATTTGCAAAAAGAAAAGGAGTACTTGTGGCACTTCAGAGACTAACACATTTATTTGAGCATAAGCTTTCATGGGCTACAGCTCACTTCATCAGATGCATTCAGTGGAAAATACAGTGGTTGACAAGAACGTCTGCGGAACAGTGCCCCTACTCTACTTGCACTACATTAATGACATCTTCATCCCACCATCAACCTCAGCCTGGACCAGTCCACACAAGAGATCCACTTCCTGGACACTATGGTGCTAATAAGTGATGGTCACATAAACACCACCCTATACTGGAAACCTACTGACCGCTATTCCTACCTACATGCCTCCAGCTTTCATCCAGACCACACCACACGATCCATTGTCTAGAGCCAAGCTCCACGATACAACCGCATTAGCTCCCACCCCTCAGACAGAGACAAACACCTACAAGATCTCTATCAAGCATTCTTACAACTACAATACCCACCTGCTGAAGTGAAGAAACAGATTGACAAAGCCAGTAGAGTACCCAGAAGTCACCTACTACAGGACAGGGCCAAAGAAAATAACAGAACGTCACTAGCCATCACCTTCAGCTGCCAGCTAAAACCTCTCCAATGCATCATCAAGGATCTACAACCTATCCTGAAGGATGACCCATCACTCTCACAGATCTTGGGAGACAGGCCAGTCCTTGCTTACAGACAGCCCCCAACCTGAAGCAAATACTCACCAGCAACCACACACCACACAACAGAACCACTAACCCAGGAACCTATCCTTGCAACAAAGCCCGTTGCCAACTGTGTCCACATATCTATTCAGGGGACACCATCATAGGGCCTAATCACATCAGCCACACTATCAGAGGCTCGTTCACCTGCACATCTACCAGTGTGATATATGCCATCATGTGCCAGCAATGCCCCTCGGCCATGTACATTGGTCAAACTGGACAGTCTCTACGTAAAAGAATAAATGGACACAAATCAGACGTCAAGAATTATAACATTCAAAAACCAGTCGGAGAACACTTCAATCTCTTTGGTCACTCGATTACAGACCTAAAAGTTGCAATTCTTCAACAAAAAAACTTCAAAAACAGACTCCAATGAGAGACTGCTGAATTGGAATTAATTTGCAAACTGAATACAATTAATTTAGGCTTGAATAAAGACTAGGAGTGGATGTGTCATTACAGAAAACTATTAAAACTATTTTCCCATGTTTATTTCCCCCCGGCCCCCCACTGTTCCTCAGACATTCTTGTCAGCTGCTGGAAATGGCCCACTTTGATTATCACTACAAAAGATTTTCCCACCCACCGCTCTCCTGCTGGTAATAGTGCACCTTAAGTGACAGGTTTCAGAGTAGCAGCCGTGTTAGTTCTTTTCTTTTCACCTTAAGTGATCACTCTCATTACAGTGTGTATGGTAACACCCATTGTTTCATGTTCTCTATCTATATAAATCTCCCCACTGTATTTTCCACTGAATGCATCCGATGAAGTGAGCTGTAGCTCACGAAAGCTTATGCTCAAATAAATTTGTTAGTCTCTAAGGTGCCACAAGTACCCCTTTTCTTTTTACAATTTTTTTGTAATCTCATGATGTTTTTGGGCCTACCTCATTATTTTTAAATGCTTGATGCTGGCAACGCTGCAGACACTATTGCATGGTGTCTTTATGATTTCATAGTCTGGATAGGAACTGGATATCCTATGCCTATAAATGTTTCAATTCAAAATTGGCATTAAATTTGGAAGCCACTCAGATCAGTGAAAAAGAATTTTACAGTTTTAAAAAGATTTTACGTAACAGGATTGGCCAGAAAAAATGTTTGCCTGGCACCAACAAGAAATTAAAAACAACTGGAACTGTGCAAATTTCTTTGAGAATTCTTGGCCTTCACAACATCCTCTGGCAAAGAGTTCCATAGGTTGATTGCGTGTTGTGTGGAGAAATACTTCTACTTGTTTTAAAATACTTGTTTTAAATCTGCTGCCTATTAATTCCATTTGGTGACCCCTAGTTCGTGTGTTATGAGAAGGAGTAAATAGCACTTCCTTATTTACTTCTCTACACCAGTCATGATTTTATAGACCTCTGTCCTATTCCCCCTTAGTTGTCTCTTTTCCAAGCTGAAAACTCCCAGTCTTATTAATCTCTCCTCATACGGAAAACATTCCATACCCCTAATAATTTTTGTTGCCCGTTTCTGAAACTTTTCAATTCCAATATATCTTTTTTGAGATGGGGCAAACATATCTGAACGCGGTATTCAAGATGTGGGCGTACCATGGATTGATACAGAGGAAATATGATATTTTCTGTCTTATTATCTATTCCTTTCTTAATGTTCCCAACATTGTTAGTTTATTTGACTGCCGCTACACACTGAGTGGATGTTTTCAAAGAACTATCCACAATGACTCCAAGATCTCTTTCTTGACTGGTAACAGCTAATTTAGATCCCTAATTTAGAAGCCTCTGCCCCCTACATGTGCAGACACTGGCTCTATGGCTCCTACGCTGAGGAGGTGGTCTATCTCCTGACGTAGCAAGCTCTTGTAAGAAGGGTCCCTGAAGAGGGTATTGGGGTGGGGGAGAAAAGGATGGAGTAGCCAACTTGGATGATATCCACCACCCATTAGTTGGAGGTTATCCGTTATCAGGTGCTGCAGAATGGGGTGAGACGATCTCTGATGGAATCAGTGTGGCTTCCAGCATGAAATGAGGAGAGTGTTCTATGGGCACCTCAACCAATCCATCAAAACTGTCTCTTCGAGGAGGAGAGCTGAGAGGAAATTTCCTAAGATCCTGACATCTTTTGTCTGGAGAACCTGGGCTTCTTCCTCTAAGGTTCATTTGATCTCTGTGTATATTGAGATGGATATTGAGATGAGTACTGTGAGCGAAGCTTGAATGGTGGCTGAGGGCTGTACTTTCTTTTGTATCCAGGTGTATAGATCCCGAGGGATTGAAGAGTGGCCTTCGAATCTTCTAACGTGCGGAGGGAGGAATTAGTCTTTTCAGTAAATAATTTAGTCCCCTCAAAGGGGAAGTCCTCCACCATCATTTGGACCTCCTTGGGGAAGCCAGAGAGATGAAGCCACAAGGCCCACCTCATCACAGTGGCAGTTGAAATAGAATGTGCCACCGTGTCAGTTGCATCAAGTGCAAACTGGGGAGATGTTTTTGTTACCAGATGGCCCACTTTAACCAAGGCTTTAAAATCGGTCCTTGTGAGAATCGGAGGGCTGTTCAATAAAAGAACTAAGCCTCACATAGGCCACTTGGCTTAATAGTTCACCACTCTGAATTGAAAAATGGACAAGGAGTAGACCTTCCTGTGAAACAGGTCTAGGCGCTTGCAGTTCTGGTCATAAGGGGTGGACTTAAAGTGGTGTTGGTAGCCTTTAGAGTTAACTGCGTATACAGTGATTGAATTGGGAGGCATGTGTAGAAACAGGAATTCCGCGTCCTTTTCTGGCACATAATATTTCTTGTCTGCCTTCTTACAAGTTGGTCGGACTCACCTTGGTGGGGTCCAGTAGAACCTCATTAATAGGGAGGGCCTCTCTGGAGGAGACAGAGGAATGTAGAATGTCCACCACCTTGTGGCGCAACTCAGACACCTCTTGTAAATGCATTTGGAATGCGTCTGCCACCCTCTGTACCAAGTCCTGGAACAGTTTAAAGTCATCCGCCATAAATGGCAGAGAGGGCATCACTGTCTCATCTGGTGATGATGATGAGAAGTGGGCTGGAGGAGTGACTATCTCTTCCACTTCCCTTGCTGCTCAGGGAGATCAGAGGCCCTTGAGGCAGCGGCTGAAGGAGGGCACTTCCTCAGCTGTTGGCAGGCCATACTAGCAGTGATGGAGGCCTGTTGCCTTTGGGCCTGCCAGGGTCCCAGTATGGCCATTATGATGGGAAGGGGCCTGGTGGTTGGTACCATGGTTGCCCAAACCAGGGAGGCTGTGGGTCAGGGGGGTGGTATGCCCACTGTCCATAGTGAAACTGGGCTCTGTATGGCAGGTGAGAAGAGTGTTGGGAAGCTAGGTCCTTTTGCTCACTTTCTGATTCCGACGACAAAAAGGGTGGTGCATGGCAGGAGGTCATTGGTGAGCCAAGGGCGCTGGGTGAACTCAGTACCATGGCCCCAGCACCGTGGAAAGGAGAGTCCAATGTGTCGGACACCAAAAGATCCGTCGCACACCGGAAATCTGTCAGTGCAGAGGGCGTCAGTACCAGCGGAGGCTGTTGGTGCCAAGAGATTTATACTGACAGTGTCTGACACAGAGACCTGATAGCAGGGTGTATCGGTACCTGACATATTGTCATCGGTACTGATGTTCATGACAGTACCAAGGGAGCCTTCGCCAGGGTGGATCTTACACCCCTGAGGAACCAATGCTTCTTTGCCTGCGCTCATCGGGTCTTTAGACATTCCGACTTGCCCTGTCAGTTTGGTACCGCACGTGCCTTTGGTACCAGATTTAGATGGGTTCAGTGTCGTTGGTACTGATGATACAGACTGAGCTGGGGATTGTTTTCAGCTCAATTGGAGTTTGCTATGAGGACTCACAAACCTTTTCTTAGAGGCCTTACATGAGTGGCTCGTAGGTGTCTCTCTTAGCTCACTCCCTAAGAAGTGAAGGTTGCAAAGTGAGGGCTCCAAATCCCAATTAATGCTTTTCTTTGAGAACTGTAGTAAAACAGATAGACTCCAAACATCACCAAAGGGCACTTTACACCAAATAAAAATGTTGTTCAGTTTGGACTAAAACTAGGAAGTGTTGCAAATTTCCTTGACTTTTCTGGAACAATTGCTTTTGTTTTGCTACAGAAAAACACCCCTAAAACTATTACCATCTTGGCACAGAGTGAAACTGGTATAGGAATAACACCAACATGGCATGACTCTGTTCCATTTGTGGGGAAAGCATCTAGTGAGTGTTTTGACATAGAGTGGAATCATATCTCTGGGCATTCTATCTTTCCTTTTGTAAATTAGAGAAATCTCAGAAATGTAATCTGCAGTGTTACAAAATCAAAATGTGGACATGTGCAGCAAATGATTTAAAGGTTAGTTGTTACTGATTATGTTTCACTTGCAGATTCTAAGTCTAATCAAAACAACTTCTTGTTTTACCTTGCCATCTGGAGGAACACTGGGGTTCCAGGACTCCAAAGTAAGTTTGAAACAAAAGCCTGATTGCAGCAATTCATCAGAGGTGGGGTTTTTTTTAATGTAACCCAACTACTTACTAGAATAAAGCAGTAATTCTCATTCAGTTGGATGTGATCACATTGGCAATGACAGTAGACTTCCATGGGGATTTTCTATAGCTAAATCAATTGTAAATAGCATAAATACTGCAAACATAGGAATTACTACAAGAGTTTTCTTATGCTGCAAATCAGATTACCCTGACACCACTTCTTCAGGCACAACTGACAAAGGCAAAGGTATTATTACTTTGGCTAGAGATAAACCAGACTCAGACCTAGTGAAGCCGAAACTACAAGAACAAAGTCATTTCTAAGCTTTACAGGCATATAAACCACTCTACAAATACTTTATTTCCAAATCAGAAAGACTGCAAGGATAACAAAGAAATTATAAATCATAAGGCAAAACAATGGTTCAATCTTTTTTAAAGGACTGCTGGTTTACATCAATATGATGGACAAATACCAGGATGGGTAGCTCTCTTGAACTTCTTTCTCCCTTTGATTTTCTTCCTATGGAACATTACCTACCCATTCTCTGAGGTCACTAACACCTGCCTTTTTGAAGTATTTTTTCCTTTTTCTGCTGCTCTCACATCTTCTTTTCCTTAGAACCATGAAAGCTATAATTTCATGATCACTTTCACCCAAATTGCCTTCAGTCTTGAGAACTGCAACCAATTCCTCCGTGAGTCAGAATCAAGTCTAAAATGGCTTGATGGTTTATGTAGAAGTAATCCAGAAATCGCAGTTACCTATCAGTCGTGGAAGCAAATAGCATATTGGCCCATGCATTTTAACTTTGTAAATCACTATGTGAAAGGGTCTCGCTTTCTGTACATTATAATCCACCAAAGCAAATTTCAGAGGTTCTCTAAAGTCCAGAGAAGTTTATTTTTCAGTGGTCAGACTTACAATTTTACTTTTTAGGCCCATTTTACAGATCAAGAGAGGGATTAAGGAAATGGCTATAGTTACCCATCTGTTTTCTAAATAGGTAAAATGTCTTCCCATGGGAAATGACATAGCTCATACCAAAGCTTTTGTATTGATGAATCAGGTTTTCAAACAGAGACCTAAACCTTAGAGTACAGAGCCAGATAAACCAGCAGATGTGTGTAAAAAAACTGGGAATTAAATGTAAATTAATTACATTTAATTAATGTAAAGTTATACATTGCATATAATCCATAGTCATCTGGACATTGAGATGGGGCAAAAAAGCAGATGATGCAAAAATTTTACACAACCATGCCTTAGGTCTTTGGGCTGTTCAATCCACACCAAACATGTTTTATGACTTTTGAATTTATCAAACAGAGAATACAATTATCTTATCACATTCATATCAGACAAACACTGACATTTGAACCTCTGCTTTAAGCATTAAGCAGTACATTTCTCAGTTAAAGTAATATTTGGTGGCAGGTTTTTCCTTGTCCCAGTAAAACGTACAAAAGTCAGGAAAGGGAGGCAAAGCTAATTACACCAGGAAATCCTAACCTAAGGAATACCAGACAGGTGACAAAGGTATTTTACTTTATCTACATCCACAAACAGAAAGGCCCATGAAAAATTCAGTGCTGTTGGAAGGGTTCTTATAAAATCATAGGAAAAATATAATCTGTGGTGCCACATAAGGCAATGTAGAGTATTTATTTATTATCATTCCACTGTACATGCTGAAACTTGCTTCCTTCTTCAATCTAACTTGTAAAAATGGATGACAGTTTAAGACTTAAGTCAGTTCTAAATGTAGGCACCTGAAAATATTCTATCAAGGTCAAAATGATAACCCTCCCATGGTGGCTTATCAGGAAGAATCTCCTGATGAGTACCTACCGCCTAACTGAAATAAGTGGAGAAAAGTCAGATATCTGTACTGGGCGTGTCCAGAAAAAACATCTGTAACAAATAATATCCAGGCACTGTGTGGAATGAAAAGTTGTGTTTCTAAAAATTGCCAAGTTCAGCTATCAAAACCTCTTAACCCATTATTGATGATCGATGGCTGAAGAGCACACCAAATAAAATAATCAGTTTTCATGAAAGAGTAAAAGTGTACGGTGAACATACACTCCCGTGTCATGTGTGTTTCACTCAGGAACCCAAGAATAATGTTGTTATAATTGGAAAGTTTTCCTTATACTATTTGGACCCACACTGGCGAGATGCATATATAGAAATGGTTGATTCATATATTGAAGACATACAAATTGCTGACGAAATTGCATTCATGCAATCCAAACTGCACTGCAATGCTTGCGGACACCCTTCAAAGGGGGACAGAGACATCCCATCTGCTGACCTCACAGGATGTTCCAGGAGGTGTGCTGCATGCCTAGAACCTGTGTCTGAGACAATACAGAAAGATTGCTGAGACTCATCCATCCCTCTACTACTCCATGCTGCTCATCCACATGGACACTAATGATATTGCTAGGTATGACCATAAGCAGATCAGCACCGACTACAGGGGTCTGGGAGCAAGAGCGAAGGAGTTAGAGGTGCAGATTGTGTTCTTGTCCATTGACGGTTGGGGCCCAGTCAGCGACAAGTTCTTCCTGAAGATGAACGCATGGCTGTGCAGATGGTGTCAATGGAAGGGCTTTGACGTCCTCAACAATAGGATGCTGTTATGGGAAGGTCTTATGGGAAGAGATGGGATCCACCTGAACAAGGAAGGGAAAGCCATCTTCACACATTAATTAGCCAACCTAGTGAGGAGGGCTTTAAATTAGGTTCAAAGGGAGCAGGTGACAAAAGCCCACAGGTAAGCACAAAAAATGACAATCTTAACAGAGGATTAGATGTTGATGGGGACATGGAAAATTATAATTGGGTCAGAGGAGCAGTAAGAAGGAAATTAGTGGGGGAATCTGCGGAATCTTAGACATCTGTACACAAATGCAGAGTGTGGGGAAGAACTGGACATATTAGTACATAAACTAAATTATGACTTAACTGGCATCACAGAGATTTGGTGGCATAAGTTTAATGACCGGAATACGGGTACAGAGGGGTATAGCCTGTTCAGGAAGGACACTTAGGATAAAAAGGGAGAAGATTTTGCATTATAAATCAAGAGTACACACACTTGTTGTGAGATCCAGAAGGATATGAGAGGCTGATCAGTTGAAAGTCTCTGGGTAAAGATAAAAGGGGTAACAAATAGAAATGATGTTATGGTAGGGATCTACTAAAATCAGGAAAAGGAGGTGGATGAGGCATTTTTAGAACAAGTGACAGAAATATCCAAAACACATGATCTGATAGTAATGGGGGATTTTAACTACCCAGACATTTTCAGCAAAAGTAATACAGCAAAGGACAACATTTTCAATACATTCTTAGAATATTGTGCTCAACTTTTTGTTTCAGAAAGTGGAGAAAGTGAGTGGGGGACAGCTATTTTAGACTTGATTGTGACCAACAGGCAGCAAATGTGAATCATAGAATATCAGGCCTGGAAGGGACCTCAGGAGGTCATCTAGTCCAACCCCCTGCTCAAAACAGGACCAATCCCCAGTTTTTGCCCCAGATCCCTAAATGGCCCCCTCAAGGATTGAACTCACAACCCTGGGTTTAGCAGGCCAATGCTCAAACCACTGAGCTATCCCTCCCCCACGACCGGGAAAGGTATCAGGTAATTTGGGTGAAAGTGATAATGAAATTATAGATTTAATGATTCTAAGAAAAGGAAGGCATAAGTTTAGTGGAATAAGGACAATGGACTTCAAAAAAGCAGACTTTAATTGACTCAGAGAATGGGTAGATAAGGTCCCATGGGAAGAAAAACTAAGGGAGAAAGGAGATCAAGACAGTTGGCAGTTTCCCAATATTAAAGGCACAACTGCAAACTATCTCGATGTGAAGGAAAAATAGGAAGAATAGTGAACTCTTTAATGATCTGAAAATCAGAAAGAAAGTCTACAAAAAGGGGAAATATGGACAAATTGCTAAGTCTGAGTACAAAAAAAGAGCACAAGCATATAGGGATAAAATCAAAGGGCTAAGGCACAAAATGAGTTACACTTAGCAAGGGGCATAACAAGCAACAAGAAAAGATTTTAGAAAATACATTAGGAGCCCAAGAAAGATGAAGAAAAGTGTAGGGACTGTAATTAGCAGGGAAGAAGAGCTAATAACAGACAAAATCAAGAAGGCTGAAGTGTTTAATGCCTATTTTGCTTCAGTCTTTACTATGTAGGTAAATTGTGACCAAATACTTCACAAAATTAATATTATCAAAAAGAGGGAAGGAACACAGGCCAAAATAGGTAAAGAACAGGTTAAAATATTTAGATAAGTTAGATGCATTCAAGCTGGCAGGGCCTGATGAAATTCATACTAGGGTTCTTAAAGAACTAACTGAAGCAATCTCAGAACTGTTAGCAATCTTTGAGAACTCATAGAAGAAGGATGAACTCTCAGAGGATGTGAGATAGTGCATATCTTTAAAATGAGGAGGGTCTGGGGAACTATAGACCAGTCAGTCTAACTTTGATATCTGGAAAGATACTAGGACAAATTATTAACCAATCAATTTGTAAGCACCTAGACGGTCATAAGGAATAGCCAGCATGGATTTGTCGAAAACAAATCATGCCAAACCAGCCTAATTTCCTTCTTTGATTGGGTTACTGGCCTATTTGATAGGGGGAAGCAATAGGCACTATACATCTTGATTTTAATAAGGCTTTATATATAGTCCCACATGATATTCTCATGAGTAAACTAGGGAAATATAGTTGAAATTACTATCAGGTGGGTCCACAACTGATTGAAAGACAATACTCCAAGAGTAGTTATTAATGGTTTGCTGTCAACCTGGAAGGGCGTTTCTAATAGGGCTGCAGGGGTCAGTTTTGGGTCTGGTACTATTCTATATTTTCTTTAATGACTTGGATAATGGAGTGAAGAGTATACTTATAAAATTTGCAGATAACGCCAAGCTAGGAGAGGTTGCTAGCATTTTTGAGGACAGGATTAGAATTCAAAATGACCTTGACAAACTGGAGCATTGGTTTGAATTCAACAAGATGAAATTCAATAAAGACAAGGGCTGTACTTAGAAAGGGAAAATCAAAGAAAAACTACAAAATGAGGAATAACTAGTTATGTGGTAGCACTGCTGAAAAGGATACAGGGGCTATAGAGGATCACAAATTGAATATGAGCCAACAATATGATGCAGTTGTGAAAAAGCTAATATCATTCTGTGGTGTATTAACAGGAGTGTCATACGTAAGACAAGGGTGGTAACTGTCCCACTCTAGTCATCTCTGGTGAGCCTCAGCTGCAGTATTGTGTCTTATTCTGAGTGCCACATTTCCAGAAAGATCAAAGAAATCATAAAAGTGGAAGACTGGAAGGGACTTTGATAGGTCATCTAGCCCAGTTCCCAGCATTGAGGCAGGATTAAGTATTATCTAGACCATTCCAAAGAGGTGTTTGTCTAACCCATGGACAAACTGGAAAGAACTCAGAGGAGAGCCACAAAAATGATAGAAGGTTTAGAAAACCTGACCTATGTGGAAATACATTAGGGCCTGCATAAAGAGGATGGTGATCAGTTGTTCTCCATGTCCACTGAAGGGAGGATAAGAAGTAATGGGTTTAATCAGCAGCAAGGGAGATTTAAATTAGATATTAGGAAAATCTTTCTAATTATAAGGGCAGTTAAACTCTGGAATAGGATTCCAAGGTAGGTTGTGGACTCCCCATCATTGGACGTTTTTAAGAACAGGTTGGTCATACACCTACTTGAGATGGTCTAGGTTTACTTGGTTTTGCCTCAGTGCTGGGGTGGACTTGATGACTTCTTGAGGTCCCTTCCAACCCTACGTTTCTATGATTCTATGACTATGGGAAAGAACAAGTATAACATACTAGGTACTCTTCCATGCACTGTACAGATATAGAAAGAGAAAATAAACTGAAAAGATTTTGGTCAACTTTGTTCATCTGGCATTTTGGTGTCTATCCTTTTCCTTGATTTTCTTATCTTCCTTTCTACATTATGGTTTAATAGGTGAGAAGCTATGGAATCTCAACCCCTGGTGCTTTCTCAGATTTCATCCAAGTTCCCGATTCCCTTCTGGACATTGTCTTACCTGGTTCCTACCTGTCTGTACGTGGTTGGGGAAATTGGCTTGACAAATTAACAACTCTGGAAGTAAGCAGAAAACATTCTAGTTGAAACAGTCTTAGCACTGCCATCATTCAAGCAAAAGCTTACAAAAGAAAAAGATGATTTTGGAACTCAGAATTATCCTGCACACTTAATAAAATGAATGGTTTACATCAAGTGTGATTAAACCACTTGATATAAACCACTCATTTTATTAAGTGTGCAGGATAATTCCAAGTTCCAAAATCATCTTTCTTTTGTAAGCTATTTCTTGACTGCTGGCAATGCTAAGACGGTTACAACTAGAATGACATTTAATCAACTCATAAGCCATGACAGGGGACAGCTTAGAGCAAGCAATGTGTGTGAGTGTGTGTGCAGGGAATGGGAGAACCTGAAATGTCTATTGTGGTGGAAATGGGGCAGGCAGGGCTGGAGGAATGTCTGTATTGGGGAGTGGGAGGGAAGATAGGTAGTGGGACATGGGTAAGAGTGCATGGGTGGGTACGATGGTGGTTGGACAGAACAGGAAAGTGTATGTGGGAAAGATTAAGCCAGGAGAAAGACAATATGTGTATGCACTTTGGAGGGAGGGGCAGAATGAGGTAACTAATAGTGTGTATCTTTGGTAGGGAAGGTGGGGAAAGATGGAACGTGTGTGCACGTATGTGTGAGAAAGGGGAGTTAGGGATAACGACCTGGGAATATGAGAAGGTGCCCTCCATACTAGTGCTCATTTACGTCTCCCAAAAGGGGAACAGGGCCAGAGATTTTGTGAGATATTGGGGAGGAGGAAGACAACTGGAGATGAATTGGTAGGATGTCATCCAGGTCCCTCCAATTACTCTTCCTAGATACCTCCATGACCTATCTGTAACTGTAAACCCCCTCCAATTTATGACACTATTCCTTTTCCCCACACCTCTCTGTGACATTTTAACTGTCCCCTGCTACAATCCCAGTCTGAAAAATCTGATGAGGATAACAGCAGGTAAAGAACCACATGGGGGGAGGTGAGACAGACCAATGGCTACCCCATTAACTTCAACCACACTCCAGCTGCCTTCCACGCTCCCATTCCCTATCTCCCTTTCCTCCCTTCAATGTCTCCTTCTCCTTTGTCTTTTCATTTAGCTAATTCCACAACTAAATCACATCCCAAAAATTAAAACCAAATTTCTCATGCCTCATATCATTAAATTAACCTGACTGAAACCATCATCATGTTATTTGTGCTGCTTGTATATTATATCATATTCCCCCACTGCCACCTTTGTCCGCTTTGTCCATTTAGAATGTAAGCTCTTTGTGGCAGGGACTGTTTCTTTCTATGTTTTTTTGTATAGTGACTAGTACAATGGGGCCCCAATCTTGATTGGGGCCTTTAGACACTCCCAGAACACAAATCAAATACTACTACTAATAGTAATAACAACAATAATAATCAGATCTCTCACAGTGAGATGTTCCACCTGGCAAACCACACAAAGTGTGCCGGAGAGAGGGAGGCTACCCGAGAGTGGATCTAAGGGTATTCCAGGATGCAGGTGTATGCGAGTTGGGGGTGTTATAGGAGAACAGACATTTGGTTGTGGGTTACTGAGGCTCTGTGGGCAGAACAGTGGGGAAAAGCCAGTGACTCTGTACAAACATAGGACACTTGAAGGACACCCCCTATAGATCTGCTTACACATTACCTGAAAGAGCTGCAAAATCTAGGATCAGGTCCGCACATGGCTTGGGAGAAAGGATGTGAGAGCACATATGGAGGGACAAAGGGGTCCAGAGATGTATGCTGATGGGAGTTGGGTGCATGGAGTCCAGTGTCTCTGTGCTGAGACAATAGCAGATCAAGGGATACCCACAATACAGCTGCTTTGGTGGACCAGGGAGCCAAAGCAGCAGCATCAGTGGGCCCTTCAAATACAGATACTTTGGTGTAGAGGCTATGAGTTTCCCTCCCTGGATGACCCACCGAATCTCAGGCCCCCACAACTAACCCCCTTGGTGTTACCTTGGTTCCTTTCATGTTTCTATTCATCCCTGTTTTGGTTTCTTGAAAGCACCATTCAGCTTCACTGTGGAGAGCGGGGGGGGAGAGGAAGCAGGGAAATATGGGCTGGGGGTGAGCAGTTGGAGTGGGAAGGCAGAGGCAAGAGACGCACTGTACTCTCACAAACTATAGGAGATTTGTCAGAGCAGAGACCCATTGGATGACGACATCCTGTCAGGCTGGGTGGAACATAATCATGGCGTCCTGAACCACTCCTCCAGCTGTCGCTTGTTCAGAGCAGGACTATTTGGCAGTCACTGTAGTTCCAGACCCAGACACTTGTACTGACGCACCAACATTGGATGAAGTGATGTGCACCATCTGCAAACTGAAAAACGGACGCCCAGCCAATGCTGATCACTTCCCCCTAGAGCTGCTAAAATGTGCTACTGACCCTGTAGCAGAATCAGTGCTGGCCATCTTTTGTCTGGTGCGGAGAACTGGAACCCTGCCAACTGTCTAGAAGGATGGTATTGTGATCTCACTTTATAAGGGCAAGGGACCACACAGTGAATGTAAGAGCTACAGGCCGATCACCTTGTTGTCCGTGTCAGGGGAGGTGTTTGCGCATGTTCTGCTAGCATGTTTGGAGCCCCTGCTACATCAGAAGCGTCGCCTCCAACAGTCAGGCTTTACAAGGAACATTAGACACCATTTTGGCCTTCCGCTTCTTGTCAGAGATATACCATGAGTTCAAGAAGCCTCTGCACGTAGCGTATGTTGAACTTAAGGCTGCATTTGATTCAGTTGACCAAATCGTGCTATGGAAAGCCTTAAAGGGTGTAGGTGATCCAATCACTTCTCTGGGCTTGATTAGAGAGCTGCATAATGGAACCACTGCCCGTGTACGTCTGGGGAATTGGATGTCAGCCCTTTTAAATCAGTATCTGGTGTCAGGCAGGGCTCTGTCTTGGCCCCTGCACTCTTTCATTGGGCAATGGGTTTCATAATGCAGCATTCTGTCAGGTCCATAGGCATTAAGATCAGTGATCTCTCACTCTTAGACCTTGACTATGCTGATGACATTGTTCTTCTAATACAGAGCCCTGACAGGTTTCACAAGGCACTCCAACAAATGGAAGAGGAGTTGGCTAAGGTTAGTCTCCCTGTCTCGTGGTCAAAGAAAAAGTGCAAAATCTAGGACCAGGTCCACACACGACTCCAATCTCTTTGAATAATGAAACTGTTGAAGCAGTCTCCAGCTTTTGCTATTTGTGTTCTATACTCACCAGTTCCTCCAACTCTGACACAGAGGTTCTCCATCGGATTGGCATCCCAGCATTTGGCATGGGTCACTTATAATGAATATGGAATCAACATCATCTCAGTACGACAACCAAGTTAAGGATCTGTTTGAGCTATACCCTCTCCTTACTGTTGTGAAACACGGACAATTTGCCACTCAGGTTGGGCAAAGCTGGAGGCTTTCCACACAAAATGCCAACATTGTATATTGAGCATAAAGTGGAATGACTTCATTTGTACTGCAAATGTTTACGGTCACTCCGGTCTACAGACTATTGGGGCCACTGTCCTCAGATGGCATCTTATGCTTTTTGGACATATCACGAGAATGCCACAAGTCATTCTGGCGAACGTCGTTCTTCGGGTGGCATGTGACATCTGAGATAAAATTCCACCAACTGAGGAGTAAAGGTGGTCCAGAGGCAGACCCCTATTAAATGGGTTCAACCCCTATTAAATGGGTTCATCAAGTCTATTCTGATGTTGAACGCTTGGGCTGTCAAGCCCTTGTGGCTGCATAGGAAGATACCAAATGGTGAATGATCGCGGTGCGGCTAAGTGTTGAAGAAGAAGAGACCCATTCCAATCCAAAGGTGATTGGTCAGCATGCAGATCTTTCCCCCTTTGCTTCTCCCTGCCAGGCCCCTATCACTTTCAGTTCCACTTCTCCCCATGTCCTTCAAAAACAGCTCGAATTCCCATGTCTCCCCACAGCCCAATTCACCTTCATGCCCATCCTGAGTCCTACTCACCAACCATGCTTCCACCACTGATTTCCCACATATCTTTACATAGAACCCTGTTCCTCCCAGGACCCACATATTGCCCCTATGAGAAGGTGAACTCTCTGACTTAGAAGCCTATATAAAATTGAATAGCAGAACCAGAGAAGAGGAATATCCTACCATGGTAGCAGACAGCACTTTCAGATAATAGCACTGATATTCAATCTCATTTCGTAATCAGAGGATGTTTCTTTGCTTTCTAAAAAGTAATTTCTGCACACCAATACCACCTTCCCACTTCATTGCCAACAATGACAAGGACACTTGCATCTTTGTTATTCCTCTCTTATAACCCGACCAGATAGCTCTTTCATAGTATGGCCCTCATCTCCTAATAGATTTCCCACACTTCCATAATTGGCTTCTTAACAGGCTCACATGTAAGATGTTTTCACTGTGAAGTCTTCAGTCAGGTCTGGGATGGCTGTTTTATTCTAACCGCATATACTTTAGAGACTCCTGGCTCAGAAGCACTTTGGAACACAGGGGAAGCACTGGAGTATGTGAGATCTGAAGGTAGCAGCCAGCCGAGGACAGGCTGCTGTAGCTAAGACCCTGAGATGGATTTCACAAGATATCAAGAAGTAGAGGCCAATTGAGGGTCAAGGAAATGGAGAAACAATACTTATTTAAACCTAAAAATATGTTCAAACTCAGTTCAAATTGAGATTCAAGCCAATTTTAATGCTGTATGAATTGATTTTCTACTCTCTATTGTTTTCTTTTTATAGAGTGCATTTTTCCTTGTTTTTCAGTTAGAGAATTTTTGAAGTTTTTTTTTCTAGTGCTGGCACACTCAGTTTACCAACCTAATTTATAAACTGTACTTTGTGGGGTGGGAGAGGAGCCTCTTCCCTCCCTCCCTCTCCCATACCCTCACTCTTCCATTGAATATGCTCAAGTGTTCCAAAAGTGTATTTTTTTCTAAAAATTTGGCAGATCTCTGCATTTCTGAATAGTTTTTTTTTTTAAAGAACAAAACAATAGTAAATTAAACACAAACGGGTACCTTTCACAAAAAAATACACACTGCCGCCCTGGCAATGTTTGCATTTTATGAATTTACATTTTTTTTTTAATTTTATGTATTCTGATGTTTCATGTTTTGCAGAGTTTGAGCCTATGTTGTATAATTTTTTTCCCCATTGAATTATGCTTTTGTTTAGTGGCTGAGGATACAGATAACTTCGTGCTGTACAAAATTTAGGCAACCATTTTCCCACTGTTTTTTAAAACAGATTTTTCTGAAAATATTAAATGATGCATCATGTTCCTCAAAGAACCTGCTTTTTAATAATTTTGGTTTCCTTGTGGCAGCACTAGGAAGATCCTTGAAGAAATGCATTTATCTAGCATGAACCAAGGCATATAAAATGTGCAGTGACAGAGAAATGTGCAATGAAATTTTGAAAGCAGTGCACACTGAGTTTTAGGGAATGTGAATATTACCAACCAAATATCTAACACCCAAAGTTTACCAAGAATTCAGTCCTGGGTGTCTGCATGGATACACCATACAGTGGAACAGAGAGTGCTGCTGACATAGCAATAACGGACAAGCATGCAGACTTAGAAAAGAGACCAAAGTGCTCAGAGTTTTCTCTCCAGTTGGAGCTAAACTTGCACTGGCATGATTCCAGTTATGTTTATGCTCAGGGTTGCCTGATTTGCAGATGTTTCTTAGGAGCATACTTTAATCTCTCTTCTATGTAAAGTGGCTTTTAAAAAATACATTGCATTTTAACACAAAATTTCTATGATACAAGAAATGCCTGCATGGACAGTACATGTCTGGAAGTGAACATAAAATGGAGAATCAATGCTCGATTTGCCAGAACTCAAAAGGACACTGCCAATTTAAGAATAATGTTGTAGAAACATACATTTCTTTACCTTTTATCCTAAAAATTTAGATTCCTAAAAGCAAAATAAAATTGAAGTTCCAGGACCAGATTAACCAGCACAATCAGGATATGTCTTCACTGCAGAGTTAAATTGAGTGATCAACATTCCAGTCTGAGCATGCAGGTTAGCAAAGCCCAGGTGTGAGCAGCGTCACTGCAAAGCCATGTCTGAGGCCTGGTCTACACGATGAGTTTATGTCGAATTTAGCAGCATTAAATCGAATTAACCCTGCACCCGTCCACACAACGAAGCCATTTTTGTCAACATAAAGGGCTCTTAAAATCGATTTCTGTACTCCTCCCCAACGAGGGGATTAACCCTGAAATCAACATTGCTGTTTCGAATTAGGGTTAGTGTGGACGCAATTCAATGGTATTCGCCTCCGGGAGCTATCCCACAGTGCACCATTGTGACCGCTCTGGACAGCACTCTGAACTCGGATGCACTAGCCAGGTGTACAGCAAATGCCCCAGGAACTTTTGAATGTCATTTCCTGTTTGGCCAGGTGAGCTCATCAGCACAGGTGACCATGCAGTCCCAGAATCGCAAAAGAGCTCCAGCATGGACCGAACAGGAGGTACTGGATCTGATCGTTGTATGGGGAAAGGAATCCGTGCTATAAGAACTACGTTCCAAAAGACGAAACGCCAAAACATTTCAAAAAATCTCCAAGGTCATGATGGACAGAGGCTACAGCAGGGACGCAACACAGTGCCGCGTGAAACTTAAGGAGCTCAGACAAGCGTATTAGAAAACAAAAGAATCAAATGGATGCTCCGGGACAGAGCCCCAGACATGGCACTTCTATGCTGAGCTGCATGCAATTCTAGGGGGGGCCACCACCACTACCCCACCCCTGTCCGTGGACTCTGATGATGGGGTTCTCTCCGCCATGCCTGAGGATTTTGCGGATGGGGAAGATGAGGAGGAGGAGGACGAGCTTGAGGAGAGCACACAGCACCCCATTCTCCCCGACAGCCAGGATCCTTTTATCACCCTGACTGAAATACCCTCCCAACCCAGCCAAGCCGGAGAAGGGACCTCTGGTGAGTGTACCTTTTAAAATATAATATGTTTTAAAAACAAGCTTTTTTTAATGATTAATTTGCCCTGAGGACTTGGGATGCATTCATGGCCAGTACAGCGACTGGAAAAGTCTGTTAATGTGTTTGGGGATGGAGCGGAAATCCTCCAGGGACATCTCAATGAAGCTCTCCTGGAAGTACTCTAAAAGCCTTTGCAGAAGGTTTCTGGGGAGAGCAGCCTTATTCCGTTCTCCATGGTAGGACACTTTACCAAGCCATGCTAGTAGCAAGTAATCTGGTATCACTGCATGACAAAGCATGGCAGCATATGGTCCCGGTGTTTGCTGGCATTCAAGCAACATCCATTCTTTATCTCTCTATGTTATCCTCAGGAGAGTGATATCGTTCATAGTAACCTGGTTGAAATAGGGGAATTTAATTACGGGGACATTCAGAAGTGCCTGTTACTACTGGGCTGTTTGCCTCTGGCTGAAAAGAAATCCTCCCCGCAGTTAGCCAAGCGGTGGGGGGAGGGAGGCCCATTGGCGCTGAGCTGTTCGTGTTTGGTTAGCAGGGATCTTCCCTGATACAAGCCACGTTGTGGGAGGAAGGGTAAAGCGATCATCCCAGAGAATTGGAAGGGGTGGGGGTTAGTTTGGTTTCTGCTGCTGCATGTTAACACAAAAACCACAGCACTAAATGGCCAACTCAACATGCTTTGCTTGGTATAGGAAAGGAGGGCACTGCTGTTATGAAGGTTGCAGAAGCCGAAAGGCTATTGCTTACTATGGCCGCCTGCAAGCCGAATTCTGTTGCCCGGCACAGCGTGTGTGATCTCTAACACCAAAGCCACAGGCACTCAATATAAGATGCAAAATGCGACCTTGTACTGAAATCACATGTGCTATGTAATGGGAATAGTGCTGTTCACCGTGAAAGGGTATAGCATTGTTCTGTAAAATGTATCTTTTTAAATACTTCACTCCCTTTTTTTCCTCCCCCAGCTGCAAATGTTTCAAGCCTCCCTCCTCTGTCCCAAAGGCTATCTCAGATAAGGTGGCGGAAAAAACGCACGCACGATGAAATGTTCACTGAGCTCATGCAATCATCCGGCACTGACAGAGCTCAGCAGAATGTGTGGAGGGGCACAGTACAGGAAAGCAGCCAATCAACGTGAGGACAGGACGGACGATCGAGATGAGAGATGGCGGCAGGAAGATCAGAGGAGGCAGGATGCAACACTGTGGCTACTGCGGGATCAAACGGACATGCTCCGGTGTCTGGTGGAGGTTCAGGAATGGCAACAGGATCACAGACTGCCGCTGCAGCCTCTGTTTAACCACCCTCCTTCCTCCCCAAGTTCCATGACCTTCTCACCCAGATGCCCAAGAATGCTGGGGAGGGTGGGGGGGGGGCATCCAGGCACCCATCCACTCCTCCCCAGTGGACAGACCAAGCAACAGAAGGCTGTCATTCAACAAGTTTTGAAGTGGCCTTTTCCTTCCCTCCTACCACACCCCACCCGGGCTACCTTGTGAGTTATCTCCCTATTTTTATAATCAATTAATAAAGAATACATGGTTTTTAAACGATAGTGACTTTATTTCCTTTGCAAGGAAGCTGTGACTGAAGAGGGGAGGGCAGGTGGCTTACAGGGAATTAGAGTCAACCAACGGGGTGGGTTTTCATCAAGGAGAAACAAACAGAAGTGTCACACAGAACCCTGGCCAGCCATGAAACTGGTTTTCAAAGCTTCTCTGATGTGCAGCGCTTCCTGCTGTACTCTTCTAATCGCCCTGGTGTCTGGCTGCGCGAAATCAGCGGCCAGGAGATTTGCCTCAACCTCCCATCCCGCCATAAATGTCTCCCCCTTACTCTCACAGAGATTGTGGAGCACAAAGCAAGCAGCAATAACAATGGGAATATTGGTTTTGCTGAGGTCTAACCGAGTCAGTAAACTGTGCCAGCATGCTTTTAAACATCCAAATGCACATTCTACCACCATTCTGCACTTGCTCAGCCTATAGTTGAACAGCTCCTTACGACTGTCCAGGGCCCCTGTGTATGGCTTCATGAGCCATGGCATTAAGGGGTAGGCTCGGTCCCCAAGGATAACTATAGGCATTTCAACATCCCCAATGGTTATTTTCTGGTCTGGAAAGTAAGTCCCTTCCTGCAGCTGTTCAAACAGACCAGAGTTCCTGAAGATGAGAGCATCATGAACCTTTCCCGGCCATCCCACATTGACATTGGTGAAATGTCCCTCGTGATCGACCAGTGCTTGCAGCACCATTGAAAAGTACCCCTTGCAATTTATGTACTAGCTGCCAAGGTGGTCTGGTCCCAAGATAGGAATATGCGTTCCGTCTATCACCCCACCACAGTTAGGGAACCCCATTGAAGCAAAGCCATCCACTGTGACCTGCACATTTCCCAGAGTCACTACCTTTGATAGCAGCAGCTCAATGATTGCGTTGGCTGCTTGCATCACAGCAACCCCCACAGTAGATTTGCCCACTCCAAATTGATTCCCGCCTGACCGGTAGCTGTCTGGCATTGCAAGCTTCCACAGGGCTATTGCCACTCGCTTCTCAACTGTGAGGGCTGCTCATTTTGGTATTCTTGCGCTTCAGGGCAGGGGAAAGCAAGTCACAAAGTTCCATGAAAGTGCCCCTACGCATGCGAAAGTTTCGGAGCCACTGGGAATCATACCTGCAACACTATGCGGTCCCACAAGTATGTGCTTGTTTCCCGGGCCCAGAATCAGCGTTCCACGGCATGAGCCTGCCCCATTAACACCATGATCTCCAAATTGCCGGGGACCCCGGTTTTAGAGAAATCTGTGCCCATGTCCCCATCACTCTCGTCACCGCACTGCTGTCGCCTCCTTTCCTGGTTTTTCAGGTTCTGGTTCTCCATAAATTGCACGATAATGCGTGAGGTGTTTACAATGGTCATAACTGCTGCGGTGAGCTGAACGGGCTCCATGCTTGCCGTACTATGACGTCTGCTCGGGCAATCCAGGGAAAAGGGAGCGAATTAATTGTCTGCCGTTGCTTTCACGGAGGGAGGGTTGACTGACGACATTTACCCATAACTACCCGTGACAAATTTTTGGCCCCATCAGGCATTGGAAGCTCAGCCCAGACTTCCAATGGGCAGCAGGGACTGTGGGAACTGTGGGATAGCTACCCACAGTGCACAGCTCGGAATGTTGACACTTGCCATGGTACTGTGGACGCACACCACCAAATTAATGCGCTTAGTGTGGACGCATGCACTTGACTTTATACACTTTGTTCCCAAAAATCGACTTCTGTAAAATAGGGGTAATTTCGTAGTGTAGCCAAGACCTTAGTTAATGTGTCCTCACTGGCACTGAACGGACTACTCTGTGAAACTAGGCCTTCTTGGGGCATATCACGTTATTCTTTTTGCTGCAGTAGACTAAGCTGCTCTACAACTCTCTCCCAGTGAATTGTGGAAGAACTTGACTGTCCTTCTGGGCACAGAGTGGGAGTAAAGGGTGGGAGGCTGAGGGAATCATGGGAAGAGGCTGGAGAACTATCAGCAATCCAGTACTTTAGCCTCTGTCCTCCTCACTGCAAAGTGTGCAGATTACCAGCCTGAGTGAACATGGCACTAGAACGCTGGCCTATTCTCCCAGGCTAGCTCAAATTTAAAGTACCATCAAACTCCAGTGAGAGAGTTTTGTGTGTGGATGAGAGGAGGGGTAGGGTTGCCACCTTTCTAATTGCTAGTAATTGGATCCTGGAGGCCCCACCCATGTCCCGCCCCTTTCCCCAAGGCCCTGCACTACCTCTTCCATCAAGACCCCACCCCTTCTCTGCCTCTTCCCCCAAGCCCTGCCCCTGCTCCAATCTCCACTGCTCCCTCCTTTCCCCCAGTCCACCTGTCATTCACTGGATCATCTTAAGGAGCCTCCCTGCAGGTAGGAGATGGCCCCGGCTGAGACGGGTCTAGCGTGAGTTACTGACCTAGTGCCTCCCCCCACCCTGCAGTAACTGGACTTTTGGTTTGGGTGCCATTGACAGTTGCCAGGTTCCCGTATTAACCAGACTTTCCGGTTGAAAACTGCTCACCTAGCAACCCTAATTGGCACCCTGTAATGAAGTAGACACTCACCAGTGGGGCGCCTCCTGCTGGTCGTCTCTGGAATTAGCTGTCTAGCGTACGGAGCACCTCAGATACCCTTCTCTCCCAGGCAGCCAGGTCTTTCTCTCTCTAGAGCTAGAGAGAGACTTCTACAGCTCCTGGCCCACAGCCCTCTTATCAGGGCCAGCTGGGCCCTGATTGGGCTGGCCCCATCTGGGGCTGCTTCCCCAATCAGCCTAGCTTTTCCCAGCCACAGCCCTCTCCAGGGCTGCTTTTAACCCGTCTTCTTCAGGAGTGGGACAGCGGCCCCACTACACACCCGGACACAGAAGCCAAAAACAAAGAGCTTCAGTTAACTCTACAGTGAAGACATATCCTTAGGTTGCTTTGCATTGCTGCACAAAGCAGCCAGAGTGTAGTGGTTAATCAGGACCACAATCTAGTTGTCACTATCTAAGCTCTTGGTTTAATATTTTCATTTCTTTCTACTCAGACAATGATACTCAGCCAGGCCAACTTTCATTTCTGTTTATGGTTGGTTTTGCTTTCAGGTTCTTAGTGCTGCAATATCTGGGTTTCCAAATATGTAGAAGAATGTTTATTTGTTTAAAAACAATTGTTTTCATTGGAATGCTAAAAAAATGGAAAATGTGTGTTGTTCAGAAGTTTTATAAAAAGTTGCTTTACAAAATTTAAATTTGGGGCCATATTTAAGTTGACAGCATCTCTTTACAGAAAACAAAACAAAACATGCAGGACTTCACATGAAAGAGCCCTACAGAAAGCAGCAATGGAAGGCAACGTTCCTCACAGTAATGGTCTTGTGTATGCCATGGAGCAAACAGGAAGTTATAAATTGTCTTCTGGTATCTGCAACCTTAGGGAATGCAAAAGAACTCGAGGAGAAGAAAAACTTCAGGGCTCTACAGCCTGATCATATTATGGAGGTTCTATGCAGGGGAAGGGAAGAGAAAATGAATGACTAGGAGAGAGGTATGAGAGCAGTAGGAAAAGAATAAGAGCTTTAACTAAAAAGGGAGAATAAGGCTACGTCTGCACTGGCACTTTTGTCACTCAGGGCTAAGTTCCCTCTAAGCTGCACAGCTGCCTGTTAAGCCCCATGCAGGGGCTCAGGGCTGTGGTGGGGAAAGATGTCTCTCCCCGCCGGCCCCAGCACGGACCTGCCATGGCGGGGAGAGGCACCCCTCCGCGTTGGCCCCAGCACGGACCTGCCGCGGTCGGAGGAGAGGAGCCCCTCCCTTGGCCCGGCCCAGCCCAGCCCCACCGGAGCTGCCAAAGCCAGGGAGAGGTGCCTCTCCCCTGACCCCTCCCGCACGCCTCATCCCCAGCCAGAGCCATCATCCCCCCCAAACCCCAACCCCCTGCACTAGCCCTGACCCCCCTCCCCCACCACATGAATTTTGTTATGTGCACCAATATGAAGATGATGTGTCACACATAACCTCCATATTGGTGCACATTACAAAACTCATTCTGCACATGGACATAAAAAATTAGAGGGAACACTGCTGGGGTATGAAAAAACACCCCCACGGACGACAAAAGTTTTAGCAACAAAAAGCGCCAGTGTGGACAGAGCTTTGTTGCAGGGAACCATGTTCCCGTCGACGAAGTTACTGCCCCTCATTGGGGAAGATTTTATTTTGTTGCCAGGAGAGCTCTCTCCTGGCGATAAAGAGCGGCCACAAGACGCATTGTGAAGATAGCCTTAGAATTAAGAAATAACAAAGACAGAAAAAAATACATGAAAACCAAGAAGAGAATGGAATCTGAAAAAAGTTCCTCAAAGAGAAGGGGAGGGCGGGAGCAGGATGAACTTAGGAAAAAAATAGAGTAAAAAAAAATAGCTTGTGGGAAAACACATTTATGGGAAAAATACAAAAAGAAAAAGTACAGTGAAGAATAACTGGAAGTGAAGGAAGAGAATAAGGCTGACATATTGATAAATTAACTCTTCATTTTAGCTTGCTCCAAAAATCTCATGCATTTTATATTTATTTCCTTTTAGCATCAATTTTACAGTTTTTGTGCTTTAAAAAAATTAAAAATAATATCGAATACCAAAGTGCTAAGCAGGATGAATTAAACAGACACCATTCTAAACCCTCAGCTAAACCACTCCAACCCCAGCCTTGTCAACCCATCAACCCTCTTCTTCCCCAAATGGCTGTGAAAAACGGAGGGCTTTGCAGTATGCCTGCAACGTTAACAAATATGGGCTTTGGTGAACCAAAAAGTGTTGCAAGTTCCAAAGTTGAAAACCTTCAGAAAGAATGGCGTGACAGCAACCCATTCTTGTCTGAACTGAGGGGTCAGACTTAACATCAGTGCCCACAGGAACTGTGACAACATTGTAGAGAGAACTGATCTTTTAAGTAATCAAACCATTTAGGGCTCTTATAGGTTAACAACAATACTTTCAACTGTGCACAGAAACTTACTAGCAGCCAGTGTGCAGCACTAGGTAGTGATATAAACTGCTCTCTGCATGACACATTGTTTAATAAATACCTTTTCCAAATATTTGCGTATATCATCATTGCAATATATCTACGATAGGTATCAACAGGAGACACACAAATCTGGCAGTTTGTTTTAATGCATCTTCTGACATTTGGGGGCAATTTTTTAAAGTGACATTTTTGTGCCTTATTTTATTGTGGACACAATTAATTATGGCTGAAAACAAGAGCATTCAGCTGTCTGACTACTTGATTTCTTGCACAACTCGGACAGTTGGACTCGCTCATTGTCCTCCTCAGTGACACTAGTCAAGAAAATTACATGTGCTCCCATGAGTGTAAGAACTGCTGTTGTGGCTGGCCATTGCAAAGTGGGACTTAGAGGGATGGAGTTTCTACCACAGGGTAAGATACAATCTAACTCTGAATGGTTCTGCATCCATTAAAGCAGTGGTTCTCAACCATGGGTACGTGTACCTCTGAGGGTACGCAGAAATCTTCCAGGGAGTACATCAACTCATTTAGATACTTGCCTAATTTTACAACAGGCTACATAAAAAGCACTAGCAAAGTCAGTATAAATTAACATTTCATATAGACAACTTATTTATACTGCTCTATATACTATACACTGAAATATAAGAACAATATGTATATTCCAAAGTATTTATTTTATATTTATATGGCAAAAATGAGAAAGTAAGCAATTTTTCAGTAATAGTGAGCTGTGACACTTTTGTACTTTTATGTGTGATTTTGTGAGCAAGTAGTTTTAAAAGTGAGATGTAACTTGGGGGTACATGAGACAAATCAGAGTCCTGAAAGGGGTCCAGAAGTCTGGAAAGGTTGAGAGCCACTGCACTAAAGCTTGATGTAGAGCTCAAGAATTGAAAGAGTGAAGGTCTGCAAAGGCAACTGCATGAAGAAATCTAATTTTATTTCATTTAAAAATAATATGTTTAAATCCGTAGAAATTTGTTGCTTTGAATTAAAAACATTAGAAACTGCAGTGAGAGATCATGCTCTTCTCATTCCTCATGCAGTTTCAATTTTCATTTTGGATTTCCAGCACCCAGCATGGTATTGTTAAAGATGTTTATGCATTAATTTTCTGCTCTGCTTCCAGATCTACAGAAAGATCAAGCCAGAATCAGCAATGCTGAACTATTTTCCCACACCTCCTCATGCCAAGTCCTAAAATATACAATTTAATTCTTTCACCAATTGTTGCAAATTGACCAAAATACTGAGTTTATTTTCTTAGCAGAATTTATCTTTGTTCATCAGGAAGAACCAAACATATGAGGCCTTCATCCTTGGCCTGCCTTAGAGCTCAGGGATGATCACAGTTTTGGCCACACTACTGCTATGCCTTATCAAAATAACTTGTGCGTTCTTGTTCAATCACAGAGCTTCCCCAAGGACTAAACACTTCTACCACTGTTTGTACTTAAGTAAACAGAAACAAGTGGCCTGTTGTAGTATGCACTACCTTTGCTCTCGCTGTTCCAATGCAGGGTGGTAAAAATGATTAACTGTTTCTAAGCCCCAGTACTTAAGCCTCTCACTCAAGTTTTTCCTCTGCCACCACCCAGATTGAAATTCAGGAAGCTAGATAGCTTTACCCGCACAGGAGTGCATTGCTCCCTATCAATTTGTCAGCATGAAATGAATTACTCACAGCTTAAAGTATAAATAATCTGTGGATTTTATAAACAAATACTTCTTTTGCTGTTTAATATAAACAATTTGTAGAGTGTACTTTTTTCAAATTCATTTATAGTAAGCCCACTGCACTTGAAAGAAGCCTTTAAAAACAATCATTTGGCCCCACCAGAATAGTGTAATGCTTTAACTGTAAAATGTATAAAGTTAAAAAATTCATACCGATGGCATGGGGTATTTTTGTTTGACAATCGTCAAAGTTTTAAATGTAAATTGTAGGGACATATAAACAAAACATAAACTGTAATTTCAAAATGGTCCCAAAAGATTGCAATAATATAAATATGTAAATGAAATGTTATACCATAGTGAATTTCAATGACAATCTCCAATCATGTAACTAAAATATCTGAAATTAAAAAACCCACATCCAAAGTCAAACCAGTAGAAATAAATACTGTGGTGTAATGAGTCTACCTATATTGTTGTTGTTGTTAGTTTGCAGCACTGAGTATAAAAATTGCAGCTACTTAGCTTTGGGGAGCTAAATTTGACAATGGTGGTTCACATGACCCACTTTCATATATTATCCTCTCAATTCTTTTCTTTAAAAAAATTCTAGCGTCACAAAATTCTAAGCATTTTGATCTGTAAATTTTATCAAAAGTTGAACAGAAAATAATAAAGTTAAGTATATGTTGTGGGATTTTCAAAAGCACCCAGCATGAACCTATCTTTGCTCCCACTGACATCACTTCCCATTGACTTCATTGGGAGCAGAGCTAGGCCCATGCTGAGTGCTTTTGAAAATCCCACCCTTAAAAACCAAAATGTGTATATCTAGAAGTTTTATATTAAGTACTAGTAAGTATGAAAAGTTAAATGTTCCACCTTAAGGAAAGAGATAAATTGTAGTGATAAAAGTATTTCCCAAATTTTTGGCAAAATGAAATGGTCAAATGTTGACACTAAACTGGGAGGAGAGGTAGATACGCTGGAGGGTAGGGATAGGATACAGAGGGACCTAGACAAATTAGAGGACTGGGCCAAAAGGAATCTGATGAGGTTCAACAAGGACAAATGCAGAGTCCTGCACTTAGGATGGAAGAATCCCATGCACTGCTACAGACTAGGGACTGAATGGCTCGGCAGCAGTTCTGCAGAAAAGGACCTAGGGGTTACAGTGGACAAGAAGTTGGATATGAGTCAACAGTGTGCCCTTGTTGCCAAGAGGGCCAACGGCATTTTGGGATGTATATGTAGGGGCATTGCCAGCAGATCGAGGGACATGATCGTTCCTCTCTATTCGACATTGGTGAGGCCTCGTCTGGAGTACTGTGTCCAGTTTTGGGCCCCACACTACAAGAAGGATGAGGAAAAATTGGAAAGAGTCCAGCGGAGGGAAACAAAAATGATTAGGGGACTGGATCACATGACTTATGAGAAGAGGCTGAGGGAACCGGGATTGTTTAGTCTGCGGAAGAGAAGAATGAGGGGGGATTTGATAGCTGCTTTCAACTACCTGAAAGGGGGGTCCAAAGAGGATGGATCTAGACTGTTCTCAGTGGTAGCTGATGACAGAACAAGGAGTAATGGTCTCAAGTTGCAGTGGGGGAGGTTTAGGTTGGATATTAGGAAAAAAAATTTCATTAGGAGGGTGGTGAAACACTGGAATGCATTACCTAGGGAGGTGGTGGAATCTCCTTCCTTAGAAGTTTTTAAGGTCAGGCTTGACAAAGCCCTGGCTGGGATGATTTAGTTGGGGATTGGTCCTGCTTTGAGCAGGGGGTTGGACTAGATGACCTCCTGAAGTCCCTTCCAACTCTGATATTCTATGATTCTATGAAATGTTGTTCAAAATAAGGTTTTTAATAACTTGTAGCCCTGCCAAGTGTCATGCGTATACAGTAATAGTGCTCAGGGATCAAGCAGAATGTTTCCTGCAATTAATTCTCCTGGCCACCGGGCGCCAACATTGACAGGAGGGAGACTCTCTGTCCTGCGCTCTCAATGCACCCCCTGCTGGAATCCAGGCAGTTTGGAAAATAAGGGGAATCAGCTTGACTCAAATCTAGGGAGCGAGGAGCAGAATAGTGTTCCCAGGCATCCGGTTTTCAACCAGAACACCTGGTCAAAAAGGGATTCTGGCGGCTCCAGTCACCACTGACCAGGCCAATAAAAATCCAGTCAGCAGCACAGTGTGGCTAAGGCGGGACCCCTGCCTTCCCTGGCTCTGTGCAACTCTTGGAAGGAGGTGGCATGTCCCTGCGGCCCCTAAGGAAGCCTCTGCCCCAGGTCAGAACCCACTCCCGCATCCTAACTCCCTCCCAGACCTCCCACCCCACCTGCACCCAAACTCCTAGCCCCAGGTTGGAACACCCTTCCAGACCCCGCACCCCAAATCCCCTCCCAACACCCTGCCCCAGCCCAGTGAGGGTGGGGGAGAGTGAGCGACGGAGGAAAGGGGGATGGAGTGAGTGGAGGCAGGGTCTCAGAGAAGTGGCAGGGCAGGGGCCTCAGTGAAGGGTCCAGGGCAGGGGGCAGGGAAAGGGTGTTCAGTTTTGTGCAATTAGAAAGTTGGCAACCCTGGACCAGAAGTGGAGAGAGGCTGTTCGTTGCTTCCTCAACGATCTCCCAAAGGCTCTCTCTCACTGCTTCTATGAGATGCAAATAATACGTTTCTGTCTCCCTCCCACCCTGAAATACACACACACACTGAGACAACCTGAAGGGGAAGCACTGTCACACGTGGGGCTGTGAAATAGGGGACAGCTACGGACTTGCAAAAAGTACAAAAGTAATTTAGATTTCAGTAGACACCCAGAAAGTGATTAGCAAGGACTAACTGCAACATGTGTGTAACAGTTAATGCAAGGTTTTAAAATGCTAGTTTTGGTTCCAGTAGGCATGCTACTGCAATTCAGTCCATACAGACAGATCTTTCCAGAGTTCTTAAGATGACTACAATAAGGTGTATATACAATAACCCATCTTTGGTTAAACCATGAAGGGATTGCACCCTTACACAGGGCTTAGATGAAAAGCCTAGCCAGTCAGAACTGCCTTGGTTTTAGGGGCTGACAGTTGTCACCCCTTGGGCAGTTGAAAGGTGGAGCTGACAACTGTGCCTCAAAGAGTGTCAGACATAAGAAGCTCAGATCTTGTATATACAGGCTTTATTGTTGGTTATTTGGTGTGTGTATGTGTGTGTGGGGAGGGTTGTGTAGCAGTATAACTACACAGCTACAAACCTCCATTGTCAATGCACTGCATTGTTGCTTCTACAGTGATGATTTGCAGTGGTTTAACTCCACTGGTGCAAATAAACCCTGTCTAGACGGGGCATAAAGCTTTCAGGAGGATGGGGGTAATCCTTGATGCTTGCAGCTTCATACCAAGTGGAGGGAAGGGGACTGGAGTCAGGAGATTTTCTCTTTTCTCCTCAGTCCCATTCCCCTCAATTCAAGGGAGGACCAGAACTCCGTGGCCACTGTACCCATAGGGAAATTTTATTTGTATGTTTGTTTTAATTAATCCACCCTGCTGAAAAAGGGATCTATGAGAGATTAATTGCCCCCAAGGAGGAAAATGGCCTTGAGTTGTTTTGGGAGACGTTTGTTGTTTACTTGCTTCCCACATTTGATTTTAAAGGGTTGACAATCCCTTCCTCAAAGGGTGGGACAGCAACTCTGTTATTATGACATCAACCCTTTATGGCACTCTGACTTTTGCAAATGCTCCGCCAATACACTATAATTTCTGAAACAACCAATGACAACTGCACAACAGAATTACTTTATAATTTTATTTTTCCTCTGTCAGTTACAGCCTATTAGAAACTTGAGAATATGGTTTATTTTCTTTTTATTGTGTCATACTCTATTTGGCCAACACTGATTTTTCCCCCTGTGAAATAACACTATGGCCTCCCTTTCCTTTACAACTCTCCCGGTGCACCTGCAATGTCAATGATGTCAAGAGGAAAGTATGTAGGTCCAGGAATAGTTGGGGAGCCAGAGAGGAGGGCGGTAAGCTGCTTCCTGCACAGCAGTCCACATGGTTTCAGTCTGTCATTCAGTGGCTACTTTCATTTTAAAATCTCAGAAATTAAGTGAGGAAATTAAAAGAAAAATAAGTAGAATCATGAAGACTGCCCACCAGATCATAACAATTTTAAGCAACATAAAATCCGGGCGTTAAATAGTTGTGACTATTTACCATTAATGGACAGGGGCTTGTTAATACTATGCTTGATACGCTTGACCGTTTTTGCATCATCAAGACCTAGTTGGATGACATAACAGGCCCTATGCTAGTTCAGATTGTTCCTGCTGGTAACTTGGTACAAAACAAGCCTAGAGAGAGGACGGATGACCATGCTTTTTACATCAGTCCTCAGATTCAAGAAAGGGCCGGATCAAAAAGAGGTTCTTTGGGATGCAACTACATGGTAAGGGAGTCCTGGGAACCAAGACCAATGTGGGTATCCTAGAGGCATATGGATCACACCTAGTGGTGACTGGCTTTCTCCCAGAACCTGATATTGCCATCTCAAAGACTCATGAAGGACTTCCATATCCATACAGATGACACTACTAATGTTAGACCAGAATCTCATGGCTATATATTTTTCTAATATGAATTCTCCATACTTACTCACACAGCCAGACTCTTTAAGCTTACTTTTCAGTTTGGTTGTTGAGATGGGGGAGAGGGGGTGTGCAAGGAGATACTTTCCTATTACCTTTACCTACCACCCCCCTTTGAGCTGAGGTTAGAGCCCTTCCAGGAGGGTTCATACCATACTGAACTGTCCTTAAAGGCTAATTTATTTTTAGAATGCTATCTTGGCTTGTGGCAGCAAGCCACTGGACCAGGATTCTCACAAGATATTTCAACCATTTACTTTCCAAATGCACTGGCTCCTACAAGCCTCTGTCCTCTGCACCACCCTCAGCCTCCTGGTCTATTTTAGGGCAAAATCTGACTCCTCCTGTCACACAAATAGGCTACCCCTAAATCTTATTGCTTCTTTCTGTACAATGTTTTAAATTTTCCTTTCTTTTCCAATGGCGAAAACACTTGGGGACATGCTTATCTCCAACTTTGACTGCTGCCTCCTCTCTGACCTCCCTAATACTTATGTTGTTCCCACCTAATTCACTAAAAACGTAGCAGTCAATATGCTTTACCTTGTCTGTTGATCAGACAGCATTAGTTCTCTGTTTAAGTCATTCTGCAGGCTTCCTCCTGCTAATTCTATCAAATTTAATCTTCTCATCCTTCAAGTTCCTACCCAACAAAGCTTCACCCTATATCTCAGGCTTCATCTTCTACCATTTTCCCCCTCACTCCCTTCATTCCACAATGCCACCAGCCTAAATGCCCTTTCATTTTGTCCCATTCATGTCTTTGTGCCTTCTTCCATGTTGCCCCATGTGCATGGAATAGAATCTAATCCCAATTGCTTAGGCAACTGGACTTGAATTTAGGGCATGTGCACTGTATACTCATCTCTGCCAGTAACATGCTGCATGGTCCCAGACAGGTTATTTTTTCTGACTGTGCCTCTCTTTTCCCTCTCATCCTTTGATTGCACGTTTAGATGGTAAACTCCTTACAGCAAGGCCTATCTTTAACAACGTGTCTGTACAGTCTCTAGCACAATTATATTTTTTTTTGTAAAGTGCTTTGAGATCCTTGTTTGGAAAGTACTGTATAAATTAAGTATTCTATTATGAATCACTGTCAGTAAACTAGGATTAAAATTACAGGATTGAATGTAATACACTGCCATTCTGACACATACATTTAAATTTATTTTAACATACTATAGATATACTTTTGCTTTGCTGGTAATTCACAGGTTAGATTTAGTTTACAGCTATAATATCCTCATGATCTCTCAGAATTAGAATTTCAGAGGTATGCAAAAGCAAAACTTTTTACTTCACACAACCTGCAACTTTATCGAAATACAAGCATTAAAATCATCGTTCTGTGTGATGATGCAATGCACATTCGAAAGGAGGACAGAAACTGCGTAGTTTGCCTGATGCTTCAGTGATGCTGTAATAAGCTTTTAACTGAGAAATCAAACACTGAGCACAAATACTGGCTCTAAGTACTGTACTGAATAGCTGACTGAGATGATGTGCTTAATCTCAGAAAGGAAAATTATTGACTGCATTTTCTGGTATCATCCTTTGTTAGCTAACTCACCATGCTACACTTAGGTTCAGATCAAGACATAAATCTTGTTTGGCTAGAGCTCGACATTTTCTTGAGAGCAGGAGAAAAAAACTGAAATGAAATAAATGATTCAACAAAATTTTCAAGGGGAAAGGATACAGTACCTTCACTTGGATCCATCATACCACAACCACCTTAGCCACAAATTGATTTTAAAAATTACTAAATCAGTTTCACGTAATTGTCTGGGTACAGCAAGTACTCCACATTCTTACATACTGCTGTTAATATAAAGAAAAGAGGGTGCAAAACATATAGTTATTTATAATGGCGGTGGGGTTATTGTTTTTAACAGCAAGGGATTTAACGTCAGTAGCTGATGAACTGATATTGTAGCCATTGTAGTCATAATGTTTTGTCACTGTTATTGTTCATCTTAACTTTTGTACCCTGTCTACATTTTGCATGGTAGAGCATACATAACAAACTAACGTATCAATAAAAATGAAACCCAGGCAACTCCAGTAACCTAAGGCAAATATTGCAGTGGAACTAGATTAACAAGAGGAATTCCAACTCCATCCTTTTAATGACAGTAATCTCGCTGATTCTATGTGAAATGGATGTGAAAAAGTGGGCAGTGCCAGTCACCACCTCCAATTCCTCCCAGTCGCCAACTACCCTAAAATTAACACACTGACAATTTGTATAGGGTTAAAGCAATTTTGGTCACAACTTTATTCAACAGAACTCCAGAATTCAAACTAACTGGCTAACCCTGTTCCCACAAATTTGTCATAAGGGCCTGCTCTATGAACAGCCAAGCTTATCGAAAAAATGGGAAACTGTCTCTCCAGAACTGTACTTCGCATACTCATGTCTGTGGAAAGAACCAGGTACTTCATACATGCAGCACGGCACAGGATTATCCTTATCCCATGTTTACCACTATCTCCTTGACCCATCAATATACCCATGAGCTGGGTTTATAGCAGGTCAGCTAATTATATAACCAGCTGACCTTAACAAACACATTGATGCAAAGTCACAACTCCAATGACTTTCCAAGTGCATAGCCTTCACTTGCCATGAGAATTATTATACCAGCACAGTGACAACTGTCTGAAAGGCATCACATTCATAAAATAGACTCAGCAGATGCACCCATGAAGGTGAAAAACCTGCTTTGATTCAGCCAGTATGGTGGGGAAGAAAATTCTTCTCCATGCCCAAATATGGCTATCAGTACAACCTGTGCAAGAAACTTAGACCAGGCAGCAAACTAAAGACAAAAATTCACCTGGCCCTAGCCTCAGCAAAAGCATCTTGGCCACCCACCATCACCTTTATAATTCTGCACCTGAAAAACTCCTTCATATTCTGTTTTAAAAAACACCTAAATATAATTTTCTTATGCTTATAGTTAGGGCCCTACCAAATTCACGGCCATGAAAAACGCATCACAGACCATGAAATCAGGTCTCCCCCCATGAAATCTAGTCTTTTGTGTATTTTTATCGTATCCTCTACAGATTTCATGGGGGAGACCAGTGTTTCTCAAATTCGGGGTCCTGACCCTTAAGGTAGTTGCGGGGGGCAGGTCACAAGGTTATTTGGGTGGGTGGGGGGGGGGGGGGGGGGCTGTGGTATTGCAACCCTTACTTCTGCGCTGCCTTCAGAGCTGGGTGGCCAAAGAGCGGTGGCTGTTGGCTGGGCACCCAGCTCTGAAGACAGTGCCCCACCAGCAGCAGTACAGAAGTAAGCATGCCAATACCATACCATGCCACCCTTTATTTCTGTGCTGCTGCTTTCAGAGCTGGGCGGCCAAAGAGGGGTAGCTGCTGACTGAGGGCCCAGCTCTGCAGGCATCAGTACAGAAGTAAGGATGGCAATACCATACCAGGCCATCCTTACTTCTGTGCTGCTGCTCTGCCTTCGGCGCGGGGCTCCTTGCCAGCAGCCGCCACTCTCCAACTACCCAGCTCTGAAGGCAGCGCCACCGCCAGCAGCTGCACAGAAGTAGGAGTAGCAGTACCACAACCCCCCTACAATAACCTTGCGACTCCCCAACAACTCCTTATTGAATCAGGACCCCTACAATTACAACACCGTGAAATTTCAAATTTAAATATCTGAAATGGTGACATTTACTATTTTTAAAATCCTAACCAAAAGAGACTGTGAATTTGGTAGAGGCCTACTTATAGTTTAAAAGAATCAAGATTCATCTAATGGCAGTGAGCTTGTTATATAATTAATATGGCAGCAATATTGTAACCATTTTCCTTCCTTCCTCCTTCTGGTTTTCCCAAATTTAGAGTATTACATGTTTAGAGGATTATAATCATAACTACAGTATATAGGAATACTGTTACTCTTATTTTATCTCTGTGATTCTTAATTGGTCACTTGCCACACTTTGCAGATTGTCCTTCATAGGATTTTTTTCCCCAGAAACACTTACCTCTGTAGTGGTTCCAAAGTCAGCAGATGGGCTATATGTGCTGGTATCTGGTGGAGCTGTCCCAATACTACTTTTAATTGGAGAGGTAGGAGGAGCAGGCCCTGTCATGGATTCCGCGTAAACAGAAGATTGATACAGCATACCTCTCTTTTGAATCTTATTCCAGACTTTGCTTATGATGTCAGCCAGTTCATACAGAAGCTGTACCTAAAGAAGAAAAAATAGACGGAGTTCTTCATAATTAGGTGTAGGAAAATCCATCACACCATCAAAATCCTCCAGTGAGATTTAAACTACATATCAGAGCTCAATTTTTACAATGCATAACATCCTAATAAGAGACTATACTGCTATAAAATGAATTAACAACAATTACAACATAGTGGTTCACTCTGAAAGCACTGCTTGTCTAAACATATAGTAGAAAATCAAACTACAATATGTAGTTCATAAAAATATAAGTCATAAATCTGGTCTTGTAAAATTTTCATTAGTAAAAGTTTTAGCAATAAAAAAACCCTATCAATCTAACTTCTGGATTATCTCACACAGAGAGATACTGACTGCCCTTTTAGTTGATTCTTATGAAAAGGCAAACTCACAAGAAAAAAGGAATATGAATGTTATAAAGTATAAACAATGTAAGAGAGACTCCTTTTTAACAATACTAAAATGATGATTCCATGCTACACATGAAACTGTTCTATATACGCAGAAAGAACATCCACTATCCAACTCAATAGCCTCCTGGGATATGTCATTCCAATATTCAGAAAACATACTGTTTAACTTGCACATTGTTTGACTCAGTTCTTAGATATTTACACAAGCTTTCGTAAATAAGCATTAATCATGACATTTGTATGACAACATATTGCCATATACTATATAAAACAAGTCCAGAGAATACTGCAAACAATACATAAGCAGATCCACAGCTGGATACCATACCCAGCTGCCATTATAAAAAATTCTTATATTTATAAGAAATTTCAGCCTCAGGACACATCCAGGCTACGAAGCTGGCTTCTTATGTGGGCAGAACAGATGCAGGAAAACATTGTTGTCAATCTATATTTGATATAAAACAGTACTTGATTTTCTGCGTGTGAATGTGTGATGAAGTCTCAAAGATTAAGCTACAGTTACTTCTTAAGAGGTGAAGTGCTAGAGTTTTATAAAAAGCTTCTTAATTCATTTGGATTTTTCTTTTGAAGATTCAAGACTTACAATGAGCAGGTCATATAACTTTTTGACACACAGTTTTTTGTTAACAGTAGATGAATTGCATTCATGTCTCCCTACATTAAGAGTAATAATCAAACAATGATATTTTTTCTATCTATAGCAGAAATTTATTTTCGTAAAGTTTATCTTTGATATTCTGTGATACTTATTTAATTATTACTTTAATTACTGTAACTAACCACAATCATTAAACAGTGTTATTTAAAAACTATTACATTCAGATTTTCATACTTGTTTCCACATAATTGAAAATAACACACTTCAGACTGATTAAGTTGTATATTATTAACTGGGGCTGACTCTACACTAGCAAAAGAAACAACAAAACTTTCCAATTTTAAAAATGAATGATCTGATAACATGAGTGATAGTTTAATCATTTCTGGGAGTTTAGTGGGATACTTAGACAGGCCCAAACTGTACATTCTTGGAAACTGCCCCCCAAAAATTTAAAAAATGGTTGTTCAAGAGAATAGTGGATAGTTTAAAGAACGGGTGCCCTACGAAAGCAGGATTTCTGACAATTTCAGTACCCCATTGCTCATAAGAAAGGCAGAAGCAGAGAGTGTGAAGGGATGGGTGTCACTGCCATGTGCATGTCCACCATCACAAATAATCCAGTGAAGAGATTTGTTACCAGAGTGTCCCAGAGCTGAGAAGTTGGAAACAGAGTTTCAACTTTCACTAAGGCTAAGAGTTCTTTCCCATATTAAGAGGATATTATATTAACTGGAGCTGGTTGGTGTAAGTATATAAAACTATCTCAGCAGGTGACATCTATGTCAGCAGTCAGAGACTGGGTCACAATGAACAAAATTGCTAAAATTAGGGACCAGAAGGAAATACGTCTTTCAGATTAAAAAGAAAATCTCAGTTCTGTTAGGTGAGGGAAAATATTTTTCAAGAATATATATATGAAAATAGAAAAAATACTCAACTTTCATGCAAAAAAGAGACATAACCCCAAAGTTATATTAGAATCCAACTCTGTAGAGAGCATGGTGAAGCTGCATTTTAATTTGCTGATATTTTGAAATACAGTTTATTACATTTCAGTGGCTTCTGTTTCTTAAAAAGGAAGTGATTTCTATTTACCTTGCTGGTGGCAACTTTTGCAAGGGAACTGTTTGACCATTCCCACATATTGTTAATAATTAAAGAAGGGCCAACATCAGTGTGAAGTCTCCTTTTGTTCCTAGCATTGGCAACACTTTTTAAACTTTGAGGTAGATATATAATTATCATTAGGTTTCAGTAATCTCTTCAAAATTAGAAACAAATTGATGATTAACGAAGAGTAACTGCTAGCGGTTGTTGAGCTAATCCGTTTCTTTCTCAAAAATAAATCAAAACACATAACTCCACTCAGAATTAATTAATTATGCATGATATGGAAATTCAACAGATTGCAGGTATTTCATGTTTTTAGAATAATTTGTTAGCACAAAGTTGAAAACAAAATGAAAAAAACTAAGAGTCAAACCCTGATGACATTATTCATGGAAAACTCCAATTGGTTTCAAGGGAATAAGAATATCAGAATTTAGCCTCAAATCAATACATAGTAATTCAATAGTAAAACACTTAGTCCTTAGAAATCTAACAAATTCAGTAAGTATATGATAATTTAAGGCTGCCATCCACAGACAAAATATAGTCTGCCATTCTAAAGAATCAGGTTTCTTGGTTATCCTACTGTGAATTTATAGGTATCAGATGCTGTTTATGTAATTTTATTTTCCATCTTCTATTCTTGAACATCTGGTAAAAAAAATTCAAAATCTGATGTTTATGACTTTTGCTTAAATAAAGCCGGGAAAGCGGGCAACCCCCAAGGCCCTTCACTAAACACAAATAAATTGTTAGTCCCTTTTGGTTTCATTTTGTATAGCATTTAAAATTATTAGTAAGTGAATGAATAACATCATAGGTTATAGAAGCACTGTCCATGACAGCAGGATTTAATGATCAGATTTTCCATTATACATATTTATTTTCAAGATCTGATTAACTCCACTTTAAGTATTACTTGTGGAGTAAAACTTAGCAACTAAAGGTTTAAGACCCAGGCTATGTCTACACTTGGAGCTAAGGGTGTGATTCCTAGCTCATGCAGATATACTTGTGCTAGCTCTCATTGAGCTCATGCATTAAAAATAGTACAGTCACAGTAGCACAGGCAGCTGTGAACAGTTGCACGGGCTAGCCGTCTCAAGTACAAACCTGCCTGGACTCCATGGGAATCACACCCCCAACTCCAAGTGTAGATGCAGCATAAAAGTAAATATTTTCACCCATTTTGAAAAGCAATCACTTTGACAATATTTTGGTTTCAGGGCTACAGACACTAGTGCTGCGTTTTGAGTTGTTTTCTGCAACCCTATGACTCAAAACCAGATTAATTTATTTAAACTGACACAATAACACACTAATGGAATCAAGATAAGTGATTAGATCAGGGGTGGGCAAACTGCGGCCTGTGGGCTGCATTCGGCCCATCAGGCCTTTTAATTCGGCCCTCGAGCTCCAGGCGGGGAGCGGGGTTGGGGGTTTGCCGCGCGGCTCCTACACATGGGGCAGCCAGGTTTCTCTCCGCATTCTGCCCCCACCCCAAGCGTCACTTCCCACAGCTCCCACTGGCCGGGAACTGTGGCCAAAGGGAACTGCAAGGACGGTGCCTGCGGACAGGGCAGCACACAGAGCCGCCTGGCCGGTGCTGCGCCTCTGAGTTGGAGTCATAGGGGGGCATGCCGCTGCTTCCGGGAGCTGCAGGGGTGGCATCTGCAGATGGGACAGCACGCAGAGCCACCTGGTTGCACCTCCACATAGGAGCTGGAGGAGGGACATGCCGCTGCTTCCGGGAGCTGTTTGAGATAAGTGCTGCCAGAAGCCTGCACCCCTGAATCCCCCCTGTCCCCAGCCCCCCTACCCCAGCACTCTCCTGCACCCCAAACCCTTCATCCCCAGCCCCACCCCAGAGCCCGCAAGCCCTCCCACCAATTTCGTGAGCATTCATAGCCTGCCATACAATTTTTATATCCAGATGTGCCCCTCAGGCCAAAAAGTTTGCTTACCCCTGGATTAGAGCCTCTGAAAGTTTAGGAAAAAGGAATTAGAAGTGACCAGATTATTTGCTTTAAAAAAAGTTGTTTTAGGATATTGAGTGCATGGCATGGCAACAAAATTAAGAAATTAACACTACAGTGGCTTTTGTGAATCGTTTATGACCTATAAGGTCTACAGTCTGAAGGTCAGAGCAGCATGAAAGCCTGAGCCACAATCACCATCATGTGAGTGGGTATAATACTGTTTAAATCAGTATTATGAAGATGAATATGGAATAAGGCAGACTCCAAAGGATGTAAAATTGTGCAATATTATTCCATACAAAAATACGTAAAAATATTGTTAAGGTTGCAAAGTGAAGCTCTCAAAAGTCTTGAAATGCCAAAATTAAAGTTGTCTGCACTTCATTATTCTGCCTCTTTCTGAATATGCCTTTACAGCATCATATTCATTGTGCAGCCTGGATGGACCTTGTTCAATTATGGTTGCTGTTCAATGTTTAATTTTTATCCTTATTGCTCAGTGTGTGATCCCCTGCCAATTTCATCACACATCATCCAACCTACACACTTTGAACCCTAGTCTCATCCATTGCATAAAGTAGAGGGCATGTAGTGAATGAGGCAGAGTCTATAATGTGGGCTTGGAGAATGTGCAGTGAATGGGGTAGGGGACCACATATTGAGGATAAAATAAATAAATAAATTCAGAACATTTGCCTTGCACACCGACCATCATCCAATATGTGCACTAAATGAAGCAATGGGGAAAAAAGAGCATTTGATTAAAGAACACGTTGTTATGCATGTGCACAAGTGACAATGTACAGATTACCCCAGCAACCACAACTTTATCATTTCCAGACTTAGGCCCTGATCCGGCAAATCTTTATATATATGAGAGTAAGTGTTTATGAGATGGGGACTTATAAAAAATGGGTACCTACCTTATACAGTAACTGGAGTTCTTCATAATGAGTGGTCCCTGTGTGTATTCCATTCAAGGTGTATATGCAACTGTGGCGCCTGAGACCAAAATATTTTTGTTAGCAGTGTCCCTACTCCTTGTGCTCCAAGCTGAGGATTTAAGGGCAGTGCAGACAACCACTCTCCAGTTCCTCTTCTACCAGGAATATTCTAAGGATAAGGATCCAAAGCTCAAGGGAAAGAGAGGTGGTGGTGGAATACACATAAGGTATGTTGACACTGCGGTTCGGAGCAAGCCTCCCATCTTGAGTAAACAGACTCATGCTAGTGGGGTTTAACCTAGTACGCTAAAAATAGCAGTGTGGACATTGCATCACTGATAGAGGCTCAGGCTAGCTACCCAAGATTGGATCTAGGGGGTAGGCTGGGCTTGAGCTCAGGCAGCTAGCCTGAGCCTCTGATGGTACAGCAACATCCACACACCTATTTTTAGTGAACTAGCACAAGCCCCACTAATGTCTCCCCTGACTGGGAGGTTCACCCCAGCTGCAGCATAGACACACCCATAGGGACCACACATCCCGAAGAACTCCAGTGACTGTACAAGGTAGTAATCATTCTTTCTTTCTTTCTTTCTTTCTTTCTCAAGTCGTGGTTGCTACATGTATTTCACTCAAGATGACTCAAAAGCAGTATTCACTAAGAAGGAGGGTGCAAGCAACTTGGCTGTACCCACCGACTGAAGAAATACTTTGCCAAAGGGGGCCCCTGCTGTTGAAGCTGGCACCAAGGCATAATGTCTCACAAAGCTAACATTGCTGCCCTACATATCTTGAGAACAGGGACATGTTGTAGGAAAGCTACAGAGGCTGCCTGAACCCTAGTGAAATGTACCGTCCCATCTTGTGGGGGAGGATTGCAGTCTATTTATAGCAAAGCAAGATGTAGCCCAAAATCCATGTAGAAAGTCTCCATGAGGAGACAGCTTCTCCTCCCATACATTCAGCCAAGGAGACAAATATTTTAGGGGATTTCCTGATGAACATTGTTCTCTCTAGGTAGGAAGCTCAGGCTCATCGGACATCCAAAGTGTGGAGCTTCATGGTTTTCTTTCTGACATGTGGCTTTGCGTATAAGACAGGTAAAGAGGATGACATGGTTTAGGTGGAACTCTGAGCTCACCTTTGGAACAAACTTGGGATGTAATCGTAAGGAAAACGTTATCCTTATAGAAGACTGTATATAGAGGGTCTGTCATAAGGGCTCCCAGTTCTTCCACTCTCCTCGTTGAGATAATTGTGACAAGAAAGGCAATTTTCATGGATAGATGACTGAAAGCATATATGAGGACAAAGGTTCAAATGGGGGATTTGTTAATGCAAATAGAACTAGATTGCCATCCCATACTGGGGCTGGTTTCAGTACTGGAGAAATGGCTCTGAAAAGGCCTTTAAATAACTACATGGAAACCAGATGGATGACGATTCCATAGTTGTTCACCGGGGTTGAAAGGCAGTAATAGCTTCTAAGTGTACCGAAAGGAGCTGAACGACAATCCAAACATTTTCAGAGAAAGGAAATAGTCCAACATAGTTGGGATCTCCCCAAACCCTCTGGGGATCACTGATGATGCTGACACCATGTGGAAAATTTCTTTCATTTTGCTGTATAGCATTTGGTCACAGAGTACCTTGGGATATGTGCTCATCTAGGTGGGCTCCCCCAACCTAACAGAGAGGCATCTGTAATCAACTTTTGGTGGGTGGAGGAGAGATGAACAGAATCCCTATATATATTGTCTCCATATTTTTCCAGTAGGTGAGTGAGGCTAGTATCCTGTTGGGGAGCAAAATCAACTTGTTTAGACTGTGTCTGTCTGGGACAGAGGCTGTCTGTAACCAAGCCTGAAGACATTGAAGATAAAGTTTCCCACAAGGTCTCTCATATGTACATGAAAAAATGTGGCTTAGGAGGGTGAGACAGGATCTCACTATTGTTTGGGGGCTCCCGCAGCATTGATATGATGAGCATCATCATAGCCTGGAAGCAGTCATGAAATAGGTATGTCCTGGCAGTATCTGAGTGCAGAGTTGTTCCAATAGAGTCTATAGTCTGTATGGGGTTATAGTGGATTTTTCTGCACTTACTCAGGGTCCTAATTATTGTAAAAGGCCAAATAAGGATAGAGTTGCTACCTGAACTTCCTAGCATGACTTCCCTGTGAGCAACCAGTTGTCCTGGTAAGGGAACATTAATATGTCCTCATGACACAGGTGCAGAAACTCTCCTGATAATACCTTCATGAACTCTCTCAGGTTATGTCTGCACTGCAATTAAAAACCTGCAGTGTAGACTTCCAGGCTCAGGCTGGATCCTAAACTCTAGGACCCTGTGAGGTGGTTCTAGATAAGTGGCAGGAACTGTCTGCAAGCCTCATATACTCTCCCAACCTCGCAGGATCCTAGTTTTGGTAAGGCAGTGGTTCTCAGTATCAGCGATTCCTTCTCCAGGTCGATCGGTACCATCAGTGCTGGAGGCATCCAATTACTCCTTTCCCTCACTAGTACCAAGGACAGTCCCAGTACTGCTACTTCAGTAGATAGCAGCCTCTGAACCTTTTTGGTTTTCAGTGCTGAGGGATGAGTACTCAACTCCTGACACACCCGTACTGGAATGCATAGCCTTACTTGACTGAGTGGGTCAGGGAAAAAGTCCTTTTCTTTGAGGATTTAGAAGTGGGTTTCTCACATATGTTGTTGTGGAGGTGTTCATTCTTATCCTCTTCGTGTTTCCCATTTTCTGTTAGAGTTCTTAACTCTGCTTACAGGGGTCCTGGAGCCGGAGACAACCGTGTTCAAAAGGGCACAGTCTGGGGTTGGACTCTTGTCTCATCAAGCAATCCATCAGGAATGTTTGAAGTCTGAACTCACAGGATTGATGAGTTTGGCTACTGAAAGTCTCACAGATGCTACAGTTGGAGGGAATAGGGAATATGTGGTTTTCTGAGGCAACAGACATATATGTCAGGGCTGTAACTGGCCATGAGGGTCCAAAGACAAAGGACCCAGTTCTTGAAACCTGGGGCTGTGGGCATGCTAGGTACCCAGTACCCAGAGATGGAGGGCACCCACGAAGCTCTGTAAGAGGCTTAGCTAAAACTAAAACTAAGCTAACAAAGTTCTATTTGCAACTATTTAAAACTAATAAAACAAAGAACACCAAGTAAAGCTACAGACACTAGAGAAGTTCCACCTCAGACCACAGGTGGAAGAAAGGAACAGGAGAGGTGGTCAGTTCCCACCATGCCTTATACTCTTGACTGGGAGTATGGACAGTAGGGTGCATTTGCAAAGCAATGCACATTGTAAACAAAACATTTTCCAGTCTCAGGTGCATGGGGCACATGCACTCCATGAATGGAACACACACAGAGGCACCCACTTGAAGAACCACCTTTGGCAAAACAAAAAAGCAAAAAAATCTGCAGGAGTAAAAAGAATGCAGGCAGAAGTCCAGTAGTAGAGAGGAGGCTATCTAGTTTATTGCAATGAATGCAGCATGTAAGATTACCTGCCTTGTGGGTAGGTAGCTTATGCATGCATTAGGCACAAGCAACTCATGGCCCTCAAAGGCCGAGTACGGGCTCTTGAGACTAGAGTGGCTGAACTGGAGGAACCAAGGGATACAAAGAGGTACACTAGATGAGACTTTTCGGGACACAGTAAAGTGGCCCCACCTCCAGTCTGACAGCCTCTGTGCTGTCAAGGAGGATGAAAGTTTCAGGGAAGGAGAACATCAAATTGGAGTGGAGGGAAACGATCCCACAGTTGAGACCCTCCGTTCAGATGATGTCATGGTATCCTCTCACACGGAGGATACCCCTCTGGGGGGGAAGGAATCCCAGTTGTTAGGAAGAGAATGTTAATAATAATGGAGGATTTGATTATTAGAAATACAGATAACTGGTTTGTGATGACTGGGAGAATCGCATGATGAATTGCCAACCAGATGCAAAGATTGCAGACCTTCGAAGATATCTGAACAGACATGTGCAGTGCTGGGTAGGAGCCGATGGTTGTGGAACAGACAGGTACCAACAACATAGGGAAAATTGGAGGAGAGGTACTGGAGGCCAAATTTAAGCTGTGAGGTAATAGATTGATGTCCGAGACCTCCATGGTAGCATTCTCTGAAATGCTTGCGGTTCCACACACAGGGCCAGTTAGACAGCTAGAACTGCAGTGTCTCAATGGATGGATGATACAATGGTGTCGGGAGGAGCGTTTTAGGTTTATTTAGGAACTGGGGATCCTTTTAGGAAAAGAGGAGCCTATGCTGGAATGATGGGCTCCACCTAAACCAAGACTGCTGGCATGTAAAATTGAAAAGGATTGTAGAGAAGTTTTTAAACTATGGGCTGGAGAAAGCTGACAGGTGCGGAGGAGCATATGGTTTGGTCAGAGGCAATCCTTAGGGGAAGATCTACTAATGAACTATTAACGGGGTTTCTCTATATCCTAGTGAAGAGGAGAGGATAGAAGTAGATAAAGTACAGCTAGGAGCTGAAGAGAAACAGTGCAACGAAAAAGAGTCCCATTCAATTACATCACATGAAGGCAGACAAGTAAATATTGACAAATTTCATAAGTGTATGCATACAAATGAAAGAAGTCTAAATACTAAGCCCTGGTCTACACTACGAGTTTAGGTCGAATTTAGCAGTGTTAGATTGATTTAACCCTGCACCTGTCCATATGACGAAGCCATTTTTGTCAATTTAAAGGGCTCTTAAAATTGATTTCGGTATTCCTCCCCCATGAGGGGATTAGCGCTGAAATTGACATCACCAGGTCGAATTTGGGGCAGCGTGGACACAATTCGATGGGTATTGGCCTCTGGGAGCTATACCAGAGTGTTCCATTGTGACTGCTCTGGACAGCACTTTCAACTCAGATGCACTAGCCAGGTACACAGGTAAAGCACCAGGAACTTTTGAATTTCATTTCCTGTTTGGCCAGCGTGGCGTGACCATGCAGAGCTCATCAGCAGAGTGACCATGCAGTCCCAGAATCACAAAAGAGCTCCAGCATGGACCGAACGGGAGGTACTGGATCTGATCGCTGTATGGGGAGACGAATCCATGTTATCAGAACTCCGTTCCAAAAGACAAAATGCCAAAATATTTGAAAAAAATCTCCAAGGGAATGAAGGACAGAGGCTATAACAGGGACCAGCAGCAGTGCCGCATGAAAATTAAGGAGTTCAGGCAAGGCTGCCAAAAAACCAAACAGGCAAATGGCCACTCTGGGTCAGAACCCAGACATGCGGCTTCTATGATGAGCTGCATGCAATTCTAGGTGGTGCCCCTACCACTACCCCACCCCGTACGTGGACTCCTGCAAGTGGGGGGGAGTCTCACGCAACAGGGATGAGGATTTTGGGGATGAGGAAGATGATGGTGAGGCGGAGGATGAAACCGTTCTCCCCGACAGCCAGGAACTGTTTATCACCCTGGAGCCAATACCCTTCCAAGGCGGGCTCCCGGACCTTGAAGACAGAGAATGCACCTCTGGTGACTGTACCTTTCTAAATATAATACATGGTTTAAAAGCAAGCATGTTTAATGATTAATTTGCCCTGAAGACTTGGGATGCATTCGCGGCCAGTACAGCTACTTTAAAAGTGTGTTAACGTGTCTGGGGATGGAGCGGAAATCCTCCACGGACGTCTTAATGAAGCTCTCCTGGATGTACACCCAAAGCCTTTGCAAAAGGTTTCTGGGGAGGGCACCCTTATTCCGTCCTCCATGGTAGGACACTTAACCACACCAGGCCAGTAGCACGTAGTCTGGAATCATTGCATAACAAAGCATGGCAGCGTATGGTCCTGGTGTTTGCGGGCATTCAAGCAACATCCGTTCTTTATCTCTCTGTGTTATCCTCAGGAGAGTGATATTATTCATGGTCACCTGGTTGAAATAGGGGAATTTTATTAACGGGACATTCAGAGGTGGCCATTCCTGATGGGCTATTTGCCTGTGGCTGAAAAGAAATCATCCCCGCTTTTAGACATGCGGTGGGGGGGCATTCACGCTGAGTTGTTTGCGTTTGGCTGGCAGGGATCTTCCCTGATACTAGTCATGCGATGGGAGGAGGGGTGAAGCGATCATCCCAGAGAACTGGGTGCAGGGGTGTGGTTTAGTTGGGTTTGTGCTGCACGTTAACCCGAAAACCGCAGCCCCTACTTTTAAATGGCCAACCCAATGGGTGCTTGGTATGAGAAAGGAGGGCACTGCTGTTTGAAACCATTCATCGTGAAAGAGTCTACCCATTGTTCTCTAAAATGTGTCTTTTAAAATACTACTCTCTCTTTTTTTCCTCCCGCAGCTGCAAATGTTTCAGCGCTCCCCCTATCATCTCCGTCCCAGAGGCCAGAGCAGATAGGAAGGCAAAAAAAACCGCACTCATGATGAAATGTTCTCTGAGCTCATGCAGTTCTCCCACACTGAAAGAGCTCAGCAGAATGCATGGAGGCAGACAATTGCAGAGTCCAGGAAAGCAGAAAATGAACGTGGGGAGAGGTGGTTAGAGTAAGATGATAGGTGGTGGCAGCGTGATGAGAGGAGGCAGGAGGCAATGCTGAGGCTACTGGAGGATCAAACTGATATGTTTCGGCATATGGTTGAGCTGCAGGAAAGGCAGCATGAGCACAGACCGCCGCTGTGTAACTGCCCGCCCTCCTCCCCAAGTTCCATCTCCTCCTCACCCAGATGCCCAAGAATGCGGTGGGGGGGGCCTCCTGGCACCCAACCACTCCACCCCAGAGGACTGCCCAAGCAACAGAAGGCTGGCATTCAATAAGTTTTGAAGTGCAGTGTGGCCTTGTCCTTCCCTCTTCCTCTCCTGGGCTACCTTAGCAGTTATCCCCCTATTTGTGTGACGAATTAATAAAGAATGCATGAATTTGAAACAATGACTTTATTGCCTCTGCAAGCAGTGATCAAAGGGTGGGAGGGCGGTTGGCTTACAGGGAAGTAGAGTGAACCAAGGGGGAGGGTTTTCAACAAGGAGAAACAAACTGAACTCTCACACTGTAGCCTGGCCAGTCATTAAACTGGTTTTCAAAGCTTCTCTGATGCGCAGCGCTTCCTGCTGTGTTCTTCTAACCGACCCGGTGTCTGGCTGCACGTAATCAGCAGCCAGAAGATTTGCCTCAACCTCCCACCTTGCCATAAATGTCTCCCGCTTACTCTCACAGCAATTGTGGAGCACACAGCAAGCAGCAATAACAATGGGAATATTGGTTTCGCTGAGGTCTAACCGAGTCAGTAAACTGCACCAGCATGCTTTTAAACATCCAAATGCACATTCTACCACCATTCTGCACTTGCTCAGCCTATAGTTGAACAGCTCCTTATGACTGTCCAGGGCCCCTATGTATGGCTTCATGAGCCATGGCATTAAGGGGTAGGCTCGGTCCCCAAGGATAACTATAGGCATTTCAACATCCCCAATGGTTATTTTCTGGTCTGGAAAGTAAGTCCCTTCCTGCAGCTGTTCAAACAGACCAGAGTTCCTGAAGATGTGAGCATCATGAACCTTTCCCGGCCATCCCACGTTGACATTGATGAAACGTCCCTTGTGATCCACCACTTCTTGCAGCACCATTGAAAAGTACCCCTTGCAGTTTATGTACTGGCTGCTGCCAAGGTGGTCTGGTCCCAAGATAGGGATATGCGTTCCGTCTATCGCCCCACCAGTTAGGGAACCCCATTGAAGCAAAGCCATCCACTGTGACCTGCACATTTCCCAGAGTCACTACCTTTGATAGTGGCAGCAGCTCAGTGATTGCATTGGCTACTTGGATCACAGCAGCCCCCACAGTAAATTTGCCCACTCCAAATCGATTCCCGACTGACCAGTAGCTGCTTGGCCTTGCAAGCTTCCAGAGGGCTATCGCCATTCACTTGTGAACTGTGAGGGCTGCTCTCATCTTGGTATCCTTGCGCTTCAGGGCAGGGGAAAGCAAGTCACAAAGTTCCATGGAAGTGCCCTTACGCATGTGAAAGTTTCGCAGTCACTGGCAATCATCCCAGACCTGCAACACTATGCAGTCCCACCACTCTGTGCTTGTTTCCTGGGCTCAGAATTGGCGTTCCACAGCATAAGCCTGTCCCATTGCCACCAGGATGTCCAAATTGCCGGGGCCCGTACTTTGAGAGAAGTCCGTGTCCATGTCCTCATCAATCTCGTCACCACGCTGCCGTCGCTTCCTCGCCTGGTTTTGCAAGTTCTGGTTCTGAATGTACTGCAGGATAATGCGCGAGGTGTTTACAATGCTCATAACTGCCGCGGTGATCTGAGTGGGCTCCATGCTTGCCGTGGTATGGCGTCTGCAGGAAAGCAGAGTTGCAGCGGAAGCAGTAGATGACGATGGTTAGCAGGCCTACTGCACCGTCTGCTGCCAGCAACACCAGGACACAACAGCGCTGGTGTCAGTGAGCTGAGCTGAGCGGGCTGCACGCTTGCCATGGTATGGCGTCTGTAGGAGAGCAGGAAAGCAGAGTTGCAGCGGAAGCGGTGGCTGATGACTGCAAGGTGGATTCAGGAGAGCAGAGTTGCAGCAGAAGTGGGAGCCCATGACAGCCAACATGGAGAAATTCACTATCGAGACAAGAGCAGCAGAGCAGAGTTGCAGCGGAAGTGGTGGTTCGATGATGAGAGTTAGCAGTCCTACTGCACCGTCTGCTGAAAGCAGCATTGCATCCGCACGGAAAAAAGGCGCAAAACGATTATCTGCCATTGCTTTCACGGAGGGAGGGACGACTGACGACATGTACCCAAAACCACCCGCGACAATGTTTTTGCTCCATCAGGCATTGGGAGCTTAACCCAGAATTCCAATGTGCGGCGGAGACTGCGGGAACTGTGGGATAGCTACCCACAGGGCAACACTCCAAAAGTAGACGCTAGCCACGGTACTGTGGACGCACTCCACCGACTTAATGTGTTTAGTGGAGACACACACAATCGACTGTATAAAATAACTTCCTAAAAAATCGACTTCTATAAATTCAACCTAATTTCGTAGTATAGACGTATCCTTTAAGATGGGTGAACTTGAGTGCCTGCTATCAAATGAGGATATTGACACAACAAGCAACACAGAAACTTGGTGGAATGATGGCAATCAATGGGACATGGCAATGCCAGGGTATAAAATGTATAGGAATGACAAAGTAGGTTTTGCAGGTGGAGGAGTAGCACTATATGTGAAAGAAAAAGTCAAATATAGTAAAATCTTAAATGAAGCCAGCTGTATCATAGATTCCCTAGGGACAGAAATTTCATGCTTGAATAATAAGAGTATAGCATTAAGAATACACTACCAACCACCTGACCAGGATGGTGATGGTGATTTTGAAATGCTCAGGGAGATTAGAGAGGCGTTCAAAATAAAAAACCCAATAATAATGAGGGATTTCAACTATCCCCACATTGACTAAGTATGTCTCCTCAGGAAGGGATGCAGAGATAAAGTTTGTCAACACCATTAATGATTGCTTTTTGGATCAGCTAGTCCTGGAACCAACAAGAGGGGAGACAATTCTTCTTTTAGTTCTAAGTAGAGCACAGGATCTGGTCCAAGAGGTGAATATAGCTGAACAGCTCAGTAACAGCAACCATAATATAAATAAATTTAACATCCTTGTGGGGGGGAGCGGAAATACAAAAGAAGCCTCCCACCGGAGCATTTCATTTCAGAAAGCCGAACTACACAAACATTAGGAAGCTAGTTAAATGGAATAAAAAACAACAGTCACAAAAGTAAAATGCCTGCAAGCTGCATAGAAACTTTTTAAAAGCTCCATAATTGAGGCTCAGAGTAAATGTATACCCCAAATTAAAAGAAATAGTAAGAGGACTGAAAAATGGTTAAACAACGGAGTAAAATTGGTGGAAAGAGGGGTAAATAGCAAGGTGGGAAAGTATGCAGGCGATACAAAATTACTCAAGATAGTTAATTCCAAAGCAGACTGCTAAGAGTTATAAAGGAATAGCACAAAACTGGGTGACTGGGCAACAAAACGATACATGAAAATTCAGTGATGATAAATACAAAGTATTGCATATTGGAAAACATAATCCCAACTATACATACAAAATGATGGGATCTAAATTAGCAGTTACCACTGAAGAAAAGTATCTTGGAGTCATGGTGGATAGTTCTCTGAAAACATCCTCTCAATGGGGAGCAGCAGTCAAAAACGCTAAGAGTATGTTAGGAACCTTTAGAAAGGGATAAATAATAAGACATTAAATATCATAATGCCACTATGTAAATCCATGTTACACCCACACCTTGAATGTGTGTCGAGTTCTAGTCTCAAAATTATATATTAGAAATGGACAAGTTAGAAGGAAGAGTAGCAAAAACAATTAAATGTGTGGAACAGCTTCCATGTGAGGAGGGGTAAACAAGACTGGGACTGTTCAGCTTAGAAAACAGATGACTAAGTGGGGAAATGATAGAGGTCTATAAAATCATGAATGGCATGGAGAAAGTGAATAAGGAAGTGTGATTTACCCCTTCACATAACACAAGAACAAGGGTCACCCAATGAAATTGATATGTGGCAGGTTTAAAACATAAAAAAGGAAATACTTCTTTACACCATGCACAGTCAACTTGTGGAATTCATTGCCAGGGAATGTTGTGAAGGCCAAAAGTATAACTGGGTTCAAAAAGGAATTAGATAAGTTCATGGAGGATACTAGCTACTAGCCAAGATGGTCGGGGATACAACCGCATGCTCTGGATAAGCCTAAACCTCTAACTGCTGGGAATGGACAACAAGGGATGGATCACCTGATAATTGCCCTGTTCTGTTCATTCCTTTTGAAGCATCTGGCGCTGGCAGAAATCAGGACACTGGGCTAGATGGACCACTGGTTTGACCCAGTACGGCCATTCTTATGACATACTTTTATTTTATTAAGCACTAATAGTTGAAAAATCCTTCAAGAATCTTCTTCACTGGGCTACCCACTGTGTCTCTTTTATCTGTCTTGTCTCATTGATAGCTAGCTTTTTGAAGAAGAAATTGTCTGAATGCAGTGTCTTGTGCAGTACCACTCACATTGACGGCGCCTGAATTATAATCATCAATAACACGAGGTGACAACTTCATCAGAACTATAATTAAGATGATACAACTGACAACAAAAACATTATTAAACACAGTTCAGTGCATTGAAAATTTGCATAGAAAATCTCTCCTATTTGGAGTGACTTCAGGCCGCTGTAGAGTAACTTGTATCTAACTCAATTAAAATGCAGTTTTCAGTAGTACATGTAACATACCTACCTTTTAAAGAATACATTTATGGTGAAAATCTGCATTCTTTTAAACAATTCCCTTTCAGTTTTCCCCTTTAATAAAGGATATCAAAGCTTGTTTGAAAACATTCCATGCTGAATGAGAGACTGTGGGAGAATTTGATCAATTTGATCATTAGACCATTTCAACAAATTTATTCAAGACAGTTGAACAGTGCTTCAGCATTTAACAATAGTACATCTGCAACTGATTTCATTCCATCAGCCAAAAGATGCATTTATGCTGTAGCTATTACATTTTGAGAAGAGTTTAAATTACAAAACTTGAGAGAGCTTCAAAGCAAATCTACTCTAAGTACCCTGATCTTGATGGCCCAATTTAAAAAAAAATTAAGATGTTTAATAAAAGAGAACCTCCTCAACAAAATGCAGAACAATTGTACTTAATTCAAGTTATTTTTAATTTCCTTTCAAAAATCAATTAAATATACCAACCTGGGGGTTGGAGCATTTTATTTCAAGTGACTCAAGGTCGACATGGAGGCAAACAACAAACGAGTGTCTGGATTCTGGCCCTGAGGCAAGTAGTTTTTGTGAAGTGACAGCTAGAGTAGAAGTACAGCCCATGGGTTCCACTAAATTAAGTGTCATTTGTTGTCCAAGAAGAGTATACACACTGAAATGATGCAGACTGATTGTCCAAGGGAAGGCATCACCTGGTGATTAAAGAGAAAAAATAGTTTTATAACTGCATGCCTCTAAATGTTAAGTGATGATTTTTCTCAACATTATTCAAATAGTAAGTAATAAATGAAATTCAGAATGGGCCTGATCCAAAACGCACTGAAATTAATAGAAGTCTTCAATGGGCACTTGGACCAGGTCCCAAATCCTAATAAAATACCCTTTGATACGGAGTCTGGAGATAAAAAAAGAAAATCTGATTTGATTTTTCATTTCACACTGCAAATAAATCCAGCAGAACAATGTTAAAGGACAATACCTTGTTGATTTACTTGATTTTTCAGCACCGTGTTTTTAAAAATCCACCTGAATACATTAAAACTAAGTGAGCATATGTCTGCTGTAAATGTCTTGTATTGCCTTGTATCAAAGAGGTTTCCTTAATTAAGAGACCAGTCACCTCACTCGCGTTGAAAAATATCCAGCTCTGTGAGCAGGACCAGTGACTTCAGTTTATCAGTAGCAAAATTAGACTTTAGTCACACACACACACACACACACACACACTCTACAGTCTATGAAGTTTTTCATATAGCTACTACTGTGAACAGGAGTCCTGATGGAGGATTATCATTTTGCAAATTTAAGATTGTGAGTTGGAGGACTGAGATCCGGAAAAAGAGACCTTGGACCCTAAAGGACACTGACCAAATCCCAAAGAACACTCACAAGTGGTGAGGAAAACTCAGGCAGGGGATGGTGCACAAGTGTTTCTTATTTTGCATTAGGGTGGACACTCATGTATTCCCAGAATACTGGACATTCCTGTACTTTCAGGAATGGTATGCACCTGCTCTTGCCAGCATAACCCCTCCCCTGCCAGGGTGAACTCGGATGCACAATGTGTGCAATTTCCTACCACATCCAGGTGCCATTTTGAAAAGTTCACCACGCGGCCCCACTGGCATCAAGTTGCATGCGAGGTCATGCTGGTGGGGGCAGAGCAGTATGCTCTTCAAAATGGCATCCCCTATGCAATGCTGGACAAAACCAAAACAATCAGTTTTGTCTGAGTACCGGATGGGGGTGAAACCCTAGAAAAGCAGGACTGCTGGATTTAATACTGGACCAGTGGCCTACTTTGCATGGATTAAACTATAAACCAGAGGACCCAGGATGGTGGAGTTCTGGGGATGGTGTGTGGAATTGGAGTTCGGCATTGGTCTTGGGGACTAGGAAAGCTGGACCATGGGATCCTAGATAGATAGTCCATGCCTAGAGTGAGCCTAGAGCCGAACAAAGAGACAGTACCTGGAGCTCAGGAGAACATACATCCAGGGCTGGAATCTAAGCAAAGCAATCTGGTGAGTGTCCAACAAGTGAAAGCGCAACCAGCTCTGTGACATCCTTATATTTTTAATAGGGCTTATTCAGTTTGCAGGAGACACATGAGAAGTTCTCTTTCCTACAACAAATTAACAGGGCTGGGCTGGTGATGAGACTTTATTTGTCACAGCTTTGAGCAGGTGACTTTGTGGTAAGAAGAGACACAAGTTGGTCTCATGTCCCAAAGTGAGGCTTGGGAGAGTGGGCATATGATATCAGGTAATGGCAATTAAATACATGGGACTGGGCCTTTCCAGTGCATGGAGTTATAAAGCACCTTAACTGGTATGTCCAACTCACTAATTAATGGAGAGTTACATTGGAGATTTCCTGCTTGGGAATAGTCTGCAGTCCTGAGGTTCCTGTGGGATTTCAAACAATACAGCTAAGCAATACCAGAAATTAAGTGTTGAGTTAACTGATGGTTAACTACTTAAACTATACTTAAAAAAAAAGATGATGTTAGAATAAAGCTGAAGCCAGAAGTCTTCACCATGCTACTTTGGTAAGAGTTTGATTGGTGCTTCCAGAGGTGACACCAGCAATAACTCATTTATGGTCACTAGGATAGCCATAAAGCACTGCATGAGAACATACAAGAACTGAAAACTTTGAACTTATTCTAAAATTATTTACAAACTGAAGAAAGGTTCCAAATTATGTACAAAATAAAATTCAGCTAGACTTGCTTTAAAATATTTTGTAAAGACTTCTGTTTACATATGTAAAATTCTCCAAAAAATTTAATTCATCCAAGAAATACAAAATATTAATTGTTTAGGATGGAAAACTGTTCAAAAATTTGAAGTAGATTCTAATGGCTTATTTATTAATTAAAATACATGATTTTTCCTTTCTCAGTGATCACCATAGTAATTCAATATTGGATATTTTTCAGTGACTAGTTAGAGATCACCCAAAAATAATATTTAATGTTCCTTATTCCACCACGCATACCATATCTACTTTAAACTGCCCAAGTGCTAGAGAAATTTTTGTTCTGTAGTTGTTTATAATGCTTTAATTTTGCCTTAATTATTTTGTTTTACTTTGGTGGCCAATATTCATTGTTGGGTGAATGAATGAAGGTTCAGAAACAATTTAAAGTGTCTACACTTCAAAAGAAATGTAATTCAAAATACATCTGTTTAAAATCCCACTTACTAGTACGTATGAAGGGAAGCCAGGCACCACTGTTTACAATAGCAGGAGCAGAAGAAATCTCTGAAGCCTTCCAACTGACCCTTCATATGAGTCATAGCCCTTCAGTGGGGCCAGTATTTCACCCTAGATCTTTTTTGAGCCAGGATATGAGATGAACATTGCAGATCCTCAATATGGCAAGAATGTTGCTAAAAATTCCTTTTACTCACAAACTTGAGATCTGGATAAAGCCTTATTTTTTCTTCTTTCAGATGATTTATAACTCAGTTATTTGAACAATTAGTGGACTTGAAAATTAATGCAAAAGATGGTAACAGTTATACTCAACTGGTTTAACAACTTCTTGTGTTTATAAATGCCACTTTTAGGATAGAAAGTCTTCTTCCTTACATTCCTCTCATCAAATGGGGTCTTCTCTGAGTCCTCTCCCTCGAAATTGTTCTGTTCAATGCCATATCCTCTATTATACCACATACTAATGTGTCTTCCTTTAGGGCATCCCACCACTACTTCTTGGGTTAGCCTCTCTGTGTTTTTCCTTCAATCCTGATCTGTTGGCTTCTCTTACCCATGTAGTTGTCAGGACTGCACTTTACATGAACAAATATCTGAGCCTATACTCCCTTACTCTTTTATGTATGGGTTTTATTTTGAGCATGTCTCTAATATACACATTCCTCATGTAATCGGTCTTGCTTATACCACTAATCCATCTCAACATTCTCATTTCTGTGGAAGAGATCATTCGCTCATGTTTTTTCTTTGTTGCCCAACACCCAGCGCCACCCATTAAAACTAGATGGACACCGCTTTATAGACTTTTCTTTTTATTCTTACTGGTACTTTCCGCTTACCTCTCTCCATCAGAGCCAGGTATTTATTATCCTACCTCTAATTTTTCCTCCACTTCGTCAGATTTTGGAACCCAGATATTGAAACTTTGTATTTTTGGTATTGTTTGCTCACCTAGTTTCAAAGATAATTCTTCAGTGTGCACATTACTGAAATTACATACCCCTCCATTTATCAAGATCCTCTTCTAAGACTCTCTTTTTCCTCACTGCATAGAATGATATTATCTGCAAATAGCATGCACCAAGATGCTTCCTTCTGTATGTTCCTCTTGAGGGTATCCAGGATGAGTATAAACAAGAAATGGCTTAGTGCTGATTCCTGATGCACTCCCACCTTTACTGATAGTACGTCTGTTTCACAACCATAAGTTCTGACTGTTGACTTTGCACCTACATACATGGCTTGAACAAGCCACACAAAAAGTTCTGGTAACATTTTCTCCCTCATACTCCACCAGATGAATTCTCTTGGAATTCAGCCAAAGTCCTTTTTGAGATCCATGAATGCCATGTGAATATTTTTCCTTTTCTCTATGTATTTTTCCACTAGCTTCATAAGTGCAAAAATTGTCAACCTTCCTGGCATGAAGTCATACTGATTTGTGCTAATATTTACCTCACTTAGTCTTTTATCAATGACTCTCTCACACAGTTTCATGATATGATTAATCAGCTTAATTCTTCTCTAATTTGTGCAGTTGCCATTGCCACTTATTCCCTTGCATATCAGCACCAAGATACTTTCCCTCCACTTATTTGGTGTCCTTTCCCATCTCATGATTAAACTGAACAGAGATGTTGGCAATGGATGACTTCTATTTCAAGCTTTTTCAATGTCTCAATAGGGATCTATCTGGGCCTAAAGCCTTATTATTTTTCATCTCTTTTATAGTATTGGCCACTTCATCAGGTATGATAGGCTCCACTACACCAAAGTTCATCATTTTGAAGTTGCACTGCTCTCTTGGATACCTTTTCCATTGATTCTTTATGAGATATCATGAGTCAACACCATACCAGTTTCATTGTTGGTGAACCTTACTTCCTCTATATATCTGGTAATTCTGACCAATGATTTTGCTAGCCTATACATTCTTTTCTCCCTTTTTTTCTTCTAAGTCTTGTGTAAAGTTGCTTGAAGACTTCTGCTTTTGCAACTATTGCTGGACCTTTTCTTCACATCCTTATATTCCTTCAGGTTTCATTTGCTCCTAACTCCTTTTAAACTTTATCTTTTATCATTTGTACTTCTTCACTCTATCACTATGTTTGTTTTTGAATAAAGGCTTTCCAGTGTTGAAAAGTAGCATTTATATTTATTATTATTCATATGAAGTTACAGTAGAGAGATAGAATCCTCGAGAAACAACAATCCAGGAAAGCACTTTATAAAAACTTAGGCTTTTCCCTTGTGAAGGAGTAAAAGATATTAAACATCAAACAAGTCATTTACAATTAGAGACTCTGAATAGTTGTTCCATGGAACACTATATTTAATTCCAGTCACTTCAAATATTAAATAGACATACTGTATTCTCTTCCAAGTTAAACCATAGGGAACTAAGTGTTGTAAGGCCATACAGCCAGGCATTTCTGCTTTTATCCAGATTTTCAGGTTTTGATGCAGTTTCACTTGCGACTGTTCTGAGAACACTAAATTGCTGTGTTTGGAATGGTGAAGAGTTTGGCCACAGGTTGGTCCAACTTATCAACCATGTGCACAGATTATAATTAGTTTTATGTAAGAATTGTTTACTGCAGCTGGGATGACAAGACTTTATGATGGAAAAGACAGAGGTAGAGATAGCAATATAAAGCGACTCAGTAAGTTATGTTGTACAGTGCAAATACAGAAGATACATTTTGAAGGTTCTTTAATTTGAGCAATCAATGTCCTTCAGACAGACTGACCCAAAATCAAATGAGACTGTGAGCATAGGAGGGTAAGGGGAGGTATAAGTCTCAGTCTGTCCCACAACGTGAGGGGTCATGGTAGTCGGTATAGTTGGATCTGGTACATCACAGGCTTAATGGTGAGTGGGTCCTTACGGGATGATGGGTGCAGTCAAAAATGAGTCCTGCCCGAAGCCCTCAGTCCGTGCTGGCAAATGCCAGTTCTTCAGCTTACTAGCTGGTACCAGAGTTGGTACTGTTGGATTCTTGCTTCTGTGTGCTTTACCCTCATAGTCGGAATGCTAACGTGTGCCTAAGTCTTTAGGACCCGAGTGTGAGGACTCTCACAATTTGGAAGGATATGGAGAAGGATCTTGTCTCTTGGGAGGAGATCTGGAAGGGGATCTATTCCTGTGTCTGTGAGAGTGTCCCTTACTCTCATGAGATCACTGAGACAACAGGACTTGGTAATATTATCCAAGTTACATTAATTCTGAATTATAGTGCCATGCTTAATATGCTCTTTTGAATGTGACTACTCCTACAGCTTACAATTATCTCAGAGGAATCCTCTTGTCAGAGCTCTGGAAACAAAAAGATTTGAGTGTGGGAGTTGTTTCTGTTGTATGTTGACATTTGGAGGTCAATAAGCCTTCCTGACAAAGTTGCAATATTGCTAGATGACAGGATGATTGTGCTATTTTTTCTTTTAAAGAAGTAAAAAAACATGTGAATAAGCAGATAGGAGTCAGAGTAACTACATAGTCTTGTAAGAAATTGGACATTTGCTTAGATCTTCTTTACGAAAGAATGAACAGTTCCAAAATAGCTTTCAGGAAGAGTAAGGTTACATGCATATGATTTCACAGAGAAGGTAACATGTTTTAAGAATGACATGTCATCACTGGAGTCCTGTTCAAATATAGATAGTCATTTAGAGTCTCCCTAATAAAAGTCTATAAAAATTACTTACCTCTGCATGGAGAAAACAAAGAAGGTGACTTAAAAGTTTTGAAAATATTTTTTTATTAGTCTGTTTCAGGGGGGAGTTTTGGCATGGGAGAAAGCAACAGCTCCACTAGAGAATCAAAAATATCAAGATTGTGAGAACTTCTGTTTGGCATTATTCCCAGAGCACAAAGCCACACACAAATACATCCCTTACAGTAGGATTTATCCCAACCAAGGGGATTCATCTCTCTTTCTCGGACTGCTCCTTCCTTTCTGAGTCTGAGAAAATTTAAGTATGGTCTAATTTCATAAAAGGTTTAAAGGGCACTACCAGCTTAAAAAAATCACATTTCTGTTTAAACATATTTACTTTTTGTTGTTAATGTAACAAATAAGATTATTTTACCTGAAATAAATTAGGGGAAACATTTATTTCTCTAGTCTTGTTTACTTTGTGCATTTGACAGTACTTACAGTACTATTACACAGAGTTTCATTGTTTAAAAAATTCACTGAAATCTGTTTCCGCTGTTGTGCATGTGGAGGAGGAGAGACTCAGGTTGTTACAGAACAAAAGAGGAGGGAAAAATCAATAAAAAATATAGGAAAATGTAGTTGTAAAACCACAAAAATTGGCAGACACTGAGGAGCAAATGTAGTTCTTGAAAATACTTCTTACTCTATTTTCCATAATCTGTGCTTTATAATTTTTTGGTAAATTTCATTAGTAAGCTTTGTGTGCAAAAAAGGAGAAAAATATTATGTACAAAATTCTCCTGTGAAAACCTTTTAACAAATTCTCCATTTTCTCTGATCACTTTAATGCAAATGCTCAAAAAAAGCAAAACTTCTCTAAAGAAATTAATAGTTTCAAGATTATAGTAATGAATTAAATGCACATGGAAACTTCCAGAAAGTTTAAATTTTTGCTATAGTTGTACAGCTCATGGATCATGGTTAAAGAAGGCAAATTTGTCTGTGGCACTTAGCTCACATATTTTGGATATGAAATCTTTTAGTAAGAAGACTGATTTATATCAAAATGTTGGCAATATAAAACAATGATCATACAACAGAATTATACATTGAAATAACAACAGGAAAACTTTCCAAATTTCTCATACTGTACCTTCTTCAAGAATGGATCTTAGCATAACAAAGGGGATTTCTTGCAGCGGTTCCATGTATTTGTGTCCAGCACTCATAATCTTTATCTGGGGCAAGCAAAGAACAAGTGTACCAGGCATATCAGCCTGTCCATGGTACCAACTTCGGACAGTTCCAGGAATGTCACCAGACACAATTGTACTTGGGGAAGGCAGGCTGTCATTTGGAACAAACACGCAACAGGATTGCACTTCAAGCTGGAAAAACAAAAACAAATCCAAGACAGGATTCTCAGAAATAGATCTCAACATTCTCCCAACATATTTATTCATTTATAATACAGAATCAAACACTATATCACAGAATCACAGATATCACAGGTGATTAAAAACCTGTCTAAATTCTTAAACAGAATTAAAAGAAAGGACAACAGAAAATGGCAGATGCTTACAATATATTTCATAAATTACACATATAGAAATAACACCTGAAAAGGTGTCATTTTGGTCTATAAATTTGATCAAAAGGGTGCAGTCACATAAGCTGAACATATATCTGCCTGTCCACATCTGTTTTCAGGAAACATAATGGAGTTAAAAAACGTGCCGGCAGAGAAGGTGACAAAACCTTCCTCCTTTTGCAGTTCATTATCTTTTGTTATCACTAGCTAAGGCTCTAGAGCGGACTAGCATTTTATATGCTGTTACTTTCTAAAAAAGATTTATTTCAGTGAGGATTCTTCTCTTACTTTGTAGTTAACAGTGACTAAAGTGCATAAAAAGGTCAAGCTCAATCAGTCAATCTAACATAAATAAAAGCCTCAGCCAAATATCGACATGTTCATTAGTACCAAGCTATGTATCGTAATGAAAAACATTAACAAAGTTTAGAAACTAACAGGTTTGTCTCCTTTTGTCACCTTTCAGATTAGAACAAGTACATGTGATTTCATATGAAACTTCAGTTTCCACGAGTGCACAGTTACTTAGACTGCTATGAAACAGTTTTGATAATTCTGCCATATCCTTAGAGACTTCTAGCAAGGCTAAGTAAGCCCAAACCAAGGACTGAACTCATCATGACTTCTTAATTCAGAGATAATGTATGCTCAAGACTGTTAGTCTTACTTGGCTCTTGCAAGTAATATTCTGCACCTGGATATCAAATAACCATAACAGCCTGCACACTTGAATGCTTTGTTAAGCAAATACAAACTATGATTCAATCAGTTTCTTCACAATATTTTGGATGCAAGATGTTATTTGAAGACATGATAAAGTACTTTTGTTTGCTGCTTTGTAACTCATGTAGCAGTGTCCAATAAATGCTTCAAGATACTTTAAATTTATATAATTAATGAAACGATATTTTACAAATGATAATGAAGACCTAGTGTACGATAACCTCCCCTAAAGGCTAACATTCCCCCACAAGAGCAATAATGATGTGTAACGGGATTGGAATCCTTCAATACCATAAATAATTTGCCAGCCTGGTGAACAGAGATTAAGTGACAAGAATTCACTGTCAAAAAATACAAGTAGAATTTTGCAAAAATAAATACTTTACATGAAGTGTGTTTCTGTTTCTAGTTTTAGCGTTATTTGAGCTGTAAAATGAAGTTAATTACATCTTTGATAAGTAATTTATTGATCCAAGGTTTAGAACGTACTTTATTTATATGGGACAAGAAGCTACTGTGTATTATTACAAATGTAACACATTTTGATTTTCGAAGATTTTTATGGTGACATATAAGAGCATTTTCTGGTCTATTAGCAATAAGTGGAAGTTCAGACCACTGTGGGGCAGTGATAAACAGATGACAAAGGCAATGCAGTTATGATCAGAGTAGCTTTTGTTTTATCAATGCACTTACTGAGTAAGCAATTTATAACAAATCACCCAATATATATCTCCATGATGATTAACATCAAATGTTGCCAGAATATACAAGACATGTGGTAATAATAAAGCACAAATTCCACAAACTCAGAGATACAATGTTCTATCAGTTTACTCACCGCAAGGGTCTACGATAGATGTTTAACAAAGTTCACTTTAGAAGTATACAGAACCAGGAAACTCTACGATTTTTATACTTTATATGCAAAATTGCATTGAATACAAGTTGCTCAGGTCCTTTTCCTCTGTTTAATTTGATTTTGCCATATCAAGAACACTGAAGTGTAATCACGACTTTAGCACTCCTTATATTATTTAGAAGGAGCTATCACTCACTTAGACCTCGATTGTACCACCCTTCATGTTCAGTAGTACCTTGAGTTAATGTGAGTTGGCTCATTGATTTCTGCTCCTGGACTAATGGGTGGTAGAATCTGGTACAAAATATGTAATAATATATTTCTATATAAATTCAAGCCAATTTAAGTGAAAAAGCATGCATAAATAAATAAATGCATCATATAGGAGGTCTTAAATTAGACGTATATATAATTTAAGGTTTTTAAAGGAGGACACAATGGATGAACCTCTAAAAACACATATTTTCCAGTACAAATCAGGCAATTACTACCTGTTTTCACAGGAGATTATCAGTTTATATGGGGAAATGCCCATTAGCGCATTCAACAGTGGGTTCTACAGGAACATGTTACATTTCTCATTGGGCCAAATTTTGTCCTCATGAAATTCCAGCAAGTTTCAATGGGATTTTCACATGTATCTGAAAGCAGAATCTGTGTGTCTCCCCCGCCCAATCTCTCCCCGGAGATTTGGCTTACAGCAAGTTCTGGTAAAGGGAGGGAAGAATACACTCAATATTGATGCATGATATCTTGGATTAAATAATAATAGTAATATATGTTATAGATCATTTTATTGATATGGAAAGTGCTTTAAATTATATGTAATCAAAATATTTTAAAATTAAAATTACATCAATAGCATATATTAAAGATACCATATAAATCTTTTTTACCTTTTTAAATAACTATTAAATGGTATTTCTAAAATTATGACTTTAACCTAAAATGTGACTGATTTATGTAACTGAATATAAATCTGTAGCAGTAAATCTTGCATTAATGTAAGGATCTGACAATCCAAGGGAAAGAAAATGAAGTAATCTGCCAGTAAGAAGTCCTCAAGCTGGGGGTCAGATCCTGTTCATGGAAACCATCTGGTTGGGACCCTCCAAGCCACACCAAACACAAATGATCTTTTAAAAAAATATCCTATTCATTAATGTATCGCAGCTGTACTGAGTGTTACTTCACTTTTCCATGGCAACATCCTTTCTGTTTCAAGGATCTTATTTCAGTTTTGGTAGCAACATGTTCTTTTGCCAATACTGAACACATTCATGTGTTAAAGAGAAAGAATTATTACAAATTCTTGAAATGGAATCACCTCCTATTTTGATTTCTTTTATGTCAAGGGCTATAACATACACTAATGATAAATAAAGGATGAAAGAACTGTTTTGCCTTCTAATTAAAAAAATTAAGTGAACCATATTGTATTTAAGTTTTTGCTAACATATATACATTGAAAGGTGAGAGGATCACCACGTCTTAGCTATTTAAAAAGGAAAATATTAATTTACTAAAATAAGTGATGGCACAAGAATTGTTAAAGTAGTTTATACTATTTTTAAAATTATACACTGCATAAAAGGGAATGTTGTTCAATAGAGAGAATTGTAAAATATGTACGGAATTAGGGCAAAATCATCCCGGCTGTGGAGTGGTCATTAAAGGCCCAAAATGCAGCAGAGGTGCTGCTGTGGAGGAGAGCGGAGATGATGTGAAAGGGATATCTACAGCCCCTTATGCTTCATAGCGATGCAATTAAAAAGATTCACATCTTCCCTGCTGAGCCCTTGATAGCTAGCCCTGGCCAATCCCACTGCTTGTTATAGGTGATAGAAATTGCCCAATGGGGGAAACCTTGTAAGGATACCTCTAAGCTGTATGCATCCCATGAAGTGAGCTGTAGCTCATGAAAGCTTATGCTCAAATAAATTGGTTAGTCTCTAAGGTGCCACAAGTACTCCTTTTCTTTTTGTCTCCTCAAAGTCCCAGCTCTGCAAATTTATTCCTGCAGTAAAAAGGCTGCTGTGTGTTTGTCTGTTTTTTCTTTTGTTTGAGGGGGGAGAAAGACATATATGAGATCCAGAAACTGAAGAAATCCACTGGCCAGAAGTCTCATGTAGAGGGGTGGGATGTGGTCAACAATGAGGCCTGACGTGGCCAAGCTGCACAGGTGCTTGACTCCTACTTCCAAGTTGGGTAGTAGCGTTTTATCCATCTAGCTTCTCCGCTGGCATCCCACACAAGCTCTGCTTATTTGTATGTTGCAAGGGAGACAGAATTTCACGCTTAAAGTTTGTTTAAAAACATCTTAAAACATAACTGGTAATATTTGCTTGATTTCCTACTACTTTCTGAACAATGCACAGTTCACTGTGGACTAAATTTAAAACAATATTTTTATTTGGTCATGAAACTACAGAAATCAAAATTGATAAACTAAATTTGTAGATAAATCTTCCAAAATGGAAACATTTAATAGAAATTCTTGTGAAAACTTTAGGGACTCTCTTTCTGATGTGAGCTGGATCCTCCGATCAGTCTCACTGTGTTATAAATAACCAGTCAATTAATAGTCACTCTCCCTCCCACAGCTACTCTATATTATTGATAAGTTACATGTTACAAAATCTCTCTGTGTCCTGTGCAAGGAACAAGAATATAAGTTAACCTCATGATTAGATTTCTATTCTTTCAAAGAATAAAAAATTCAGTGGAAATTATACTCTTTAGAGAAAATATTACTTCAAATAATTGCAGGAAACAGGCTCATTTTTCAAAATATTTTAAAGCACACAGTGAATCTACTGAGTGTTGCAAATAATCATTGTACACTTATTTGGTTGTCATTCACTGTAATTTTGCTCTTTAATTCATTTGGTTTTACTACAGATGCCTCATTATTCCTACTAGAATTCAGCATTAACAACCAATTAAAAATAATTGTTTATGCTGCTTCATGATTTTAGCAACTATTAATACCAGCAACATGTGAAAAGTGAGTACCTCCCCCACAGCCTAACTGCCAAAAAGAGACTTCAAGGCTGCACATAAAATCCCACAACTAAATAATGAAAACTTTATAGTTAAGATTATAAGTCTTTTTCACTAAAATACTAATAGTTTACAGCAAGTTCAATGCACAGTATCTTCATGCAAGGGTCTATCATGAGCAAAAAGGGCCAGGGCTAAACCAGTACCAGCCTTGGCTCCAAAATAAACTTTCCATGACTTTGGTTCAACACATTTACTTACTCAAACTTCCACTAAAAAAAATAATCCTTTGATGATTTTAAGTTATCAAGTTCTGTTTTATCCAATGACCAACTGCAGACTTTTCTGTTGTATAACTGTTTTCATAAAAGATCGAGGAACATGCAAACTGTTTTAGAAAAAAAGGCTAGACTCCAGGGATTTGATTTCAATCATCTGATCACAATGTGACTCTGGGACTTTTTTCCAGAAATTAGGCTTTTTAACATCCACAGAAAATCTAAATATACAGCCTGGTTAATTGAAAGCGTAAATTTATTAGTCAGACTATACTTGAATTGAAAAATAGTGACATTACTCTTAATCTCCAGTACGTTCAGATTGATACAAAGAAAATCAGACTGAGTCTTGAATGGCATATTTAAGATGAATTTAACAAAACAGGCATAGAAACTGGCAATTAAAAGAAAAGCACCTGCAAAGAAATCTACTCACCTTTTATATTTCACCAGGATGGGGAACCCTAAATAATGTCGTCATTGTTAGAAATCTATTCTTAAATTACATATGTGGTATCTCATTAGGAGCTGCTGTAATTTTTTTGGATGGCTACTCAATGTGCCTCTTTCCAGCAAGTTAAAGAAAGATAAATGTTGGTGAATATTTATTATGTATCTCACTATGTATAATGAGATGGTATGGTGATTAAAAGGCAGTGAAGAAACAGGGAAAATGGAAGAGAAACCAGGACAAGTGAGCAAGTAATGTGATTTAGGGACACAAACATGGAAAGTTTATTAAAAATTTGGGCATGCAATTTGCTACATTTCCTAGGCAACTCTAAGGGCATGTCTACACTGCTTCTGCAGTTTGGACTATGGGGGTGTGAATAACAGTGCACACCAAAGTGTGGCACTGTAACTCCACTCCCTGGATGTGCAGGTATGAAATACTAGCTTTTTACTCAAAGTAGTGTAATCCGGTTTCAAGAGAACGAAATTAATGTGAACTAGGAACCAGTTAGTTTGCGCCTGCAGCATCCAAACAGAGAAATAACAGAACAGCACTTTGGTACACACTGCTATTCAAACTCCTGTAGTCCAAACTGTGGGGCAGTGTAGATATGCCCTAAGTTACTTAGCACAACAAAAATAATTACCTTCCCTCATTCTCTGCTTTAAAATATTGCAGTTTATAAGCTTCATTTCGGAAAAAAAAACCCTTTAAAATCTTACTGAGGGAAACAGAAAGGAGCACAAACTCTGGCAAGTTAAGTGTAAAAAATATAATTAGGCAGGCCAAAAAAGAATCTGAAGCTCAACTAGCAAAAGACACAGAAACAAACAGCAATTTTTTTTTAAGTACATCAGCAGCAGGAAACCTGCCAAAAAATTAGTGGGGCCACTGGTCGATCAAGGTGCTAAAGGAGAATTCAAGGAAGACATGGCCGTTGCGCAGAAGCTAAACTAATTCTTTGTACTGGGTCTTCACTGTAGAGAATGTATGGGAGATTCCCACTCACGATTCATTCTTTTTAGGTAACAAATCTGAGGAACTGCCCCCAATTGAGGTGTCAGTAGAGGAGTTTTGGAACAAATTGATAAATTAAAAAGTAATAAGACACAAGGACCAGATGGCATTCGCCCAAGAGTTCTGAAGGAACTCAAATATGAAATGAACCACTAACTATGGTATATAACCTATTGCTTAAATCAACCTCTATACCAGATGATTGGAAGATAGCTAATGTAACAACTATTTTTAAAAAAGACTTCAGAGGCAATCTGGGCAAATAAAGGCCTGTAAGCCTAACTTCAGTATGGGGCAAACTGGTTGAAACTAGTAAAGAATTACTAACACATAAATGAACACGATATGTTGGGGGAAGACTCCACACTTTTTTTGTAAATGGAAATCATAATTCACCAATCTTTACGGGAGTCAACAAATGTGTGGACAAGGGTGATCAAGTTGTACTTGGACTTTCAGAAAACCTTTGACAAGGTCCCTGGTCAAAGGTTCTTAAGCAAAGTAGGCAGTCACGGGATAAGAGACCCAAGTCACTGCCTAGAAATTTCCGAGCTAGGGCATCTTTAAGGAATACAACCGAAGTAGAAATTGACCCCATGGTGTGCATACAGATTCTGGACAGAGGCAACAGCTTGCACACTTGATAAGTGATTAATGCAACTCAAGGACTTCCTGATGTCCTTAGTCCTGTCCAAGTAGAATGCTGGTGCTCTTCTAATATCTACCATATGCAGAATCACTTCCCTGTTGTCATAATATGGTTTTGGGCAAAAAACAGGAAGATGGATATGTTGATTCATATGAAAAGTGGAGGCAACTTTAGGGAGAAACTTGGGATGAGGCCTCAGAGTTACTTTGTCTTTAAAAAAGACCATGTATGGTGGATGTGCCATTCCTCCTATGCCCCTAGCTGAGGTGATGGCAATTAAAAATGCTGTCTTCATGGACAGCTGTAAGAGAGAGCAAGTTGCCATGGGTCCAAAGGGAGGTCTAGTCAAAGCTCTGAGAATTAGGTTAAGATCCCAGGTTGGAGTAGGTGGGCTCACATGCATGAAGAGTTCCCAATGCCTATAAGGAATCTCTGCGTCAGCAGGTAAGCAAACACCGAGTATCCATCTACCTGATGGTGGAAAGCCATTATGTCCGCAAGATGTAGCTTAAAGAAGCTGAGTGAGAGTTTTGGCCTCTTGAGGTCTAAAATGTAGTCTAAAGTCAGAGGGATGGAAGACAAGGTTGGGTCTGTGTGCTTAGAATGACACAAAACTTGGAATCATTTTCATTGGTAAGTATGTTTAGTGGTCGACTTTTGGCTGACGACAACAATATGTCTTCCACCTCGTGAGAGCATTCTACCTCTAAGGTTTAGAGCCAAGAAGGAGCCAAGCCTTGAGGTGGAGGGTGAAAGACCAGCCCATTGTTTTCAGAGGGCAGATGGGTAATGGGCCAAAGAAGACACGGAGGACATATTGTCATCTGTTTCAGGTAAGGGAACCAGACTTGTCTCGGCCAGGATGGGACAATCAGAATAACTCTTTCTTTCTCTCGTTGAATTTTCAGCAGAACCTTGGATAGAATAGGAAACAGGTGAACAACATATAGGAGGTTTCTGTTCCATTGAAAGATGAGAGTGTCTCCCAGTGAATGTTTCCCCAGGCTGGCCCTGGCGCAGTAACAAGGACATTTCTTGTTCTGGTAATTAGCGAAGAGATCTGTAGTTGGGGTTACACATAGGGTGAATATGTCTCGAAGCACCTCTGAGTTCAGTTCCCATTCGTGGTTATGAGAAAAGTTCCAACTGAGACTGCTGGCTATCATGTTCTGTATCCCTGATACACAGACAGCTGAGATAAGCACATTATGATAGATACACCAATTCCAAAGTTTGAGTACTTCTGTGCAGAGGTAGAGAGATATGGTGCCCCCAGGGTGATTTATATACAACATACATGTCATATTGTCTGTCATGACCTTTGTGTGGGTGTTCTTGATGAAAGGCAGAATGTGTGCACAGGCATTCCTGATGGCCCTTAGCTCCAAAAGACTGATATGGAGGGTCGCTTCTGTGGAAGACCACTTACCTTGAACCTTGCAGTCATTTAGGTGAGGTCCCCAGCTTATTAGGAAGGCATCCGTCATTAGAGTCAGTGTTGTTGGCGGCTGCATGATTGGAACGCCTGATCGGACATTGGATGGGTCTTTCCATCAGTTCAGGGAGTGCTTTACTGTGGAGGTCAGTGATAGCTGTTCGGTTAGCCTGTCCCTCTTCAGGGAATAGACAGAAGTGAGCCACATCTGAAGACACCTCATGAACATCAGGCATTTGGGGCAACGAAGGTGCATGTTGCAATATGACCTACCAGCTGCAGGCCATTCCTGGCTGGTGTTTGAGGACTGGCCTGGACAGTCTCTATGAGATTCATAATGGTTATGAGTCTGTGTAACTGGAGGAATGCTCTTGCTCTTACTGCATTGAGGTTGGCACCAATAAAAGCCATTCACTGTATTGTGGTCAGTGTCGATTTCTGTAAGTTGCGCTGTAGACCCAGCTGTGCAAATGTGCGCATGGTTATCTAGGTGGCTTGTACGGCATCATGAAATAGGGAGCCCTGAAGAGGTAGTCATCTGGGTATGGGTAGACCACAATGCCCAATGTCCGCAGGTGTGCCGTTATGATGGAAAGAACATTGACGAATACCCTGGGTGCAGACGAGAGGCCAAATGGAAGCACCCTCCACTGATAGTGGTTCTGCCTGAAGATAGACTGTAGAAATCTTAAAAAGAAAAGGAGTACTTGTGGCACCTTAGAGACTAACCAATTTATTCAAGCATAAGCTTTCGTGAGCTACAGCTCACTTCATCGGATGCATACTGTGGAAAGTGTAGAAGATCTTTTTATACACACAAAGCGTGAAAAAATACCTCCTCCCACCCCACTCTCCTGCTGGTAATAGCTTATCTAAAGTGATCACTCTCCTTACAATGTGTATGATAATCAAGTTGAGCCATTTCCAGCACAAATCCAAGTTTTCTCACCCCAGCCCCCCCCCCCGCCCCACCCTAACAAACACACAAACCCACTCTTCTGCTGGTAATAGCTTATCTAAAGTGACCACTCTCCTTACAATGTGTATGATAATCAAGGTGGGCCATTTCCAGCACAAATCCAGGGTTTAACAAGAGCATCTGGGCGGGGGGGGGTAGGAAAAAACAAGGGGAAATAGGTTACCTTGCATAATGACTTAGCCACTCCCAGCCTCTATTCAAACCTAAGTTAATTGTATCCAATTTGCAAATGAATTCCAATTCAACAGTTTCTCGCTGGAGTCTGGCTTGTCTAGTTTTAGTAAAGCCCAGCCACGAGGAAGTTTGTGTGGAAGGTTCCATTACAATCTACATACCACACAGACTATGCTGACAGCTTGTGCCACACGCTCTCAAAGAAACTGCGGAATCACCTGATCAACATCCTCTACAGCAAACAGGGAAAGATTAAGAATGAGCTCTCAAAAATGGATACTCTCATAAAAAAACTAACCTTCCACACAAACTTCCTCGTGGCTGGACTTCACTAAAACTAGACAAGCCATTTACAACACACTTTGCTTCTCTACAAAAGAAAAAGGACATTAAACTTTCTAAACTACTACATGCCACAAGGGGCCACAGCAATGGTTCCCTCAACCCACCCAGCAATATTGTTAACCTATCCAACTATACTCTCAGCCCAGCAGAAGCAGCTGTCCTATCTCGGGGCCTCTCCTTCTGCACCTCCACCCCCACGAACATGATACAGTTCTGTGGTGACCTAGAATCCTATTTTCGACATCTCCGACTCAAGGAATATTTCCAACATACCTCTGAACAACATACTAATCCACAGAGGCCTCCCTACTAACATTACAAAAAGAAGGATTCTAGGTGGACTCCTCCTGAAGGTCGAAACAGCAGACTGGACTTCTACATAGAGTGCTTCCGCCGATGTGCACGGGCTGAAATTGTGGAAAAGCAGCATCACTTGCCCCATAACCTCAGCCGTGCGGAACACAATGCCATCCACAGCCTCAGAAACAACTCTGACATCATAATCAAAAAGGTTGACAAAGGAGGTGCTGTTGTCATCATGAATAGGTCAGAATATGAACAAGAGGCTGCTCGGCAGCTCTCCAACACCACTTTCTACAAGCCATTACCCTCTGATCCCACTGAGAGTTACCAAAAGAAACTACAGCATTTGCTCAAGAAACTCCCTGAAAAAGCACAAGATCAAATTCGCACAGACACACCCCTGGAACCCCGACCTGGGATATTCTATCTACTACCCAAGATCCATAAACCTGGAAATCCTGAGTGCCCCATCATCTCAGGCATTGGCACCCTGACAGCAGGATGGTCTGGCTATGTAGACTCCCTCCTCAGGCCCTATGCTACCAGCACTCCCAGCTACCTTCGAGACACCACTGACTTCCTGAGGAAACTACAATCCATCGGTGATCTTCCTGATAACACCATCCTGGCCACTATGGATGTAGAAGCCCTCTACACCAACATTCCACACAAAGATGGACTACAAGCCGTCAAGAACACTATCCCCGATAATGTCACGGCAAACCTGGTGGCTGAACTTTGTGACTTTGTCCTTACCCATAACTATTTCACATTTGGGGACAATGTATACCTTCAGATCAGCGACACTGCTATGGGCACCCGCATGGCCCCACAGTATGCCAACATTTTTATGGCTGACTTAGAACAACGCTTCCTCAGCTCTCGTCCCCTAACGCCCCTACTCTACTTGCGCTATATTGATGACATCTTCATCATCTGGACCCATGGAAAAGAAGCCCTTGAGGAATTCCACCATGATTTCAACAATTTCCATCCCACCATCAACCTCAGCCTGGTCCAGTCCACACAAGAGATCCACTTCCTGGACACTACAGTGCTAATAAACAATGGTCACATAAACACCACCCTATACCGGAAACCTACTGACCGCTATTCCTACCTACATGCCTCCAGCTTTCACGCTGACCCCACCACACGATCCATCCTCTACAGCCAAGCTCTGCGATACAACTGCATTTGCTCCAACCCCTCAGACAGAGACAAACACCTATAAGATCTCTATCAAGCATTCTTACAACTACAATACCCACCTGCGGAAGTGAAGAAACAGATTGATAGAGCCAGAAGAGGTCCCGGAAGTCACCTACTACAGGACAGGCCTAACAAAGAAAATAACAGAACGCCACTAGCCGTCACCTTCAGCCCCCAACTAAAACCCCTCCAATGCATTATTAAGGATCTACAACCTATCCTGAAGGATGACCCAACACTCTCACAAATCTTGGGAGACAGGCCAGTCCTTGCCTACAGACAGCCCCGCAACCTGAAGCAAATACTCACCAGCAACCACATACCACACAACAGAACCACTAACCCACGAACCTATCCTTGCAACAAAGCCCGTTGCCAACTGTGCCCACATATCTATTCAGGGGACACCATCATAGGGCCTAATAACATCAGCCACACTATCAGAGACTCGTTCACCTGCACATCCACCAATGTGATATATGCCATCATGTGCCAGCAATGCCCCTCTGCCATGTACACTGGGCAAACTGGACAGTCTCTACGTAAAAGAATAAATGGACACAAATCAGATGTCAAGAATTATAACATTCATAAACCAGTCGGAGAACACTTCAATCTCTCTGGTCACGCGATTACAGACATGAAAGTTGCTATATTACAACAAAAAAACTTCAAATCCAGACTCCAGCGAGAAACTGTTGAATTGGAATTCATTTGCAAATTGGATACAATTAACTTAGGCTTGAATAGAGACTGGGAGTGGCTAAGTCACTATGCAAGGTAACCTATTTCCCCTGTTTTTTCCTACCCCCCTCCCCGACGTTCTTGTTAAACCCTGGATTTGTGCTGGAAATGGCCCACCTTGACTATCATACACATTGTAAGGAGAGTGATCACTTTAGATAAGCTATTACCAGCAGGAGAGTGGGGTGGGAGGAGGTATTTTTTCATGCTTTGTGTGTATAAAAAGATCTTCTACACTTTCCACAGTATGCATCCGATGAAATGAGCTGTAGCCCACGAAAGCTTATGCTCAAATGAATTGGTTAGTCTCTAAGGTGCCACAAGTACTCCTTTTCTTTTTGCGAATACAGACTAACACGGCTGTTAATCTGAAACCTGTAGAAATCTTCTGTGCAGTGGTCGTATCAAGGTGTGAAAGTAGGCACCTTGTAGGTCAAGGGCCAAAAATCAATCTGCTTGCTCTAGAGCTGGAATAATGGCTGCTAGCATGACCATATTGAACTTCCACACCCTCACATATTTGTTTAATGCCCTTAAATCAAGACTTAGCCTACACCATCCCTTCGCCTGGGGGATCAGGAAATAATGGGAATAAAACCCTTTGCCCCTGAGTTGCTGGGACTGGTTCTATGGCCCTTTTGCATGATCCATTTCCTGCTGAAGTAGGCTTTTGTGAGAAAGGTGCCTGAAGAGGGACAGGGAAGGAAGGTCAGAATGGGGGATGGATCTGTCAGAGGTGATCTTCTCCCAACTGCTGCGAAAGAGGGTCAGGTAACTTCCAAAAGGGCACACCAGGGGTGTAGATGGCAGCTAATGTTGCTAGATATAGTTGTTCGGGCCCTTGACCAACCTGTCAAAAGTGCTTAGAAGAGGCAGTCTGCAAGGTCATGGATTGGGGTGCTGACTGCTTGTGCTTCTGAACTCTGGACCTCTTATGCTGTAGCTTGTAATAGTGCTCAGAAGGTGGGTATTGAGGAGGTTGTGACCTGTGCTGTGGCTGACAGCTATATCTTCTCGTCTGTTCTGCAGAGTAGATTCCCAGGGAGCATAATCCTGGGAATCCTTCAACATGTGGAGAGAAGAGTCTGCCTTCTCCGCAAAGAGCTTGGGTTTTTCAAATGGGAGATCTTCCACCATCGTTTCCAGCTCTTTGGGCAACCTGGAAAGGTGTAGCCAAGAAGCCAGCCTCAATACCACTGCTGTGGAGACTTAGTAGGCCACTGTAGCAGCTGTATTGAGTGCCGTCTGTAGCACAGTTCTGGCTAGTAACTGACTCTCTCTGACAATGGCCTAAAACTGCTCCCTTTGTGTCTCTGGTAAATGTTCCAGAAACGCACTGAGTTTCCTATAATTAATAAAATTATACTTGGCCATGACAGCTTGGTAGTTTGTAACTATAAATACACCTTCTTCCCAAAGATATCTAGCCTCTTCCAATCTCATTTGCATGGGGTCAACTTCGCATAATGTTACCTGACTCATGCATTAACCACATCCACTACAATGGAGTTGGGTTGTGTACATTGAAACAGGAAGTCTGTCTCTTTGGGAGGGATGTATTATTTTTTGTCAACTCTCTTTTAGGTTGGTATGATGGAGGCTGGTGTCTGTCAGATGACTTTGGCAGGATCTAAAATCGCTTCATTAATTGGGAGGGCAATTCGGGACATGGAGATGGTGTGCAGAAAATACACTAGCTTGTGATGTGTATCTGCCACCTCATTTAGGGTAATCTGTGCTCATACCAGAAACGTGGGTCAGCTTCATGGAATTGAGGACACCCCTTATATTGTGATGGCAGACCATGATGAGAGGCCAGGGAAATGACATTCTCCTGGTCACTGTCAGATTCATCACTGAGTAAGAGTGGCGCTGACCACGGTATTGATGGTACACAGCCCGTTGCTGAGGGCGATACTGGGTGCTGGGATGTGCTCTGTACAGGGGCCCTAGGCCCGAAGAATGGGGATTGCCATTCTTTCCTAACTGTCAGGTCTCTAGGGTACCAGAACTCTTGTGGTACTGTTGGCTCACTCAGTACCACGGAAGAGAGTCTGTGGCACGTTGTCAGCACTGATAGTTGTGAAAGTGAAGAGTGCTTCCTAGATTGGAGCTTTGCCGCACCTAGTACCAAAGGTTTTCTCGGTGCCCCTCATTTAGAGGCAATATGGTATTTGTCTTTGTCCTTAGAGGACGGTACCACTGCCTCAGAGACTGAGCCTCTGGCATCTCTAGGTGGTCTGGCAGCGCTCACAGTGGAGGCACCTTGATGGTTCTAGGTACTACGCTTTGGAGCCACCAGTACCAAGGTGGCTGATTGCACTGGGGAACTTCTCTGGCTGGCCAATGATTCAGTTTGGAGCCCTTTCCCTCAAGCCTTTATGGGGAAATCTGCTGGTCTTTTCCATAACTCTACCCCCTTTGAAGTTGAAGGCTCTGGGAATGATCTGTGAAGGCTCCTGGAAGCTGAAGTGCCTTTTACATAAGGAGGAGTTTTAACTTCAGCTCCCGGTTCTTGCAAGACCTCAGCTTTAGCTGGTGGCAGAGGAAGCACTACTGAAGGATATGGGACTCTCCCAGATTCCAGTCACAGTGAGAGTGTCTGTCTGTTACAGGAATTAACTCCTTGCAGAGAGGCACCTCTTGAAGCTGGGATGTCCCTGGAGGGGCTATCACCCTCTAGCAGTGAGGAACACAGAAGAAAGTTCTTCTTTCCCCTGGAGGAGTGGGAGATTCCCTCCATAAAGTATAGGAAACATAACGTCCTTTTTCTTCTTCTCCCTTCTCCTTAATAGCTAGTGTTTCCTTCCAAAGGAATAAAAAGGAAACACTAACTATTAAGGAGAACAAAAGAAACAAAAACAACTACTACTTATGCTAATTACACAGATAAGGAAGGGACAACTGCTCAGCTCTTGAAGGCCAAAGGTGGTCCAAAACAAACTGAGAGGGGTTCACTTGGGCAGTGCTAGATAGCCTTGAGGCAGACCACAAGGTAGGGAGAGCGCATGTGGGGGCTGAAAGGACACTGCCACCTAAAATCTTTGATTTGTGGCTCAAGAGCACAGATACACCTACAGTGGAGTATCTAGAGGGACACTACTCGAAGAAAAACATCTGCTCAGTGTGCAGCTCCAGTCAAAAAAAAGCTAACAGAATTATCGGAATCATTAGGAAAGGGATAGCTAATAAGACAGAAAATATCATAATGCCACTATATAATTCCATGTTATGCTCATACCTTGAGTACATACAGTAGTACATACAGTTCTGGTCTCCCCATCTCAAAAAGATATATTAGAACTGGAAAAAGTACAGAGAAAGACAACAAAATGACCAGGGGTAAGGAATAGCTTCCATATAAGGAGAGACTTAAAAAGTCTGATACTGTTCAGCTTAGAAAAGAGATGACTAAGAGGGATATGACAGAAGTCTATAAAACTATGAGTGGTGTGGAGAAAGTGAATAAGGAAGTGTTATTTAACCTTTCACATAACACAAGAACCAGGGGTCACCCAATGAAATTAATAGGCAGCACATTTAAACAAACATAAGGAAGTACTTGTTCACTCACAGTCAACCTGAGGAACTCATTCCCAGGTGATGTCGTAAAGGTCAAAAGTATAACTGGGTTTCAAAAAAGAATTAGATAAGTTCACAGAGGATAGGTCCATCTACGACTATAAGCCAAGATGGTCTGGAATGGAACCCTATTCTCTGGATGTCCCTAAACCTCTGACTGCCAAAAGCTGGGACTGGTCAACAGGGTATGGATCACACAATAAACTGTCCTGTTCTGTTCATTCCCTCTGAAGCATCTGGCACTGGCCATTCTTGGAAGACAGGATACTGGGTTAAGATGGACCATTGGTCTGATCCAGTATTGCCATTCTTACATTCTTATATAATAGGGCACACATTATCTGTTTGTTCTAACTTGTGACCCTCCCTTTCCTATCCTTTTTCTTTACCAGTTACCCTCATTTCCTTTGTCTTATATGGGTCCTAATCCTGCAAATTCTTACTTATGCAAATGAGCACACTGACTGTACATGATCTTCTTAATATCTACATCAGCAGCTCACAGAAGTAAAGGTTTGCAGGACAGTACACTTAGACACAAATCCTGCAAAGACTTGCACACATTTAGCTTCATGCCTTGTGAGAGTTTCCATTGACTTCAAATGGGAGTATGTGCAGGGCAGCAAATTAAGCATGTGTGAGTCTTTGCAGGATTGGAGCCTAGAGTCTAAGGGCCAAGTTTTTAAGAGTTATTTAGGCATCTAAAGATGCAGATATGTGGTACCTAATGGGATTTTCAAAAGGGTTTAGGTGCCCAAGTCACAAAGGGAGTTGGATCTTAGGTACTTTTGAAAACCCCACTAGACACCAATCTACATTTTTAGGCAGCTAGCTACATTTAAAAATCTGGTGCTAAGTTCTGTGAGACAACAGTGTCCTTTTTATTTCTGTAAAGTGTTTTGTGATTTTACAGAACTATTTCAATATTAAAATAGATAAATAATACAGTTTCATATTCATGGCGCTCAAAATCAGAAGACATCTGATTGTCTCACAAAAATATAACCAAAATTACAAACTGTAGATAAGAAATTATTTGAAAAATAAGAAAGTGGATCTAGCATTAAAAAAATCTGCCAACATCCTAACATCAAGGAATTGAGCTAATACATGTTTGTTATACAACAGTTTATCTTCACTTGCAGAATTTTTTTTTGAGAACGCACAAATCTATTTGCACAACCTCCTTTAATTTTTGCAAAAAACCCCCAGACAATACATAATTCCAACATTTTTTACTTCTTTGCAAAAATGAAAAACTGAGTATTCATTTTAATTGGTCAATATCTTTCATACACCTCAACACATGAGCTAACATTTCATTTTCCTGGCAGATACTTTGGTTGCAAAACCCCAGAAATGTTATTGATAAAACAGAGAAGGTCACCAAGAGAAATTTCGGACAGAGGAGACAATTAACACTTCTGAATACCCCTAAACCCCATGCCCTTCATCACCCAATTCTCTCATTCATAACTCACTCCTTTATTATCATCATCATCATCATTTGTTTGTATTGCAATAGAACCTTCATGCCTCAATCCAGAATCAGGGCCTCATTGTGTTGTACCCTGTACAAACACATCATAAAAATACTTTGCTTACAAGGAAATATCTGACTCCTCTTTCCCACTGGTGAAAATGAAAATGGGGAGGGGAGAGACAAATCTGCTTAGAAACTATGAACCCAGGACCTGACTCAAAGCCCAATGAAATCAATAGATAGTATTCCATCAACTTCGGGAGGTTATGTATTAAGCCACAATCCTGAAGCCCGCCCTTATTCAGAAAAACTCCAATTTTCACACCCTATCCTATAATGAAGTCAATGAGAGTCTTCTCTGAGTAAGGAATAAATAAAGTGAAGGCATTGGTATTTGGTGATATACAAGTGAATAAATTGGTATGCAGAAGGGGTAATGGAAGATCCAATGGTTATGCTTCCCCAATAATAATTTTTAAGTACATGAACAATGTGTTGCTGTCATATTTTATACCATTGAATGGTCTCAATAAAGAAAAAATCTGTTAGGCATTCCACAAATATTATGCTAACCTTGGATAATTTCTGAGTGTCAGTGTGCATGTGCACACATGCGCACGTATGTACATACATACACGTTTGCCTCTGTGCACACATGGGGATGAAAAACAGATTTGACAAGGAGCTAGGACTCAGGGAGAGAAATGATACTGGCTAGGGGAAAAATGTATGTGATCATGTACTTCAAGACTGTATCATAATGTGTGCACACAAGGGAGTTGAATTAAGGTTACACAGGAAACCTTAATTGAGGCATTTCATAACTTCTGAATGCTTGCCTTTGCAACTTTAGTAACATTCTTTTAACATAGTTTATTTGTGTGTGTGGGGTATATATGTACATGGTTATAAAAAAGCATTGCTTCTATTAAGCTCAAATTTATGCAGATTATACAGAATTGTACAGTTCAGTCTGAGCGGTCTACTTGTTATCTTGACAAAGAGGCAAAAATTTAAGTAGATGAGATACCACTATGACTGTATTAATTACACATACTATTTCCATACTTAAAAGCACTCAAATAGTTTATTTTTAGAAAGAAAACTGCTCTGTGGGGCCAATTAAAGCTGGTGCAAGACCTCCATATGTGTGATAAAAAAAAAGTTTAATTCTTCATACAAATGTTGTTCAAGATTCTTCTCCTTTTAAAGTTAAGTAGAAAGATAAGTCCATCAAATACACATATTTTAAATTCTATGAATCCTTGGTGAATTTACCAAACAGCCATATTTCAATTTTTAGTCTCTAGTATTTTTAAAGTAAAATACGATGATAAAACTGGGAAGCTGTTTTTACAGATATTTTTTTAAAAGTGCTAAAGTGCATGAAAAGTATCATAAAATGTGGGAAGACATAACTTTTCTCACTCCCTTTTCATCTTACCTGAAGTGTAAGGCGTTTAACTGCATTCCACACTATTCCAATAAATTCTTTCATTTTCTCCTCAGGACTTCTGCAGCTCTCAGATGAGGTCAGCATGGGTTTCAATGGAAGTGACAAAGGCCTAGATTCTAAAGCAAACAACATACACTAGTTAATTGGATGATATGTACCTTCACTCAGTAACTGATTACTAGTACTACTGACAGTACATTATTTTTTTCTTTAAGGTCTATAAATAGTTTGTCTCCGCTCCCGAATTCAAAATGTGCATTTCAGTGTTTACACTGTACAGCAGAAACTTGAGCGAACGAGTATTGTTTTATTTACTAGATTTAAGCTTGGGAAGGGAATACTATCAATTAATTGTGGGGAGAAATTCAACATTTTAACTGCATTTAGAGACATCCTAAATTTTTCCAACATAAGCTGCTAAAAAATATTATGAAGCATGCTTGACCTAAGCAATTAAAGTCCATTTTCAACATGTGATGGCATATTTGATGATGTACTAGTAATAAGTTTTCCACTTAATTTGCTGCCTGGGTAATCTAAACAAAGATTTAGTTCTGTAAACTTGTTGCAAAGAGGAAGACAGTGTCCATGTTAAAATTCAGTCTTTGACTTAGTATCTTTAATTATTAATTTAAGGAAAGGTTTTTCAGCAAGCATGCCAAAATATTCAAGAAAACTAAACCATCATTTAAATATTGTTCCTAAACTTTTAAAAATCTAATGGGCTTAAGAAAATTCTAAAATGCATAAAAAGCATCATAAAATGTTGCAAAAAATAAAATTTTCTAATAAGGAAAAAAAAAAGTAACTGCACCATACTATATTAATAATATATTTAATTTAGTTATAACATGTGAATATAAAAATGATTTAAAAGAGGAATTAATTTACAAGTATGCAAAGCAGGGAAGGGCTGACGGGGACAGACTGAACAGAGCCTGGGAGTGGCTGAATACTGAACCAGAGGGCTTTATGAAGAGTGTCTAAGGTGTTAGACAGACCAGCCCCTCAGGATGCAGGGGCTGTACTCAGCTTGAGGCTGGGATATACACTCTGGGTTTTTTGTACTGGTCTTTTTGACTGGTATACTCCAGAATCGGGGGACTTTCATTAAAGTCTTAGCTGGGGGGCCAAGCCACTGGATCAGCCAAACCCTCACAAGAGGAAACTGAGGCAAGGCCACTGCAGAACTACCCTAAGCTTATTAGGCAGTGATCCTGCTACACAGACCCACCAAATAATGTTTTTTTTCAGCAGAAGTAGCAATTATATGCATTTTCCACAACAAATATTAAATTATCCCTTTGAGATTTTGCAACATCTTTCGATGTACTCAGCTTCTTCAACTTCTCTTTTCTACCCCATTCATGAACGACCAGAGAAAATTGTAGGCATAAATTAATAATTCTTTCTAGTTCATTTTAAAATGAATTTAAAATCAGTAGAATTCTAATACCTATAGCAGTCTGGAGCATATAAACTCTGCCAAAAAGCAACCAACTGCCTCCTTCCATCGCACATGCATCTTCAAATTGAATCAGGCAAAATCTGACTGTGTGCCCTTCTGAGAGAAGTTTGGCCATTAGACAATTTCAATCATCTTTGAAAATATAGGGACAAGGCAAAAGATCACATTCTAAAGCACCCCAAAAGGGGCAAGGGCAAGAGAGGGGGAGACACTGAGGCAACAGCATGAGCTCTTAGAAATTTATCTGTGATATTTTTTTTCCGGTAAAAAGCTGTGAGAGGGTAAAAAAAACTATGGCTGGCTAATAATTTTGGCAAAATCCATTTAAAAACTCAATTTCAAAAATTTGATAGATTGTAATTTATGGACTGTCTTGAAAAAAGAGAGAAAGCTGAATTTTATGTGGTAGGTAAGGAAATCAAGAAAAGGTGAAGAGACAGTCTGAAAAGCGGGAAGGAAAGATAATTTTGCTTGCAGCATTTGGGTTATACTGGAACGGAAAGAGAAAAAAAAGACATGGGAGACTATAGAGCAGGACATTGCAATGACAGTGAGGATGAATCATAGAATATCAGGGTTGGAAGGGACCCCTGAAGGTCATCTAGTCCAACCCCCTGCTCGAAGCAGGACCAATTCCCAGTTAAATCATCCCAGCCAGGACTTGGTCAAGCCTGACCTTAAAAACCTCTAAGGAAGGAGATTCTACCACCTCCCTAGGTAACGCATTCCAGTGTTTCACCACCCTCTTAGTGAAAAAGTTTTTCCTAATATCCAATCTAAACCTCCCCCACTGCAACTTGAGACCATTACTCCTCGTTCTGTCATCTGCTACCATTGAGAACAGTCTAGAGCCATCCTCTTTGGAACCCCCTTTCAGGTAGTTGAAAGCAGCTATCAAATCCCCCCTCATTCTTCTCTTCTGCAGGCTAAACAATCCCAGCTCCCTCAGCCTCTCCTCATAAGTCATGTGTTCTAGACCCCTAATAATTTTTGTTGCCCTTCGCTGGACTCTCTCCAATTTATCCACATCCTTCTTGTAGTGTGGGGCCCAAAACTGGACACAGTACTCCAGGTGAGGCCTCACCAATGTCGAATAGAGGGGAACGATCACGTCCCTCGATCTGCTGGCTATGCCCCTACTTATACATCCCAAAATGCCATTGGCCTTCTTGGCAACAAGGGCACACTGCTGACTCATATCCAGCTTCTCGTCCACTGTCACCCCTAGGTCCTTTTCCGCAGAACTGCTGCCTAGCCATTCGGTCCCTAGTCTGTAGCGGTGCACTGGATTCTTCCATCCTAAGTGCAGGGCCCTGCACTTATCCTTATTGAACCTCATCAGATTTCTTTTGGCCCAATCCTCCAATTTGTCTAGGTCCTTCTGTATCCTATCCCTCCCCTCCAGCGTATCTACCACTCCTCCCAGTTTAGTATCGTCCGCAAATTTGCTGAGAGTGCAATCCACACCATCCTCCAGATCATTTATGAAGATATTGAACAAAACCGGCCCCAGGACCGACCCTTGGGGCACTCCACTTGATACCGGCTGCCAACTAGACATGGAGCCATTGATCACTACCCGTTGAGCCCGACAATCTAGCCAGCTTTCTACCCACCTTATAGTGCATTCATCCAGCCCATACTTCCTTAACTTGCTGACAAGAATACTGTGGGAGACCGTGTCAAAAGCTTTGCTAAAGTCAAGAAACAATACATCCACTGCTTTCCCTTCATCCACAGAACCAGTAATCTCATCATAAAAGGCGATTAGATTAGTCAGGCATGACCTTCCCTTGGTGAATCCATGCTGGCTGTTCCTGATCACTTTCCTCTCATGCAAGTGCATCAGGATTGATTCTTTGAGGACCTGCTCCATGATTTTTCCAGGGACTGAGGTGAGGCTGACTGGCCTGTAGTTCCCAGGATCCTCCTTCTTCCCTTTTTTAAAGATTGGCACTGCATTAGCCTTTTTCCAGTCATCCGGGACTTCCCCGGTTCGCCACGAGTTTTCAAAGATAATGGCCAATGGCTCTGCAATCACAGCCGCCAATTCCTTCAGCACTCTCGGATGCAACTCGTCCAGCCCCATGGACTTGTGCACGTCCAGCTTTTCTAAATAGTCCCTAACCACCTCTATCTCCACAGAGGGCTGGCCATCTCTTCCCCATTTTGTGATGCCCAGCGCAGCAGTCTGGGAGCTGACCTTGTCAGTGAAAACAGAGGCAAAAAAAGCATTGAGTACATTAGCTTTTTCCACATCCTCTGTCACTAGGTTGCCTCCCTCATTCAGTAAGGGGCCCACACTTTCCTTGGCTTTCTTCTTGTTGCCAACATACCTGAAAAAACCCTTCTTGTTACTCTTGACATCTCTCGCTACCTGCAGCTCCAGGTGCGATTTGGCCCTCCTGATTTCATTCCTACATGCCCGAGCAATATTTTTATACTCTTCCCTGGTCATATGTCCAACCTTCCACTTCTTGTAAGCTTCTTTTTTATGTTTAAGATCCGCTAGGATTTCACCATTAAGCCAAGCGGGTCGCCTGCCATATTTACTATTCTTTTGACTCATCGGGATGGTTGTCCCTGTAACCTCAACAGGGATTCCTTGAAATACAGCCAGCTCTCCTGGACTCCTTTCCCCTTCAAGTTAGTCCCCCAGGGGATCCTGGCCATCCCTTCCCTGAGGGAGTCGAAGTCTGCTTTCCTGAAGTCCAGGGTCCGTATCCTGCTGCTTACCTTTCTTCTCTGCGTCAGGATCCTGAACTCAACCAACTCATGGTCACTGCCTCCCAGATTCCCATCCACTTTTGCTTCCCCCACTAATTCTACCCGGTTTGTGAGCAGCAGGTCAAGAAAAGCGCCCCCCCTAGTTGGCTCCTCTAGCACTTGCGCCAGGAAATTGTCCCCTATGCTTTCCAAAAACTTCCTGGATTGTCTATGCACCGCAGTATTGCTCTCCCAGCAGATATCAGGAAAATTAAAGTCACCCATGAGAATCAGGGCATGCGATCTAGTAGCTTCCGTGAGCTGCCGGAAGAAAGCCTCATCTACCTCATCCCCCTGGTCCGGTGGTCTATAGCAGAAAGGAGGTAAGAAATGGTTACTTACTGTAATTGTGGGTTCTTTGAGATGTGCTGCAGACATTCCAAGTAGGTGTGTGCATCCACCGGAGCCAGAGACTTTTGCTTAGCAGTATCTGTACAGGGGAGGCGCTCATGCCTGTAGCCCCTCCTCTAGCTATAATAGGTAGCACTGCCCTGACCCCCCTCAGTTTCTTCGCACTGAATATCCAGGGGAAGACTCCAATGCAGAGGGGATGCAGAGTGAGTTGTGGAATACACGTCTGCATTATATCTCGAAGAACCACAGTTACAGAAAGTAACTGTTTCTTCTTCTTTGAGTAGATGTAGATGTGTATTCCAAGTAGGTGACTAATGAGCAGTACCCCAATCTGGAGGCGGGGTTCAGCGTGTACTTGAGTAAGGATCACAGGACTGCTCTGCTGATATTAGCATCAGCTCTGGAAGAAGCAACAATTGCCTAATGGTCTGCAAATGTATGTGCAGACCACATATCTGCTGAGGAGGCGTAGCAGACGCTATCTCATAATCAGTCTTGATGCAAGATGTTATCCATCTAGAGATGGTTCATGCAGAGACTACATATCCCTTTATGGGGTCTGCATATGACATGAAGAGGCAAGGCATGAAACTGTTCAGTTCTGTTCAGATAGAACACTAGACAGTGTCTAATGTCTAGCATATGGAACCGTTGCTCCTCCGAGAAAATACACCACCTGGTTCAAATGAAACTGACAGACCACCCTGGATACAAACTTCAGGTGTGGCCAAACTATAACCTTGTGTCTCGAGAACTGCATGGAAGGAGGTGCAGCCTTCAGGGTCTGCAACTCACATGCCCTCCTGATAGAGGTAATGGCTATCAAGAATGCAGTTTTCTGAGATAGGAGCGGCAGTGGATGGGAAGCAAGGGGCTTGAAAGGAGGATCCATTAGAGCTGCTAAACCAGTGTTCAGGTCCCACAAGACGACGATCTCTCAGACTGGAGGATGCAGGTGAAGGAGCCCTTTCAGAAATCTTGTCACCATGGCATTGGAGAAACCCAATTTTCCTTAGACAGGGGGATGAAGTGCCAATATTGCTGCCAAGTGCACTCTCAGAGAACTGCATGCTAGGCCTGATTCCTGAAGGTGTAATAGATATTCCAAGATGTCCTGGATGGAAGCCTCCACCAGATGGCTCCCACGGGCCAAAGACCACATGGAAAACCTCTTCCACTTAGCCAGTTAGGCCGTTCTGGTCTTCTTATTCTTAAGTAGGAACTCTTGGACAACTACCGAGAAAGTTTTTGGAGAGTGTTGGTGAGAACTTCCTGGTGCAAGTGCTGGAGGAACCAATTAGGGGTCGTGCTCCTCTTGACCTGCTGCTCACAAACAGGGAAGAATTGGTAGGGGAAGTAGAAGTGGGTGGCAACTTGAGCAGCAGTGATCATGAGATGGTCAAGTTCAGTATCCTGACAAAAGGAAGAAAGAAGAACAGCAGAATACAGACCCTGGACTTCAGAAAAGCAGACTTTGACTCCCTGAGGGAACTGAAGGGCAGGATCCCCTGGGAGGCAAATATGGAGTCCAGGACAGTTGGCTGTATTTTAAAGACGCCTTATTGAGGGTGCAGGAACAAACCATTCCGATGTGCAAAAAGAATAGCAAATATGGCAGGCGACAAGCTTGGCTTAACAGAGAAATCTTTGGTGAGCTTAAACACAAAAAGGAAGCTTACAAGAAGTGGAAACTTGGACAGATGACTAGAGAGGAGTCTAAAAATATTGATTGAGCATGCAAGGGTGTAATAAGGAAGGCCAAAGCATAACTGGAATTGCTAGCAAGGGATGTGAACGGTTTCTACAGATATGTTAGCAACAAGGAAGTGGTCAGGAAAGTGTGGGACCCTTACTAAATGGAGGAGGCAGCCTAGTGACAGATGATGTGGAAAAAGCTGAAGTATTTAATGCTTTTTTTGCCTCAGTCTTCACGGACAAGGTCAGCTCCCAGACTGCTGCACTGGGCAGCACAGTATGGGGAGGAGGTGAGCAGCCCTCAGTGGTGAAAAAACAGGTTAAGGACTATTTAGAAAACTGGACATGCACAAGTCCATGGGGCTGGATGCAATGCATCTGAGGGTGCTGAGGGAATTGGCTGATGTAACTGCAGAGCCATTGGCCATTATCTTTGAAAACTCATGGCGACTGGGGGAGGTCCCGGATTATTGGGAAAAAGGCAAATATAGTGCCCATCTTTAAAAAAGGGAAGAAGGAGAATGGAGCAGGTCCTCAAGGAATCCATTTTGAAGAACTTGGAGGAGAGGAAGGTGATCAGAAACAGTCAACATGGATTCACCAAGGGACCATTCAGAGAGAAACTCTGCTGAGATGATCCACAAGATGGTTCTGGACCCCTGTAAGTGGACAGCTATAAGGGTGATTTCCTCTTCAATATAGAACTGACACAGGCTGATCACCTCCAAGCAGAGTAATTTGGAATGAGCGCCTCCTTGTTTGTTCACATAGTACATTGCAGTGGTATTGTCCGTGTTAGTATGTGAACCACTGAATGCCTGATGCAGTCCTGGAATGCACAACATGCATTGTGGATGGCCCAAAGTTCGAACAGGTTGGTATGGAGCGAGGCCTCATGTTCTGACCACAGACCCTGCCTCCATAGCAAGTCCAGAGGTACTCCTCAACCCAAAAGGGACGTGTCAGTAACCACTGACTTGGTCAGAGAGGGCTGAGTGAAGGGGACCTCCTGCAACACATTGCATGGGGACTCCCACCAGTGTAAGGACTCCAGGACTGATGGATGAAGGTGAACCAACCTGTCTAGAGAACACAGGTCAGGGCGGTAAACTGTCCTAAGCCACATGTGAAGAGGACAAAGGTTTAACCTGGCAAGATAGATGACCTGGGTACAAGCAGACATGTGGTCCAACAGGCTCAGGCACACACAGTTATGGATGGTTGTGATTGCAAACTGAGGCACAGCTGCTGAATCTCCTGGAATGCCCTCAATTTAATGGAATCTAACAGGACCCCAATAAATTCTATTTGCTGAGTCTGACTTTACTGTAGGTTGACTTTACTGTATTTAGAAAACGGTCGAGTAAGCATAATGGGGTGTGGATGTGGCAAGAATCTCCTCTCTGGAGCTGCCCTTCAGTAACCAGTCACTGAGGAGGGGGGAGATATGGATTCCCTTCCTCCTGAGGTACTCCATGACCACTGCCATGCATTTGAGTGAAGACCTGTCGGCCAGAAGTGAGACCAAACAGGAGAATCATTTACTGGAAACAGCAGTCTCCTACCATGAAGCAAACTTACTTCCTGTCACTCTGCCGAATGGCCACATGGAAGTAGACATCTTAAAGGTCCAGAGCAGCAAACCAGTCATTCTGAGACAAAGCAGGGAGGATAGTTGATAGAATGACCATGTGGAACCTCAGGTATTTGATTAACTTGTTGAGACTGTTATGTTGAGAAGGTTATGGATGGGCCCCATCCTGCCCTTGGATTTTGGTATCAGGAAATATTCGGAGTAGAACCCATGATCACAGTGTTCTCACTGAATCTCCACCACCACTCCCAACTCTAGCAGAGAGCTGACCTGCTTGAAAAGCAGTATTTCATGAAAGGGGTCCCTGAAGAGGAACAGGGAGATGGGGTGTGGAGAGGAACTGGATGGCGTAGCCCAATCTTACAGTGTCTAGGATCCAGCTGTCAGATGTTATCGAGATCCAGGCATTGTAAAAACAAAACAGTCAGTCCCCAAAGGAATGCGGGGGGACATCGAGGGACAAAGAAAAACAACTGTAACAGAGCTCTGAACCAATGAGTCAAAATGGGCATTTAGCAGCTGCCAAAGGAGGGTGCGCAAAGCGGTCGGGCCCTGAGCTTCAGTGTTTCCTCTTGTGAGACCTATCACTCTTCCTGGGGCAGTCCTGCTGTCTCAGGGGAAAGGTTATACAAAGGGATGCTGTGGTCTGTGTGGCTGTTGTTGCTGTGCCCGTAATGACATCTCTACACGGGTGGCATGTATATCCTCAGAGACCTGAAGGGAGACCTTAAATCCTTAAAGGAATGCAGGGTTTCATCAGTCTTGTTTGAAAACAAAGTTCTGACATCAAACTGCAACATCCAATAGAATCCCTGAGTTGTGGAGCAAAGAAGCCCTGATCATAGTAATTGCCAAGGCCATAGCCCAGGCCCAAGTGTCCGCCACATCAATGGCAAGACTGCATTGAGGTTTTTACCACCAAGCAGCCCTCAGCAACAAATGCCCGAAATTCAGCCTGGGAAGCCTCAGGCAACTGCTCCTCAAACTTGGCCATAGCCAACCAGTTGAGGAAGTCATCTTGTATTTATCGGAGTTTGTTTACCCATAAGTTATTGTGACGTTGCACCCCATAATGCTTTATGGGAACATGCTTATGAATGTATATATGACATAACTGGAAAATGTTTTATGCTACATATGCCATGTAACATATCTCGGTAAAGGTTATGATCTACTAAATATATTCATTCTAGGTGTATGCATGTATCGGTTTTGTATTCAAAGTTATGAATACTGGCTGTGTACTTGTTTGAGTTCAAGTAGCCTTAGTAAAGCATTTCGTCGGTTTCTTGAGAAAGGAATGTGCAAATTAAGTGCCCAATCAAGAAACACTTAACTGACAATGGATCTTGGAAGACTCCAATCTACATAAGAAGTCTTCCTGGAGACATTCACCTGCCTTGTTCCAGCCCTGCCCCAAGGCCAGCTGTGGCTCTGCTCCCAGCCATACCTCTGGCCCCACAGCAGTCCCCAGCTCCCGCTTCCAGCTCTGGTCCCACTCCTGGACCCGGCTCCCAGTGGGGGCGCAGCCCAGGTAAGGTGGGGGCATGACCGAAAAAGTTTGGGGACCCCGCCTTCGAGAAACCTTAAAAAGAATCCTTAACAGGAAAGGCAGAATAGTTGAGTGAACACCACAGAGCAAATGGAAGCAGCAACAAATGACAGAGATGAATGGAAGAGATGGTTTCCACCCTATGTGTCAACATTGGTGTGGGAAGGAAGTATATATAATAACTCTGTGTGTCTGTGTGTGTGTATTTTTCCAGTTATTCAGTAGAATTACTCAAGATTTTCACTGACATAACTGAAATCAGAATCTGGCATTCTAATTCTAGTGCTTTTTTAATTGCTATTTTGTTACTGAATTTATGTATTTGAAAAGGAGCAGTGACAGAAAATATGCCTTTACAGTGGATATTACAGATATGGCTATGACATCATAGATAGTGAAAACATTTGAAAATTGTTCAAAGATTTAGGCCATTTCATTATTTCACATATATGTGGTCTTTATTTACTATTACTAAGAATGTATATTTTCTAGTATTCTGCATAGATCAGCATCACAAATTAAATTTTGCTTCAGAACATTTATTTTCTCTTGTGGCTAATTACATGATTCCACACTTACAAGACACAGAGTTAAAACTTTCTAATGAAATTTTTGTGATTTTGAATGTTTGATTGGCAATTAAAAATCGGATTTGAAATGTTTTTTATAAAGCTTTTATCACATAGACACTAATAGAATGAATATGGTATGATGAAATAACATGATTTTGGCAATTAATTGATCTTTAACTATTCATGGTAAAATAGGCCCAATGGCCTATGATGGGATATTAGATGGAGTGGGATCTGAATTACTACAGAGAATTCTTTCCTGAGTATCTGGCTGGTGAATCTTGCCCACATGCTCAGGGTTCAACTGATTGCCATATTTGGGGTCGGGAAGGCATTTTCCTCCAGGGCAGATTGGAAGAGGCCCTGGGGGTTTTTCGCCTTCCTCTGTAGCATGGGGAATGGGTCACTTGCTGGAGGATTCTCTGCTCCTTGAAGTCTTTAAACCGTGATTTGAGGACTTCAATAGCTCAGACATAGGTGAGAGGTTTATCGCAGGAGTGGATGGGTGAGATTCTGTGGCCTGCATTGTGCAGGAGGTCAGACTAGATGATCACAATGGTCCCTTCTGACCTTAATATCTGAGTCTGAGTCTAAGATAGCATGTGGGCAATGGCTGCTGCCTGTAAAAACTGAGTCATGAATGGACATGTGACTTGCCCCTGTGATTCCAAAACTCCATCTTGGAGCTGGATTTTGCATAGGAGAGAGGAAGGGGTCTCCACCCACAAGAGAAAGTCTATTTAAGCCCCTGGCAGACCCCTCCATTTGGTCTTCAGCTGGCTCAAGAGATAGCCTCTCCACCCCCAAAGAATACCTGAAAGAAACTGGAACAAAGGACAGTAACCACAGGGGTGTGAGTGATTGCTGGACCCAGACTAGAAGGAGGCTAGTCTGTAAAAGAAACTTACTGGAATATCTCTGAGGGTGAGATTTCTTCTGTAATCACTTTCTTACTGTATTAGGCATAGACTTACATGTTTTATTTTATTTTGCTTGGTAATTCAATTTGTTCTGTCTGTTATTACTTGGAACCACTTACATCCTACTTTTTGTATTTAAAAAAAAATCACTTTTTACTTATCAATTAACCCAGAGTATGTATTAATACCTGGAGGAGGGGAGGGGGGGCAAACATCTGTGCATCTCTCTCTATTGGTGTTATAGAGGGCGAACAATTTATGAGTTTACCCTGTATAAGCTTTATACAGAGTAAAACGGATTTATTTGGGGTTTGGACCCCATTGGGAGCTGGGCATCTGAGTGTTGGAGACAGGAACGCTTCTTAAGCTGTTTTCAGTTAAGCCTGCAGCTTTTAGGGGATGCGGTTCAGACTGGGGTCTATGTTTGTAGCAGGCTCACATATCTGGCTCAAAGACGCAAGGTTCTGGAGTCCCAAGCTGGCAGGGAAAATGGGTTAGAAATAGTCTCAGGACATCAGGTGGCAGTCCCAAAGGGGGTTTCTGTGATCCAACCCATCACAGTTATTTCCCCATAAGTTTATGGATATTCTCCTACAGTAAGTCCACCTGAATATCCAGGGATGAGGCAACCTGACGTAACAGGTCCTGGTATACCTTGAAGTCCTCTAGGACTGAAGGAGAGGACAAACCAGCCAACACCACATAAGCTGTTGGCTGGACTACAGGCAGATCCTGCTCCTTGGGCAATGTGTCCAGATGTAGAAATTCCAGTGACTCCACAGGAAGGGGGAAACTTAGACGTCTGGACTTGTGGCTGGTCTGCAATCACTAATGCTGAACAAGTAGGGGATCTTGCTCTTGATGCTGACAATGAGTGAGACCTATGGGAGCAAGGAGCTTCCCACTGGGCCCCAGGCAGCATTGGTATGGGTAAGACATTAGTGGCCAGTAGGTGCTGGGCCAGGGGCCTCTATCCCGGCCTTGAGGCACGTGCCAACTTTGGTAGGCATATTGGTCCACTGGTGGCCTCTGGACTCCCTCAGGTGAAGTGGAACAGGAGAATGGGAAGCCTGACTCTGAAGCCCAAGAGTCCCAGGACCATGTAGATGTGGCGGGGCAACTCCACAAGGAACCAACAGGTCACCCAATTCATCCATAGCCAAGAATGAGGTTGGGATTGGCACCCACTGGTGCTGAAAATGGTGCCGCAGGCGAGGTCAGTCCTGATGTAAACAATGGTACAAGAATGGTTCAGTCAGTAGGGAGTGTCAAAACGAGTCAGCTGTACCAAAGCACTCCTGAGGGGACAACGTATAGTGAAAATATACTTATTAACAACTGGAAATAATAAATTTACTTTCTGATTTAAATTAATGCAGAATAGAAAGTTGCTGAATTAAAGTTTAGTATAGGGCAAGATTTTAAAATTATCATATGGTACACTTCGATTTTAAGGCTGCATTTGTTTAAACGATAGCAAAACAATAAACACAAAAAAGAAAATAACTAGTGTTAAAATTTACTTTCCAGAGCAGTAAACAATCATCTTGAATCTTAGCAACCCTCAGTCTGATTACAAATGAGTCTTCACCACAGACTTACTGTACCTTATGGACTTTTAGATACTTTCTTAAAAATCATTAACTCAGGATGCTAGAGTAGATTAAAATGACAGATTTATAATATCAAATAGGTTTCAGAGTAGCAGCCGTGTTAGTCTGTATTCGCAAAAAGAAAAGGAGTACTTGTGGCACCTTAGAGACTAACAAATTTATTTGAGCAAATAGAATCTGATGGATTAATGCTAACATCATAGAAAATTAATTACTCATCTATGTTTCAACATTTGGAAATCAGAAGATCAGAAGTATAAAAATATCAAGGGGTAACAGGTTTTTTTTTTTTCTTTATCACTTACTTGACAAGAAATGCATAAATGCCATTTTTTAATGCTTCGGATTTATTTTTGTTGGCAAAATTCCATAATGATATTATCTAACAAAATATATTATTTTTTTTAATCACAAAAATGAGAATAAGACACAGCTCTCAGGGTTAGAATAGTCATATCAGGCCATGAAGGCCTGGTGATTGGTAATGCAGAACTGTAAGCCTACCATGGCATAAATATTTATCCCAAAGAGATCTAGTTTTTTGTATCCTTTTCTTTGGAGATAGGCCTTAACCCAGCCTTGATGATATCTCTTGTTTACAGAGGCTATTCCTAGAGACCCCTGCATAGGGTTTGAGTAAAACTCCTACTACGCTTGGAATAATACTCCTGGTATTTATATTCCATTAATTTAGTGCCAGTGGACTGGACAAAGGGATTTGCCACATCATCTTAATAGGCTGCATGGTAGCCTCATCTATAAGTTGGGCTGGCTGTCCTACCATAGCTGGGTACAAAATATCCATTAGTTTGTGGGGTTTTTCCTCCACAACTTTCCTTGCAATACCAAGAGAAGCAGCCATTCCCCTAAGGAGCTCTTGGTATACTTTACAGTTTGTCTGGTATCTGATGATGAGGATGATGCATTGATGACATGCAAGGGGGGAACCTCCCAAGGTTTGTCCTGTGCTGCTGAGATAGATTGGTATTCCAAAGCAAGTTCAGGCAGGTCTGCTAAATCTGTGTCAGTATGTTGATCAGTGTCAAAGTCCTCCTGGTATCAGCAGAAAAAGCCTCTCTTCTAGGTTATATGCTCCTACGGGGGAGTGGAAGTGAAGATTTTGATTCTGGAAGCATCCCCCAAGGCATCCAATACACCTAATGAGGGGGCTGATATAGTATTGGGGCCCAGCTGTGCCTGGACCAGGATTCCCAAACTCTGGCTCCATTTTTCTCATATTGCCTTCCTTGAGTAAGAGAACAGGACTGGAGGAAGTTCTGGACTCTCAGAAGTGTGAGACTCAACAGCCCGCCTCAGACTCCAACAAAGAATCAGAGTATTTGGAAAGCCAAGGCAGTGTCAAACTGAGAGATGTCCTTGAAGACTGTGACCATGATCTATGCTAGGAATGTAGTACCAGATGAAGCATGGAAGGCTTCTTAGCTACTGGGGCCATGCGATGAGATGGAGCTGGTACCAGAGGTCTAGAAATGGACACGGAGGAGGCCAATGAATGTGGTATCAGGCCTAAAGTCAGTGGGCCCACAGCAGAGTGTATCAGAGCCAACAAGTGGCATGCCTGTGAGAGTGCCAGAAGAGGGTCTTTGCTCTGAATTAATAGAGATGGCAGTACTGCAAAACTGAATATGTCCCTCACTGCCACATAGGCCTCTGGCATTACTGGTACAATATAGATGGTTGTCCCACCATGATCAAAGATGACTGATATATTGTCATAACTGAAGAAGTAGGCATGCTTGATGGTCCTTGGCAGGTATCAGAGTTAACGGCTCAAGTCTATCCGTCAGTGTGAAGTCTTAATGGGGAGTGGAGCTGAAGGATGTGCTCTTATCATTGGTACTGGAGTGACCTTCTCCAGAGGAGTACCGTACCCTGGATTTAGAAGGACCCAATGGTGACTTCTTATATTTCTGAGGCTGGAATAGCTCCAATGTCTTAGACAACTTTCTAGGTGACAAGGAAACTTCTAAAGCATCTGTCTTCTGGCAAATCTGGGGAGCACTCTCTGAAGGAGTCATCACTGAGCTCCCCTTTGACAACCAAGCAGGTTCAGACACACGCTGAAGAGATATCTAACATCACTCTTCTGTCAGTTTTTTTGTTCTGCTCTTGAAGCCCCAGCAAATCAAACACCTCTTATGTGGCCCTCTACTGAGCTCTTTAGATAGTAAGAATGAGGTTCATCAACAGGCATTGACTTTCAACAACCAGAACAAGGTTTGAAACCTGGAAGCCTTGGCATTGGCCCCCGTCGTACTGGACAAGGCCCGCCTGATTCAAAAAATGAATTGGAAAAGAAAAATGTTAAAACAAAGGAGCATGTGGGGGGGGGGGGGGGAGTCCAAGGGACGAAAAACAGTATCAGTAGGCAAAAAAGTGAGCTAAAGTACCCAAACTTTGTTATAACAGAGCAAGACTGTGAACACACAATGCTCTGACCACAAATGACAAGAAGGAACTAAAGGAGAGGTGGGGTGGCTCTATCCTTTTTACCCACCTACTCAAACATGAGAAGCCAGAGATAGGTGGAGCAGAACCTAAGGGTACCACTAGGGAAACTCTCCAGCACTGGTGCATGAGATGCATAGATACCTACAGTGTAATGGATATATGCAAGCACTCAAGAAAAGAACACTTGGATACATTTCACTTCCAAATAGATAATGTCAGATGGAGATTTTGTGTGTGTGTGTTTCGGAACATACATCGACTATCATCCTACCGTTATGGTAAAGCATTATGCCAACAGGCTCTGAGCAAGCTTCCCCTCAAAATTTTGCAAACCCTAATATGAAACATTGTTGCCATTCCAATATGGAACTATTCCTGTGCAACAGAACAACTGTAAATGGGCCAGTAAAGACAGAGATAGATTAGAATCTTTTGGCTAAGTAACTGCAACTTTAAATGTAAAACATGGTACAGCAGAACACTGATTTACTGAACAGTAAGTCATAGGAACCATTTTTCTGCCACCAAAGGAATCGTTTTGCTGCTGTCCAGCCAATGTTCAAGCAGCAGTTTGAAAAGACATATTTGGTAGCAGAGAAAAGATGCAGTTCCCTTAAAAAACAATTAGACACACTGTATACATTTTTTACTATTCATTATGTACACTATCACTGAATGATTAATGCAGCTTACCCATGATAATTTTGAGAAGATCAGTTTTATAAACTTATTGATTTTATCAACTCCTTAATCCACAAATAGTTCATAAATTAGGAGTCCTACTGTAACTCTTAAAAGTCTGGAAGCAATGAAAGTGGGGGAAAACATCAACCATCCCTGAGCTGTCACTAGCATTCCAGGAAATTAATACTTATATCAAGAGCATCCTGACATGTCCCAGGCCTAACCCAGCCCTCTTAAAACTAAGGTCTTATCTGGTCTACATTTTTCCAAGGCCTAAGCAATGCCTACAGGCTTTTCAAAGCCCAACCAAAGCTGCAACAACCCCTTGCAGGGTTCCACAAAAGGCAATCAACAAGCTTTGACTTCCTTGCAAATCCAGTCCCCTCCTACAACGAAAGTAGATTGATGCCTAATTCCCACAACAGGGGGCACTGTCCCAATTCATTATCTGGTGAGTTGGGAGAATCAACCAACCTCCCCCATACCCCAAACCCCCGACACTTCCTATTAATTCTATTCCTGCTGAGGGGAACTGAAACCCTGCTGCCAAGAACAATGACCTGAAGTTGTGATCCAATGAATCAAAGATAAAAAATAAGTGCACCATGAAACTGAGATTGTATTCCAAGAGACGGTGCCTATACAGTTGCCTCAAAGTCTAGATATACCTGTGCAACTCAATCCTGAACAATTGCTTCCAAGTCCCAGAGTTTCCAGCGATGACTATAACACTAACACCCCCATTTTAAAGCAATGCTCAATGAAGAAAACTCCATCCAGACAGAAATGATAATTCCTTCAACCAAAGATGTGAAAGAAAGGACAGATAAGAAAGGGGGTGATTTTTCAGTGCCAGAGGAAGAAGTAGGGATGGGAGTGTCTGCTGAAGGGCGGAACAGAAAGAAGCCTTCTGTCCAGCATTGCCTTTTGTGGACAGACCCAAATATCTCTCTGAACAATCCCAATGCTGGAGAAGTGCTGGGATGGGTCGGGGCAACCTGCCAATAAGGGAGGACTATTATTAGATGGCATTTGTGGTGACATTGCCAGGAGTGTGAAGTGACCTGCCCTCCCGGCCCCTGCTCTGCAATCTAGGCCAGCCATCATGGGTCAGCTCAATTTTTTGTCTCAATTCTAAGTTGGGCATCTCAAAGGATAATTATGACACTCAATGGCTATTGGTGATTTGATCACATCCTTGTGAAAATCTAGCAAAATTTCTTCTTCACAGTGAAGCCAGCCTTGGGCAAGAGCTGGGCATCAAAGGCCTGAGAGGAAAATCCCTTGGCTGAAACAAAACCTTACAAATTAAGAAGGAAAAGGAGGCCTGCTAGAGTTTGGCCAATGTGGAGTCTAAGAGAAAATCAATATACATGTAGGACAAAATTGTCCCACTGTCTCATGAGCATACATGCCAATTTATACATACTATTAGGATGTAGGAAGTAGTAGAAAAGGAAAGCAGGGAAAACAGCAGGAGAGAACAAAAGCTTTCCAGCCAAAGAACAAATTTAGAAACAGCAGCAAAGTATGTACAGAGAGGGAGACACACAGGGACAGAGACTTAAAAAACAAACAAAACATAAAACCCCCAAAGATGTATGGTCTTCCGGATTCGGAACAAAAAGAAGAATTTTCCAAGGATGATATCTATTTTTAGTGTTTAATAAGGCTTCAAGTGTCAATGTTGCAAAATTAATCATAATAGGCCATCATTTAATTCTGGTCTCTCCAGGAGGATACAACTGAATAAGAGGCACCCATGCAGAAACAGATGTCCTTTTGAAACTGCCATATTCCTCTTTAATTGGAGTTTTAATCCACTGGGAAATTGTCGCTTTAGAATCTTTACCTTTAAGATGGTTACAAGTTATAAAAAACAGATAACTTCTTAAAAGAATATATTAATATTCAAGGAATAGAGCAGAACTTTTTTGGAATTGTAAGGTTTGTGGCAGAAAGGAGGAATGGAAATTTCCTCATTAGGACTTTAGGTGAGAGGTTCTCCAACTGTGATCTAGGAACTGCTGGTGGGCTGTGCAACACTCGTGCAAAGTTGCCTCATCATAAGTTACTAAATTGAATATAGGACCATGTAAAATGCATTACAAATAAATGCTTCTTAGCTCTTTCATAGTACTAGCTATCCGCAGATATCAAATGGGCATGACAATGAAAAACACTGATAGAAACAGATATTTCAAATAAAACATCATGAAAAAAATAAGTTTATCTTTCTGCTACGCTGGAAACATTTTTTCTAGTAAGATTTATTGTTTCTAAAGTGCCATACATATCTAAAGTATTTTACAAATATAAGGAGGACCCGGCCCTGAGGAGTTTACAATCTAAAAAATCTTTTTTAAACCTTCTGTGCACATCATTACATTTATAATAGTTTAAAATGTTACAAGAAATTGTGTTGGGGGTCTTAATGAAATTATGTTTATGTGTGCATTTAAGTTACTGTATACATCTGGCTTTTAATCAGGAAGAAAAATGATAAAACCTAGGAGTTTGCTAAAACGTAAGCCACTGAGTAATTGATCAAGGGATCTAAGGGATTAGAAATGTGATTTAAAGGCAGTCAAGGGGAAAATCAGTCTCAAAATACCTTTTTAAAAAAGATTTAAAAACTTGAATGGATCACAGATTTTCTTGTGGAAAATCCTATCATTCAATTAGGTCTCCTCATATGTTTAAAACTGCCTAAAATATTTCTCTTTCTCCCCCTTTCCTTTTTCTAAAATGGTCTGAGTTCTGTTACATATATTATACAGAAGCAAAAACACTTGAATAAAAGACTTACTGAGGCTTGCTCCCTAAGAATAGCTCCCTCTCACTACCCCAAAGGGAGAAAAATGAGCTATTTAGAAACACCTACATCTGCTTTACACTTACACACTTAAATTAGACTTTTTTTTATTACAAGGGAGTAGAATTAATAATATCCTTGTAACCACTGTACAGCATGAAATCAGAGCTCCCTCATGTCTAGTTCCTCCCCTGCCCTGACCCAGCCAATGGGAGCTGCATCTCTGGGTGGGGGGCGGGGCAGCATGCGGACCCCCACTGGCAGCCCCTAAGGCTAGGAGCCGGACATGCTGGCTGCTTCCTGACCTGGGAGCTAAGCGGCACGGAGGCTAGCAGGAAGCCTGCCTGCCCCGCTGCGTGGCATCACGAACCAGACAATCAACGGTCTGGTCAGCAACACCAGGATCCCTTTTTGACTGGGTGTTCTGGTCCAAAATCGGACACCTGGTCACCCTACCTCTGGCTTCTGCCCAGCAGGGAGGGAAATCTTTGGGCTTCAGGCCTACAGGGCGCGCCTGCCGAGGCTCAGGGCCTTAACAGGAGCAGGGCTGAAGCCCCAAGCCCCAGCAGGCACCTACCTTGGGGCTGAAGCTCTGAGACCCTCCTCCCCATGTGCCTGAAGCCCCAAACCCCACAGGCACTCCCAAGGGGCTGAAGTTCCAATTCCCAGCAGGCACACCCCGGCTCTTGAACTTCTGAAGATTGTCGTACATGACTCAGGCAGTCATGAAGTTTGGCGACCTCGGATATATGACTTGCAATTTGGGGTTTGCATGATTGCCTGTTCATGGATACTTTTGCCTCTAGACTCTTCTACATTGGTTTGCCTTAGAATAGAGCTTTAACAAGTCATGCTTACCAATATACTGTATATTTTGATACCAGGTCTTGGTAAAATTTACCAGCAATCAACACGATGCAATCTATAGATCTTCAGTTTCTCTACTGGACTTTCAGTGTTTTTCCATTCTACTTTATTCTTATTAATGACTATGATAAAAGTGATTATTATCTTCATTTATGGTAACACTTGATTCTCACCACACACATCTTGTCTAGTAGGCAAAGTAAATATTATCCCATTTGATATCTGGGAAAACCGAAGCAGAGAGATGTAGTGACTTACCCAAGGTCACTGAGTGAGTCGATGATAGAGACAGTATTACAACACAAGAGTCCATGATTCCTAATTCCATATTTCTGCCTCCAGAGTCAGTGGGTGTCAGCAAATGAAGATGAATGTGATAACAACGTGGCAGTGCAATCACAGAAAGACTTTCTGCAGAAGTTATGTTATTTGTTACTTTATTCAGGCAGGGAGTCTAAAAATATCGACCTACTGTGGTGATGTGTGGTGATGTGTGCTAAGTTTCATATTATCACTGTCACCCTCACTATCATTCTGGATATAACACCTTCTGTACACCTGAAATGTGCATTCCATAGCATACAAAACTGTATACTTTGCTAAGTCACTCTACAAAACAGGAAAATGATATGCTACATTTCATCTGGAAACTATCATTTGTAATGTTTACATTTGAACTCAAACTTTTAGGCAAGGGTTGTAGTTATACAACGGGAACTCAGTTAGAAATAGAAGTGTGTAGGTAATCAGTATACATGTTGAAGTATATTTTTTACAGCTAGACAGTTAAACTGTAGATTTATATGCATTTGTATAGAAATTTAGCGAAAAAAATAAATTGTAAGCAGAAAAATGGATGTTTCCAATAATGAAAATATTTTTCCAGTATTTACTGAAACTGTGGTTGCTTGCTATGCTAAGTATTAATTAGTTAATGTTTGTAAAATGCTTTGAAGAAGAAAAGTGCTACAGTATGTAAGTGTTATGAATTCACTGGTTTATTAAATAGCTGCAAAATAAGCACCACAAATCCTAAATAGAGCACACATTTACACCTTACTCAGACAAGTTTAACTTTTACACCATTCTTTTCAGATATTTAAAGTATTTTGGACTGAATGCATGCAATTCGTATTTAAGAAGGAACTGCTTTTTTTCTGATTGACTCCACATTTATATATGTGAGAGAGGAGGTGCTAGATTTCAACGTCAGAACTTTTTAAATTGAAATTTCATAAACTGAGAGATCAGCAGAAAGAAAAACAACCTCAATGGAAGTATATGAGCTGACTTGGAAGAGAAAGAACCTCAGTTAGAAATAGAGCCAAGATACAGAATAGAGGAGAAGCATTTACAACCACTTCAGCTACATAGAGTATACCCATCTTAACCATGACATTACACAAAAAAGTAGTGGGCTCAACAACCTTACAGAGTATTCTAAGGAACCTGATAATGCACAATGCCCCTGATTCACCAAGATATCTAAACACATGCCTAATTTTAGGCAGAAGAATACCCCTATTGAAGCCAACTGGGTACTTAAAGCTTTAAAAACCCAAGCTTTAGGTACCTTGCTAAATTGGACCAAAGATAAGTATTAAGGAGCGGGACATAGCAGCTGGAGAACTGTCTTCTTTGAGAAATCAATTAAGGAAGAAGTAATACTAAGTTACTTACACATACTTATAGTCATGCTTACTTGATTATTCTGTAATATTTTAAACTTCAGAATTTTAAACGAGTATGAACTAAATACTAAAACATAAAATATGTAACTAGCATGGCCCTGGACACCATAGGAAAACAAGACAAGACATCAGGAATGTGCTTTAGCTAGGCTACAATGTTATTAGCATATCTGGGAAAGTATCTCTTCCAGGGCAGGTCAACCTTTCTTCTGTAATCCATACCACCTAGGGGAAGATTGACCTCAGATCTGCCACCCTCCAAACCTTTAACCTGGTGCCTGCAGCACTCCTGGGGCCCCACCACCTTTCCCTCATATAAGGGTTGAGGTTATGGGGAAAGGGAGTTGATGCCAAATATTAGGAGTCCCAAACTAATTCCTCATCTACTCCTGATTCAAATTCCAGTTTATTAGGGAAGTGTGCAGCACTGGTTCTTGTTTATTAAACAGCACTGGTTACCTACAGTGCACACTTGTCGGGTTATGACACAAACACCTTTATGACCTACCCTAATAAGCGGATCCTGGGATGCTGGGAGGAAGGTGAAAAAACCCACACCACTCAGGACAAGGAAAAAATCCTTCCCAGACCCAAAAAGTGACTAGTATGATGCCAACAGCAAGACCTAGAAACCAGATCTTATTCTAACAGATTGACATCCTGGGCAGGAGAAAGGGTTGATAAGCCCCCCCACAGATGTGCATGAGCCAACAAGTTTCTGCTACAGCCTTCTATCCAGCCAATCAGCCCCACTATGCTTTCCTCCAGCACATGAAGGACGCTGAGCCCCAACTAGGAAAATCCTTAAAGCTATTTTCTTACTCTTGGAGGCCCAGAGAAAGTGTCCCTACCTGTGAACAATTGTTAAACTTCATACTCATCTAGTTATGTGTTCTGTTCTGGCTATTTCACTGACTGGCTTACTTTCGGGTAAATCTTGCTTATAAATTTAATACTTATTTTCACAAACAATATTGTGTGAACTATTTTTGTAGTTATCAATACATTCCATAAACCATGTCATGTAATAATTGTTATTAAACCTTAAACTCAGCATTTCAATCTGAGATTTGCAAGAACATTCCCAGATAAATGCATGACATGCTCTTTGATTTACCTTATATTCACAGAATAAATTTAAAAATAAAAATATAGGGTTTTTTTCATTCAAAATTTAAAATTAAGCAATTTCTGAAAACTATTTCCAAAAGACTGATGTCCCTCTTGGTTATGAATGTCATGACATATAAGATGACAGAACTGCAGTGCTTTATGTCCCCAACATTCTCAAAGACCCCAGCTGGCAGTGCTCTTGGCTGGCGCAGAAAGTCAAAAGTGAAGACATTGATATACAACGTAAAACAGTTTAGATTACTGAGCATTAGGAGTAACTACTGTGAGCTCCCTCATTAATTCTGCCTGCTAAAATACTGTCTTCTTTACAAAATAATATGGTTCAATTCATTTTGCTGAATTGCTGCCCATTCATGTAAAAGCTACAGTATGCAATTAGAGTCCAGGGAAATTTTTCATTCTCATAAAATTTTAAATGTGTTTACAGAAGCATAGAAATCAGGGAAAGGTACTTCAGATGTACATACATATACTATACTGTATCTCTCTGCTGTCTGTTTACTTTCATTCAGATGTAAAGAGTGCTCTTGTTCATTTAAATCAGTGGTCATCCACTGCACAGCAGGCATGAAAAAATGATAATCATTTAGTTCATTGGAGCAGAAATATGTGATCTCCTAATTCAAATACTTCAGATAAGTCAATGATTTCTCACCAACCAGCCTACCTTCACAGCTGCCAGTTTTCTGCATTTCAGGACTTCATTTTAGGAGGAATCTAGTTCAGCATTTTAACTGTATCTCAGACAAAATGCACACTTGTACTTAATTTGCTAACAAATGGTCAAATCCTGCCACGCTATAAATCAATAGAAATTTTGCCCAACTTGAGATCAAAATTGTACTTATAAACTTAAGGAGTATTTCTACAAGGGGTCACTGCCTGCACAACACATTTTCTAACAAATGTCAAAAAGTTTGAGATTGCCTAAATTATGTCTATTCCCATTTAATCATGATAAAACAAAATTACTTAGTTCAGTTCTCCATTTTAATAGTGATCTTAAACATAACTTCTCTATATTTTGTAGTAGTGTATTGAGAATAGAATAGTTAAAATAAAATACTCTAGGGAAACTCTAAGCAGTAAAGATTTGGCCCAGATCCTCAGGACTCATTCTGGCTCTTTTTATCTGCTTCAGCACTACAAAAACGCTGGAAAGATTACCTAAAAGAGATGTTGGGGATATCCTTGGTGTAGGGAAACCCCAGAGTGGCATAAAGCCAGGGTAGCCAGAGGTATACCACCCATTCCCATTGATATAAGTGGTGTGTCAGAGTGTACTGGGACGGGGGAGGGACCAGAGTACACTGTATTCTATCAATGCATTATGGGCCAGTGGATGTTACAATTCTGTAATTTGTGCCAGCCTGAGGACTGGGAGACCAAAAGTGTGTCTTAGAATTCTACTCCTACAAAGCTGAAGATTTTGACCTTTGTTTTTAACTATGAACTACAGTTCATGCTTACTATATATTATCATAATCAATGCTTCATCAGGTAGATAGTGAACATTACTTTGATCAGCATAATCTTACAAGCTTACAAGATGTGAAAGATTGGACAAATGACCAGGGATGAGTACAAAAATATTGCTCGGGCATGCAGGAGTGAAATCAGGAAGGCCAAATCACATCTGGAGTTGCAGCTAGCAAGAGATGTTAAGAGTAACAAGAAGGGTTTCTTCAGGTATGTTGGCAATAAGAAGAAAGCCAAAGAAAGTGTGGGCATATTACTAAATGAGGGAGGCAACCTAGTGACAGAGGATGTGGAAAAAGCTAATGTACTCAATGCTTTTTTTGCCTCTGTCTTCACGAACAAAGTCAGCTCCCAGACTACTGCACTGGGCAGCACAGCATGGGGAGGAGTTGACCAGCCCTCTGTGGAGAAAGAAGTGGTTCGGGACTGTTTAGAAAAGCTGGACGTGCACAAGTCCATGGGGCCGGATGCGTTGCATCCGAGAGTGCTAAAGGAGTTGGCGGATGTGATTGCAGAGCCATTGGCCATTATCTTTGAAAACTCATGGCGATTGGGGGAAGTCCCGGACGACTGGAAAAAGGCTCATGTAGTGCCCATCTTTAAAAAAGGGAAGGAGGAGGATCCTGGGAACTACAGGCCAGGCAGCCTCACCTCAGTCCCTGGAAAAATCATGGAGCAGGTCCTCAAGGAATCAATTCTGAAGCACTTAGAGGAGAGGAAAGTGATCAGGAACAGTCAGCATGGATTCACCAAGGGCAAGTCATGCCTGACTAATCTAATTGCCTTCTATGACGAGATAACTGCTTCTGTGGATGAAGGGAAAGCAGTGGACGTGTTGTTCCTTGACTTTAGCAAAGCTTTTGACACTGTCTCCCACAGTATTCTTGCCAGCAAGTTAAAGAAGTATGGGCTGGATGAATGGACTATAAGGTGGATAGAAAGCTGGCTAGATTGTCAGGCTCAACAGATAGTGATCCATGGCTCCATGTCTAGTTGGCAGCCGGTATCAAGTGGAGAGCCCCAAGGGTCGGTCCTCAGGCTGGTTTTGTTCAATATCTTCATAAATGATCTGGAGGATGGTGTGGATTGCACCCTCAGCAAGCTTGCAGATGACACTAAACTGGGAGGAGAGGTAGATACGCTGGTGGGTAGGGATAGGATACAGAGGAACCTAGACAAATTGGAGGATTGGGCCAAAAGAAATCTGATGAGGTTCAACAAGGACAAGTGCAGAGTCCTGCACTTAGGATGGAAGAATCCAATGCACCACTACAGACTAGGGACCGAATGGCTAGGCAGCAGTTCTGCAGAAAAGGACCTAGGGGTGACAGTGGATGAGAAGCTGGATATGAGTCAACAATGTGTGCTTGTTGCGAAGAAGGCCAATGGCATTTTGGGATGTATAAGTAGGGGCATTGCCAGCAGATCGAGGGACGTGATTGTTCCCCTCTATTCGACACTGGTGAGGCCTCATCTGGAGTACTGTGTCCAGTTTTGGGCCCCACACTACAAGAAGGATGTGGAAAAATTAGAAAATGTCCAGCAGAGGGCAACAAAAATTATTAGGAGACTGGAACACATGAGTTATGAGGAGAGGCTGAGGGAACTGGGGATGTTTAGTCTATGGAAGAGAAGAAGAAGGGGGGATTTGATAGCTGCTTTCAACTACCTGAAAGGGGGTTCCAAAGATGATGGATCTAGACTGTTCTCAGTGGTAGCAGATGACAGAACAAGGAGTAATGGTCTCAAGTTGCAGTGGGGGAGATTTAGGTTGGATATTAGTAAAAAAATTTTCACTGGGAGGGTGGTGAAACACTGGAATGCGTTACCTAGGGAGGTGGTGGAATCTTCTTCCTTAGAAGTTTTTAAGGTCAGGCTTGACAAAGCCCTGGCTGGGATGATTTAATTGGGGATCGGTCCTGCTTTGAGCAGGGGGTTGGACTAGATGACCTCCTGAGGTCCCTTCCAACCCTGATATTCTATGATTCTATGATAATACTGAGAAAGTTCCACACTTAATTTGCAAAATGTAACTGTGATGTTTCACTCCATATTCTTTATGAAAATATGCTTATGATAAGAATATAACATAACTGAGATGTACTTGAGGCAAGATGGGTCTTGAAAGGTATCATTGGAAAGGTTATAATTTACTGAATGTGATTATCCAGTTTGTATGCCTGTATCATTTCTGTATCTGTATTTCAGCTATGCTACTTTGGGTGATGCCCACTGCTAACACTTCAGGTACAACAATGGAAAAGCCAGGAAGGGCCAATGGCCCATTAGCAAGGACAATGGACTGTGAAAAGGCTTGGCCTTCCTGAGGGCCATTCATACTGCCACTGACTCATGGACTCTGGATACTACAGAGTCAGGTGGTCTTGTCACCTGATACTAAACATTATCTGGGACTACTTGTAACTTTCCACTGGAAAGGGGTGGAGGGGTCAAGTTTGGGAAACAAAGGATTCACACCTTATGTAAATCCTATTTAAGGGTGGGGAAAAAGGCAAAGGGGACTCCACCTCTCCATGGCTTTTCTGCGCATGAAGAAAGACTGCTAAAGCCACCTGAAGGAAGGTGTGGGGGAGGGGAGTCCAGACTGAGACAGGGCTCCAGTCTGAAAAGAAATATAACTGGAACTCTGAACCACAGTAACTTTACATTTTGTAACGTGTTTCTTAAGTATATTGAGCTTAGCTTGTGTATTTTGCTTTATTTGGTCAGTAATCTGCTTTGTTCTGTCTGTTATCTCTTATATTCACGTAAAATTCACCTTTTGTAGTAGGGAGTGGGCATGTGAGTGCTGGGGGAGTCCTCTCACACACAGCTGACTTCTGTCTGTGTCTCCAGCAGGGTCTGGCCCTACCTGTTCGTGCTGCAAGAGGCCGGAGAGCCTAATCCAGCAAAGCAGTAAAGAGGGAACCCAAGCTGATTGAGCAGGGGAGGCTCAGTTAAACCCCAGCAGATCAGGTGACACCCCAAAGGCCACAAACCCATCACAGTAACATACTGCATGACTTTAGGATTTACAAAAGTGAAAAGGATTAAATTAAAATACATCAATGAAACTGGCAAGTACCATATCTAATGAATGAAACAGTTTCCCCTTTTCCCTCACATTTCTTGGAAGTAGTAATAATTTATATTAAACAGAAAAATACCATATGTATAATGTGAAGCAGTCAGAGAAAATTATTTGTGTAGCAGTGGTGCAGTAGTCACCATTAAAACTGAATGCTTACCAACAGTTACCATTGTATACAAGATGCACCGATTATTAAAAAATAACTGCAGTATCACAGATACTACCAAGTGTTTACCAACTACATTGATAAATGTTGATTTTTATAGAAATCATCAGCAATCAAATATTAATAAGAATAAACTTTCTACAAAACATTTCAATTAATCAAATTTGGGATGCTTAAAACATTTTAGGTATTTTTGATTTAGAATGAACTATGTTCTACCTTCTCAGAACAATACACTGACATTTCCTTAAAATGAATAAGAGATTCTAAAACTGGAATGGCTTACTGTAGTGTACGTTCTTTTCTATTGGCATGAGCTCTTCATGCTGAAGCAGAAAGTTCTCATTTCATGTCTCAACTTTGGACTTGGTGTAATGCTCACTGCTGAGTCTGCAGTGCAGTACCAGCAGAATACAGCTAGTGGTGTCATCCTTTGGATAGATAAGGTGGGCAAGGGAATATCTTTTATTGGGTCAACTTCTGTCGGTGAGAGAGACAAGCTTTCGAGCTTACACAGAGCTCTTCTTCAGGTCTTGGACAGGTACACTGAGCATCACAGCGAAGTACAACGTGGAACAGATTGTTTAGCATAGGTAGTTAGCACATATTCTAAGGGACCATTCAAGGTGGAGTTGCCCGTTAACAGCTATGACCAAAGAGAATATATGCTGGCTACCTATGCTAAACAACCTTGTACCTCTAATATCCTGGGACCAACACGGCTACAACACTGCATTCATCTTTTGGATGAGGTATTAAATCAAGGTCCCATTTCTCTAACTGATGGGTGTCCACATGGGAATTAACAATTTCAAGATATTTAATGAAAAGAAGAGCAAGACAATCCTGACACTCTGACAAAATTGTTTCTCTCATTAAAACAGCTTCTAATACCAGTGGCTGTATGTGAGCTACTGATGAGTGTATAACGTTTGCTTATACAGTCACTTGCAGCATGAACAATTTCCAATTGATTTTCCTTCAAGTGTTTGGATATTTGCATATGAAATGCTCTATATAAAAACAATTCTCTACTACTGTGTTACTGACTGATGCATTTGAGATGTCAGCCACAGGGTTACAACTTACTATTTCAGAAGCAGGTTTAAACATTTTAAATTTAATTATTTTTCAGTAATTCACTTCTCAGAGAAAAAGTGAAAATAACTGAAAATTTAAAAAATAATAGAGATGAACAAATACAGTTTTTACAGAACACTACAAAAGATTCAGCTGAAATTGTAGTTGGTATCCTGCCATATTAGCACTTCTGGAAGCTTAAAAGCATTGGTATTCAAGCTTCCCCACAGCTGGTGTTTCCAGTTACAGTGATCCATAATATTTTCTCACCCACCTGTGTCATACAGATTATATACGTGAACATTTTGCTAAAGCTACCTGATGATGGATACGCTTCTCTAGCTGGCTGCAAGTCAGCTAACCTTCTATTTTTTTCTTTCAGCTAATATAGCTGCTGAGAATGTGAGCAGAAGATCTGGGTGGCTGGTGGAGCTGAAAGAAGAACTCAGCTGGCCTCTCTCTTCTTTGAAGGAAGAGTGGAGGCTGAAATGGGGCCTTCAAAGAAGGGAAGAACAGATATCAAAAAGGAGTTTGGTGAAAGCAAAGATTATGGTGCACTTTGGAAGCAGAAAGGGAAATTTAGGGGACCTTGAATAGTGAGGGAACAAAGATCAGAGAAGATGATGCAGGAAGGTGGGAGTGAGTGGAAATGGTTTTGTGGAGTTTATATGGATGAGGAGCACCTACAAGAAAGACAAGCATATCTAGATGTGGGAGAAGAGACAGGTGAAACAAAACAAGGTGGTGATGGTCAGACTATGGAGTTTCAGAGTAGCAGCCGTGTTAGTCTGTATTAGCAAAAAGAAAAGGAGTACTTGTGGCACCTTAGAGATTAAATAAATTTGTTAGTCTCTAAGGTGCCACAAGTACTCCTTTTCTTTTTGCAGTCTATGGAGTGAAGACAAGAAAGACAGCAATGGGTTAGCTAGGCAAGAGAATAAACCGAGGATAAGAGGAGGAAGAAGAAAATACAGCAAACAGAATATTAGGGGAAAAGACAGTGAGCAAAACTCAGAGAGGAAAGAGAGCAGAAAACCAGGAATGGAGAGAACTAAAGGATATTTAAAAGTAAGAGAAAAGGGGAAGGAATGCTTTAAAGTGGGGAGGTAGGGTCATTTACATTTTTTTGTGCAACAATGTTTTTTCTCCTCATCACTGGTCCAGCCATAGGTCCTTTAAAACACATTCACCACTTCAACACTAGCTTATTTTTCTACAGGTCTATTAAACCCAGTCCCAGCCTTTCCATGTAGAGATGGTGAGAGAGAGACAGTCAAAGGAAGAAGGGAAAAACCCAACAATCTATGGAAAAAGACAAATGGCGAATATAACTTTTGCACCCTCATCACTGCATTATCTCACCTCCGAGAACAGAGAGGATCAGTAAACAACAAATAAATAAGGGAGGTCAGGGAACCATCTACATCCTTACTGAGTAACTGTGTGAACTTACTGTCACCCGCGCCTTTTTTTCTCCCCTTCTCCATTATTCTTTTCCTGTAAATTACCATTACTGTCACATGTTAACTCTAGACTATACATTCTATTGTTTTTTCTTATTTTGTGACTTGTCTAGGATATTGCTGGATGCTTGATAAATAATAACAGTAGCTTGATACTTGGAGCAGGGGCCTTGTCTTATTTATTTGTTGAGCACTTAGGTGCCATATAAGTAACAATTTTGCTCTTTTACCATACTTCATTTCTGGCAAGGTTTCAGCAGCCTTTATGTCATAAGCTGGTAAAATTAGAGATCCATGTTTTAAATTATTTTACAGCAATTCCGAGCTGCTGTCAGTTAATATATAGGCTTGGTTTCTAGTTGTTCTCAAGAGACTGGCTTCTAAGAGCATGCTCGAAAAGAAACAGGTAAAATCAAGACTTTTAAAACACTATCTCTCTCAACCAGCAAGGACTACACACACATCTTACACTAATGCAGGACTCCCAGCTTTCTAACCATTTAAGACATGCATAGCTAGCCCCGATGGCTAACAATACCAATCTTAAAATAATCAGTGATCTCTCTATCAAGAAGTGTTTTTTGAAACTGGTCTGACGACGAGTATAATAAAAGCCTCGACCTATAATTAGTGTGATTTTTACTCCTTGTTTTATGGAGAAAAGGGAGAGAGGAAAAGGAGTGGTAAGAGAAAAGTCTAGATATAAAAAGGTAACATGAAACTGGAAATATGGTAGACAGAGTCAATTAAACTAGGAGATGGCAGTGAAGGGATTAAAGAAATGGAAAAAAGGCGGAGATATACAATTTAAAGATTAGCACATACTACATATCATTCATATTCCAATATATATTATACATCTCTAGCAGAAAAGAGGAGCTGAAAGAAAGGGTAAAGAGTTAATTGTAATTCTTTTGATGAGGAAACCTCACCTTCTAGAGCTGAACCTTTCCAAATTCTCATAACTACCATCTCCTGTGGCCTCACATCCACAACAGAGATCTTTCTAGCTAGTCAACCACAGGCTATAGGAAATGGGAGTTCAAGTCTAGCATTCTCCAACTCCACTGACAGGCCAGATCTTCCCTCCCTAAATCCTCTAACCAGAAACCAATTCTGCTCAACAGGCTACAATATGAACCCTAAAACAAAAGCATACATTGTCCCATCCACTTCCAACAAGCTATTGATGAAAAATAGGGGGGTACAGAGGCTAAGAGTGACAACATTTCCAGAACCCTACTATCTCTCTTTACCATTAGGGGTCTATTTGAGGTGGACATGATGTCCCTTTAAATCACTATTTGAGGTAGACATCATGTCCCTTTAAATCACTTTTATTCACCAGCAATCTTTTAGCTTTTACTTTTTTCATTGAGGCTTAAATTTAAATGTGCACATAAAACCACATGTGCACGAATTGTACATGGGCAAACCAGAGCTCTGCATACCCGTGTGCAGATGCAACTCCTATCTATATCTGTACATCATGCATTCTACACCTGCAACTCCAGAGCATGCAAAAACGTGCACATATTTAAAAGTTGAAGTCTAGGATTAGAACCAAACATTTTGTCATGTACATTGCAATCTTAAAAAAGATAAAAGAACAAATTTTGAAAAGATCGTTTTTTAAACAAACAGTGCTGTAGCTTTGCTTGTCGTATATAATATTTCCCACTTTCACATAATTTGAAAGTCTTTAACGAAGCAAGAATTAACTATGCCAAATTCCATAATGCATTCTTCAAAAGACTAACTACTTTTAATTCAAAAAGGAAAACAGAATACTTAGTCAAACCACTCTATCTCCTGAGAGAAACAAAGCTATCATATTTTATTCATTAGTGTCAAACTCTGTGCCATGAAATTATTTTACAATGAAACTAAATACCCGATTAATCATAAAAGGAATGGGATTTAGTCTAAACTAGTAAGATAAAGTACATGATTAAAGTGAGCGATTCCTAATATAAATGAAATCTAACAAGGATGTTTTCTTTTTTGCTGCAGTAATGTCCATTTTGCTAAATAATTAAAAACATAACTTCTCAACATCCACTTTTAATTTAAATTGAGCAGTTTTTCATTAGAAAACTAAGGAGTACTTCGATGACCCATGAAACAGTTGTTTGGCTTTATTATTACCATTATTTATCATTTATCAATTTTTGCAACAAAATTTTTGCTACAAAAAAAAGAGGTTGTTTGTAAAATCAACAACATTACCATTCTCGACACCTCCAGATTTTGAACAACAGACTTTTTGACTAGTAATTTCTGGTTTGACCATTGCCAGCAATGGGAAATCTGATTCCATAACGAAGAAGATAGTAGCAATGGTCAAAGGTCAGAATCAGCTAGAGAACTGAAAAAGAGAATGAGCCAGCCACAGGGATGAATTCTCAAAATGCAAGTCCAAAGTTATGTACAGATAAAATGTAGATGCTTGCATAAACAGGCAACTGCCATATACTAATGTTGCATTTGGGCATGCAAGTAAATATTTGCATGAGCAATTACCTGTGCAAAATGAAAGTTTACGCAGTTTTTGTAGGTGTAATTCAGAATCCAAGTTTTGAAAAACTCACTCAGTACAAATACACACTTGCCCATACCCTCACTCCTTCCCCCCATAACAACTTTGAAGAGCAATTAAAATTCTATAATTGCAAACTAACCAGTCCTCAATGCCAAATATGCATTTATCCTAGTTTCCTCTTACTTTTCCTCTTCCACGTAGCAGGCCCACCTCCCTTCCCACTCCTGAGTGCACCCTTCTTCATTTTATAAAGACTTTCACATCCCTGGCTCAAGCATACATACTTCCCACTTGCTTTCTCCCAACTACTAGCTTCACACTTATGAAGTTGCTCTGAGTTTCTCAGTTCCATGCAAAAGTATTCCTCCTTAGCCTATGGTTTCCAGCCTGAGAGAAATATGAGGATCACTACTGAGAGCAAACAAGCTTGGAGTAAAAGAGTGGGATGGGCAATGAGGGCTCCCACAAAGTTATTATTTAATATTTATTTAAAGGCAGCACCTGTAAGCACAGGTCTTGAATACAATGAAAATTAAAACGTTAATAGAGTCATAGATTTTAAGGCCAAAAGAGACCACTTGATCATCTAGTCTGACCTCCTTTATATCACAGACCACCAATGCCACCTAACACCCACACACTAAACCCAACAAGATGGATGCTTGGAGTTACAAGTGTAACTCTTCTGCCCATCAGAGTTGGCAGCAACAAGACTATAGGAAATGGGAGTTCAAGTCTAGCGTTCTTCAACTCCACTGACAGGTCAGATCTTCCCTCCCTAAATCCTCTAAACAGAAACCAATTCTGCTCAATAGGCTACAATATGAACCCTAAAACAAAAGCATACGTTCAGTATCTAGGGGTGCTGTTTCAATAACACAATGCAAAATCAGCTCAAGCCCCCACCCAGTGACCTGGGACAATTACATACCACCCCCCGGGTGCCTCTAAGAGGCAATACTTCCCCTCTCACAAGCAGAGTCTGAGTGTAGCAAAAGCCTTTTAATAAAGGAGGGAAACAATGTGGCATTATGTTGGGGAAACACCACAAACAGGATTCATAACACAAACCACCCACCCCCAAGTAAGTTTGGCAGCGTCCTTTCCCCCTCAGGGTCTTAAGTCCAGCAACCCAACAGTCACCCCTCACATAGTTTCTATCCTTGGTCAGTGCAGCCCCAGAGTTCAGAAGTTCATCTGCACAGTTTACCTCCCAGCCTGGGTGGAAGTGGGGGGAGGTATGTGGGCATCTTACATGCTCCGCTGCTCGGGTCACCGGTCGATTGCCATGCCTCTCCGTGGGGTTCTGCTGCAGTCTTCACTACCAGCTGCGCCTCTCCGCCAGCCGTCCAGCTAGCTGCTCCTCTCCGTTAGCTGTCCTGCCAGCCACTCACCAATATGCCTTCAGACCTCCCCCCACACACACTTAACACAGCTCTCAGTGAATTCAGCTCTTAGTAACTTCAGCTCTTTAGTGATTTCAGCTGTTAGTAGTGGGGCCCCAGTGCTGGTGCACTCAGAACCACTAGCCCAAAGTTGTTCTAATGCTTCGACCTAGGTATCAGTGATTTCAGCTCTGCAGCATGTAACAAGACTCCTAATGGAGTCAGAATTAGCTCTGTTATTACACAGTGGAGAGAGGAGGAGTCAAAGTGGTGTTTAGGGCCCTCAGAAGGGGCCCACACTACCAGGTACACATACCTGTCCCCAGCCTCTCGCAGGTCACTGGGCTTTGGAACCCATGTCCCTTGCCTAGCGAGTGTTACTTAGTTGAGGTCCCCCCCGCCCCGGTCTCCTGCTGGTAATAGCTCACCTTACCTGATCACTCTGTTACAGTCTGTATGGTAACACCCATTGTTTCATGTTCTCTCCCCACAATATTTTTCACTACATGCATCCAATGAAGTGAGCTGTAGCTCACAAAAGCTTATGCTCAAATTAATTTGTTAGTCTCTAAGGTGCCACAAGTACTCCTTTTCTTTTTGCGGATACAGACTAACACGGTTGCTACTCTGAAACACTTTGTTGAGGGAGCGTCCCTCCATTATAAAATGCCAAGTACAGTTCTACTGTCCTTGATTCACATAACCAGGATAACAACATTTTGTTACTCCTGTCCCAATAACAGAGAGACTGGGGATCCCACAGCAGCCAAAGTGACCATTTGGGCAAGCAGTCCCATCACGCTAGGCGGGGTGGGTGTGCCCATGCAAACGAGATCAGCCCCTGAATTCCTTTTCCACAACTCACCACCAGATGTCAGGGTAGAGCTCATTCTGACTCTGCTTACACAAGGATGGCCCATGTTCAGAATGAACAAATTAGGAGAAATGTGATGGTGGTACGAATTATAGAAAAACTGAGGAAATCCACACTTAGATGGTTTGGACATGTGAAAAGAAGATCAGAAAACTATATTGGAAAAAAATGGTTACTAGCCTTTAATAATTGTTGTTCTTCAAGATGTGTTGCACATTTCCATTCTACTCTTGGTGTATGCACGCCCCATGCACAGTCATCAGAATTTTTCCCCTCAGTGGTACCTACTGGAGTGGCTCGAGCGCCCTCTGCTGCCGTAGGCCGCTAGCATCAGTATAAAGTACCCAGACGAGCTCAGTTCCTTTTTTCTAGAAACTCCAATGTAGAGGGGCAGGAGGGTGGGTTCTGGAATGGACATATGACAACACATCTCAAAGAACAACAGTTACAAAATGTGACTAACCGTTTTTTCTTCTTTGAGTGACTGCACATGTGCATTCCACTCTTGGTGACTTCCAAGCTGTAATATAGGCAAAGGGATCAGCGTTCACATACACACAGAGCATAACACAGCTCAACAAATTTGTCATTATCCCTAAAATAATGGGTGGTGACATAATGGGAGGAGAAAGTGTGCACCGATGACCAGGTTGTTCCTTTACAAATGTCCTGGGTGGGGTTCTGTCCTAAGAACACTGTTGCTTGCGATCCTGTGGAACGAGCAGTCAGATTACTGGGCGGCTAAACGCCTGTCTGATCACAACAAGTACAGATACATGAAATTCTGTGCAGACATTGGGAGATCTCTCATTTTGTCTGCTACAGCCATGAACAGTTAAGGTGGAATGCTGAAACAGTTTAGTCTTTTCTATGAAGAATTCTAGAGTGTGTCTAACATCCAGTTACTGTAGTCATTCATTGTTATTTGCACGAGGCTTTGGAAAAGCCAGGTATGTGAACTTCTCGATTGCTATAAAATTGCTAAACTATTTTTGGGAAGAAACTCAGGTGAGAACATAAATACACCTTTCTTTAAAAAAGACTGTCTATGGTAGCTCCGTACAGTTCAGAAACTCTTCTGCCAGACATGTTGGCAATTAAAAAAAAAACAACACCTTCCAAGAGAGGTATAGTAAGGAGCACATTGCTAAAGGCTTAAATGGTGGTCCCATAAGTTTGACAAGACCAGGTTCAAGTCCCAAGGAGGAACAGGCTTCCTTACTTCAGGGCACAACCTTTCTAGGCCTTTGAGGAATCTGACTGCCATGGCATTTGAAAAAAACAGAGTTATTGTCCACTTGAGGGTGGAAAGCGCATATTGCTGACAGGTGGACCTGATAGAGGGTCCTGGTAAGCCTTGCAGTTTCAGGTGCAACAAATACTTGAGTATATATTGGATGGATGAATGCATAGGCGAGACTCTAGTTTGGGAAGCCCAGAACAAGAACTGCTTCCATTTTGATGGGCAAGCAGTCCTGGTGGAGGGCTTTCTACTACTTAATAAGACCTGGTGAGCTTGCTTTGAGCAAGCCTGTTCTCTGGGATTTAGCCATGGAGCTTCCAGACTGTTAAATGACAGGAACTCAGGTTTGTGTGGAGCAGCCAATCATGGTCCTGAGAGATCAGATCCAGGTGCAGTGGGAGCAAGATTGGAGTCACCACTGAGAGGTCTAAGTGGAGAACCAATGTTGGTGGGGCTATAAATATAACCCACTTGATCTTTAGTGGCACTCTGTGTAGGAGTGGGATTGGGGGAAGAGCATAATAAAACTGTCCCATCCAGGGTATCAGGAAGGCATTCATAATAGAACCCGGACTGCGGCCTTGAAGGGAGCAGAATTGGTTACACTGTCTGTTGTCCTTGTTCACAAACAGGTCTATTTGGGGAGTCTCCCATTGCTGGAAAATGCCTCTAGCTACATCTGGGCAAAGAGACCACTTGTGACTGGAGCAAGACCTGCTCATGTGATCTGCCAGTTCATTCTACACCCCCAGAAGTTAAGAGGCCTTGAGGTTGATTGAATGGGCTATACAAAATTCCCAGAGGTGAACTGCTTCCTGACAAAGGAGGGAAGAGTGAGCTCTCTCCTTGCCTATGGGGATATGATAGAGGTACATAAAATCATGAGTGGTGTGGAGAAAGTGAATGAGGAAAAGTACTTACTTGTTCCCATAATATAAGAACTAGGGGCCACCAAATGAAATTAACGGCAGCAGGTTTAAAACAAATAAAAGGAAGTCCTTCTTCACACAGCACACAGTCAACCTGTGGAACTCCTTGCCTGAGGAGGTTGTGAAGGCTAGGACTATAAGAGGGTTTAAAAGAGAACTAGATAAATTCATGGAAGTTAAGTCCATTAATGGCTATTAGCCAGGATGGGTAAGGAATGGCGTCCCTAGCCTCTGTTTGTCAGAGGGTGGAGATGGATGGCAGGAGAGAGATCACTTGATCATTACCTATTAGGTTCACTCCCTCTGGGGCACCTGGCATTGGCGACTGTCGGCAGACAGGATACTGGGCTGGATAGAATCATAGAATATCAGGGTTGGAAGGGACCTCAGGAGGTCATCTAGTCCAACCCCCTGCTCAAAAGCAGGACCAATCCCCAATTAAATCATCCCAGCCAGACCTTTGGTCTGACCCATTACGGCCACTCTTATGTTCTTATGTAGGTAGAACATGGCTCCAATGTTGTCTGTAAGAACAAATAAGCTTCCGCCCCAATATAAGGCAGGAATATCTGACAGGCAAGACAAACCGCCCTGAGTCTCTGACATTGATATGAAGAGAGAGATTTCTCCAGAGACCAAAGATGCTGAGTTCAGATGAGCCCCAGGTGATCTCCCCAAGCTAATGCGTCTGAGACCAGAGTCAATGAAGGTTGAGGGCGGATAAAGGGGAACGCCTGCACAAACATTGAGAAGATCCAACCACCAATTCAAAGAGATGTGAACCTGTGAGCGTACTGTGAGCACAGTGTCCAGATGGAGACAACTTGATGAGTATATTGAGACCAGCCATGTCTGGAGAGGTCTGAGATTCAGTCTTCTGTGTTGTACCACATATGTGCATGAGGCCATGTGGCCTAGGTGCCTGCCACAGTTTCAGGCTATTGTGATTGGATGACCTTTGAGATGTGTCACCAGGGATTGGATTGATTGGAATTGTAACTTGGGAAGGAACACCCTGGTCTAGGTAGAGTTCAATAACGCCCCAAGAAACTCTATCCTCTGTACCAGACAAAGGGTAGACTTGTCTGCATTGATCAGAAGGCCTAGGGCTATGAACATCAACTGGATGATTTGAACTCTGAACACAACCTGAGCCATGGACCAGTCTTTGACTAGCCAGTCATCCAGATAAGGTAGACCAGAACCCTTAATCTCCTGAGGAAAGCTGCCAATACGGCCATAAATTTTGTGAATATGCAAGCAGCTGCAGACAGGGCGAATGGAAGCACTGACAACTGGTAATGTGAATTCTGGTACAGTAGGAGGAGCATTCCTTACTGATGCCAAAGCCGGTGCTGAGTCTGATTGCCCTGACTCAGATGGAGGTCTCAGTGCCACCTCCATGAGTAGAAACTTTAGCCTGGCCTCCCTATCCTTCTTCATGCGAGACTTAAAGTCCTTGCAGATTTGTCAGTGGTCCCCAGTATGAGCTTCCCCAGGCACTTAAAATAACTTGAGTGCGGGTCACTCAGGAACAGCCTTGTTGCAGGAAATGCAGGGGCTTTAAGCCTGGTGACTGAGGCATCCCTAGGCACTGGGAATTGGCCAAAAAAACTGTTAAACACTGAAATCTAACTACTTAACTAATAACTTCACTAAACCTAACTAACTATTTACAATATACAGAGGAAAGTCCACTGAGAGAACTTGCAAATACAAGAAGAGCCATTCCGGTGACCATCCCAGGAGGTAAGAAGGAACTGAGAGGACACGGGGTTGGCTGGGTGCTTCTTACTGGCACCAGAATTGCACAGCAGTAAAGGGTACTTGAGCCACCCCAATGGGTACCACCAAGGAAAAATTTATGGCAACTGTGGGCCATGCACATATCAAGAGAGGAATGCACATGTGTAATCACTCAAATAAGAACAGGATATTAAACTTCAAAGTGGAGGGTAAGAAAAGAGTTGGAAGACCCAAAACTAGGTGGGTAGATGTCATACAAAGAGATCTGATTAGTTGTGGAGTTTCTAAGGAACTGAGTCAAGAAAGACTGGAATGGAGAAAAAGTATTCAAAAAGCCAACCCCATATTAATGGGATTAAGGCTAAAAGAGGAAGGAGAATTATGGCAGCACCCAGAAACCCCAATCAAAATACGAGTCCCATTTTGCTAGGCTCTGAACAAACACATATGAAGACAAGGTCTCTGCCCTAAAGAGCTTACAATATAATGAGATAAGGAGCATATGAAGGGTGGGGTGGAAGAGGAATATAGTCAAATATATACATTTTTATATCTGGTGGTCGGGGTGCCTGTGCAGTGCTGCGCATTTCTCCTTTTTCAGGGGTCTTTAAACAACCCCCCCTCCCCCACCGCCCCCCATAGTCTTTCTCCTTCAATCACAGTCCTTCTTAGTGTCTGGTTTCTTTATTTACAAAGTTCCAAAAATGCAAACAAACAAAAAAAAAAAAGAATTTCCCCAATCACTCACAGAGTCCCCAGAAATATGTCTTACCTCAGTGCCGGGGGAGTGGAAAACGGTTTCCTCGCAGTGTCTCTATTATCAGCTTGCAGGTGCCCTAACCAAGCTGACTCCCTTGCAGCTTCTCAGAGTCAGTCCTCTCTTTCCAGAGCAGCAATAGCTCTCTTATAAGGAACCAGCTGCTTGAGGTTCCTTCCCTCCACCAGATGTCTCTGGTTGGTTCATTTAGCAAGCCTGCTCCAGGCTTCTAGTCTCCTGCATGCAGTTCCCTCACTCCCTCTGTTTTCTCACAACGTACATATATAATCTTTTAAAAATAATAAATCGATAGAGTGCCAACAGACATCCTCTTTGTCCATCAAACCACCTTTAATTGACTGCTTTCTTATAGGCATCACTGTAGAATGGTCCTGAGGATGAAAGATTTGAAAGAAGCAAAGGGTAGATATTTTACCTTCCTATTTTATCACTCCCAACTCCCTTTCCTATTTCCCTTTGAAAATCCAGTTTGTAATCCCCCCTTCTGATCTAACACGAATATGGTGTTAATTTCCCCAAAATTTCCTTTTCTGTTTATGAAAAAATAGATGTATTCAGCTTGGGTTCCTGTCACCATTTTACTCTATTTTGTTTTTTGATCAATGGTTCATTACTGAAATTATATTCACAAATATTCACATAATTTCAGTCACAGTCACATATTTATGACAACCGTATAATCAATTTCAGAACACACACTGTGGCTTCATAATTAGTTACAGAACAATCTCTCATATCAATATTAACCATTAAAAGCACACATGTATTATTAGAATAGCTTAGATGTCTTGTGCAAACAAAAACTCCAATAAACTAAATTCTTGAAGTATCCTTCAAAAGTGGATTTTCTTCAGACAAGAAAGCATACTGAATGAATAATTTGCCCTTTTTAAATTGATTTAATTCTTCAAACACTAGACAGCTAAACAAAAGAGTTTCCTTTATTAGTTTAGTATTCATAGACTCAGATATTAAGGTCAGAAGGGACCATTGTGATCATCTAGTCTGACCCTCCTGCACAATGCAGGTCACAGAATCTCACGCACGCACTCTTGCGATAAACCTCTCACCTATATCTGAGCTATTGAAGTCCTCAAATCACAGTTTAAAGACTTCAAGGAGCAGAGATTCCTCCAGCAAGTGACCCATGCCCCATGCTACACAGGAAGGTGAAAAACCCCCAGGGCCTCTTCCAATCTGCCCTGGAGGAAAATGCCTTCCTGACCCCAAATATGGCAATCAGTTGAACCCTGAGCATGTGGGCAAGATTCACCAGCCAGATACTCAGGAAAGAATTCTCTGTAGTAATTCAGATCCCACTCCATCTAATATCCCATCACAGGCCATTGGGCCTATTTTACCATGAATAGTTAAAGATCAATTAATTACCAAAATCATGTTATTTCATCATACCATATTCATTCTATTAGTGTCTATGTGATAAAAGCTTTATAAAAAACATTTCAAATCCGATTTTTAATTGCCAATCAAACATTCAAAATCACAAAAATTTCACTAGAAAGTTTTAACTCTGTGTCTTGGAAGTGTGGAATCAAGTAATTAGCCACAAGAGAAAATAAATGTTCTGAAGCAAAATTTAATTTATGATGCTGATCTATGCAGAATACTAGAAAATATACATTCTTAGTAATAGTAAATAAAGACCACATATATGTGAAATAATGAAGTGGCCTAAATCTTTGAACAATTTTCAAATGTTTTCACTATCTATGATGTCATAGCCATATCTGTAATATCCACTGTAAAGGCATATTTTCTGTCACTGCTCCTTTTCAAATGCATAAATTCAGTAACAAAATAGCAATTAAAAAGCACTAGAATTAGAGTGCCAAATTCTGATTTCAGTTATATCAGTGAAAATCTTGAGTAATTCTACTGAATAACTGGAAAAATACACACACACAGACACACAGAGTTGTTATATATACTTCCTTCCCACACCAATGTTAACACATAGGGTGGAAACCATCTCTTCCATTCATCTCTGTCGTTTGTTGCTGCTTCCATTTGCTCTGTGGTGTTCACTCAACTATTCTGCCTTTCCTGTTAAGGATTCTTTTTAAGGTTTCTCTAAGGCGGGGTCCCCAAACTTTTTCGGTCATGCCCCCACCTTACCTGGGCTGCGCCCCCACTGGGAGCCGGGTCCAGGAGTGGGACCAGAGCTGGAAGCGGGAGCTGGGGACTGCTGTGGGGCCAGAGGTATGGCTGGGAGCAGAGCCACAGCTGGCCCTGGGGCAGGGCTGGAACAAGGCCGGAGCAGAGCAAAGGAGGGCCAGGCCCTGCCCCCCATATGTTCTTCCGTGTCCCCCTAGGGGGGGCACGCCCCACAGTTTGGGGACCACTGCTCTAAGCAGGGCCAGCTCTAGGCACCAGCGTTCCAAGCAGATACTTGGGGCAGCAGTCGGAAACGGGCGGCAGAGTTTCCGTGGCAGTGGCAATTCGGCAGCAGCTTCTCTCTCCTGTCATCCGCGGCACCAATTCGGCGGCAACAGATTTTTTCAGGGCTTGGGGCTGCACAAATGGTAGAGCCAGCCCTGGCTCTAAGGCATCCTCATTTCCTTAAATCAGTTCGTATTCACTTGACACACTTCATGTGGAAATCTGTGTGTTGTCATCCAAAGTATATGCCCCAAATATCTCCAGCACTCCCTTCTGATTCTGGTGCAAATGAGCTGCTAGTTGGTGATAATTCAGATGATTCCATATTTCCACTGGTCAAGAGGGCTCTTTTTCCCCAAAACTTCATTGAACAATTCTGTCAATTTCATTAGATGCGGGTATCAAGTACTTTTAGCATTGCTACTGTAATTTGATCATCCTCCACTGCTTTGTTATTTTTCAGCTCTTTGACTGCAGCCTTTGCTTCTGATACCTCTGTTGGAGCAATGTTAATGTCAAGTTGATCAGATTCACGTTTCATCAAATCTGGTGCTGTGGTGGGGCTGAGTCTACTGAGCACTTCTTTGAAATGCTTTGAGTATCTATTTTTCTGTTCTACCTCAGTTGTAAGCATTTTTTCATCTTTGCTTTTTACTGGTCATGTCCTGTTTTGAAATTTTCACACAGATTTTTAGTCACTTGGTAAACAGCTCTGTGGTTTCCTATCACAGCAGCAGCTTCAGCTGCTAGCTCTGCAACATAAGCCCATCTGCTGCACACTGATGTGGCTGCTGGTCCCAAGCCCAGGTAAAGTGGGGAGGACTGAACACAAGGCTAACAATTTGGCTTTGTAGAAACATCTTACTGGCTACAGAAATGGAACCAGGCTACCACTCTGTTAAAAATTAACTCTGCCGACCCCTAATGCTGCATGACAACCCAAAAACTTTGATGCTAGCACAAGAAAACACTTCAGAGTTGGTTACTGGAACATGAGAACAATGTTTCAAATATCACAGATCTCGGCGATCATGAGGGAGATGGACAACTATAAACTTGAAATCCTGGGTATCAATGAGAGCAGATTGATAGGTGCAGATAACAAGCACTTAAAGCAAAAGAAGAAACATCTCATTTACTCAGGTTGTAGTGACAACAAATCTTCAGAGGGAGTAGTGCTCATTATAACAAATTCTGCAGAAAAATCACTCATCAACTGGGAACCTAGTAACCCATGCATCATTTTTGCCAGATTCCAAACCACATGCCTAAAGATGTCAATCATATAGTGCTGACAGAAGTACATAGCAATGAGGACAACGATAAGTTCTACATGGAATATACACCAGTGTAAATGAAGGCAGAATTTGGCCCCGTGTATTTTATAAGGATTACTACACTTTTTAAATGGATAGAATCAATTAGTTGGCTTGTGTCTTTTTATAATAACTGAAGCACGATATGATGGCACAGAAATGAACAGATTGTCATGTCTGTTGACAATCAGTAACAGCACACTACAACATAAGGATAGACATTTGTTAACGACCACAAACTACTCCAGCATTTAAGTTTTTGTTAAAGACAGAAAACAAAGTGGTGGCTAATATATTTTCCATAACTAAGTGGAATTGAAAGTACTGCATTGTACTTTATTTAAACATAAGACTTCTTAACATGCCAGAATGAGATTATGTAAGTAGTCCCATTAACAATATACATCAAGACAATCATTAAAATTCTACTGTAAATGCATCTCCTTCACCCAGTTTAGCAAGAGCACTGTCTGAAAGAGCATGGACCTCAATATTAATAGCAAAACAAGTGGCAAATAAAATGTGTTTTAGAAATGAAAAACCTGATGATTTTTAATTACATAAATTGTAAATTAAATGAACATTTTAAAACGAACTGTTTAAGTCTGAAAAGTGTGATGCCGCTAAAAATGCTTGTGTGTTATGTGGGGATGGAAAGACGAAATGGCTAGATTCAATTAAAAAGAGAACGTACCTGTTACAGTTTTTGTTTTGACAGGGCTGCTGGCATACTCAGAAGCTTGATTTGACTGCTGCTTTGCCAAAGGCGTGCTTCCAACCGACACCTCATCCTCTTTTTTTCTTGTTAGTGGCATACCAAGAGGAAGAGTTCCTACAGGCTGCTAGAAACAGGAAAAAAGCAAGTTCTACATGGTGACTAATTCAGAGACAATGAACATATACGATAGAACATTACATCATCATAGAAAGTATATCATAAACTGTTACTTCCCCCCAAAAATCTCCTAGAAAAATAACTTGAAATTATAATTCAAGCACATATAATATAAAAAATTTGCAGACTGAACTCCTTCAGTATGTATGAAATAGATTAAAATCCTGAAATGTTTTTAGAGACAGATTTCTGCATGCAACTCTTTCTTTGTTCCTGAAAATGCTCTGAAATATAAAAACGTCAAAAACAATAAAATTGTAATATTTTATCTGTAAACTAACCAAAACTTAAATAATACATTTGGACAAATGACAATGACCAAAGAAAGACTGAAGTCTGGATGTTTGAGGTTCCCAGAAACTGAAGGATGTTGGTGTGAGATATGAATTCTAAGACATTTTAATAAATAATAATAAATTGTACAGTCCTTTATTTACAAAGCAATTTACAAACTTTGACTAATTAAGCCTCAAAATGTTGGATGAAGTAAACATTATTATTATTTACATAATGCCATGTGTATACCAGGTGCTTTACAGCAAAAAAAAAAAAAAAAAAAAAAAAAAAGGATGAAATCTATAACTTAAATACGAAGGACCACCTTCTTACAGTTACGAATGTTGAATAATATCTTATTTCTTGGGCAGTCGAGTAAAATCAATGAAGCTACACATGAAGTAAGATATTGCTTAATATGAATAAGGGTATTAGAATCCACTCCTAAAGTAAGTGTTAGTTTCCCATTTTATGGAGTGCAGAAACAGGTCCAGAGAGATTAAATGATTTACCCACGGCCAAACAGTGAGTCAGTGTCAGTGCTGAGATTAGAAAACAGAGTACCTGGCTCTAAGTTATGTCTTCAAGCCATCAAGACACATTTTCTTTTTAATGTACGTTATTCAAAAAATCAAAATGACAGGACTGTAGGTCATTGCTACAAAATTGATCATTAGGCTCTTTAAGTAAACAGCCCGTCAAATTGTCTTAGAAGCTACACCACAGCTGGCAACAGTCACTGGGAAATAGGAGATTTTTCTTCTCAATGCCTGACCATTAGTAGGAGAGAACTACGACACACTCCCAATGCTGATTTTGCTTTTTTCATTATTTACAGATGATACAGTTTCTCTGAAGACCAGACAGCAAGGTTACACATACTTTAATCAAGTTTTTTGTTGTTGTTTAAATGTGTTGGTATCAGAGTGATAATGTAATTCCTATAGCTGAGGATAAAGAAACCTCACATGTTGCATGAGGAATCTTTGTGGGGAACAGTTTGTGTGAGGCAGGGGTTATGTGCTTGTAAATTTCCCACAGTGGAAAACAGATTATTGAATTAAGCAATGTGCATACACACAAAATATCGTCCATGGATGAGTGACTGCTAAACACCTTTAATTATGCTTAGGAACTCCACTAGGAAAATAAGTTAGTGCAAGAAAAACAAACGACTCACCAGAAAAATCCAGCATCTACTGAGGAAGTAGCATGCTTTAATTATACCCCAAAGAAACCAACCTGAATGCACCTACAGTGGGATGTGAGACAGAAAAGAGCAGCCCCACTGCTGTAGACAAATAGAAGACCCCAGGATATGCCAATCAGACACCAGCCACGCACCAGAAAGCCCTAAAAGTCACTCCCCCAGCAACGTAAAAGGAATTTTCAGTCAGCATTGAAAAAGCAAGACAAGGGTTATGCCATAAAGTTATTTTCCATACGGAAAGGTAGGTCATAGGAAAATTTGTAAAACACACTTTTGTCAAGACACTTTTAGTAATACTGCATTTCTCTTTTGAAAATTTAGCCATTTATCCTTTTATGACTATTTTATATGGCAAAAATGATTGCACCTTTCCTACTGCCTACTGCTGAGAATCTTTTCCTTCTACAATTTGGCATTTCTGGATATGACATGGCAAAGAGTGCTGGCATGCCAAATTAAAGCAGTGTCTTGGAAAATATGACCAGAGACTATGAGGCACGATGAAAGTACAGGCTGGGAACAGACTGGCTAAGCAGCAGTTCTGCAGAAAAGGACCTGGGGATTACAGTGGATGAGAAGCTGGATATGAGTCAGCAGTGTGCTCTTGTTGCCAAGAAGGCTAACGGCATATTGGGCTGCATTGGTAGGAGCATTGCCAGCAGACCGAGGGAAGTGATTATTCCCCTCTATTCGGCACTGGTGAGGCCACATCTGGAGTACTGCATCCAGTTTTGGGCTCCCCACTACAGAAAGGATGTGGACAAATTGTAGAGTCCAGCAGAGGGCAATGAAAATGATTAGGGGGTTGGGGCACATGACTTACAAGGAGAGGCTGAGGAAACTGGGATTGTTTAGCCTGTAGAAGAGAAGAGTGAGAGGGGGATTTGATAGCAGCCTTCAACTACGTGAAGGGGGGTTCCAAAGAGGATGGAGCTTGGCTGTTCTCAGTGGTGGAAGATGACAGAACAAGGAGCAATAGTCTCAAGTTGCAGTGGGAGAGGTCTAGGTTGGATATTAGGAAAGACTATTTCACCAGGAGGGTGGTGAAGCACTCGAATGGGTTACCTAGGGAGGTGGTGGAATCTCCATCCTTAGAGGTTTTTAAGGCCCGCCTTGACAAAGCCCTGGATGGGATGACTGAGTTGGGGTTGGTCCTGCTTTGAGCAGGGGGTTGGACTAGATGTCCTCCTGAGGTCTCTTCCAACCCTAAACTTCTATGATTCTATGAAAGTGGTATGATGGAAAAAATTGTCTTAAGAGACAAAATCTAGTTCTGAACCATTGTTTCAACAACGTAGAAGTATATGTAACACCATTAGACGTGTAGGGAAAAGCATCATGACTATAATAGCAAGAGAAAGATGGAAAACATTATGGCCATATATTGAATGCATGAGTACTGGACAATGAAACAGCTGTTTCATCTTTGCTCTCCAAAATCAAGCCTGATGCTGTTGATGATGCCCAATACAGTCTTGTCAGTTTTTTGGCAAAAAACTGCTGGTTATAAGTATGCAGTAGTTGAAAGATCAATGTTGAACTGAATAAAAAGGGTTTGTCAAGATATTGGGGTTTAGCCACAAACTGACATGGAAATTGTGGCTTGGGAAATAGCAGATGACAACAGTACCACAGCTGTATCAGACGATGAATCTGATGGGAAAGGTAATGATGCACTCAGGTGTTACCATCAGCATTTTATCACATCAAAAATTTAGAGATAAACTCTACTGCACATTTGTTGCTAAACCTAATTGAGAACCAACCTTTTGATTACTAGTAGGTCTTGTTATAGTAAGGGTAAACATACAAAAGACTTAATATAGCTATGAAAAATTATAGCAGCTTTTTACACAAAGCTGTACCACACTAGGGAACACTGCAACAAGAGGCAGTGTACTGAAACAGGACAGATGGCAGAACACCTTGTATGTTACACAGGGAGAAAAAAACCTAATACCACACCAATTTTTCTGCTGATCTTTAAAAAATTTGTCTGGAAATAAATGAACTAAAGTTCAGGGAACCTGAAGTGTATTTATGCTCAGTGAACTAATGTCATAAAAATGTTTATAGCCTTATTGAATAAGAGAGTTATATTGATGTAATTATAATTATTTTTGATTAATTTTAAATCGTATTTGCCTCCCCTCTAGCTTTTCCTGCTTTTGTCCTGGTTGTAGTAAGATTTCCCTTCCCCAGTCAGTGACGTAATATATAATACTGCTGCACTTTCCTGAAACTACACATGTTACGTTGGTTGGAGTACACACTTGCAGAAGTTGCACAAAGCCTGGAGAAAAGCACATGAAGTCCCATACAGCTAGCTTATGGGGAATAAGGGACAACTGTCTGTAGACCACCACCTACGCGGCCAGAGCAGCGATCCTTACAAAGGGCTTCTTAGGGAACTGCTGATGTTATCAGTAGGTATGGGACAGAGAGGGAATTATTCTTGCAAATAGGAAAAAGAGAAGAAGGTGAAAGAAAAGAAAAAGGGGTATAAATGATCCAAGACTGAACTTTTTTTCAGTAAGCCTTTCACATGTTTTAATAAGGAGGTAACTGCATTTCTTTGGGACAGTGAAGATCACAAAACCATTCTCAGTTAAGGGGTTTGGTTGTGACATGTATTAATCCAGAGTCCGATGACCATTAGAAAACATTACATAAATCTCTTTGATAAAGCTTTTCCATCTTAGCCAGAATGATATTCACATCAGACATCCCCTCTCTATCTCATCCAATAAACTACCAATAAACTACCCCAAGCAGAACTTTTTATAACACAAAAAGAGAGAAAAACCATAGACTCCACAAAGTCCACTGGAAACTTCATTATTGCTAATCTAATTAACCTGGAAGGATCTCAGATACTACAGCAAAAATTTCTCTAAGCGTATTTAATAGCTATTGAAACTATAAAAATGGTGCCCATTATACAGTGCTTTTTGAATTGTTTTAAATGCAGAAAAGGTTACTTCTGGTCATAATTTCTCTTATTTCCTCTCCCCTTTGCAGTAAAAGAGAAAATTCCATATGGTCAATTTAATATACAAATTGTTCAGCAATATCTTTCTAAAATTTTTAATATCATGAATAATTCCTATCTTTTACACCAATGACTTCAGCTAGCTCAACTGGGAACACTAAGGAGGAAGTTCTAAGAAAAATAACTGTCAAGACTAAAATATGTGCAATGCTCGTTTTAGTTTTCAAGACCAATCATCTGTTCGTGACAGGAAAAAAGTAGCTAGCAGTAAGCATCACTTAAATCTAAATGAGCACATGGAGAATTTTAAAGAACTCTTCTGGAAAATCAAAACAGGGCATATATAATAGATTAGATTTAAAGGTTTGTTTTATCTACTTAAAAAATCATACTTCACTTTACATTTTTTTAACATCACATTGTTATAAGTAACTCCTAATGTTTTAATAACCAAAAGAGATTTGAGAAAAAAAAAACAAGTTCTCTATCTTTTCCAGTGTCTTAACTTTGTGTATTAGATAGTACTTTGGGCATATTCAGCTCCCCTGCATCTCCTCCAGAAATCATCTCCCATTTTTGTTTGTATAGGTTTGTCACATAGCCAGAAGGGAAACAAAATTTAAAAAAGAAAAAGGTGATTTGCAAAATTCATTGACTTCAATGGGACTCCATGCAGGAATAAATACATGCTCATAAGTAACTGCTTCCAGGTTGAGAGTCTATGATTGGAAAGACTTAAAAGATTAATTATAGAGATAAGACTTTCATACAACATTGTCATAAAAGAAAAATAAGTGCACCAAAGGCTGTTCTAATTTTTGTAATGGTTTTGCAGTCACATCACTAAGTAAAATCCAGCTGCAAGGACACTGCTAACTTGAAAGCCACCCAGTTTAAAAAAACTGAGATGAACATTATAATCGTGAGACTGAGTGCAGTTCAAGTTGACTGTATTCTTGTAATTGGACTTTACTTACTCATGAGGATTCACATATTTCCTCAGGAAGCCACACGGAAGTCAGTGAGAGTTCCTATGGGATAATTATATATTATGATGTATTCATTCTGACAAATAATATGCTTTTGGCCCTCACTCCAGCCTTCACATATATTGGGGAGCAAAGTGGGGGGAGAAAAGAAAAAGAACATAAAGCTCTGTAGTCTAGTGTTAGGCACACTAAACAGCAAGCCAAGAGCCCATGAGTTCCACTCCTTTCTCTTGCACTGAATGCTCTTAATATTTCTGTGCCTTTCACAACCCATACTATGAGCCAGGCTTTCATACCTTGTTTGGGGTAACTATCATTCACCATTTTACAGATAATTGAATAGAAACCAGGAATAGAGCTATAACAGAGCCAAGACTCATTGACTTTGCAACATCTTTCTGCATCACCTTCTAGCAGCTACACATACAGAAGTTTCTGACTGTGAGTATTTCTGTGCAAAGAGATTTGTCTCTTTACCTCAAGTGGAAGAGGCCACTTTTACATTCAGAGGTACTGGATTCAGTACACACAAATGACCCAAACAGGACATTGTTACATTTATCGATGCTGTCTGTAACCACTGGATCAGAATCCATTCGCACAGCCACAAATAGAAACCAGAAATATTGATGCCCAGCATTGCACTGCTGTCTCACAAATACTTGTGCAACCCACTGGCAATGAGAGTGCTATAGCACTCTGCATAAGCTGGTTCACAAAGGGAACAACAACATATATCTCCCCCATTACTCTTACAGCTGTAGTGTAAGGGATCTGTACAGTAGGTCTGAAGGTTGTGGGTTCAAAACCTGATGATGATTCATGTGAATATGACAAATTTTGTGTGTATGTGTAAGTAAAAATTAGTGGACGTAAGAGCAATTGTTAGAAAAATTTTATATTGCGAAAATTGTATTTATTAAAATGAATATGAATCTTGGTTTAATAATTTGTTTTATTGTTGCTTTTGTATTATTTGTATTTGTTTAATAGGAGCTGTCCTTTTAAGAATAGGGTATGGAAGATGTAGAGCGTGTTTTAGACTGATAGCAATGTGTGGATGATTTTAGCAGTGTGTCCAGAGAGTGGAAGCCCTACCTACATATGGTCCAAAAATGATTTAATAAAGTTATCTTTTCAGAAAGCAAACATAATTATCAAAGTATAACATTAACGGAGATTGGATGCCTCAGAACATTGCTTTGGAGCTATGGAGCCTTTCACCTGTAGTAATCTGGAAGCGTGTGTAATTCTGTAGGCAAGTTAATGACAGAAAGATAGGAGTGGTGACTTTTGATTTGTAAAAATCTACAGAATAATAATTTCAATAGTGTCACTGTTTGCAGTGCGGTAGATGAGACTTCCTGCCCTTGGCTTCCTGCTCCAAGTCCTCCAGTTGGTGGAAATTTTGATAATATTGTCGGAAACGGGACAAGTTGAATATCATTCAAAAGCCCTTCTCCCACAAACACAATGGTACCAAACACGACAAACCTAGAACAATTATGTAGCTATATATTCAAGAGAATGCTTAAAAAAAAACTTTTTAAAATTATACTTTAAGAAATTCTTGTCAAACATGCAGCCCTCACAAAGATAAATTGTGGCCCTCAGTTGACAGTACTGTGTTATCAGTTCAGTCTCAGAAAATTATACCTCCTTAATTTCTTTAATGTTACAAATTACTATAAAAGGAAGGAATGCATCAAGTTGATTTGGCATCATTGGCAAAAAAAAAGAAGTGTTTCAGTGGTATTGATTATCAACTTTATTTACTATGCGTAGAGTTGTACTGAGGCACTGATGAAGACACCAGCATCGTGCCAGAAATTACTGGAATCCATCCACAAACGGTATGCACATAGTTACATAACATATATTACATAACGTAATTATAATGCCAAAATAATTTATTACAACCTTCTCGTTTTAACTCTCATCTTGATCATTTTTAGGAATCAATGGAAAGACAAAGAGTAGCTGAATCTTTGAAGAATACTACTGTGGAAGTCCTGGTTAAATACTTGGTAGCACCTTACAGGCTATAAGAAATGCATGAATAAACTGAATTTGGCGAGGTTGGAGAAGATGTACATAGAGCATCAGGAAAAAGTTCAAGATGCGAAGACAACTGCCAGTTGTGGGCGAGAATCACCTTATCCTAGGTCCCCTGGCATGCGTTTCGAGAAGAATACCTGCTTCTTTTGCAGTTGTCCAGAAGCCCAAAAGTATCCATTAAGCACAGTTTTGACGCATAAGACAGACTTGAAACTGTATGAAGCAGTCATTCTTAGCAAGAATCTTGCATGGAAAATAAAGGTAAGTGAGTGCATTGACCCAAAAGATGCCCATGCATACGATATTGTGTGTCACATCAAGTGCTACACCTATAACATATATATTGTGTCAAAAGGTAAAAGCAACAGAAACCAATACTGATGTTACCACTGTAAACTGTGCAACTCATCTGGAGTTCATAAACTGCATCACAGAGGGCTCAAATGGATGGAAAAGTGGTGGCGATGAGTGACGCAAATGCTAAGTACAGATAAATATGTGCTTTGAATGGGATTGAAGAGGAACAAATGCTTAGCAGAAAAGCTCTGAAAGCACTTTTTGAAGATGAACTGTGGGATGTGGATGTAGTTTTTAGCAATCCTATCCACAGAAATGAATCACAGCGCATATACTTACAAGCTGCAAAAGACGTGGCGCTATCCAAAGAGCTGATGTCAACAGTAATATGAAGACTGTTTCCAGATGCTAAATGTTTACGGAAAAGCATTGTGTCCTGCAGTATGTGGAAGTTTCAGGGATCCACAGTTCACACCAAATCTGAAAAAATAATACCGAGTGACCTGTTTTTCTTTTTTTAAATGGTGCATCTGTGATCACAGTGACTTCAGCACCAGCAAGCATGACAGTAAGCAACTGGAACACAAGGCTGCCATTTTATCACAAAGCCTTATGTTCGAGTGCTTGAGTGAAAGGCAGGTTTTCAACACACGCATGACAACTGTGAGGCATATGCACAATCTACCACTACAAATGGCTGTTGGTTTAACAATTCATTCCAAAACCTGTAGCAAATTCCTTGTGCAACTTATGCACAGCATTTCCTTCTCCAGTGACTACAACAAAGTACTCTGCCTGGAGACTGCAATAGCAAGCAATGTTCTTAGCTGCATGGAACTGAATGAAGGGTTGTACATTCCCCAGTTCTCGTCAAGGGAAGGTCTATATTTTTGTGCTGCCAATAACTTAGACTTCCTTGCAGATACAGCAGATGGCACAGGTACTCTTCATGCTACTGTTATGGTCTGCTACCAGGAGCATATTAATGGAGACTAGTCCCAGCCTCAGGTGTTGTCTGGATCAGCAAAGAACTGTTCCTTGAAAGCGCTTCCTGACTTCATGACACACATACTTTCCTACCATGTCCAAAAATTCTGAAGCCAAAAACCCAATTTTCAATAAAATATTGGTTTAATTGACTAATGCACTCCAGAGGTGAAAAATAATTGAGTATGGCTTCAGATGAAGAGGGAGAAGATGTACTCTCAAATGATCTGGATATCTAGGACATATCATACCACATCTTTTCAGGGAAAAAATACATTTCAACATGGTCAGCTGCCAGAGCAAATGACCCGTGTATACATCCTGCCAGTCATAACTGCTAGCCCTAATGATCACCCCCAAAGAAAACTTGCCACCGTCCAGAGGTGCATTTACAGGTGCTATCAAGAAGAGGATTATCAAGCAATGGAATGAGTGGGATGATCGAGTGCATTCAAGTCGATTCTCCTCTATCGGGCATGGATGGGTCATGCAGGATGGACTGATGTGAAATACCATGCACTGCCAAATCAATCCATTAGTTAATCAATTGCTTGTATGCAAAGACCAGGTGCTCACCACCCTGCAAATGTTTGCCCAGCAGCCTGCATTGTATTGATATGTGCAAGTGTGGCACAGACAAGAATCACTGTGACATGTCTAGCAGTGATGCCCTAAATGGAGATGACGCTGATGATGACTTAGATGAACAAATGTTTTAAGTCCTACATGTCAAGGCTAACTTCCCTTCGATTACCAAAAATAAATTTCCTTTTTATGCAAGCAATGCATTCCTGTGTTAAAATATAATTTAAAACATTGATTTTTAAACTTTTTTTTCATATAAGCTACACAATTGTTCTAGGTCTGTCATGTTTGGTACCATTGTGTTCATAGGAGAAAGGGCTTTCAAATGAGATCCAACTCATCCCTTTTCTGACACTTTATTATCAAAATTTCCACAAACAGTGGAGCTGAATTTGGGAGCCAGAACAGGGGTCAGGGAGACAGCAAATCTCACCCTGCCATGGTGCAGAGGGTGATACCTCTGAAATTATGATTCTGTAGGTTTTCACTAATGAAATGACACCTTCCTTACCTTTACATCACGACCTTGCCCACAAAATGAGATTTTACTATATTATGCTCCCAGATTATAGGTCACTAATTTGAATCCCGCCCATCTCTGGAGGTGGGAAAAGTTGTTCCCATCTAATGGATGTTTGATAGCCCCCAAATAAATTGAATTTGGCAAGTCCCAGTTCCATCAAAAACTTTGCACTAGATTGTAAGATATTCATGGCAGGGATTTATCCCTTACTATATTTTTGAACAGTGCCTAGCAAAACGATGACCCAGTCTCCTTTCCCAAAGTCCCTGCCCCAACTCCATCCCCTCCCTGCCCCTATTCCTCCCCCTTCCCCAAATCCCTGCCTCGGCCCCACCTCTTCTCCGCCTCCTACCCTGAGTGTGCTGTGTCCCCACTCTTCCCCCCTCCCTCCTGGAAAGTCCTAAGCGCAGCCAAACAGCTGTTTGGTGGTGGGAAGTGCTGGGAGGTAGGTGGAGGAACGGGGACGCGGCACGCTCGGGGGAAGGGGGAGAAGCTTGGCTGCCGGTGGAGTTGGCACCTATGGCTGGCCGCAGGAAATAACTCCATGGGCCGCATGCGGCCTGTGTGTTTGAGACCCCTGGTCTACACAGACAATAGAAAGGTGAGAGGGAGCAGAGACACAGAGATGAAGTGACTTGTCAAAAGCCATACAGCAACTCAGTGGCAGACCTGGGAATGGAAACCAGATCTCCAACTCTCCATGCAGCACCCAGGCTATCCACTACACCATGATGCCTCCAAAGTCTTTTATTAAATTAAAAACAAAAACAACCCACACAACCTGTTAACAGAACATTGAGTGGCAAAGTCAAGCGTCCAGAAGTCAGGACATGTGACAAATTAGGTTGCTTGTTCACCCTTAATTTGGCTCCTGTGTGTAATGTTTATGCAGGCATTAATTGCCTTAACCAACAGAATATTCTCTCTCTTCCTGTCTCAATCTCTATACACTTTCCAAATGTTTAGAGCAAGTGAGACAAGAATACTACAGAGCACTGTATTCCCTGAATACTTCCCATCCTGTGCACTGAGTGCAGCTGAGGTACCGTGGGAAAAAGAAGGTGCTTGTGTAATTAAAGATTGCACAGGCAAACTTAATTCTGTCATTTCCTAAGTTTTCAGTGCTTAACTTTGCAACCTTAATAATATTTTTCATCAGTGAAATATCCTAGGGATTATTGTTTTGTTTATTTTTTAAAGAAAAAGATTAAAATAAATTCTATAATCATAGATTATCAGGGACCTCAGGAGGTCATCTAGTCCAACCCCCTGCTCAAAGCAGGACCAATCCCCCAATTTTTGCCCCACATCCCTAAATGGCCCCCTCAAGGATTGAACTCACAACCCTCGGTTTAGCAGGCCAATGCTCAAACCACTGAGCCATCCCTCCCCCCGGCTTCTCATTGTGCACCATCATCATGTTTGAACCATTAAGCTCAAGCATTGCAGCACAGATTTCTCTCACTTGAGCTAATGGATTAAATTACATTAGCTGGCAGAAGCAGAAGGTTATTATTCCAGAGAGGAGATGGAAGACTGAGGCCATATGTGCTGGATTCAGGAGATGATTGGTGGAACCTCCTGGCTCAGCTCTTTCACTCTCACAAGGAAGTAGGGGATGCTCCTGTCTGACATAGTACCACTGGGCATTGGGCAATGTGCTCAACTCAGAAGATTGCCCGGAAAAGCCTTGATTAGCTCTCTCTTCCCCCTCCTTGGAGGTGGGGGAAGTTACTGCCCTAAATGATGCCCCCAGATGGGAAGGCGAGCCACTGGGGTCATGTGTTAGGTAGGGTGTCGAGGGAAGCTGAGGCTGGATCCCCTTCTCTGCCCCGAGATGCTGTCTGCTCCCAGGTTTCCCAGTTCATTGTGTATTGTCACTGATGGTGCTTTGACAGTGATATGGGCCTGGATTTAGATTAGAATGTTAAAGTTCAGTTATTATGTTGGCAGGCTGAAACCATTTTGTGGACAATGCAAATGATAGAAGGGAAATGGTAATTTTTAAATTGGCTAAACCCAACACAATTTCATGGGACAAAGAAAAGGCACTTCTCTGGCCCTAGGCTTTCTCCCTGCTGAATTTCAAAGGCATACTTGAAACAATGAAGAAGTTAGCACTGCTCAAAAAAGGTCATGAGAATTTTTTATAGTGAAAAGTGTTAGACAACCTAAATATAGCAGTCACTACCAGCTACCCCAATAATTAAAAAATACAACCTCTCTCTTCAATACATGACCAGTGGCAGACTTCTATTATATGAAGATTGCTTTGAATGTCTAAGTTTTCTTCGTAATTAAAAATATTTCGGAAGATGATAGTTTGACTAACATCAGAAAGCAGGTCTGATTTTATGGTTTATATAAAGTACTGTACTGAATTAACTACCAATCAGCTAGGTTTTATACTATAGTTTTAGGCTGCTTTGATCCCAGAAACAGAGATAATTGATCACTCCTGACCACCGAGTGCAGTTTTACTAATGCATTAATATTATAGATAACACACATTTTATAATAGATTAATAATAACTCATGGTCTTTAAAATGAGCATTTTTATCACTTCCTTTTCAAAATAATTAAATTGTTAGAATTAGGTTTTTGGTTTTTTTTCTAAATGGAGGCTAAAACCCAACAGAAACAAAGCATCTTCAATTTCAGATTGTTTCAGCCATTAATGACATGTTATTTATTTTTCATTATACTACATTGTCAGTATGACTCTGGAACTGATAAAGAACCATGTAAAATCAAAAGCAGGCACAGGAACTATAAAAAAAAGAGACCAAACTCAAAAATAACCGGCCAGAAATATAAAATCTCAAATATTTCCTGGTGTACAAAGAAGTGGAAATATGCCAACTACCTAATTTACTACCTGATACAGAAAATTTATTTAAAAGACAGTTACAACTTTAACCTCAACTATAATAATCTGACATATATTGCAGTATACAGGTCAAGAAAATGCTCAATGAAAGGATAAAACAAAGAATAATGGGCAGACAAGTGATTGTCCTTCCATACTTCACTTTGGAGCTTCAATACAAAAGTTCTTGTTTACATTTCCTCTTATGAAAAAGTTTGTTCCTTATTGTTACTGGCCCAGAAAACTTGTCATATGCGAACACAAAAGTAGAATCATATCATAGAATCATAGAATAACAGGGAAGGGACTTCTGGAGGCCATCTAGTCCAACCCCCTGCCCAGAGCAGGACCAATCCCAACTAAATCGTCCCAGCCAGGGCTTTGTCAAGCCTGATCTTAAAAACTTCTAAGGAAGGGGATTCCACCACCTCCCTAGGTAACGCATTCCAGTGTTTCACCACCCTCCTAGTGAAAAAGTTTTTCCTAATATCCAACCTAAACCTCCCCCACTGCAACTTGAGACCATTACTCCTTGTTCTGTCATCTGCTACCACTGAGAATAGTCTAGATCCATCCTCTTTGGATCCACCTTTCAGGTAGTTAAAAGCAGCTATCAAATCCCCCCTCATTCTTCTTTTCCGTAGACTAAACAATTCCAGTTCCCTCAGCCACTCCTCATAAGTCATGTGTTCCAGTCCCCTAATCATTTTTGTTGCCCTTCGCTGGACTCTCTCCAATTTCTCCACATCCTTCTTGTAGTGTGGGGCCCAAAACTGGACACAGTACTCCAGATGAGGCCTCACCAATGTCGAATAGAGGGGAACGATCACATCCTTCGATCTGCTGGCAATGCCCCTACTTATACACCCCAAAATGCCATTGGCCTTCTTGGCAACAAGCACACACTGTTGACTCATATCCAGCTTCCCGTCCATTGTCACCCCTAGGTCCTTCTCTGCAGAACTGCTGCCTAGCCATTCGGTCCCTAGTCTGTAGTGGTGCATTGGATTCTTCCGTCCTAAGTGCAGGACTCTGCACTTGTCCCTGTTGAACCTCATCAGATTTCTTTTGGCCCAATCCTCCAATTTGTCTAGGTCCCTCTGTATCCTATCCCTACCCTCCAGCGTATCTACCACTCCTCCCAGTTTAGTGTCATCCGCAAACTTGCTGAAGGTGCAATCCACACCATCCTCCAGATCATTAATGAAGGTATTGAACAAAAACGGCCCCAGGACCGACCCTGGGGCATTCCGCTAGATACCGGCTGCCAATTAGACATGGAGCCATTGATCACTACCCGTTGAGCCCGACAATCTAGCCAACTTTCTACCCACCTTGTAGTGCATCCATCCAGCCCATACTTCTTTAACTTGCTGACAAGAATACTGTGGGAGACCATGTCAAAAGCTTTGCTAAAGTCAGGGAACAACACGTCCACTGCTTTTCCTTCATCCACAGAAGCAGTTATCTCGTCATAGAAGGCAATTAGATTAGTCAGGCATGATTTGCCCTTGGTGAATCCATGCTGACTGTTCCTGATCACTTTCCTCTCCTCTAAGTGCTTCAGAATTGATTCCTTGAGGACATGCTCCATGATTTTTCCAGGGACTGAGGTGAGGCTGACTGGCCTGTAGTTCCCAGGATCATCCTTCTTCCCTTTTTTAAAGATGAGCACCATATTAGCCTTTTTCCAATCTTCCGGGACTTCCCCCGAACGCCATGAGTTTTCAAAGATAATGGCCAATGGCTCTGCAATCACATCCGCCAATTCCTTTAGCACTCTCGGATGCAACGCATCCGGCCCCATGGACTTGTGCATGTCCAGTTTTTCTCAATAGTCCCAAATCACTTCTTCCTTCACAGAGGGCTGGCCACCTCCTCCCCATGCTGTGCTGCCCAGTGCAGTAGTCTAGGAGCTGATCTTGTTCGTGAAGATAGAGGCAAAAAAAGCATTGAGTACATTAGCTTTTTCCACATCCTCTGTCACTAGGTTGCCTCCCTCATTTAGTAATGTGCCCACACTTTCTTTGGCTTTCTTCTTATTGCCAACATACCTGAAGAAACCCTTCTTGTTACTCTTAACATCCCTCGCTAACTGCAACTCCAAGTGTGATTTAGCCTTCCTGATTCCATTCCTACATGCCCGAGCAATATTTATGTACTCATCCCTGGGTCATCTGTCCAGTCTTCCACTTCTTGTAAGCCTCTTTTTTGTGTTTAAGATCAGTAAGGATTTCACTGTTAAGCCAAGCTGGTCGTCTGCCATATTTACTATTCTTTCTACACATCGGGATGGTTTGTCCCTGTAACCTCAATAAGGATGCTTTAAAATACAGCCAGCTCTCCTGGACTCCTTTCCCCCTCATGTTATTCTCCCAGAGGATCATGCCCATCAGTTCCCTGAGGGAGTCAAAGTCTGCTTTTCTGAAGTCCAGGGTCCGTATACTGCTGCTTTCCTTTCTTCCTTGTGTCAGGATCCTGAACTCGACCATCTCATGGTCACTGCCCCCCAGGTTCATTTAGTACTTCATTTAAGTAGTTCATTTAAGTAATGGGCATGATGCACAGACTGAAAAACACTGAAGTATCTTTCTGAAGAGTGAATATTAATTATTGTTGTTCATCCTCCATAAAGCTGAAGAAGATTTCCCCCTATATTTCTAGATGTCTTGACTCCTTATCAAGGGGAGCAGAATAAAGCAGTCTGTCATTCTCAAAAATTTCCACTTTTGCTTTTGGTAGCTAGATACCTTAGAATAAGGGAATGTTGCAATGCTGAGGTAATGTCACCTGCCTGTCTAGACAGATAGAAAGACAATGGCCCTCATCGCTGGAGTATCTGAGCACCTTCACAATCACTAATAGGTTTTATCTTCACCGCACCTCTCGGAGGTAGGGAGGTATTATCAAAATTTTACAGATGGGGAACTAAAGCACAGCATATAGATTAAATTACTTGCTCAAGGATACAGCATGGTAATGGTAAAGCTGGGAATTATACTTAGGTCTCCTGATTCCCAGTCCAGTACACTACCCATTAGATCACCCTTTCTACCTCTGTTCCTATTTAAATAAACTAAGTTTAAGGATAGCCACTATACATCTTCAAAGGTATTGACCATTTTTATTATCTCAAGCCTACAAAGGCTTCAAATAATAGGTGAGAGAGAAAAAAGAGAAAGCCTACAAGGCCTGCTAGCAACTAAAAGGATGAAGCAGGCTGGGCCCAGATGTCTTTAGCTGGATCCAACAAATCTCCATCAGTATGTAAGTTTTCTTTCTCTCTATGCAATGCATTATTTGAAACACCTTGAAGATTTTATCCTAAATAGAAGAAAAAAAAATACTGTACTTCTCACTTTTCATTTCAACAGATTTTTAAAGACCCTTACAGACCTTTAAGAGCAATAACAAGATGAGAAATATTTCTTCTGAAAGTTGAGCAAACTGCAAGAATCAGAAATGGAAGATAACATGCATAGGGTGCTATGGACACTGATGAATCTGGAAGAGGTAAAAAAGTTATTCCTTAGTCACCACTCCCGTTCCCTGCCTCCCCAGTATATGTCAGCTTCAGACAATCGCAGGTTTTTACAGCCGTTCTCTTCCCTAAATAATTTTAAAGGAGGATACAGTGTTTAGGCATAAACATACAACCCACACCCTCACCTCCATAACTAACAATGTTGGCAACAATATGAAATTTACAAATCGTGAAACAATTATAAAAACAAAACCCAATAACACTTAGAAATTTGACAAATGTCAAGAGTTTAGAACCTGATGAGCACTTCCTAAAAATGGAGATTTCACATACAGATTCATGTATCTCCTATGTGGCACCTTAGAGACTAACCAATTTATTTGAGCATCAGCTTTCATGAGCTACAGCTCACTTCATCGGATGCATACTGTGGAAAGTGTAGAAGATGTTTTTATACACACAAACCATGAAAAAATGGGTCTTTATCACTACAAAAGGTTTTCTTTCCCCCCACCCTACTCTTCTACTGGTAATAGCTTATCTAAAGTGATTGCTCTCCTTACAATGTGTATGATAATCAAGGTGGGCCATTTCCAGCACAAATCCAGGTTTCCCCTCCCCCACCCCTCCCCCCACAAACCCACTCTCCTGTTGGTAATAGCTTATCTAAAGTGATCACTCTCTTTACAAATCAACTACTACAGGACAGGCCTAACAAAGAAAATAACAGAACGCCACTAGCCGTCACCTTCAGTCCCCAACTAAAACCCCTCCAACGCATTATCAAGGATCTACAATCTATCCTGAAGGATGACCCAACACTCTCACAAATCTTGGGAGACAGGCCAGTCCTTGCCTACAGACAGCCCCCCAACCTGACGCAAATACTCACCAGCAACCACATACCACACAACAGAACCACTAACCCACGAACCTATCCTTGCAACAAAGCCCGTTGCCAATTGTGCCCACATATCTATTCAGGGGACACCATCACAGGGCCTAATAACATCAGCCACACTATCAGAGGCTCGTTCACCTGCACATCTACCAATGTGATATATGCCATCATGTGCCAGCAATGCCCCTCTGCCGTGTACATTGGTCAAACTGGACAGTCTCTACGTAAAAGAATAAATGGACACAAATCAGATGTCAAGAATTATAACATTCAAAACCAGTCGGAGAACACTTCAATCTCTCTGGTCACTCGATTTCTGATCTCAAAGTGACTATCCTTCAACAAAAAAACTTCAAAAACAGACTCCAACGAGAGACTGCTGAATTGGAATTAATTTGCAAATTGGATACAATTAACTTAGGCTTGAATAGAGACTGGGAATGGTTGATTCATTATAAAAAGTAACCTATTTCCCCTTGTTTATTCCTCTCCCCTCCCCCCCCCCCCGACGTTCTTGTTAAATCCTGGATTTGTGCTGGAAATGGCCCACCTTGATTATCATACACATTGTAAGGAGAGTGATCACTTTAGTTAAGCTATTACCAGCAGGAGAGTAGGGTGGGGGGAGAGAAAACCTTTTGTAGTGATAAACACCCATTTTTTCATGGTTTGGGTGTATAAAAACATCTTCTGTATTTTCCAAAGTATGCATCCGATGAAGTGAGCTGTAGCTCATGAAAGCTTATGCTCAAATAAATTGGTTAGTCTATAAGGTGCACAAGTACTCCTTTTCTTTTTGCGAATACAGACTAACACGGCTGTTACTCTGAAATATATCTCCTATGAAAACATCAAAAACCATTTAATGATAAATACCTGATGCCCAAGTATCAAGGTCTGCAGAGGAGATAGAACACCGAAATACAGGTAATACATTTTTTTGTGCCAAGACAATCAGTACCCCTATGCAAACCTAAATTAGGGGTATTAAATAAAGCTTAAACATTATGTGAAACAAACACTGGTGTATAAATTATATATATATATATATATATATATATAACTGTTAGTAATGAAAGGAAACACTTTTTGTTTAAGATAAATACAGACTATCCACTAAAACTTAATAATGCACCTTATCAAATTTGCTTACATATGAGAGAAAGAGAGACAGAGATCAAAATGACATCACGATTACAGGAAATGGAACCCTTGAACACAGAATGGGACTTTGTAATCTTGTTATAAGGAGGTAATGTTAATATTTGGTAGATGGTATATATTAATATTTGGTAGATGGGGTAATAATGAGGGAACAAGGATGATACTACTTTCTGTTTATGCAATTAAAAACTGCTTATATCTTTTTAACCTGTGCCCTGAATTAACTGTCCCAAAATACCAAAAGGCACTTCTGCTCAGCAAAATCAACCAAATAAAATACAAGATAATAAAAACAGGAAACTATAGCTATTTTTTCAAAACACGATAACTTTAAAATACTGCCCGATTTCTACTAAACTTCTCAGAAAACTCTACCCTGCAGTAGGATATGGGATGCAAAATTTCAAAAAGGTTGCTTTCTTGAGGAGGAAAGAGAAGGGGCTTTGAAAATCAGGCTCACTGGTCAAATGGGGATCTATTTTCAACCTTAACAAAGAAATGACTAACCCTGCTCCAAATCTAGTTGAATTTAACTAAATATTTAATATAAATAGAATTTAAAAACTGATAGCATCTGTCACAGAGTCTCACGTATAGTGGAATATTTTAATGAAAAAAATCTTCTAAATTATTTTCTAACAATGTTTCATCAATGATCAAAAAGGTACAGAAAAATATCCTTTGAATTTGCTGCCCTTCATCTGTGGCTTATTGCCAGCCACTACAAAAGTGATGGTAACATAAGTTATTTTAGAGAAGTATAACAAATCTAGAGAACTAAAGATGTGATTATTTTTAATACCCAAATAATGTAAAATATGTGATTTTTATGTAGAACAGATGGCTAGAGTACGATGTATCCTGGTGTATGCTAATTTTTCTTTTGAGCAGTCATAAGGATTATATACAATGCACAAAAATTACATGTTTTTACTAGCTTTCCTCTTCATGCATTACATTTCAGAACACAGAGCCACAAAGGAAACACTAGGGGCTATATTTTCAAAGCTGTGGATGGGGTTTTATATCCATTAAAGTTAGATAGGAGTTATGTGACTAAAACCCCATGCAATTCTTTGAAAATTAACCCAAATGTGTCAAATATTAGACTAATGCTTAGAAGTATTGCTACCTTTAAGCCTGTCTTGATATTTCCATTGTATAAGAGCTACGTATTATTATTATATATTGCTAAGTACATATTATTATATATTACTAAATTCCACCTTTCTAGTGGAAAACTGAGCAATATTTTCCCTACCCACCTTGTTGACCTCTGCATTATGACATCATCAGTCAAGGAAGACTGGACAAAACTTTTGACACCAGACAATCAGTAAAGCACTTTGATTAAATGGAGGGGTTACTACTCAGTAAATAAAGCTACTGCCACCTGGATCAACAATATACCCACCTTATCTGACCTGGAAAACTAGAAAAACTCCTTTTTTTCTTACAGCCGAATGCTATTGCTAAATCTTTCCTGATGTTTTGAACATGTTAGCACTTGATATTTTGCTATGAATATTTTGAAAATATGTATCAGTCAATAAGATATTGAAAATTCAAACTATGTCTCAATTAATCAAATACGCAATAACTACAAATTATTTTTAAAAACAAGGAAAGTCACATTACAAAATAAAAGTTAAAATCTCTCACCAGCTTAGGAATAACCTAAGAGGGTAAGGGATCCTTTCTATCCAGACAACGTGTGGGTGAATCCCTAGCAAAGCCCCATGATAATTATACACTTTAAAAAAAAAAATGTGAAATATTTAGGCCAAGATCTTTTAAAGTAACTAGTGATTTGGGATGGATCACTTGTGATGTCTTAGAGAGGCTTGATTTTTAGAAAATACTGAACCATTCACCCTCTGAAAATCGGTTTCCTTTACAACATATCAGGTTGGATATCCCAAAATCGAGGCACCCAAAAAATGATTATTGCACTTTATTGTGTCAGATCTTTTCTAACCTCTTTGCATAGAGTAAGACCTCTATGGACATTCGGTACTTTACTGCATGGCCTGTAGGGTTTTCTGACAGTGATTGCTGATTACATTTCCTCTTCCAAGAATCACTGCTGCAGCCCCTCACTTCTGTGAAAGGAGTATACATCTTTGAAATTAGTGTGGGTCAGCACAGAGTAATGAGCATTAGAAAAAACAACCTTAATTGGTTTAATTATATAGAATATTGCAAGGGTTTGCACTAATAACATATTGTAGAAAAAGACAAAAAAAACAAACTAGCAACAGGAAATACTTGCTACTCTGATCATCTGTGAAGACCATCAATATCAGTTTTGAAGGCTTTTAGTGTTGCCACCTCTACTGAATTTATACAAGTAATGTGATTTTGGCCCCTTCTGCAGGAGCACTTGCAAATATGTGATAAGCTCCTACAGTCATGTGATTTCAGAGGAAGAGGGATAGAGACTCCCACACAATGCTTTTTAGTATATGAAAAAATGCACTGAGCTCAAGCCAGGAGACCATGAGCTCTAGTCCCAGCTTTTCCACAGACTGCTGATAATATTTCTGTGATCTTTTACCCCAACATGGGATGGGAAAACTCAGAAATCTCAAAAAGTCTCATTGGATGGGAAAACCATCTCCTGCCCAACTTTACTCTTACAGCTGAAGTGAAAGAGGTCTGAACTGTGGAAATGAAGATTGTGTATTCAAACCCAGCTAATGACCTATGGAGGAAATTATATATAATTTCCATTTTATATATAATGTATGTGTACAGGTACATGTGTATATACCCACACCTACTACAGATTTCTGCAACTGATACATGTTTTGGTGAAAGCAGCCATTTACTTTTTAAAAATGTAAACAGCCATCTTATCAATAGAAAACACACTAGTGTGTAAACGTGCATAACTTTCTGACAAATGCATATTGTGGCATGTTTTACTGCTTCTTTATACATCATAATACTAAATACCTTCATAAATGTGCTTTATAATTACTCCTCCAGAAATATTACAAAGATATTTTTACAAAAATAATTAAAAACATTAAAAGAATCCAATTTACAATTATAAACAAAAATGGTTCAGTTTTTCATTTCAGCCAGATGTAGATTTTTCAATTATGGGGCATTACTATTGAAAATCAAAATCCCAGAGCCTTTCATTAGTAGGGGATTATATCACACTACAGCCCAATCACTGATAAGTAGATAACAAGGCTAGAGATGCAGACTGTTCTTCCCCTCCTGAGAGTTTGCAGTTCAGCAAAAGTAGCTTAAAATCAATACCATATTTCACTAGTATCCAATGAAGAAATTCAAAGGCATTATGCAGATTTATGCAGGCATTCAGAAAGTTTGTCATGGATTTTTTTTAACATATTAAATCGAAGTTCACATTGTTCATTTTATTTAAAATGAAAAATGGATAGATGCATGTGGAAATCAAATATGATTATAGGAAGAATCCCCCTTTACCCCTAGAGCACTGACCAGATAGTCACAACAGGAACTACATGGATCCTTACTCAAATATGTAACAGCAGCCACATTTTGGCATGTACATTCACATGCTGAGGAAAAAATACACAAACTTAATACGTTGTTAAACCATTCATTGACAACATCAGACTCCCAAAATTCCATTCTTCCTCCAAAGTTATGCAGAAAGCTTACAAGCAGCGCTATGCTGCTCCTAACTTTCTCTCCACTATTCCATTTCTAGTTTAAGGAGGTCAGAGCAAGAATGATGTATGCAACCTGAATGTGAGCAGGACAGCACAGTTGATCTGTGTGTAGTTGATAAATAAATGACTTCTCAAAATCCTAAATTTTTGGTATTGGTTATCATTATTAATGCACTTCACAATTAAATCATTTGTGAATTTTCAAACTGCATGAAATGAATTACTAACCCAAAGTGGAATTTGCTATAGCACACATTGGCTATGTTTAGTCTATTGTTATTATTAATCATGTTTATTATGGTATCCTCTAGGGACCAACCAAGAATGGGTCCCCATTGTACAGTACCAAGCACAGAGAGTAATAGGCAGTTCCTGGCCCCAAAGACCTCACAATCTAAATAAATAAGACAAACAGGATACAGAAAGGGATATAATTAAGGATAGAATTTAGTCACAGAGGTCATGGAAGTCATAGATTCTGTGACTTTACTGGACCTCTGTGACTTTGTCTTCAGCTGTCAGCGGTGGGGGCAGAGCTGGGGCTGTGAGTCCCTGACCAGTGGCTTTGGTTGGGGCCGGAGCTATCTGGGGCTGGAGACGAGGCTGTGCGCCCTCACCCCACGACTTCAGCCAGAGTAGAGGCTACATGCCATCCCCTGGTCCCCCACGACTTTGGGTGGTGCCAGAGCTGGGGCACTGCACCTCCAACCTGCGGTTTCAGCCAAGCTAGAATTGGGGCTGTGTGCCCCCAACCCGTGGCTTCAGCCAGAGCCAGGCTGTGCACCCTCTTTGCCCCCTAGGCCTTTAGCCGGTGGCAGAGCCAGGGCTGTGTGCTCCCTTGCCCCCAGCAGCTGGGGCTGTGTGATCCCCACCCCCATGTCTTCGTCTGGGACTGGAGCCAGACCTGGAACTGGTTCTGTGTGCCCCCGCCCTGCGGTTTTGGTGAGGCTGAACCTGGGGCTGTGCGCCCCACCTCTGGTGGCTGTGGCAGGGACAGGGCTGTGCCCCCCGGCATGGCCACGGGTTTGGGGCTGTTTCCCCCGCCATGGGGCTCCAGCTGTCATTCCTTCCCTCCTCCCAGCTCTCTCTCTGTCCTCATTATTTTTAGTAAAAGTCACAGACAGGTCACATCTGCCATGAATTTTTGTTTATTGCCCCTGACCTGTCTGTGACTTTTACTAAAAATAACTGTCACAAAATCTTAACCTTAGATATAATACACAATCAGAGTGAACAATATGATGGCAGCAAACATCATGGCAATTCCACAATTATTTATTATTATTATGGTGGGTTTACTTAGGTGTAAGCTGAATGGAAAGAAAAATGGAGAGAGAGAGGACATTGAACGGAAGGGAAAAGAGGTAGATGTGGAGTGAAGTACAGATGAAGAGACTGGGAGGGAGGGGAAGAGAGAGTCAAAACTGTAGTTCTCTACAGCGACTGCAGAAGGAGCCAAACCGTAGAATGTTTGTAGGCCCCAGTTTGGCTCCTTCTGCAGTCGCTCCTCCTGGCTGGACTCTCAGTAAGGAAAGACACAATTATTTCCATGACATTCTCAAAGAAAAATGCATAATTGTGTTAATTTTACACAATACATAGAATAGCATTCTGAACCAAATTATTAGTTGTTTGAGTCACTGAAAACTATTACTCAATCTTACTAATTATTATTTTGGATCTTCTGGAAGATTAATGAGAGCTTATAAAACTTTATGGCTCACCAGCGTGTGAAAATCCTGTTGCTAAAAACAAAAAAATATATACAGATTTCAACCTGGTGTATGTATAAACAGGGACCCTACAAGACTCCCTTTAGAGATAAGAGTGCATGTAGAACTGATATATTTAAAGCAGGAAATAATCTTATTAACATCTTCATTTCAATTATACCTTGTGACTATCAGTTCCATAGTTTGATTATGTGGCTTGTTTAAAGTGTTTCCTTTTATCAAATTTAATGCCTTCAGTGCATTTGAATGTCTTCTTGTTCTTGTAGTATGAGAACGAAGGTAAATACAGCACACATATTTATCCTCTGTACTACTCAGAGCTTTGTATGCCTCTGTCATATCCCCCCTTATTAATCTGATATCTAAATTTCACAGATCCCAATCTTTTCAACCTCTCTTTATATACCCAGACAAAATTATATTAAGACAGAATTACAGTTAAAAGTACACATGAAAAATTTAAAGTAAAACACACCATGGGGATATTGTATTTATCCCAAAAACTAGCATTACAAATTCTGGAAATCCAGAGTTAAGATTAAATTAAAAAAAATCAAAACAAGGAAAGGTATGGAAAAGAAGATGGGGCACTCAAACAACCTTAACTCAGCCCTGTAGTGACACCATAACTGTACAATTAAGATTAATGCATATAGTATTTGTAGGCCCAAATTAGATTAAATTGATTTTTAAAGATGCATTAGATTTCTTAGTTTTTTTCTCCTCATTGTATCATTATTTTACAGGAAGTACAGGATACAACTTTCCTAAAATTTTGGGGCATTGTGTGTGTATTCAGACCAAAGATCTGGTTTGGATCTCTCATTACTTTTTTCAGGGATATTTGAAATACATGAGATATGTATGCAGTATCATGACTTCGTAACTCATATTTAAAATGAAATAATATTTAAAAGCTATAAACAAAAAGTATAACTTTTTTTTTCTTTCTACACTTCAAGTGCAATTGTAAGACTGATGCTTGTATACTAGGGAAAGAGGTTTCATGAATCACAGAAACTTATGACAATACTTGTCCGAAAGTAGCATGTTATGCATTTTTGTCTCCCTCTAAACTGTGGAAAAATACATGTAGTTGGTGCAGAATGTTTTTGTTTTCTTATACAAATCAGTTCTTAAGATAATGAACTGTACCTCTCTTCAAATAAAACAGATATGTGATCATATCTTTGGCTACATTATTTTACTCAATACAGTGTCAATGCTTTATCACAGACTCAAGCTTTAAATCCTTGAATGTGTTCAGAATGGATATCATCTGAAGGAAAATGTTCCCTTGCCAACATTATTTCAGTGTAAGCAGCGATAGTTTTAAATGAAGATGCATTTCTGACACTATAAAGAAAATGATATTTTTATAATTTTACCCAAGTTATAAGCATAACTACAATGATAATAATAGCAAAAATGTTCAGAATTGGCTGCTTATACAGAAGTTCCTAAATCCATATTTAAACATTTAGATGGAAGTGGCCTGATTTTCAGAGGTCTTGAGCAACCATAAATCCTACTAAAGTTAGTAACAACAGCAGGTGTTCAGCACCTCTGACAAATCAGGCCACTTTTTAATGACATGCCTAGACCTTGATGAAGGTACCTAGGTTTGAAAATCTGGGGCAAAATAATTTTATTTATAAAACACTCCATTTCCAAGATTCTTGAAGAGCTGTACAATATATATAATATGACACAAATTTAAATACAATTTAACATAATTAACTAAATAAAAACTGAACAAGGGTATCCAAATGCAAACCTGTTAATAGATATTACATATATCAGACCCAACAGAATGAACCTCAATATTAAATATATGGAGATAGTCAACTGACCCAGTAAACACTGGAGAGTCAAGGCGGGTGAGATAATCTCTCTTATTGGACCATCTTCTGTTGGTGAAAGAGACAAGTTTTCAAGTTTACACAATTCTTCTTCAGCTCTGGGGCATTTCAGGTCCCAGAATAAGGTAAAGTTGGCCAGTAGTAATGGGACTAGTAGAAACTTTTCTGATACAACCACTCAAGAATGTGGGCAGACAGGTCACCTGTTCCTGATGATGTTTGACAGATAGCTTTAGAATGAAGAGGAAAGAAGAAGCCTTACTGCTCACTTATCTCAAAAAAAGAGCAGAAATAGAAAAGGTTGAGAAACAGCGATGAAAATAAGTAAAGGCCTCGAGATACTTCCATATGAAGAGAAGACTGGGACCACTTATTTTAGAAAGGAGACATGGCAAAACTGTAAAAAATTATGAATAGGAACGAGCAGAAAAATCAGGAATACCTATACCCCCTCTCAAACTGCAAGGACAAGGAAACACTCAATGAAATTGAAAGAAAAACAATTTAAAATGAATAAAAGAAAATATTTTTTTCTTTGTTTGATACCCAACACCTAATTAACCTGTGGAACTCAATTTCACAAGATGTCAATGGGAGCAAGAGTTTAGTAAGAGTCAAAAATAAGCATTAGACAAACAAACTTCCACTATGGACAGCTTATTCTGTAATTATGAGTCTCTCTTCCATCTGGTTCTGACCGGAAGGAAACTAAACTAACAGACCACTGGTCTGATCCATTGTGTCAATTTTAATGTTCTCTTAAAACTGTTGCCCACACCAAGACATCAGCAATGAGAATGTTAACAGGCTACTGGCCTGCCTAACACAGAAGACAACAAAAAGCGAAGGAGATTTCCCAACTAAAAGAAGATTCAAAATCGCACAAAACTTGGCTTGTTTAAGGCCTAGCCTGAAATTCCTGGATGTTTTCCAAAACATGTGTTGAACCTCAACGAATCTGGGCCAATGTCTGAGTTTGGAACAAACTGCCTGTCAGGATTCCTTCTCCACTCTGAACTCTGGGGTACAGATGTGAGGACCTGCATCCAAGAACCCCTAACCTTATTTTTACTAGCTTAGGTTAAAAACTTTCCCAAGGCATAAATTCCATCTTGTCCTTGAACAGTATGCTGCCACCACCAAGTGATTTAGACAAAGAATCAGGGAAAGGACCAATTGGAGTGCCCGTTTCCCCAAAATATCCCCCAAGCCCTTACACCCCCTTTCCTGGAGAGGCTTGAGAATAATATCCTAACCAATTGGTTACAAAGTGAACACAGACCCAAATCCCTGGATCTTTGGACACTGAAAAAAAATCAATCAGTTCTTAAAAGAAGAATTTTATTTAAAAAAAAAAAGAAAAGGTTAAAATCCCCTCTGTAAAATCAGGTTGGAAGATAACTTTACAGGGTAACAAAAGGTGCACAAAACACAGAGGAACCCCCTCTAGCCTTAGTTTCAAAGTTACAACAAAACAGGGATAAACCTCCCTCCAGCAAAGGGAAAATTCACAAGTTGAGAAAACAAAGATAAACTAATACGCCTTGCCTGGCTGTACTTACAATTTATGTAATATGAGAGACTGGTTCAGAATGGTTTGGAGGACGTGGATTGATGTCCAGTCCCTCTTAGTCCCAAGAGCGAAAGAACACAGAAACCAAGGACCCAAAACAAAGCCTCTCGCCCTCCCCCAGATTTGAAATGATCTTTTGTCCCCATTGGTTCCTTTGGTCAGGTGCCAACCAGGTTATTTGAGCTTCTTAACCCCTTACAGGTAAGGAGGAATTTTAGGTTATCCTTATGGTTATGACACTGCCAAACCAGATGACTTTCATAATCTTATTTTGTAATTGGCTAGAAGGGTTGTTTTTGAGAGATTACTCTTTTACTTTATTTCAACTTTTAATGTATCTATATAAACTGGAGATGGATTTTATACAAAACTTAAAATAAAAAAGATAGATACATTGATTGTGGCACCCAATATTACCATACAAAATATCATAACTCAAAGGACACAAAAACTTGAGGACATATTATATCAACATGTTAACAAAAGCGCCCAACAATCAATGATAGGTGTGGCAAGGAGCACCTTGCTAATGGCTCAAACTAAGTTCAAGCCTCATGGAGGAATAAGTTCCCTTCTCCGAGGGTACAACCTTTCCAGGCCTTTCAATAATCTGATTGTCATATCATCAGCAATTTTAGAATGACTGTCCAAGTAAGGATGGAAAGTTGATACTGCTGCTAGGTGGACCTTGACAGAACTAATCACCAACCATGAATGTTTTAGGTGTAATAAATAGTCCAGGATACACTGGATTGAGGACTGCATTGGTGAAACCCAAAATCGACAAGACCAGATGGGAAAATGCTTCCACTTCAAAATGTAAATAGTCTTGGTGAAGGGCTTTCTACTATTTAGTAAAACATTGCGAACTTGCTCCAAGCAAGACTCCTATTTTTGATTTAGCCATAGAGCCTCCAGGCTGTTAAATGAAGTACCTGCTGGTTCCGGTGGAGCACCTGACAAAGATCCTGCAAAATTATGTCTGGATCCAAAGGAAGTGAAATTGGAGCCTTTACCAACAGATCCAGGAGAGTGGAGAAGCCGTGCTGCCAGGACCACCCTGGGACTATTAGTATAACCTGGGCATGGTCTCATTTGATCTTTTGCAACACTCTGTGTAGAAGTGGAATTAAGGAAAAGCGTAGCACAGCTTCTTCAGCCAAGACAGTAGACAAGTGTCCATGATGGAACTGGGACTGCAACCTTGTAGGGAACAAAACTGATGGCATTTCCTGTTGGCCCTGGTTGTGAACACTGCTGGAAAATGCAGCTGGCTACATCCAGGGAGAGAGACCACTTGTGGCGACTCAAACGATCTGCTTAGGTGGTCTGCAAGCTCATTCTGCAATCCTGGAATGTAAGAGGCTTTGAGATTGATTGAATTAGGAATGCAAAAGTTCTATAGCCTCTTGACAAAGTGGAAAACAGAGGATTCCTCCCTGCCTGTTGGAGAAAAACATTACTGCTGTGTTGTCTGTGAGGACAAACAGTCTTTTTCCCTTGACCTGAGATAGGAAAGCCTGAGAGGCTAGGCAGACAGCCCTTACCTCCCTGACATTGATATGTAGAGACATGAGGAGACCATAAGGACCAAAAACCCTGAGTTTGTAAGGGGACCCAGATAAGCCCCACTCCCAGACAGCCACATCCATCACCAATGTTAACAAAGATTGATAGCAGGCCAAGAGAATGCCTGCACATACATTGACCAAGTCTGTCCACCAATCTAGAGATATCAGTATGCTAGAGAGCACATTCAGCAGAGAGTTCAGATGGTGACAACTTGGTGAATAAATGGAGGCCAGCCAACTCTGAAGAACCCTGAGATATAATCTGGTATGTGCACAAGACTGCATGTCCCAGGAGCCTCGTAGAGTTTAAGGCTACACTACTAACTAAGTGCTGGTCAACTAGAAACTATTTACATTAAATTTACAACAAGCACTCCAAGAGCACTTGCTATGGCAAGCCAAGCAAGTCCAACGGCCATCATGGATGTTAAGAAGGAACTGAGCAGAATCTGGGGCAGCTGGACCTTTTATATCAGCATGCAGTGGTGGGCAACAGCAGAGAGTGCTCATGCTGCCCTGATGGATACCACTGAGGGAAAAATTTCTGATGACTATGCGTGGGGCACACACACAGCAAGAATGGAATGCACATGTACAAGCACTCGAAGAACAACCTTCAGTGTAGATTTTGTAGCAGAGGTTTGACACCTAGTAGACAAACTGTCTGAGCAGCTGTGAAATAACAGTCAAGGGGCATCAACAGTGAATAACTGTTCCCTACCAAAATAATGGGTTTTCTATGAGCAAGTCCATTGACTTTCAATGCTTTTCTACAGAGAAGCCAACTGGTGAGAAGCCCTGGAGCCTGGACCTGCTCCCGTCCCCAGCTCACTGAGGAGACAGTCAGCTTTAAAAGAACTACTCTAAGTCAGAGAGACCAAGATGGCCAGGCTGAGAAGGCCAGAAGGGCTGTGTGGCCTAAGGTCTCAGACCATGACTCACTGGGTGGAGAGGTCAGACTGAGGGAATGTGTGTTTAGAAGGTTGTTATTTTCCATAAGTCTGTAATTCTCCTGTGCTTTTTAAGAGTAGGTGTGTGATAAGATAGTCCTGTAACAAGCCTGTGCTGCCTTGCTTTACTGCCACATTGTCCCTGAAGGGTTTAACTAAGATACCCGAGTTCCCACAGCCAGGTGGACTCTGTGGGGAGTGTGTCTAAGCAACTGGGGGCTTGGGAGGGCTGTGGCGCTGGTTCTGGGATCTTGGTGGCTGGACTGCAGGACCCCACCACCTAAGAAGGGTATCTGATGGGGGCCTGTACCTGGGAGCGCACATGAGACACGCAAGGTTTGCCTACACAGCAGCTAGGAGAACTAGCACTCTGAAAAAGCAGTGTGGCCAAGCGGCAGGGGCTGCAGCTTTGGGCTAGGGACCTGACTACCTACCATCAAGAGGGTTGGACAGCTGTAACCAGTGCCACACTGCTATTTTTAGTGCACTAGTTCGAGCAGAGCTAGCTCACGTACTTCTACTCACACTGGGAATTACACCTCCCAACTGCTGTGTATACATGCCCCCAGATTAGTGATCAGTCAGTGAAGCATATGGGATTCAGAGGTTGAATCCAATCAAAACAGAATGTGGGACAGGGACAGGTTATGACGGTATCCTTCATAATAAACGTAGTCTGGAGTAATATAACATAAAATTTTCACATTAAATGAGAGAATGTGGTATAGGGAAAGGTTATTTTTATATACACAAAGAACTGATTTCTCAAGAATTCCTACCTGTTGGATATGTCTACTACTTCGTTTCTGAGGTTGGTACATGAGCCAAGTATACAAGACTGGATCAATATTGACGGCTAATCCCTGCACGCTGGCCAAAAGTACAGCACCTAGATAGCATAAAGAGAAAATGAAATTAAAAAGATAAACTATAAAACACATACACAAATATGTATTTTCTTTAGTAGATACAAATCCTTTTTGAAAAAGAAAAAGTTACCATTGTGCAGTGATTACACTTTAAAAGTTCACTCCAGTTTTAGAAACGTTACGAGTTGTAGAGGTAACTTCCATTTTAAGACTAGGTACCACATAAACTGATAGAGTATTTTAAAATGGAATTAACTTTTTAATTGTGAACACTGTATGTACTGTAAATTTGTCACATGCCTCTTTTGATTAGGATGGAATTTTTTTATTTTGTTGATGGTATATCATAATACAACATTCCTTTATTTTATTTTAAATAAATGGTTTAGTAAAATGGCAATTTTGAAAGCTATAAACATTTCTAAGCACAAAAAATGACCCTATATCTTTATAAAGAGAAGTGGAAAAAGAAAGTCGGAAAAGGTGGAAGAAGAATGGAAAATCAAGGAATCTTACAGAGGAAAGAAAATAGTTCTGCACGTTAACCTCCTCACATAAAAGCCCCCTGGACATCACATAAGATTGCTGTTAATAATTTCTGATTGTCAGTGATTCCATAAACTATTCACAGCCTTCAGGTGAAGTCTTTCACAGCTGTCTTTGGCTTTCATGATTCTTAAAATCTGCCAATCAACTCCTCTAAGCACCTACATTTCATGAGGCTTGCCCTAAATTGGAGGGGGGGAGGGGTGGACCTGAACAAATAATCCTGTTCACCTCTGACTTCCCAGGTTTTACTGGGATCTGTATTTCTGCTAATTGTCCTTATTGAGAAGGACAGGCCTTACTCCATCACCCATGCACTAGACTGGATGAAAATTTAAAATGAACCCAAACAGTGAACCTCAAAAGTTGAAGAGACTCCAGACACACAGTTACAGCTCACTTCATTTACAGTGGAGACTGCAAAGATCTCATGGAAAATGAAGTGTGCCACAAAGGCGAATGCCACTGACCACCATTCTTATTGCCAGCAGGAACACACAACATGTGGGGGCCTCTCAATTGTAGTCACATCCCTTTTGCTTCCAGCAAGTGATCAGTCTGACAATTCATAACCACTCCTTTGGTCCCAGCAACTGCTGAGGCTTCTGTGTTTCTCTCACAGTCAGAACGGTAAAACAGTTGGAGAAAGAACAAACCCAAATGTCCAGCAGAGACTTATCGGGAAGATTAGTGGATTGTGGAAATCACAAGACAGCAGAACTGTGTATATCATATAAACCCCTATTCATCACATCACAAAAGTGAGAAACTTGGCAGCTTTGTAAATGGTGTGGGGAAAAGGAAGCAGAAAACAAAATGGAGAAAATGCACAAAATTTCTTGGTTTTTCTTTTGTACTTTTGTGTGTGTGTGTGTGCTGCAAACACAGCTGTTTTCACAAAAAAATCGTGAATGTAACCCAAAGCTCACAACTTCTCTCCCTAGACTCTTTTCTCAGCCAACAGAAACACTATGTAAGAATTGAGCCTTGTAGCCACAGGCCCAAAGAAAATAATGTAACCCATTCTTCCCCCCAAAAAGAAAACACTTGTAATCGGACGGTGGGGTCAACTTTCTCGATAGTGAGCCAGAGGGGGATGCCTTGGAGCATTCTTCCAGCTGGTGCTCTGCCCAAAGCAGACTTCAATTATCTCTCTGTCCTGGGCAAAACATTATTTGGATGGATATTGTCAGATACCCTATTGACCCACTAGAGATTACAAGGCAAAACCCTAGAGAGGGAGACATTATACACACTAGAAAAGGCTCTCCTACAAGATTGACCAGAAGATTAAAAAAAAAGATAAGAAAAAAGTTAGAATGGAGAAAAGAGAAAACTGAACAACCATGAAAAGGAAACAATCAAACCACGCGTCGGTTTTGAAAAGTTTGTATTGAAAATGTTATGTACTAAACATTAATATTCATTTGCATTCCCATCTTTTATAACCAATGTTTTAGAAGATTATGCAGATAGGAAGTGCTGTGAAATATTTTTGCTTGGGTTCTCTTCAATTTACGAAATCCCTAGAATCAGTTACCCCTGTGACCAAAAAGTTTGGGAGGTCTCCCTTGGAAAACACTTTTTCATCACACACAAGGAAATGAACTACTGGCACCTAAACATAAAATAGCATGAAGTTTAAACACTATAGGTATGCACAGAAGCAAAGCTAATAATTATAAATATAAATAACTCCTCAAAACTTTATTAGTTAAAACATGATTAGCACAAAATTCCGCACCATTCAAAATTTATGTTTAACATTTTAATAGGTTCTTGATAAAGTTTCATTTATTTTCCTCCGTATAAGCAATGTGGTACCAATTTATTTTAATTCCCACAAATGTAATCATTTAGCAACTATGATTATCAGTATGGTGTCTTAAGTGATGATTAGTAAGGCTTAAGATGGGATTTTCAACTTATGGGAGGTAGGTGTCTGAATCCCACTGAAATCCAACTTCACACACACATTGTCCAATTGTAAGACCAGTGCACCTGTCTCTTGTATCAATTACAGTTAGCATCTGTTTATGTAATGACATTCTTTATCCTTGCAGTATTATGACTGCATTTATTCTTTACAATCAAATTTTGGACACATTTTCTTTTCTTAAAATACATTTTTAAATACTACAATTGTCAGCAGTCTCAACTGTTACCAATCCTCACGATTTTATCATAGGCCTCACAGTATATGGTGTTTTTCTTAAAACACCAGTTTCTGGGGTTATACGATAATTTCAGTTATATTTTTTATAAGAGTTTCTTGCCCTCACAGTTATGGAGAAAAGCTTGGAAAGCGACTCTTAAAGCTCAAAAACCAGAAGGCAAATAAAAAGATCCCCAAATGTATTATTTTAATAGCTAATTATTTTCAAATCAATTTAATGATTATTTGGGGCCTGACTCATGATTCTTGTATGCTTGGGGTTGGCAGTACTTCAGTCTAGGTAGAGAACTATGAATTAAATGGACATATTGAGTGTACTATCCTCTCTGCCCTGAAGGTGGAACGTTCAAGTCCTGGAGAAGATGCATTAGCAGTATGGGTGGAGGAATTTGAACTGCTGTTGCATGTTTATTGGAATTATTCTGTATCTAAAGAACTTCAAACACAGAAAATGGAGCATTTTCATGGACACTAAAATTAACTTTTTTTTAAAGTTACACTAACGTGTTAATGCAGCAAGTATTCTGCATTCATGACTAGCATGTTATTTATTTGTATGTACTTATATGCATTTATATTAATATAGCTATTTAACTGCAAAGCTGTAAAATTTTAAACCAAATGGATAAAATGTAATGCAAAGAGAAATGATGAAGACCAATGTATCTGCTTGGTTTATCTTTATATAAGATTTGAAATTTTGCAATGAAAAATTAAATTCAGTTCATAAAAAGCAGCTGATTATTGGAAGATGAAGCAACAAAACTCAGATATTTTCAGTAGTAATACTGTTCAAGGAGAACAAAGAGTGATTTCTCCAAAAAAAGTATATATTTCATAAGTAGGTGGAACAGTATTTTAAATTTAATTTATACAATTCATTCATTTATATCGACACACTTTAGACAGACAGCAAAAATATATTATTCACTGATATAAGATACTTCACAAAATTTTAAAAAAAGCTAAAATATTAAATTTTTAATTCATTTTACATAAAAAGTGATCAAACTTGTTGAATTTTATAAGGCAGGAAATACTATCCAAGTGGGGTTAAGTGAGGAAGACTTGAGGAGCACAATGTGCAAGAGGCATTCAAAAAATACACAAAGATAAATCATCCGTATAGCAGAGGCTCTGAGCTGGAACACACACAGAGGAACTCCTGTAGCTAAAAGAGGCTTTGTGATCTGATAGTTTAAATGTCAGTAATAAACCTTAAAAATAAATCTTCAATTTAAGGAGAAGCCAGTGGTAGGACATAAAATAAAAGAGTAACATGTGTACAATGCGAACGACAATAAATAAGCCTTGCAGCAGGATCTTCAGCAGATTGGAGACTGGAAACAGAAAATGCTGGAAGGTCGGTATGGAGTACATTACAATAATTAGCGTTTATCAACATTTTAGGCGCCAAAATTATGAGTGATTCCTGCATCTTTAAAAGATATTGTCTGATGTCAGCTAGCCTTAATGATATATATGTGTCAAATAAAAAACACGAATTGGACAGACTTCCCCAGGGACAGGATCTGGGGAGGAGTCAGCTTTGGGCAAAAATTAGTGGAAAATTTTTTTTATTACAAACTCCCCCCAAAACAACAACAAAAATAGTGTTAGCAAGTAACATGATTTAGTAGTGCAAAAAATGAACTCAGCTCAAACTGCGAGGAGGTTAGAAATCATTTCAAATTAAAGCATGATTTTGACGGTCAGCCTTAACTATGGAGTTGCTATGATGGCTCCATAAGCTCAAAGGTGAGGTGGATGAGGACACTGTAGTTTAGTTTATCAAACCTCTTTAGTTGTTCATCCCTTAAGTCCGATAAAAACAGTTCAAGAAGCCAGATAAATAATTAAATTATTTTGCCTTTTAGTTTGAGTGCCAGGTAAGTTCGGCTTGCTACTAACCACTTACTAAATTTTACTTCAGCATTTGCTGCTTAGGCCTTGTCTACACTACCATGATAAGTCGACCTAAATTATGCCATTCCAACCACGTGAATAACATAGCTGGAGACGATGTAGCTTAGGTTGACGTACTGCAGTGTCTACACCATACTGTGTCAACGGGAGACGCTTTCCCGTCAATTTACTTCAATCTTCTAGTTCTGGTGGAGTACAGGGAGTCAACCGGAGAGCACTCTGTGGTCAATTTAGCAGGTCTTCACTAGACCCTGTAAATCGACCCCTACTGCATCGATCGCAGCAACGTCAATCCCCCAGTAAGTGTAGGGGTGGTCTTAGATTCTATGTTGATGGGCAAATAAATGTACATGTAATATAGACAAATATTTGTTATGAGACCTCTCCCAAGAAATCCAAGCATAAAAGGATTCTAGTTAATCAGCTAGTTTTAAATTTAGCTATCATGCCAAAAATTAAGGGTTGACCCAAATGCCACAGAAATCTCTCATTGACTCCACTGGCATCAGGATCAGGCCATAAACAGATTCTTTTGAGGCAGATTTTATACTTAATTCAAGACTCCTTAATGACTATGTTATCTTTTTCAGGAAAAAGCACTATAGTTTCCTGAATTTCATTAAGAGTGGTTTGAACTTTTTTCACTCCCTCTGTGAATTAAATTCAGGTTTCAATGAAGAACTGGTCTTACGGACATACTCTGTTTCATTTTCAAAGCCCAATTCACATATATTTATCTCATACCTCCTTCTAGTTAACCAGTACAAAATATAAATCTTGATAACAATTGTTATGCAGTATTTGATAATATGAAGGAACAGACCCTTAGGGTCATGATGTACATTTTAGGGAGATATGGGGGTACATCCCTCCTCCCGACCCAATTTTCAGCTTGAGTGAAAAACAATTTGTTTCTTCCCCCAACTTTCAGCCCCAACCTGGAGGAAGAAGACAGAGGGAGGGGACCAGGCACAAAGAGGAGAGGAGGGAGTACAACAGAACCTCATAGTTATGAAGACCAGAGTTATGAACTGACCAGTCAACCACACACCTCATTTGGAACTGGAAGTACACGATCAGGTAGTAGCAGAGACAAAAAAATAAAAAGGCAAATACAGTACAGTACCGTGTTAAACAAACAACTAAAAAAATAAAGGGAAAGTAGCATTTTTCTTCTGCATAGTAAAGTTTCAAAGTCAATGTTCAGTTGTAAACTTTTGAAAGAACTATAATGTTTTGTTCAGAGTTAGGAACATTTCAGAGTTATGAACAACCTCCATTCCAGAGGTGTTCGTAGCTCTGAGGTTCTACGGTAGTCTGAGGTTACCTAGTACAGTTGCACTCAGAACTCTCTCCCCCCATGGATAATCTAGCTGATGAGCTGGGCAGAGAAGGAGGCATCAGAAGTTGCAATCTCCTGTCTCTAGGACCCAGCTCTGTCTCCCTGATAGGCAGGCAGCTCTCTCTGTTCCCTTCCAACCCAACCCAATCCTCCCTCCCCCCTCCGCCGTCATCACCTCCAGCTCTAAGTACAGAGCAGAGAGTGCCCAAGCTTGGTAGGCAGTGCAACTCAACCATCAGCCCCTTTGCCCAGAAGCACCAACTCTAGCTCCTCTTCCTCATTCCTTCCCTCCTGCACACCCAAGAGGCAGGATCAGATATGGGAGAGGGAGTCGGTCACATTTCTGGGGGGCGGCACTGGTGTCTGAGAGAAGAGTTTGGGGGGAGGGCACAACCTTGGGAAAGGGGGCTATGGCTTATGGGAGGAACCTTTGGGGAGGAAAGTGGTGGTAGGGAGGGAGACAGGCTTCGGGGAGACTTGGGATAACAGATATGTGGGGAGCTGGGGCAGGTGGAAGAGAAAAGGCGTTTGGTGGGAGAGAGGAGGAGTTTGGAGAAGAGAGTATAGGCTAATGAAGGGGTTTGGTGGATGGAGAGTGAAAGAGGGATGATTGATGGAGAAGGAGTGCTTGGGGAGAAAAGATTGGAGATTTCAGGAAGCAAATTGTTTGGGGAGGAGAGGTGTGCGGAGCCTGGGTTGTGGAGGTGTAGGTGTGGACTTCTGTTGCAGGGGTCTTCCTGGAAGGGAAGGCTCCTGGTACTCTGAGGGTCTGTGTCCCTCCCATCTTTTTGTCAAAATGAGTCCACTGCTTAAAATGGACAGGAGTATTCCAACTGTCAGTGGAATTATTATTCTAACTAACAGCGAGCACATGACAGCAGTGATATAGCTAATTTTGTGGATGATCTGCGATAAGAAGCAGTCTTGAGACTTTGTGAACAGGACTGATAGAGATGGTGCTCAACATATTTAATCTCTGGAAGAAAAGCAAGAACACTCTACTGTTGGAACACTTCCTGAAATCTCCTTTCAATTAAAAACATGCATATTTAAATTGTTTCCAATGCAAAACTTCAGAAATGACACTTCATCTCAAGATTTTAAATATTTTTCTGGAAAAAAGAACAGTAGCACCTTTATGAAAAAAAAAACTAGCAACACCTTTTTTAGTTATAATGAATTTGGGATTTTTGTTGAGGGAGGGATGACAAAACAAATGAAAATGTTCTGTAATGACAAGCTTTGTTTATCTTTTATTAACTAAGTAGCTTAAGAAAACATTACACCAGCATGCTACGTAAACTGCATCATAAATATTCAACAACGACCTCATGACTTTGAGGTTTCTTGGAGTCTATGAATGCTAAACAGGTGCTGATGCAGGTTAACTTATCATCATAAATTTAATATCCAATTATTTCAAAGGGCAAGGGGAATGAAAAAAAGTCTTGTTTTTCATTTATCATCATTAGATTATTTGACCCCCAATATACTGTACTACACACAGACCTACATATTACACACAAATAAAGAGTTATTTTGTACAAGAGTGTGCAGGCAATTAGCTCTTTATGATGGCTTGACTCAGAACAGATCCACTGTAAATCACGAAAAGTGAAAATATCTAACTCTGTTTAATTTTAGCCTGAGAGACAAGTAAGGGAAAAAGTGTGCTTTGCTACTCTGCTTACTGCCAAAATGGCTCACTTAGCCACATTCCAAACAGGCTTTACCAATTAGCTATCCCAGAGCACCACAATCATTTTCAGTTATATCCCAAAGTGAAGAATGAGAGCTGAAGCAGGGGTTAGAGACTGAAGTTACACAGCATAAAAATTAAACATGCACACTTTTTGTCAGTTTTATAACATATATGACAAGCCAGTAAGATTGGCTTATCTGAGGGACAAAGTGTCCTGCATTTTATCTGGAATCACTGAACCAGACAGGGAGAGCAGACATATCAATCTACATCAAAGTTTAAGTGACTATGAACACTTATATTTTGCATTATGACAGCTACAGTAAGTCAACAACTTTTTATCATCTACCCATTGAGATATCTGTCTGCAAGTCTCACTATTTAATGCTTATTTGAGTGGCTTTTTAAAAAGAAGTAATTACAGACACTAATAGTTTTAAGACAAATATTTTACATGTTACTTTATGTCAGAAAAAAAATACAACCAAATGGGATGGGTTTTGGCAGAAAGAATACTTAGTTCCTAAGGAGAGTGGGAAGACCAATATAGGCCCAGTCATGACCCCATCAAAATCATTGACAAAACCCTAACTGACTTCAATGGGAGTAGGATCAGGCCCAATATGACTGTTATAAACTTCATTTTTACGTAATGCTGAAATGTTAGCAAAGTGTCAAATATATTTTGTCTCAACTCTCTCCTATTGTTTGAAAATCCTATAGAATAATAAACAAAAACCATAAACCTTTATTTAACATTACACAGGCAACCTAAAGGCAAAAATATTCACTAGGGAAAGTTATGTTATAGACAGTACACAGAAACTTGAAGAAAAATGAACACACATTTGTAGAGTTCTATGGTTACTTTAGTAAAGTTTTCTTTTTGTTTTAAAACTCACAAGTACAACTGAAAAGGTTAGTTGTATAGGCCGATATTCAAATACCTTTTGTAACAACCACAGTATTTTCCCCAGTACAAATGTTAAAACCAGCTTTTCCCTTCAACTCGGGCATTTTAAAATACAGTTTCTCCACAGATCACTCAGATGTACATGTTCCTGCAAACACACACAAAGAATCCTAAATATTTAATTATGTTTTAATGCTATTCGCCTTCCAAATAACAGCTTTTGGTTTTAGGAAATATTTCATAGTTTACTGGTCAATACTTGTATGTTATGTACTGTAATTAAGCATCTATTGTACTAGTAGTAAAAACAATATGCAAATAATATAAATGTAATGTTTTGACCTGTTTAACATAAAAATATATAAATTGTGGTGGCATAACTTTCAAGCATATGTTCTAACAAACAATTTTAGGGGTACGTGAAAATCAAAGTACGTCTGGCCATCTATATATGCATCTGAACATCTGCAAACCAGCGATAAAATGAAAGAAGACACAACATCAGAATACACAAATTCATTCAACACATTGGCTAAACACACAAGGTTCTGCTGCTTTTTGCTGTAAATCAGGTGCAACCTCACTGAAGTGAAAGGAGTTACACTGCTGTTAAAAAAAAAGTGTGAGATCAGAATCAGACCCCAAAATGAAGAATACGCAATCGAGTTGTTAAGAATAGTTCTCATCATGCTCTCATCATTCATGTAAAAACTCAGGGCCTAGTTCTGCCTTCTGATTGGAGCTAAATCATTTAAGACCCATACCTTCAGGGGTAGGGAAAAATTTGGATCTTATTTTAGAAACAAATGCAGTTTATTGCATATGTGACAAATTGAGATCTAACGAGTTTTCACCAAAAATTGCTAAAATGTTAATATTTAACATGTATGATATACAATTTTGAAATACAAAATATTTTTTCAGTAACTGCTTCCTAGTTTTTCTATTCCATTTGAACAAAACTATGTACATTGACTTCTGAGGGTACAGGGATGTGGGGTTGGGAAGTTGGCTAAAGAAGAAACACCACTTATTCAGTATGACTAGCAAATGTATGGGCAGCTGCAGCATATATGATATGTGTCAGCTCTCTTTTGGGTTATTTCTGATTTGTCTCTGTGAAAACATGGTAACAGATGGCTATTATTACCCTGCTGAACAGAACAGCCCTCTCTCCCCTAAATTGTAGCTCTTAACATAAGGATCATTTCTTTATAAGCTCTGATGAACCTTTCTCATGTTCACATTCATGTTTTAGACACATCTATTTAGCTATAACCTTTCTACTATTTATCATTTGATGTTGCTAAAATGAGGGAGCATGATATGCAGCCTCATATTTAGCAGATTTTCAACAGTTTATAACTTGACCAAATCTGAATGGATTTTCAGGGTGTCAGCAAAAAGCACATCTCTGACTCAAGATGAGCACCATGCCAAATGTCAATGTCTTGCTGAAAACCACTGAAATTTCAGAGCTCTTAAAAATAACTTTTTTTATATAATGGAAAGTGATAGTCAACTTAAATACAAGTGTCACTGTCACTTCCCCTATAACAGCTAACTCAGTGTACCATGGCCTGACTGTACATGTACAGTCCTATACCACCAATTGTGAGCAAACATGTCACAGTAGTACTACAAAGAAGAATAAGACTTTTGTATTTGAATAATAAAGCAAGTTACTTTGGTAAATGACCTCTTTTTATCCTTCAGGACACTGCCTCTGCAGGTACCCATTGAGAGAGACTAAATACAGTGACAACTCTCTGAAAGAAGACTCCAGAGTACAGCTAATTCAAAAATGAATGAAACGCAGCTCTCCTTCAATGGAGAATCTAGTCTAATCTGGACTAAGTAGCAAGAGAATATATTACATAAAGCTATTAATCAAGACCTGGGTAGGAGCTTTGAGGATCTGCACAACTGATATATGACAAGTAGATGCTGCATAAACTGGTAACCCCTCCTTTCCACAGTAGAAAGAGTTTAAGTACTTCTGGTGTAGAAATTTCAGTGGGCACATAGAATTAAGTATTCAGACATGCTACCCATTCAAATCCCCTCTGGACTTAAATGGACAGGCCTTTATCTTTCCACCAAAAGCTATAAACCATCTTGAGAAATTTCTTAACAGGCTTTGTCCCATCAAAGAAATAAATGATAGACCTCTTTACTGCCACTGTTGGTCCTATGGGCACCTTCTGCATAAGCAAAGAACCTCAGAACTTTGGATCCATTACCAAAATATCTCATAAATAGATCTGAATAGCTTCTATCTGAGCAAGCCCATTCATCCTTGGACTCATAGGATTAAACAAAGTGATCTAAGAGTCTTAGATTGTTGGAACAGGCCCTTGTGATGAAGTCTGTTAACTGCTCATGTGTCCAGGATGGCCATGGATCTAGCCAGCTGGGCAGGACAAGGATGGGGAGGCAAACATTGGCTGAGTTCAGAAGTAACTGGGGCTCATTAGAGTCCAAAACTCAATCTGGAGAAGTTAAAAGGAAGATACTAGTGCTGCTGTGATTGGATCAACAGCCAAGCTGCCAGACAGTGCCTGAGTTTTGAGATTGTTTAAAAAGATTGAGATTGTTTAAGGTGCCACAAGTACTCCTTTTCTTTTTGCGAATACAGACTAACACGGCTACTACTCTGAAACCTTTACAAAGACTGTAGTTTAATCTGATTTCCCTTGTATAACAAAAAGGAGACCTTCCAGTTTATTTCCGGGGCAAGAAGAAAAATACAAAACCTGTTTAAAAAGAGAGATTGTTTTAGTTAATTTCTCTTGTAGGGCAAGGAGAATGTCCAGTTGTTCAATTCTTTCTGGGTCAAAGCACGGAATGTACACACTTTTAAAAAAATTAAAAATTGTGCCAATGGGGTCAGGAGTCGTGCTTTCATTTTTTGTTTATTTAACTAGGCTCAAGGCCTTTTGAACCCTCTTAAAGAAGAGGATCAAAAAACTGTGGCCCTCTTCTAGTCCATGACGGTTTCTAGTCTCATCTGTAAAGGGAGAGGTTCCAGGGATTGGGGCTGTGCCAAATTACTGAAATCTGGTGTCTTCCCAAGTGAAGAGAGACCATATAGTGTTTATTGGGGGACTCTTAGAGGGAAAGAAGTTTAGGAAGGCAGCATATATTACTGCCTTATTAAAGAGGCCAAGACTCGAAATGGAAGGAGCATGACAAACTGGAGTTCCCATTTTTCTCATTACTCAGGAACTGCGAAATGGCAACCCCATCACAGCCCTATCCATCTCTGACTAATAAGGATCTGAGCTTTATAAGTTTATAAAGGAGCCCCCTTGCACCCACACCTCCTGCCTCCGGACACCCACCCCTGCACCCAGATCACCCCCCAGTTACTTTATAAGTTCTGGATGATATTCTACTCTAAAACAAAGCAATTGAAGAAATTCTGATTCCATGAATGGAAGTTCTGGTAGCTGTAATGGGGATAGGATTCAGCTTGCCCATAATGAGTTCTCATTGAGTTTTCTTGTACTCCTGCAGGCAAAATATGCTTGACCTTCCCAAATGGTCAAAGACTGCACACTACTCCTGAGGGCATTCTGCACAAAATATTAAAAATTCTGCACCAAAAAATTAAAAGTTCTGTGCACAATATTTTAAAATTCTGCAAGTTTCATTTGTCAATAAATAAATGCAGAGACTTCAGCATAGCAGTGGGGAGCACAGGCCACTGGAAACTCCCCAACCCCCTTCCCTGGGACACAGACTCAGTGATAAGGCTGAACCTGACCTTGACACAGCACAAGGTCTGAGCCTGCCTCAGAAACACCCTGGGGCCCTGCGCCAGGTGTGGGGCAGGCAGGCTCAACCAGGTAGGATCCAAGTGTGGCGGGGCTCAGTGTGTGGGGGGGGATCCAGGTGTGGGATAATCTGGGTGCAGGCAACCCAGTGGGAGGTCTAGGTGTGGGGGACTGGATGCAGAGAGGCTTGTTGGGGGCGGGGGTTCCAGGTGCAGGGGCAATGGGACTCTGCAGGGGCTTCCAAGTGAAAGTGTTTGAGGCTCAGCAGAGGGGTCTGGATGTGGAGGTTTCAGCAGAGGGTCTGGGTGCCAGGGAAATAGGGCTTGGTGGGGTGGGGATCTGGGTGCAGCTAGTTGGGGGTCAGTGGCGTGGGGGTCTGGATGTTGGGGCTCAGGGTGGTGCAGGACCGTGGGGCTCATCAGGGTGGGGGTTTGAGTGCAGGGAGATCACTGAGGGGTGATCTGGGTGCAAGGGTGGGTGTCCGGAGGCAGGGGGTGTGGGTGCAAGGGGGCTCCAGAGGCAGAGGCTGAGGTTCATTGGGGTGGAGTTCGGGTATGGAGGAATAGGGGGTCCTGGGTATACGGGGTGAGGCTTGGTGGGCGGGTCTGAGTATGGGAGATCCAGATGCATGGGAGTTGTGCGGATGGGAGAGCAGCTCCCCATACAATGACCCCTCCCTCCGCAGCTGAAGAGTGATGGGGGCAGGAAGCAGGGGAGGATGTTGAGCTTCCCGCAGCTGGGGGAGGTTTCTCGGGGTTAGTCTGACAGAGCCCCAGCCACTCCATGTAGGGGAAGGGGAAGTCCAATCCCTTCCTGCCTCCAGCCCAGCTGGGACTAGCAGCTGATCCTGGCTCAGGGTAAGGGGTATCCCTGAGTCCTGAGGTGATTTACCTCTCCACCAGCTGCTCCAGGTGCCTGAAACAATGTACCTTTGCAGTAGGGAGTGGTGCATGACTGCACTTGCAGCTTCCCTTTGTTTCCCTGTCAGAAACTCATTTTTCTGCATGGAAGCAAAGAAATCTGTGGGGGACATGAATTCTGCGCACATGCAGTGGCACAGAATTCCCCCAGGAGTAGTACACTCACCAACACACATACAAAATGTAATCAAAATGATTTTCAATACTAATGTCAGTAAAACCATGCATTCTTGCTCAGAAACATAGAGCCACTTCATTAGATTTTAGAGATTATAAGGAAATAGAAAAATCTAGTACCCAATCAGGGATTCAGTATGGTGCTGAGAATCCCAATTGAATGAAGGCATAGAAATAAGGAATGGATACTGTTTTGATAACACAAGCCCTGAGCAAAGAGATGTTGGGCATGAGCGGTGAGATAAATGCTGATATAATGAAACATGAACTGAAGCAGAGAATGGGTTAACCTCTCATACATGGTGTTTAATCCTAAAGATGAGATTTGTTGATGTAACACTAATAATGTGAAATGCATTAGTGATAACAGTAAGGTCTCCAAAACTTGAGAAGAACAAGGAGTTAAAATTAGAAGAAAATAATGGATGTAGTCTGTAGTATCCTGGGCTGGGTATCCTGTAGTATCCTGGGTTTGTATTATTGTTAACAGATACTGTTAACAAAAATACAAACCCAGCCCAGGATATATATATTACCCTGTAAGATAAATATAACAGTTCCCAGCTGGGACAAGACAATAAATAAGAGTATAAAACTAGAAAGTTAGAGGAAGAAGAATGGGATACATATTTAATTTCAAGATAGAAAAGGAAATGTATTATTTTTATTTACGTTAACCATAACCTATTATATGGTAAGACTATGTGGCAATACAACCCCTTGACTTCTAGATTGCTACATCATGATTATATCTAGATTAGTATATCATGGCGGTAACTGTAATATCTGAGCACCTCAACATAGTACGTCTCTCTATAAGAACTATGTAGGCCTACTTTTCTTATGACATTCTGCTAATTATTTGTCAAAAGAAATCCATAATTTACAAGACAATTAGCTGTACTTAATTATCTAAATGACAGGTTCTTATCCTAGGTGTTGCAACCCATCTTCTTTTATTTATGGCTACATTGGAGGAAACTTATAAGAAAACTTATTTCTCTTGTTAGCATAGGATCACAATATGGAAAAGGTTGGGAACCAATGACCTAGACAAAATGAATGCTGGGTCATTCTGAGTAAATTGCAATATATTCATGGCTTCATTAATGACATCCCAGTTTTCCTAATATAGTGGTATTACTAGTAGAAACAAGAGTTGACATGAACCAGTCTGTACTATGGTGGGGGGTTTTATATTAATTTATTGAGATAATTTTGTACAACCATATATTATTTTTTCATCTGCCTTAAAATGGGAGCAGCCAACACTTTGATAAATGCCTGGAAATTGCCTAGTACAGTGTAGCTTCTGTATCTGTAAATACCTCATATCATCTGCTGAAGTGTTATTTTGGAATTTCTTACTGTAGTATTCCTCAGTGAATTGCAACAGATCTCTTCCCCCTATGGTAACAGTACATCAAGGGAACTATTTTCCTTCTTTCTCTAGCAGTAGAATGTTTGTAGCATAGTGACTATGGATACCAATGGGTTCTGCACTTAAAAATGCAAACGTAAAATCACTTTACCAGTAGATGCTTCATGAACCTTCTCTTAAAAATAATTTGAACAATATGCAGCTGTAACTCTTATATTTCCTTTTATTCTTAAACATTATAGTTCCCTAGAGGCAACAGGAAACACACTGAAGATTTCACACACTTTCTTAGGTCCTCAATAAAAAATATATATTACCAGAGCAGTTGAGGCACAAGAAAATAATTTTAAGGGGCAAACAGTTCTTACAGACCAGACTGGATTTCAGACTGTCCTTTTCTATAGGGGACAGAAAAACATAAATAGAAGAAAAGGAAAGGTAACCTGAAGTATACAATTTATTCTAAATAGAAATCCTCACTTAATTCATCTAACCCATCATGCAATACTGCAGAAATTCAAAATGGCAATAAATACCAAATAAATATATTTGCCAATCAATCAACCATTTTCTGAGCTAGGATTATTCTTCTAACAGGGTGGCAGAAAAAAAACCCCATCTGTAGTTCATTACAGTATCACATTTGTGACACTACAGTGTAGTTAAGATTGTGCAGGCAGCTCCACCATAAACTTTTTTTTACAAGCACACTCCAACTGAAACTTGGCATATGAGGTCTCAGCTTGAGAGCAAATGTTTTCTGATAAACTCTGGGAAAAAAATCTGACAGTTTTTGAGTTACATGGTACCAAAGAAATAGAAGCTTAATACTTTCAGATACTATAGACTTAAAGGGGCCAAATTATCTAAGGGGACACACGTTTCTTTTCAATGTGAAACTTTGCACAGTTACTTGCATGTGAAGTGTATTAATACTTGTACATGTGAATGACAGAATGAAATGGTATGACGGAGTGTTCACCCCCACACCTGCCTGGAAAGGGTTAATGAGGCTGAGAGGGGGGCCAATTAATCAGATAGGACACAGTTCAGAGAAATTAGCGGGCCTAAGTAATCCCCTGAATGATGATGGAGCCAGGCTGAGAAGTAACAGCCTGGGCTAGGATAAAGCCAGGAAGCTGGCAATAGAAAGGGGCTTCAGGAATGTAGTCTGCAGTCACTACCTAGGGAGAGGGAGGTGTGTTTGGACCTATGAAATTGTAATCTTCAATTATTCCCTGGGAGGAGGGGGTTTGGGCTGACAAACCCATAAACAGTGAAGCCAGAAGATGTAGGAAAGGCTCAGGGAAAAGGCAGCAAAGTTTAGGATGTTGCAGCGCCTGGCTGCTGATTAAAGGATCCCCGGGCTGGAAACAAGAGAAGAGGGTAGGGCCAGGTTCCCCTACCAGCCATTGGGGAAATGGCAATAGAAAGACTTTGATACCCTGGAAGAGGAGGACTATAGTGGCTTGGCCACAGGGCCAAGCCACAAAGACAGAGCACCCTGAGTTTGAGAGAGAGACAGAGAGAGAGAGAGAGGTGGTAGGGCATTCGGAGAGCAGCAATGGGGCATCGAACTCTGAAAGAGATGATCCCCAGAGTGGCCAGGCGGAGATGCTCCTAGTGGTGAGAGAATCCTGTGACATTGATACAAAGCCCATTTGCGCTGAACGTGCACTCAGTTTATGCATACAAATAGGTTTGCAAGTTATAAATTAAAATAAATAAAATTTAATAACAAAATTCCATTAACTGAGAATTAGCTTCATTTTAATGAGATGCCAAAGCACATTTTCTAAATGTATTTTATTCTTATCACCATAACTCAATCACAGATATTTTGCAATACCATTTTGATAATTCTTGATTTTGTATGGAGGATATAAGTTAAAAAGTCCTCAACCAAGCAACTGCACACATAACAGAGGAAGGGGGGTAGAAACTTGTGAATGTTCATCTCATTCTTTGAGCTCTTTATACAACTTTTGAAATGCTTGCACTAAGGGACAAGCTATTCACAGAAACTGACAGTCACAGCTTATTTGGGGATGGCTCCACCTACTTCTACTGGAGATGGAAAACTATGAACAAGTATTGAAAAGTAATGGGAATGTGTTGACTTTTTAGGGGATGAATGGGTGAAACTACATTATTACAAGGAAGGAACTCCTGGATTCACAGAGTAAATACTGCATACCTGCAAACTGTGTCACATTCACATAGCATAAGTAGTGAGGATAATTTAGCCTGCAATTATATATTATGATATTGTCTTCTGAACTGCTTAGGGTTCCATTGCAGGAAAGGATTACATTGGACATACAGTTGAAATCAGTGGTCCCAAGAACTTCATAAAGAAGGAAATAAAAATCTGCTAGTTGAAATAGTAGTTTATTGCATTAGACACTCTCTTTAGAGCAGGGTCAAATCTGCTAAAATCACAAGTGTTCACCAAAGACATATTACTTCAAACTTGGTACAGTGTGCACTCTGGCCAGAAAAGCCCCAATAGAGTTGTTGTAGATTAGGACTGAGAAATATTAGCAGGTCTATTGCATATAGCGAAGCTTTCAGTTCTTGTCTTCACTTTCCCACATTCAGTTTGTGTTATGCCTCTTATTTTCAAGTGGAATGTCAGTAAATTCAATAAAATACATAAACGTTCCTTTGCATATCATTCTTGTAAAGTAAATGCAAACTCTATAAATAGTACATATGAATTCTGTTAGTCATAGCTTCAAGTATTATACTGTGTAGCTGCTACCTCACTAGTCCTAATGATCTTTATTTCAAGGAGGGGTAGATCTATATTTACTAGTTACTCTAAAAACAATGGATATAACATCTTTCCTTAATCACTGTTAGATTAATCAGTTACAAACATCTAAGATACTATACATCTGAATGGAAATCAAGATAGCATCTGGAAACTGTGGTGATAACGCCATATAAATACCACTGATTAGTGAGTGATGAGCGAGAGAAAGCTTCTGAGAGTGAAACTGAATTATTTTAAGACTACATTGATTATACACTGCTATGTTTTTCAACTGATTTGTTTCAAATGCATTTAATTCTTCATGTGGTTTCTGAATAAATTACATCCAAGAAACATTATACTGTAACAACAACACTAATATGAAACTCAGTAAACAGAGACCCTTAAAACAGATCTTGGGTCCCATTCTGATCTCATTTACATTGGTGCAAATGCAGAGTAACTCCAGTTAAGCTGCTGAAGTTCAGTGGAGTTACTCTACCTCTACATTTTACACTAGCCTGAGATCGGAATCTGAATGTGGATGAACATCCTGGTCCTATTAAAGTCAATGGGAGTTCTGCCATGATTGTCAAAGATGCCAGGATTTCCTGTTTTGTTTCTCTTTCTCTTCTTTACCCAGCTACTTCTCCTTGCTTAGCAAGGGCTTACTTTATGCTCCTACACATTACTGCCACACTGATGCTTTGAGAACCTTTTTCTGTACTGCTCCTGAACATCTGGAACAGCTTACTTTTATCTGCTTTTGCAACAACAGTTTACTTCTTTTTCAGGTCAAAAGAAAATGGCAGAATTTGTCCCTGATATTTTCAGGTAATATGTTTTAAAGGGGCTTGATAAAGTAATAAGACAACACCACTTCATCCTTTTATGCAAGAGCCCGAAGTGAGAGCAAACTCGGAACCCAGCTTTTAATTGCTAAAGATGATGTTTGTGTCTCCTATGGAAGTGAACCAACTGGTGCTGGGAAAGAAAGGGTCCAATACAAAGCACCAATGAGAATAACATTGATGAGACTACTGCTAGTTCCACCTTTCCGTAGAAGTGTAACTCTGAATATATTTTTTTGAACTTTGAGAGGTTCATCTGGATCAATGAGTTTAAAGGCATATTGAACAAAATTGAGAAATCAGTTTTGGAATATCTTTGCCAACAGTTTAATGACTGCTATCTAATCATTAATGGAGAGATGAATAATGAAAGTATGAGCAGGACATAAAATTGAATGATTAATTTAAATCTGATGCTTACATCTTTATGGCAGAGTGAAGTATAAATTTCAGAATGTATTTTTAAAATAAGTGAAATATGACTTCCTTTATTTATTTAAAGACATTTAGACTCCCAAGCTAGTTGACCATAAATATTGCTTTATTCTTGCACATCTGAAATGTGAACAGGAGAGCTCCTCTAATATATTTCTTCAGCTAATCAATGCAACAGGCAGAAAACTAACTTCTAACCAGCTCACACAAGAAATCAATGCACACTCACTACAACAGAGCCAAAGCATGCACAATTAATTTCTATCTGCAATTCACATGTCAGCGGTTATATCTGGGTTCACAGGTTTTTTTTAAAGTTGTTTCCTGTTGCACTGTTTAGCTGAAGAGGAAAAATTCTCCTCTTTATAACCTGCAACTTTATAACCTTTGAACCGGCAAATAAAACCAGATATTAAGATAGTGTATGTGACTCCAATGTCCTGAAATAGCCATATGAGAGAGACATCTTATTGTCATACGGTTTGCAATCTTACTGTAAGATTCATTATAATTCAGGGACACTCACCCTAAAATATTAGACAACAAATTATCACAATTGTTTACCAATGAGGAGGGCTAAAATAAGGAATTAACGGTTTCTTAAAACCAAGCAATAATCACTCTCTCTTCATTTACCATTACCTGATCAGTGCCTTAGCAGTGGCAGATTGGCTAAATAGTCTAATTAAGAGAGGTAATATGAATTCAATAATCTATCACATATCACTGTTTCCCTGTTTTCCAAGTAAAATTTTTAACTTGCAATTACTGCCATTAAAAATACTAACAAATATCCAACTTTTGAAAAATGGTTAATCTAATCTTGTGTAGTTACTTTAATACCTCCAAAATATTGCTCAGTTAAATCAGTTTCCCAAACTACTTCTGAATCACGGTATCAGCAGCATATTTACTTTCTCTTTTGGATCCTGAGTGAGGGGTTCTCTTTATGGCAGGCTCTAACAAAACTGTTTGACAACATTCCCCTAGACCTACAGAACCGCATCACCTTCCCCAATACACATTTTGGGAAATTACAGGTAAGTAAATCTATAAACCTGTATCTCTCAACTAGTAGTACAGAGAGCTGCGGTCATGCCTTCAGGTCACAGTGAGAAATTTAAATACACTGCCTTGAAAAACTGATTTTTAAGTGAAACTAGCTTTTCAAGTCTTTGACAGGGTCTTCTAAGAAAAATGTTCAGAACAAACAGAAAATAGTATTCTCTACAGTTATTTTGGCTTTAAAATGAACACTAGCTTTATAATTTTATCAACCTCATTTTAAAATGTTAGCAAAAATGTGTAAGTAAACTGTATAAAACATCTGCATTAGCATTAGAGAACACCAAGTTTATTTAAAAAGGAAATAATCCTACAGAAGGCTAGGAAAATATCATGACATCATTATAGTACTTCCAGAAACTGTAGTATGTTCTTGGGTCATATTTTTACATGAATTCAACATTCATTTATTCAAATCTCAAATGTCTAAAACTGTTAAGGAAAACATTAGAAAGAGCTTTAAGTAAATCAGTCAAATATTACAAGTATGTTTGCCTTAAGAAATAATGACCATTTTAAATAATGGAATTATACTTGATGGTGTTTATACTCCAAGGAAATTTACAATTTCATGTGATAACATTTCCTGTTCAGATGTGTATGTGGGCCCTCCAATTTAGCTGTAGTGTAGTAACTAAATGGTTGAGTAATCCATGCATCACAAAGATGTGCTGAAATCTTCCAAAGCCTAGTCAAAATGGTTTAGTTCCAGACACCAGGTCCAGACATATCAACATGCATGCTGTGTTACAGTGGAGCTGCAGGAGACACAAAGCCGGAGGCTCTGGCCCCATCACATTCTGGTGGTAGGAGAAAAGTGGTGCTGGCCAGCTGCTTCTTCCCATCCCAGTTACTAAATTTGTATTTAGTGGAGCAGCACTCAGTTGTGATCACCGTATTGAGTGTAGAAACACCAGTGTATGGTAAAGACTGAAATATAGGGTTCTGTGTACAAATTAACGGATGTTTATAGAGTTGTTTAACTGCTTTGAATTTACCATTATGTGACACTGAATGGTTACTTTGCTTTTTTCTGTACAGGTGGAAGATTTTGAAGAGCTGCTGCTCCAACTCTTAGGCAGTGGTTACTACTATACAAGTATTTCAAACATGCAGTGGTATTCAAGTGAAATTTTATTTTTGGTTATATGTAGTCACTAGGGCTGCCGATTAATTGCAGTTAACTCACGTAATTAACTCAAAATAATTAATCATGATTAAAAAAATTAATTGCGATTAATCGCACGGTTAAACAATAGAATACCAATTGAAATTTATTAAATATTTTGGAGGTTTTTCTACATTTTCAAATATATTTATTTCAATTACAACATAGAATACAAAGTGTACAGTGCTCGATTTATATTATTTTTGATTACAGATATTTGCACTGTAAAAATGATAAACAAAAGAAATAGTATTTTTCAATTCACCTCAAATACAGTAGTGCAATCTCTTGATCATGAAAGTGCAACTTACAAATGTTTGTTACATAACTGCACTCAAAAACAAAACAATGTAAAACTTTAGAGTCTACAAGTCCACTCAGTCCTATTTCTTGTTCAGCCAATCACTAAGAGAAACAAGTTGTTTACATTTACGGGAGGTAATGCTGCCCACTTCTTAATTACAATGTCACTTGAAAGTGAGAACAGGCATTCACATGGCACTGTTATAGCTGGTGTCACAAGATATTTAGGTACCAGATGCACTAAAGATTCATATGCTTCTTCATGCTTTGGCCATTGTTCCAGAGGACATGCTTCCATGCTGATGCTCATTTTAAAAAAAAAGTGTTAATTAAATTTGTTAAATTAATTGACTGAACTCGTTGGGGGGAGAATTGTATGTCTCCTGTTCTGTTTTACCTGCATTCTGCCATATATTTCATGTTATAGCCATCTCTGATGGTGACCCAGCACACGGTTGTTTTAAGAACACTTTCACTGTAAATTTGACAAAATGCAAAGAAGGTACCAATGCGAGATTTCTAAAGATAGCTAAAAGTATCAGAGGGGTAGCCGTGTTAGTCTGTATCCACAAAAACAATGAGTAGTCTGGTGGCACCTTAAAGACTAACAGATTTATTTGGGCATAAAAACCCACTTCTTCAGATGCAGCATCAGCGAAGTTGCATCTGAAGAAGTGGGTTTTTTACCCACAAAAGCTTATGCCCAAATAAATCCGTTAGTCTTTAAGGTGCCACTGGACTCCTTGCTGTTTTTAAAGATAGCTACAGCACTCGACCCAAGATTTAAGAATCTGAAGTGCCTTCCAAAATCTGAGAGGGACGAGGTGTGGACCATGCTTTCAGAAGTCTTAAAAGAGCAACACACTGATGCAGAAACTACAGAACCCAAACACTACAAAAGAAAATCAACCTTCTGCTGGTGGCATCTGACTCATATGATGAAAATGAACATGAGTCGGTCTGCACTGCTTTAGATCATTCTTGAGCATCAGCATGGACGCCTGTCCTCTGGAATGGTGGTTGAAGCATGAAGGGACATACGAATCTTTAGCGCATCTGGCATGTAAATATCTTGCAACACCGGCTACAACAGTGCCATGCAAACGCCTGTTCTCACTTTCAGATGACGCTGTAAACAAGAAGCAAGCAGCATTATCTTTTGCACATGTAAAAAAACTTGTTTCTCTGAGCGACTGGCTGAACAAGAAGTAGGACTGATGGGAATTGTAGGCTCTTTTTTTATTTTTGAATGCAGGGGTTTTTTTGTGTATAATTCTACATTTGTAAGTTCAACTTTCATGATAAAGAGACTGCACTACAGTACTTGTATTAGGTGAACTGAAAAATACTATTTATTTTGTTTTTTACAGTGCAAATATTTGTAATAAAAATAAATATAAAGTGAACACTGTACACTTTATATTCTGTGATGTAATTGAAATAGAAATATTTGAAAATGTAGAAAACATTTAAATAAATGGTATTCTATTATTGTTTAACAGCACGATTAATATTTTTAACTGCTTAAGAGCCCTAGTAGTCACTCATTCTTACTCTTTCAAGAGAGGATTTTTAACCTTTTTTTTTACACTTCTGTTGCATTATGCAGTTTATTCTTCTTTTTAATAACGTATACTAATTTTAATCTTTGTCAAATTGAGATTTTTTTGTTGTTCTTCTGCAGAATTAATCTCTGCTCATCTATTTCTAAGTGGAGACAACGGTGGAAAGCAAAGAGCACTCAAATGAATGACCTGACAGCCTATTTCAGTTCAAGAGACTTCAGCTTTGCTCTTAGCTATTTTCAGTCTGAGCAGAAGGATAACATCAAGCCATGGCCATATAAAAAACTCCCACATGGTTTCACTAGAGATGTTAACTGAGGTTCTGGATGCATTGGGAGAACTTCATTCTATAACATATGCTTTGCATCCTTGTTCTTCCTGGTGGATGAAAGCCTTTGTGGAATTATTTGCATGACAGTAGTGAAGTGCCCAAAAATAGGCACTATGGTGTGTTTGGTAGAGATTGGCACATGGATGAGTATAAGATGGTTAAAGCTCACACCAGATAAAACTGGTGGTGATGGTAGCTGAAGGAATCAACTGAAGGATGAGAAAGATTATATCTGCTCCTTTGATTAAGAGTATGTGTCCATCAATTGTCTCAAATTTGTGATTTCATGGTGTTTTTAAATTCCTAGATGCTATTTAGATCATCATATAATAGCAGGACCAGGACTGCTTTTTTCCATTTGTATCTGGTCAAGAAGTTGCACCATTTTCTTTCAACAGCAAACCGTGCTACTCACCTTGAAATTAGACTACTCCCATATACGGGACATGGGATTACATTTTAAATACATTCAGAAACTGTAGCTGTCAAAAAAAAACACCTTTCTATTTCTTAAGTAAAGTATCTCAGTGAGCACATGACACCAATATTCCGAAATATGCTCTAACTACATGTAGATTTCCTGGTTAAATTTGTGGTGCAGGTTTTGATCTTGCACCTGCCTACTAGAGACATTGCCTCTCTCCCAGTGCAACAACACTGCAGGTGCAAACAGACAGGGGTATTTGGGTCAATGGATTCAGGGTTTGGTATGTGGGTGGGAGGATTGTGAAGTCTGTGTGGGTTTGGAATTTTTGTGGTAAATAATGTGGGGATGTTTACTTTTTGTCCACAGCTTGTTTTCTGTGCTGGCAAAGGACAGGACCACTCATTAACCTTGATATTTTTGTTTCAGAGTAACAGCCGTGTTAGTCTGTATTAATATTTTTGTTGTGGATTGTGTTTTGAAATATTTGTTAGGGGACCCAGAGCCTTCTGTAGGTATCTATGTATTATGTGTTGAAATCAAAATGCATGAAAACCAAAATAAAAAAACTGAAAACTACACTCTTTAGAGCATATCTATATTGCCTCATATGCAAAATTTTTCACAATGCCACATAATTCATAAAATTATCCTACATAAAGAAGAAAGCATTAACATCATCTGTTTTACACTGTATATGTAGAAGGTGATTTAAAAGAGGTTGACAAGCTTCGTCATGAAAAGCAAACAATCTAAATAAGAAACCTACATGTTGTTAAATGATCTACCTAACTCATACCAATCTTATTGTATATGAACATACTTGTCTATACAAGAGCAGGACAGTGGATTTACGACAATGGTTTTCAAACTTTTTAGGCTGCATAACCCTTTCCAAATAACGTAGTCTACTGTGTACCCCCATCTGAGATAGGGTCATAATATACCCATGAAACCAGGGGAAAAAAGGGTATGTAAGGGATAACACGAAGCAAAACAATGCCCAAGCATGTTGTCACGGATACAATTAATTAATTATTATTACAATTTAATTATATATACTTTTGCTTTGGATAAAAATAATCCCTCAAACAAGTTTCTACTTGTTGTAAACATTAAATTGGAAGTTTTCAACGTCATTTTGTTGTCATTAATTAAAATAAACGAAGCCTCTATGCTGGTCTCAATCACTCAGAACTGACATAACCCACAATAGCCTGTCATTGAGGATAGGTCCACACATGGCTATTAGCCAGGATGGGCAGGAATGGTGTCTCTAGCCTCTGTTTGCCAGAAGCTGGGAATGGGTGACAGGGCATGGATCACTTGATGATTTCCTGCTCCATTCATTCCCTCTGGGGCACCTGGCTACTGTCGGAAGACAAGATACTGGGCAAGATGGACCTTTGGTCTGACCCAGTATAGCCATTCTTACTTCATGATTAAGCCTTAAAAAATGTCAATCATGTATTTTTGTTGATGATAAAAAGATACAGAAAAAGAGGCAAAGAAAAGTTCACTATCCACACATTTCTACAGCTGACCTGAGTAATACAAAAATATATTATTGGCATTTTTAAATTCTTGGTGATTGATGTATCATACTTATCTATGTTAATTAAAAATAATAATAATAAAATGCTTATCTCTCAATGTAATGGATGTCCCTACTTTTTATTAAACAAATCACTCATGGCAGGGAAAATTGGAGAGAGCTTCAGTTCCAAATCATTTTCGGTGTTTAATCTCAGATAGTACTTGGTCTTGATTGCTGTGAGGGCAGAGAATCCAGACAAGCAAACTTACATTGTGGAGAAGGACATCAGAAACTTGACAGCTTATTTGGACAGGTCTGGCTAATCTTCCATTCTTTGTGCCCAAAACTCTACCAAAGGTTTGAGTGCAAACTCTAATTTAACCCCACTGTCAGAACAGTGATCTAAAAGTTTCTCCTGCTCATGCACTGACAGATGAGAGATTGGGAGAAATACAGGCACATCAAATGGACTGCATATCAAAGCATTTGCATTGTTCATTCTGAGGAAATGTTTTCTAAGTTGCTGGCTAAATTGTTGCAAGTGCACCATAATATCAGCTTTCACACTCTCATGTAACTGCATATTGTCATTTGTTGTGAGAAATTCTTGCAGTGTTGAAAAGCAGTCAATCACATTTCTCTTTAAGCAGCTATCCCAAAATAGTAGTAGATTCAATTTTGTCTTGTGTTTTGAAAATAGTGCACTTAAGCCCTGAAGACCTAAATTGAGCTCGTTGAGGCAAGAAAAAATGTCCTCCAAGTAGACTAATTGCTGAAGCCAGGCAGCATCTTCTAAGCAAGAAGACAATGCAAAGGGGGGGAGGGGGGACGGTGAAAAAAAATGTGACGCTCGCTGCGCAACTCAAAGAGTTGTGTCAGTACTTTACCACGTGACAGCCAGTGAACCTCAGTATGCATTAGTTGCATCAAATAGTCACTTCCCATTTCATCACACAGGGTAGCAAAAATTCTTAAATGTAAAGTCCAAGCCTTAACAAAGTTAACCATTTTGACTGCAACAGACAACAATGACGTTAAGTCTTCAGGCATTTCTTGGGAAGCAAGGACCTCTCTGTGGATGTTGTGCACCCATTGGCTTCTGTTGCAATGGCCTTGATGCAAACCACAATTCCACTGTGCTTTCCCGTCATCAATTTTTCCCATTGGTACAAATCCCTTCACAGCAGGACCAGTCAATTCTATTTTCACTCATGAAGTTAACAAGCGGTAAAAAAAAAAAAAAACAACCCAAAAAAACAAAAAAAAACCTCTTCTGTTGTTTGAGTAGGCAGGGGACAACAAAAGAGAAAATCTTCATGCATGGTACCTTCATACATATAACGAACATAAACCGAAAGAGTAGCTAGGTTAGCTAAAAGAAAAGGAGTACTTGTGGCACCTTAGAGACCAACCAATTTATCTGAGCATGAGCTTTCGTGAGCTACAGCTCACTTCAGCTGTAGCTCATGAAAGCTCATGCTCAAATAAATTGGTTAGTCTCTAAGGTGCCACAAGTACTCCTTTTCTTTTTGCGAATACAGACTAACACGGCTGTTACTCTGAAACCTGTCATTATGCTAGGTTAGCTAAGTCTGTGAACTCATCTAGTCACTGTTTCTAATGTGATTCACAAACTGACAAAGGACTTTTTCAGTCATATCGTCAAGGCAGCACAACACAGTGTTATCGGAGAGATGCATGGCATCAAGTTTTTTTTCCTGCTTTTCACCAAAAATTCACTCCATCCTGTCTTTTACAGCAGGTATAATTAAACCTTCTTCAGCAGTGTATGGTTTCCCTGTTTCAGTGACTCTAACTCACAAGGTATGCGGCTTGAAGTGCATTTACATTTCCCATGCAAGAATTCAACTGCAGAATTTTTTAACTGCTTTTTACCTGTTCCAGTTTGAGACTGAAAAACTGAGCTGGTTTGTCTTTAATTTATTTATGTTTAGTCTCTAAATGCTGGCGAAGAAGGGACAGTTTAAGACTGTTGTTTGATAAAATTTCACAGTATAGGACACACTGTGGCTGAGAATATCTGGAGTCCCCAGTCCATGTAAATCCAAGTTCAATGTAACTTTAATCATACTTGAATTTTTTTGGTGCACTTTCTTTTCCTGCCCTGTTGCACACTTCCCAGGCTGAACTTGCAAATCATGCGTGGCCTCCTTTGCATTCACACTGCTACAGCCAGCAGTAGTAGTTGAATCAGCTGAAACTGTGGTTGCACTGAGTTCCTGCTGATCCCTATATGTTCTACTCTTTGCTAATGTACCAGACTTGAGCCAATGATCCATATTTTTTCATTTAATTGAAGACTAAAAAACTCTTAACTCTGACATCAGACATCAATAATGGCTTGTAAGAATGAGGCCAATTAGTTCTCATTAGTGTTAACTTCACTAATGAGGTCTTTGGCCTCATTCTTATAGTGTTTATATGTGATTATAGCGTTAACTTCACACTGCAGAAAGGGAAGTTACACCAATGTGGCTGCAGTTTTAACTGAAAGGAAATTAAATGTTGATTAGATTGCCAAGTTTTGCTAAATAAAATGCATTGTCTGCCATCACTGTTGTTGTTGGTCCTGCTGCCTTGATGTTATTCCCCTTAGAAGCAGCTGCTGTTGTTGCTGCTTCTTTTTAGCTAACTGTTGTAGCAACTGCTGTTACTGCTGCTGCACAGCCTGCTGCTGTTGACTTCTGTCAGCCATTTCAATAGCCTGTCCAAGTCCATTTTGCTTAGACCACCTATAAGTAATATTTTTTTTATGCCTTCCCTCATCTCAGGAGTGATCTAATGACTGTGTTCTCCACCATGTGTCACAGTTTTCAGGTTACTGACAAGCAGGTCCTGCTATCTAGGTGCCGCAAAACCTGTAGGGCATCCCCATCTCCATTAACAGAAGTCTCAGTGATACTAAATTGAGCCAAATAGTTTGATTGTGTTTGATGCGGATGAGGCTCCTGGCTCCCGTTCCCCAAGTCCTTTCAGTATAGTCCCCGATTCCCTAACTCCACAAGGGGTTGAGGATAGCAGTATCAATTGCTTAACAGATCACCTTGAGACTGCCAAATCTATCCTGCCTGGCTGGAATATTGGAGTCTACTGTTTTCTTGTAGGACCGGTGTGTGACCTTCTTCAGGGCAGTTTCTCTGAAGCTTTCCAGGAGACCCTCTTGGGAGCTGTAGAACTGTGGTCTCTCTCCCAGAGCTGCCCAGCAACTGTCTGGATCTTCCTGCTTTTAAAATCTTACTGCACCCATTGCATGATTGACAGCTCTGGAAACACAGCAGTTCTTTAACCCCTTTGTCACTAGTGCAGAATTTATACACCCTGTCACAACCATATTGTACCTTCCCTTCACTAAAACCTGTGGGAATGGGACAAGAGGCCTATAATCCTCTACAAGGCTCACCTCATGAAGGTTCCTTGCAATGTTGACTTTTAGGCAGTAGGAAGTCGGACCGTAGAAGCAATACAGGACACAGCCTACAAACTGTTTGGATCTCAGGTTTCTCTAAGCTGAAGTTCTGTATGCCAATTATTTCCACTTAGATCACTGTTCCCTTCCCCCAACTTATGACGTCTGTTTCTTTTGGACTTATTTTGCCATTGGCTCCTATGCAATTAGCTTCTATGCTCTCTCTAAAGGGTCACAATGTGTAATGGGAATTAGTGCTGCTTAGCATGGCATTTATTCTTGCTTAAGTATATGTCAGGTTTAGAAGGAAGCATGTGGTAGTGCTGTAGTACTGCTTCTTCCCTAGATGCACGTATGCCAATTTGACATTCTGTACTCCAAAGCAATGCCCTGACACCCCCATATGGCATCCTCAGTGGTGAAAGAACAATTTAGGGCTATTTAGAAAACTTGGACATGCACAAGTCCATGGGGCCGCATGCAATGCATCCGAGGGTGCTGAGGGAGTTGGCTGATGTGATTGCAGAGCCATTGGCCATTATCTTTGAAAACTCATGGCGATCGGGGGAGGTCCCAGACGACTGGAAAAAGGCTAATGTAGTGCCCATCTTTAAAAAAGAGAAGAAGAAGAATCCGGGGAACTACAGATCAGTCAGCCTCACCTCAGTCCCCAGAAAAATCATGTAGCAGGTCCTCAAGGAATCCATTTTGAAGTACTTGGAGGAGAGGAAGGTGATCAGGAACAGTAAACATGGATTCACAAAGGGCAAGACATGCCTGACCAACCTGATTGCCTTCTATGTTGAGATAACTGGCTCTCTGGATATGGGAAAAGTGGGGGACTTAATATATCTGGACTTCAGCAAAGCTTTTGATATGGTCTCCCACAGTATTCTTGCCAACAAGTTAAAGAAGTATGAATGAATGGATGAATGAACTATAAGGTGGATATAAAGCTGGCTAGATTGTCAGGCTGAACGGGTAGTGATCAACGGCTCCATGTCTAGTTTGCAGCTGGTATCAAGTGGAATGCCCCAGCTGTCAGTCCTGGGGCTAGTTTTGTTCAACATCTTAATGAATGATCTGGATTATGGGAAGCATGGCACCCTTAGCAAGTTCGTGGATGACACTAAACTGGGGGAGAGGTAGATACGCTGGAGGGTAGGGATAGGGTCCAGAGTGACCTAGACAAATTGGAAGATTGGGCCAAAAGAATCTAATGAGGTTCAACAAGGACAAGTGCAGAGTCCTGCACTTAAGATGGAAGAATCCCATACACTCCTATAGGCTGATGACTAACTGGCTAATCGGCAGTTCTACAGAAAAGGACCTGGGGATTAGAGTGGACGAGAAGCTGGATATGAGTCAACAATGTGTCCCTGGTGCCAAGAAGGCTAAAGGCATATTGGGATGCATTAGTAGGCTCATTCCCAGATCAAGGGAAGTGATCAGACTAGACGATCATAACGGTCCCTTCTGACCTTAAAGTCTAAAGTCTATGATTATTCCCCTCTATTCAGCACTGGTGAGGCCACATCTGGAGTATTGCGTCCAGTTTTGGGGCCCCCACTACAGAAAAGATATAGACAAATTGGAGAGTGTCTAGTGGAGGGCAACAAAAATGATTAGGGGAGTGGGCACATGACTTCTGAGGAGAAGCTGAGGGAACTGAGCTTATCCAGTCTCCAGAAAAAAAGAGTGAGGGGAGAGTTGATAGCAGCTATCTACTACCCGAAGAGGGGTTCCAAAAAGGATGGAGTTAGGCTGTTCTCCGTGGTGGCAGATGACAGAACAAGAAGCAATGGTCTCAAGTTGCAGTGGGGTAGGTCTACGTTGGATATTAGGAAAAACTATTTCACTAGGAGACTGGTGAAGCACTGGAATGGGTTACCTCTGGAGGCGGTGGAATCTCCATCCTTAGAGGTTTTTAAGGCTCGGCCTGACAAAGCCCTGGATGGGATGACTGAGTTGGGGTTGGTCCTGCTTTGAGCAGGGGGTTGGACTAGATGACCTTCTGCGGTCTCTTCCAACCCTAATCTTCTATGATTCTATATTTATCCTGGTGATATAATTATGATATGTTTTGTGCAAAGTATACCTTGTAAAGTATCATTCTAAAAGTCTTGATCTGTTCAACATTAATATCCTGTTAGATTGTATGTGCAGCATTGTATCTGAATTTATGAATATTGACTATGTACCAGTATTTCAAATGTGTTTGCTCCTGGGGTGACACCCACAAGATAGTTTATATCCAGTCTAGCCAGCACATTGTGAATGGATTATTCAAGCTGATGGCCCATTAGGTAACACATGGGCCTTAGAAGAAGCTTATCGCCACCTGGTGGGCCTTCCTGTGGACACATAAGCCAGTATATGGATAATGGCTGCTATGACTCTTTGAAGCATACAAGGGTGTATGGCTAGATCATGTGATTCTGGACTCCATCTTGTATCTGTCCTTTTCCACAAACTGTCTTGGGGACTTTGCTTGGAACAATGAAGATCCCTCCACATGAAAAAAGCTATAAAAAGGGGGAAGTGACATCATTGCTTGGCCTCACTTCCCCCACAACTCAACACCTGGAAATATCTCAGGAACAAAGACTGGACTGGGGAGGTGGTCCCAGGTGGGAAAGAAGGAATCCCAGCCTGTGTATGGAAGACTGGTGAACTGTTTGTACTATCAGGATGAGACACTGCTTGATTCAAATCCTGTCTAGTTAATAGAACTCAGATTGTGATTTTATTTTATTTCTTAGGTAATGTACTTTGATCTGTACACTTATTACTTATATTCACTTAAAATCTATCTTTCTGTAGTTAATAAATCTGTTTTATATTTTACCTAAAAACAGTGTGGTTTGAGTGAAGTCAATGAAAAATTGTAGCTCAGTTAACAAAAAGATTGAACATGTTCCTTCCACATTGAGAGGGGGATGGACTGGTTAATAAACTTACATTGGTCACACTTTTCACCAGGGCAAGACGGTACAGTTCGTGGGGGGTGGGGGTGGGGAGGTCCTAGTCTGGGGGTCGAGGGGAACTGACTGAAGCCTCTCTATTGTTGATTCATGAGTGGCTGGAAAAAGCAAACCATTTCTAGTGCAGACAAGGTGATTTTATTATTTCAGGACCCGAACAATTAAGAATACATATTTGTTAACAAAAACATTTTCTTCATCATAATCCATGTTATTTTGGTCTTGGTCTGATTTTTGTTATAAACAGATTACTAATAACTAAATATAGACTTGAAGAGTGAAGATATGAATTACAGAATGGATACATTATTGATATTTACAAAGATTTCTTCTGGGGCATAGAAGTTTCTGCTCCAAATGTGTACACACTGAAAACTGAAAATACTCTTTCTTCGAGCAAAAAGCAGTGAAATTTTTGCTTATTTTGTGAAATATTCTAAATTAATCTCTCTGAATCATTCATTCCCTCTGCTATGCATGGAATTAAACAGTACCATTTCATTAGATCACCACAATGCAGAAAAACAGAGTAAATGTTATTGCATTCTTTCAATACAGGTGTAAAACAATGCAAGATTGCTGTATTCCAAACACAACCGAAGGAGGAGGAAGTTGTTCCCCAAAACTGAATGGGCATCAGAATATAATAATTTGGTGTAACTTTACAGCTTAACTTTTTGTTTACAAATATGTTAGTGTGAAAATATGGGGGAGAAACTAAAAAGAAAACTTTTGACAGAAATGTGTGTTTTAAATTTTATATTTTTGCTATGTTGCTGACTAAATAAAGCCTTTGTGCTTCTATGCCGCAAATGGTAACCTATGTTATGTGTATAAAAATAAATGGAGTTAAATAGGCATGTAGTGTAAGTATAACACTGACTTTGTGCTCGTAAACATCCTTTCCACACTGAGCCCTTTGGGACATTCAAAGAATTTACTGAATGAGCTATTTGGAATAAATAAAGAACACTTGACTTGGCCTGTAACACTTTAACTGATAAAAAAAAGTTTTAACTGTTCCCCTACTTGCATGGAAAAGGCCATTTAAAAAAAAATTCTGCTGTGGCAACAGTAAATCGTAACTTTATTAATTCCTTATTTTTGGATTTCCCTGCACATACATGGGGCTTGTTAAAAATAATCTTTTAAATCCAACCAGTTCAGGCTTAGAAATGTAGTACTGATCCAATGAACCACAGGCAAATACTGGAAAAAGATAAGTCACATGTTGTTCCTTATTCATGTGAGCCAGTGAATTCTGTCAGCAAGTTTAGCTTAATTGATGTTGCCACAGATATTTCCAAAGATAAGACACATTTCTTCCATTTGATTTATTTGTTTAGGGACTTGCAAAAAGAGACTTCTAATTCAGTTTTAGCTAACAGCCAAGAGAAATGGATGTCACTTGGTAAGAAAGCTGTTGAGGATACTTACTTACTAAATCTTATAAAATAACCTTACAAATAAATTTTAATGGTTTTTAATTTAAGACATGCTCCATGCTTAGGTAAAATTAATCTACAAAATAAAGAATATGAGGCATAAATGCTTTAATTTCTAAATAGGAAGGTTTTATAAAAATCTTGTTGACAGCAGGTGCATTTGCAAATATTAATAAATAAAATATTATTAAAGTATATTTTCTTGCACTTCAAAGTACCCTTTTCACAGCATGGCTGGTACATTATATACTTTTCTTACACACAGTTTTGTAACCTCGTTTAACTACCAAACAATAAAAAACCACTTGAAATTTAATAGGAAACTACAGAGTTGACTTTGATTTGGCTTTTAAAACTACTTAATATACAAAATGCTTTCCCTAAAGTCACTGCATGTTCTTATTATGTCCATGTGGGGGCAGTAATGTTTAAGAAAATAAGAACTCCATTATAGCTACCTAATTACCAGTAATTTGTTCACAGAGACCTTTTTTGAACACAATCAGGGAATTTTAAACATATTTAGCTGTTAGCACCAAGGAAATAACTCAAAATATTAAGGCTATTGTATGTCAAACTCCCTTTAAAATGCTACCAATAGCAAATCATATTTAAGACCACCCGGTGTCTAGTTCCCTGGCTTAACTGTATATAATGCTCCCTCTCAATAACTTGCAATGTGTTTTCTACATCTGAGTATCTTCCTCAGGTTTGAAGCTGCTCTGAAGCAGAATGCTTCTCTTATAACTAGCACTGCTTTCTTTCATATCACACACTGTGCATTTAACACCTTCCAGAGCTAGTCTGCAAAGGCACTAATCCTTCTCATTTACATCCATCCAGAAAATCATATTCTTCCATGCCATCTACACTAAACTAGCTGATTAAGTCATGTAGCTCATCTATTTAATTTATCTATCTCCCGAATGTAATGTTAACCTATAGATAGAAGGGTGATTTAATGATGAGAGGAAAGGTTGTAAGGACACAGGAATTGAAGCTAGGAATTGATAAAGGTGAAAGATGATAAGTTTGAATTTTGGAAGGAGGGGACTTTAGAATGTTTAACAAAAGCAAACAGACATGTAACTGATAAGACACCACCACTCTGATCACTTCCCTTGAACGTTACACCCTTTCCCTCCAACCTTGGTCTGTCTTTTAAATACACTATTTGGGAAGCATTTAGCACAATATGGGTGCTCCTGCAATGTACATGCTAAGTAATAACGAATCTTTCACTTAAAAATAGGACCAATGAAATGCACTTGTTAAAAAATGGAGTACTTGTGGCACCTTAGAGACTAACCAATTTATTTGAGCATAAGCTTTCGTGAGCTACAGCTCACTTCGTTGGATGCATACTGTGGAAAGTGTAGAAGATCTTTTTATACACACAAAGCATGAAGAAATACCTCCCCCCACCCCATTCTCCTGCTGGTAATAGCTTATCTAAAGTGATCACTCTCCTTACAATGTGTATGATAATCAAGGTGGGCCATTTCCAGCACAAATCCAGGGTTTAACAAGAACGTGGGGGTGGGGGCGGGGGTAGGAAAAAACAAGGGGAAATAGGTTACCTTGCATAATGACTTAGCCACTCCCAGTCTCTATTCAAGCCTAAGTTAATTGTATCCAATTTGCAAATGTATTCCAATTCAACAGTCTCTCGCTGGAGTCTGGTTTTGAAGTTTTTTTGGTTGTAATATCGCAACTTTCATGTCTGTAATCACGTGACCAGAGAGATTGAAGTGTTCTCCGACTGGTTTATGAATGTTATAATTCTTGACATCTGATTTGTGTCCATTTATTCTTTTACGTAGAGACTGTCCAGTTTGACCAATGTGCATGGCAGAGGGGCATTGCTGGCACATGATGGCATATATCACATTGGTGGATGTGCAGGTGAACGAGCCTCTGATAGTGTGGCTGATGTTATAACAGACACACTAATCAGATGTCAAGAATTCTAACATTCATAAACCAGTCGGCGAACACTTCAATCTCTCTGGTCACGCGATTACAGACATGAAAGTTGCGATATTACAACAAAAAAAACTTCAAAACCAGACTCCAGCGAGAGACTGTTGAATTGGAATTCATTTGCAAATTGGATACAATTAACTTAGGACTTGAATAGAGACTGGGAGTGGCTAAGTCATTATGCAAGGTAACATATTTCCCCTTGTTTTTTCCTAACCTCCCCCCCGCCCCCAGACGTTCTTGTTAAACCCTGGATTTGTGCTGGAAATGGCCCACCTTGATTATCATACACATTGTAAGGAGAGTGATCACTTTAGATAAGCTATTACCAACAGGAGAGTGGGTTTGTGGGGGGTGGGGGGGATGGGGAGAATCCTGGATTTGTGCTGGAAATGGCCCAACTTGATTATCATACACATTGTAAGGAGAGTGATCACTTTAGATAAGCTATTACCAGCTGGAGAGTGGGGTGGGGGGAGGTATTTTTTCATGCTTTGTGTGTATAAAAAGATCTTCTACACTTTTCACAGTATGCATCCGATGAAGTGAGCTGTAGCTCACGAAAGCTTATGCTCAAATAAATTGGTTAGTCTCTAAGGTGCCACAAGTACTCCTTTTCTTTTTGCGAAGGCAGACTAACACGGCTGTTACTCTGAAACTTGTTAAAAAATGTGTCCCCATCTAAAACAACACAGACTCCAGAAAATTTAAAAAAAAAGAGGCTTGGTCAAATGAACACCACTTTCTGCACATAATACATGGCAGAGTCCATACTTTTTTAAAAAACTCATTCAAATCAATAAAATCATATGCCACTATTATCACTGTGCTATTTGTGGCTGAAAATTATATAATTCTGCTAATTCTTCTAACCATATACATTTTACATTTTCTCTATAATATTAACAGTATTGTCAACTCCATGTTTTCAAAAATCTTGAGTCAGCTCCCTAAAGTTCTTTAAATTGTCTTCATCACAATAATTTAAAAATAATATAAATTTGGGGAGTTGGGAGGTTATTTGCTTTCTAGTTTTTTTAGCCTTTAGGTGGAAGACATCCACCCCAAACTGCATGTAAGCATTTCAGGGTCAAAATTTTTCCTGAAATGCATATTTTAAAATGCAGGCATCCCCACTGGCTTCTTATCACCTTGGAGTGGGTTAGCTGCCATTCTATCCCCCGCCCTTTTCACTATCCTGTCTCCTTTCTCTCTCTGTCCCCCTTCCTTATCCCATCCAGTCTTCTGCCATTCTCATATTCTCCCTCCATAAACCACCACCACAGCCCGCCCAACCGGTAGTTACAAATAGGTCCTCAGCTGAACCCCTATGTTCAACTGTCCCATTTTCCCTTTACAATATTCTACTCCTGAAAGCAGTTTGACTTTAGTCCCATTGAAAGTAATGGGAGATATGGGGGCATTTTGAATAATGGAAAACTTTGCACATTTTGAAGCTACAAATTTGAGGTCATGTGAAACCTGAAACAAATAAAAGCTTATAGTCATGGTAATATTAAATACTTATATTACGTTAGTGACCAAAGGTCCAATCAGGATTAGAGCCCCATTGTGCTGGGCACTGTACAAACACAGAAAGAGAGAGAATTCTTGCACCAAAGTGACGCTGGTGATAAAAATCACAATGGTTGGCAATAATGTGTCAAAAATAAGCATGAAGTCCAAGATTTTCAAATAGGCTTATAGGTGTATTTTGAAGACCCAGATAAGCAGCCAGATTTTGAAGTGTTGAACACCCAACAGTTTGCACTGACTTTTGACTTTAACAGGAATTGCTAGATGCTCAGAACTTTTGAAAATCAGGCCACTTAATTAGGTCTACATAAGGAGTTAGAAGCCTTACTTTCAGCACTCCGTTTTGAAAATTTTGACCAAAGTCTCTAAAATTACATGGAAAGACCACAAGTTATGGTCTTCTCACATGGCTCACATGGAGAAAATCATGGCTCATTTTACTTTTATCTCAAGAACTTTGCATTTGTTGATGATAACCAGCATTGGTTCAGCCATTTGTTGTTGCTATTGTTATGGATCAGTAGAGATTTCTGTGACCTATGTAGAAGTATGAAATAGAAGCAGTACAAACTTTCAAACCTCTTCTTGTTGCAGTAGGCAACTAAATATCGTGGAAAGAAGTTGTCTCAGGACAATAATGCCTATCTTTATTTGCATTGGAAGCAATGTTCCCTCTAATTTTTGACGGGCCATGTGCGCAAAAAATTTCTTCTGTGCAAATTTTTGACAGGCCATGTGCACAAAAAATTTCTTCTGTGCAAATGCTTGTGCTTTTGTGCAAATTTTTGTGTGCGCAGTGTTTTGCCGTGTGCACAGGGTTTAGATCTGTGTGCGTGCGCACAAGTGCACAGCTTAGAGGGAACAGTGATTGGAAGGAATGAGTTTAGAAACCAGATATTTGGATGGAAGGAAGAATTTGAATCTGTAGCCTCTCTTGAACAGAAATAACTCACTATCTAATATGATTTTATATTAATGGAAACCAGGTTTGTACTTCTGAAGGGGAGGCAGACAAATAGGAATCACCCCTAGAAAGTTCTGAAGAAGCTGGTGCTTCCAGAGGTTTGGCTTGCACTTTTCAAAAGGAGTGATGGGGAGGAGAGCTCTTACTTTTGAGGCACGGAGGGAAGTATTTTGACTACACAGCAACCTTATTGGGCAGAGAATGACAAGCCTGATGTGGATTTCCAGGGCAAGGAAAGGAAATCCTTATTATCTATGTCTGGTCATTAGCTCACAGAACAGACACTACCCTATATAAAGGGCAGAAAAGGGTCAAAGCCACAGAGTATATCTGGTGATTATACTGATAGCCATTACCCTAGCCGACAGCCAGAGGGAATTGTAGGGTGTATTACAGATGAAGTTGGCTTTAAGATTGAAAAGAGTCAGTTTTCTTCATAATTTGGAACTAATAGGGAGTTTCCTCTGAAGGCAGATGGATTTTCTCTGGCCATTTGAAAAGGAGCTTGATTGTTAACATTAAGTACCTGTTCAGATTAAAAAAAGAGAAAACTAACAACTGTCTCAACTGAAATTCTGATCAGGATACCCAAAAGTGATCTAGACTTAAAGAGGTATTGCATCAAATAGGACTCTTTCCCCTCACAGCCATCTGTCCCACTCAGTTGGAACTTCTCAGATACACACTTTGGCTGTGATCTAGACTGTAGCAGTCTTTCCTCTGACTTGTTCTGCTGAAGGAAAGAAGCCTGGAATGAGTTTGCTCCAGGAAAGCAGATTTGAATCATCCCTGGTTCCACTCTCTCAGAGTCAGTTTGGGCATATTCTCCCATTGTGTTCTTTATGCCTGGAAGGAGACCCTCGTAAAAATACGCAATGCCTCTAAATGACCCTTCGTCAAATCTCAAAGACAAAAACTAGATTTTTTTCTAAACCAGAGAAAGAAATGTGACGCCTCCATGTGTGGCAATGTTTCAAATTCTCATTGGTGTCCACTGCCTGATTGCAGAGAGAAGGTGGAACTAACCCTTTGGATTAAAGAGTGGAGCTACTGAACAATGATAGGTTGTTTTATTTTCTAATTAAAAAGCCATTGCTTTAAAATAATTGCAAGCATATTGCAATTAAAAAAAATTCAATTGCATATTGGAGTAGGCTCTCTGGGGAGATTTGTACACCTTTATTAAAATTCCCCAGCCAACCTGGAATTGAGTTGATTCCCTGTCTCTGGGGATTGTTACAAATCATCTCTGCCCGAGACAACTTATCTCATATTTACCCATCTTCCTTGTCCTCCTTCAATTGACTCTACAATAGAACCCCAGAGTTACAAACTGACCAGCCATACACCTAATTTGGAACTGGAAGTAAGGAATCAGGCAGCAGCAGACACAACAATTAAAAAAAAGCAAATACAGTACAGTACTATGTTAAAAGTAAAAAAAAAAGGGGGAAATTTTAAAAAAAGATTTGACAAAGTAAGGAAACTGTTTCTCTGCTTGTTTCATTTAAATTATGATTGTTAAAAGCAATATTTTCTTCTGCATAGTAAAGTTTCAAAGCTGTATTAAGTCAATGTTCATTTGTAAACTTTTGAAAGAACCAAAATATTCTATTCAGCGTTACGAACAACCTCCATTCTCAAGACATTCATAACTGTGCTTCCACTGTAGTTGAGCACTGAATTAAACTATCAATATGCTCAGTATATTTTTCACAAATAAAATATATAAACATTTTCAGCACATGGTGCTTAACTTTAGTTTGCCAGCTGAGTGTTATCAGAAAGCATTTTCCTTAAATGAAAAACAAAATGAACACACCTCACCCCTGATACATGGGGCTTATTGCAGAGCAAAAGGAAAATTTTCTTAAAATGTTCATAGGATATCACCATAAAAATCATGGTAAAAGCAATAACAGAAAGCCAAGAAAGCAGGTCCTGATTCTGTGAGGTGTTGAATGTCCTCAGTTCCTACTGATTTCAATATGAGTTGAGGAGTTAAAAAGAATGCCCTTTAACTTCTGTTCAACTACTGCTTAGATATCAAATAAATAAATAAATAGAAGGTTTTTTCACTACAATGGAACCTTCAAAACCAAGTTATTAACTATAGCTAATAAGTGTGTATATTGGTCAATAAGTTTTCTATCGTATCTATTATAACAAGTAACCTATTATGTTAATAGCTACTTCAAAATCTTCCTGCACTAGTTCAGTCTCATTGTGCATCGTTTTTATTACTCTGGTAAGTTATCTCAAATGCCTCACAAATGACAGCAATTAAGTTTATTTGCCTTGGGTCAACAAATTTGTATAGATCAGTGCTACTCTTACTATGTGCTCTAATTCCATTACAGGTTGAATGATGAAATCCATTATTCCCTTGAAGTAAAAATGTATCCTTCAAAAAACCATTTTAAAGGATCTGTTGTTCTTCCAGGGACCTTTAAGTCAGATGCCTTTATGATCAGGGTGTCCATCACTTCAAGCTCTAGTTTGATTACATGGAAAGTTCAGGTCACTGACAGATAATCTTCCAATGGCTTCAAGTACTACATAAACTCTCCTACCTCTCTCTTTCCCAGTTATTCTCTCTCTTATCAATAGGAGTTTTTATATTTGCTACTTAGTCTCACATCTTTGGTTTCTTTTCTAAGTCTCAGACATCTAGTATTAAATCCAGAGCTTTATTCATACTGAAAAGTTTGAAGATTTGGGAACAGAAACATCTAAGACCCATGAGCACTAATCAGCAAAAAACAAGGATCCCTATTGGGCTTCACTTTGGACATGTCATTAATTATTTTAAAATGCATTAGAGGAAACATAGAAACATTCCTCCCTGCTCTGTTGACCCCTTCTTGCTTTGTCAGCAGCAAGACTGACTGGATGACCTAACAACCCTTTACGCTTCCAACCATAAGAATTAAAGAAGTTTCCCAGGGAATTAAGTTGGGTTTCTCCTCCTCCTGCAAAAAAAATTTAAAAATCCATTTGGTCACATCAGCAATGAGTGTGATAAGGTAATTTATCAATTTGTGTACCTCTTTTGCTATAATCCTATTAAAATAGTTATAAAAGATAAAAATACAATTCTCTATTAATCGCCAAAGAAAATTACCATGAGCACAATTAACTTGAAAATGTATAAATCAATTCTCGGTGATAGATAGATAGATAGATAGATAGATAGATAGATAGATAGATAGATACATAGATACATACATACATACATACATACATACATATATATATATATATATATATATGTTAAAATTATCATTGCCCAGTACTGCAAAAACAGTAAAAGCCGTGTATATTAGAGCTGAGTGCACATTTTCACTACAATTAGTTTTCTTATGCTAGTGGGTTCACTAGTGTGTAATGTAAAGGAAAAGGTCTGACACAAAAGCTTTAGGATGGAAGTGCAGTACTGTAGGTACTTTTCAAAAAATGAAAGCATTTTTCAGTTAAATAAAATATTTGTTGATTACAGACGCCGTTTATCATTTGATCACTGCCTCCTTAGCAGACATTAAAAGCAAAACGATACCAAATTCTATCATATGATACAGGCAGAATAATAGAAAAATTGCCCCAAGACATCAGAAATTTAATAAACTGTCCCCTTTTCAATGTAATTTGTTTGATCACCATTTTCATCACCACAAGTATACCTTTCACTCTATCGCTATCTTACCAAGAACATGTACAAACCAACATTTTAAATATAACAATGCCACAAAGTAACCCATTAAAAACTTTTGAGGAAAGCAGTAAAGTCAACAGAAGCCAGTACTCCACCCAGAAGGTTAAGATAATTTTCCATATTGAGTAACAAAGTATGACAAACTACTCACTCTACTACACTAATAAAATAGAATGAAAACTAATTTGATACTACAGTACTTTAAAGCACTGCCCTAAGCTTCCTAGTGCCATCATTGTAGCTACTGGTTAAATTGTTCATCACAGCATATGAAAGTCTATCATTACTTTCTCCACAGCAGACCCCACAGGAGAGGAAGCAGAAATAAATAAGTAGTTGAGAAAAAGAATGTGATAAGAAAGGTGTTAACAATGGAATTTGCTGTCACCAGGGAGTTCTTCTACAGACAAGTCCATAAATTATCAGCATAATTCAATCAGACAGTAGTGACAGCTCTAAAGCCTTTAGGTCTGCTCTCTATCATGCAAAAGACAGATCTAGACCTTTGACATTTTAATGAAGTAGAATTATTACTGATTTGGTTTATCAAATCACAAAGACAGAAAGTCAGTAGGAACCAAACAGATGTTCATCTTTATAAGGATATTAGCCACTTTTACTGAGAAAGATGAAGGAAGTAAAGAGACCAACTCATTACTATTGAATTATACTTCAAATTATGGAGTAGCAGCAACTAAGGAGTTTCCATTTTAAACCCATTTTGGCTCCCCCTAAAAAATTCAGAGAAAAAGCACCACAAAGTTGGTAATTAGGACTGGGGCTGAGGTAGAATTTTGTGCCAAATTTAAAGTACATTAGACAACGGGTTCCTCCATTCTGACACCCTAAAAATAAATGTTTATTAGAACTTGGCCTTTTTTTCTTTGTCATTTGCAATTTTAAAAAACATTAAAAGAAGGAGAGGAATTTAGTTTCCTAGACTTTCATTGCACAGAGAGAAATTAGTCAATTACATTTTTATTTTGAAAGTTTAAGATTTTAAATAATAATGGCACAATGACAATTTTACTGATCTGATACAAATATCATATGATAGGGCATCAAATGACTCTCACTTACGTGCTTATATAAAAACGGTAAATTGCAGAACAGATAATTTGATGCATATAGACATAACTCTCTGGACTTCAAATGGAGACACATTAAAGAAAGTGGTGGTTGCCAGTTAGAATTCCCATAACTCTTTTATTGTACGTTTCAAACATGAGAATGGAAAATGGGAGTGATTTTAAATTAAGTTTATTTGGTCCACACATTTGAGGAGAGGTTCCCTCTGTATGGACCCCACCCCAACTCCCTTGCTAGCCCAAATACTAATCTTCTTCAGCTCTCTGAAGGTGCACGCTTCCTGGAGATCTTAGAAGGTGTATGTGGTGCATGTGGTCTGGGAAAGCATAGAGACTGGGGAGCAGAAATGCAGGGAAGAGTAGAGAAGGAGAGAATGGGGGAAGCGGGAAGGAGAAGAAGAACTGGGTGCATCACTCTGCGAGATTCATCGTCCTACTGCAAGCCTTAGAAGGTTTGTTGGACCACCTACTCATCTACCACTAATCTTAGCAGCTCACAGGCTCCCCCCTATCCTCAAACCTTAGTAGGATCATAGGATTCCCTTGCAGCAAACAACCTAAAGACTTACTAAGCTTGGCACAATACAGCAGCCCTCTTGATAAGCCTAAAAGGGTCTTTTGAAAACTGTTGGATACGCTTGTTTGATAGCTAATTATCCAATTTTAGTTTATCAGACAAGAACAAGCTCTTAAATCTGGCCGGGGGACGAGGGGAGGGAGAAAGACGTAACAGTTGGCCCCGGTAACTGCTAAAGCTCACATGCGGTGTGCAGGCTTGGAGACCTCCATCAGCCTCCTACAGCTCAGGGAAGCCCCAAACAAGTCTCCCACTGCCTGTGGATGTAGGGAACTCCCTTATAAGCCTTCTAAATTTGCAAGGGATGGGGGTGTGAGGGACTTGCCAAGCTGCTTAAGGCTCAAAATAGCATAATGTTTTTATAGACAATATAAGAGTTAATCTATATACTTGTAGGTGTGATGCAGTCTCTGAGCGTGCACTTTTGTGGCATGGTGTTCCACTGCAATCCCCTGCCTTAGTTTCCTTCTAAATTTCAGAAATACTCACACCCAGAGTCTTTAAAACAATATTCCCTGCCTCTTCTGGGGTCTAATTTATTAAACAATTTTCAGCTTAAAAAAATAACACTCCTCATTTGACTCTGCCTTAGGTACAGGGCTCTACTGTGCTCCTTCTCAAGACTGCATGATTCTAGTCCTGGATTCCCTGCTTATAAACTCTCCCCTTAATTTCAGTGTTTCCAGGGGTAGTCTATTATTTTTTGTTAAGGTCCAAATTTCTTGGTCAATAATGAATAAATAAATAAGTTAAAAAAAAGATGTTGGGGTCCATTCAAAAGCATCTGGCAGTCCAGATTTGTCCCACAGTCCACCTATTGACTACCCCTGGTTTATACAGCCCTCCTAGAGCTGAGTGACCTGCATGAGTCTTGCTCTCAGCAGGCTCTCCTTGACTAGACTTGGAGCCTCCTTTCTGATTCACCCACTCAGTCATCTGACTGTTCCTTTGACCCTTCTCAAGGAGTCTAATAACTCCAAACATCTGTCTGAGCCCTAGGACAAAGGGGAGCTTGTACTACCGTCTACAAGGTTCCTGGTCCCAGGCCCTTAAAAGAACAATGGCCTGGGCTGTCCTACTCTTCCCTCTTCTCAGATACTAACATTCCTCAGGACCATCTTCCTCTCATCCAAAGTCTGTTTCAATTAATTCTACGGCCTTCATTCACCTTCTCCAGACACCTGGAATGATGTAACTAGCCTCCTAGACTGCTTACTCTGGCCTTAAAGGGACACTACCCCAGTTACAGTACTAAATTTAATTTTCAGATTGCATGCGGCTATTCAAACTCATAAGTGAGTTCCATATGTAAGAACTTCCCCACAAATCTTTGAAGACCTTTCTCAAGCACTGGTAGTAGTAAATGACTCCAACTCATCTCAGATTTATTCAGATTACCAATTGTTAATGACTGGAAGTCCATTTTAGATCAACTTGTATTTTCAGGCTTTTACTCCCACAAGAATTTATAAATCCTGTCAGCCAGTCTGAACATAGATTACACTTGCTTTAGCTTCCTTCAATTCTGAAAGTTCATATTATTTGAAGCTCTACATATTTTACCCATTCAATTGAGACTGCAATAAACAAAACAAACAAAATTTAAGAATTCAGTTGTTTCAGATATTTGGGGTGTCTCATAGTCTAAGCTTCCATTTTAAAATTACAGTTTAGTAACTGAAGTGCAGTTTACTCTTTGGAAATGAATACAAGGGATGATAGTAATGGGCAATTTGATCATTAGAAACATAGAGAGCTGGGTTTGCGATGACCAGGAGAACTGCATAGTGACTTCCCTGCCTGGTGCTACAGTTGCGGATCTTTAGAGACATCTAAATAGACTTATGTGTAGTGCTTGGGAGGAGCCAGTACTCATGGTACATGTAGGTACCAATTACATAGGGAAAGACAGGAGAGAGGTCCTGGAGGCCAAATTCAGACTGCTAGGTAAGAGACTGAAGTCCAGGAGCTCCACAGTAGCATTCTCTGAAACGCTTCCAGTTCCACGCGCAGGGCCGGTTAGATAGGCAGAATTACAGGATCTCAATGCGTGAATGAGACGATGGTACAGGGAGGAGGGGTTAAGATTTATTAGGAACTGGGGAAACTTTTGGGAAAGGGGAGCCTATACAGGAAGGATGGGCTCCACCTAAACCAAAATGGAACCAGATTGCTGGCACTTAAAATTAAAAAGGCCGTAGAGCAGTTTTTAAACTAAGGGCTGGGGGAAAGCTGACAAGTGTGGAGTAGCATGTAGCTCGCACAGAGACATCCCTTAGAGGAGAATCTATTAATGGAGATTCTCCATGTTCTATTAAGGAGGAGAGGATGGAAGATGATAAGAATACAGGTAGGATCTGATGGGAAACAGTCAAATGAAAAAGACAAATTCAATTACATCGTGTAATGGCAGAGAGCTAAAAAGTGACAAGTTTTTAAAGTGCTTATATACAAATGCTAGAAGTCTAAATAATAAGATGGGTGAACTAGAGTGCCTCATATTAAATTAGGATATTAATATAATAAGCATCACAGAAACTTGGTAGAATGAGGATAATCAATGAGACACAGTAATACCAGGGTACAAAATACATCAGAACAACAGAACAGGTCATGCTGGTGGGGGAGTGGCACTATACGTGAAAGAAAGCATAGAATCAAATGAAGTCAAAATCTTAAATGAACCGAACTGTACCATAGAATTTCTATGGATAGTAATTCCATGCTCTAATAATAAGAATATAGCAGTAGGGATATATTACTGACCACCTGACCTGGATGGTGATAGTCACTATGAAATGCTCAGGGAGATTAGAGAGGCTATTAAAATAAAAAACTCAATAATAATGGGGGATTTCAAATATTTCCCTACTGAATGGGCACATGTCACCTCAAGATGGGATGCAGAGATAAAGTTTCTTGACACCTTAAATGACTGCTTCTTGGAGCAGCTACTCCTGGAACCCACAAGAGAAGAGGCAATTCTTGATTTAATCCTAAGTGGGTCCAAGAGGTAAATATAGCTGGTCTGCTTGGTAATAGTGACCATAATATAATTAAATTTAACATCCCTGTGGTGGGGAAAATACCACAGCAGCCCAAAACAGTAGCATTTAATTTCAGAAAGGAGGACTACACAAAAATGAGGAAATTAGTAGAACAGAAATTTAAAAGGTACAGCACCAAAAGTGAAATCCATGCAAGCCGCATGGACAATTTTTCAAGACACCATAATAGAGGCTCAACTTAAATGTATACCCCAAATTTAAAAACATAGTAAGAGAACCAAAAAAGTGCCACGGTGGCTAAACAGCAAAGTAAAAGAAGCAAAGAGAAGCAAAAAGGCATCCTTTAAAAAGTGGAAGTGAAATCCTAAGGTATGTCCATACTACCCGCCAGATTGGCAGGCAGTGATAGATCCGGGGGAGAGGGTATCAATTTATCGCATCTAGACTAGACTCAATACATTGAACACCAAGCGCTCTCCCGTCGACTCCTGTACTCCACCGCCGCGAAAGGCGCAGGCAGAGTCGACGAGGGAGCGGCAGTGGTCGACTCTCCGCAGTGAAGACACCGCGGTGAGTAGGTCTAAGGACGTCAACTTCAGCTACGTTATTCACGTAGATGAAGCTGCGTAACTTAGATCAATAATCCCCCCAAGCGTAGACCATGCCCTAGTGAGGAAAATAGAAAGAAGCATAAACACTGGCAAACGAAGTATAAAAATAAAATTAAGAAGGCCAAAAAAGAATTTGAAGAATAGCTAGCCAAGGATTCAAAAAGTAATAGCAAAAAAGTGTTTAAGTACATCAGAAACAGGAAGCCTGCTAGACAACCAGAGGGGCAACTGGACGATTGAGATGCTAAATGAGCACTCCAGGACGATAAGGCCATTGCGGAGAAATGAAATGAATTCTTTGCATCTGTCTTCATGGGCGAGGATGAGAGAGAGATTCCCAAACCTGAGCCATTCCTTTTAGGTGACAAATCTGAAGAACTGTCCCAGACGTGACCTTCCAGAAAACACCATCCTGGCCACTATGGATGCAGAAGCCCTCTACACCAACATTCCACACAAAGATGAACTACAAGCGCATCATCAAAGATCTACGACCTATCCTGAAGAACGATCCCTCAGTCTCACAGATCTTGGGAGACAGGCCAGTCCTTGCTTACGGACAGCCCCCCCAAACTGAAGCAAATACTCACCACACAACAAAAACACTAGCCCAGAAACCTATCCTTGCAACAAAGCCCGTTGCCAACTGTGTCCACATATCTATTTAAGGGACACCATCAAAGAGCCTAATCACATCAGCTACACCATCAGAGGCTCATTCACCTGCACATCTACCAATGTGATATATGCTATCATGTGCCAGCAATGCCCCTCTGCTATGCACATTGGCCAACCAGACAGTCTCTACATAAAAGAATAAATGGACACAAATCAGACGTCAAGAATTATAACATTCAAAAACCAGTCGGAGAACACTTCAACCTCCCTGGACACTCAATTACAGACCTAAAAGTGGCAATTCTTCAACAAAAAAACTTCAAGAACAGACTCCAACGAGAGACTGCTGAATTGGAATTAATCTGCAAACTGGACACCATTAAATAAGGCTTGAATAAGGACTGGGAGTGGATGAGTCATTACACTAACTAAAAACTATTTCCCCATGCTAATTTTTCCCCTACTGTTACTCACAACTTCTTCTCAACTGTCTGAAATGGGCCATCCTGATTATCACCTCAAAAGTTTTTTTTCTCCTCCTGATAATAGCCCACCTTAATCGATTGGTCTCGTTAAGAGTTAGTATGGCAACCCCCATTTTTTCATGTTCTCTGTGTGTGTGTATATATATCTATATATAGATACAGATATCTACTGTATTTTCCACTGCATGCACCTGATGAAGTTGGCTTTAGCCCACGAAAGTTTATGCTCAAAAAAATGTGTTAGTCTCTAAGGTGCCACAAGTACTCCTCGTTCTTTCTGCTGATACAGACTAACACAGCTACCACTCTGAAACCTGTCCCAGATTGAGATGTCATTAGCTGTGGTTTTGGAACAAATTGATAAACTAAATCTTAATAAGTCATTAGGACCAGATGGTATTCACCCAGGAGTTCTGAAGGAACTCAAATGTGAAATTGCCGAACTACTAACTGTGATCTGTAACCTATCATTTCAATTAGCTTTCATACCAAATGACTGGAGGATAGCTAATGTGATGCCAATTTTTAAAACAGGCTCCAGAGGTGATCCCAGCAATTACAGACCAGTAAGCCTGACCTCAATACCAGGCAAACTGGTTGAATCTATAGTAAAGAATAAACTCGTAAGACACATAGATGATCATAATTTGTTGGGGAAGAGTCAACATGTTTTTTGTAAAGGGAAATCATGTCTCACCAATCTACTAGAATTCTTTGAGGGAGATCAACAAGCATGTGGACAACGGGGATCCAGTGGATATAGTGTACTTAGATTTTCAGGAGCTTTTGACAAGGTCGCTCACCAAAGGCTCTGTAGCAAAGTAAGCTGTCATAAGAGGAATGGTCCTCTCATCGATGTGTAACTGGTTAAAAGATAGAAAACAAAGGGTATGAATAAATGGTCAGTTTTCAGAATGGTAAATAGTGGGGTCCCCTAGGAATCTGTACTGGGACCAGTCCTAGTCAACATATTCATAAATGACCTGGAAAAGGGAGTAAACAGTGGGGTGGCAAAATTTGCGGACAATACAAAACTACTCAAGATAGTTAAGCCCCAGGCAGAGTGCGGAGAGCTACAAAAGGATCTCTCAGAACTGGGTGACTGGCAACAAAATGGCAGATGAAATTCAGTGTTGATAAATGCAAAGTAATGCACATTGGAAAACAATCCCAACTATACCTATAAAATGATTGGGGCTAAATTAGCTGTTACCACTCAAGAAAGAGATCTTGGAGTCATTGTGGATAGTTCTCTGAAATGTGCAGCGGCATTCAAATAAGCGAACAGAATGTCGGGAATCATTAAGAAAGGGATAGATAATAACATGGAAAATACCATATTGCCTCTATATAAATCCATGGTACACACACATCTTGAATATTCCGAGCAGATGTGGCCGCCCCATCTCAAAAAAGATATATTAGAATTAGAAAAGGTTCAGAGAAGGGCAACAAAAATGATTAGAGGTATGGAACGGCTTCCATATGAGGAGAGATTAATAAGACTGGGACTTTTCAGCTTGGAAAAGAGATGACTAAAGGGGGATATGATTGAGGTCTATATAATCATAAAAGGTGTGGAGAAAGTAAATAAGGAAGTGTTATTTACTCCTTCACATAACACAAGAACTAGGGGTCACCAAATGGTAGCAGGTAGGTAGTAGGTTTAAAACAAACAAAAGGAAGCATTTCTTCACACAACACACAGTCAACCTGTGGAACTCTTTGCCAGAGGATGTTGTGAAGGCTAAGACTATAACAGGGTTCAAAAAAGAACTAGATAAGTTCATGAAGAATAGGTCCATCAATGACCATTAGTCAGGATGGGCAGGGATGGTGTCCCTAGCCTCTGCTTGCCAGATGCTGGGAATGGGTGACTTGGGAATGGGTGACTGGGAATGGATCACTTGATGATTACCTGTTCTGTTCATTCCCATTGGGGCACCTGATACTGGCCACTGTTGGAAGTAAGGATAGTGGGCTAGATGGACCTTTGGTCTGACCCAGTATGGCCGCTCTTATGTTCTAGTAGGATGGAACTTAGATCTACACTGTTATCAACTTATATTTGTCAATATTCCAGTGATAAACACCTTTTTAAAACAAGAATGAAACTTTATTTTTACAATAATGTCCAGAAGTACAAAATCTCTTTCCAGATAAAGCTTGATTTTCCTAGTCACTGCATTTTCCTGAAGCATCATAGAGCAACACTTCCAAAGGAACTGCATATTAATGCATATTAACTATATGTTGCTCAAAATTCTGAAAATCTTAAGATCCTTAAAATATTACACCCTTTCCAAAGTAGTGTATATTGTCAAGAAAAACCATAAGTTAACAGAGTACAAAATTGTGAAAATATGATTTTAATTCATTGAGAGCACAGAATTATACCTAGAAGAATGGAGGCTCCACTAAAAAATCAGGTATTATCTATCATACTGCATTCCCATTTATCTAATATATAAATCATTATGTCCAAAAAAATGTGTGTCATGCCACTTATAACTAACTTATTTTTATCTGTAAAAAGAAAAGGAGTACTTGTGGCACCTTAGAGACTAACAAATTTATTAGAGCATAAGCTTTCGTGAGCTACAGCTCACTTCATCAGATGCATACAGTGGAAAATATAGTGGGGAGATTTTATATACACAGAGAACATGAAACAATGCTTGTTACCATACAGACGGGGGGGAGGGGGGAACCTTTTGTAGTGATAATCAAGGTGGGCCATTTCCAGCAGTTGACAAGGACAGTGGGAGGGGAAATAAACAAGGGGAAATAGCTTTACTTTGTGTAATGACACATCCACTCCCAGTCTTTATTCAAGCCTAATTGTATCCAGTTTGCATATTAATTCCAATTCAGCAGTCTCTCGTTGGAGTCTGGATTTGAAGTTTTTTTGTTGAAGAATTCCCACTTTTAGGTCTGTAATCGAGTGACCAAAGAGATTGAAGTGTTCTCTGACTGGTTTTTGAATGTTATAATTCTTGACGTATGATTTGTGTCCATTTATTCTTTTACGTAGAGACTGTCCAGTTTGGCCAATGTACCTGGCAGAGGGGCATTGCTGGCACATGATGGCATATATCACATTTGTAGATGTGCAGGTGAACAAGCCTCTGATAGTGTGGCTTATGTGATTAGGCCCTATGATGGTGTCCCCTGAATAGATATGTGGACACAGTTGGCAACGGGCTTTGTTGCAAGGATAGGTTCCTGGGTTAGTGGTTCTGTTGTGTGGTTGTGGTGAGTAATTGCTTCAGGTTGGGGGGCTGTCTGTAAGCGAGGACTGGCCTGTCTTCCAAGATCCTTGAGAGTGAGGGATCGTTCTTCAGGATAGGTAGTAGATCTTTAATGATGCGCTGGAGAGGTTTTAGTTGGGGGCTGAAGGTGACGGCTAGTGGCATTCTGTTACTTTCTTTGTTGGGCCTGTCCTGTAGTAGGTGACTTCTGGATAGTCTTCTGGCTCTATCAATCTGTTTCTTCACTTCCGCAGGTGGGTATTGTAGTTGTAAGAACGCTTGATAGAGATCTTGTAGGTGTTTGTCTCTGTCTGAAGGGTTGGAGCAAATGCGGTTGTATCGTAGAGCTTGGCTGTAGACAATGGATCGTGTGGTGTGGTCTGGATGAAAGCTGGAGGCATGTAGGTAAGTATAGCGGTCAGGAGGTTTCCGGTATTGGGTGGTGTTTATGTGACCATCGCTTATTAGCACCAGGAAGTGGGTCTCTTGTGTGGACTGGTCCAGTCTGAGGTGGATGGTGGGATGGAAATTGTTGAAATCATGGTGGAATTCCTCAAGGGCTTCTTTTCCATGTGTCCAGATGATGAAGATGTCATCAACGTAGCGCAAGTAGAGTAGGGGCATTATCAGTTGCTTCACATATTCCTTTCCAGCCTAGTCTACAATCCATCTGTTAGCCATCAGAGCAAATGAAAACAGCAACAATTTCAGACCTGTATGAAGTTCTTTCTTCTACTTCTTAGGCCAAGGAATGCCATCTACTGGACCCCTCCTGCTCACTTGCCTCTTGTACTCTGATTTTGGTGTCCTTCCCATCAGGCATCTGATACTGAACCATGTGACCATGCGGTCCTCTGCTCATCTGCCTGGCTGCCAAACTCTCTTGAAAATCAGTAACTTGGCATCTAACCCTGCCTCTGATACTGGCTAGCTATATCATCTTGAGAATTCAATTTTTCTACAACTCAGTATACTTGTTAAATGTGTATATTATGATGTCTCTAACTCAGAGGAGCATTGTAAGGTTTGCAAAAAAGCACTGAGATCTTCATATTATTATTAATAAAGCATGTGTGTTTTTGTGCAAAGAGCACCCACCCTAAATATTCTCTGTAATATGTTGTATGGGAATGCTAAGGAAAAATATTCAATAAATGCTCCCCAAAGAGAGAGAGACAAATAAACTCATGTGTTTTAAATTAGCTGTTCCTGATGCTCTCTGAAATAGTATTTTTAAAGTGGAAGTAAAGGCATTAACATTCTTACTAAAAGAAAAGTGACATTTTTCTCTTAAAATATTTAATTGTCACCATGACATACATATGCCACTGGGGAAAAAAAATCCCATTCACAGACTGTCACATTGAAGAAAGAGATGAAGCTGTAAAATTGTGTTAAAACTGTTTATTTCAACAATGCTCCTTTCTACAAGACCAAATTATGAAATGTCTATGGCTTTACTTTAAAGACTTTCCTATATTCATAACACTAACACCACTTAGCTTCAAAGCCCAAATTGTGGGAGGACTGGGGTGGGGAGGGGAGAGAGAGGATCCAAGTGCTGGCTTTAAAAGTCTTCCCACTGCTTTTATCTATTAGTAAAGCTACTGTCTGCAAGGACCTCCCCCAAGAACCTTGAAGTATTGACTTTATGCTTGCTCATGTCTTACATCCCATCCTGCATTCATTACTTCACCCCATTAACATTCCGTGCAGAGTCCTTTGCCAGTTTTATGAGGCGAAACCATGAAATGTCAGGTTAACAAAACCCTCAACCAGAAATTTCCCCTTAATATACTGCCTGTCAAGAATCTGCTTACATAGATTCTAAGTGAATCACTATCAATATGAAAGTAGGCGAAAATTAAAGAAGGTGGGTGAAATACTCAAAATATGTCACACACAGGTACTACTAAAATACTAATAGATTATTTGGTAATCCTATCTTGTTGATATACTTGATTGGTATACTTAATAGCCAAATAACAGAAAAAATTGATTGTCTAGGTTGTTCCAAGCTTTGTCTCATCAGCATTAGCATCACCTTAACTCTGACTTCAGAAAGATTAAGATCTTTCTGTTAGATATATTTTACTGTTAAAATCTGATGTTTATTATCTAAAAATTTATGAGGTCGGAGTTATTTATATCTGGCAATTGTAAAATAGAGCCCTTGATGTCTTCTTGTAACTTTAATTTTTTGATTTGTTCCATCATTTTTTAAATTCATGTATCTGATAGATGAAGTCAGAGTTAAGGTGATGCTAATGCTGATGAGACAAAGCTTGGAACAACCTAGACAATCAATTTTTTCTGTTATTTGGCTATTAAGTATACCAATCAAGCAGTCTTCTTTTGAAAGCCAAAGCAAGCAAAAAATAAATAATTCAGCTTCTCTCTCTACAATTTCCATGCCTTCTGGCCTGTTGTACCTGTAGCTTGATAGTCTATTGCTCCTCTGGATTTCATGTTTAATATTTTTCACAACTGGGAAAGGGGTTGGATTCCTAAAGGGATAACGTTTTTTATCTGTGGGGGTTATCAGTTTGATTTCTCACTTGATGTCCTGAAAATGAAATCCATCAATTATTTCCAATTCAAAATCTCACACACAAAGAGTACCACACAAATTTTTCATGACTTGGGACCTCTCTTTGGGAAAAACTCTGCTAAATTACCTATTTTTTCTCATTGGTACAGCAATGAGGACATGTTTACACAGACATTTGCAGTAAGGACCACCTCCAACAGATGACACATTAGCTGAAGAAACCACTTTAAAGTATCTCCAAGGTTTGTAGCACAATTTGTTCGACCTTTAGTGAAAGGCCATCTTTTCCAGGCAACTGACTCTTGTTGGCCCCTTGGGTGGTCTAAGACTTGGGTGGTCCAGAGACTCCAGCTTGGGTGGTTTAATTTGGTTTGTACTGTATTTAATAGTTTTATATCACATTTTACTTTTCTGGCTACAAAACTTGAAATTCAGTAAAAGAGGAAACAGCTTTTTGCCCCCATCTTGCTTTCTAAATGTGAGCATCTATCTTATGAGAAAACCCACATCACACATGGTTATTTAATTTTGTCTGCCAGCTGATTTAGTTTAAAAAAATCAATCAAGTAATAGATATACAATACCAAAAGAACCCTAAACATTTAATGAATCTGTGCAGTACTGTAAATTCTTTAACTCCCTGAAAGCTATTAATCTACTGGTAACATTATCTCTAGCAGTTCCAGTTGACTAGACAGTAGTTTGTGTTTTCTTTACTTTTTTATTGCACATACACTAAGAAAATAGTGGTTATAACAAATGTACTTTCTTCTAACACTATTAACTAAACTAGAAAAGTGTTGCAGCTTTTGTTACTAGTGCTTAAGACATGGTACAATTAAAAATAAAATACTGAATTTTGGCATTTGACAAAAATTGGGAGTGTGGTAGAATCTCTTCTGGATTAATATACCATACTGTAAATGAAGCTTAAAGGGATTTTTCAGTACTTCTTTGGAGCTACATACAACTGTTCAGAGGTTTATCTGGCTGGCTCTCCTGCAAGAAGCACTGTACCCTGCCTGAAAGCCCATGTCTTTACTTTGACATCTTACTAGCATCACATCCTCTTTTCCCCGCTCTGTGTTCCCATTCGTTATGCATAGCACAGTGGATATCCAAAGTGAAATGGAATTATTTGTTAAAGATTCACTTATCAACCTGTCATCCACATAGGGCAAAGCCACAGAGAAGAACTTAGCAGCTGACAGCCTATCTGCTCCATTCCATTCCATAGGCTCCATAGTAAAATTTACCAAAGAATTAAGTTTCATGTTGCAGGTTCCCAATACAGATAGCACAAAGGATTAGAGGGGTATGGAAAGGAACCAAACAAGATAGGAAGGAAAAACTGAGGCAAGTGACCAAGAGAAGTAGGAAGTCATGGGAAACCAGAGACACCCAACCAGTAAAATAGGGAAGGACAGAGAGCTAACAGAGTAGAAAAGATCACGGAAAGGATAAACATAGAGGAATGTAATGGAGTTTACAAACCACATACTAAGCACATGCAGAAGGGAAAGGAGAGTCTTCCCTGCTTACAGGCCAGAACTGCCAATCGTGGAGGCATGCACCCACACCTGTGTCCAATAAAGAAAATAAACCCAACTATAAAGTAGACAGGACAAAGAGGAAAAGTGAGGCAGAAAGGCCCAAGGGTAGCAAAAGGGTAACAGCCCCACACCAGGCTCTCTCTCAAAAACTGACAAGGAGGAGAAAAAAGAAGAAAGCAAGCCCTGGAGTTTAAGGGTTGACAGACTCAATTTAGGGTAGGGGTTTATAGACTGGTTTAATTGTAAGCAAATTAAAGCGGACCAGTTACAAGGAAGCTGGAACTCCTATAGAGACTGCACCAGGAGCAGTTGACAAGAAGACACAATAGAGAAGAGAGAAAGAATTCTGGTCTGAACTTTTACAAAGGAAAAAGAATGGCATAATATTTTCAAGGAGACAAAACAGTCTTAAAGACAAAAAGTAACATTTTGTTTGTGTAAACGTATGAGTGGATATCTGACCTTTCAGATGTGTATTCCCAATGTGTCCCTCCCCTCACCCACACTGCAAACTTAAACATTACTATCAGAAAGAAGCTCCCACTCATCAGAATCTGGAAAAATCTGTACAACTGTCTATCAGCTCATGGATGCTCTTTGGTGGGAAACAGAGTGTGAAATTAATAGCCAACGATTCAAAGATCATGAAAGTTTCAATGGTAACATTTACTGACAGGCAACATACTAAACCATGTGATTTACAAAGCACTGACATCAGGTCTAAAGAAACTTTTACGGGGGCTAGATTCTGTTGTCATGAAGTATCAGGATCTCTATTGTCTTCTATAGAAATTTCATTTACCAGTGAGTGTAAAGGAGCTCTTATATTACTAATGCATTCTATGGCTCCACTCTCAGATGCATGTGGCCATTAATGTTAGAAAAGTAGCTTCTACAGTTAAATAGATTTTTCTTTTAAGGGCAATAATTAAGGCTGCGAGTTTGTCACAGGGGTCACGGAATTCACGGATTCCAGGACTTTCCGTGACCTTTCCAGCAGCCAGTACGCCTAGCTCAGACTGCTGGGGCAGTCTTGGGCCCCCTCAGCAGAAGAGTTTGGGTGTGGGATGGCGAGGGGGCAGAGGGTTGGGGCAGGCTCTGGGCAGCACTTACCTGGGGGGCTCCCTGGAAGCGGCGCATCCCCCTTGCTCAGCTGCTAGGCAGAGGTGTGGCCAGGCAGCTCTGTGTGCTGCCTCCGCCCAGGCACCAACCTTGCAGCTCCCATTGGCCCATTGCTCTCCACCCAGAGCCCGCCTCACCCCATCCCGTGCCCCAGTCCCCTCCCACGCCCAAACTCTGCTGCTGGGCAGGGGAAAGGCTTGGAGCCAGGTAGGGAGCCTGCCAGCTCTGCCAACCCCCTCACCCCCCAGCACCAGCAGGGGTCCCAAGCCATGCGCCGCCGCCCACAATCCCCCCCAGCATCCAGGCCGCTCCCCCGCAGCACCCACAGGGCCTCCGGGCAGCCCCTCTCAAGTTTTAGTCACCACTATTTTTAGTAAATGTCACGGCCAGATCACGGGCCATGAATTTTTGTTTACTACCCATGACCTGTCCATGACTTTTACTAAAAATACCTGTGACTAAAACGTAGCCTTAACAATAATAAACTATAAAAATTGTACTATAGATTCCTACTACTATAGAACGAAATTCTACTCCTTTATTTCTCAGCCCACAGCTTTAGTTAATATATATTAACTTAAATATATTTAGTTTCACCAGATCTTGTTTTATTTTCAACACGTATCTTTCTTGGGTGAAATTTTCCCTTTGGTATTAAGACTCAACAGCATGCCTACACAGCAACTAGACACCTGTGGCTGGCCTGTGCTAGCCAACGGGTTCACGGGGCTCGGGCTGCAGGGGTGTTTCATTGCTGTGTAGATTTCTGGGCTCGGGCTGGAGCCTGAGCACTGGGACCCTCCAACTCTCAAAGTCCTAAAGCCTGGGTTCCTGCCGAAGCTTGGAAGTCTACACAGCAATGAAAGAGCTCCACAACCCTAGCCCGAGTTGGCTAGCACGTGCAGGCCTCCAATCTGTGAATAATAAGGTTCAACCAGGATGCACAGGGAAGCAAGTCCTCTTACCACTTTGCCAAAACTAACAGAAGAGTTAATGGGTTAGAGATTTCACCCCACAAGGGTTTCTCAAGTGTTTTCCTCATGTGACATCTTGAGGCAAGAGGATGCTGAGACTGGACAGGATGAGGTATCCTTGTCCTCAGCTGTGCCTAGAGGAGCTCTCACAAAATTCACGTCTTTTTAAAATTATTTACATATGCAAATAAAATTCACTATCAAAGATCTATAGGGCTTGATTCATTGTTCAGTCTTATTCCAGTTTTCTTCTGGTGTAATTTAATTCATTTTAATGGAGTATCCCATCATAAATGTGCAACACATTGGTGAATCAAGACCACAGTATACACAATCAAGCTGAGCTTTTACTGAATAAATGTTTTGCTCTACAAGATGGAGAGCCATACTTCAAAATACAATAAACTGCTATTAATACATTGTATAATGTTTCTTCAGCTTAGAAAAATGGAATCTTGTTATATTAAGTAACACAGATTGACTAGAGCTTCCTAATATTTTGTCCTCTGTGTCCGGCAACTTTGCTAATTGCTTAGTTATTAAATTGTAAAATCTTTTTTATATTTGCAACATGGGCAAATACAGCATAGCAAATACTGTGGAAGAACTATCTTCACACAGTTCTATATTATGCAATGCATTAATTTTAGGACTGTCAAGCAATTAAAAAAATTAATCGTGATTAATCAAGCAATTAATCGCAGTGATAAACAATAATAGAATACCATTTATTTCAATATTTTTGGATGTTTTCTACATTTTCAAATATACTGATTTCAATTACAACATGGAATACAAAGTGTACAGTGCTCAAATTTATATGTATTTCTGACTACAAGTATTTGTACTTAAAAAAACAATAGAAATAGTATTTGTCAATCCACCTAGTACAAGTACTGTCGTGCAACCTCTTTATCATGAAAGTTGAACTTACGAATGTAGAATTATGGTCCAAAAAAACTGCATTCAAAAATAAAACAATGTAAAATTTTAGAGCCTGCAAGTCCATTCAATCCTACTTCTTCTTAAGCCAATCGCTCAGACAAACAAGTTTGTTTACATTTGCAGGAGATAATACTGCGCGGTTCTTGTTTACAGTATCACCTGAAAGTGAGAACAGGCATTCTCGTGGCACTGTTGTAGCTGGTGTTGCAAGACATTTATGTACCATATGTGCTAAAGATTCATATGTCCCTTCATGCTTCAACCACTATTCCAGAGAACATGCGTCCATACTGATGATGGGCTCTGCATGATAACGATCCAAAGCAGTGCCGACTGACACATGTTCATTTTCATCATCTGAGTCAGATGCCACCAGCGGAAGGTTCTTTTTTTTTTTCTTCCTTTTTTTGGGTAGTTTGGGTTCTGCAGTTTCCGCATTAGAGTGCTGCTCTTTTAAGACTTCTGAAAGCATGCTCCACACCCTACCCCTCTCAGATTTTGGAAGGCACTTCCCATTCTTAAACCTTCGGTCGAGTGCTGTAGCTATCTTTAGAAATCTCACACTGGTACCTTCTCTGCTTTTTGTGAAAACTGCAGTGAAAGAGTTCTTAAAATGAACAACATGTGCTGGGTCGTCATCCGAGATTGCTATAACATGAAATATATGACAGAATGCGGGTAAAACAAAGCAGAGGACATACAATTTTCCCCCAAGGAGTTCAGTCACAAATTTAATTAACACATCTTTTTAAACGGGCGCCATCAGCATGAGCGCATGTGCTCTGGAATGATGGCTGAAGCATGAAGGGGCATACGAATGTGTAGCATATCTGGCATATAAATACCTTGCAATGCTGGCTACAAAAGTGCCATGCAAATGCCTGTTCTCACTTTCTGGTAACATTGTAAACAAGAAGAGTGCAGCATTATCTCCTGTAAATGTAAACAAACTTGTTTGTCTTCGGGACTGGCTGAACAAGAAGTAGGACTAAGTGGACATGTAGGCTCTGAAGTTTTTCATTGTTTTGTTTTTGAGTGCAGTTATGTAACAAAAAAAAATCTACATTTGTAAATTGCACTTTCATGACAAAGCAATTTCAGGACAAAGATTGCACTACAGTACTTGTATGAGGTGAATTGAAAAATACTATTTCTTTTGTTTATCATTTTTACAGTGCAAATATTTGTAATAAAAAATAATATACACTTTGGTTTCAATTACAACACAGAATACAATATATATGAAAATGTAGAAAAACATCCAAAATATTTAATGCATTTCAATTGGTATTCTATTGTTTAACAGTGCAATTAAAACTGCAGTTAAATCACAATTCATTTTTTTAATCGTGATTATTTTTTTTTAGTTAATCACGAGTTAACTGTGATTAATCGACAGCCCTAATTAATTTAGGAAATCTTTCAACTGTAGAAGTCAGCAACACATTTCAAAAGTTGATTTTCATAGGGAAAAGTACTTGAACAGTATATACAAAATTTCACAAGTATTCCACCTGCTAAATAAACATATACAAGCCTGGAAAGTAACAGAACAAAGTTACTGGCCTCATTACGATAAATAGAATTAACTTGTTCTGTTTTGCCAAGTCAGTAAATGATCTGAATTTAATGGCAATTAGCTTAGATCAAAGTTAAAAAACTGTGAACAGTAAGTAAAATTGAATATAGTAAAGTAAAGAAAGTAAAGAAAATAATTAGATCACTGCTGACTCAAAAAATACTAAGGCAGCAGCTTTAGGTTGCTCCAAACCCTTAACTAAAAAGGGAAGGACACCTTTAGATACTGTCTATGTAATAACAATATTTCTGATTAGGTAAACCTCGAAGGGCTTGTCTACATAGGGAAATTGACTGGCATAAGCGTAGCAGAATAAACTATCATGCTATAGATATTCTGGAGTTGATCCCCATATAGAGACACCATTCCAGGATAAAAGTGATTTTATTCCAGAATGATTAGTGTTAAAAGTTAAAAGTTGCTGTTCTAATTTTTTTATTCATCATAATATTTTCATAAGAAATTGCACTTTGAGTCATACTCAATGAGCTCTCTCAGCCCCATCTTGCAAGCTGCTGGGAGACCCCCAATCTAGCAGCCTTTCAAGTCAGTGGAAAGAGTCTTAATGACTTCAGTAGGCACTTGATCAGGTCTTATGTGAAGTAGGCTTTTGGGATTGCTGCTAATTGAAAAATGTATTTGCCGAGCACAAATATATAATGCATCTTCACATACACACAAATTCAAGAGACCACATATTTAAATTACAGATGAATTGAAAAGACTGGAGATGGGATTTTTTTCAAAGATGACTAACACAGTTAAGTTCCCCACTTCCACTGAAAGTCAGGAGTTAGGTGCTTCACTTACCTAGCCACTATTGAAAATCTCATTTGCATTGTGTTAACTTTTTTTTTTTAATATCAAAGTTTTACTAATGCTTAAAGATATAAGTACACTCAATTATAATATTCCACACTTCATGTTGTACCTTCCAAATGAGATTCTGAAAGCACTATACAGTAAGTTTCACAACACTCCTTTGAAGTAGATTATGTTATAGCACATTTTATAAATAAATTGACACACAAAGAAGTTAGGTGACACAGACAAGGTCAGTAAGTCAGTGGAAGAGACAAGAATACATCATGGGATGGAATCTTTCTGCTGTAATACACAGCTCACACAATCTAAGGTAAAGTAATAAACAATGAAAGTAAATGACAATGCTGTTTGAATTAAACACCCTTAGACGCATTGCAATATTTCAATGTGATGAACAGTAGTATATTACTAACCTTAACTTGGAGGGTAAGGACCCTGCAGCTCTTAGTCAATAAATCGATGATCTCAATGGGAGATTTACTTGAGCAAGGACTACATTTCTCAGAAGATCAAAGATAACTAGTGTTGCATTCCGTCATAAACAGACCCAGATTCACACTTTCTGTTAGTTATTTATATTAATCCCATGACTACTACTTTTATAGAACCATAAGAATAAGTGTGTTTTTACTCTTTTACTAATATTTGTTTAATTAAGTTAATTAATTACAGCTTAACTGAAATATTTTGCAAAAGACCTCACGCAGCTTTCAAAGTGTAATCTGAAACCTAATCCTTTTTTTTCCTTTTAAACTAGCACTGAGAATGAAGTCAATAAATTGTCAATTAATAACATACTTGCTTTGATGGCTCTTCAGTAATTTACTTTCATACTACTTCATAAATTTCTTAGCAGAACTTCTGGGATTTTTAGTACAGTACCTCTGACATGGGAAAATTTGGTTTAAATCTGCTCTGCTACCAATAAGACTAACTGGCTGATAATCCTCCCACACTACACTGTTTAGAAATATGCACTCAACCAGTGAAAGTTTAATTTGTTCCGCTGATGGCACAGAAAACTACTCAGACTCATTCACTATATAAATCTGAACTTCAGTCCACTACTTTTAGTTATTGCCAAGGTACAAAAATCAAATTATTCAAACGATGTTATCTTTCTTTTGATCTAAAGCGTAACAGTAATAATTAACACTATCAGTAGCTAAGTATTAAACTGCACTTAGTAGGAGAAATAATAAAAAAAATTAGAAAACACTAAACATCTATTTGAATCAGTATACTATTGTGCAAGACAAATGTTACCATTATGGCCAAATGAGTCAATATCAGAGCATTATTGTTTAATTAATACACTTAAAAACTAACTATTCTCTACAAATTTCAGCTACCACATTTGTTGTCTTTTATGGTTGAGGATTTCCAGCCAGATAACATTATGTATCTTTACTATAGATTTAGCTGAAAAGGTAATTTAGCTTACAAGTAGAAAAAAATGTAGTGCAAAACTGCACAATTTTTAAATACCTATTTGATATTTTGCTATACAGTACAACCAAATATTAGATTGAGCTCTAAAGTGATTATATTTTATATATTAATTCTTAAGCATATATATATAATAAAATTTTAAACAAAAAAATCTTTCAGATTGATCATTTTCCAAAACACACATTATTCACCTTATGTGCTTTGTTCTTCCTATTTACATGACAGTTTGAATGAATATATAAAGAATATGAGAAAATGTGGCATAAAAATTTTATTTGCAAAGTTTTGGGATTATGACACTGTTTGGCAGGGACAGTAATAGTCATACAAATTATCCCAAGTAAATGTCAATAAAAACTTTATACCACATCATGATGTATCCTGTGCATTATGCCATATTCTTATAGAAAACCTATTATTGAATATCTTTAGGGTTTTTTAAAAAATATTATTATTGATACTGTATTTCATATCCCTCCACCTACAAAGGTCCTTTGAAACAAACAGTATGTGACCATGGAATTAAAGACTGTGAAAAAAATGCATGCACATGAGTAAAATTAAGATTGTAAGGTTATTTTCCTAGTTTTTTTAAGGAAAGGTAAAAATAAATTATATTATGTACAACTGTGGAATCTCCTTCAAGCCACAATCATGCAAGTTCAGCAGTTTGAACCCTAAACCTTAAGTGTTTCTGCACAGACTTCTACCACGAGAGCTACAGAACTAATTAAGTGGCAGGAGAAAACTACCGCTATGCCTTGTGGTGTGTACCACTCTAAAACAGTCTCCTTGATATTAGCCTATGTCAAATATAGGTTATATATTGAAATAGCTAGCCCATTATATAGACATGAACATTAATATCTGTCATAAATATAAAGGGAAAGGTAAACACCTTTAAATCCCTCCTGGCCAGAGGAAAAACCCTTTCACCTGTAAAGGGTCAAGAAGCTAAGATAACTTTGCTGGCACCTGACCAAAATGACCAATGAGGAGACAAGATACTTTCAAAGCTGGAGGGGGGGAACAAAGGGTTCTCTCAGTCTGTGTGTTGCTTTTGCCGGGACCAGAGCAGGAATGCAGGTCAGAACTCCTGTAAAGAGTTAGTAAGCAATCTAGTTAGATATGCGTTAGATTCTGTTTTGTTTAAATGGCTGATAAAATAAAAGTTGTGCTGAATGGAATGTATATTCCTGTTTTTGTATCTTTTTGTAACTTAAGGTTTTGCCTAGAGGGATTCTCTAGGTTTTGAATCTGATTACCTGTAAGGTATTTACCATCCTGATTTTACAGAGGTGATTCTTTTACTTTTTCTTCTATTAAAATTTTTCTTTTAAGAACCTGATTGCTTTTTCATTGTTCTTAAGATCCAAGGGTTTGGGTCTATGGTCACCTATGCAAATTGGTGAGGATTTTTATCAAGCCTTCCCCAGGAAAGGGGGTGTAGTGCTTGGGGGGGGAGACGTTTCCAAATGGGCACTTCCCCTGTTCTTTGTGCAACACTTTGGTGGTGGCAGCTTTTAACCTAAGATGATAAGAATAAGCGTAGGGGGTCTTTCATGCAGGTCCCCACATCTGTACCCTAGAGTTCAGAGTGGGGAAGGAACCTTGACAATATCTAAGAAAAGCAAATTTCCAAAGTAGATTACTGAAAAGTGAGCAGTGTTTCCATTTATTATCTGAACTGCTAGAAAATCCTAATTTAGAGAAATCTTTACTGATGTTTGTTCCACATAGTACCATTAATGGGCTTCTTACAGACAAGCTTTTTACAGAAGCAAACATTGTACAATAGTTGTGGTATAAAGTGTATCCTAGATATGAAACAGACATATTTTGAGATTAGGAGGTTTTTTATGCAGAGAAATAATGTATCTGTTTCAACTGACCATCTCGGTGTTACCAACAAACTATGGTAATAAAATAATTATTTTAAAATATACACATACTCCCAAGTTATGCATACATTGTGTTTATATGCTTTATGTCATAAAGGTTCTTAAATCTCATTTTCACTGCAATTTAGATATTATTTTACCAATGAATTGAGATATCCCAGACGGTAGACTCATTTTCAAGGTCTTTCTGTAATGTAATAATAATTCTGAGCAAACTAAACAAGATAGTGTTTTAAGACAATTTCCTTGGAAATTTAAGTATTTCAGTGGGAAGAGTCACTTGTAATAACTACTAGCCAGGGTTCTGTGTACTCTCTGTACAGTGGGACCAAATTCTGCCACATCAATCACCAAATTCCATACCAATGTTTTCTATCACCAAGAATATTTTCTTTATTCCCATTTACCAACACCCACAAAAACACACACAACTATGGCTCATACTTGAAATTAATCACCAATGTAAAATTCATTGAGGATTATCAAGCATGTCTATTTTACAGAAAGGGCTTTTTCCCCTCACTGTGCTCTCCAGGAAACCAGGTTTCACTCACATTGAGGTTTTCGAGGCAGTCCGACTCAGCATCTTCTTCTCCCGTATGAACCAGGGAAGGAGGGAGTTTTGAGGCAATGGAATCAATGCCTGATCTCCCCAGCTCTAAATTTCTGGTTTCTCTTACTCCCTGTCTAGAATCTGAACTCCAGCTCTGGCTCCTTGACTCCCTACTGCCTGGTTGCAGGGAACAAGTACTGTAATCCAATTAACTCCCTGTTTTAGGGAAAACTGCAACACAAGCTGCAACTACAGGTAGGTCCCAGCAGATTGGGGAGGCAAAACAAAATGTTGAGCATCTGGCTGCTGCAGAATCATAGAATTGTAGGACTAGAAGGGACCTTGAGATGTCTTCTAGTCCAATACCCTACACTCAAGATAGGACTAAATATAATCTAGATCATCCCTAACAATCTGCTCTTAAAAACCTCCAGTGATGGAGATTCCACAACCTCTCTAGGCAATTTATTCCAGTGCTTAACTACCCTGACAGGAAATTTTTCCTAATGTCCAACCTAAACACCCCTTGCTGCAATTTAAACCTATTGTTTCTTGTCCTATCCTCACAGGTTAATGAGAATATTTTTTCTCCCTCCTCCTTGTAACAACCTTTTATGTACTTGAAAACTGTTATCGTGTCCACCTTCAGTCCTCTCTTCTCCAGACTTTTCACTCTTCCCTCATAGGACATGTCCTCTACATCTTTAATAATTTTTGTTGCTCTCTTCTGGACTTCCTCCAATTTGTCCACATCTTTTCTGAAATGTGGCACCCAGAACTGGACACAATACTCCAGCTGAGGCCTAATCAGTGTGAAGTAGAGCAGAAGAATTACTTCTCATGTCTTACTTACAACACTCCTGCTAATACATACCAGAATGTTTCTTTTTTTTTTTTTTTTTTTTTTTTTGCAATAGTGTTACAGTGTTGACTCATATTAGGCTTGTAATCCACTATGTTCCCTAGATCCATTTCCGCAGTACTCCTTCCTAGGCAGTCATTTCCCATTTTGTATGTGTGCAACTGATTGTTCCTTCCAAAGTGGAGTACTTTGCATTTGTCCTTATTGAATTTTATCCTATTTACTTCAGACCATTTCTCCAGTTTATCCAGATCATTTTGAATTTTAATCCTATCTTCCAAAGCACTTGCAACCCCCCCCCATCTTAGTATCATCTGCAAACTTTATAAATGTGCCATTATCGAAATCACTGATAAAGATATTGAAGGCTCACTTCCTCCGCAGAAAGTGAAATAATCACAGTGGGAAGTCTTCACATTATGTCATGACATTTGTGCTATTATTTAATCATTATGACAGTGTACTCAGAAAATACTGATATATCATCATCATTCAAACATCATAATGCAGTACCAGGGCATTATACCATGGGTTTTTTGTTACTTCATGCAATTCAATTTCATCTCTTTTCTCTCTCCATGCTGCACACTTCTAGCTGCCGAGAGTAACAAGGCAGGAACCTGGCAGAGCACGAGTAGGTCTAGCCAGATTCCATGAGAGCCGATTGCAGCTCTTGAAATACAAAATTACAGAGAAGACTCATTCCTTAGGTAATGGCCAAAAGACATGAGTCAACACTTTTGAAAGAAGTCCTTTTTCTGGTTCCCATTTGATCATAATTATTTATTTATATTAAAGTAATGTTTAGAGTCTGCATTCTTGAATCACGACCCTCTTGTGCTAGGTACTGTATAAGCACTTAAAGAAGGTCCCTGTCCCTAACAGTTTATAATTTAAGTATGAGAAAAAAGGTGGATACAAGAAGTAGACACAGGGAACACAAGGTAACAAGACAATACTGCTTAGCATGGTAATCATCTCACCAGATGCCTAGCCAGTGTCAAGTTTTTTGTAGGCATCATGGCAGAAGAGTTTTAAGAAGGAACTTAAATGAGAACAATGAGCTGCCTTTGTGGATGTTTACAGAGAGCTCCTAACCATGCACAGGGCAAGTGTCATGACAGAAAACATGAAGGTACCTATCTGAAATTTGAACAAATGGAAGATCATGGCTGGCATCATTGGTAAAGCAGAGTCAGGAGTTGATATCTCGATAGCATGTAAAAGTTGATTGATAGGTAGGATGGGAATAGGCCATTAAGAGACCTTAAAGTGAAGATGAGAAGTTTGTGTTTGATGCGGAGGAGAAGGGGAGCTACAGAAGAAATGCAGAGAGTAGCAATATGGTTAAAGTGATGAGCCAGAAAAATTATTTTTTCAGCAACATTTTTAACAGATATATGTGGGATAAAATAGGATTTGTCAAGGCGTCAGAGGAGGAGGTTTCAGTAGTCAAGAAGTGAGATAATGAGAACCTAGATGTGAGAAACTAAAGAGAGTGCTAAATCTAAGGTAATACCCACTGTATACACCTAAATGGCAGGGAGGATAGAGTAGCGTTGCCAGCAGTGACTGAAAAAGGACAGAGTAGGGAAAGATTAAGAGCTCAGTTTTGGCCATGTTGACAGCAGGACATTCATTAGGAGATGTTAGAGAAACAGTCTAAGATTTTAGAAGGAGACACATCTGGCGTTGAGAGGGACATCTGCCACTTGGCGGCATACAGATGATAGCTAGCATTCTGTTTCCAAATGAGACTGCCCAGAGACTGACACAAAGTGTACACAGCCTTGTGAAACACACCCATAGAGATAGTATACATGTCTAGTGATGGCATGTGCGAGATAGATAGATAGAACAAACAGGAGTACTTGTGGCACCTTAGAGACTAACAAATTTATTTGAGCATAAGCTTTCGTGGGCTACAGCCCACTTCAACGGAGGCATAGAATGGAACACATAGTAAGAAGATATATATATATACATACAGATATGTTGGAAGTTGCCATACAAACTGTGAGAGGCTAATTAGTTAAGATGAGCTATTATCAGCAGGAAAACAAAACTTTTGTACTGATAGTCAGGATGGCCCATTTAGACACTTGACAAGAAGGTGTGAGGATAATTAACTTAGGGAAATAGATTCAATGTGTGTAATGACCCAGCCACTCCCAGTCCCTATTCCAGCCCAAGTTAATGGTATCTAGTTTGCATATTAATTCAAGCTCAGCAGTTTCTCGTGGGAGTCTGTTTTTGAAGCTTTTCTGTTGCAAAAGTGCTGCCCTTAAATCTTTTACTGAGTGGCCAGAGAGGTTGAAGTGTTCTCCTACCGGTTTTTGAATATTAGGATTCCTGATATTAGATTTGTGTCCCATTTATTCTTTTCATAGAATCATAGAATATCAGGGTTGGAAAAGACCTCAGGAGGTCATCTAGTCCAACCCCCTGCTCAAAGCAGGACCAATCCCCAATTTTTGCCCCATATCCCTAAATGGCCCCCTCAAGGATTGAACTCACAACCCTGGGTTTAGCAGGCCAAAGCTCAAACCACTGAGCTATCCCTCCCCCTCTTTTACGTAGAGACTGTCCGGTATGGCCAATGTACATGGCAGAGGGGCATTGCTGGCACATGATGGCATATATCACATTGGTAGATGTGCAGGTGAACAAGTCCCTGACGGCGTGGCTAATGTGATTAGGTCCTATGATGGTGTCACTTGAATAAATATGTGGACAGAGTTGGCATCGGGCTTTGTTGCAAGGATAGGTTCCTGGGTTAGTGTTTTTGTTCTGTGGTGTGTGCTTGCTGGTGAGTTGGGGGGCTGTCTGTCATCGAGGACTGGTCTGTCTCCCAAGATCTGTGAGAGTAGGGATAATTTTTCAGGATAGCTTGTAAATCTTTCATGATGTGCTGGAGAGGTTTTAGTTGGGAGCTGAAGGTGACAGCTAGTGGTGTTCTGTTATTTTCTTTGCTGGGCCTGTCCTGTAGTAGGTGACTTCTGGGTACTCTTCTGGCTCTGTCAATCTGTTTTTTTTTCACTTCAGCAGGTGGGTATTGTAGTTTTAAGAATGCTTGACAGAGATCTTGTAGGTGTTTGTCTGTCTCTGTCTGAGGGATTGGAGCAAATGCAGTTGTATCTTAGAGCTTGGCTGTAGACAGTGGATCGTGTGGTGTGTCCTGGATGGAAGCTGGAGACATGTAGGTAAGTATAACGGTCAGTAGGGTTCCGGCATAGGGTGGTGTTTATGTGACCATCACTTATTAGTACAGTAGTGTCCAGGAAATGGACCGCTTGTGTGGATTCATCTAGGCTGAGGTTGATGGTGGGATAGAAACTGTTGAAATCATGGTGGAATTCCTCAAGGGCTTCTTTTCCATGGGTCCAGATGATGAAGATATCATCAATGTAGCGCAAGTAGAGTACGGATGTTAGGGGACGAGAGCTAAGGAAGCGTTGTTCTAAGCCAGCCATAAAAATGTTAGCATACTGTCAGGCCATGTGGGTACCCATAGCATTGCCGCTGACTTGAACATGTATATTGTCCCCAAGTGTGAAACAGTTGTGGGTGAGGACAAAGATAGTCATCCTAGATTACATTACACTGATTTTTAAAGGTGCATTAGCTTTTTAAATATTTTTTTCCCTTCATGGTGTCACTACAGTGCAGAATTAAGTTTGAGTATTGTAACTGTGTATATCCATAACTTAACATACGTGGATTTCTTTTAAATGTAACCTTTGAATTTCCTAAGTTTGTAATGCAGACCTGAAGAAAAGCTCTGTGCAGACACTAATCCAAGACTGTCCACCACAGGATATGGCATCCAGTATCTGACTGACAGTAATCTTTTCAATGTCTCTTGCCTCCCAGTCCTAAAGTAACATTAGCAACAATAACTGAACTCCAGTACACAGATGATTGTGCTGCAGTTGCACACTGAAAGGAGGATCTACAAACAGCCCTTAACTGCTTCTCTGAAGCTTACAAAAGCCTAGGCCTAACCCTGAACATCGGCAAAACAAAAGTTCTCCACCAGCCAGCTCCCAGTCAATCCTCAGACCCAGCAAGGAAGTTCTACACTGACAGAGAAGAACTGGAAAATGCAGAACACTTTGCCTACCTTGGCAGCCTTCTCTCACAGAGGGCAGACATAGACATTGAGATTCAGCATAGAATCCACTGTGTCAGCCTTGCCTTTGTCTCAATGGGTGACTGACCACGACATCAAAACACACACTTGACATTTAATTTACAAAGCGGTGATAATCCCAACTCTCTTCTATGGCTGCAAGACTTGGGTGACCTACAGAAAACATCTGAAAAACCTGGAACGCCAGCACCAGCACTTACGCCGGAAAATCTTCAACATAAAATGAGAGGATAGCTGCACTAACGTCAGTGTCCTCACAGAGGCCAATACTTTCAGTATTGAAGCCCTGATTATCCAGAACCAGCTGAAGTGGAGCGTACACTATGTGCATATGCCTGATGCACACCTATCAAAACAATTGCTGTATGCCCAAGTCACCAAAGGAGAAAGCAAATGGAGAGGCCAAAAGAAATGCTTCAAAGACATCCTCAAGTCAAACGTCAAGAGATGTGGCATCAATACCATGCACTGGGAGACAGTATCTCAGGACTGCGCTAACTGTTGAAGACTCGTCAGAGAAGGAACGATCACTTTTGAGGAAAATCGCCTTGCCCGAGTGGCAGAAAAACACCAGGAAAAAAAAAAAAGGACAGACAACTGTGATGCAGAAATCGTGGCCAAACCCTGCCTTCCAACATCACCTGAAACGTTTGCCAACAAGTTTGCGGCTCAAGGACTGGACTTCTCAGTCACCAAAGGACCCATAAAAATAAAAACCTGTGGAAGAGATCATCTCAACCCCGAGGGATCACCACCGCCGAGCTCGAAAAGCATGTCTCTTTCACCAAAAGAAGCTGGTCCAATAAAAGATATTATCTCATTCACCTTGTCTCTCTGTGTCTGCAATGCTCATTTTGGGGGTAATTACAATATATCTGTAAGTATTTTGACCATAACTTACTGACGCATACCCTCAGCATTAACAACATTTCAGCATAGTTCCTCCCTCCCTCCCCCCACGTTGGTAGTTCCATGTTTTTCTTAAATTAAAAACGTTATTTATAACAAACCCAAATATACTATTATGAGACATTTCTAATATTTCAAAGTCTGTAGTATCAACTTAAACTCGTTTTTAAGCATTTTAACTTCTGGAGGACAGATTCACCAGTACAACAGAGCAGAACAAAGCAGCCAGAGTTTATTAAATATTTTTGGATGTTTTTCTATACTTTCAATATTGATTTCAGTTACAACACAGAATACAAAGTGCACAATGCTAACTTTATATTATTTTTATTACAAATATATGCACTGTAAAAATGATAAACAAAAGAAATAGTATTTTTCAATTTACCTCATACAAGTACTGAAGTGCAATTTCTTTATCATGAAAGCGTAACTTACAAATGCAGATTTTTTTTTGGTTACATAACTGCACTCAAAAACAAAACAGTGTAAAACTTTAGAGCCTACAAGTCCACTCACTCCTACGTCTTATTCTGCCAATCAAGTTTGTTTACATTGAGGGGAGATACTGCTGCCTGCTTCTTATTTACAATGTCACCTGAAAGTGAGAACAGGCATTCGCATGGCACTTTCGTAGCCAGTGTTGCAAGGTATTTTATTTACATGCCAGATATGCTAAACATTCGTATGCCTCTTCCATGCTTTGGCCACCACTCTAGAGGACATGCTTCCATGCTGATGATACTTGTTAAAAAAATAATGCATCAATTAAATTTGTGACTGTACTCCTTGGGGGGAGAATTGTATGTCTCCTTCTCTGTTTTACCAGCATTCTGCATATATTTCATGTTATAGCAGTCTCGGATGATGACCCAGCACTTGTTCGTTTTAAGAACACTTTCACAGCAGATTTGACAAAACGCAAAGAAGGTACAGATGTGATATTTCTAAAAATAGCTACAGAACTCGACCCAAGGTTTAAGAATCTGAAGTGCAGTACAAAATCTGCGAGGGACGAGGTATAGAGCATGCTTTTAGAAGTTTTAAAAGAGCAACACTCTGATGCGGAAACTACAGAACCCAAACCAAAAAAAAAAAAAAAAAGAACCTTCTGCTGGTGGAATCTGACTCAGATGATGAAAATGAACATGCGTAAGTCGCCACTGCTTTGGATCGTTATCAAGCAGAGCCCATCATCAGCATGGAAGTATGTCCTCTGGAATGGTGGTTGAAGCATGAAGGAACATATGAATTTTTGGCACATCTGGTATGTAAATGTCTTGCAACACCAGCTACAACAGTGCCATGTGAATGCCTGTTCTCACTTTCAGGTGACATTGTAAACAAGAAGCAGGCAGCATTATCTCCTGCAAATTGTAACCAACTTTATTTGTCTGAGTGATTGGCTGACCAAGAAGTAGGACTGAGTGGACTTGTAGGCTCTAAAATTTTACATTGTTTTCTTTTTTAATTCAGTTTTTTTTGTACATAAGTCTACATTTTTAAGTTCATCTTTCATGATAAAGAGATTGTACTACAGTACATGTATGAGGTGAATTGAAAAATACTATTTCTGTTGTTTTTTACAGTGCAAATATTTAACAAAAATAAATATAAATTGATAACTGTACACTTTGTATTCTGTGCTGTAATTGAAATTAATATATTTGAAAATTTAGTAAACATCCAAAAATATTTAAAATAAGTAGTATTCTATTGTTGTTTAAGAGCGCAATTAATCGCGATTAATTTTTTTAATCACTTGACAGCCCTAATTTACAGCCATTGTCTGCCTATGCTGGAAGGAGGACAGGAAACACTGTATATGGTTTAAAAAGGACAAAACTTTATTCTTAAATATCTCGGAGTACTCGTCAGATAAAAGTGTACAGTGCAAATAACTCCATAATAATTTCAATATATACCTGGGGGCTTCAGTCAACCCTCCCCATTACCCATCTTGGTCCCCAGCCAACCCACTGCTGGGAACTCCCTATTCCCTCCTCAAATGAGGGTTGGGGTTACAAAAATGAGGGGGGGGGCTTTCTGTTGTATCAGTCACAGGAGCCCTGAACCTCCCCATTCCCATTTCCTCTCCTTTAAAGAATACCTTCTTTAAATCCTTTACCAATTCATTTTATCTGATCATTGTATCCCTTCAATACGGAGTACCTGTACTGGACATCCACCCCACATTTATGTAATGAGTTGCGCCATTATAGCCTAATTCCTGTTTTATGTTTGCCCCAATTAAGCCTTCGAAACCTGCTATGGGGAAGGCAAAAAAACCCACTTTGCCTTGGCATATTGAGTGGTGAGAGAAAAATTCCTTCCCAGCCCGCTGAAAAAGGAGTGACTAGTGGAATGCCCACAGCAGATCCTGACAAAATCCAGTATTCCACCACTTCCATGTGTGAGAAGGTGGGTGTTTCTACGCCTGGTCCAAATAAAAGTGGGCTTTACCTACACTGGTATGCACCTATATAGTCCCCCCTCTCTTCCAGTCACCTGAGGGGGATGGGTCAGCATCTCCACACTAACCTGGTCTGCAGCTGCAGCAGAAAGTCACTCTCTTGCTCTCTAGCCTTAAAGGGGCACATTCTTTTTCCAACAAGTCAGACAACAGTCTTCACCACTTAATGTGCAGTGAGGTCATTTTGCACAACCCAGAGTAGTGCCTGCTTTGCTTACTTACAGATATATTGTATTTACCCCCAAATCATATGGATAAATCTGACCCTTAATTTATAGTCTAAGGGTAGTGTTCATGAGACTGATGCAATGTTAAAGGGAGCCCACTCCCAGAGGAACCTTTCAAGCACTGAAGCTGAAGCTAGCATACAGCCATGGAACCTTTAAAAAGAAGTGACAGTTGGACCAAGGAACCTATCAGTGAGAACTCAATAGATGTGATCAGTCTCCGTCATACCAGTGACTCACTACGACCATTAGAATTGTTGCCTGCAAGTTAGCTGTAGAGAAATGGTGATGACTGATTCAGTATTCTCTGATATCACAATGCCCCACTTAAAAATTACCTGTGCTGCTGAAATTATCCTATCTTTAGCTATGTAATGTTAACAATTAGAAACAAAAATGTTAATAATTTAGCTGAATTACAACCCAATTTCTCCAAATAAAATTAATTTATCTATAAGGAAAGTTTGAGGGATCTGTGCTATTTTATTACTGAGACCATTTAGGACCAAAAGCACTTGATCGATAATACATTTCTTAAACGACATGGCTTTTCATTCATTTTAACTCAAACTAATCAATTGATTTACTTCTAAATTCTCAGAAAATACATTTTGTATTTAAAATAATTGCTGTAAGTTTGGGGAAGATAGGCTATATTTTTTATACATAAACTGATTCAAATGCAAAACAGAACTCAACCTATCTTATGGAGTTGTGATTGACACCTCCTAATAACAAATAAACAATCTAATGGCTTGTCTACATTGTGCAGGAAAGCATGCCAGAGGGGTGTGATTTGCAAAGTGCTCTAACATGCTGCATTCTAACTGCCCCAAGTAGACCCTGTTGACATACTCTAAAAGGTACTTAGTTTGCATTTACAGACTACGTTAATGTGAACTAGGTACCCTTTAGAGTGCACCAGCAGGGTCTACACAGGAGAGTTAGGGCGCAGCACATTAGAGCGCTTTACAGCACTCCTCTAGTGCACTTCGCCAGCACAGTGTAGGCAAGCCTTTAGTTACTATTCTGATCCACAGGAATGTGTGAAGGAAAATGAGTTACTTACCTATAACAGGAAGTTCTTTCAAATGTGTGGTGCCTATCTGTATTCTACACATGGACACCATGCACATGAGTCTGGAAATTCTAACAAATTGTCTGTTGGCCCGCACATACGCAGTAGTTCTCTTCACACTTCAGACCAAGGGCATAAGAGGCTAATGCTTCTCCAGTTCCTCTTCTTAAAGCAAATCCAGCAGGATTTGAAGCAGAGAGACTGGAGAGCAGATAGCAGAATACAGATATAAAGCACATATAACGAACAACTTCTAGTTATAGATAAGTATCCTCCATTTCTTCTTCAAGTGCTGGTCCCCATGTGTATTCCACATGTGGGTGATTGACAAGTAGTATTTAGACTGGAGGGGGGGGTGCAAGGATGCCAGCAGCAAAGACGCTTGAAGTACTGTAGTTCCCACAGCTGCATCTGCAGTGGAGGACTGAATCAGTACATAATGTTTTGTGAATGTGTGCATGGAACTCCAGGTAGCTGCTCTGCATGGATCCAGTATTGGTACTTCCAACAGGGATGCTGTACCGGCATCTTGTGCTCTTGTGGAGTGTGCCCCTATTCTGACAGGCAGTGGGATATGTACTAATTGGTAGTATGCAATGATGAACCCAGAAATCCATTAAGAGATTCTCTGAAAGGATATAGTTTGTCCGATTGAACTTTCTGCTATGGCAAGAAATAGCCTTGGTGACTTTCTGATAGGCTTGGTCCTCTGCAGCTCAAATGCCAACACACATCTGACATCAAGGAAATGAAGTCTTCTTTCTTCAGCGGAGGCACGACATTTAGGGAATAAAACAGGTAAGTGGATCGTTTGGTTGACATGGAATTCAGAAATAACCTTGGAGAGGAATTTAGGATGGAGGCAAATGGAGATTTTTTTCTTGTGAAAAACAGTATATGGTGAGTCTTCCATGAGGGCTCCCATCTCGTTCACCCTTCTGGTAACCTTCATGGACAGGTGGGACATGAAGCATGTTGACAAGCATTCAAATGGAGGCCTACTGAGTGCTGATAGGATGAGATTGAGGTCTTGAGGTGAAGGTTTGATGACTGGAGGAAAAGTCCTGACTAGACTGGAGTAAAAGTCACTGTCATAGGCTGAGTAAAGATGGCCTGTTTACTGAGGAAAGGGCACAGATTGCTGTAAGATGGTCCTGCAGTGAGCTAACGGAAAGACCTGAGTTTTTTTTAAAACAGGAGGTAATCTAAAATGACTAGGAACCCTCAGAACTTGGAGAAGGCTGCTTATTCTAGGCCCAGAGAAATGTCTCCATTTAGCTAGGAGGCAGTTTCCAGTTAAGTCTTTCCTACTTTGAGTAAGAACAGCCTGGATGGCTGCCAAGCAAGTTAATTCTAGTTCCAATGACCATCCAAACACCAGACCTTTAAGTGGAATGGGTCTGCATTGGGGTGTCTGATTCTGGCCATGTCATGGCAGTTTTTTCTCCTAGCACCCAACTGGCCCAGACAGTTTTGGTTCCCAGAGCCCCTGAGATCTAACTGAGGTATTCCCCACTGAGCGAATATCCCACTCAGGATAGAACTGTGTATCTCCCACTCCTGGACTGTGGAGAAGTGTCTGCTCAGGTTGCCTGCTAAGGAGTTCTGAGCACCTCGAAGGTACGCAGCTTAGATAGTGATGCAGTTGCTGATGCATCTGTTCCAAAGCCTAACTGCTTCTAAGCATAGGGATAGAATCATAAAATCATAGAATATCAGGGTTGGAAGGGACCTCAGGAGGTCATCTAGTCCAACCCCCTGCTCAAAGCAGGACCAATCACCAACTAAATCATCCCCGCCACAGCTTTGTCAAGCCTGACCTTAAAAACTTCTAAGGAAGAAGATTCCACCACCTCCCTAGGTAACGCATTCTAGTGTTTCACCACCCTCCTAGTGAAAACGTTTTTCCTAATAGCCAACCTAAACCTCCCCCACTGCAACTTGAGACAATTATTCCTTGTTCTGTCATCTGCTACCACTGAAAACAGTCTAGATCCATCCTCTTTGGAACCCCCTTTCAGGTAGTTGAAAGCAGCTATCAAATGCCCCCTCATTCTTCTCTTCCACAGACTAAACAGTCCCAGTTCCCTCAGCCTCTCCTCATAAGTCATGTGTTCCAGTCCACTAATCATTTTTGTTGCCATCCACTGGATGTTTTCCAATTTTTCCACATCCTTCTTGTAGTGTGGGGCCCAAAATTGGACAAAGTACTCCAGATGAGGCCTCACCATGTTGAATAGAGGGGAACGATCACATCTCTTGATCTGCTGGCAATGCCCCTACTAGATAGAGATATTACTCCACCTTCTTTATGTAAGAGACCATGGTGATTATGTCCAATGTTACTTAGACATGGAGAAAATGAATAAGCAAGAGGAAAGCCCTGCATGCCAGGCTGACGGTCCTCATTTCCAGTAGAGTAATGTGCAGTCTGGCCTCTCATGGAGTCCAAATGCCTCATATGATGTGGTTCTTCATGTGAACACCCCAACCCATAAGGGATACATCTGGTGGCACTGGGAGTGATGAAGGGGATGTCAACTGTCACTCAATTCAGGTTTGACCACCAAATAAAACAGGTGATGACCAAGGTGGGAACAGTCACTCTGGTATTGATAAAAAGAAAAGGAGTACTTGTGGCATCTTTTCTTTTCTTTTTGCGAATACAGACTAACATGGCTGCTACTCTGAAATCTGGTATTGATGTGATCCTTGTCTGGGGAGTAGACCAACCAGAACCAGGCCTAGAGGCAGCATAGATGAAGCCTGGCAAATGGTATAACATAAGTGCATGAGGCCATGAGGCCTAGAAGAGAAAGGCACATCTTGGCTGTAGTCCTTGGTCTGCAAGTAATCTGTGCTATCGGCTTGCTCATTAACTGAAATCTTTATGTGGGAAGGAAAGTTCTTGCTGAAATGGAGCCCAATGTCACTCCAATAAAGTTTATCATCTTTGTGTGTGTTAAAACTTACTTTTCTTTGTTCACAGAGGTACCCAGTGCTGCTGGAAGATGGAGCAGGAACAAAGTCGCCACTCTGACCTACTAGGAGCCAATCAGCATAGAATCATAGAAGATTAGGGTTGGAAGAGACCTCAGCTCATGTAGTCCTACCCCCTGCTCAAAGCGGGACCAACCCCAAATAGATCATCCCAGTCAGAGCTTTGTCTAGCCGGACCTTAAAAAGATATCATCAAGATATGGGAAAACTGTGTAACCCTGATTTAGGCTGCCATGACTGAAGAGACCTTTGTGAATGCTCAGGGTGCTATTAGCTAGTCCAAACGGAAGGATTCTGAACTGGAAATGTTCCTGACCCACTAGAAACCAAAGGAGCTTTCTGTGGGACAGAGAAATATCTACATGAAAATAAGTGTCCTTCATGCTGGCAGCCATGAACTACATGATATTGAAACCAGTGTAACCATCCTGAATTTCAACTCTCGAATTAAGATGTTGAGTTGTCAAATGACCAGAATGGGTCTACACCCTCTATCTTTTTTAGGGACTAAGAAATAAGAGGAACAGAACTGTCTCCCTTGATACTGAGATGGTACTCATTCTATTGTCCCTCACTGGAAGAGAAGGAGGAGGAGGGAGTCCATCTACTGTTGAAGGCTCACCTGTGAGAATGGCCCCTGAAGGGGGACAGGGAAGGGGGTTTGAGAAGGAGGAGGGATATAAACTCTATGGAATATTCTTGATGTATAATTTCTAAGACCCAAGTGTTGTGACAGAAGCCCAATTGTGGGAGAAAGATGAGAGACAGCCCACAAAGATAAGGGATGTAGAGGCAATAACAGAGGTGGGCATATCTTGACAGAAGTGTCAAAAGAAGACCTTAGTGTGTGGCTGGGAATGGGTAGAGGTTGTGGTAACACAGGGGGCTGAAAACCAAGGCCTCTGAGTCCTCTTACATTTACACAGGGGTTCAGCTAGACACTGGTGCTAGAACGTCTGTGGAGGGGGTGGCCTTGTCCTAATACACCTGCCTCTGGTATTGTGTCTTTGGGGCTGGAGTCCCAGGGACCATAGAGTCAACCTTAAGTCCTTCAGTTAGTCTAGGGACTCATGTATTTCCTTGTTGAAAAAATATGACTCATTGAGAGGCAGGTCCTGTATGATGTTCTGGACCTCACTGAGGAGCCCCAAACAGTGAGGCCAAGACTAAAGCCTCATCACTATGCCAGCGGCCAACGCCTCTGGATGCACCGTCTGCTGTGTCCACTGCAGCTTGAAGGGATGTCTTTGCCACTAACTTGCCCTCCTCAATGAAGGACTGAAATTGGGCTCTGTTATCAGGGGGAAGTTTGTCCTTAAAAATCAGCCACCCTGGAGTAATTGTTAAAATTATACTTGGCTAACAGGGCCTGACAGTTAGCTAAACAGAATTGCAGGCTCATGGAGGAAAAGACCAAGAGGTCCAACTTCTTCAAGCTCTTGTCAACCACAGTGTTCTTGAGACACTGTGATCTTGCTCTATCTAAGACTGCCTGTACCACCAGCGTGGGAGAAAACAAATTTAGGCTTCTTTTATGGGCAGATCTGAAGGGAGATCTGTCCTTTCAACCATGAGAGTGCCCCCTACTCTCCTGGGAAGCCTGGGAAGAACAGGTCTTGGACTTAGCAGCTGTAGACTCTGATCCTACATTTGTTCTTGGAGGGGCGCTGCTTATCTGATAGGGTCAATTTGTGGGGGGAATCTCCCTGACACAGATCAAAGTGAAGCCTCAGAGCCTTCTCCATAACATATTTCCTTAACTGATGCTCATGAGCTCTGAATGTTTGCGGTGAAAATGAGCAGCAGATGTTGCACATTGCAACAACATGCATCTCCCCCAAGCAGTGGAGACAGCGTTGGTGATTGTCACTCATGGAGGAGGAGCGAGGGCAGGAGACACAGATCTTGAAACCCAGGATTCTGGGCATAGTCCCAGACCGCACGGAGGGAATCCCAGGTATGGGAAAAGAACTAGCAATACCAACTATACTAGAAAACTAACAATACCAATGTAAAAACTATAAAAACTATTTACAATATCTATTTACAGGCTATCAAAGATAAAAGCTGGAGAAATCTGTGGACACAGGGATTCCAACTCAGCCCATGTCATGGTAAGAAAGAAATGGAGAGGCATCAGTCCACACTGCCTCTTATCTCCTTGGTCTGGAGTACAAGGAGAACTTCATTGCATCTGTTGTGCAACAGGCACTGATTTTTAGAATTTCCAGACTCGGGCTCACGGCATGCATGTGCACCAACGTGTGCAATACACATAGGGACCAGCACGTGAAGAACAGAGAGTTAGGAAGCTTATTCTTGGACAACCCAATCAAGGTGTACGGTAGACAAAAACACAAGCAAAAAAAAACGTCTGGGATGACTTAGACATGGTATCACTTAAACAACTATGTTTGCAGGGAACTCGGTTATGGAAACCCTGACCGTAGGCAGATCTAACAAAGTGATCTACCAAAACCGAGTAATACACTGTATTCTGTTGCCCTCAGACTGTAAATAAATATACCTACTTTTAAAAGATATGCATTTTATCAAATAGACTAGAATCAAGCCCTGGGCAAGCAGATAGATAGATAATGCTCTTTGAAATCGCCTCTGCAACACTTATGCCTTGCTCACCTCTCCTCTTTTCACCTACAAACCCAAAGGATTGTGTATGATTTTTTACACTGTGGTGAACATTCACGGTATTATAAATATAGAAAAATCTATAATTATTACATATGTATTTTTAAAAGTATGTCATTTTAGGTCAGCTGAATTTATGTATTAAAAATGTGCAAAAAATAGACAATCATTTTGTAACTTGTATCCTAAGTGGTCAACTGCCTCTTGAAACTATAAAGTCCAAAGGTTTCATTAATCCAGGACCATTAAAGTAATAGTGAAGTTGGTCAGTAATTAAACTGATCACATCTCCCTAAAGACCAAAAATGTAGACAATAGCTAGTAGTTGAACTAACTTCAACATTTTCCAGCTGCTCTAGAGTAAAGCCTTTCGACATTTGAATGCATGCATGCATCTTATTTTCCCAGGATTTCAAAGTCCACATGCAGGCTGCTGCTCAGCTATTATAAATGAGTAATTCAAGTAGGGCATGACTGCTTCTTGTATTAACTTGATAAAGATGTTTCACTCCAAGTGCATCAACAGTTGTGTTAAGTCATCCCTTTCGCAGGCTGATTAGGATTACTTATGCCATGTTTTGTTACCATCGAAAAATAAAGAAGCATTATTAACTTTGACATTTATTTTCATAAGAATTTAACTCCTGGCTAATAAATTAAAAATAATTTCATTCACTGATTGCTGTCTTAATTCAAGTAGTATCGCATTACTTAAAAATCAAGCATTATAATGTATTAACCATCCATTTAAACTATACATTTGTTTTCAGAACGTTCAACAGTATTAAAGTTTGTGTATCATATTGGCATACGAATCAAAAGTTCTATTTTTTCGCTGCCAATAGATGAGTCTTCAGAAGACTGATTTAAATACAGACATGTTAATATAATTGATAAAATATAATTACACCTGGGGGGAGTTCTGCACCACTGCACGTGTGCAGAATTTATGTCCCTCACACATTTCTTTGCTTCCCCACAGAAAAATGACTTTCTCACAGGGAAGCAAAGGGAAACCACAAGAGCAGTCATGCGACCCTCCCTAGCAGTATGTTTCAGGTGCCCAGGACAGCTGTCAGAGAGGTAAATCACTGTGGGGCAATAGGCAGGACTGGGGAAGACCGGGCTGGTGACTCCTACCCTGCGCTGGGCTCAGCTGCTAGTCCTGGCTAGGCTGGGGAGGACTAGACTTCCTCTTCCCCTGCATGGCATCCGGGGCTGGGTCAAACCCACCCTCAGATTTCTCCCCCCGGCTGTAGGAAGCTCTGCAAACTCTTCCCTCATGCCCTGACCCTCCCGCCGAGCCTCACCCCACTCCCCACACTCAGAACCCCACCTGATGAGCCCCACTCCCCCGGCACCTGGACCACCCCAACGAGCCAACCGCACCCAGATCCCCACTCCACCAAGCCCCAACCAGTTGTACCTGAATACCCCCATCGTTGAGCACAACTCCTCCAGCATCTAGACGCCCCCCACTAAACCCCCTACACCCCCCTCTGAGCTCTATCCTCCCACACCCAGACCCCCTCCCACCACTGAGCCCCAAACACCTTCATCTGGACCCCCCTGCAGAGTCCCATTACCATTGCACCCAGAACCCCGCAACAAGCCCCTGTGCATCCAGATCCTCCCCGAACCCAGATCCCCTACTGAGCCGCCCGCATCCAGATTGCCCCACACAGAACCTTCTGAACTCACACCTGGATCCCCCCCACGTTAAGCTCCTTCACACTTCAATCCTTTCTTGCTGAGCCTGCCTGCCCACACAGATGGTCAGGGCTCTGAGGTGTTTCTGGGGCAGACCGGGTCCTTCTTGCACTGTGTCAAGGTTGGGTGCCGCCTCACCACTGAGTCTGTGTCCTGGGCAGGGGGGAGGGGGCACTGCACTTTGATCTCCCACCTCTATGTAGCCAGTGGCCTCTGCTCCCCAATGCCATGCTGCAGCCTCCACATTTATTTGACAAATGTGCAGAATTTTGCAGAATTTTAAAATATTGTGTGCAGAATTTTAAATATTGTGGCACAGAATGCCCTCAGGAGTAATATAATGCATCTTAAGAATGTAACTTAGCGATTCTATAATCAAACACTTATAAAATAGCTATTAACTATTTTTCAATACATTTTGAACATGAAAATATATTTTAGGAAATGTTTATGAGTTAACCATATCAGTACATATATTTAAAGCATAATTTAACAATATAAAATGTTTTGCAAATAATATAATGGTTATTTTTTCTAACTTTGTATTTATTAATTTTCAGTTCACTGGCCACAGAGTTGGTGCACACACAGTGGAATTCCCTCTTTCTTTCCCCACCCAAAGGCCCATGTGCAAGATACCCTATGGGTTAAGGGAGAGAGAAGAGAATTCACATGCCTCTCTCAACAGGTAAGAGTAACTGCTTATTGGTTCAATGGCAACAGAATCAAACATTAATATAATTACATTAAAAAAAAATTTGGTACACATAATTCACATGCACCTCAATGGGGTAGGATGCCAGGATATAGAAAAATGAATAATTTTAATAAAACATTTTGTGGCTATACTATATCTTTAGAGATACAAATATATTTAGCGAGATAGTAGATCCTCTCAGGCCTTAAGCTGTGGTACTTTGAGGACATATTACAGTAGTGTTTTCCAGACAAATAGGCATCACCTGATTCAGAATATCATTCTGAGAGTAATAAACTGATCTTCAAAACTTTCAATTGTATAATTTGTTATCTTTTAGTGTCCATAATAATTTTAGAAACATATTGAGTTTCCTCCCCTCGGGTTCTTCAAGGAGGCATGGATATTTGCTGTGTTTGCAGTGCTGTTGTGTTAGCATCCATGCTGTTCCTGAGTCTACAAATTTGTAACTGTCATTACTATGTTGTCCATTTCACCAGTGATAGCTATTACTGTGGCACGTACCCTGGCACCTTTCCATCAATTTCATATTGTATAGCCTTACGTTATTTGCTATTCTCATTATACATGCATAAAATTCTTTTTCCAGGTGTCCTGGTGAAAATGACAACCTAAAGGGTTTTAGATCTGCCTGCATGTCCTTGAAAATATAATTCTGAATCTGTTTTGATTCTCTCTTAGTCATTTTCAGTAAGTTAGCAGCCTAATACCTGTTTGAGTACAAACATAGGTTCTGAACCTGCAGCTGTTTCTGCTCAGGCTGATGCCAGTGCCTGCTTAGAGTCAGTTGCAGGACTGGGGTTATAGATATAGTAATCTGTAACTCAGCTATTGTTTCAGTAAAACACATTGTCCTCCCTGCTGTGTTGTTTCTATCCTCCTCCTCCTCAAAATAATTTAACTGCAAATCAAATTCAAGTTAAGTAACAATTTTTAAAATGTAGTTATTTCATTAAATTATATAATCATAACAGTGTATTTTTCAAATACATTTAGCTTGCCAGGAAGTAATAAGAATGTTGGAAGTGTTTCAAAAGTGAATTTCAAATAAGACTTGATGACAAAGTTCCTCCTCTGGCTTGGTGGGTCCTGCGCTTATTGGCAGGTTTGCTTGCCTCAGAGGTTCACAGCAGCCCTCAGTTTGGCCACTTTCGTGGCTCAAATCTGCTGTTCACTCAGTTAGCCTCATCACTGGCCAGCATGGGGAAAAGGAAGAACAACAATCCCTGCAGTCTCTGCTGATCCACCTAGTGGATTGGGGAACAGGCCAGAGACCTTCCCCTCTGGTGGAACCCACAGTCCAGGTCGACTCCTGCGGTATCAAATAGGGAGTTGGGGGGATGGAGGGAGTGCAGCTGTCTACAGTGGCTCCTGTAACAGCTGTGTGACAGCTACAACTCCCTGGGCTACTTCCCCATGGCCTCCTCCCAACACCTTCTTTATTCTCACCATAGGACCTTCCTCCTGATGTCTGATAATGCTTGTACTTCTCAGTCTTCCAGTGGTACACCTTCTCACTCTCAGCTTCTTGCTCCCAGTTCCTCACAGGCACACCGCAAACTGAAATGAGCTCCTTTTTAAACCCAGGTGCCCTGATTAGCCTGCCTGTCTTAATTGATTCTAGCAGCTTCTTGATTGGCTGCAGGTGTTCTAATCAGCCTGTCTGCATTAATTGTTTCCAGAAAGTTCCTGATTGTTCTGGAACCTTCCCTGTTACCTTACCCAGGTAAAAGGGACCTTCTTAAACTGGGGCTAATATATCTACCATCTATCACTCTCCTGTAGCCATCTGGCCTGAACCTGTCACAACTTAAAATTACTACATTGCACGTAAATTAAATATTCTACTGTGTTTATGGTGCCTGTGTTTGAAGTTACATTTTTTAAAAACTGTTTTATGGAGATATTTACAACTAAGAGCACATAATATACATGTAGTATATTCACTATTGTTCTACATAATAAATCTATCTTAGATACTTCTAAAGCACCCACAATACCTAGCTATTTAATGCATCATTGTTATATATAGGCAGGCATGTTGGTATTTAGTGCAAACTAGTTGTACTTAGATGCTTTGGAGAAAAAGGCAGATGTTACTTATTCAGTATATAAAAGATTAATGGCCAACATTTTCAAAAATGAGTAGTGATTTTGGAAGTCTCAATTTTTGGATGCCCAATTTAAGGGAGCCTGATTTTCAGAGGGTGGGTACTCAGCACTTTATGAAAACAGGCTTCTTTATAGTTTCTGAAGTGAAAACTGAGGTTTCCACAATCACTAATCACTTCTGAAAATCTTGGTCAGCTTTTCTAGATATAGAAAAATATTGTTTTAGCTCAGTTTGTCGCTGGCACTGTCTTTTTGCGTTACAATTAGCTTACTGATTAAATCCCAAGAAGTTTTGGGACTGTCTAATCCTAGCTCTGATCTGTTCCATATCTCACATGGCACTACATTTCTTTAGTCACATGGTAATTTTATAATTTTATCTTGTGACGACAGTTGTAATCTGGTATGGCAATTCCTATGAGCCGCAAATCACTGAGGCACTTTTTCATTGATATTGTTAATGTTCTGAAAACGTTCATTGCTTTGTAGATTTGAGATTATGTCCCAGAACAAGTAGTCTGGGTTTTAATAAAAAAACATGTATAACAACGATTTTCAGTAAGCATGTGTGCAATCAAAACTTTTGAATCTGTGGCCATTTCCTGAAAACATTTGTAGAACAATCTACATTCCCTCTTCATCCACAACAGAGGCTGGGCTGTGGTGAATAATGGAGTACAGAGAAGTAGCATGATGAAAATATTTATAGTTGAAAACAGACCATCTAATTAAAAAGAATACTTCAATTGTATGAAACAGTGGTTTTCAAGTTGGAGTCTGCAGACTATGTCTAAGGAGTCCATGAAAGATTGTTGTTACCAAAGAAAAGTGGTTTTCAACCTTTGGTCCGTGTACCAGTCAGGGTCCACAGACTAAGTCTAAGATTTCCAAGGTGGTCCACACCTCCATATGAAATTTTTAGGGGTCCACAAATGAAAAAAGGTTGAAAACTATTAGTATAAAATTATAATAGTATGAGTGTTCAGTAGTAATCAGAGTTTCAGAACAATAATTAAAACTCAAAGTACAATCACAACTATTTGTGCACACTTATAACTTTATATGAAATACTTAATAAAGGTTACACTGCATTAAAATACAGTACCCTTAAAGAATAAACAGTTACAATATACTGACATTTAATTTATTATTACACTTTTTGAAGAAAATAGTGTCATTTGAAAAGTGAATAATTAACCTAAAACATAAAAATAAGCAACATGTGAAATACATTTATGTTTTATGTGTATTGCATTTATTTTCAGTGCAATATTTTTCTCATTCAACATTATACGCATCAGCTCTGTCACACAAAAAAAAGGATAGTTATGGCAATGTAACTAAAGTATTAAAGTTGGAAGAAATTTAAACATTACATGAAAGTGAACAGCCATGGTCCTTTCTACCCATCTCTGGTGAGCATCCAGATGCAAGTTAAAGATCCCAAGGCAATTTTTCAAAATGAGTAGGAGCTATCCCGATATCTTGGCCAACATATACTCTCTTAATTAAAAACAGATTTTAATGTCCAAAGCTGTGTGTCAGCAATTCTGGAGAATATAGTAGCTGTCAGGTTTCCAAAACCTTTCTGCACAATCAGCATCTAGTCACCTTGCTTAATAAAATGCTCTGAGGTGTCTTGAGTGAGAAAGCCGCTTTATACAAATATATTATAGAAAATTGTATTAGCCCATATTGTTACTGAAATAAAATCGTATGTTTGGCCTGCCATATATAAGTTATTACATACAAAAAACCCTAAGAGATGTTATTTAGGTTGCTAAATAAAGCCCTCGCAATTAGGAGATGCCAGATTTAATGATTCCTGTGCAACTTGAATTCTGCCAGTCAGTGAACTGCATGACGCAGGTCCTATAGAAAACAGTAGTACGTGATCATACAATTAAGGACTGTATCATAATCCTTATACACAAGAGGGCAGAATTAAAGTTCCATATGTAACCTTGTGTCTAGCATTTCCTATTTTTCAAATGTTTAATTTTGAAACTTCCTAAACAACACAACATATTTTTGGTACAAAATATCGTAGGCTTTTCTCTTCTTAAAGGAAAATAAGTTCTATTATGTACAACTAACAGTCCTCCCCAATTATGCATCATCAACAGGGTTTGAACCTTAAACCTTCAACACTGCAGCATAGACCTTTACCACCTCAGCTACAGAACTAACTACATTAGGTGTCAACAGAAAGCTGTTATCCAGAGGAGAGGGGGATGGGTTAGGGACAGTGGTGCAAGTAAAATCCATGTCTTACCGGTACAGAGCGGGCCACCAGTTAAGGGGATCACATGACCTCCCCACATGACCCTCCATGTGACTCCTCATCACCCCGCCCCCAGCCTGGGGCCCCCACACTCTACCCATCCCTCCCCATACCCATCCCATGTTACCTGGGGTGGGGGCGGGGCTCTGTCCTCCTCTTGAGTCCTGCTGCGCTGGAGACAGGGCTGGGGCCTGGTGGCACAGCCGCCAGAGAAGTTGCCGGCATTCTGCTTCTTTCCCTGCTGTCCCTCCCAGTGGGGAAGAAAGGAGCAGAACCTCCAGCCCTCTCCTCCGCTGGGGTTGCTACTGTGTCTTTCCAGTACGTTGTACCGGCTATAAATAGCTTGCTGGTACAGCATACTGGCCTACTTGCACTGCTGGTTAGGGAGGAACTCAGCATGACACTCTCTCCAAGCCCCCTACTACACATAGGCATATGGCAATTATCCAAAAAATAGCCATATTTTTGGAGTTTAATGTACCCATACTACACATACCCATATATACCATTTGAAAGTTTATTTTATGTGCAATTAGATGAGATATGATGTGGAGCTATCAAATGGTGCTGTAAGCCTGTAGGTGAGGTGAAACTGTGGCATCCAAAATTAGAAAGCGTCATTTTTTTTTGCACAGTTCCATAAATACTGCAACATGACTATAACTATAGTTTTTGCTGTTTCTTTTAATTTCAACACCTTACTGGTATTGGTCAAAGCTACAAATAATGTAATAAAAGATTTTTATTGGTTTTGCATGGGCAAATAATTTTTCTTCAGAAATGAGGTAGCTCTTTAGCATGTGGCAAAAATGGCGAATATCAATATTTTGCAATATACTAAAATGAAATGTTTTCACATCACTTTCTTAATTGTTAAAGTATCTCACAAATGATAATAGTTTTCTATATTTTCAATTGAAATTTGATGATCAGAATAGTCTCACACTGAAGGTTGTGTACCAGTAGCAGTAGATTGCATGCCCACAGTTTGTACTGCACAGTAGGTGCAAATTTAAGTGAATTCTTAACATAATGCTTCTCCATTTGCAAGCTTTTGTACATACAGTGTATCAACTAGTCTCCCTGGTAGAAGGTTGTAATTGCCTATGCACGCGGTACTAGCCTTTTAAATATTCTAGAAACTAGCTTTTTAACTCAGTGACACTTATGCACAGGTCATTATTAGTGTTAGAGATGACAATACACAGCTTTGTATGGGCTTCAATCAAAGTGCTCACTGAGCAAAAATAGCCATTTTTATACTAACCTCTAGATCTAATTTATAAGTTAGCACAAGTCTGTATACTTGTACAAAATGAAAAATGGTGATGGTAATGTTAGCAATATACTTTGGAAATTTTACCTCTACAGGGAAGATGCAAAATATGAAAACATGCTGGATATAAATATCTTAAAGCTTACATAAAAAAGAAAAGGACTTTCCACAAATGTTGAAAAAATATGTTATTTGTCAAGAAAATTAAAAAAATGCAAAAGTCACCAGTGCTGGACACAATTCTGTGATACTGGAAGTAGAAGCCAGATGAATTGTGTTGACAGTTACTGGATGAATTTTCTTGTTTAGATAATGTGCCTCCAATACTCTATCATAGGGGTTGCCTTGAAAAATACACAACCAAGTCAAATTTGCAAGTCACAGTTGTATTGAACCCAGGAAATAAAACAGACTCTGAACCTGGTCAGAGAGCATCATGTTCACCTGCTTCTATACCCATCAGAGCAATCATGTCCTCCAGTGATTGGTCCTTTTACATTATTTGCTTGAGGAAAAACACACAAGGTAAGAAACTTTATAAAACAGAAACCTCTGAGAGACCAAGTAGCCTAAAGGAGGCAGCACTTCAAAGAGGAGATGGTGACATATTGCACAGAATATCTCCGGAGGACTTGATTGCGAAGGATGCAGTTTATCACTCAACGTGTCTTTCTTTCTACTTGAGCAAAACAAATCTTAAAGCAAAACCATCCAGTTACACAGCAACTATACAGTCACCTTATGACACTGCATTTTATTAGCTTACTGAAGAGACAGACAGTGATCTTATGCACAACAAGAAGGCTCTTCTCCCATCTAAGCTGGAGAAGATATAAAGCCCTTCTTCCCTCAGATGTAGAAACTGAAAGCTATTCCAGTGGCAAAATTACAGGCAAAACAAGAAAACCACTATGGTTCTCCAATTTCATTCCATGCACAGCATGAACAAGACAAGTCTACCATTTTTCAGTACAGTGCAAACAACATGAAGCTGATGCTAATCCAGGTTGCCAGTAATCTGAAGCATGAATTTAAGTAATCCAAATGTTTTGTGACTGTTCTTCTGGCAAGTGAGCCCGATGAAAAGCTTTCAAATGAACAAGTGGTTTTGTTTAATGGTGCTTCAATCCTTTCATCTGAAATAGCCAAAATGAAAGCCTCAGAATATTATCCCCAAAGCCGGTGATAGCAGTTTGCAGAGGTCAGCTACTTTTGTGCCCCAACTGGAGCAGGAGTTTGTGCTTTGGTTGACAGATAGAGAGCCATATAATTCACCGAGCTATGAGTATCATCCTTCAGAAGACATTCAAACAAGGTGCCTCTCAATTGCAGACTGCATAGCATTTAAGAGTTCCAAAATTATCTCACCACTGGACATTTGCCTTGTGGCACTGCTACACCATGAGTTTGGGATTCACAAATTTAGTTGACATACTACAGCTACATGGATTCTGCATCAGTTATGATGAGCTGAGGTGGTTCATCACTAATGCTGCAAACACTGACGTAGAAAGACTCCAGGGCGGTGTGGTCATGCCGAACAGAACTGTACCACTTCATGCTGGTGGAAATCTCATCTATTACCAGAGAAAACTCTCCAGTCTCTACTTTGTATTTCTGATCTCCATTTTGAATAAGCAAAAATCACTCCACTCTGAGATGAACGCTATGGACCCTGAGCACATGGATCCAACCTTAAAAGTTTCATATTTATTTATTATTTTCCCTTATTGCCAAACACTTCCTGAATAATACAAGCAAGGTAAGAGAAATGTCTATTTCCAACAAATGGCACAAAGAAAAGGCATTTCTCTTGCCACCGGGCTTTCCCCAACCAAAATTTCAATGTGCTGCTGCAAATAATAATAGTGTTAGTGCAGCTAAAAAAAAAAGGCACAAGATGGTTTTTTTGCAATGGAAAGTGATAGGTAACCTACAGGAGTCATTACTAGCTCCCCCTATAATAATTGCACTGATCCAGTATATTCATTTTTTTCTTTATTCTTGTTAAAAAGTAGCAGTTTTTCCATTTTATTTGACACAATTCAGGAGCTTATTTAGCAAAAATTATACAAGAGTTTCTAAGTCACACAAAACACTAAAAGCTGCATTCCAGGCTGTCCTATCCAGGGGAAAGACAGGCCACTGCAGAAACAGAGAGAAGAAAAAAAAAAAAAAAAAAGCTATGCATCAGGAAACTGCAGTGTTATTTGATGGGAAAGGAGAGATCATTGAAATGAACTGCCTACCTGCTGTACAATACAACTCCCTATCCAGAATTAGATCATCTTCCTTACCAACTGTTGGGGTTATGCAGGTCTCTAGACATAATACTGATCTAGTTGTTACAGTACAACAGCACACCCCACCCTGATTTTATTCCCAGGAGATGGAGTCGCAATCATGGTGAGTAGAGTAACAAACTGTACTCGAGAAAGGGATTACTTCCCCCTTGGTACAAGTAGCAATTGCACACACAGCTTAATAAATAAATTAAACAGAGGATTCTTAAATCTTACAAATAGACATTATTTTAAACATAAATCTACCATTGTTGCTAGCAAAGATACTTATTATTAAACTTTTTTCCTTTGGCATCCCCATCTGCTGTTCCTACCTGATCCAGCAATAAAATTTAAATAGTCAATTCGTTACATCACAAGTACCATGAATACAGACCATTACATCACAAATAGAGACCAGCAACTTAATTATGGGAGCTGGCAGGTAGAGAAAGAGTGTAGTAACAAAGAAAATAACCTCTTTTCCACATACAATAGTACTAAAACAGAACCTTTATTCTCCAAGGTACAGCAAGGCACTGTGAGGGACTGGGACATGGGCAGCTTTGCCTAGTGGTCACAGCAGGAGTCAGGATACAGAGCTGAGGGTCAGAACCAGAGACAGAAGCCAGATGCCAGAGCGAGGAATTGGACCTGAAGGTCAGGACCAGTGTCAAGACGCCAAATGCTAGAGTCAAGGGTGAAGCTTGAGTCAGAGCCAGGAATTGGAGCTGAAGGTCAGAATCTGGTTACTCAGAGTCAAGGAAGGCAAGAGACAGTCTTCTACTCATCTCCCTTCCTAATCTGCACCAAGTTGTAAGCTCCAGGGAGGTCCAACTTTGTGAAGGCCTTGGTGGAGCAAAATTATTCAAAAAGCTCATTGATGAGGGGGAAAGGGTACCAGTTCTGGAGGGTGATCTTGTTTAGTGCTCTGTAGTCCACACAGGGCCACTGAGATTCATCCTCCTCCTTTACAATGAAAATCAGTGCCCCCGCTGGAGATGTGAATGGATTGATGGATGAAACCCTTTTGAAAGTTCTCTTGAAGGTAGCTCCAGAGTACCTCTAGCACAGGCTCAGTGAGACAATAGATGCGACTGAAAAGGATCTCTACTCCTAGCTGAAGGTTAATGGGGCAGTCATAACTGTGAGGGGGAAGGAAGGTGTCCGTATTCTTCTCAACAAACATGTTGACAAATACTTGGTATTCAACAGGTATCGCTGAAGTTGTTGGAAGCAGCACAGAGGATCCTGAAATTCCCTGTGAACTAATAGCCTCAAACTCAGGTTCTCAGAGAAGGCAGACCAAGTTGCAGAGGGCTTCTGTATCACATCTGAGTTTTGGGAGACAAGATTACCGACAGTGCAGGGAGTTGAAATGTACTGAGCCTGTGGGCCAACGGATATGAGGGTGTTGGGCAGTGAGCCAGAGCATGCCAAGGATAACTGGAGAGTGCAGGGCCTTGGATGAGTCTGAATTGGAAGGTTTCTCGACGACCCTGGAGGGTGGTGACCCAAAGGAACAGTCTGTTGGGTAACCAGACATGTTGAGAGAAGCGACTCGTCATCAGACTCCACCAAGTGCAAAGAGCTTTTACAGTGAATGGGCTTGTGCAATGTCCAAGTCCATGAAATTACTGGAGGTATTTGAATACACCAGTGCTTCCAGTGGACTTCAGTCATGGTGGAGAGTTGGAAGGGGAATCAGAGATGTGTCAGGTTCTGGTTAGCCATTGCCACAGTACCAGCAGACATATATTGATGTTGTGTACTGGAGGGACAGGAAAAATACCAGCCCAACCCATACCCCTCTGTTGGGATTGGGACTTGGCGTTTCCCAGCTCGGACTCAAGTCCAACCTTTGCAGGACAGCCTGATTTGATGTATCCAGACTATGCACAGTATAGGCATAAGCCCACCATTTGGTTTCCATTTTTCTCAGCATCTGAAAGGCAGGGCTGGGCTTGGTCAATTTGCATGGGCTCAACCTGGAGGGACAAAGCTGGTGACTGGAGAGCTGAGGCCAGAGAAACCAGTGGGGCACAGGAGGCTAAGCTTTGCTCTTCACAGTGCTCTGTCAGACAGCTATCGATCCTTATTCATAGGTTCAATTAAATTGTCCAAGTCGGGTGGGGACTCCACCCACGCCAGCTCATCCTTGATTTTTTTTGCTGAGGGTAGGCTGGAAGTGGTAATGCTGTCATCCACATTCCACTTGGTATCTGTTACCAGGCTCTGAAATTCCATGGCCATTTGGCAATCAATTGGCACCTCCATCACAATGCTTCGAGTTCAGTCTGTGCTGCGCATGTGTGGTTTGGATCATCAAAAATTGGCACCATGGCTTGCATATGGTTTTCAAACTAACCCAGAACAGGTTAGATTTCTCCAGGAGTGGGAAAGTCCAGATCAAAGCCTCCTCTGTTACCAAGTTGGTAAGTCCTACCCAGGCTTGATTGGTGGGAAATGCTCACAGTGCCAACAGAAGCTGACGCTGACTCAGGAATCCGTGGAATTTGCTGCAATCACCACTGTATTCACCTGACAGTGGAATCTTTGGTTTGCAGGAAGCTGAAGCTGCAGCTTGCACCTGAAGGGCCACATTCTGCGCCTGCGGAGTATACAGATTGTGTACACACCCCACTATTTCCAACAGGGTGGCGTTTGTCCTAGTGGGATCCATGTCGGCGGGGAAGGAGGCCCTTTTTCCCCTCGATGGTTCCTTTTAGGCTGCTCAAACTGTTATGGAGCAGAATGTGGGCAATCTTGCCTAATGGTGGGAACAGAAGCCAGGTGCTGAGAAAAAGGAGCTGAGGGTCAGAGCCAGTGTCAGAAGGCAGATGCCACAGCCGAAGGTCAAGCCATAGTCAGAGCCAGGAATTGGAGCCAAAGGTCAGATCCAGGTTACCTGGGGTCAGGGAAGGTTGGAGCAGGGCCAGAATTAAGTGCTGTTGCTGGGAAATATTTTGAGCAGATAGCACCCTGCCACTGGCCTTAAGAACAAGTCTGTGGATCCTGTCAGCCAATCAGGCTGTTATGCCAATCAGGAGGTTCAATTCAGGCTCACCTGTGCTCAATAGACTGCCTGCGGTTAAGCTAGCAGAGAAGCAGGTTAGCTGCAGGCCTTGACTAAAGAACATAAGCACCTGGTGAATCAGGGTCACATACAATTACTAAAAAGTTATTAAAAACTGTTCTGTCTTTAAAGATTTTGTAATCAAGTTTACTCACATTATGCAAGTCACTTTTTTTATGAGGAAGGAACAATTAACACACAAAAAGTCTCCACTTTCAAAAACTATACACATGAGATATAGTACAATTACTCATCATGGATAATGTGTCTGTAGACAGCACTTTTCATTTACTAACAAATCTCAAATGCTTAAAATATACAGAATTGACAGCACACTCATTACCAGTAAAACATTCATTTTGGCAAGGTTTGTAACTTGGGAACTTTTCTAATTTTAGCCTCACACTCCAAGTATTTTAACTGTTGTTGTCAACCCAATTTTGAAAACTACAGGCAATAGTTAATGGAACTCATCTTAGAATGTATAACTGCCTGAAACCTAATTTACCTTATCCTAACAAAAATACAATATAAACATTGTACTCTCAGGAACATATATTACCTGGTACCAGGATTTTTTTTAAAGGCAAAATAATGAGAATAAATTATATTTTAAAAGTAATTAAGAGGATAAAATTGCTTTGTGCTGCAACTGCAGAGTTCGCAAAAGACTGAGTCCTGGCAACTATCATAATCCTTTTGAAATTGTTGATATTAAGATTAAAGATCACTTTGTTCCCGTACTCCCACAACTAGTTGGTATGGTAAAGAGATCAGATCCATAGTTTTATATGTAACATCTTTAACATTTGCACTCCTTTCTGTGCATGTGATTAAATGTAACATTTTGAAATCCCAAAGTTCTGAGAAAAACATAAATCCTTGTCCACAGCTGCTGTTTGACTCTGGAAACATATGCATTTTCTTTTCAAGCATCTACCATCAAAAAATCCCAAAGGACCCGAACTGGAGAACACCTGCATCTCTTCATTTAGTTCCAATAACAGAGTCTAAACTTCAAAATTACAAAAATAGACGCTGTGTTCAGCTGTAGTTACATTTTGCCCCTAATTCCTGTGAACAAAAATGCTAAGAGCATGAAATCATTCGGGCAAGCTCTGTCATCGAGAGGATAAGGTTTTTTGCACCAAAAGCCCAGTGGGAACATGACAGAAAACTGGCAACAATTATAGATAAAGTACATAGCAAAAGTCCTCAGGGATAGGAGAGGAAATGTAATAAGATAGATGGGTATAATTTTTACGCATTTGTGCCCAAACCACAAATGTGAATTGTCTTTATTCACTACAATATATAAGCAGTCTTACTTACTTGTCATGTCAAAAATATTTTAAAAGGTACTTCAAGCAGTTCATTGAGATTTTACTTTTTTTTAAAGACATACATCTAAATTTAAATTGAAAAATTTATAAAACATTGTTCTAACTTTAAAAAACTAACTTCAGCTAGAATTTACAATATTCCAGACCAGAGTGGTAAAATGGAAAAATAATTGCCATTGATAACTTCATTTTAACCCTTGGGCTTAAAAAAAAAAAAAAAAAAAAGCAAAATTGGATTTTAAGCCCACCCTTTCCTTTCCAATTGACCCTACTGAATAAAATTAACCTTTGCATAGTAGGAAAAATATCAAATAACATTGTTACTAGTGTTATAATTTATGACACTTTTGAAAATTTCAGTGCACTCTTTTTCATAGGATTTTTTTGGAAGCTGAGAAATATCCACACACTCAAATTACTCTGAAATTGAGTATTTATATTTTCAGAGATTTGTGAAATTATGCATATATTTCAAATACTTTTAAATAGCAGTATCTGAAAATGCTTGAAAGGAAAGTCACTTTAAGGAAAGGAAGGGAAAGAAAGTCACTTTAAGTTAATGAGGCACTACCAATTCCTAATTAACATTTAAAATAGTTTGAAAATGTTTATTCTCCACTGTTAGTAATTCCCTCATAAAACTAGAAAAATCTTTTATCATCAATTTGGTCCTTGTTTACTAGATGCACTAATTTATATCAAATGAACCCAAAAGTAACACGATTGCTTTTGTTTACTTCCTTGCTTTACTAAGGTAGTATTCAATATTTAAGTTCAGTTCAAAGAAGATCATTTACTAATTATATTTATTTTATTGCCTTCTGATTTAAGTAATAAAAAGCATCTGTACAAAGGCTCTGAGTGCCTTGCCAATTATTTAAGAGTACAAAATAAAACAGTTTACCCCATCTTTTCAGTAGAAGCTCAAAATTCAACACAAAGGACTGGTCTATACTAATGTTATAAATTGATCTAAGTTACACTACTTCAGTCATAAGGAGACGCTCTATTGTCAATATAGCTTCCGCCTCTTGTGGAGGTGGAGTACAGACATTGACGGGAGAGTACCCTCCCATCGACTTATCGTGTCTTCACCAGACACACTAAATCGACACCGCTGCATCGATCACAGTAGTGCCAATACTCCCATTCATCTTCAAAGTCCCCCATCCATCTTCAAACGCCAAGTGAAACTAATGGGCACCACACCTTGCTTTGAAAGTCAATATACCCAGGCTATTTCAGATAGGGGTAGAAGGGCATTATCAAATCTTATGTCCCTTAAAGAAAATCCTGCCAGTCATCCCCTCTCTATTATATCACATTATTATATGCTGTGATCTAGACAATGGTGAGGGAGCACTAATGCTTCAAAGATATTCATGGGACCAAAGACTATTAAAAAAAAACCACTCACCAATCTATTGAAACAGATGAATGATTACAGAATTAAGAGTGTTAACATACAAAGTTACATTTAAGGGTCAGAACTGTTGTTAGTAAAATCACAATTAACTGTTATTTTTATATTAGAAAATACTTTGCTATCTGCACAAGGCAAACTGATACTGCTGTATCACACTTTTTTATAAACACACAAATGTAAAAAAAACCCACTATCAAAAGAATCAGCCCTTGTTAAGAAATTGTTAATACAAATGGGCTATTATGTATAATTTTTCCTTTTTCCTGTTAATGCTTTTGTAAAAGTCATTTTACCGAGATTCAGGTTTCTCTACCAGGTTGCAATCACTGTAATTTAATATTAATTCTGTATTATCTTACTCCTCACACCATCACCTCATTAAGTTGAAAATAGATACAAAAATGTTAATGTAGGGTTTATTATTAATTAATTATTATCATTCACTTTTTGATAACATTTTTGGCATGTACTTCCAAATTAATATTACCTCTTTTTTTTAAACTGTGCAGAGTCTCCTCCTAGCAATTTATACCCCGTTTAAAGACAGTGTACCCACTCCACTAGTTGTGTATACCAGAAGTTGATTCCAAATCTAAATAGAGAATTACAGTATAACCCAGTCATCTCTCATTACAGAAAACAATCCATTCTGTACTATGACAAAACCTCCTGTCTACACCATAGGTGCAAAATTAAGTTAGTCATTCTTCCTTCACTCATACTTGCAACAGAAGGAACTGTAAGAACTTCATCTGCAAGGTATTTTCAATTTTCTTCCAAGATCTGGAAAATTGTCCTTTATTCTAATTAATCTCCCGTGTCACTAGTTCCAATATAGGCCACTGAGAAATTTATCTGTAATTAATCTATCTTTGGCCTTTCTGGTCATATTTCTTGCCTTGATTCCCAGAAGGGTAGCACAGCATCCTTTTTTTCTTTTTCTGGATCATATATTGTCTGGTCCATGTTCTTCACTATCAAATTACCAGTAGAGAACAATTGTTTCTATTTCTCCTCTCATAGGAACTTTTCCATTCTTCTTCTAAATTGGTTGCATCATAATCTTTCAATACCCTCTTCATTTTCCATATCCATCCCAATGTAGTTTAAACCTATTATAGCTCTCAAACTATCCAATTTAGCTTTAATGGTTTCTGTTCATGGTTTCAGATGATGCTCACAACACCCTTTGTACACTCATAAATGGAAAACAAATACTTTGTGCATATGTAGCTGTCATGGCCTTCATTCAAAAAAAGGAAAGGAAAGGATAGAAAATTGTCCATTTTCAGCATTGCACATTCTTTAGCAGCCATTCAATTTTATAGATTCATGGATTCCAAGGCCAGTATGGACTATTGTGATCATCTATTCTGACCTCCCGTATAACGCAAGCCACAGAACTTCTCCAAAATATTTCCTAGAGCATATCTTTTAGAAAAACACTCAATCCTGATTTTAAAATTGCCAGTGATGGACTATCCATCACAACACTTGGTAAAAAGTTCCAATGGTTAATTACCCTCATAGTTAAAATGTTGTCTTATTGCCATCTGAATTAGTCTAGCTTCAACTTCGAGCCATTGGATTGTGTTATCCCTTTCTCTGCTAGATTGAATAGCCTATTACCAAACATTTGTTCCTCATGTAAGTACTTATAAACTGTGATCAAGTCACCCCTTAATCTTCTCTTTGTTAAACTAAACAGATTGAACTCCTTGAGTCTATTGCTGCAAAGCATGTTTTCTAATCCTTCAGTGATTCTTGTGGCTCTTCTCTGAAACTCTCCCATTTGCTAAGAAAAACTAGCTACTTGATTTATGGCATTTTAAACTCACACATCTGTTAATTATTCACCTACATGATACTCACTGTAACTCCTTATTAGGACTTATTTTGTTGCTGCCTCACTTTAACTGGCCTCTCAGTGTCCATGTACATAAATCTGGCCCTATATTTGTTTTTTGTTTTTAATTCTCTCAAACATGCTCTTCCAAAAATCAATTAAATTTGTTTTTAAAATCTCAAATATTAAATGGTACTACTTTCAAGGTAATCTAAAATATATTTAAACACTCTAAATAATAATAATTATAATTTATATAGTGATGGTAGATATATACAGTCCTTTAAAATGAGTCATATGATCTAGTCAAACATGAGATCCTTGAACTGAGACACTTATGAAGAAACGACAGAAAAGGTACAAAACGATACAAATGTTATGAACAAGTGCCATGAACAGTTAGTGGTGTGCAGTGATTGAAGTTAGAAGACTGCTGAGAAATAGGTAGATGTTCAGAAGCTTTTCCAAGGAAGGAAAAGGGGATGTTTGAAAGCTAATGGCTCCAAGCACTTGTTCATTGCACTACTTGAACTACCTAACATAATCATCATAAAAATCCTGCTATAAATATTTGAAACCTGACTGGGCAGAGCTTTAATACAAAGACAATTTAGTGAAGACAAAACAGAAAACAAAACAAAAAAAACAGACTACATACAGCACACATAGGACAAGATATTCAAAGGGATCCTAGTGTAGCTTCCATGTGTACTTTGTGCTCTCAGAAGTTTATTTTTGTTTTGCAGTGCTTTGTGCAAAGTTAATTTTATGGTTTCCCTGGTACAATCAGTATATTTGTCAGCTTCCTATATTCTTTAAAACAGTGTCAAGGGTTACAACATCATTTTAAAAATAGGAAAATATGATGACTACATCAGCACATATTAGCAGGGGGATGTAAGACCAAATACAGTACCTGAAACGTCTTTTATATAATTGTTTTTAACTAACTGGATTTCAAATTTCCAAAGTCCATTTAAACAGACCACCAGTGGCCAATGTTTTGTTTAAATACCACAGAATTCATGAGAATGCCACATGAATGCTCATACCTACACAGGCATTACCAAATCTTCCAAACCAGCAACTTCCTTCAACTCCTATACAAGCTATTCAGAAACTCTAAACTTGCTTACCATTTAAATCCACAGCACTGTAGCAAGATAGATGAGGCTAAATGTATGGTTTCCAAACTGTTTCCAAAGTTGTCACTTTTTACTATGTGGATTAACAAATTTTTAATGGCAATTATTTATGCTACAGATTTACATCAGCCATTTTGAATCCAGTGTCAACTCAGGAACTAACTTGTTGCTTTTGTATATGAAACCCTAGTTAGATAAGAAACTGGAATAAAATTAACATCTACAACATGGATTTTGTCAAACTAAAAAAAAAAAAGTAGGCAGAAGACAGTATATAATTTTTTCAAAAAGCAAACAAAGTCAATTAGGCATGCACTATCTAAGAGAATATATATTACAATGGTGTGTTTTGTTTTTAAGTTTCAGAGTGAACTAGAGTGAAGTTATAATATGTGCAGTATGTGAAACTCTGGGCATTTGGCACATTTTATACCAAATCCCCCTTTCGAAAACTACATTGGATATGAAAATGTAATGTGATACCAGCTTAACAAGAGTTTTGCACTTACCAGAATTATGGCAGTAGTCCATATACTGTGGACTCTGGATTGTAAAGGCTACCATATCTGGAGCTAAGAGAGATTCTGGCTTTCTACTTTCATTGAGCCATTTGCTGCTGTGTAGGTCTCTGGTGTCAGAAGGGCCTTGAATTAAAGGAATCAGCTTCTCTTTTCCACCATCACCTAAATAAAGATTAAACTCTTTACACCTTTTCTTACAAGATAATTCAACACTAACTTTCATTAGCCTCAGCAGGACAGCTATTAAATACGTAAATATAGAACAAAGTGACAAAATACAAAGAATGAACAGCATTTATAAACTTGTTAGTAGTAAACAACTTCCTTGTAAAGTTATTTTGCAAATGTTTTTATATGCAGAAGAATTTAAATTAAAATTTAATTTAAAATAATGTTCCCAGATAAACCAATCAAGTCTCATTAAATAATTTGTAAATTACTATCTCCTGACTAATAAAACACTCACTTATCTCAACAATCACCTGGGAATTCCTAAATCACATTTAATTATAATTACTATGTTGAAAAAGCTCTAAACACTGACTACATATGGTATTTGTATGGGTTGAAAATTTTTACTGTATATACATCTCTTCACTAGAAGCAGTAAAGATTCATTACATCACAAAACCTCTGAAAAACTCCACAACTGAAAATTTTACTTGTGTCTTTTTTGAAAACGATGGGACAGATTTTAAAAAAATCATAATATACATTCATAATTAGTGAGGCAAAACACAAAACACAAATGTACTGTATCATTTGAAAATCCAGGTTTTCATATCAATTTTCTTCAATGTTGTTAGAATCTGTTTTTTTAGTTCAAAATCCAACAGGTTTTAATTTTATCTATTTGTCATCAAAATTGAATTTACTATAGTCATGGTGTATCATCTTGGCACAATTAAAAAAAAGAGAATACAAAAAAACCCTCTCTGATTCATAGGAACAATGAGTAAATTCTTGTTTCAGTAACTCTCCTTGTAAAAAGCAAGGCCAATTCTCCTATACAGGCAATAAAGTTTTACATGGTCCAGCTGCACATACCTGGGGCTTTGGCACAAATTTTTATTGATCCCACGGTCCCAGAGGCACATTTGACCAATGATGTGCTGCAGTACTTCAATTCAACATTCTGGACTGAGCCCTCAAGAGTTGGCATGGGATTCTTAGATTTCACACCTAATAAAAGAAAACTGCAAATGTACTAGCCTGTTGAATTTAAATATTTTTATATTCCTTCACCAAGGTATTTAAACTTAATTATACTTTAATTATCCACGTTAGATGTTCTTATAGCATTTTTGTTGCTATTCATAGCTGACTTTGTGAAGTGAGAGAATATTGTTATATACTTTTATACATATACATATAATAATGCACAAAATATTTATTTGTTCTTATTTTTATACACATATGGCAACTTACAACTTTTAGAATAAATATGTATATACACAAATCCATACAATTTTGTTTCATTTTATAAATGAGCCATGACACTTCAACTGCTCTCTATCAACATTTTTGTTATAATCCTTTAATTTGAAGATCTCAAATGACTAAATTTTCAGATGACACTTAGAAAACAGGGTTTCATTCAGTAGCAACAGCAAAACATTAAATACGTGCAGCTGAGTAGCACAGCAGGTTAGTGCACTTGCCATTTCACTACGGAAACCAGAGTTCAAACCTTGCCTTAGGTCACACGTTAAATACGTATGGTGGTCTCTTCTTAGCCCCCATTTGTGCACACAGAAAGCTAAAACACAGTTTGGAACAAATCGGTGCTATTGGCAATCTCTTCTGAAGAGACGCCTAGAACTGTAACAGCAGGGGATATTGCAGGTCAGGACTTAGGTACATTGGCAGAGTTCTATGGGGAAGCTGACACAACACCACCCACCCACCCACACCGGCTCAAGTCAGCTCTATTATTCCATAGACTTTCACCATCAGAAAAACTACATTTACTTACAAATTATAAAAAAATTAGTTTGACACTTGTAAAGAGCATGAGGCGGGGGAGAAATTGAAGTTACGATTTTATAGATGAATATTTCCCTACACAGAACTGATACTGAATTCAAAAATTAGATTTAGCAAGCATTTTGTTCATTATGCAAGCATTAGTCTAATATGGGGATCATTTCTGTGCATAGCTAACACAGTATTTCTGCCAGAATCCATATTTATACAAAGAAACTATTATGATCCATCAGGCAAAAATACTTCCAAAAAAAAAAAAAAAGGCACTTTTATATTTTCATGATAGATGGACACAGTAGGGCAACTGGATAAATATATATTTTAAGTCCCCTAAATACTTAACCAATTATATTTTCTTGCATTGGCTCTCAAAGACACTTGCATTAAAGATTATTCTTTTGATTATTTTAAGTAAACAGGAAAAAAAAACATACCCAGCACTTAATTTACAAAATGACAATAGTCAGAAAATTCAAAATTAAATCTGAAACTCTGTGATTAGTACATTTCATTGTCTAAATATTAGAGCATATTCAGTCAGACTTGTATAATCACTTGCTGTTCAGAGTCCTTTGCAACATACCTGTACCATGGAATAAACTAAAAATTAAATTACACAAGTAATCCCTCTACAGTCAATTAACACAATCACGTGAATGGTAACAGTGAATTCCAAATGAACCTATTAGGGCTTTCACACAATGACAACTCATGTAAGGGTTGCAGTATTGGGGAAAACTTTGGGAGTATTATTTAAATTAGGAGCTATGGGGAAAAGTGGAGAGTACCAAAGTACCTTATTTCAGAGTGGTAGCCGTGTTAGTCTATATCAGCAGAAAAAACCGAGGAGTACTTGTGGCACCTTAGAGACGAACAAATTTATTTGGGCATAAGCTTTCGTGGGCTAGAACCCACTTCATCAGATGCATGGAGTGGAAAATACAGTAGCAGGTATAAATACACAGCACATGAAAAGATGGGAGTTGCCATATCCAGTGGAAGGTCAGTCTAACGAGACAATTCAATTAACAGTAGTATACCAAGGGAGGAAAAATCACTTTTGTAGTGATAACGAGAGTGGCCCATTTCAAACAGTTGACAAGAAGGTGTGAGTAACAGTAGGGGGGTATTAGTATGGGGGAAATTAGGTTTTGTAATGACCTAACCACTCCCAGTCTTTATTCAGGCCTAATTTGATGGTGTCCAGTTTGCAAATTAATTCCAGTGCAGTTTCACATTGGAGTCTGTTTTTGAAGTATTTTTTGTTGAAGAATTGCCACTTTTAGGTCTGTTATTGAGTGACCAGGGAGATTGAAGTGTTCTCCTACTGGTTTTTGAATGTTCTGATGTCAGATTTGTGTCCATTTATTCTTTTGCGTAGTCCTTTATGTAAAGCAATTAAATTTGCTAAGGACAGCTTATGTACAAATGAAGTTAAGAATCACAGAATCATAGACTTTAAGGTCAGAAGGGACCATTATGATATAATATAGGTATAGATATATAGAGAGATATAGAGAGAGAGCAAAAATTATAATATCACAGAATAAACTGTAGTGGGTCAAATAATTAGTACTTCTAGTCAAGTAGACACCAATACATGATATGAATATAGAAATTGCTTTTGTGATAAATAGGGTAGCTCCATTTTATGGACATCCACAGCCAGTTAGCTACAAAACCCCTGTTAGTAGCTGTTCTCTACTTGCTTTACCTGTAAAGGGTTAAAAAAGCCCATAGGTAAAAGGAAGGGAGAGGGCACCCGACCAAAAGAGCCAATAGGAGGGCTAGAACATTTTAAAATTGGGGAAAAACTTTCCCTTTCTCTGTCTGTTGTTCTCCAAAGAGAGGAGAGACAGAGCAGCAATGCTGTAAGAAGCTTTAAACCAGGTATGAAAAATCATCAAATCATACCTTGAACCTACTTATCTGAAAACCCAGATATGTAAGTAGATCAGGGAATGCGTAGGAAGATGTGATTAGGTTTATCTCTTTTATTTCTGTATGGCTTGTGAACTCCTCTGTGCTAACCCCAGGTGCTTTTGTTTTGCTTGTAACCTTTAAGCTGGACCTCAAGAAAACCATTCTTGATTCTTAATTATTATATTTCCTCTTTTTAAATTTAGCAATAGCCTAAGTATTTCTTTCTTTTTGTTTTTAATAAAATTTACCTTTTTTAAAACAGGATTTTTTTGTGTGTGTGTTCTAAGAGGTTTTGTGCATATGTGGTTTAATTAGCTGGTGGCAACAGCTGATTTCCTTTGTTTTCTTCCTCAGCTCTTCCCTGGTGGGGGGTGGGGAAAGGGCTTGAGGGTACCCCACAGAAAGGGATTCCCAAGTGCTCCTTCCTGGGTTCTCAAAAGGATGTGTGTGTTTTTTGCACTTGGGTGGTGGCAGCATCTACCCATCCAAGATCAGAGAGAAGCTGTAACCTTGGGAGTTTAATTCCAGTCTGGAGTGGCCAGTATTAATTTTTAGAATCCTTATGGGCCCCACCTTCTGCACTCAAAGTGCCAGAGTGGGAAATCAGCCTTGACAGCTATCTATCTATCTTAGGTACTTATGTGGCTCCCACTGTAGTATCTAAGTGCCTCACAATCTTGTAACATGCATCCCACAAGACCTTTGTGAGGTAGGGAAGTACTCATATTTCCATTTTAAAGATGGTGAATTGGGGCATAGAGAGACTGAGTGACTCATCCAATATTATATAGGAAGCCTGGGGAAAAGCCAATAACTTAAACTAGGTCCCCCAAGTCCCAAACAATCACCCTAGCCACTGGACCATCCTTCCTCTGCAATATTAGATCAAATTAGTGGTCCATCTGGTCCAGTACCAAACTCTTCAGAGAAAAGTTCAAGAAAACCTATAGCAGACAATGATGACACCACCTCTGTCACAATCTGGCCCCCTCCTGCTCTCTGGACGGACCCCAGTCTGTTGTGACTGAATCCAACCACTAAGCCCCATGTGCTTCTGAATCGTTTTGGGTCTGGATAATGACTGATCACTGATCCTGGCTCTGGGTCTCCCTAGCTCTGGGTTTTTCCCAGAGGCAGATTCTGTGTCTGACAACCTTCTTGGGCAGTGGGACCCCACAATCTAGCCACCAAGACCACAGAACCAGTGCCAAAAGCTTCCCAAGTGCCCAGATGCTTGGACCCATTCCCCCACCCCTACCCCCAGGAGTTTGTCTGGCTGTGGGAGCTCTGGTTTCTTAGTGCCACAGTCACTGGGTGAGCCATGCCTTACACACTTTTTAGTCCGATGAGTGCCAGGTCTGGCTTTCTACACCTCACTCCGAATTGAACCACATGGTTTAACCACGCTTAGATTGGATCTCTGGGCTGCAGCCCCCTGTTTACCAACCATGTTAATCTGACAGGTCTGGCACCTGTAAACCTTCGTTCTCCAGGCACTTGTGGCAGCAGCTGATTACAGTGACTCAAAAACAGCATCACTAAATAAAAGTAGCATTTAATTGCCAAAGGAAACATAGCATTTAGGAAAATGGATTAACACAACAAAAAGTCCTATATGCCCATTTCCTTACCTAAACTTAACATTTGGGTTGGGAGACCCACCCCGTTTACTACAGTCCCTGTGTCTCTCTTTGTCTGTGAATATCAGGCCAAGTCTACACTTACAGCAGAGTACAGGCACTACACATGTAGGCAGGCTGTTTCCACACTTGTCACAGTGATGTTCAGCTACACACCTCAGAGGAAGGCTCTGGTAGCTCCCCACTGCCAGAGCCTTTCACGATGGTGAAGAAAAGCTTTGGTTGGGGGTGGCAGTGGGATGCTACACTGCTAACAATAGCAACGTTGACATGGGAGGCACTGCTTGGGCATGTAGAGAGCTGTCTCAGGTATACACCCTAGGGGTTCAAGCATGTAGGGCACTCTGATGGTGTCCCCTGAATAGATATGTGGACACAGTTGGCAACGGGCTTTGTTGCAAGGATAGGTTCCTGGGTTAGTGGTTCTGTTGTGTGGTGTGTGGTTGCTGGTGAGTATTTGCTTCAGGTTGGGGGCTGTCTGTAAGCAAGGACTGGCCTGTCTCCCAAGATTTGTGAGAGTGTTGGGTCATCCTTTAGGATAGGTTGTAGATCCTTAATAAGTCCTTGCCTACAGACAGAACCACTAACCCAGGAACTTATCCTTGCAACAAAGCCCGTTGCCAATTGTGCCCACATATCTATTCAGGGGACACCATCACAGAGCCTAATAACATCAGCCACACTATCAGAGGCTCGTTCACCTGCACATCCATCAATGTGATATATGTCATCATGTGCCAGCAATGCCCCTCTGCCATGTACATTGGTCAAACTGGACAGTCTCTACGTAAAAGAATAAATGGACACAAATCAGATGTCAAGAATTATAACATTCATAAACCAGTCGGAGAACACTTCAATCTCTCTGGTCACGCAATCACAGACATGAAGGTTGCTATCTTAAAACAAAAAAACTTCAAATCCAGACTCCAGCGAGAAACTGCTGAATTGGAATTCATTTGCAAATTGGATACTATTAATTTAGGCTTAAATAGAGACTGGGAGTGGCTAAGTCATTATGCAAGGTAGCCTATTTCCTCTTGTTTTTTCCTAACCCCCCCCCCAGATGTTCTGGTTTAACTTGGATTTAAACTTGGAGAGTGGTCAGTTTGGATGAGCTATTACCAGCGGGAGAGTGAGTTTGTGTGTGTATGGGGGTGGGTTTTTGGAGGGGGGTGAGGGAGTGAGAGAACCTGGATTTGTGCAGGAAATGGCCTAACTTGATTATCATGCACATTGTGTAAAGAGTTGTCACTTTGGATGGGCTATCACCAGCAGGAGAGTGAATTTGTGTGGGGGGGTGGAGGGTGAGAAAACCTGGATTTGTGCTGGAAATGGCCTAACCTGTTGATCACTTTAGATAAGCTATTACCAGCAGGACAGTGGGGTGGGAGGAGGTATTGTTTCATATTCTCTGTGTATATATAAAGTCTGCTGCAGTTTCCACGGTATGCATCCGATGAAGTGAGCTATAGCTCACGAAAGCTCATGCTCAAATAAATTGGTTAGTCTCTAAGGTGCCACAAGTACTCCTTTTCTTTTTGCGAATACAGACTAACACGGCTGTTACTCTGAAACCTATCACTGTAAGTGTATACTAGCCTCAGTCAGTTTGGGTGTCCGCCTCAGATTGATAACAACCAACTCCCTCATCCTTGTTCCTGAGGCTAGCATCTTTCAAGTTTAGGATCCCTTTGATCCTAGATTTTAGTCTGGGAAGAATACGTTACCTGACTAGCTAGAGCTAGTCAGGAGTTATCTTCAAATCAGAAGCTTCTCATATTTTTTCCCCAGTGAGCCTTATCTTAGTCATTGTCTAGTCTTTCCTGACAGTTTCACCTTTAGCAGCCTCCTTTGATTTAACGCTTTGCAGTCAGGCAGGTTAATATCAAACTGATAACCAGAAGACATATGATATTTATAAAAAATATTCTACAGCTCCCACATTCTCCACACCTTGATACTTCCTTCAGGGAGAACATGGCAATAAAGCAATAATACAAGCTTAGCAGAAGAATTTCTTAACCACAAACACTTTTTAAAAGCACAAGAGTTACAAATCCATAGAAAACAACAAACAATCCTGATAGCAATCCCCATGGTCTGATCTCACCTCATCTGAGAGGCCTGGTTCTAATCAGCATCCTTAGGTAAGGCAGAGTGTCTCTTGTCTTTGCTTCTTTCCACTCTGTAACCTTTACAGCCCACTCTCCTCTAGAATACGGACTAAAACCCAGAATTCTTAAAACCCCAAATGTCTCTGCCATCTAGCAAATACCTGTGAAACCCACTTTGACAGTGTGTATCCTAACTCCCTAGTGTCTGGTCCACAAAGAGAGAGCCTACTACATATAACAGTTACTCGGTCAGCTCAAGTGGTAAAGGTCTGCATGTAGGTCTAAAGGTTCCAAGCTTCTTGATGACCAATGTGAGCCAGTAATTTCTATTTTTTCAGGTTTTTTTTTTTAACATTAAAAAAACCTTACATTAAAAGAACTATAAGCAGTGGTGAGCTGGAGCCAGTTCCCACCGGTTCACTAGAACCGGTTGTTAAATTTAGAAGCCCTTTTAGACCTTTGTTCCGCGAGGAACAACCGGCTCTAAAAGGGCTTCTAAATTTAACCGGCCAAAAGTGGCGCCTTAGGCGCCGACTCCATGGGTGCTCCATGCAGAGCACCCACCAGCAGCTCCCCACCCCGCCCCCGGCCCCAGCTCACCTCACCTCCGCCTCCTCCCCTGAACGTGCCACCCCGCCCTGCTTCTCTGCCCCCCGCAGGCTTCCCACGAGTCAGCTGTTTGCGCCGGGAGCCGGGGCGGGCTGAGAAGCAGGCAGCGGCTTCGCACTCAGGCCCAGGGAGGCAGAGATGAGCTGGGGCGGGGGGGCGCGAGGAGGGCCACCCGCGCCGCAGCAGGTAACCCTGGCGGGGGGGGCACTCAGGGGAACCGCTCCCGCCCCAGCTCGCCTCCGCCATCCTCGGCCTGAGTGTGAAGCTGCCGCTGCCTGCTTCTCAGCCCTCCCAGGCTTCCCGCCGAACAGCTGATTCGCAGGAAGCCCGGGGAGGGGGCAGAGAAGCAGAGTGGGGCGGTGCGTTCAGGGGAGGAGGCGGAGAAGCAGAGCGGAAGTGATCTGGGGCCGGGCGCAGGGTGGGGAGCTGCTGGTGGATGCTCTGCACCCATCAATTTTTTCCTGTGGGTGCTCTAACCCCGGAGCACCCAAGGAGTCTGAGCCTAAGGCACCACTTTTGATGTGATCAGTGGTGGGAGTGGCTGCTTCCCCTGCTCCACCCCTAGCTATGCTCCTCTGCCCCTGGGAGCCAGAGGGAGCTGCCGGATGCTTCCTGGGAGCTGCCCCAGGTAAGCACCACCGGGACTCCCCACCTCGCCCCCCAGCAGGTTCCTCTGGCTCTTGGCAGGAGGGATGGCACCCACTACGGTGGCCCACAAAACCCTCCTGCCCAGTTCTGGGGGCAGTCAGGGGACAGGGGTGGATGGGACAGGAGTCCTGGCGGGGGGGCATCAAGGAACGCGGGGGGTTGGATAGGGCAGGAGTCCCGGGGAGCAGGGGTGGGCAACAACCCCCTCATGGGGTGAGGAGGGAACCAGTTAAGTTTTTGGCAGCTCATCACTGACTATAAGGTTGCAAAGTCAAGCACTCAAAAGTTAGGAATACAGGGATTCAGGTTGCCTGTGCAACCTTAAACTAGCCCTCTTATGCATAAACAGTCTTTAATTACACAATCTCATATTTTTTTCCACAGAACATCTGGCATTTCCTAATTTTAGTGCTTGACTTTGCAACCATAATGTTTTGAGTGTAATGTATTTGTACATGCTTGTACACAATTATGTACACCCATGCATAAACACAAATAATTTAGCACTGTAAATAATTCTATCAAATTTAACTGTAGATATATTCATTTCATTACCAATGTCTAATGCTTTTCAAAAAAGTTAACAAGCGTTCCATTGTTTTTGTTTTATACGAAACAATCAAAAGAAGGTCTGATCAGTTTTGGGCCTTTATAATTCTGAGTCCTTCAGAAAAATAATCCTAGCACTTGCAAATGTCATTACATGTATTTCTTCAAATGACCTTTTATGTCCTTTTCTGGATGTTTTTAATCTCAGTTATATATTTTTGAAGATAAGGCAAAGAAAAAGATAGACACCATACTCCAACTCACACTGATTTGTTCAATAGTCAAGAGGCTAAATTCATTCCTGTAACATCACTCAAACTCAGTTACACAAGGGATGACTCTGGTATGTTATATTTTCTACCATCACTTTCTAACCTTTTTTAATGCTTCTAAATCATTTTTTAGAAATATGCTGTGCAGTGGGCAGCTGTCCTCACTGACCTATCCAAAATAAACTTTACTGGTCAAATCCTGCTTCTTTTTCTCATGTGACAAGCCTTATTAATATCATTCCTTCTTGCCAAGGATTTCTTTTTTTAAGTTATTATTTCCCAATCTATTAAACCACTTCTTCAATGATAATATACTGTGTTTGTAAAATCAAAGTCCTTATAGCTGTAGTAGAAATCTTTGTGATATGCCTTGTTTCCCCTCAATAAAAATATATTTAAAACATTCGGTAATAGAGGTTGGGAAGTAGCATATAGAAAAAGATTATAAAAATATGCTCCAAATAATATTTGTGAAGAGGTAACATCTGCACATCAAAATACTAATTCATAGTCACTAACTCACAAATATATAAACACTACCAGTGTTTTAACTGGACTAGTGATGGTGAACTCAATGTTAAGAATTCAAAGAGGTAACCATATCTACTACTGTGTACTAATAATGGCCAAATTCAATTTCCCCAAACCAAACTGCTGGAAAAGCACATTTGGAGAAAATTCCTTAATATCAAAATAATTGTTTTGTATAATGGCTTATTCTGGAGCATACAAGAATAGGAGGCTACTGGTGATTTAGTTTTCAATTACACACAGGTTTTGGTTCACGAAGTAAGTGTGGCTGAGCCACTAATTAACATTTTCTACAAAATAACTGTGGCATTCTTGCCAGAGAGATCATACTTAGAGGTATAAGACATAAATTTCAAGAAGGGTGTTTTAAAAGTGAGGACGTTAGATGAAACGGCTTGAAAGGCAAGTTAAAATGCACATATCGAAGAAGTTCAGCTACTAAACTAAATATGTATCACTAAAACACCTGATATACTGAACAGCTAAAGGGTGGTATGTATGGTGTCCATCTTTAAAGAAGAAGTTAAGGTTAATTCAGTGAACTATAACACCAATAAGCGCAAACCTGAAAGAAAACACTGAGCATTCAAAGTAGCCAAAATTAACTTCCCTCAACTTAGACAGCACTGGGCAAGTTCAGGTGATTGATGACAAGATGCAAAACCTCTAAGTCACCAGTTTAGCTCAGCTTGGTAATAAAAAAACCAAAACTGTTTGCATCGCTCCTCAAGACACTCAGTTTGCTCCTCCTTCATCCTCATTTTCCTTGGTCTTTTTGCCAAAGAAAATCAGTCCCTCCTCCTCAGCATCTTGTTCTCCCTTAGTTTCTATGGCTGTGTTTTGTTTCTCTAAGACTCTTTCACCATGTCCTTTGGCAGGTCCTCCTGCCCTCCCCTGAGAATTCTTTGAGTCTCTGCCAGTGTCCCTCAAAGGAAAAACCATACACATCATTCCCAGGTGACCTCACCTGCTCATAACTAGCAGCTGTATGCAGATATTTCAGGCTGTATATATCTAACACACTCTCTCTCACACACACACACACACACACAATTTTTCATGAACCAAAAAGGCAGTTTTGGGGAGGAGGGCAGGATGTGATGCCATCATATGCCAAATACTTCCTGTGTCTTACACATGACATTCACCCACCTTGTCTCTCTAAACGGAAGTTGGTAAAATAAAAGATATTACCTCACCCACCTTGTCTCTCATATGCTGGGACCAACAAAGCTACAACTACACTGCACATGACATTTTAATGGCTAGTATCAACCAAACAATGCTCTGTAAGATTTGAGAAATATTTCAGTGTACGTCTGAAGAAAAAACACAAATTTTGAAACCATTGCAAAAGCAATATTGCCAACACTACAAAAGTTTGATGTTTCCTACCCATTGTATGTTTAGGTTTATTCAAGACTATGCTGCATACATGAACAAAGTCTGAAACCTCTTCTGCTTAAACTTGTAAACTTGTGCATCAAGCTAATTTCCTGCTTAAACTTGTTTGGGGACATTTGGATATAGAACTTTAGTCACAACTTATTTTGTTCTACCTCGTTTAAAAAAGGGGGGGGAATAAAAGAGATCATTTATAAACTATGAGTGTAAGGAAAACCTAATACAAGCCTCAAATCAGATCTTTTTACATAGTACACACACTGAATGCATTAAAAACTGGGTAATATCTCAGTCTCAAAATGTAATTGTAAATGGGAAATCATAATCAAGTGTGTGTATTTCTACTGGAGTCCCACAGGAATTGGTTCTTGACCCTATTCTGTTTAACAATTTTATTAATCACCTGCAGAAAGCACAAAATCATCACTAATAAAATTTGAAGATGACAAAACATTTGTGGGGGGGTCAGGGGAGTAGTAAATAATGAAGACAGGTTACTAACAGAGTGATCTGAACCTCTTGGTAAACAGAGCACAGCAAACAGCATGTGTTTTAAAAAGGACAAATGTGAAGGTATACACTGAGGAGCAACGAATGGAGGCCATACATACAAGATGGGAGAGCTCTTTCCTGGGAAGCAATGGCTCTGAAAAAGACTCGTGGGTTGTGACTCTGGCAGACCAGATGCCTACTCTTGCCAAGGCTTTTTAGACTTCAACTAAACAGTGACAAATTCACTGCTGGAAACCAGTCTGTTTCACCTGTGTGTTAGTATTGTTAAGATGAGTATTGGACTTATAACAATGTGTTTAGACTTTATGAAATGTTTGTGAATTGCTGCATGCATTAATCTCATTTATATCTTTAACCCAAGCTATAAGGTAGTATTTATGTTTTTGCTTTGTAACTGTAAAAAATGTTTGCTCTGAAGCTGTGAACCCAGATGGAGGAATCTTCTCCTGCCCATCAAGAAGGGCATCGTGGGACATCACAATACAAAGATTTTGCTAACTACCCCTTACGCCCATGGAGAGGCTACATGCGAAAGGGTTCGTCACATCAGCCTGAATTCTGGAAGGAGGAAATAAAATTAGCTGACAAGAAAAAAAATTGTCAGTCATCTCTTTTGCAGTTTGAACTTTCACAGGACAGGATACATGAAACAGGAATCCCTAGGTCAACCTGGGTTAGCCCTAAAAGACATTCAGAGCTGACAGATCACTACAACTCTGTCACCTTTTGGAACAGTAGAATGTGACTCATTTGTGTATATAGGCTTCCTGCTTTAACCTTGTAATAACTCTCATTTCTTTTCTTAGTAAATCTTTAGATAGCTTACTATAGGATTGGCTACTAGTGTTGTCTTTGGTATGAGATCTAATGTATAAATTGACCTGGGATAAGTGGTTGATCTCTTGGGACTGGGAGCAACCTCAGTATTTTGTGATCTTTAGTGTACAGCAACCATCTAACACTAAGTCCAGTTTGCCTGGATGGCAAGATAGACTGGAATCCTCAAGGGGACAGACTCTGATTCCATGGTAAAACTGTTATAGTGCTTTAGGAGTTCACACTTGTTACTGGGTTGGTGAAATTTAACTTTACAACATATAGCCAGTTTGGGGTCTCTGCTCTGCTTCTTGGTAGTCTGCCCTGAGTTTGGCATTCACGGTTCTGAGCCATTCCAGACAGCGTGACAGGGGTCATGATGGATAATTAGCTGCACACAAGCTTCTAGTGCAATGCTATGGCCCAAAGAGCTAATGCAATCTTTGGATTCATAAACGAGAAACTCCAGGAGCAGGGAAATTATTTTACCTCAGTATATGGCACTGGTACAACCACTACTAGACTATTGTGTCCAGTTCTGATGTCCACATTTCAGTAAGGATGCAAATTGGAGAGTGTTGAGAGAAGAGGCATGAGAATGATTAAAGGATATACATACAGTATAGTGATAGACTCAAGGAACATATCTATTTAGCTTGACAAAAAGAAGGTTATGATGCAACTTGATCACAGTTTATAAGTACCTACATAGGTAACAAATATTTGATAATGAACTCTTCAAGCTAGCAGACACGATATACCAAGATCCAATGGCTGGAAGTTGAGGTAGATAAATTCAGACTGGAAATAAGGCATACATTTTTAACAGTGAGGATAATTAATCACTTGAACAACTTACCAGTGGTTATAACGGATTCTCCATCACTGGCAATTTTTAAATCAAGTCTGGATTTTTTCTAAAAGATATGCACTAGTTCAAACAGGAATTAATTCAGGGAAGTTCTATGACCTGTATTATATAGGAAGTCAGACTAGATAATCACACTGGTTCCTTCTGGCCTTGGAGTCTATGTAGCAGCATTACCTCCCTTGGTGTTAATCACAAGGTAGAATACTTGGTGTCTCCTGTTTTCCACTACACATAACATTTGTATGAGTACATTGCCTTTTTCAAAGGAAACAGTGCTGCTTGTACCAAAGCTGCAACTTTGTCCTCAAATGTGCCATTAAGGTGGTAGTACAATATGCCAGTTATATACAGGGTTGTCCTTTGATTCTTGGAATCTTTGCATGTAAACTACAGGGAAAAAATGTGAGGAGAAAATATGTTGCTCTCTAGAACTCTATGTTCCAACAGAATTGCTCTGAGATTCACTTCACTCCATTGTTCAACATCAACAAATTCAATGAAAGTAAGAGAGAGCAATCATGCTCATGTTTTTTTTCCCATCACAGCGGACAAATTTCTTTACCTAATTTCTTTCTTACCTCAGCAATATGGCAACCATAGACTATAGGGAGATAGTCAGTATACATAACTACTGAGATGAAGTGTGATCCAAGCAGATTTTACATTTGCTTCAGGTAAGAATGCAGAGATAGATTATCTTTTTCTGGTTGTATTCCTTTGTAGAAGATACCTGCTTTTCTGTGGAGCAAATTTCAGCAAAATCAAACTCTTCTCTCAGTATGTCACGTGTAAGCTTTTCTGTTTTAGATGAACTGGAATATTTTCACATAGTGTAAAACATGCCACCACCAGATACGTGAAATGTTCTTCTTCTATATTACAGAACTGGAAAACTGGCTGAAAGATTTCCCAAAGCTGTGCCTTGATATTTTACACTCCCTATATGGTACAATAACTCACTTTAATGTTCATTCTATTAGTCTCCAGAAGTGCACAGAGCTGTTTTTTTCCAGGGATATGTACAGGAAGGTCTCAAGGAGACATGTTACTTAGAGCTCCTGAGGAACACAGCAACTGTGTTACCCCTTAGAATGGTGTAGCAAGGTTTCCATTGGTAAGGCAGCATTATTCATTGGGGCCAAGGCCTGGCCTCCTCACATTCCTTCTGTGTACTCCTTAAATTTGAAGGAGTACAAAGGTTGCAACCTCCTCGTTCCATATGTCATCAGCAGGACAAGCCACAATCTGGTACTTTATGGCTCAATTAAAGACTTCAATCACCAAGGCTGTCAATCTGATACTTATTGTGAGCCCTAACTTAACCTAAGAATTTTTTTCTTTGTTTAATATCTATACCTCAATTGGTGATCTTAGCAATCTTTATATACATTACCAATGCACTGGTAAAGTAATGAGTTTGCAGTTATTCGTGGAAAAATCAGGAGGGTAGTTTTGAACTGAATTGTAAGATATACAGGAAATCAGTGAAGGGAATGAAAGATAAAGGTGATATATTACTACTACTTAGGGCAAGAAAGTCTCAACTAAGTATCTGAAGGCCCATTAAATTTAAAGAGTAATGATTTAGGAAGATCATAAAAGAGGGAAATGCAAAATATGAGATAGGAAATGAGTAAGACATGATTAAAATTTTCAGAAGTGGCCCCAAATGGATTCTAGCAATGTTTTTGAGGTGACTTTAAAGAGAGGACTTCAGTATTTAAAGCATTCAATAGCAGGACATGATGATATGGCCAGGACACAAAATGAAAACTGGCACACAAACATCAGAATGATTAAGAGCTGAGTGAAAAGAGACAGATCTATGAATGAGAGCAAGTAGGGTTTACCCAAATGAAAGAACAATTAGGGACTAATACAATGTCCATTGAAATATTCCCGCGGTCTTAATGAACATTAGATCAGGCCCTTACATCTCAATCCAGTAATGCATATAAGCACATGCTTAACTCTAAACACAAAACTTCAGTAAGACTACTCATTTGCTTGAAATTCAGCACATGCTTACCTGTTTTGTTGAATTGTGGTTTTAACGAGGTTGTTTTGTACTTTGTTAGAGAGGTGAAAATACCTTGCTGAGTTGGAGACAGAGCTCCTTTCCCTCCTTCCCACAGAGGTGACACAGCAGCAGTGGGAACCAAATGCAGCCAACCCCACATGCCACCAGCCCCACTGGAAATAGCTGTGGCGCCAGAGCACTCATAAAGGGGACCTGTCCTGCTCCAACAGTACGGTCACAGCAGCAGTAGGGGAGCTTGACCACCCTTAAAGGGTTCAGGATCCCCACTTCTCTGGCTGTTCTTTCCTTCCCTTCACTAGTGGGGACATGGCAGCATGGAAGGGACCATTGTTCATTTCGAAAATATAAGAAAAAATTAGAGAGATTTTCTAAAATTTGAAAATGAGCCTGTGATGACTCTCCAAGTCACTTCCTCTACCTCAAGAACAGCCACCAGGAACTAGGCTCCCAAAAGGCTCTTCTCTTATGGGGAAGGAGCCATTAGCCTCATTCCTGCTGCTTCAGCCTTTGCTACCTTCTTCTAACCAGGAGGACACTTTTACAGCTGTAACTCACACACTGTTCAATAGTAAGAACTATTTAGCTTCCTCTCGCACCTCTCTTCCAAACCAGATAAAGGCAGCAGAGGCACCATGACCACAGACAGCTTATTTCAAGGAGACATCTGATGCCATTTACATCCCCCTTTTCTTAGACTCAACCTACTTAGTATTATTGTTGCTATTATTATCATTTTTGTTGTAATGCCACCATGCTTCCAACACACCCACCACTACCCGAGAAACAGACTGGTCCAACTCCAAACATTCCCAGGACGTATCATGCCCAAAGTATCCAATAGACAGGTCTTACCCACAGCATTTGTCGAAACAGAAAAACTTCCCTCCACTCAGAGCATCCCATGATTATTTCAGCTATTACAAACCAAACTGGAAGAAATGTCCAAGGAAACAGCAGAGCAGAAATGAGAAACAGGATACCAAATATTTACTACCTGTGCACTGCACAGGACCATCACACAGGCACAGTCCTGAAGAAGGTATCCCAAAACTACCTAAGCTAAAATTGATGCTGATCTATGTAAGAGCCATCACCAACAAACAGAAAAATATGTAACCTCATCAGCAATGAAGCACCGAATAAAACTTCATCACAGAGACCTGGCTACATGACACAGCGACCCCTATGCTAGCCCACATCATGCCTCCTGGCTACTCAGTCCATCACAGACCTAGAGAGAACAAGAAGAGAGGTGGCATTGCATTCATCTTCTCTTCAAACACCAGATTGAAAAGAAGTGGCTCAGGTAAGCCAAATTAATTCAAAATAATTTATCTAACAATAGAAACCAGAGCCAAACCTAACAGATTCTATGCTCATTTATAGATCACCAAAGACTAAAGAGTTCATAAAGGAGCTCACTGACACCTTCTTGGAGAAATATGTCAGTCTTATCTCCTGGGAAATTTCAACATGCATGCTGCCAAGTCCACAGGTGCAGAATCTCCTCACTTGTCTCCATAGGACTTTCACAAGCCACCTCTGGTCCAACCCCACATCGCCAGTCACACCTTGGACCTGGTCTTCAGATTAGATATTAATATCGAGAACATCACAACCCAGCCACTGTTTTTGACAGACTATTACCTATTTAAGGCTTTCCCAGCTCCCAGTTGACAAGAAAGTCACATGACCCTGATTCAAACACAAAGACTCAGACTTAATCAAATTTCAAAGCATGCTGAAGCAGAACAACATTCCAAAACAGGACAAGATGTCAATGATCTGGTGAATAATTATCATCATACTCTAATCTCAGCCATGAACACTCTGGCTCCCATACAGTTCATTCCTTCCCTTCACCCACATATATCTCCTTGATTTTCTGATACTCTGCACCAGCTGAGACAGAGAAGTTGGAAACTCAAGCACCTATGGCGAAAAACGAAAGCTGAAACAAACAGGCTGGAGAATGTCAAAGATTATACTGAAGTTGTTTTACAGGCCAAGAAAAACTTTCTAGCAACCTCCACGGAATATGCCATATCCCACTCTAAGTAGCTATCCAAGGTGGTAAACAACTTCATCAGTCCCGAATGTCTATAGCCCATAACAGAAACCAGCACAAAGCACTGCAAAGTATTACTTCACTGAAAAGATCATGTGCATTTGGGAAGCTTTTTCAAACAGCATGGATCCACTCCATCAACCCAGGCAGCAAACAGCTTGCCTGCATTCCTAGATTTCAGTACATTCACTTACGAAGAAGGATTGGAAACTCTAAAAGGAGTCTCAACCCAAGATACGTGAATCCGACCCATGCCCTTCCTGGTTGGTAGAAAAGAGTCACAAGCAACTTGTGTTACTTGTGGCAAATACTAATGTCTCATTCAGGGAAAGACTATTCCCTTTCTCCTTCAAATATGCAATAGTGCAACTGGCAATGAAGAAATCAACCCTGAACATATGATTCTAGCTTATGACTGCTCAGTATTAAACCTTCCATTCCTAAGCAAGCTCAAACAAAAGCTAGCTACAAGCTCATCTAATTGACGAACTCAAGCCAGGACATGGGATAGAAACAACTTTTGTGGCATTGATGGAAGCTCTCTTGCTGTAAATGGAGAGAGGAAAGACTTTCATTCTCATCCTCATATCCTACCTAAGAGAAGCAATAGGGGCCCAGGCAACTGTGGTGAAAATGGTTTAAGTCCCTCCTAAAGAGACACACCCAATGAGCAGTGATGGGAAATGGAACCTCTACCACCAAACACCTCACTTGTGGAGTCCCACTAGATCAATTCTCTCTACGGACCTATCAACACCTACGTTCAGCCAATAGGTAAATTGGTAGGATGACACAGACTGAAGAGCCAGCAGTATACAGCTCTACCTACCACAAATGACCATACCATTACCACCAAGATAGTCCAGTAACTGGAAGAGCTGATTGAAGCTGAACCTGAACAAGACAGAGGTGTTGCTGGGGAAAAAGAGGAAAGCTCTTTGAAGGGTATGCAGCCAAAGTACACAACCATTATTGATCAATTCTCTATGTAGTTTAGGAATGATCCTGGGTCCCTGGGTCACATAGCAGCATCCACAAATAATGATCTCAACCACCTCCTGAGCTAGAAGATTCCATCCGACCCTGGAAGATGATGACCGGGCCTCAATTATATACACCTTCATCACCTCTCAGCTGGACTACAGCGATCCAATATACATGGGCAGGAAGCCAGTCGTCCTTACAAAACTCCAGTTGGTAAAGAACACTACAGCATATCTCCTCAACAACACAAGGTACCATAAGCACACAAAACCTGGCCTTCACTATCTATGGCTTCCCACAGAATATAGACTCAAGTTCAAGGCCTCAATCCTTATCTTCAAGTTGCTCCATGGCCTGGCCTCAGAATATCTAAACAATCATCTTTAAACTCTGGGATGAAGACTGTGTTTGACAACTCCACTGCTCAGGCACAATGGAATTACCATAAAGAGAGTGCTAGTCTATGCAGGAGGCAATGTTTCTTGGGACTGGCCTAAGACAGCTGACTGAACTCCTACAGGAGCCCATCACAAACTTCACCACCTTCTGCGCCTACTGCATGGCACACTTTTTCGACCCTGCCTTCTCACACACACATATAGCAGCACGTACATTTAAAAAACAAAAACAAAACAAAACACTACACAGCAATCACAATTCTCCCCCAGGGAAGAGGATAAAAGAAAATGAACTACATGTCACAGATCTTGGAGCTTGTCTAAACTACCTCTTAAGTCGATGTAAGCTATGTCATTCAGGGATGTGAAAAAATCACCCCCCCTGAGCAATATAACTTACATTGACTTAAAGAGGTGTCTTCACTATGCTATGTCAGCGGTAGACGCTCTCCCACCGACATAGCTTCCACCTCTCACTGAGGTGGAGTAATACGTCGACAGGAGAGTGCTCTCCCATCGACATAGCGCGACATCAGCGCAGCTGCATCAATGCAGCAACGCCAATGTAGTGCAGTAGCAAAGACAAGCCCTAGGTCATACTGCTCAATGCACTGCTGGAATTTGCTCAGATACTACAGTGATAAGGACAGTGTAAAAACCTGAATAGAATAGAATAAGAGCAGTGCAGAGCAGTAGTTAACTAATGACTAAGACCAAAATTAAGGTGAGCAAATTTTCAATGAAATGGATAGTAGCAACTATTTTGAGCATGACAAGGAAAGAACCAGAGAAGATGGAATTGTTGATACAAGGGATGATAGCTGATCTTATAAGGAAAAAAAAAAGGCTGGAAGTGGATTCAGAGTTGCAAACATATAAAGAATAGAAACAGACAACTGCCCTGAAGATAACAAGAGAATCAGATATATTTTCAATCTCCTAAAGCAGCAGTTCTCAAACTGTGGGTCAATGTCCTAAAATGGGGTCGCCAGGGCTGGCATTAGACTTGCTGAGGCCCAGGGCCAAAGCCCAAGCCCCGGGGCCCATGGACGAAGCCAAAGTTTAAGCCCCACTGCCTGGGGCCAAAGCCCAAGGGCTTCAACTCTGGGTGACGAACCTCGGGTTTTGGCTTTGGTCCCCCTCCCCAGGGTGGTGGGGCTCACGCAGGCTCAGGCTTCAAGTCCCCCACTCCTGGAGTCATATAGTCTTTTTTGTTGTCAGAAGGGGGTCACGGTGCAGTGAAGTTTGAGAACCCCTGTTATAAAGGAAGGACAAAGCAAATCTTACTACTTAAAATAATAATCTGGAACAAGGATAATGAGTCACTAGTTTCCTCAGAGATGCATGACAGGAAACTATGTCTCTGAACTCTAGGAAGAGAATGGACAGACAGTGGATTTCCTAGGTTTTTTTATAGAAGTCCAAGAAGCACTTTCTTCTCTCCATATGCCAGCAGATAGAATTGAGTTTATTGAAGTTATTTGTGTGCCACATTATGTGGGAGAAGGGGAACTGGTAGAAACTCAGATGAGAGCAAAGTGATCCAGAATCAAGAAATGGATAGTGTAATAGATATGAACTGACAATAGACTAATGAAACATGGTCATTAATAAAATCAAGGATCAAGAGAAAAGACTCACTAAGAAAACTGAACGCTACAGGAGATGCAAAGGATAAGGGTCAGGGAGAGGAGATACAAACTAATACAGAAATGTTGACTAATGGCAGGATCAGAAAAAGTAAGGGAGAGGTATTAAAGATGTATAGAGGTTAATGGTATGAAAATGTAAAAGATCATTACTATCTTTATGAGGTAAAGGAAGCTAGAAACAAGGTATCAGAGCGGCTGTCACCAGAGATATTGATAGTTAAGTGACTATTACAGTAGAAAAGGTCTATAGTCATGAAACCAGAGAAACTATGGCTGTAGAGCTGTTAAGTCAAGAACTTCCATGCTGAAGATGATGTAAGAACAGTAGTGATGTATTTGAAGTGTTAGTGTACACTGAAACGAAAACAAATCCAAATTTGCCAGTAACAGGCTTGCCTTTTATAAGTCTAGAAACAGAACTGTTCAAAATGAATGAAATGGGAAAAGATACTTCAAGAAAGATGAAGAGGTCAGAGCATGAATTCTGAGTCTCAGGCAAAGACACCAATTAGTCATCAAGGTGCTCGTGTAAGAATAGGCTGGACATTAAAAACAGCAGGTATAGTGGCAGAATAAGTGGAGGTGGTGGAGACCCAATGGGAAGCATCAATAGGGATATACATTACAATGTGCTGTGGCAATGCAGGTTGCTGTTGAAAACAGTCACTGGATGGGAAATGGGACAGGTGGAAGAACAACAGTGATTGGGAGAGGAGCCAGAGGGAATGAAAAGGTAACAAGTGGTATGGATTACATGTGAAAAGGTTGAGCAGTTATTTACCAACATTATTTAAAAGTAACCATTGTTCTCTCTTGGGAACTACTGGCTGTTTAAACAAGAAAACAAAACAAAAAACCATATAATACCTGAATCTGAACCTTCACTCCTAACCTTCTGTAGCCAGGGAGGCCACAATTTCACCACATCAAAAGATGTCTTTTATTTCTAATTTCAGTAGCATTCTAATCCACTCAAATTATCTTGTGCACATCTAAAAATTTGTTTTCAGTTAAAAATCACAGAATTCTCCCTAATAATTTAAATATGAATAGTTTAAGTTAAACTTAAAAACAGAGTGTTCTAATTTTAGTGGAAAAAAGATAAGAAATGTTTTTACTTATCCCCAAAATATTCTGTATCATTATGAGTAGTTAAAATAAACAGTACCTTTAGCATCTGGAGTGGCAGTTTCTTACACCAGAAGGATACTAACCTTTAATCCCTGAAACCATTAAAAGGATGTTGTAGGAATATTTTTAGACTCTTTTTTATCTGGTCAAAGCACTGGAAGTTGAGTTGTGTCCATACAAACCAATCATTTCACCAGCAGTTTTATATTTCTTTAAAGCCTCATATAAAAAGCACCTGCTTAAAGTGAGTAATGGAGTTTTATATTCATTGCACTTAGGAACAGCGTATGTAACCTATTCCGTTTTCCTCCCTTGTGGAATGTATTTCAGCTTATACTGCACAGCACATTACCGATGTGTATAAAGACTCTCTGATCAGCAATTTGGACTGCAGACAGCAACCTGCATGAGTACATTTTTTTCCCTAAATACAGTATCCACTTGATTCACCAAGACAAATTAAAACCATCCTTTACAAGACGGTGATCTCACTTTCACAGTGAATATATACAGCACATATATGTGTACATTATGTATATATGTAAAGTATAGTATCACACCTATAGAATACAAAAAAAATTTACCCTGCACAACTAAATGAAAAAAGACATGCTAGCAGCATAATAAAAAAAAAAGGGAAATAATTTTTATGTTCGGCTTCACTGTCTGAATAATGTCAACTCTCTTTAATTATGATTACTTGTTAATTCACAAGATGTGAAAAATCTCTCTGATTTGATATGGATTAAAAGAAAAATCCTCCGTGTATATTTAAAAAAATTAAACTACAAAGAAAATCATATATATTCTTCTAATATGACATAAAAGCAAGTTAGAAGACATGCTTTATTTCAAATAATTCCTCTCTCAAAGATTCAAAATACCTTATTACCTAAAATGTTTCAAAAATATGATGGATTTCAAGGACATTTTGGAATTTGCATTGCATAAAGAAAAACACTAAGTATAATAAAACACAAGCCTCTACAGTGCCTTAAATTTCTCAGCTATCAAGAAATGTCATATTCTACATTTCAATCTCAGCATAACTCTCCCTAAAGGATTATTCATTAATATATATTTATTAACATGTACATTTAAATTTATAAAACAGACATTCTAACAGTTCAGAGGTATTTATTCCACTGTAAGAATATCATCATTGGATTGCAATAAGTACTATATGCCTAACTTTACAGTAGGATGAACATATTACATTTTACTACAATGTACCTTTATAACATTTGACTGGAAAAGTTGTAATTTGTGAGAGGAAGAGTCCAAAATCAATTATACACATGTAGCAATTTTGTATCATTAACCAAAACTCAACAAGTATTAAATACTTTTTAGAAAGCAGGGAAAATATCTTAGCCTCAATTTCTTAAAAAATTATCATGCTAATTATGATTGTTTAGTATAAATAAAGTTGTTGATATATAATTCTGTGAAAATTGTTGAAAGCATCTGCAGAAAACTACTCTCTTCCTCATGGTAGAAAGTTAGGCTGTGGACCTTCTTCCATCTACAAATCTCTAAGCTGATAAACTTTGCCAGAACAAGTTGAACCAAGCATAGTATTACCTGTCAATATTAATCTACGTAACTACTTACTCACTAAACAGGAAGAAGGGGTATATTACATTAGCTTGATGAGTACCTCTTGAAAGACTGCTAAAGAAGTTGTGAGGTCAATGGAAGTTTATATAGATCATGAGAAGTGGAAGGATTAGACCTTCTGTGTTACTACACAGTACACCTAACACTCGCGATCAGGAAAGCAAGCATAAATTGGTATCTCTGGCAAATTTTTAAATGTCTACTGTAATTAGGTTACTGTTGTAGTTAATCTCTTTATAATACTTCCAAAATCTTTTGATGTTCTTAGTTTTTTAGTAAAGTAAAACTATAAATCTAGCAAGTAATATCTTGTAACATTTGAAGCACTGGAATGACAAAGTTCAAATGAAATCCTTATACGTCTTTGCAGCATGTCAGCAAAAATCTGCAGAAGTATTCTGGTAGAACTTCTGACACAACAAATGCAAATTCTAACAATCTGTAAACTGGGAAACATACATTTTTCTTGCTTTTCTTTTTACCACTGAAAAGACACCAAAATTTTAATGTAAAGATTTAGTACTATGAACTTATGCTTCATCCACATTATTTCTTTTGGCAATTAGAAATCTTTACTATAATGTTAAATGTGTACTGACATATCTTTATATCTTACAAAGCATTATTTTATAACTTTGCTTAATTTGTAAGGAGGCAGCCTATATGAATGCCAGTTCTATCCTTTTCTACAGAAGGATACAAACTTATTTGTGATCTGTTTTTCTCTTTCAACTTATCTCTAGTTTCTCTGTAGATTTATAATGTTCATTGTTTCCAATTTTAACACATCACCTAATGGCAGAAAGGAAAACATGTTAACCTTGGAATTATTTGCAGTTGTAGAAATCCCTTTCGTCTGGCTTATGCAAGGCCTGCAATCTGTTTTAAACACAGATTGTCTGTCTTTCGTCTGACAGCCACCAAGCTGCACAAATTACTTTCTGCCTGTTCACCTGTTTGCAGCTGCGTCTGTAAGCTAAGGATTCTGTAGTTTGACTTGAACAACCGCTCCAGGATTGATGACATGTGCTGCTGATAAACTGAGCAATTTGAAGAAATTACTGGCTAAAGTTATGGAAAGACATCTGTGCACGAGCTGAGAACTAGAAGCCTTCAATTGTGTGTTTGCAACCTGCAGTGGCGGCAGCACTGTTTGAAGTGATATCCTTCTATAAGAGAGCTGGCCTTGACACTAAATAACCAGGCCATCTTTGCAACATAATCTCTCACATGAGTAATAAAGAGTTTGGTCCTTCTGGTCTTATAATTTTGGTTTAGTGATTTCTTTGAAAAGTACTTTGTAAATAAGGGTATATAACAATAATTAAGATTTCTTAAATCCCATATAGCAGAAGTAATCTCTTTTGAAGTTTTTGTCTTCCAGTTTGAGTTGTGCTTCTCAATTGTTTCTCAGTTTTCTCTATCGTATAGCTCTGCTCTCAGCAGTTATAATATCTAGTACAAAGCTTCCTTTGAGCTGGACCGTCATAAGAGCACGTCATCTCTTCAGCTAAACTCTGCCCTAAAATCCCTGAGACGTGTTCTAAACTCTCTAAATTAAAAACAAAATGCTATATTTCTGAATCAGGATAAGGTTTGTCACTTACTGTCTATGTCTGCTGACAAATTTAACAATATTTTTGTTAAATATCCTTTTTCACAACACAAAAGGTAAAAATCATATTCTAGGTCATGTTATATAAACAGAAAACATTGTTTACTTAGGCAGGAAATATGCTAGCCAGCTTACCCTCTATAAATATTGTTTTATAGTTATAATAAATATGGTCTGATGCCATGCTTTTATATGATCTAAACACAGATCCTGCAAACACTTGCACACATGCCTAACTTTGGGGGCACTACTCATTCAAACATTAAAACATGCACTTAAGACTTTGCAGGATCAGTGTCTTAGCCTCATTTGTCCGTTTTATATGCTATTTATCTACTTCTGTCCCATTTACGACAAAAAGGTGAGCACTGACAACAAAATGTCTAAGTTGTACATCTGCCTTTGGGGAAAAAAAATTTCTAAGATCTGTGGATAAAATTCAATCTAGTATACACAGATGTACCTCCCATTTTTAATAGGACCTGTGCCCATTTCACCACGGTGTATTTATTTGTACACGTCTAGATAAATGTGTTTCAAATGTATAATTTGACAGAAGGACACCCAAAAGCAAAACTTTGCATGTATTCAAACAGTCAGTGGTTTGGAATAAATAGCAATTTTTCAAAAATACAAGCATAAAAAGAATTTGATATGTCATAGACAAAACAGTATATTTTGGGGATAGAGGGAAACAAAACTGAAACTGAAGTCAGTGTGTGGGTGTTCAGAAGTATGAGAATGTATTAGAAACACAGAGACTCAAACTATATGCCTCGATAAAAATTACTACTTTTTATATGTTTTAAAGCATTAAAAATAAATGCTACATGGAAAAACAGATTATAAATTCATCATTTCATCTATCTTTTCTTTACTATTGGCCCCAATCCTGTTCTTACCAAAAGCATGGTCACTGACTTCAGTGGTAACAGAATAGAGCCCTAAATCTGTACTACCTTTTATTTATTTTAGCAAATAAATGAACTTTGCTATTTCTACTTCCCACACATTTGGAAAAATTCTTACATTTAAAAAAAGTATTTCTTTACAATGCTAAAAATGTTCAATCTCTGTGTTTTATTTGATAAAAATTTCAGTCTGCTATAAATTAAACACACTTGAAAATAGGAAGGCAAAGCTTTCAAGTTAAGTAGCTGTATAAATTTGGCTTTAACATTTCAGAACCCATAAACTGGATTCAACACAGAGCTAAACCGATCTACAGGAAAAAAGGATATTCAGCATACTGTATGCACACACAATAAATCAAGTCATTATTTATACTCAAGTGTACATCACTAATAAGAAAACCCTTAAGATTCTATAGTACAACACATACGTAAATAAATGCAGTCAGTTTGCTTGAACTCACAATATGAATAGAAAGTATTTTTAATGTCAGCTTTTATTTTAAAAGAGCTAAGTCGTGAGAACATTCTTATGTACCACTTCATAACTCTGACACCAAGTATGTATAAAAAGATTAGCCTTTATTTGGTATAAAATCAGTTGGCAGTTTTACATCTGTGCAATGCAACATAAATACCCCAGCTGGCATCTCAAGCTCACACACATATGGACTTCAAAACAGAAACTTCCTTATTTGCAGCACTGCCAGGGTAATTTTGTATACTCTGCATACTACAGCTATTTGTCAGGCCCCTGCAGGTGTGCACTGCACATAAACACACAGCTGTAGTCTAGCAAGCCAAGTGTTCCATCAAACACATAAAGGGAGACCTCAGCAGCTGGATTAGTCATCCCTGCAACAGGTCCAGAGAGAACAATATGGGTTAGTATTTTTTGGAAAAGCATGGATGGTAAATTTATGATTGTGCTGGCCTTACCAAATAACTGCTGGATTGTGTCATTTTAATGCAATGTCTACTTATTAAAGTTTTTGTTAGAATGGCTGGAACAGACTGAATATTTTTTAGTTTTTAATATAAACAATAAGGTAGTTTATGTATAAAATAGTTTATTATGTGCAAAATGTTAAAAGGTTTTCATAGTAGTGGTTGGTTTTTGACAGATGTTACAATTATTTGCATTGGCAATAACAGACAAATCACTGGAATCAATTACAGTTAGTATATCATAAAACTTCCTGCTAGTTATATATTATATTTTGTCACATTTATTGTAATTACATAACATTTTTCTATCTGTATTTGTTTAGCTCCAAGATGAACTGCTTAACTCAGGTGAATTCTCTATGATATGTATACCTGATGAAAAGGACAGTATAGAGTAAATCTGCTTTATCTTTTATAATTCTGATAATCTTGTTTATTTTTAATAGTATCATGTCAGCATTAAAATGTAATAGGAGAGATTTCTCCTGTCAAAACCACATTTGGAAGACACATGCTTAGCTCTTCTCAGTCACATAAGTGTTAAAATAACTTTATTGATGTAGAGAAAACAATATCTTAAAGAATTATTTTGATCAAGTCTCTACTAAAAAACCTGGTGATATTTTAATAAGTTAAAGGCAATAGAGTAAAGGAAAACAATCAACTGAACAGCTAATGACTTTGTGCAAACTTCCAGCATACTTCTCCACAATGTTCAAACTACAGAATCTGTCGTAGGTAAATTCACTGATTTGTAAGGATGACAAAATGCAAAAGCTATCTACAAACCTGAGCAGATACTAAATCTTAGTTTTCCATTAATAAATGAAACACATATCCTTTAATGTTATTTGTCAATGGTGCTTACGTTGAAATAGTAGGGAATTCGCACAAAAATAAAATACCTTACCAGTAAGCAGAATTTTCTAAAAGCAGCAGAGTTACACTAATTTTAGTAACAATGTCTGCCAATTTGGGGGGGGGGGGGGGAGAGGCAGGGGAATTCAGCACATAAGACTTTTACTATGAGACAGTTATTAGGCCAGTTATGCACATGTTTGGAGGAGTGGACTCCCACATTTTCTTCCAGAAGAGACCAGTTTTTGACAGCATACATAGACAATGTAACATAGACCCCATTTCAAAACTCTTTGCCAGGTTCTCCAGCTGAGGAAGCCATTTCATGACTGGCAGCTCCCATTGGCCTGGAACAGCGAACCACAGCCACTGGGAGCCTCGATCGACTGAACCTGCGGACATGACAGGTAAACAAAGCAGCCCAGCCCGCCAGGGGCTTTCCCTGCACAAGCGGCGGAACAGGTTTGGGAACCACTGGTCTAGCTTCAGCTTCCAACTACTGGATGGTGTTATGTCTTTGTCTGCTGGACTGAAGAGCCCATTATAAAATATTTGTTCCCCATGTAGATACTTAGACACTATGATCAAATCATCCCTTAACTTCTCTTTATTAAAATAAATAGATGGAGCTCTTATCACCATAAGACATTGAACTCCAATCATTATCATGGTTCTTCTCTGAACTCTCTCCAATTTATCAACATCCTTCTTGAACTTGCAAAGACCAGAACTGGACAAGGTATTCAAACACCAAATATATAGGTAAAATAACCTCTCTACTCTTACTCAAGATTCCTATTTATGCCTGCAAGGAACACATTAACTCTTTCACCCACAGTGTCATACTAAGAGCTCATGGTCAGCTGATTATCCACCATTATCCCCAAATCCTTTTTAGAGTCACTGAATCCCAGGATAGAGTCCTCCATCTTCTATGTATGGCCTACTGTCTTTGTTCCTAGAACACCACATTTATATTTAGCTATATTAAAACACATATTGTGTGTTTGCACCCACCTTACCAAACAATCAAGATTCTTCTGTATCAGCAACCTGACCTCTTCATTTTTTACCACTCCCCCAATCTTTGTATTGCTTGTAAACTTTACCAGTGATGATTTTATGTTTTCTTTCAGGTCAATGATAAAAATTTTAAGCAGAGTACTCCAGAAACAGACCACTGCGGAATCCCTCTAGAAACACACCCACTTGATTACAATACCCCATTTATTTGTCAGCAAGCTAAAGAAGTATGGGCTGGATGAATGGACTATAAGGTGGGTAGAAAGTTGGCTAGATTGTCGGGCTCAACGGGTAGTGATCAACGGCTCCATGTCTAGTTGGCAGCCGGTGTCAAGTGGAGTGCCCCAGGGGTCGGTCCTGGGGCCGGTTTTGTTCAATATCTTCATAAATGATCTGGAGGATGGTGTGGATTGCACTCTCAGCAAATTTGCGGATGATACTAAACTGGGAGGAGTGATAGATACGCTGGAGGGCAGGGATAGGATACAGAGGGACCTAGACAAATTGGAGGATTGGGCCAAAAGAAATCTGATGAGGTTCAATAAGGATAAGTGCAAGCTCCTGCACTTAGGACGGAAGAACCCAATGCACAGCTACAGACTAGGGACCGAATGGCTAGGCAGCAGTTCTGCGGAAAAGGACCTAGGGGTTACAGTGGACGAGAAGCTGGATATGAGTCAGCAGTGTGCCCTTGTTGCCAAGAAGGCCAATGGCATTTTGGGATGTATAAGTAGGGGTATAGCAAGCAGAGCGAGGGACGTGATCGTCCCCCTCTATTCAACATTAGTGAGGCCTCATCTGGAGTACTGTGTCCAGTTTTAGGCCCCACACTACAAGAAGGATGTGGATAAATTGGAAAGAGTCCAGCGAAGGGCAACAAAAATGATTAGGGGTCTGGAACACATGAGTTATGAGGAGAGGCTGAGGTAACTGGGATTGTTTAGTCTGCAGAAGAGAAGAATGAGGGGGGATTTGATAGCTGCTTTCAACTACCTGAGAGGTGGTCCCAGAGAGGATGGTTCTAGACTAATCTCAGTGGTAGAAGAGGACAGGACAAGGAGTAACGGTCTCAAGTTGCAGTGGGGGAGATTTAGGTTGGATATTAGGAAAAACTTTTTCACTAGGAGGGTGGTGAAACACTGGAATGCATTACCTAGGGAGGTGGTAGAATCTCCTTCCTTAGAAGTTTTTAAGGTCAGGCTTGACAAAGCCCTGGCTGGGATGATTTAATTGGGGACTGGTCCTGCTTTGAGCAGGGGGTTGGACTAGATGACCTCCTGAGGTCCCTTCCAACCCTGATATTCTATGATTCTATGATCATTATATTTTGAGACCTATCACTTAACCAATTTTAATCCATTTAATATATGCCATGTTAATTTTTAAAACTAGGGCTGTCAAGTGATTAAAAAAATTAATCGTGATTAATCGCACTGTTAAACAATAATAGAACAAATATTTCAAATTAAATATTTTTGGATGTTTTCTACATTTTCAAATATATTGATTTCAGTTACAACACAGAATATAAAGTGTACTTTGCTCACTTTCTATTTATTTTAATACAAATATTTGCACTGTAAAAAACAAAAGAAATAGTATATTTCAATTCACCTAATACAAGTACTGTAGTGCAAGCTCTTTATCATGAAAGTTGAACTTACAAATGTTGAATTATGTAAAAAAACCCCTACATTCAAAAATAAAACAATGTAAAACTTTATTGCCTACAAGTCCACTCAGTCCTACTTCTGCCAATTGCTCAGACAAACAAGCTTGGTTACATCTGCAGGAGATAATAGTGTCCGCTTCTTGTTTACAATGTCACCTGGAAGTGAGAACAGGCATTTGCATGGCACTTTTGTAACCAGCGTAAAAAGATATTAACATACGATATGTCCCTTCATGCTTCAACCACCATTCCAGAGGTTATGCATCCATGCTGATGACTGGTTCTGCTCGATAACAATCCAAAGCAGAGCGGACCGATGCACGTTCATTTTTATCATTTGGCTCAGCTGCCACCAGCAGAAGGTTGATTTTTTTTTTTTTGGGTGGTTTGTCTTCTGTAGTTTCCGCACTGGAGTGTTGCTCTTTTAAGACTTCTGAAAGCATGCTCCACACCTCGCCCCTCTCAGATTTTGAAGGGCCTTGGGTCCAGTGCTGTAGCTATCTTTAGAAATCTTACATTGGTACCTTCTTTGCATTTTGTCAGATCTGCAGTGAAAGTGTTCTTAAAATGAACAACATTTGCTGGGTCATCATCCAAGACTGCTATAACATGAAATATATGGCAGAATGTGCGGAAAACAGACAGGGAACATACAATTCTCCTCCAAGGAGTTAAGTCACAAATTTAATTAATGCACTATTTTTTTTTAGCGAACATCATCAGCATGGACACGCGTCCTCTGGAATGATGACTGAAGCATGAAGGGGCATATGAATGTTTAGCATATCTGGCATGTAAATACCTTGCAACACCGGCTACAGAAGTGCCATATGAATGCCTGTTCTCAATTTCAGGTGACACTGTCAATAAGAAGCAGGCAGCAGGATCTCCCATAAATGTAAACCAACTTGTTAGTCTTAGTGATTGGTTGAACAAGAAGTAGGACTGAGTGGACTTGAAGGTGCTAAAGTTTTACATTGTTTTGTTTTTGAGTGTAGTTATGTAACAAAAAAATCTACATTTGTAAGTTACAATTTCATGATCAAGACTGCACTACAGTACTTGTATGAGGTGATTTGAAAAATACTATTTCTTTTGTTTATCATTTTTAAAGTGCAAATATTTGTAATAAAAAATAATATAAAGTGAGCACTGTACACTGTGTATTCTGTGTTGTAATAGCAATCAATATATTTGAAAATGTACAAAAACATCCAAAAATATTTAATAAATTTCAATTGGTATTCTATTGTTTAACAGTGCAATTAATCTCGATTAATTTTTTTAATTGCAGTTAATATTTTTGAGTTAATCGCATGAGTTAACTGCGATTATAGAATCATAGAATATCAGGATTGGAAGAGACCTCAGGAGGTCATCTAATCCAACCCCCTGCTCAAAGCAGGACCAATCCCCAATTTTTGCCCCAGATCCCAAATGGCCCCCTCAAGGATTGAACTCACAACCCTGGGTTTAGCAGGCCAATGCTCAAACCACTGAGCTATCCCTCCTCCCCAGTAGGATTAATAGGATTAATCGACAACCCTATTATTAACACTATATTTCAAGCAGGAAGTCTAGAAGACAATCTATGGGTGTGATCTATAACCAGTGAGCAATTAAGGGGGATAAGGACATTGCAGAGAAGCTGACTGATGCTTTGGATCAATCTTCATCCTGTAAGATCAAGCCAACATACTTACCCTGCCCCCACTCTTTTCAGATAAATTAAGGTGAGATATTCCAAAAAACAGAGGCATCAAAAGAGAGGATATTGGAACAAATGGATAATTTAAAGGGCAAAATCACCAGGATTAGATAATAAACATCCAGCAGTTCTGAAGGAATTTAAGAATGATGTAATTGAGCTGCTACCAAAAATATGCATTCTTTCATTAAAATGTTCTATGTTTTTAAAATAGCACTTTGATTTTCCTAGGAATTACAAGTAAGTAAACACTACTTCAGGGCCAGACAAATTAGTTGAAATCATAATACTAAATAGGACTGCAAAACACTAAAATATCCATGATACCATCAGGCCAAAACAACATGGCTTCCATAAAAGAAAATTGTGTTATTCTAATCTACTAGAAATTCTTTAATCAGAGTTTATAAAACGTATTTGAACTTTCAAAAGGCCTCTGAAAAAGTCTTTCACAAAATGCTACTGAAGATAGTAAGCCATCAGGTGACAGGGTAAATACTATCACAGATCAAAAACTGGCTATGTAGCATAGAAGAGTAGAGATAAGTTGTTAATTTTCAAACTATTAGCAGCTGTGTGTCCCAAATTTCAATACAGGTGTTTAGTATATTAACAACCTGGGAATGTGGGAGAACAAGTGAGGTAGCAACACTTTCAGAGGAACCAAATTATATAGTCCAGATAAGAGAAAACATTGAAGAACTTCAGAGGGACCCAGATGAGTGACCTATTCTTTCTCACCTGAGTCTGTGGCCTCAGACAATGTGGCGTGTCCAGCTGTAGGGATGTTATGGTAAAAAAGACAGTTAAATGACTTTTTCCTAGGAGGCACAGTAGTGTAGAAGACTAGGCATAGGCCTAAATGCCAAGAGACTTGGGTTATAATCTTGGGTTTGGAACTGATTTGCTGTGTAATTCAAGTCAAGTCACATAATCTCTCTCTGTCCCTGTTTCCCCAAAGGAAAAATGGAGGCTATCACACAGTGGAGAATTTATGTTTTGAAAGTGCTTTGGAAAGTACTACATAAATAAATCTCCACACACCTTAACTATGGAGCCACTATAGTTCTTCCAGTATTACATAGATATTCAAATTTGTACACAGACAAACCTATAGAAGAGATTGTCCTTCTAAGGTTCCTGTTTTAAGAACAGGATATAAATTATCCCCAAAGGTAAAGAGTACAATTCCACCTTTGTTAGAAAGCTACTTGTGAAAGATTTCCAGAAGTGCTAAGACCCTGTAGCTCCCAGTGAAGTCAATGAGAGTTCAGAGGATCTCAGCACCTTTAAAAAAAATCAGACTACTTATTTAGTTGCCTTACTTTAGATACCCAAGTTTGAAAATGTTAGCCCTAATATATATTTACCTCTTTAAATCTCTCTATATAAATCAATCCCTATCCATCTTTTAATCAGAGTGATGGACCCAGGCCATCAAGTTTAGATCTGATCTTCCACAAAGTCCAGGGTTATTCAGATCCAATCTTTATGAAAGGTTAGCTATTTCAATACCATTCAAAATAATTAAGAAAGGAGAGACACGATCACATTATAAAGATCTGCGCAGTCTATTGTGAGTGTCACCTCTCTTTGTTCCTAACAAGCGAGTAGTGCTAGGAGAGACGCAACAAGGCCTGGTTGCCCGAATGAAACATCATGAGAAGTATTCTTTCTCAGGAGGAAGCTGCGTTGAAGATGATGAAAGGAACATGTCTGAACATGCAGGATCTTCAGATTGGTAAATTTAGGGTTACCAACCTAAATTTACCAATCTGAAGATCCTGCATGTTCAGACATGTTCCTTTCATCATACTCCTTTCTTAAGGATTGCCTGTCTTCCTTCTGGAATATTCTTGAATTCTCATGTTTGAGCAAAAAATATAGTTGTTACTCTAGATGCAATTGTGATAAAAAATAAATAGCTGAAATAGGCAGATCTTCCTTTTACAATTTCACCTTTAAAGTAGTACTGTCAGTGAATGCAATAAGTAATACTAAATGGGCAGTATGGTAATAATAATTAAATAACTGCATTGACTTATTTTGTTTAGGAGAATCCATCTTCAACATATACGATTCTGAAGACTATCCACCTTTAAGATCACCATCATTTTCTACAGTTTCAGAGTTATCTGCCAATGACAGTGTTTCAATCACATCATGTATGTCACATAGCCACAATATATCACCTGTAGCAAAAAGAAAAAAAAATCTCCATCATCCAGAAACAATCATAGATAAGTTTGTGATAAGAACCAGCAGATTACAAAAAGAGGTAATTGATGAAAAAATTGCCCGGTTTGTTTACGCAACAAACTTTCCTTTCCGTATGATTGAGAACCCACACTTCATTAACATGGTTCCGTCATTAAGACCAGGATACAGTCCATCCAACAGAGCAGATGTTGCAGGCAAATTGCTGGATAAAGTGTATGAAAGAGAAATTGAGCACTGTGCAAAAGGTCTAGAGGGTAAAATTGTTAACCTGAGTCTTGATGGGTGGAGCAATGTCCACAATGATCCTGTTGTATGTGCCTGGATGACAGCAGAAGGGAATGTCTTCCTTACAGAAACAATTGATACATCACAAAATTCACACACAGCAGAATACTTATAAAAAGCAGCAGTATAACAAACTGTGAAAAAAATTTCAAATGTCTAGACATTTTATCACAATTGCTCTGAAAAAAGTGGGAGGAACCACGCTAACTCTCCCCCAAGACGCGTGATGGAACTCGGTAGTGGACTGCTTTGAGCACTGTGTCAAGAACTGGCCTAATCTGATGACAGTTTGTGAACAAAATCGTGAAAAAATAGATGGCACTGTCACAGCCAAAGTTCTCAACATTGGGCTTAAGAGAAATGTTGAACACATGCTGAGTACCCAGAAGCCTATTTCTGTAGCCTTGAACAAAATGCAGGGAAATAGCTGTTTTACTGCTGACAATAAAATATTGTTTTATTTTGAACTTAAAAAGAGAAATACGCAATGACAGAGTTTAACTACAAGCATTAAAAAATGAATGGGACCAGGGTCAAACCTTAACTGCTGAAGAAGAGAAGTTGGCTATGACATGAACATCCAGCAATCATCCCTCCATAATGCCAACTATAATAAACTTCAGAGCTAAGGATGAACCATTCAAGAATTATATGTTTGCTGATGATGTTTTAAAGAAAGTCACACCAGTGAACTGATGGAGTCACTTAAGCACTTGCATTCAGAGACTGTTGAAGTGATAATCTCATTTTTAACAGCAGTAGCTTCTTCTGCTCTTGTAGAAAGAGTATTTTCTTCTTTTGGACTAATTCATTCCTAACTGAGAAATCATTTGGCACCTGAAAAAGCAGGAAAGCTTGTTTTTCTTTTCCAGATTATGAGCAAACAGGAAAATGAAAGTGAAGACAACTGAGTTAGCTGCAGAAGCCAATATTTTAAAGTTTCTCGTGTTTACCTGGCTGCAAAGTCAATTTAATTTTTGTGGGTTTTTTTTTAGTATTTCATTTAACTATTTTAGTTAAAAACAATTTTAACAAAAATAAACCTGATTTTAAAAAACTTGAATGTTTAACTAAATTAAAAAATTCATATACTATTTTAACAAAACAAGCATATGTTTGCTGTTGAAGAAAAAAATCCAGAATACATAATGTTGTTGTTTTAGTTAAATAAAACAATGTAAATGTCTGTCTGGTGAAGTTCTCCTTCTAATTCAGCATGACAAGAAAATCCTCCAACTATTAATGATTAATCTGTTGAATTAGAGATAGTTCACTTCCCAATGACTTCATAAATATGTGCTTCAATTGCCTTTGGCAAACGAAATAACCAATCAATCATTCATTTTCTGATATAGCTGTAAAACTAATCTGAAAAGTTTTCAAAATAAATCACTTTAAAAATGTACAGTGTGTACCTTCCAAAAATGAAACCTACAGTTGTGAAGAATATGTATTAATGTTATAACAACCAAGAAGAATGCACTTTTATGTAGAAATCCATGATTAAATAAAGTCTTCCTCACTAGTGATTTAAATCAAATCCATCCTGCTTGCAGAGCCCAGCAGAACTAACTAGATTTTGAAACATCTGTAGTATCTACTGTAAATGGAACACTTTAGGAGAGTACCACTATTTCCTCCTGCCACCACCACTTCAAGCCCTTGCTCGACAGTTTTCATTGGGCCCATCTCTGTTAATCACTGTCTTATTGACTGTCTTCCAGGTCTGAAACATCTTTCTAGTACATAGGTGCTCCATTCCCAAACAAAACACAGCATTCTAGGTATTGTCTTGTGATGGGGTATTAATCCCACACTAGTACGAAAAGAGTTAATGTGCCTCAGAGGGGGTTAAGTAACCTGATAAGCCTCACCTAAGGGAGAGTTAGGTTTGACATGCAATCCCTAACTGAGGATGGAGCTCAGCTGAGCAGGCACAGGAGGGGCTGGTATAAGGCAGAAAGCTGGCAGCAGAAAGGGGTGGCAGTGTGGAACCCTGTAGTCACTAGCTGGGCATTAGAGAGTGAAAGAAGGAAAGCCAGTGAAAGAGGAGAACCCCTGAGATTCATTCTCTGAAGGAAGGATTTATTCAGAAGGCTGCTGGGGTAGAAGCCTGAGAGAGACGCAATAGAAACGGCTCAGGGAAATGGCAGCAAGATTTGGGATGGAGCAAACCTTGTCTGCAGATTAGAAGGTCCATGAGCTATAACCCAGAGAATAGGGTGGGCCCAGGTTCACCTACCAGCAATTGGGGAAGTGGCACTGCCTTGGATTGGAGGACTGCTGGGAATGATACCTGGTCAGTCAACGAGTAAGACTTTTATAACCAGGAAGGGGGAAAATCACCTAGTGACCTGGCCAGAGGGCCAAACCATGAAAAGGGAGTACCCTGAATCACATAGGGTAAGCACTGCAACTCCCAGAGCATGAGAGGAGCCACAGTGTGATTGAGAGATGGAAAAGGGCATCAGACCATATAGAGCCATTCCCCAGATGCAGCCACAAAGAGATGCCCCAATAGTGAGAAGAGAACCCCGTTACAAGTCTTGTGAGAGCCACATAGAAAACAATTACCATATATTTTATATATGTAGTGATAACTGAATATACAATCCAAAATCATACCATTTTTACTGCTATCATATTATACTGCAAGCTCATATCTAATCTGTTGTCCTCTATTGTCTCTATCAGTTTTTGTATTGTTTTTCTCACTACTGCTTTCCAATGATCTTATTATCCTACTGAATAATCCTGTGTTAATTACTATACCCCACAAAAAACAGCATGCACTATCCAAGACAAAACTTGGGTGTTTTTTTCTGTTCATATTTGTAACTTCTCGAGTCCTAAATTTGCTGTCCTCCTGGGTGTTCATTTTCCTGTTTAGGGTACGTCTACACTGCAATTAAACACCTGTGGCTGGCCTGAGTCAGCTGACTCAGGATCATGAGGCTCGTGTTACGAGGCTGTTTAATTGCAGTGTAGACAACCGGGCTTGGGCTAGAGCCTGGGCTTAGGGACTTTCCTTGCGGGAGCCCACAGCCCATGCTCTAGCCCAAGCCTGAATGTCTACACAGCAATTCAACAGCCCTGTTGTCCGAGCCCCACAAGCCTGATTCAGAAAGCCACGAGTGTTTAATTGCAGTGTAGACACAACCTAAGTGTCATTTGTAAATTAATGTTCCGTTTACTTTTTCTCCCAATAATAAAGATATTAAATCTAAAAAGAAGCTTAACTACTATTTCTGTGAGCTCCCATTGGACATCTCACCAACTCAGTACACTGCTATATTATGGTCTTTCAATACACTGAAAGCATAAGGAAGATTTTTCAGAAGGGCAAAAGCCAGGAGGAATTTGATAACTGAATCAATAAATGCTAGCAGGTTTGTCTGGAAAGTCAATCCCATTTGGGAAGAACAGTCTAATACAATCACTGCTCAATGGAAGCCAGTTCTTGTTGGCAGTGGGCTGACTCATCACTGATGCCAAATGCTCAGACCTTAGTACTAAATCTTAAATAAAAAATCTTCAATAATTTTCATCTACACCAGCTCAAAAATGTAATGATACATATGCAACTTGATGACTAATATTGGAAACCTGAAAGGATCACTGAAATTCAAACTTGAAACAGACAAAAAGGGTCTGCAGGCAAATTTCCCATTGATGCAAAGAGAATTGGTAAGTAACTGGGAAGAGGAACCTTATACCTTTGCTGGAAAGGAGAGAATGGAAGTGGTAGATAAGGAGGATGAAGTTAAAAAATCTTTAAAGTAACTTTTGAGCCTTAAAGTACAAACTAACTATTATTATTATTAGGGCTAACGATTAATCGCAGTTAACTCAAATGATTAACTCAAAAAAGAGAAATCGCAATTTAAAAAATTAATCATAATTGATGGCATTGTAAAACAATAGAATGCCAATTGACATTTATTAAATATTTTTCTGTTTTTCTACATTTGCAAGTACTTCGATTTCAATTACAACACAAAATACCAAGTGTACAGTACTCACTTTATTTTTATTACAAATACTTGCACTGTAAAATGATAAACAAAATAAATAGTATTTTTCAAATCACCTCTTACAAGTACTGTAATGCAATCTCTTTATCATGAATGTGAAACTTACAATCGTAGAATTTTTTTTCTTACATAACTGCTCTCAAAAACAAAACAATGTAAAACTTTAGAGCCTACATGTCCACTCAGTCCTACTTCTGAGTCAGTCAATCGCTAAGAGAAACAAGTTTGTTTACTTTTATGGTAGATAATGCTGCCCATGTCTTAATTAAAATGTCACCTGAAAGTGAGAACAGGCATTTGTATGGCACTGTTGTAGTTGACATTGCAAGATATTTATGTGCCAGGTGCACATATGCCTCTTCATGCTTCGGCCATCTTTCCAGAGGATATGTTTTCATGCTGATGACACACGTTAAAAAAATAATGCGTTTATTAAATTTGTGACTGAACTCCTTCGGCGAGAACTGTATGTCCCCTGCTGTTTTACCCGCATTCTGCCATATATTTCATGTTATAACAGTCTTGGATGATGACCCAGCACATGTTGTTCATTTTATGAACAAACTCACTGAAAATTAGACAAAATTCAAAGATACCAATGTGAAATTTCTAAAGATAGGTAAAGCACTCGACCCAAGATTTAAGATTCTGAAGTGCCTTCCAAAATCTGAGAGGGATGAGGTGTTCAGCGGGCTTTCAGAAGTCTTCAAAGAGCAACACTCTGATGCGGAAACTACAGAACCCAAACCACCAAAAAAAAAAAAGCAACCTTCTGCTGCTGGCATCTGACTCAGATGATGAAAATGAACATGCATCGGTCCACACTGCTTTGGATTGTTATCGAGTAGAATCCATCATCAGCATGGACGCATATGCTCTGGAATGGTCGTTGAAGCATCAAGGGATATATAAATCTTTAGCGCATCTGGCATGCAAATATCTTGCGACGCTGGCTACAACAGTGCCATGCGAATGCCTGTTCTTGCTTTCAGGTGGCATTCTAAACGAGAAGCAGGCAGCATTATCTTCTGCAAAAGTAAACAAACTTGTTTGTCTGAGCGATTGGCTGAACAAGAAGTAGGACTGATTGGATTTGTAGGCTCTAAAGTTTTACACTGTTTTATTTTTGAATGCAGGGGGTTTTTGTACGTAATTCTACATTTATAAGTTCAACTTTCATGATAAAGAGATTGCACTAGAGTACTTGTATTAGGTGAATTGAAAAATACTATTTCTTTTGTTTTTTACAGTGCAACTATTTGTAATCAAAAATAAATATAAAGTGAGCACTGTACACTTTATATTCTGTGTTGTAATTGAAATTAATATATTTGAAAATGTAGAAAACATCCAAAAATATTTAAATGGTATTCTATTATTGTTTAACAGCACAATTAATCATTATTAATTTTTTAATCGCTCAATTTATCATGATTAGTTTTTAATTGCTTGACAGCCCTAATTATTATTCATTTTTGTGTTTAGCATTGTACAAGACACAGAAGAAAATACTGTGCTGGCCCAAAAAGAATTCATAATCTGAGCAAACTGACAACACAAAAATGTGCTAGGAGACCTAGAGGAATATTCTGTTTTAGACTGTCTGCAAGCACAGCAGTAGCAGAGATGGTGAGATTGAATATGCATTTACTACTTTCTCATGTGTGGGGGAAGGGAAAGAACTGGATAACATGCTCTTGGTGTATCCTTAATTCTTACTAAGTAGCAGCCTGGCAAACATTACAACTGAACACCTGTATAACACATGAAAAGTACTTGGGGATGGAGAGAAAGAAAGAAAAACATCATCTTTCTATATTCAGCCCAAACCTCGCAAGTGTATGCAAAATAGAACAGAAAACTTGATAAAAACCTAATTGACAGAGGAATTCTCAGATTGAAAACTGCATTGTTAGCCAAAACAGCTGAAGCAACATTATCAATCTGTAACCAGCTCCAGACCCGCAAGGGCAACACACATCACCATGCATTTTTTTTCTTTTTTTTTTTAAATACAGTCTATTTTACAGGGTGATTGTAATATGATACTATGATCATTGCTGATTGCAGTTAAAAACAGACCTTTCTAATCCATCTGCTCTCCACTTCAACAAATGCCATTTAAAAGCTACTTCATAAAAACATTATTGCTTCATACTTAAAAGACATTAAGTCAAGATTTTGGAAATTCCATTCACTTGATTATATCAGCAAGTGCAGTATATGTTAGATTTATCATTAAAGCAAAATCCATGAGAACTGTTTTCCAGACTTTAGTTAATGCTCTTATGACACATTTGGCCAATGAAAATGGATGAAAAACAATAGTGCTTTGAAGCAATAGCCAGTAAATGCCACTGTGGTTTACCAAGAGTGGGAGGCACAACATATTAGACCACAGTTAATGAAATTAAACCATTTCTTATGTTATTGAAATGTGTCCTGTATTACTTGTTTGGAATCTACACAACTGTGTATTCCTTGGGATTTTACCTTTTTTTTTTTTTTTTTTTTTTTGGAGTAAATACTATCTCTTGCATCTATTGGTAATTAAATCAGTAAGTGACTAACACTCTTTTGCATTTTATTATACTATTTTAAGGCAAAGCGTCTCAATAAATAGTTATATTTTCTTTTTATTTCCACAGTAACAGTTATAATGCATTTAATCTCTTATTCAAAAATATGGGGAAAAGATCAAAGTAGGGAAAATGGGATCAAGTATTTGCATATTATCTGCTCGGTATATATTCATTGATAAGTAGTTTCCTTTCATTACATGTCCATGCAATGTGGGTTTAACATAATACTTATTTTACACAGTTTGATAGAGAAAATCTTTTGGCAGTTGTTTTGGTCCTGTAGATTTTGGAACTTTTAATATATCCTTCATATATAGTTAACCCACTAGATGCTCAGCTGAATAATTTACTAAAATAAGAACTATTCACCTTTATTTGGAAGTCCTGAAGGACAAAACAGATGTTTTTAGTTCAACAAATTTACATCTAGAAATTCTAAAATTATTTAGGTACTGGTCATGATTCCATGGTTAAGACCAAATTGAGTATTTTTCCTTACAATAGGGATTAAACCTCTTTGGGTACATTTTCACTAGCTTAAACCTGGTCTTACACTAGGAAATTAGGTCGCTATGACTACATTGCTGAGGGGTGTCAAAAATTCAAAACCCTGAACTTAGCAGATTTAACATCCATGTAGACAGTGCTAGGTTGATGGGAGAATTCTTCCCTCAACCTATCTACTGCCTCTCCAGGAGCTGCAGTACGTACACCTAAGGGAGAACCCCTCCTGTCAGCATAGGTAGTGTCTTCACTGAAGCACTACAGTGGCACAGCTCCCGCTGTAGCACTTTATGTGTACACATAGCCTTAGCATGAGTGGAGCGTCCCTACTACAGACAACTACTTCTGCCAGCCCCCTTTGCATCCACAGTGCTGCTGTACAAGCCCATGTGCTGGGATGGATTACTGGTGAGATATCCCACAGTTCTTAGCGATGCATTAAACTGGGCTGTTCTATGATTTTATTTGTTGTTCTTTCTCTCTCTCTCCCACGTAGCATGGAGCTGAAGTCTGTGGCACTGATGTGAGAACAATATTTTATGTAAATAATTTCCAAGTGGAGCTATTCATTAGAAATGCAGAGATTCATGTAGGCGAAAGCAAACAGCATTTGGCAGCAATAACTTTTAATGAGAATGTCATTTAGGAATTCAGTTTGCAAACCACAAAGTGATTCGTAGAGCTTCCAACTGACTTATCTTCCTCTCCATTTCTTTCCTATCCACTAAACATAAAAATGTCATTTTGGATCCATTTCCCCAAATTATGGGTCTTGCTAATATCACACTTTACCAGAAGGCTGGTGTCAGAATCTAGCATGCTGGTAGCATGGGAAGAAGATTTCTTAGGTGGCATCTTTGTTAAAATGTTGTGAAAGTGAAGCAGAAATGGAACAGGCAACCATGGGGTTAAACTGCTGAGCAGAAGAAGGGAGGTGTTAGACAAGAAAGTACCGCCCAGGTGGAATTCTGGGATAGAACCGGAGAACTAACAGCACCTAGGCTTGATTGGCCTACCTTCTCACTGTAAAGTAGGTGGGTTGCCAGCCTGTGCTGAATCAAAACATTAGCTCATGCCTATACCCTTAGTTAAAGCACCTTCAAACTCAGGTTAGAGGTTTTCGTATGTGGAGTGAGGGAGGATTGGGGCAACACCTGGCTATAAGCCCAAGCTTACCCTTCTGTGAGGACATACTCCTCGTTATGTATGAATTATTTTTTATATCCATCCCACACTTACAGCACAAAATCACTCTGAACAGAATGAATTTTCTGGGAATTCACAATTACGAGTTGATAAGTTAAAATTAATTTTAAATGGGTCCTTTAAGAAATTTTTCCATTAGTCTTATCTCTTGTTTCTCTCCAGCTAACAAATAGTTTAACCACCATTCAAACTGTCCATATAGTTAAAACTTATATTTGAAGCTATTAAGGGAACCTGGGAGGCAGTGACCATGAGATGGTCGAGTTTAGGATCCTGAAACAAGCAAGGAAGGAGAGCAGCTGAATACGGACCCTGGACTTCAGAAAAGCAGACTTTGACTCCCTCAGGGAACTGATGGGCAGGATCCCCTGGGAGAATAACATGAAGTGGAAAGGAGTCCAGGAGAGCCGGCTGTATTTTAAAGAATCCTTGTTGAGGTTACATGGACAAACCATCCCAATGTGTAGAAAGAATAGTAAATATGGCAGGCAACCAGCTTACCTTAACAGTGAAATCCTTGCTAGTATTAAACACAAAAAAGAAGCTTACAAGAAGTGGAAGATTGGACAAATGATTGGGGAAGAGTATAAAAATATTGCTCAGGCATGCAGGAGTGAAATCAGGAAGGCCAAATCAACTTGGAGTGGCAGCTAACAAGAGATGTTAAGACTAACAAGAAGGGTTTCTTCAGGTATGTTAGCAACAAGAAGAAAGTCAAGGAAAGTGTGGGCCCCTTACTGAATGAGGGAGGCAACCTAGTGACAGAGGATGTGGAAAAAGCTAATGTACTCAATGCTTTTTTTGCCTCTGTTTTCACGAACAAGGTCACCTTCCAGACTATTGCACGGGGCAGCACAGCATGGGGAGGAGGTGACCAGCCCTCTGTGGAGAAAGAAGTGGTTCAGGACTATTTAGAAAAGCTGGACGAGCACAAGTTCATGGGCCAGATGCGCTGCATCCGAGTGCTAAAGGAGTTGGCGGATGTGATTGCAGAGCCATTGGCCATTATCTTTGAAAAGTCATGGCATCAGGGAGGTCCCGGATGACTAGAAAAAGGCTAATGTAGTGCCCATTTTTTAAAAAGGGAAGGAGAAAGATCCAGGGAACTACAGGCCAGTCAGCCTCACGTCAGTCCCTGGAAAAATCATGGAGCTGGTCCTCAAGGAATCAATTCTGAAACCTTAGAGGAGAGGAAAGTGATCAGGAACAGTCAGCACGGATTCACCAAGGGCAAGTCATGATTGACTAATCTAATTGCCTTCTGTAAAAAGATAACTGGCTCTGTGGATGAGGGGAAAGCAATGGACGTGTTATTCCTTGACTTTAGCAAAGCTTTTGATACAGTCTCCCACAGTATTCTTGCCAGCAAGTTAAAGAAATATGGGCTGGATGAATGGACTATAAGGTGGATAGAAAGCTGGCTAGAATGTCGGGCTCAACGGGTAGTGATCAATGGCTCCATGTCCAGTTGGCAGCCAGTATCAAGTGGAGTGCCCCAATGGTTGGTCTTCGGGCCGGTTTTGTTCAATATCTTCATTAATGATCTGGAGGATGGTGTGGATTGCACCCTCAGCAAGTTTGCAGTTGACACTAAAATGGGAGGAGAGGTAGATACACTGGAGGATAAGGATAGGATACAGAGGGCCCTAGACAAATTGGAGGATTGGGCCATAAGAAATCTGATGAGGTTCAACAAGGACAAGTGCAGAGTCCTGCACTTAGGACGGAAAAATCCCATGCACTGCTACAGGCCAGGCAGCAGTTCTGCAGAAAAGGGCTTAGGGGTTACAGTGGACGAGAAGCTGGATATGAGTCAACAGTGTGCCATTGTTGCCAAGAAGGCCAATGGCATTTTGGGCAACAAAAATGATTAGGGGACTAGAACACATGACTTATGAGGAGAGGCTGAGGGAACTGGGATTGTTTAGTCTGCAGAAGAGAAGAATGAGGGGGGATTTGATAGCTGCTTTCAACTACCTGAAGGGGGGTTCCAAAGAGGATGGATCTAAACTGTTCTAAGTGATAGCAGATGACAGAACGAGGAGTAATGGTCTCAAGTTGCATTGGGGGAGGTTTAGGTTGGATATTAGGAAAAACGTTTTCACTAGGAGGATGGTGAAGCACTGGAATGCGTTACCTAGGGAGGTGGTGGAATCTCCTTCCTTTGAGGTTTTTAAGGTCAGGCTTGACAAGACCCTGGCTGGGGTGATTTAGTTGGAGATTTGTCCTGCTTTGAGCAGGGGGTTGGACTAGATGACCTCCTGAGGTCCCTTCCAACCCTGATATTCTATGATTTTATGAAGTTGCAATCAAGCCAAGTTATAAATTATTGTTGTTCCTAACTCAGTGGTTCTCAAACTGTGGGTCAGGACCCCACAGTGGGTCTTGACCTAAGTTCCCTGTAAGCTGCACAGCCACCTATTTAATGCCATGCAGGAGCTCAGGGAACCCGCCCGGGGACCTGCCAAGGCCAGGGGAGGGACAACCCTCTCCTGGCCCCAACCTAGCCCAGCCCCCAACCTGTCGCAGCCAGGGCAGCCCCCTAGCCCCAACTATGCCGGGTACAGACCTTTCGGTCGGGGCAGGAAGGCCCGGCCTGGACCCAGCTGTGGCCAGGGCGGGGCAATGTAGCCTGGACCCAGCCGCAGCAGCACTGCACAGGCCAGACCCAGCCACAGCCAGGGCAACCTGGCCCAAACACGGGTACCTGGCCCAAATCTCTCGCGGGGCGCCCCCTCCTGAACTCAGCCCCGACTGGACCTCTGGGGACCAAGGGAGGGGCACCTATCCTGAAGTCCCAGCCCTGGAACTGCCGTGGCAGGGAGAGGCACCCCTTCCCCCCAGCCCAGGTGCTGCTGCAGTGAGAGAGAGTTGGGGGGAGTCCTCTCTCTCCGCAACAGCCCCGGAGCACCCTCTTGCACCTCAAACCCCTCATCCCCAGCCCCACCCCAGAGCCTGCACACACAGCTGAAGTCCTCAGACTCCTGCACCCCAACCCTCTGCCCCCTCCCACACTCCAAACCCCTCGGTCCCATCCCCACCACATGAATCTTGTTACGTGCACCAATATGAAGGTGATGTGTTACACATAACCTCCATATTTGTGCATGTAACAAAATTTATTCTGCACATGGGTGGGAAAAATTAGAGGGAACACTGGTCTCGCCCCATTTTAATGTGGTCGCCAGGGCCAGCAATAAACTTGCTGGGACCCCTGGCTGAAGCTGAAGCCTGAGCTCGACCCCTACCCCAGGCCGTGAGGCTCAGGCTCCGCCCCCACCCGCAGTCATGTAGTAACTTTGTTGTCGGAAGGGGGTTGTGATGCAATGGAGTTTGAGACCCCTTGATCTAACTAATCACTATGATTACAGTAAGGTCCAGATTAATAGCACAGGTCATTCTAAAGTGGTGTCACTGTGAGAGAAGTAACTCAATGAGTCATCACCATTCTTCTCCAATTAATTGGCATGCCACAATTCTACAGGTTATAGGAATCGGTGGAATGAGGGGAACTGTACACAAGGGGCATGTTTTGGTATGAATTTTCTGTATCCTACAAGGAGAAAGGCAGGCAGCAGTAGAGTTTTCCAACTACCCTGTTCGGAGAAGACATGAGGACAACATTTTTTTTTCCAAATTGGGCGTTGGGATTTTTGTTTTTTAATAGCATGGGAAAGATACATATCATAGAATTAGGAAGTTTTCTGAAAAAAATTCTTCCAGGTTATCTGACAGGACCACAACGTCCTTAGGCAGCATCTTTAACCACTGTGCCACAGCGACACACTGAACCACAGTGCCTGATTAACAGCCTTAGTGTTAAAGGCCTCCAGGCCCACAAAAGCCATGCCCGAGGCCCCTGATTGGACGGACAGTCAGCACTCTCATTGAGAGCCTGGATTATATAAAGGCCACAACAGGAAAAGGAAGCTAAGCAACAGACAAGTGCCTGCTAGCTGCTCTCCAGACTGCCTTGCCGCTTCCCCTGACCCTGCTCTGCTGCCTCGCTGCCTTATCCAAACTCGCCTCCCCAATCAACTTACCCAGCCCCTTGGACTGGATCTTCTGGCTACTGTTCCCTGCAAGAACTCAACCACCGCCCTGGACTGCCTCTGATACGGAATGACCTGCCAGCTACCTGACCACCCATGCACACTTACCTACTGCTTTGGGAACCGTCTAGCCCACCTCAGCCACCAAACATTATCCTTTACATCACACAGATATTTTCAAACAAATCACTTACGCAGATCAAAAATTGGAGGGAAGGTGTCAAAATAAACTGACAGTGGAACTTAAATGCAACTTTAACTCTGGACACAGTCAAGCCTCCATATTTTAAAAAAATCCCATACAGAAATATATTAAGATAGAATAGATCACTGCCCTTAAAAGGAAACGTTAATATCTGTATTAGCAGAGGTGTTGAATAACGCGGTCTTTAACAGAAGCTGTACTATGCATCAAAGTGGCAGTGAAGCGCAGATCACATACCCTCATTTCCATAATCATTTTCATATGTCTAGTATGCATTAAATACAGTACCAACTTAAAAATGAGAAGCAGACATTCCTTTGGAAATTAATTCAACATTACATATGTCACACTAGGAAAAGGTTTCTCTCTCTCTCTCCCCTCCTCCATGACAGTATGCGAAGCTTGCAATATAATAAGCAACCATAGACATTTTTATTATAATTTCCAAGGGTTCCTTTCTGCTTTATAGGCACAAACCCAAAATAGTGGTGGTACAGAGCAGGTGTATAGGTCTACTATACCACCTTTTAAGAAAGTACACTGTATATTTTCTTCTGCAAACCAACCCTCACAAAACCGTAAAACTAATTTAAAAAAAAAAAAAAAAAGAGAACCTTGTACAATACCTTAAGCCCGCACTTCACATTGCCATTCTTGCTGGCACACACTGCCTCCCCAGGAATTCCTTTCCAGCTCTTTCAACAAACAATATATACACACACAAAATTTCTCTAGCTTGCATAGTAACAGAACATTACTTCCTACCTTCCACTTTCCACATGAAAAAATAATATCTTACTCTTGACCAATACTCGCTTCTACAGTAAATATATGTTAGTGTTACAGAGGTCAGAAGTTAAGGTTCTACATTAGAATGCAAATTAGGGGAATTCAGGGTACGTCTGCACTAGAATCACTACAATGTGGAGCTAGAAGAGATCCTTGTAAAGGTACAGGTTATGTCTTCACTGCAGAGTAAACACAAGTTATCTACAGTCAAGTTATTCCTCTTGAGTTAGACTAGCTTGAATGAGAACAGGCACATTATGAAACAACATGTCAGCTGCTGCATCCACACTAGCACTGCTCTCACTCATGTGTGGCACTCAGAATTCAGGGGGCAAATGCTATGATTCTTAGCACAGCAATAAGCTGACCCTCACTATGAATTTTGTTTGCAACACATTATGAGAGCAATTGTCTGTCCTTTATGAACATACAAGATGAACAGTGGGAAGACTAGCAATACTCAAGTGGCAACAGCCTCCATCCACACTGCAGAATGGTTGTGTTAGCAGCTGATAAGTCACTTTTACTTCTGCATTAGCCTATGTCCCCTCTCATGCCAACCAACTTGAATTAAAAGCACCACCATACTCAAACTAAGGGTGTTTATGTATGGACGGGAGTTGAGTTAGGGCAACATTTGAGTTACAACTTAAGTTAATTCTGAAGTGAAGACATGCTCATAGTCCGTCAGTGAGAATAGGTAATGTGATGTGTGGGTATACAGTAAAGAAGGTTCTCAACTTATTTCACTGCTTTTAAGAATTTGCGGTGGGAGGGAGTTATATTTAAGCAACCTTAACTGTTTTTTGTTTGTAGGTATATTAAAATAAATTAAATGTTAATACCCTAATGCTAAACATCTTTGTTTACATGACAAGACACCAGTATAGACATATTCATAAATGTACATACTGAAATGATCAAATTCTTTGTGAGTTTATGCCACTTCTGACCAATTTACAAATTAAATATATGGTAAATATCTGTTTAACAATTATGCAATGAATCACTGAACTTTAAATAATAAATGATTACACTTATTCTATTTCTCAAGACTTGAGACAACCTCTGTCTCATACAGTGAATAATCTTCACCAACATGCTGACCAATACTTAGATTGTAAATTCTCTGGGGCAGGGACTGTTTTTGTTCTGTTTGTACAGCGCCTGGCACAATGGGGTTCTGGTCCATGAGCAGGTCTCCTAGGGACTACAATAATACAAATAATAAATAATAATAATGCAGAATTAATAATCAGGCAGATGCTCCAAAGAAATACTACAGGGAATTCAGTTAAATGTTTACCTGTTATTCTAAGCAGAGTATAAACAGAAGGAGTTGGGTGTGAGGGGGACAATAGAAGTACCAACTGATTATGCAGTCAAAAAAAGAAAAAACACAAAATGGATTACATCCGTGCTAACCTGTGAAAATAATGACTGATGCAAAAAGGTGTTGATTATTGCTGTACTACCACCAAAATATTTCATCGAAATAGTAGATAAAATATTTTGAAGGAGGAACTTGTAAAATATGTAAGCTATTTACAATAGGACATACTTCAAAATAAAGGAAACAAAAGATGTTAATATAATTTGCTAACTCAATTTATACTAAAAGTAGTGACCTAAAGTTGCTCTTAAGAAAATGATAGAAGCAGAACTCTAGAAATGGCAGCAACATTATAGGTATGTACCATCATAATACATACCACAAAGCTAAGATTCAAATCCCTTTTAACAGACAAAAAATACACACATTGTACAATGTGCAGTGTGAAAGAAAGAAAATCATCTTATAAATCTAAGGATGTCATTTCTCATATGTGGAATGCATATTTTATTTCTACTGCAGAATATGTCATCACTATAGGGCCAGGCCAAAAATATCCAGATGTTTTAATAAGAAAGATTAAGAATAATCTTTCTGGTGATCAAATTTTATTTTTCTAAAGACAGTTGTTAATGTTAAAAATGGAGGTTTCTAGCAGTTTTAGAGGCCTATTCGTTTAGAATTATTCCAACCACTTCCTCACAGATAATGCATTTGTTACAAAGAAAATGTGGACAGCACAGTTTTACAATTCATTAAACTTCTTTTCAACTGCACGTAGCTGACAGTTCTTAGTTACATTCCCCAAAGGCTAGAATGGTTCTAACAAATTCCTACTAGTAATGCATGAAATAAAAGGAGTATAAAACACAAAACAAAGAAACAAAATGTCAAAAAGAGATGTCTTCTAAAGTACTTCAATCTGAAAAGATCACAAGTGTTATACAGCAATTATATTGCTATTTAGCATACACATATCACACAGTACATATTGGAGAGGATAAAAACTATGAAAAACAGTTTATTGTATTCCACACACTATCCACACAACAGATAGGTAATTTAAATATTCAGGCAGTTGAAGGAAAGGTTAACTCTCCAAAGGAAATAAAAATCCCATAGGAAATGAAAGTGGAAATGAAACCACGGTAAAAAGCTGTTTGGCTCCACACCCTAAGAATTGCCCACAGCACTGTAGTACAAAAACGCCCCCAGAGACTGATTGAGCTTCAACAGCAGCAATATTACAGCATAAATATTGGGTCATCAGTGGCAGCAGTGAGCTGATTAAGGGATGAGGTAATTTATTTACTTTCTCTCGTCAGGAACTGTATAAAGTACAGGCAGAAGTACAAAGAGTTCTTGTATGTCTATCATGTAGAAGGAAATACTGTAATATCCATGTATTAAGAAGGAAATACGAAACATGCCAGAATGACAACAGTTTAGATGAAGAAACACGCATGAGACCTGAAGTATCATACTTAGTTACACAGGCAGTATAATAAAAATCAAAGACTAAATAGGGACAGACGTACCTCCACATTTGTTCCAATTTTATCTAATAAAACTTTTCAATAAAAAGAGAAAACTATACCACAAGCCTAGTATGGTTACAATATTATTTGTAAGAATACTATGGTGTGCATGATATAAATGCTTACATTTTATATATGTGCGTGTGTGTGTTAGTTAAGAGAGGTTTCAGAGTAACAACCGTGTTAGTCTGTATTCGCAAAAAGAAAAGGAGTACTTGTGGCACCTTAGAGACTAACCAATTTATTTGAGCATGAGCTTTCGTGAGCTACAGCTCACTTCATCAGATGCATACCGTGGAAACTGCAGCAGACTTTATATATACACAGAGAATATGAAACAATACCTCCTCCCACCCCACTGTCCTGCTGGTAATAGCTTATCTAAAGTAATCGTCAGGTTAGGCCATTTCCAGCACAAATCCAGGTTTTCTCACCCTCCACCCCCCCACACAAATTCACTCTCCTGCTGGTGATAGCCCATCCAAAGTGACAACTCTTTACACAATGTGCATGATAATGAAGTTAGGCCATTTCCTGCACAAATCCAGGTTATCAGTTGTTTGTTCTCTGAATATATTGCCACTGCAGATCTACACTGTAAGTATCAGGAGCTTTGCCATGCAAGAGATAGAACCTTTTCCAAGGGAGTTACCCATCAGTTTCTATGAGCATGTCCTTCAGATGTGGCATCCTGCATCCATGAAGCTATAAGCCTCTGTGCCCCATATCCCTACATTTATCTCTATCTCTGGACACATCCTTTTAAATTTCTGAAGTACACAGGAGGATGAAACTTCAAGTTTTGATCCGTAGAGGCAATACATTGAAAGAACACCAGTTCCTGGCAAGCTTTCCTTCTTCTAAAGGGTGTTGCCTCTGTAGATAACCCAGCGTAGAAGATTAATTTGAAATGACAGTCCTCAAGATGACGAACAGGTAGTACTATCACTAATTAAAAAGAAACTGAAGCACTGTTTTGCTGAATTGAACATTCACTCTGGGCTCAGCACTGAGAGAATACTACTTTGCAAACATATTAATTCAACTTCAGGTATCAGAGATAGGAAATCTGCACTGGCAAAAAATATTGTAGAGACTATTTCCCCTTTTGAATATTGGGCATCTGGTATTTTTTGAAAGAGTAGTTCCAGCTAGGTCACAGCATAACAAAATACAAAATTTAATCCATGTTGATGGCTTCTGGACTCACATTGCTTGGCCTTTAGTCTTAAGCAAGTGTCACAAATAACCTTGTCCAATGTATAAAAGGTTTAGAACTAGCTAAAATGAATAACCCTTTTAAACATGCAAGGAGTGTAACAAAGCTTCACCTTGCAGATCGTGAGGCTTTCACTAAAAATGGTAGCAAAGAAATTGACTAATTAAAATGAAATATCTCAGACTGCCTAAGTAAAACATTTTGGATGAGCTCTTAACGCTATCTTATCCTTATGAAAAATTAACATTTGAAATATCTGCCATCAAAGCCTGCAGCTGAAACTCTCCTGACTTATGGAAAAGCCACAAAGAAAGAACTCTAACAATATATGCTAGAGGGAACAGGCACCAGGGGGTTCAAAAACAGCATCTACAAGTTTATGAGGACAAGATATAAGTCGCAATCTCACAGGTCTATAAACCATAGTACACTCATTCATCAGATCCTTAAAGAACCTTTTTTGGTGAGGAATAAGAAAAGACTGAACAAGGACAAGGCAGGTAGTCTGGTTGCTAAATAAACTTTACCCACAGAGAACAAAATAATACTGAATCCATCATAGATAAGATACTACTACTAAAAAGGAAGAGCTCAAACTCTTCACCACTTCAAACTGTATATAAGCATGAAACTGTTTTCACTTACACGAGAGCAGGGGTGGGCAAACTTTTTGGCCCGAGGGCCACATTGGGGTGCGAAACTGAATAGAGGGCCGGATAGGGAAGGCTGAGCCTCCCCAAAGAGCCTGGCCCCCGCCCCCTATCCACCCCCTCCCACTTTCCACCTGACTGCCCCCCTCAGAACCTCCGACCCATCCAACCCACCCTGCTCCCCACCCCCCTGAATGTCCCCGCCCTCCTGAACCTCCGCCCCATCCAACTGCCCCCCCGGGACCCCCTGCCCCTTATCCAACCCCACCCCCCGTCCCCTTACCATGCAGCTCAGAGCAGCAGGAGCTTGCAGCCCTGCTGCAGCATTGCTGCAGGGGAGGTGCCGGGGGCTAGCCTTCCCCGCCAGGAGCTCAAAGGCCGGGCAGGACAGTCCCACGGGCCGGATATGGCCCACGGGCCATAGTTTGCCCACCTCTAGCCTAGAGGAAGATTTTCATGATTCCAAAAGAAAAATTGAATTGCTCACACAAATGCAATATTTCTTTATTAATAAACCAGCAACCTAGTGTTCAGGCAAAGGGATTTTTCTTCTACGTGAAGAACCTGACATCTTTCCTGAGACAAGAGATATTATTTATATTGAGGGATCTGAGCCCTGCTGTAGCACTGGGTATGCCTACACAGCAATGTATGCCTAGGGTTAGTGAGACTTGAGTCAACTGACCCATGTCAGGAAACCCTGGACTTTAGTGTCTACACTGCATTTTAACCCTAGGTTAAGGACTTTCTGACCCGTGTTCGAACCTAGGTCTCTGGCATCCACATTGCAGTGCACACACCCAAGTTAAAGTTACCCTATCCCAGAGTTCCCAGGGTCTCCCACCCAGTGTCAACACTCTAGCCCTGTGCATATGTTGCAGTGTGGGAAAACTCTATTGTCCACCGTGTTTCCTACCTGTGACAGTGCTATTGATGAGACTCAGCTGCCCATAAGAAGCACCTAAGTGCATGAACTACCTAATTAGCTCCTTTGGGGCTCTGTCAGTAAAATGACAACAGTTTGAGAAGGCTTTATACTGAACTATCATCTAGAGTGAGAATGGGGCTCCCCACCTCTAGGCTGAGTCACAATGGCAGGAAAATACCCCTGTGCACCTGTTCTGAGAATAAATAGGACATCAGTCTCCAGGGCTGTCAAACTATTAAAATGAAACTTTGCAATTCTTAATTTTTAAAATGGGCTGTTCAATGAAAGGGTTTTTGTTGGTTGGTTTTTTATTTACTTTTGTCTGTTTGTTTGGAAGTTTGACATAAAATGTAGATTTCAAAGGAAAAACACACACATCCCCCAGCTTGGCTGCTGCTAGATGCCCCCCAGAAAGTGGGGATAAGGGATCCCCAGGAGGCTTTGGGGAAGTTTTAGAGATGGCTCCCACTCACTGCCCTGACAGCGCATGCTGGCCAGGCACCTCAACACACGCAGCTCCAGAGAGGGAAGGGGGACCAGAGAGAGGAGCAGGGACCAAGCAGCTGCCCTGCAGGGAGGGGGAATGGCCAAGATGTTGTGGGTCTTCCCTCCCCTGTCCACACTGAGCCAGTAGCTCTGCCACTCCCATTCCCTGTGGACAGAGGCAAAGTAGTATCATTACCTTCACTGTATAGATGAGCAAACAGACAACGCAATATTAAGTGCCTTTGCCAATATCATACAACATGTCCCGCAGAGCTGGGACTGGAGCCCAGAACTTCCAATTGTTAGTCTTAGCTTTTAATCACAAACCTTCCTTCACCCTTCAAAGGTAACATGTTATTAATCAAACCTGGAGCTCTTAAAAGCACACACAACTGTGACAAGGTCTATATTAGGAATAATGCATTCATTTAGCTGGACAAGAAAAAAAATAGGCACCTGTGGACACCAATGCTACATGAAAATCCAAGATCAGGTGAGGATCCAGAATCATCCTCAGATTGTGAATCTTAGTCACTTGCTGATTTTAGCCATTTGCATACAAACAATTAAAATGATGTGAACATTGTTTTGAGTTTCTTTTAGTGGACAAGTTTCCACAAAAAGTTGAAATATAAGGTTATTCTCCATTCCATTTATATTAGTATAAACTCCATAGAATTTGATGGAGTTACACTATTGTAACAGAATGAAGAGTAATAGTCTCTGACTGCAAAGCTGAGAAATAGCTATGGGACTATTGCTATATCGATTAAACAAATGCGTATGCATGCATGCGCACACGGATATTGAAAAGCATATGTTATCTTATTCAAGTTGGACAATTCGATCTAGTGAAAGTTTTTAAACTGGAAGATACTAATAATTATATACCATCTCAAACAATATTCAAATTTCATTTCATACCATTCAGACTCTTAAGTCTCTCAATATAAGGCATTTTCTCTAACCTTTAAACTATTTTTGTATGCTCTTGTCTGCATCCTCTATAATTTTTCAACCTCTTTTTAAAAATGGGGATACCAGAACTGTATGCAGTATTCTAGTATGGTTCTCACCAATTCTGTACCAGCAGTTTTCAAACTGGGGTCAGGACCCCAAAGTGGGTCGCGACCCTGTTTTAATGGGGTTGCCAGGGCTGGCATTAGACTTGCTGAGGTCCGGGGCTGAAGCCGAAGCCTGAGGGGCAAAGAGTCAAGCTTTGGCTTCAGCCCTGGTCAGCTGGCCTCAAGTTACAGCCCCCCTCCTGAGGCTGAAGCCCTCAAGCTTCAGCTTCGGCCCCCCATCCCAGGGCGGTGGGGCCCGGGCTTTAGCTTTGCCCCTCTCCTCTCCACCCCCCGCCTGGAGCAGTGATGCTCTGGCTTTGGTCCCGCTTTCCAGGATCATGTATTAATTTTTGTTGTCAGAAAGGGGTCACAGTGGAATGCAGTTTGAGAAACCTGCTGTGGACAGAGGTAAAATCACCTCCCTATACCTACTCCTTAGTTATACATTCGAAGATTGCATTAGCCCTTTTTGCCACATAAATGCCCTGGGAACTCATGTTGAGTTGATTGTCCACTATGACCTCTCAATCCTTTTCAGAGTCACTGCCTTCCAGGATACAGGACCCCATTCTATATGCATGGCCTGCATTCCTTGCTCCTAGATTTATAACTCTGCATTTGGCTGTACTAAAACGAATTTTATTCGAATAAGTCCCACTTACCAAGCAATCAAGATCACTCTGTATGATTGCTCTGTCCTCATTATTTACTATTCTACATAAACCATAAATAAATCATATATTTCAGCATTAATTATTCAGCAAATGAAACGACTCTGTAGAAGTATATTGTTTCTCAACTTTAAAATACTGGAATACACTAAAATTTTTGGAATAATAAAATACAAAAGTAAATTTCTCAAATTATTTTTCTAAATACTTCATAACATTATAGTAACATTTCCCCTCTCTTTTCTCCCCCTCCTCCCTTTTAGTAAATCCAATATGTAGGTGGTCTTGATTCAGGTAAATGACACATTAACATGATCAATCATAAAAAAGTGCTTAAAGACTAAAAAAGCTATTTAATAAAAAATGTAGAAATGTTTCCATATGTTTTATGAAGTATTCTTTACCCTCTAAATGAGCACATTCAAATTTAGTCTCTGGCTTTGTTTCAGAGAAACTCCATCTGTATCCTACATCGCTTACAGGCTCATCTCAGTCATGCAATAGCTATGTCACAGCTCATATATCAAATAAAAATCACATTCAAGGCCACAGAACCTTATATACCCAAATTCTTCCATTCTATTTAAAGTATCAGAGGGGTAGCCGTGTTAGTCTGGATCTGAAAAAGCAACAAAGAGTACTGTGGCATCTTATAGACTAACAGACCTATTGGAGCATAAGCTATCGTGGGTGAATACCCACTTCGTTGGATGCATGTCATCAGATGCATGTAGACTACATGCATCCGACGAAGTGGGTATTCACCCACGATAGCTTATGCTCCAATAGGTCTGTTAGTCTATAAGATGCCACAGTACTTTTTGCTGATTCTATTGAAAGTAATCCTAATACAGCTCTTATTGCACCTCACTGCTTATGTCACATGACTTTTGCTGGGAAATAGAGTCCTACAACTTAAAGATCAAAGAGTTCATAGCACAGATGAGAATGATCTAAAAGACAATTCTGTTGTGCTTATAAATTGGGGAAAACTTTTCGGAAAAACAGGTGCAGAATTAAGAAAAGTCTACAAAAACTGTAGTATTGGAGGACACTGTGCAGTAATGAGAAGAGTTGGGTTCAAGAATGACATGAGCATCTTGATCATAGGCATAGAGAATTCAGCTGATGAACCTGAATTCCAAGGCCAAGAATGATGGCTGCCCCAGTTTGCAAATGAGGAAACCAAGCTGGGGAGGTTATGTTATTTGTCAAATTATGCCAAAGGCATCAGTGCAAGAGCAGTGATTCTGGATTCCCAGTTCCATGTTCAGACCCAGCATGGTCAACCTGCACATGCAACAGGCTGCTCACTATATGGTGATTCCAGACAAAAAACCGTTACTCACCTTCTTGTAACTGTTGTTTTTCGAGATGTGTTGTTCATGTCCATTCCAATCAGGTATGTGCACGCCACGTGCACTGTTAACAGAAATTTTCCCCCCAGCAGCTCCCGTCAGGTCAGCTGTGGAGCCCCCTGGAATGGCATCTTCATGGTGCTCAACATATGACCCTGCCGATCTGGCCCCTCCTCAGTTCCTTCTTGCCAGCTACTCCAACAGAGGGGTAGGAGGGTGGGTAGTGGAATGGACTTGAACAACACATCTTGAAGAACAGTTACAAGAAGGTGAGTAACCGTTTTTTCTTCGAGTGCTTATTCACGTTGATTCCAACCAGGAGACTCCCAAGCTCTACCCCGGAGGTGGGGTCAGAGTCAAGGAATCGATGATTGGAGCACTGCTGTGCCGAAAGCTGCATCATCTCTAGAGTGCTGTGTGATGGCATAGGGTGAGGTGAACATATGCACTGAGGACCAAGTAGCTGCCCTGCAGATTTCCTTTATCTGGACCTGGGCCAGAAACGCAGCTGACAAGGCCTGTGCCCTTGTGCAACGCGCCTTAAGAGGCGGGGCTAGGACCTTGTCCAGCTCATAACATGTGCGGATACAGGCCATGATCCAAGAAGATAATCTTTGAGATGAGGCCAAGAGTCCTTTCATGTGGTCTGCCACGGCCACGAATAGCTGGTTCGACCTGAACGGCTTTGTGCACTCAATGTAGAACCCTAATGCCTGCCGAACATCCAATGAGTGCAGCCTTTTCTCTTGGGTATTGTTGTGTGGCTTGGGATAGAAGACAGGTAGAAAAATGTCTTGGCTAATATGGAATTGTGACGCTACCTTAGGAAGAAAGGCCGGGTGAGGTCTTAGTTGCACCTTGTCCTTGTGGAAGGCTGTGTAGGGCAGGTCGGAGGTCAGGGCTTTTAACTCTGACACCCTCCTGGCTGACATGATGGCGAACAGGAAGGCTACCTTCCATGACAGGTAGAAAAGGGAGCAAGTCACCAGTGGTTCAAATGGGGGTCCCATTAATCTGGACAGGACCAGGCTAAGGTCCCATGCTGGAAGAGGCTGTCTAACCCGAGGATATAGCTGTTTCAGGCCCTTAAGGAAACGACCTACCATAGGGTCAGCTAATATGGAGCGTCCAAGACATGCCCGGATGGAAAGCTGATATAGCAGCAAGGTGTACCCTGATGGATGACACTGCCAGGCCTTGTTGGTTGAGGTGCAGAAGGTACTCGAGGATGCCTGGAGTGTAGGAGCGTGATGTTGGGCACACCAGCAAGTGAACCTTTTCCACTTGACCAGATAAGTGGCCCTGGCGGATGGTTTTCTGCTGCCGAGCAGGACCTCTCTTACTGGTTCCGAGCCCAGGAGCTCCACATGGTTTAGCCATGAAGCTTCCAAGCCGTGAAATGGAGGGACTGGAGGTCCAGGTGATGAAGGCAACCATGGTCCTGTGTGATCAGACTGAAGTAGACTGGTAGGAGGATGGGAGTTCCATTGACAGCTCCAGAAGCATGTTGTACCAATGCTGGCAGGACCATGCTGGGGCCAGCGGAATTACTACAGCTCTGTCTCTGCGGATTTTCAGCAGTACTCTGTGCATGAGTGGAAATGGTGGAAAGGCATACATGAGAAGATCTCCCCAGGGTAGCAGGAATGCATCCGAGATCAAACCCAGGCTGTTTCTGAAAGAAGCAGAACACTGGGCACTTCCTGTTGCTCCGGGTGGTAAACAGATCGACCTGGGGAAATTCCCACTTTTGGAATATGGAATATATGACATCCGGACAGATGGCCCACTCGTGATTGCAAAATGATCTACTGAGGTGGTCCGCTAGTTCATTCTGCACACCTGGGAGACAGAACACCTCCAGGTGAATGGAGTGGGCTATGCAGAACTCCGATAGATGAAGGGCCGCCTCACACAGGGGGGAAGAGGGGGCTCCACCCTGCTTATTGAGGTAAACCCTAGCTGTGGTGTTGTCATTCATTACCGGCACACACTGGCCTTGGAGCCGGGATAGGCAGATTTGGCATACTAGCCACACTGCTCCGAGCTCTCTGATATTGATATGCAGGGAGAGCTCGTCCTGTGACCGTAATCCTTGAGTCTGGAGCTCTCCCAGATGCGTCCCCTGCAAGCCAGAGCTGACGCGACCATTATTAGGGACAAGGAGGGCTGGGGGATATTGAAGGGGACTCCCTTGCAGACTGTGGGACAGTCGAGCCACCACTGGAGGGACTCGAGTACCTCAAGGGCATCATGACCACAGATTCCAGGCCGTCGCGCCCTGGGTGGTATACAGACTCGAGCCATGCTTGAAGTAGTCTGAGCCTCAGTCTGGCATGCTGAACCACGTAAGTGCAGGCTGCCATGCGGCGAAGGAGACTCAGGCATCCCCTTGCTGTAGTGGTTGGGTACTACCTGAGGCTTTGGATAATGTCTGTCATGGTATGAAATCAGGCCTCTGGCAGGAGCACTCTTGCCTGCACCGAGTCCAGCACCGAACCGATGAATTCTATTCTTTGAGTCGTTGACAGCGTTGACTTGTTCACATTGAGCAGGAGACCCAGCCTCTCAAAAGTCACTCTGACTATAGTTGGACTTGAGACTCCACCTGCTCCCTTGTGTACCCCCTGAGTAGCCAGTCATCAAGGTAGGGATATACCTCCACCTGCCTCCTGCGGAGGAAGGCTGCCACAACTGACATACACTGGGTGAACACTCGGAGGGCTGTCGACAGACCAAAGGGGAGGACCATGAACTGATAGTGTTTGTGGCTGGCTACAAACCACAGAAATTGTGTGTGTGTGGGCCAAATAGCTATGTGAAAGTATGTGTCTTTCATGCTGAGGGCAGCGTACCAGTCTCCTGGATCCAGGAAAGGAATAATAGTGCTCAGGGAGGGAGACTACGCGGAACTTCAACTTCACCATGAACCTGTTGAGGCCACGCAGATCTAGAATGGGTCTGAGACCTCCCCATTTGCCTTGGGGATTAGGAAATAGTGGGAATAGAAGCCCTTAGCTCCTGAGGAACCTCCTCCACTGGCTCCTATGGTGAGGAGCGATTGCACCTCCTGGATAAGGAGCTGCTAGTGAGAATGGTCCCTGAAGAGGGACGTGGAAGGAGGGTGTGAGGGAGGGGAGTAGCAGAATTGGAGAGAATATCCCACTTCTACGGGGCAGAGAACCCAGTGGTCCAATGTTATTTGGGATAGATGATTCCAAAAGCAGGGTTGAGGATCCGGTATATGGTCTGGCACATCATCCCTGGGCGCATCTTCAAAAGGCCTGCTTGGAGGCCAAGGAGGTGCGTGATGATGAGGGCTTACGCCTGCTGTTCCTACCTCACTTTCTAGAAAAGTCTTGCCTAGCGCACGGTCAGTAAGGACATTGATGGAGTTGAGGTTTAAAGTGTTTTTGCTGACTAGCTGGGGTATGTATCTCCAGCGACTTCATCGTCACCCTAGAACCCTTTAGGCTGTGTAGCCTGGAGTCTGTTTGCTCTACAACTAATCCTGTCCCATCAAAGCACAGGTCCTGCAGAGTCTGTTTGACCTTGGCGGCGTAAGCCTGAAACTTGAATCAGTGAGGTTCTCCTCATGGCTACGCCAGAGGACAAGATATGCACTGCTGAGTCAGCAGTGTCCAGTGAGGCCTGTAAAGAGGTCTGTGCCACTGTCTTGCCCTGCTCCACTGTCTTGCCCTGCTCCACTCATCCCTGAACTCCGATGGTACTAGCTCCTTATATTTCAGCATGGAGTTCCATGAGTTAAAATTATATCTGCTCATGACTACTAGCTGATTAGCAAACCTGAGCTGTACGCACCCCATGGAGGAGACCTTTCTACCAAAAAGGTCAAGTTTTTTAGAGTGTGGGCCCCTGCTGCCCCTGCCTTTCACACTCATTAACCGCAGACACCACCAAGGAGCAGAGCTATGGGTGAGAGTATAGATACTCGTAACCCTTGGAGGGAATGAAGTATTTGTGTTCTACTCCCTTGGCCTTCGGGGGGATGGAGGATGGGGTCTGCCACACAGTTTTGGTGTTGTTTTGAATGGTCCTAATGAGTGGCAACGCTACTCGGGATGGACCTTCTGGGACCAAAATGTCCACCATTGGATCCTCCTGTTCCACCTTGGCTTGCAAGCCCATGTTGCGGAGTAGGTCCTGGTGGGTGTGACAATATATGGGTGGTGGTCCTGAGATTGAAGTTCCTGCTACCGCCTCATCCGGGCAAGAGGACGAGAATGCAGGTGAGGGAACCGGGTCATCCTGGGCCTGTTGGTCCATGGGGACCTGCTGCTCGACCTGCTGTCCTGCATCGATGATCCCCTGTTCCACTGCAGGCGCAGGGATCTGTGTCCGTGAAGGTGCTGTAACCGGAATCCCTTCAGTACCTCTGGGCGCAGGGCGGCTGGTCGAGGCTGCCTGCAGCCTGGGCTCAGATGCCACCAACCAGGAGACCATGGATAAGGTACCCTGGGACTGGTGATATGCCCAAGGGGTCCAAAAAGGCCATTGTGCCGGTCATTGCAATTGGGCGAGCCATGGCACTGTACCCACGTCAGGCCATCGATGTGTTGACCGATGCCAGCTCCGGTGTGAGTACTTAGACTCTGCATCTGATTCTGAGGACAGGGACCGGGATCTAGAGGGGCCATGGCGGTACCAATCAGAGCTGGCTAGGTGAGCGGTGCCAGATGGAAGGGGAGCAATGCCGAAACCTTGATCTGTATTGAGGGAATCAGTGACGTGATGATGACTGGCGCTGGGAGCGGGACTTCCAATTATCCAGGGACTGGTGAAGAGACGATCAGTGCCGTTAGTGAGAGCAGTGCCAGGACTCCAAGCGGCGCCGGATATCAGGACGGTGCCTCCTTTCTGGTGCCGAGGATCAGTGACCTGGCGATGCGGGTGGGCGCATCATTGTTGGGTTGCCGGGGGATGGTAGTGCCCTCGGCGGTGACAGGAGCTTGTCGCAGAGAGTTGGAGACTGTAGTGCCATCATGACAATGAGGTCCCACACGGCCTCGAAGGTGTCCAGAATGGGTGGCAGCCCCACCTCCTCCATCATGTGGATTGGGGAGTCCAACGGTCCCGGGTTCACTGGTACTCCTTCCATGTCTGAAATTCCCGGAGCCAACTCCAAGGGTCTCGGGGCCAGGTGTTCCTCTCTGGGACGAGCCCCATTGGCTGAGACCGCAGGGGAGGGTCTCACAGGAGATCCGCCTCTACCCTGCTTGGCGCGCTTCTTCTGCGATGCCAGAGAGTGGGACAGGTGCCAGGCAGCTCCCACAGTCTTAGATATGGGGGATCAGCAGTGCCGCAAGTCTCTGTGCGTGGCAATCTTCCACGGTGCTGATTCTGTAACTGATGGTGGCACACAGCGCATCAAGGAGCTCGGTGTTGGGTCCTGCCATGTCAAGGTGGGCTGCGGTTTAAGAGCTGCCTCCATGAAGAGCTGTTTCAACCTGAAATCCCACTCCTTGTTGGTCCTGGGTTGAAAACCCTTGCAAATCCTGCCCTTTTCGGCTTGGTGAGCCTCCCTCAGAACTTTAAACAAGCATCATAAGAGTTGCAGTTAGCATGGGCTTATTGCAGGATTTGCAGGGCTTGAACCCTGGAGATTGAGGCATGCACTGAGGTCCCCAATGGGAAACGTCAGGGTGAACGGGAAACCCCCTCTCCTAACAGAACTACTGACTGACTAAACTAGAACTATAAATTACTGAGGTAAACTAAGCTAGAGAGCTAGGGGAAGCAAGTAGAACTTGTAAGCAAGCCACTCGCAGTTCCAACAACTGTCACATACAGTAAGAAGAAACTGAGGATGGGCCAGGTCAACAGGGTCATATATTGAGTGCCAAGAAGGCGCCACTCCAGGGGGCTCCACACGGGGGAAAATTTCCGGCAATTGTGCACACGGCGCACGCATACCTTACTGGAATCAACGTGAACAAGCACTCAAAGAAGAAACCCAGGTTTCTTCTGGAAAACATACTTTTCATTTTTGTAAAAGAAAAAACTGGCATGAAGAGCAGTTTTGCGAACCTTGAGAGGCAAGTAAGACTATGCCCACCCATTACATAACCTACCTTGACTGGTGGATGGTGCTTACCTGAGCCATCGCTCCATGAAAGTAGTAATTTTTTTAAAATGTTTAAAATATTTAAAAAATAAATCTTCTATTACCACAATGCTTTCTGTGTTAAAAGAAAGCACCAGAAATATTTTAAAAGTTTGAGGTAGTCAACTAAATCTAAACAAAGCTACTGTATCTTCACCAAAACAAGGTCACTTCATTCTGTTCAATTTCTAAAACAACAATGTAATTCTAAAGGACTGATAATATGTGTACAAGTTTAAAAATTACATAGTTGCTTCTTCTTGGATGATCTCTATGTAATGTACAAAAAGATTCCAATACTATAACACATTATTATGAACAGCTGTACATTAACAGTAAACATTTCTATTCTCTCTTGTAAAAGCATCTCATGATTCTATTCATTAATAAAATGATAGCCATCAGGAAATACTATTTCAGTCTAGTTTAACCAATTCAGTCATTTTTAAGGAGTTTATTTTAAACCAACTTAACAGCTATATTAAAAAAATATATTCAGTAAAGCATTTCAACTCTGGACATGAGAGAAACGAGAGGCAAACTAATATCTCTTATAATGAGGCTCAGCCACTAAACTTTATAAGTTTTGCATTTGTGGGCTTATTTGGTTTTCTGAACCTCAAAGTTAGATTACCAAAAATGAAAGCTTATATAACACAACCACCATTTACTACAGTTCAAAAATGCAATACTTGTAAGTGTCCAGTTAGCTCAACATGCAGCACGAAGAACAAACATCTACATGCTAGAAACTACATGTCAGAAAAAAGACACAAATATAGAATCTCAGTAAAAATAGAACAAAAATAGTCCTACAATGACACTGGATAACATCTACCACCAAAAACTAAAGGGATTGATTATAGCTAATAGCCACAGCCTGATGTTGGGGGTAGTGAGGAGGCACAATGCCCCCATCAGAGATCTAGATGGAGTTGTACTTAAAAGGATAATGCTGCCTGGAGCACCAACTAGCACTGGATCAGAGCGGCCACTCTTCCACCTTGGAAAGGCTGCAGAGTTCCAGCTGTGACTGGTCAGCAAAGTGGGAAGATGGGAGAGAAGAAAGTGGAGACCTAGGAAATTTGCATCACTAACTCTGTGGAGTTCTCATATTCTTGAGCACGTGGATTCCCATTGTCCTCAGCCTTGACAAAGCAGAGTTGGAAGGGAGGGGAGAGTCTATTTATGGCCTCTTCATTCCCTGAGTCTTTGTGCAATACTGATCTTAAACTATTTTATCTAATGAATCGTGTGTCTCAGTTCTTCTTGATCATTTATCTGGTTCCATCACTGTAGTGTCTGGATATGACTCACATAATGAAAATAATGTCTTAATCGATAAAAAGGGGGAGAAATACTGTACAGGACCTCTCACTCTTATCTGTTTCTCCAGAACCTCAGCTTTTACCTAAAAAAAATCTGTCTCTAGTGTGACAAAGTTCCTCCTTTACCTTGGTGGGTCTTGCGCTTATTGGCAGATTTGCTCGCCTCAGAGATTCACAGCAGCCCTCAGTTTGGCCGTTTTCATGAACCCACAGTCCAGGTCAACTTCTCCTGTGTCTGACCAGGAATTGGGAGGTTTGGAGGGAACCCGGGCCCGCCCTCTACTCTGGGTTCCAGCCCACGGGCCTGTGGAATGCAGCTGTCTAGAGTGCCTCCTGGAACAGCTGTGCGACAGATACAACTCCCTGGGTTACTTCCCCATGGCCTCCTCCAAAAACACCTTCTTTATCCTCACCATAGGACCTTCCTCCTGGTGTCTGATAATGCTTGTACTACTCGGTTCTCCAGAAGTACACATTCTCACTCTCAGCTCCTCACACGTGCACCACAAACTGAAGTGAGCTCCTTTTTAAACCCAGGTGCCCTGATTAGCCTGCCTTAATTGATTCTAGCAGCTTCTTGATTGGCTGCAGGTGTTCTAATCAGCCTGTCTGTCTTAATTGTCTCCAGAAGGTTCCTGATTGTTCTGGAACCTTTCCTGTTACCTTACCCAGGGAAAAGGGACCTACTTGACCTGGGGCTAATATATCTGCCTTCTATCACTCTCCTGTAGCCATCTGGCCCGACCCTGTCACACTAGCTATTACCCTTGAGATGTAAACCACATATATGTGAACCAAGTGTAACTGATGAAGGGATACCTACAAAAGTCAGCAGAGAGCGTGGAACAATTGTTTAAGGAGTTGTAAACTGACTCATTCTTCTCAGTCAGGTGTTAACTCAAATGCCCAATGATGATAGTTAATAAAGTTTGTCATTTAAATTATCTCACCCATCCTCTAAGAAAAAAGAGGAAAGATCACAAATCCACACAGTATTCTGTGGTTTCACGTTGGTGACCCAAGTAAGTCCTGTTTGGGAAATACTGCCCACTTTCATTTTTCCCAAACCAAGAAGGAGCCAAGCCTAAGGAGCTCAGCAGAGCCCACGGGTATAATCCAACCCCATTGAGGGGGTGTTAAGGTCAAAGAGCACAGTAGAGCTCAGAGAGCACACAGTGATATTTTGCACATCTACACAATATACTGTCAGCAGTACATACATACTCTCATTTTGGTGACTAACACGGGTGGAGCTTGTTTTAAAGGCAGGGCTTGGACTAGATTAATAGGCTATAAAGACAGAAGGGACCATGTGATCATCTAATCTGCTTGCCTGTATAAAGCAGACCATAGGACTTCCCTGAATTAATTCCTGTTGAACTAGAGCATATCTTTAAAAAAAATACCCAGTCTTCATTTTAAAATTTCCAGTGGTGGAGAATCTACCACAATCCTTAGTAAATTGTTCCAATGGTACCCTCAATGTTAAAAACGTATGCCTTATTCCCATCTGAATTTGTCTAGCTTAAGCTTCCCGCCACTGGATCTTGTTACATATTTGCCTGGCAAGATTGAAGAGCCTCCACCCCCTTGCCTCCCCACATCTACTCTGAAAATATCAGCTAAAAAGACCAATGACCACAGTGGTCTATTAGAACCCAGATATGACGACTTTCAGGGCACCCTGCAGTGTCAGTTTGTTCTCCCAAGCATTTCCTGGGGAGAGGCAGTTACGAGTCCTGATGTGCTTTTGAAGCTTTGAGAATCCTTTGTCAGCATTATGCTATTTTATCATTATTTTTGGTTTATAATCTTGTTTTAAAAGTTTGCACATGTGGTTTGAGAATACTGATCAGCACTTTATAAAAATATCTACATCAATAAATGATTAGAACAGTAAAGGCCTTGTGAATTTCATCATCTGAATACAGACATCCAGCTTAGCGTAGATACATAGTGTAAAGGAAAAAAGAAAATGTGAATCACGGTTTAAAATAGAT